>NC_090828.1:77451539-79857789 GCF_028021215.1 Eschrichtius robustus
GTCCTGGCTATTGTAAATAGAGCTGCAATGAACATTTTGGTACATGTCCCTTTTTGAATTATGGTTTTCTCAGGGTATATGCCCAGTAGTGGGATTGCTGGGTCATATGGTAGTTCTATTTTTAGTTTTTTAAGGAACCTCCATACTGTTCTCCATAGTGGCTGTATCAATTTACATTCCCACCAACAGTGCAAGAGGGTTCCCTTTTCTCCACACCCTCTCCAGTATTTATTGTTTCTAGATTTTTTGATGATGGCCATTCTGACCGGTGTGAGATGATACCTCATTGTAGCTTTGATTTGCATTTCTCTAATGATTAATGATGTTGAGCATTCTTTCATGTGTTTGTTGGCAATCTGTATATCTTCTTTGGAGAAATGTCAATTTAAGTCTTCTGCCCATTTTTGGATTGGGTGGTTTGTTTTTTTGTTACTGAGCTGCATGAGCTGCTTGTAAATTTTGGAGATTAATCCTTTGTCAGTTGCTTCATTTGCAAATATTTTCTCCCATTCTGAGGGTTGTCTTTTGGTCTTGTTTATAGTTTCCTTTGCTGTGCAAAAGCTTTTAAGTTTCATTAGGTCCCATTTGTTTATTTTTGTTTTTATTTCCATTTCTCTAGGAGGTGGATCAAAAAGGATCTTGCTGTGATTTATGTCATAGAGTGTTCTGCCTATGTTTGCCTCTAAGAGTTTGATAGTGTCTGGCCTTACATTTAGGTCTCTAATCCATTTTGAGTTTACTTTTGTGTATGGTGTTAGGGAGTGTTCTAATTTCATACTTTACATGTAACTGTCCAGTTTTCCCAGCACCACTTATACAAGAGGCTGTCTTTTCTCCACTGTATATTCTTGCCTCCTTTATCAAAGATAAGATGACCATATGTGCGTGGGTTTATCTCTGAGTTTTCTATTCTGTTCCATTGATCTATATTTCTGTTTTTGTGCCAGTACCATAATGTCTTGATTACTGTAGCTCTGTGGTATAGTCTGAAGTCAGGGAGCCTGATTCCCCCAGCTTGGTTTTTCTTTCTCAAGATTGCTTTGGCTATTCAGGGTCTTTTGTGTTTCCATACAAATTGTGAAATTTTTTGTTCTAGTTCTGTGAAAAATGCCAGTGGTAGTTTGATAGGGGTTGCATTGAATCTGTAGATTGCTTTGGGTAGTAGAGTCATTTTCACAATGTTGATTCTTCCAATCCAAGAACATAGTATACTCTCCATCTATTTGTATCACCTTTAATTTCTTTCATCAGTGTCTTATAATTTTCCACATACAGGTCTTTTGTCTCCTTAGGTAGGTTTATTCCTAGATATTTTATTCTTTTTGTTGCAATGGTAAATGGGAGTGTTTTCTTAATTTCACTTTCAGATTTTTCATCATTAGTGTATAGGCATGCAAGAGATTTCTGTGCATTAATTTTGTTTCCTGCTACTTTACCAAATTCATTGATTAGCTCTAGGAGTTTTCTGGTAGCATCTTTAGGATTCTCTATGTATAGTATCATGTCATCTGCAAACAGTGACAGTTTTACTTCTTCTTTTCCAATTTGGATTCCTTTTATTTCTTTTTCTTCTCTGATTGCTGTGGCTAAAACTTCCAAAACTATGTTGAATAATAGTGGTGAGAGTGGGCGACATTGTCTTGTTCCTGATCTTAGTGGAAATGGTTTCAGTTTTTCACCATTGAGGACGATGTTGGCTGTGGGTTTGTCATATATGGCCTTTATTATGTTGAGGAAAGTTCCCTCTATGCCTACTTTCTGGAAGGTTTTTATCATAAATGGGTGTTGAATTTTGTCAAAAGCTTTCTCTGCATCTATTGAGATGATCTTATGGTTTTTCTCCTTCAATGTGTTAATATGGTGTATCCCATTGATTGATTTGCGTATATTGAAGAAACCTTGCATTCCTGGGATAAACCCCACTTCATCATGGTGTATGATCCTTTTAATGGGCTGTTGGATTCTGTTTGCTAGTATTTTGTTGAGGATTTCTGCATCTATGTTTATCAGTGATATTGGACAGTAGTTTTCTTTCTTTGTGACATCTTTGTCTGGTTTTGGTATCAGGGTGATGGTGGCCTCATAGAATTGAGTTTGGGAGTGTTCCTCCCTCTGCTATATTTTGGAAGAGTTTGAGAAGGATAGGTGTTAGCTCTTCTCTAAATATTTGATAGAATTCGTCTGTGAAGCCGTCTGGTCCTGGGCTTTTGTTTGTTGGAAAATTTTTAATCACAGTTTCATTTTCAGTGCTTGTGATTGGTCTGTTCATATTTTCTATTTCTTCCTGGTTCAGTTTCGGAAGGTGGTTCATCATTCAATCAAGAATTTGTCCATTTCTTCCAGGTTGTCCATTTTATTGGCTAGAGTTGCTTGCAGTAGTCTCTCATGATCCTTTGTTATTTCTGCAGTGTCAGTTGTTACTTCTCCTTTTTCATTTCTAATTCTATTGATTTGAGTCTTCTCCCTTTTTCTCTTGATGAGTCTGGCTAATGGTTTATCAATTTTGTTTATCTTCTCAAAGAACCAACTTTTAGTTTTATTGATCTTTGCTATCGTTTCCTTCATTTCTTTTTCATTTATTTCTGATCTGATCTTTATGATTTCTTTCCTTCTGCTAACTTTGGGGTTTTTTTGTTCTTCTTTCTCTAATTGCTTTAGGTATAAGGTTAGGTTGTTTATTTGAGATGTTTCTTGTTTCTTAAGGTAAGCTTGTATAGCTATAAACTTCCCTCTTAGAACTGCTTTTGCTGCATCCCATAGGTTTTGGGTCATTTTGTTTTCATTGTCATTTGTTTCTAGGTGTTTTTGATTTCCTCTTTGATTTCTTCAGTGATCTCTTGGTTATTAAGTAGTGTGTTGTTTAGCCTCCATGTGTTTCTATTTCTTACAAATTTTTCCCTGTAATTGATATCTAGTCTCATAGCATTGTGGTTGGAAAAGATACTTGATACGATTTCAATTTTCTTTACCAAGGCTTGATTTGTGACCCAAGATATGATCTATCCTGGAGAATGTTCCACAGCTCTCGGGGTTCAGCTTTGGATTTGGACCCGCCTCTGTGTGTAGGTCGCCTGAAGGTGTCTGTTCTTCGCTCAGACAGGACGGGGTTAAAGGAGCAGCTGATTCGGGGGCTCTGGCTCCCTCAGGCCAGGGGGAGGGAGGGGTCCGGATGCGGGGTGAGCCTGTGGCGGCAGAGGCCGGCGTGACTTTGCAACAACCTGAGGGGCGCCGTGTGTTCTCCCGGGGAAGTTGTCCCTGGATCACAGGACCCTGGCAGTGGCGGGCTACACAGGCTCCCAGGAGGGGAGGTGTGGACAGTGACCTGTGCTTGCACACAGGCTTCTTGGTGGCTGCAGCAGCAGCCTTAGCGTCCCATGCCCATCTCTGGGGTCTGCGCTGATCGCCGCTGTTCGCACCCGTCTCTGGAGCCCCTTTAAGCGGGGCTCTTAATCCCGTCTCCTCGCGCACCAGGAAACAAAGAGGCAAGAAAAAGTCTCTTGCCTCTTCGGCAGCTCCAGACCTTTTCCCGGACTCCCTCTCGGCTAGCCGTGGCGCACTAGCCCCTTCAGGCTGTGTTCACGCCGCCAACCCCAATCCTCTCCCTGAGATCCAACCGAAGCCTGAGCCTCAGCTCCCAGCCCCCGCCCGCCCCGGTGGTTGAGCAGACAAGCCTCTCGGGCTGGTGAGTGCTGCTCGGCACCGATCCTCCGTGTGGGAATCTCTCCGCTTTCCCCTCCACACCCTGTGCTGTGCTCTCCTCCGTAGCTCCGAAGCTTCCCCCTTCCACCCCCAGCAGTCTCCGCCCACGAAGGGGCTTCCTAGTGTGTGGAAACCTTTCCTCCTTCATGGCTCCCTCCCACTGGTGCAGGTCCCATCCCTATTCTTTTGTCTCTGTTTTTTCTTTTTTCTTTTGCCTCTGTTTTTTCTTTTTTCTTTTGTCCTACCCAGGTACTTGGGGAGTTTCTTGCCTTTTGGGAGGTCTGAGGTCTTCTGCCAGCATTCAGTAGGTGTTCTGTAGGAGCTGTTCCACATGTAGGTGTATTTCTGATGTATTTGTGGAGAGGAAGGTGATCTCCGTGTCTTACACTTCCACCATCTTGAAGCCAAGGCTCTGTCTCTTTTTCATGTTGCATATTTTTGTTAATTTCTTTTCTTAAATTATTTCTTAAATGTCTGGTGATACTTGGTTGCTGTTTTATATTTAAGAATAAAGGAACAGAAATGGCTGAGCCCTCTGTACTTGAGTGGGTCTTGTTGTTTAGAAGACTTTACTTTAGGGTAAGCCAGCAGCTAATCATTAGGCTTAAAGTCCCTAAGTATCAAAATAAAAGAGAATTTATGCTACCGTTGTAAGATGCATTCCTAATTGCCCTTATTGTCCCTTAGCAGTCCATGTAATTTCATTAGTCTATGTTAAGGGGGATGGTCAGGAGGGGCAGTGAAAAAAATCTTGCTACAAGGATATTTGTGTAGGAAGTAGAATTGGTGAATAGAAGGGTGGCTGGTCCATCTATCCACGTCGATGATTTTGTTTCAGCCCCAGCGTCTCACTTCTGTCCTCTATTTTTCCTGGCACTGTTGAACCTTAAGCCTTTGGGTGCTTGTTTCGGGCAAAAGGGCTCCCTCCTCGCCCCATCTTTGGCAGTTTCCTCTGCCTTGCTTCATTGCATCCAATTTGTAACAGTTTGATATCTTTTTAACTCCTTAATTTAATGCATAAATTAATGAGGTTTCAGGAGGAAGTTTAGATAAAGGTACGCCTCAATCCTTCCTTGTAAAATAAATACTCGCCTGTTTAAAAGCCTTTTCACTGACCTGGAGAAGCTGCCCTTAAAACACCTAAAATGAAGAAAACCCAAGAACAAGCGTAATTATTATACTGTTGCACATCACCATAGTCATCATGGCGACACTGCTATTAAGAATCATTCAGACAAGGCTCTGTACTGAAATAAATGCAAACTGCACATCTGCATGTATCTTAGGGTACACAGGGTAAAAAGGACTACTGATTTCATGTTTCTGAAATGTCCTTTTTGTGGGCAATAACTCACTAACGTTCTAAAAAAAAAAGATGTATTGAAGTTCAAAATTATTTAATGAGATAGTTGCAAATATCTTATATTGGTGGAGGTTATTTTTCCCTACAAAAGGAATGGAAATGATGCATACATATTATCCCACTTGAATTAGAATTTTATATAGGTAATAAGAATTTGTGCATTGTAGAAGCAAAATGGGCCTACTGTTGTCTGCAACAGCAAATGAAGTATCTCATAACCAGCAATTCAACGTGTTAATTCAGCTGCACCATCCAATTACCTACAATTCATCTCAACTTAGTGCACAACAATAAAATTCTTTAAAAATCTGTGACAAAATATATGCTCTAGGTTTAACTCATAGGAAAAATACTATCCCGAAATGGGAGTAGGAGCCACAGAACATAAATTATAAAAATTATCCATCACAATCTATCAATTAATATCACAACGAATTTCTGACATGAAGTCAATAGTCTAGAGTTAATAATGAAATACATATTGGAAATTTTATAAGGAAAATCTGACCAAGGAATGTGAGAACTGTGTGGCCACTGAAATTGGCATCCCCTCAAATAATACAGTGGTCCCTTGGAGCCAGGGCCTGCCAACTGACCACGGGGCCCAAGCACACAATTCTAAAAGCAGACAAAGGTAATGAGATGCGAATTTAGAATCCCCATCCTCCGGTTAAATGACCCAGATGCAAGAGCTAGAGAGTCTGTCTATGACCTACTCAGGGACTAAATGATGAAATGAACAGGAGCTCTTTTTTATTTACATTTTTATATAGAATCAAGAGAACTAATAGATAGTTAGATAGTCCAGGCCTGCTACATGAGGATGTATTAAGCCACAGAAGAAAGGCAACTGAAAGTCGAGAGCATCATGAAGAAGGAAGAAAGGGAAAGAGGAGCGGGAAAAAGATATGGAAGAAAAAGTGTATTGAGAAATGATGAAACACAGTATTTACTTGAGAAGAAAACGCAGAGCTGCACTGAAAATCTATAGGATATGAGTGAAATCTGAATTATGAACAGACACAGGCTGGTTTCTAATAATTTTCAGGACGAGGGATGTATAGTCCCATTTGAGACTGAACTATCAAGAGAATCAAAGAAACATGAGTCTTGAGGATTCAAAAAGAGGTGGAATTTGCCATGAGAGAAAGAGAAAAGACTGCAGTACTAAGTGTTAAAACTCAGCTAGTCAGTAATCTCATAAACCTCACTTCACTTAAAGAATCTGAAAACCGAACTGTTTTTAAGTAGATTTTTATTTTTTAAAAAAACCAGAGTGACTCATTACTAGGGTATCGAATTCAAATAATTTACACAATCTAATCAAGTATCAGTCAGTCTAAAATAATATTTTTAAGACTGAAGAAACGTCATTAAACACTGCAGGAGTGTATTAAACCAAACTAAGTAACAGAAAGTTGCTAAAAATCAACCAAAGGCCAGAAGTAAGGAGAAAAATGTACCTCATCAAAGATTAATACATCAGTTCTTTACAGATTAACAGTGATTACAAATTAATATAGATATTCTATAATGTATAAAGCTTACAAAAAACATATTGGAGAAAAAAATCCGGAAGTTTCAGGAGGATTTTTCCAATACTAATATTTATGAAACTATTAGTATTTCCTAATGTAATTTAAACAATTTATGAATAGTACTGCAGGAAAATAAGCTATTTCTTATTAGGTTAGTTACAGATGTAGATCTTAGTTATAGATTGAAGTCTATATATAGAAATCCTACTTATAGATTTTAAATTTTTTTCTTTGGTCTGCATCACTGTGTGTTAACTTGTTTTTTGTTTTCTTTTTTACTGGGGACTGGGGCGGGGAGCGGGGAGGGTGGCCTGCACCTATGAAGAGACAAGAATGAATCTACTTGAAGAAAATCACTCTGATTTTTCCATATTTATTTTATTGTCCCTTTCATAATTAGTTTTCTTTCTTAATCTGGTGCTATGACTTCTAAAAGGTAAATATTTTTTGTTTCCAACTCTACAAATCTGAGTTTGTTGGTCAGATTTTCCTCCTTCACTTTCAAAGGCAAAACTTACTCAAATAGGAAACAAAACATAGAAACACAGGTTCCATTTCCAATTCTGTTGCTTCATACTTTGTGACTTAAAGCAGATCATTTAAATCATTTCATCAAAATAGCATAGTCCGTACCCCGTCACTCATCAGCTTACCCTGGACAACTTACTTAACCTTTATGGGTCTCAATTTCCTTGCCTGTAAAATAGAGGTACTAATAAAACCTACTTTGGAGGGTGGTTATAATTAAATGAATTAATATCTGTAAAGCACTCAGAACAATGTCCAGAACATAGTAGCTTCTATATTTTGTTAAAGAAAAAAAATTAAATAAATCTGAAAAATGTACTAGATGTAGTTTGGTTGCTTGTAACCTCACTGTACAACAGACTCATCTGGAAAAATGTTTATGAAGATAGATCGTTATGGATCCATCCCAGGCAAATGAGAATCTGTATCAGTAGGATCTGACAACCTGTATTAAAACAAGCAAACAAACAAAAATCTCTTGAGGTAATTTCAATTTCCAAACTGGTTTGTCAGCAGTGACATTATACGATGCCACAGGTCAGTTTAACTACATCTCACACACTCCATCAGTGTCCTTTTCCTCTTCAATGGCCGCAATAGTCACTATCCAAAGCAACTTGGAATTTAATAGCATCAGCCAGTTTTCCAAGAGCAGAAGTTTAGCTTTGGAATTTTCTTTCTTACCTAAAGCAAAGCTGCTTTGTCCTCACCAAGGCAAACAAAGACGTAAAAAAGGAGCAAACTGATCCCTAAAGGCTGGGACATACTGGTTAAAGGGAAGGACAGAATAAGTTCTTAAGACATGCTCCTTTTGTTTTTGCCCAGCATTCATTCTTTATTCAAGGACACAGATTGGCACCATCTTAGTGACAGTGATTTGTGGTTAAGTGCCACGACGGAGCAAGTTGCCTCCAATTCTCCAATCCTTTCAATAAACACTGATGCAATAAACTGAGGCTAGTGTAATTGCTAGCATCCTTCCTAGGTACAAATCTTATTGCCCAAACTTCCAAGTAGAAAGAGAAGGGAATAGCTATAAGGACAAAGTCATGAGTATCACAACCATGCTGGCCTGTGCTGCTTGGGTGCTCGGGATCCACTGGGTAGGCAGTACATCTAGTGGTTCAGACTAAGGAAGTGTTCCCAATCGCAGGCTACAGAATGTGGTGAAATAAATTACCAGACTGTGATGAAATTTTCTTCAGTCTTTGTTAAATTAGAAAAATAAATGCAATGTAGAAAAATGCACAGGGAGCTAAATTATTCTATTTTAAGAACTATATTTTGAGATTTAGTACTGCCACCTTAGTTGGTGTTACAATGTGCAGTCTTTCATAAAATGATGGTGATAATAGACTTTTAAAAATCATTCTTACCATGCAAAAGAACATGTTCACATGGAGGTTGATGCTCTTTTTTTTTTTTTTAATTTTATTAGTTAGTGAAAATGTCAGACTGGGAACTATCAGAGCACTGGCTTCAGAGACAGACAGAACTGATGTGATCCCTGGCCCTAATGATACATATTAGCTGTGTGACTTTGAGCAAGTGACTCCTCATTTATACAGTGGGGATAGTAATAACTACTTACAGCTCATACGATTATGAGGATAAAATGTAGTTCAAGCTATTAGATGTTTACTTACTCACAATACAAGTGCAAAGTATGTATCCAATAAATCTTAGTTATTTTATCAGTTTGTAACTCTTCATTTTTAACTCCCTCATAAATAAGTTGAAATGGCTGTAACTTTACATATATTTTTTTCCAAGTATTTATTCCCAATTTTTTTTCATTCGACTAATGGCAGTACTGCATGCGGGTCTTGATAGTCATGTAAATCTCATCCTCTCTATGTAAAACTAATTATATAACAAAAATCTCAAGAGGAAATTAAGTTATTATTCTTGTGATCTACAATAAGATAATTCTCCCCATATGTCAAAATTCATTTCTTAACCAAAAAAAAGCACTGTGCTTACAATATCAAGGCAATTAATATTAGGCAAGAGACTAAGTTGACATTTACTACAGTCTCTGAGGTGTAATTTAGAAGATTTTGAATGTGCAGGCTGTGCTTTAAATTCTTCTATTTACAGTGGCTACTTAGCACATGTATTATGTTCACCAAAGTGCCAACGAAGAATTTAATCACACTCTTCCTATAATGTTCTACAAGATCTTAAATAAGATTTAAGTGACAATTCAATGTAGTTTAATGTACTAAACAGAGTCCCAATTAATTCTACATCATGTTAAAAATCCTGATATATCTTGGACAGTTCCCATATATCTTAACAGTAAGCACTCCTGAAAAAAAACAGGAAAGAAGCCTGAGTATTTAATATGGACAGTGTGTTTAATTTTCTCACATAACAGAAAATAGAATCACAAATATGTTCACACCTATGATGGTAACAGTCACTACTTTCCCTACATCCCTCTCAAGCTATGTTGGGAGGATTAACCGTTAATACGGAACAATTTTTAACAATTGATACTTTGCATCTTGCTTTAGGTCTATTATGAAGGGAGGACAATTATAGTAAACATTAAGAGAGAACCTGATAGTTCATGAGGTCTGTAATTATGTGGACATTTGAGTAAAGCTGGGCCCTCAGAGGAAAGTTAGGCTCCAGTAATCTCTTAATAACCTGCAGTAATAACTTTTAAAAATTAAGAATTTCAGCTTCAATAAATAGGTCCCAGATATACTAAAAAAAAAATTGGAAAACTCATAGCTAAAAATGAATTTTAGTTATTGTATTTAAAAGGGACATTAGAATACATATTAATCACACAGAGGTCTTTAGCCACCTGTAATTATTTCTTGGTAATCATCTTGGACCAATTAAACATATTATTATAAATAAACTACCTTGAAAACATACAAATAGATATAAATTTGAATCAAGAAGAAGTATCAAATGAATAAAACCTATTTGATTATACTTTGCTCCCAAAGATAACTGCTTATAATGCCCTCAATGAATGACCAACTACTACTAAATTCATATGTGTATTCATTTTCACAAACTTCTTTGAATTCTCTAAGTACTAAATTTCGCAATGGAAAGCTGGACTCTTCAAAAATATATATGCCTGTTTACAACAGAATATTACTCAGCCATAAAAAGGAATGAAATTGGGTCATTTGTAGAGATGTGGCTGGACCTAGAGACTGTCATACTGAGTGAAGTAAGTCAGAAAGAGAGAAACAAATATCGTATATTAATGCATATATGTGGAATCTAGAAAAATGGTATAGATGATCTTATTTGCAAAGCAGAAGTAGAGACACAGACGTAGAGAACAAATGTATCCATACCAAGGGGGTAAGGGGGGGTGGTGAGAGGAATTGGGAGATTGGGATTGACATACATACACTATTGATACTATGTATAAAATAGGTAACTAATGAGAACCTACTGCATAGCACAGGGAACTCTATTCCATGCTCTGTGGTGACCTAAATGGGAAGGAAATCCAAAAGAGAGGGAATATATGTATACATATAGCTGATTCACTTTGCTGTACAGTAGAAACTAACACAACATTGTAAAGCAACTATACTCCAATAAAAATTAATTTAAAAAAATAAATAAAAACACCACCTAAACCCTGAAAAAAAAATGTATGCCTGTAACTGAATGGCAGAAATACTTAACTAAACAATGTGCTTTAAGATAGAAATTGTAAATAGAAGTCTAATCTGCTAAAATGGTAAATGGTTTATCAAAGCAGACAGTACAGGATCTTTAAATGTGATTTATGTGTCCAAACATATGCTTAGTATGTATCTGGTGGAGAGGGCAGGGGGGATATTAAGAAATGTCATCAAATAGACTTCAGAGTCAATATGAGTATAAATATCCTTAAGTCTTGATTTGATGCTTCACATGTGTTTATTCTGATGACAGGAAGCATTTAGAACCAAAGCCCAATTAAAATTCTTGAATAATTAGGCATATGGTCACTCAGATTTCAAAGTAGTGGTCCTGCTAGATCTCAATAGGTTTAAGATGTCTACACATTCCTACTACTGATGGCGACATAAGCCCAAAAACGTGATGTATTAAAAGTCACAATCCAGAATTTGTTGTTTATTGCAAAAGGTGCCTCTTGAAAACAGGATGTTTAATAAGGCAAATTAAAGGACAAAACTATAGGATCTGTTCATTTTCATAAAGCACAATAAACACGTATCAGAGACATGTAGTATTGTTATTTATTTCACATGGTGGGACTTTATTCATACTTTACTCTCAGCCATTTTCTATACTTTTCTTGTTATTCAGAAACACCAATATCTTCTTCATTTTCCTAACTAGAAAGAATAAAAATATTCATTTATTTCATGTTCTCTCACCCTCTTCCAAAATGCCAAAGTTTTAAAAAGCTGCAAAATCTCTATTACATGGAAATGTTCCTAGTACAACTACCACTTCTAAAAATCAAGGTGGCAAAATGGAAGCACTGTATTTCACTCTGACATAACTTTAACCTGAAAGTAATGTACATTAAGTTAGAAAGTTAAATGTGTCTCAATATTCTTATCAGTTAGAAATTAGAATGTAACTCAACCAATATCAGCATGTCCACCTTCACTATGTCCTTGCTATTTTTAAATACAAAAAAAACTGCATAGAGTATGAGTTGATTTATAAGTAATATTTTTAAAGCAAAATTGCCTTGAATATGCTCCTGAACAATACTCATGGTAAATCCCCAACTATTTTAAGAAGTAACTAACATATCATCAAAACAGCAATATTGCAGCACAGGGATTCCTACTAGTACATTGTATCAGGAGGCATTACATTTCCAGGTACTCTGGCAAATTCTCATATACATGTAGTATCACACCTCTCATATATATTTGAAGCAGTAAGGAAACCTATAAATTATTCACGGTAAGTGATTCAGTTTGAAGATCAGTTTATAGCCCCCAAATATTTTAAGCTGATACATCTGTTCTTTATATTAAAAAAGAGAACTTTTCACTTGTTAAAACCACAGGAAAAGGGCTTCCCTGGTGGCGCAGTGGTTGAGAATCTGCCTGCCAATGCAGGGGACACGGGTTCGAGCCCTGGTCTGGGAAGATCCCACATGCCGCGGAGCAACTAGGCCCGTGAGCCACAACTACTGAGCCTGAGCGTCTGGAGCCTGTGCTCCGCAACAAGAGGCCGCGATAGTGAGAGGCCCGCGCACCGCGATGAAGAGTGGCCCTTGCTTGCCGCAACTAGAGAAAGCCCTCGCACAGAAACGAAGACCCAACACAGCCGAAAATAAATTAATTAATTAATTAAAAAAAAAAACAAACACACACACACAGGAAAGTATTCACTCGCAAATGATGTCATGCCCTAGTTCACTTTCAGGTAAGAAGGTTGAGAGAGGCCACCCATCAGAGCCTCTAAACTCATTTCTTTAGTTCTGCAGTGACTGTTAAAGAATATCAGTCAAGTTAAACACTTGTCCAGAGGGGCAAATTCAAGCAGCGAAATGAGTTAAAACGACACAGAGGACTCACGTTTCTACATCCCTTCTACTAGTCTTCAATTCCCATTCATAAAAGACTAAATGAAACAAAAAAGAGAGGCAGAATTCACGTTCTTGTATGTAGGCTTATAAGCATAGCTAGGTAACTTCAAAGCCAATAATTAGCTCCATGGTAATCAATCAACCAACAAGTTTCCAGCAAGCATTTACTAGTTTTCCTACATTGTGCTAGGGCCTGCATATCTGAAACAGCACCTGTCCCACTCTGGACACTGGGATCCAGAATTAATCTATACCAGCAGCACTGTGTTTCCTTTGGAAAAGCTTTCTTTTCTTCTCCCCCAAATCTTATCTGAGACACAGTGCCTCTACTTAAGCAAGCAGCTTAAGCCCTAGAATGGGATGAGCATCACAGAAATGGTGAATTAAAAACATTTAACTAAACAAGCAAAAGCAGCCAGGGAAAATTCTCAATGTTGTTGAAGGTGGGCAGGGGCATAAGGAAGAGATGTGAAATCCTGGTTTGTGGTGAATGGTGCAGAGAAATGCACGTTTCTTATGTTCAAAGCCCGCCTTAGGCTGTGAAAATTCTCCAAATCTATCCACCTCTGAAATCACTCAAACGGTTTCAGTATTAAGGTTCTAATTCTGCAGGAGAGGAGGAGTTTGCAGAGATCCGGAGAAAGGAAAGATTAGTAATGCAACAGAAAAGTCAAGATGAAGAAAAGGAAAGGATGGGTGAAGGCAAGGAGAATGATCTGGGAAGATGAGAGATCAAAAGTAAGTCACCAATAGGTTGACCTTACTTTGCAATAGTCTCAAACCAGCAGGTTTCTCTAACACTAGAGGGCATGAACGCAAACACACACACACACACACACACACACACACACACACGGTGGTGGGGGCAACCCTGAGCAAAGCAGCCTTCATACAAAGCTGAAGATCTGGGGGCCCCAAGGATGCTCGAAATTTCAGGGGGCTCGGGCAGCCAAGTGTCTTTACCCCTGCAAATAAAATCTTCATGCTGTATTTGTGGGAAGAGTGACCGCGCTCTCTCCCAAGGAAACCGCTCAAGGATTGAGTGTTATGACAGTCGAAAGCAGGCAATCCCCAGTGCTCCTCTCCTCCGTCAGCAACACCTTTGCCTCAGGAAAGCTCCCACCCTTTCCAGGTTAGTTTTCCCTGGATCCCGAAGCTTCTGTGTTTATCTGCCCACTGTCTCCTCCTGTGGCTGCCTGTAAAGGTTGGAGATGTAGGCTCTCCACCTGGAAATTCAACTGATCCTAGTCAAAGAACGGGGTAAGGGGAGGGGCGCCCGCAGCTTTCGCTGTCCAAACCAGCAGCCTCCGTGCGCCCGGGTTCGTGGCAGCGCAGCTCCCTCGGACCCAGGGAGGGGAGGCGGCCCTCGCGACCCTCATTCAGCCCCTCGACTCTATGACAGCCCAGACAAGAGCCCTCTGTTTCCAATCCCCTCGTCCCTTCCGGCCCCGAGAAGGGAGGTCTCCGTACCTGGAGATCTCTGTACCTGGAGGTGCCCAGAAGGTGGGCCGGCCGGGGTGTGCTCTCCTGGACAAGGAGCCTCGGGATCTGGGAGCTGGTGGTGTTCGGGAGGACCAGGCAGGAGAGGTAAGAGAGGGAGACAGAGACAGGCAGCGAGAGGCAGAAACAGAAAGAGAAAATACGGCAAGACGGAGAGACAACGGAAGAGGCAGAATAACAGGCACACGGGGACATCCCAAGAAAAACAGGGAGAAAGAGAACGAAAAAGGAACAGTGAGACCCGGAGCGGGTGCGGTGAGCCAGAGAAAGAATCAGAGAAAGAAACCGAGTCAGAAACAGACAGAGAGACTGAGAGGCAAAGGAAAGCAGAAATAGAGAGGAAGGCAACCGTCGAGGAAGACACCCGAGACCCAGCGCGTCCCCGGTGTCGGACGGACGGTGTAGAAGCGCCCGCGCACCGCAGCCCCCGGCCGCCCGCAGCTAGTGGGAGAAAGTTGCCGGGGCGGGAAGGCCGAGCCGCCCCCGGCGCCGAGCGCCACCGGAGCGCAGAGGGTGGCCAGCGCCCCCCAGCTCGGCCGGGTAGCGGAGAAAGCAGGGTAGAGGGCGGGCGGCGGTAGAAAGTTCCGCGCCTCGCGGTCCTCCCTCGGCACCTGCAGCAACGGGAGAGCGCGCTTCGAGAGCCCGGGAGGCCGCCTTACCGGGTTCGCCGGCGCCCCCGCCCCGGGACCGACCCGGGGCGCTCGGCTCTGAGCCCTGCCACCCGCTGCGGGACTTGGCGGCGCCCACCCGGGCACTCCGGGCCGCCCAGAGAGGACTCGCCCCAGACAATCAGAGGAAAAGAGGGGAAGCAAGAGAGAGACGGAGACCTGCTATCGTGGCCAGGGATCCCGCGAAGAGGGAACGGCGGTCCACGCACGGAATTCAGCCTCCGACCCAGACCGGCAGGCGCCAGCCGGCCGCGCCGAGTGCGGGGCGCGCGGAGCCCGCGCTCACCTGGAACCCGCGCCGGCCCGCGAGCGCCGCGCGCAGCCCCGCTTCCCGCCCGCGCCTCTCTCTTCACACTTCCCTGCGAGCAGAGCGAGCCGGCTCCCGCCTCGGCCAGCCCCGGAGAGGCGCCCTCATAGCGCAGCGGTGGGCTGGAGGGGCTCCGCGAGAGCGGGCGCCGAGGCCGAGGAGGCGCAGGAGAACGAGCGAGGGCTCCTAGCACATTGTCACCTCGGCGGAGACGCCGCCACCGCCTGGTCACTTCGCCCCCCTCCCCCCTCCCACCCCGGCCCGCTCCCTCCCAGCCCCTCCTCCTCGCGTGGTTCCTCCCCCTCCCGTAGCCACAGCCTGAAGGCCTCTCACTGGGCTAGTATCATTTACGTAACCAGCCCCCCCGGCCCTCCTCCCTCCCGGCTCCCGCTCCTCCCCGGGCTTGGGCGGTGCGCACAGAGCGCGCTCCAGCTGCTTCTGGAGCTGCCGCTCCTGCGATGTGCACAAGTCCCGCGATAGTTGGCAGTCACGGCCCCCAGCTGCAACCGAGGGGTCGGCTCCTTTCCGCCGAGAGCGTCCGGCGACCCCTGGCCGCCCCCGGGCCCCACCGTGAGAAAACAGGCTTGCGTGCACTGTGTCGGCCCAGTGCACCAGAGCGCCTCTTAGAGGGGTACTGGCGTGGGGAGGGGGGGTGCAGGGGCTCGCAGACGGCCCTCGGGGAACGCTCTAGCAACGTCACCCCCGCTGTCGGCTCTCCAGTGGAGAGAGGCTGCGGGGAACTTGAGGTTTAGGCGCCCTGAAGCAGAAAGGACAGACAAGAGTTTGACCTCCTGTCCATTACAGTTCGTTTACGCTGCCAGGATCCTAGTGTTCTGGCTAGCGACAGCTGCTGCCACCAAAAGCACTGTAAGAGACTTGGAAACGCAAAGCGCTTCCTTGTGCTCTTGAATTTTTTAGGGAGCGGTAAAGAAAAAAGCGAGGCTTTGAATTCCTTTCTCAGTCAGGAAGATAGGGTCTTTGACACCACACACACACACACACACACACACGCACACACACATGCACACACACACACATACACACACAGGCGCCTAAATGCTTGCATTTCAGAGTAAAGTTACTGTGTAGTGTCATAGAAAGTCCATGATACTAAATGAGTTAAAATACATGTAAGGATTTTAGAACAGTGCATGGAACAAGGCACAAATTTAAGACTGAGGTATTATGCTCGCTTCGGCAGCACATATACTAAGACTGAGGTATTATTAGCATTCTGAGACTTGGGACCTATCCCCCACTGCCATGTGGGAGGGACTCTTCTAGGAAATTGGGGTTGCTGAGTTCAAGTCTCTGCTTTGCCATTTATTCACTTTTGGCTCTTGGTTAGTTTTGGTTCTTGACTTAATACAGTTTCAGTTTTCTTATTTGTGAGAGGGGGTAACATAGGGGTCCTTTCCTCCTCTCACAGGGTCACTTCATGTTGTCTTAGCTCCCTCTTTTTAGTTTATGTGGCAAAAGTAGGGGAGGATATGAGACCTACTCCAAAAATATTAAGAGCCATATTGTACAAACATATATTAATTTTAATCTAGTATGTCAATGACATTCTTGATTATATTCATGAAAGGCAATTTTTAGAGATGTTATCTTTATATCCTTTCATGAATCAATTATTATCTAAACTGGTATGAAAATAACTATATTTAATGTTTCCTCCTACACTGTCCATCCTGCCCAACCCCCTGCCCCCATCTCATCAATTAGGGAGCATCTACCAGAGGGGTTTCTGTGCATGTGTGAGGACACAGGGTGCCACTCATAACACCAAGGACACTGGTCTTTTTCTCTATTGCTTGCTTTTGTGAGTTCTGTCATCACATCACTCACCTCTGTATGGCATATTGAGAAAAGTTATGGACCAGCAGGTAAAAGATTGAGCTTCTAATGCTGGCAGAGCCACTTATTAGACATATGTCCTTGAAAAACATATAAGCCCCCATTCTTACATTCTTCATCTCTAAAAAAGATAGCAATAGCATTTTGCAAGCTTTGTAGTAATATTTAACTAAGGCAAGAATCATAAAACTAGTTGGTAAAAGTTATACATGCAGTTAATTATGTAGTCCCAAAGTATCTCCCTGGGAATTATTATCTTTTGCTGTATAGCACACCATTCCCAAACTTAGTGGCTTAAAACAATAAACATCTATAATTTCCAAATTGTTCCGAAAAGCAACAGAAGAGTGCAAACTCCAATGTAGAGCATTTTTCATAGTTCTGCTGACACACATTTACCCAAGGAAGTTACATGGCCAAGCCCAGATTCAAAGGATGAAGTAATATACTCCATGTCTTGATGGGTGAAACTGCAAAATCATATTGCAGAGAAGAATGTACACACAAAGGGGAAGGAAGTACCTGAGGCCATTTTTGTAATCCATAGTTTCTTCTCAATTACAAGGGAAATTTATAAGGAAAAAATATTCCTTATAGTGAATAAATCTTGTAGACATCGCCTTAACCAAGTGATCAAGATTAAAATCACCAATAATGGGATCAGGTGACATTATGAGCCTCATGATGTGATGCACTAAGTAATACACAATATAATTTATTTAGTATTCCAGACCAAAAAATAAAAGCATAATCAACTATAATCATGAGGAAGCAAAAGACAAACCTAAACAGAGAAACTCCACAAAATATCTGTACTTTTCATATATGATACTGTGATGAAAGTTAAAAAAAAAAAAAAAGGCTGAAGAACTGTTATAGACTAAAGGATATTAAAGAGACATGACTACTAAATGCAACATGTAATACAACGTGAATTGAATACTCAACTGGAAAAAATACATAACTATAAAGGACGTTGGAACAATTGGCAAAATATGAATAAACTTTGTAATATCTCATCTTTTATCTGTGTTAAATTACAACTACTTTTGTATCAATATTAAATATCCTAGTTTTGCTAATTATACTGTGATTACGCTAATGAAATATTTTGGAATAAAAAGGGCCTAGTGGCTACAGTTTGTTCACAATGATTCAGAAACATCTATAGAGAGAATGATATTAACAGTTGTTAAATTTGGGTGAAGAATATAAGGGAATTCTTTGTAGTAAGTTTGCAACATTTTTTAAGTTTGAATTTATTTATTTATTTTTTATGGTAATTCTCTTTTAAACTTTTCCTACCATTTTCCACAGCAGCTGCACCAGTTCACATTCCCACCAACAGTGCACAAAGGTTTCTATTTCTCCACATCCTTGCCAACATTTGCTATTTTCTTTCCCTTTTCCTTCCTCCCTTCTTCCCTTCCCCTCCCTTCCTTCCTTCCTCCCTTCCTTCCTTTCTCTTTCCTTCTTTTTCTTTCAAATGAGAGGAGAAACAGTCTGCTTATCTTACAAGAAGTTTAGATGTAATAATTTATGTAAATGAGCGTTAAACATAATAAAAATTTATATTGTACTTTGTTTCAAATAGGACACTAAAAATTTATACTTAATCCATAAGGAGTTACTGCAAGTATTTGTTTACATAAATGGGATGACCAACACTGTACAATTAATCAGTTATAAGGCACAGAGTGACTTAGATGGAGAATATACTGAAGATATGAATATGAGTTTATCAGGTACACTTGCCCATCCTGTGGTTAACCAAGAAGGAAAATTACATATACACATATATATATGCTGAAATTAAATTGTCAGGTTTGGGCAAATTATTAGCAGTGAAGGAGAAGGAAAAATGTATTATATAACTCAGAGAGGTTAAGATTGGATGAGTAGGAGAAAGGAGATGCCTAACATTTCTCTGTTAAGAGAATCAGAAAGCAAGAATTTTATTTTCTAAAGTGAAAACCTAATAATGCTTCTTTTTAATTATAATACTTCAGTGGCTTTTCATTGCTTTTAAGAAATAGTCTAAAATTCCTAACATGTCCTACAAAACCTTTATAATCTGGGCCCTACTTACCTCCTTAGTACCTACGATGAGCTAAGCACTGGGGTGGGTACTGAAGATAAAGAATAAAGACAGCCCCATTGAACTTAGAGTCTAGTCCTTCATCCAATGAATATGTATGGAATACTTAGACCATGCAACTTGACTACAACAGTGAGCAAAAAGACAATGACTCTGCTTTCATGAATGCTACGTTTTGTTGTGCTATGTTCTAAACAAATAAGCAAGTATATAACTATGGCAGGTGGTAACAAATTCTCAGAAGAAAATTGAAACAGGCCAAGAGCTGAGCTTTCAAACTAGTTTGCCACAAATGATTTTTAGATATCACATGATATATTGATCACCTCACCCATCAGGAGTTGCCATGTAGGGTGGCCTCAAGTTGCCAGAGTCCATAGCCAGGCAGCCTCTGATCATAAGAGACTGTTCACAGCTCTTTGGATAATGGCCTAAGCAAGTGGTATCTGAGTGTGTGTTCAATTCTTCCTGTGGCATAGATAAAGAGGTGTTTACTTCTGGACATCTGCTTCAGCATTCAGCTGCAAACAACTGACAAGGGCTCATGGAATGATTTGAGGATTTTTTTTTTCAGGAGCAAAGGAACATCACATGAAGTTCAAAATGTGACCCACTGCAGATGGGGGAGCAAGGAGGTTGGGCAGGAACTTCTAGTGAGCATAGCTCTAGTTAATGACCCAAAGCTCTAGCAACAGAAATAACAGATAATCCTATTCTGTATGCAGCTGATTTGCTACTTTTTGTGGTAGCCATGTCAACTGCAGATTGGCTATTTTAATAATGCTTAGGTATTCTTCAAACTCAAACTTTATAATTATTTTTATTTTTCTGATAATCATTTTGAATATATTTGAAATCCATTTATATCCACAAACATTCAAAATCACAACTATTAATGAAATAAAAGTAGAGCTTATATATTTTAAATACCATTTTAACAGATATAAATATTTGGTCATAAAAGTAAATGTTTAAACTCCTTTTTACCTACTTGTGCAAACAAATTTTCTCACCTTTGATGTTGACCAACTATTATATCATCATTGAAAATGTCATGATTAGGAAATATTATAGCTATTGCAAGCATAAATATAAAGTTGAGTTCATGGAGGCAAGATCTCATTAAAATATTTTTTAAAGATTTTATTTGGAAGTCAAACAATTCAGTAGATCTCATCTTCCTTGATATATCATTTTTATAATAATAATTTAATAATGTGAAGAAAATGTAACTAATTTTTAACCAAGCTCCATATTGATACACTAATATTTGCTCTAGTTTATCTCATGATCCACAAAGACCTGTGTCCTTCTTAGCATCTAACATAGTTGCAAATTTAGTTTTCCATATTTGTGTGATTTATGTCTGTTTCTTCCAATATACAGTAGGATACACCAGGGTAAAGTATAGGTTTATAAGGTGGCAGTGGGGGTGGAGGGAGTTGTTGTAACTTCACTCCAAGCAGGGTGCCTGTTGTACAATAAACTTTTGTTGTTAATGAATAAATCAATCCAACCACCTATTAATCAACAGCTATGCCTTTCCTGTAAACCTTTCTCTTTTTTATCCTTCCCTTTCCTTTATCGTCCTATGTTATCTTTCCTTCCCTTTCCTAGACTTTTTCTCTCCTTGTTTTGAATTCTTGATTGGGCAGTAATCATTAGTGCCAAAGAATTAGGGGAAACAACTCATGTTTAGCCCACTAAAATCTTTCAGCACCACGGAGAGCGACAAATGAGTGTCTCCCACCTAACTTAGGGGTCACACCAGCCTGACTATGCTATTATTTAACATACATTGACAGGGATACGTAAATAGATAGTAAGCAGGCCAATGTGGAAGAAACTAAGCCACTATTCAGCATTCATAAATAGAGATAAATAAGTAGACGGAAAGCAGGACAATGTGGAAAATCATTGGCATTCACTTAAGGGAATGTGGGTTTTTTATCATTTAACCTCTCTGTATCTCCATTAAATCAAAAGGCAAACATGAAGTAAAATGTTAAGTACCATCAGAGTTCAAAACATGAAGCAATCACATATCCACAACCTCAGAGTTTTTCACTTATATATATACCATGTGGACGTAACCTTTCTTAGAAGATAAATCCCTGGAAAGCAGGGACTGTATCACTGAGTACAATGCCTGGCACATAATGAGTATTAGCCATGTATTCATTAAATATATGTACTAAGTTATATCATCCTGTCAATAATATTTCACTTGCTTGTTAAAGGTCAGGAATAATCCATTATATTGGCAAAACTATTTTCACATCTAAGAATCTAGTACTCTCTATTTAAAATTTGAATATGAATGCTTATTGGAAACAACTACATGGCAGGTAAACTTTATTGATTTCTGTATTTTAAAGCTATATTTAAAACATCACCCTCTTGTAATGAAGAATTTTCCAGTGTGTTTTAATTAGTTATTTGAAGCTTTACTCATAACTCCAGCATATTAATGTAACAACCACAGAATATTTTAGCCAACAAATAGCTACCATAGCTCTCTACTCCATCAATGCACAAAGGTAAAAGCTATCGTCTTACAGAGTGAAAGTCAGATATAAGGAACAAAGAAAAGTATCAAAGCCACTATTTTTAATTTTAAATATTAAAAAATGATTCCCAGAATCATATGATGTTTTCTTTTTCAGCCTCATTTTTCTTCAGCTATCCTATTCAAGGCAAATTATTTATGCTGCTACACAATGTAGAAAACAAAAATTATGTGTACTGGACAAGAAAATTTTAAATAGTCAAGTTCATAAATTATTCAGTGTTTAACAGGGAACAGGAAGTAGAAAGTATTCAGTAGAGTGTCACAAATTCTTTGTCTTGAACTCTATCTAAATATCCAGTTAGAGTCTGGATAAAAGGAGAGAATCTGTTTCACTTTAAATCCATTTGTGTTGCCAAATTTATGTGATGAGGCAACTGTCTCAACATTAAATGACAGAAAAATGACTATCATTTAGTAAGAAAGGGGACTGCAATTAACTGTGAGGAATTTATGAAATTTAAATAAAGATATATTTCACTTCATTTTGAAAGATTAGTAGTTCATATTATATTACCGGTTAAATATAAAAAGTGAACATGTTATTATGATTTTTCATTAATTAGCCTGAAATGCATAATAATCTATTAAGTCAGAAATATGTAATAGTTATATTATGATATAGAAAGAGGAAGTATATATATATGTGTATATATGTATATATATATGTATTTCCTTGAAAAATAGAAAGCATTTTACAAATGTAAGGTATTGTAATAAGTATAGAATTAAAACTTAACAGATTAAGAATAAGAAAAATTATGGAACATTTAAACAATAGGCCCCATGATTTTAAACTTAATAGACAATATTAAGGAAGACATGTTAGGGTAGAGTATGCAGTGATGTTATTTTTTTGTGTTTTGTTTTTTAACATCTTTATTAAAGTATAATTGCTTTACAATGTTGTGTTAAGTTCTGCTGTATAACAAAGTGAATCAGATATACGTATACATATATCCCCATATCCCCTCCCTCTTGTGTCTCCCTGCCACCCTCCCTATCCCACCCCTCTAGGTGGTCACAAAGCATCGAGCTGATCTCCCTGTGCTATGCGGCTGCTTTGCAATGATGTTTTAAGGTACTATTGTCTTGGAACAATCACTAGTATCATATAAAAGCAATCAATTTTATTAGCCATAAAGAGAATAATAATAGACTCCAAGAAGAATTTCATAAACAAGGGAGTTGACCTTTCACGATTTATATACTAAGATGTTAACAATTACTCAAGTTTGAAAAGAAGATAGATTTTAATGTATTTAAGTGTATCTTTGCTCCAAGAATATACAAAACAGTTCTCAAAATCTTTCCATATTTTCAGCTATATAAATTTGATTGACATATTTTTGCTGCTTCTCTGAACAAAATGTCATTATATATGTACATATGTATGTGTGTATATGTGTGTCTGTGTGTGTGAATCTATGAATTATAGCACAATTAACTTTTATAACTTTTAATTTTATGAATGCCCAGAGTTATCTTTCTAATTCCTCTAAGATTCTTGAATGTGAAAATCAGCTTTTAGAGTTACCTCTCATTAAACACAGAATGGGACTAAGTACACCACGTAACATGTAGGCGTTATATTGACTTTCAAGGATACTTCAGTACTCAATGATGAAATTTTTCAGAGTGAAAAATTGAAATTAATACTTCCTTCCCCCCAAATCCACAAGCCATGTGAGCTGCCAGTAGCTAGATTTTAAAAATTGATATAAAACTTAGTGTCATGGCCTCTAGAAACCCGTTGAAGAAAGGAAAGCACATCAAAAGTTAACTATATTAGAATCAGCTTTTCAAAAGGGGGTGCTTCCGCTTCCATTTCCATCATAAACAAAGCACAGAAATTAGTAAATGAAAAAATCACACTCATATTTACTCATCAACCTATACAAAATTGCGTGTGTATGTGTTTTCATATATACATCATCTTTCTTCTCAAGCTCAGAGGGCCACAATCAGTTTGTCGACTTTCAAGCAAAACAGACATGGAGTAAATGTTCTGACACTTAGCAACAATGTGACCTTGGGCATGTACCTTTCTGAGAAGTAGTCACTTTTTTGGTAAAATAGGTATGCACTATATATCAAAGTAGACGTTTTAAGAATTCAATGATGCAGTATATATATACCTGGCTCATACTAGGTACCCAAGAAGTGATACTATTTCTAAGTTTCCTGTATTTTAAATGCTGTTGTTATCAATTTTCAAATATAATGGGTTCTTAAGGTGAATCTTAGATTTCATGCTCCCTGCTTTGGGAACAGTGTCGGGATAGGAGCTAAGGTGATCAAAACTGAGTACATATCAGAAAGTCTCTCACTGCTTTTCCCCCTCTTCAAATCTCTAAACTCAGTAATGGTTCTAACCAAGAATCAGAATAAACATTTGCAGTATGAAAAGTTGCTGAGTCTTAATTGCTACCCCTATCATTTGCACAAGTGCACGTGTGCAAGCATCACACACACAACCCTACTTGAGCACACGTATGCATACAGATTCCACTTTAAAATGTAAGCTCCATGGGCTTTGTCTGCATTGGTCATAAAAATGTCCCAGTAGACAGAACTGAGTGCCTGCCACTTAATAAGGGCCCAATAAGTAGCAAGTATCATCACATAGGCCTATATTCTTCTCTCCTCAATAACCACTGCATACCAGGAGAAAACTGGCTTTTTATCAGTCTCTTCATGATCAACCTTTTTAATGGCCCCTAATTAGGCAATGAATGCTCCTCTGTGAAGAACATCTTGCCAACAACCACCTGCTGAATCCTCTGTAACTTTGCACATAGAAGAAGAGGATACAATCCAACCAATTTAGGACCAAGTAAATAAGCAGGTAACTCTCTCTCATATCCCTAGTTTGATTTATTTACCCATTATTGAGAAGTAGATATCTAGGACTTCTTTTTCCCACTTTTTAAATCTACCTTTTAACTACTGACTTTTTGTTATTGGTTCCAAAGGAAAGAAGAGCCAATTTTACACATATAAATTATAAACTTCACCATGATAAACCATGCTACAGAACTATCTGAACTGAATTCTAAGCCAATTATTCTATTAATACTGAATAATAATGCAGAATTTACTACAAGGTTTTGCAAAGTCTCCCATTAGAAAGTTCTGAAATGATGATTTTTTTTTTGACCGCACCGCGTGTCATGTGGGATCCTAGTCCCCCGACCAGGAATTGAACCCCTGTTCGCTGCAGTGGGAACACAGAGTCTTAACAACTGGACCGCCAGGGAAGTCCCTGAAATGATGATTTTTAAATTTTAAAATAAATATCCACTTTTAAATAGAAATTTAGATGGGTATGTCAATAACATTAGAAAGTGTTCCCCAATCTGCACTTTAGAGTCACTATCTGTGGTTCAGAACCAATCTATGTTGTTGCTTTTATTCTTCTAATATTAATAGTTGGATAGTGTTTTACTCATCTACTTCCTCTGTCAGTTATTAACCTCTCATATTTTGAGATAAATATCCAAGAAAAAAATATTGCCAAAAATAGCTCTCCAGGGCTAAAAGAAACTAGTAAGTTTCCTATTTGTTTCTTCTAGTAAGGGATATATTTCTCTAATAATGTGTCATATTTCAAGATTCAGTACCGGAAATGAAAGCCAATACCAAAAAGTAGGGAATAAGTAAGGAGAAACATCAAGCCAGAACCTGATTGGAGACTCGCCTGTTTATGAAGAATAGACCTAGCTGCAAAGAGCAGTCATGAGAACTAGAAGCAGTATTCCAGCAACACAATGATTCCAGTAAAACATCTGTAGATATAGGTTTTGTATATGTGTCTTCATGTGTTAAAAAAACAAAACAAATTAATTCAATATTAGAAAATTAGGACATTTTTCACTAAAAATCTTGATATGTGGCTTGTCTTAAAAATTAGAAGATCTAGGGCTTCCCTGGTGGCGCAGTGGTTGACAGTCTGCCTGCCAATGCAGGGGACACGGGTTCGAGCCCTGGTCTGGGAGGATCCCACATGCCGCGGAGCAACTAGGCCCGTGAGCCACAACTACTGAGCCTGCGCGTCTGGAGCCTGTGCTCCGCAACAGGAGAGGCCGCGATAGTGAGAGGCCCGCGCACCGCGATGAAGAGTGGCCCCTGCTTGCCGCAACTGGAGAAAGCCCTCGCACAGTAAACGAAGACCCAACACAGCCGAAAATTAATTAATTAATTAATTAATTAATTAAAACAAAATTAGAAGATCTAGAAAAATTGAACCTACTTTGCTAAATGCAAAATGGAGCTACTTCACTGGACTAAGCAGCTGTCATTGCTCATGTGGATTATTGTAACAGCCTCCTTTTTCCATCCTTGCCTTCCTTGAATCTATTGTCAACAAAGCAGCTGAACTGATCCCATTAAACCCAAGTTAGGTCACGTTACTATTCTGCTCAAAACTCTGCACACACCCGCATCTCAGAATCCTTGTGGTGGCCTATATCTCTGACACTTTCTCACTCTACTCCAGTCATACTGGCCTCCTTGCTATCTCTCAAATAATTCAAGATTGTATATTTCCTGTCCCCTCTGCCTATAACACCTTTCCCCCAAAGAGTTGTATCTTAAGTTTTGACTTAAATGTCATCTTCTCTGTGAAAACTAACCAGGTAATTGAATATTAAGCCACTAACACCCCAATTTCCCTTCCCTAGTTGACTTTCCTTCATGGCTATCACCACATACAGATTTTACTTATGTATCTTATTTATTTTGTGTCCATCTTATAATAGAAAGAATTTTAGATAATGAATCTCTGTATATTTTACTTCTTGCTATATCCCATTCCCTAAGAATCATCCCTGGCCCATAGCCCTTGCTCCATAAGTTTCTTTGAATGAATAAGTGATGGGGTATGATTATTTTCACTACTTTGCTAATGAGGAAACTAGAAGCTAGAGTTATATAATTTGTCTAAGATCACATAACTAAAAAATAAAAAAGCTATATTCAAACCTTGTCAGTCTGATATAAGGGCTCAATATCCTAATAATCAGGTTACAAATATATCAAGAAGAAGTATGTGATTTTCAAGGAAAATAGAGAAAAACATTTCTGTGTGGAGGTACAGAATATTCCTATGTGCATAAATATGCAAACTCTATCTTCATTCTTTTATGTCACCTGTCTGACCTCTAAAAATAAAAGGTCATGACCTTTGACTTAAGTAGTGAAAATGGATAAATCAATGATTGTATTAGTGCTTTGGCCCCATTGCTTCTCACAGCTGCCTACCTAGCTCTCCTGCTCCACTTTCTCTGGATTAGGAGTAACCTAAACTAAGGATATTTGTTTGAAATTATAGTGACTTACACTTTTTTCTCATTTGAAATATGAATTATCTTTTGAAGTAGAACATAAGTAAAGAAAAGTTCACAAATCACATGTGCATAACTGTGAATTTCACAAAGTGAGCACATCTTGGACCAGTATTATGCTGGTAAATATATAACAACTAATCCCCCCACCTCAAAACAAAACAAAACAAAACAAAAAACAAAAGCACATTGAAAAAACACAACATCCATAATGTGAATACTCCCAGCATGGCCAGTTTCAAGCTACCAAATTGATGCCAACCAGCTTGCAAAATTAAAAAATTTAACAATCAATTCTTGCAACTTGATGCAACGCAGTTGCAACATATCACTAAAACCCAAGAAGCTCTATCATGTTTCTCCTCGAATCACTACTTCCCTCTTTCCCAAAGGTATCCAGTATCCTGATTTCTAACACCTATTTTTTAACCTTAATATAAAGTAATCATACACACTCTTTCACATAGGGTTTCTTTCTCTCATTTTTGTGTTTATGAAAGGCACCCATGTGTTGAAAGTACTGGTAGATCATTAATTATCAATGCAGTATAGTATTCTGTATGATGCTATGATTTATACTCTTCTTTAGAGTTGGCAAACATTTAGTGTGTTTCTAGTCATTGGTTATTACAAATAATATTGCTATGAAAATTCTGATGGATGTCCTTTGGTAAACACATACACTCATTTCTGGGGGCTGATACTCGCCACACTTTCTTCCTTAGAGAAGAATTGATGAATCAGAGGATATATCAGATTTATTTGAAATGGCCAAAAATGGTTCCAAAGTAATTGCATGAATTTACACTACTGACTAGAGTGTGTGGGAATTCCAGTTTCTTCACATTTTTATCTAGGCAAGAAATTTTTAGTCTTTTAAAATTTTATGCATTCTGGCATGATATATCTCATTTGGATTTCAGTTGATTTCCCTAATGACTGCTGAGATCAGATTGGTACTTTATTCTTTTTTAAAGCTGAATAATATTCAGTTGCATAGATACATTACATGATATTTATTAATTCATTCAACATTTGAATTTGTTGTCACTTTTTTTCCTATTATGAATTATACTGCTATGAACATTCATATATGAGTTTTGGGTGGACATAGGATTTCATTTTTCTTGAGTATATACCTAGGAGTAGAAGTGCTGGGTCATACAGTAACTCCATGTTTCACATTTTGAGGATTTGCCAGACCCTCTTCCAAAGCAGCTGCAACATTTTAAAGTCCCACCAGCAGTGTGTGAAGGTTACAATTTCTCCATATCATTGACAATACTAGTTATTATGTCTTTTTGATTATAGCCATCCTAGTGGGTGTGAAGTGATATCTCATTGTGGCCTTGATATTCATTTTTCTGATGGCTAATGATGTTGAATATTTTTTCATGTGTTTATTGGCATTCGTAATCTTCTTTGGAGAAATGTCTATTCAGGTCCTTTGCCCATCTTTTCTTTGTTTTTCCTTTGCCCACTTTTTAATCAGATTATTTTTCTTATTATTATTGAGTTCTAAGAGTTCTCAATCTTTATTATGATTAATGCATTAGATGTCTTTTTCACACACACACACTGTATTTTATTTTTACAAGAGATAAATAGACTGACACCAAGCATTGTACATGGATGACCACAACAAAAGCAACAATGATTGCAATTACCAAACATGAAACACACTCATACTATGTCATAATATTGACATTCAGTCCAGTAATCCTCCACTGTAGCAGCTCCTTTACTTTGCAGTGAAAATTGATTTGTATATTCTTTGCCTCTAAGTCCTTGTGGGATTTTTTTTTTTTAATTCAGACAGAAAGTCACAAAAATTATACTCATCCTCATCACTTCACTCAGTCCCATGTAATTAATTTTTTTTTTCATCTTGATCTTTTGTTAGCAGTTTTATGAGTTCATCAGTTTTTCATTAGAGTTCTGAAAATGCTTATTCATTCAGTTCAGCAGTACAGTCAGTTACCAGAAACCTGTACTTGTCAGAGTCTTTTCCATGAATTTCTTAAAGATGAAACCCTTTTATAGGAACATATTTGCAAAAGCATCAGAGTACACCCAGAACTGTCTGTAAATGACAAAAGACTTAAAAATGACCACAGTTAAAAATTTGATGAAAGTTCATAATAATGCAGTTGACAAGAAAATTAGTTATTTCTGAGATATACATTTTAAGGTAGTAACTAGGATTATGACTTATAACATTATACCAGAACATATAAGATTTTTAGAAATTTCATGTAATGTCTGAAACATTTATATTAACATATTTCCATACAAATAACCCAATGAAAGTTTAGTACTAGTTGTTTTGTTTGTTTGTTTGTTTATACTGCAGGTTCTTATTAGGCATCAGTTTTATACACATCAGTGTATACATGTCAATCCCAATCGCCCAATTCAGCACAATACCATCCCCACCCCACCGCAGTTTTCCCCCCTTGGTGTCCATATGTCCGTTCTCTACATCTGTGTCACAACTTCTGCCCTGCAAACCGGCTCATCTGTACCATTTTTCTAGGTTCCACGTACATGCGTTAATATACGATATTTGTTTTTCTCTTTCTGACTTACTTCGCTCTGTATGACAGTCTCTAGATCCATCCACGTCTCAACAAATGACTCAATTTCGTTCCTTTTTATGGCTGAGTAATATTCCACTGTATATATGTACCACATCTTCTTTATCCATTCGTCTGTTGATGGGCATTTAGGTTGCTTCCATGACCTGGCTATTGTAAATAGTGCTGCAATGAACATTCGGGTGCATGTGTCTTTTTGAATTACGGTTTTCTCTAGGTATATGCCCAGTAGTGGGATTGCTGGTCATACGGTAATTCTATTTTTAGTTTTTTAAGGAACCTCCATATTGTTCTCCATAGTGGCTGTATCAATTTACATTCCCACCAACAGTGCAAGAGGGTTCCCTTTTCTCCACACCCTCTCCAGCATTTGTTGTTTGTAGATTTTCTGATGATGCCCAATCTAACAGGAGTGAGGTGATACCTCATTGTAGTTTTGATTTGCATTTCTCTAATAATTAGTGATGTTGAGCATCTTTTCATGTGCTTCGTGGCCGTCTGTATGTCTTCTTTGGAGAAATGTCTATTTAGGTCTTCTGCCCATTTTTGGATTGGGGTGTTTGTTTCTTTGATATTGAGCTGAATGAGCTGTTTATATATATTGGAGATTAATCCTTTGTCCGTTGATTCATTTGCAAATATTTTCTCCCATTCTGAGGGTTGTCTTTTCGTCTTGTTTATGGTTTCCTTTGCTGTGCAAAAGCTTTGAAGTTTCATTAGGTCCCACTTGTTTATTTTTGTTTCTATTTCCATTACTCTAGGAGGTGGATCAAAAAAGATCTTGCTGTGATTTATGTCAAAGAGTGTTCTTCCTATGTTTTCCTCTAAGAGTTTGATAGTGTCCAGTCTTATATTTAGGTCTCTAATCCATCTTGAGTTTATTTTTGTGTATGGTGTTAGGGAGTATTCTAATTTCATTCTTTTACATGTAGCTGTCCAGTTTTCCCAGCACCACTTATTGAAGAGACTGTCTTTTCTCCATTGTATATCTTTGCCTCCTTTGTCATAGATTAGTTGACCATAGGTGCGTGGGTTAATCTCTGGGCTTTCTATCTTGTTCCATTGATCTATGTTTCTGTTTTTGTGCCAGTACCATATTGTCTTGATTACTGTAGCTTTGTAGTATAGTCTGAAGTCAGGGAGTCTGATTCCTCCAGCTCCATTTTTTTGCCTCAAGACTGCTTTGGCTATTCGGGGTCTTTTGTGTCTCCATACAAATTTTAAGATGATTTGTTCTAGCTCCGTAAAAAATGCCATTGGTTATTTGATAGGGATTGCATTGAATCTGTAGATTGCTTTGGGTAGTATACTCATTTTCACAATGTTGATTCTTCCAATCCAAGAACATGGTATATCTCTCCATCTGTTGGTATCATCTTTAATTTCTTTCATCAGTGTCTTATAGTTTTCTGCATACAGGTCTTTTGTCTCCCTAGGTAGGTTTATTCCTAGGTATTTTATTCTTTTTGTTGCAATGGTAAATGGGAGTGTTTCCATAATTTCTCTTTCCGATTTTTCATCATTAGTGTATAGGAATGCAAGAGATTTCTGTGCATTAATTTTGTATCCTGCAACTTTACCATATTCATTAATTAGTTCTAGCAGTTTTCTGGTGGCAGTTTTAGGATTCTCTATGTATAGTATCATGTCATCCGCAAACAGTGACAGTTTTACTTCTTCTTTTCCAATTTGTATTCCTTTTATTTCTTTTTCTTCTCTGATTGCCGTGGCTAGGACTTCCAGAACTATGTTGAATAATAGTGGTGAGAGTGGACATCCTTGTCTCGTTCCTGATCTTAGAGGAAATGCTTTCAGTTTTTCACCATTGAGAATGATGTTTGCTGTGGGTTTGTCATATATGGCCTTTATTATGTTGAGGTACGTTCCCTCTATGCCCACTTTCTGGAGAGTTTTTATCAGAAATGGGTGTTGAATTTTGTCAAAAGCTTTTTCTGCATCTATTGAGATGATCATATGGTTTTTATTCTTCAATTTGGTAATATGGTGTATCACATTGATTGATTTGCGTATATTGAAGAATCCTTGCATCCCTGGGATAAATCCCACTTGATCGTGGTGTATGATCCTTTTAATGTGTTGCTGGATTCTGTTTGCTAGTATTTTGTTGAGGATTTTTGCATCTATATTCATCAGTGATATTGGTCTGTAATTTTCTTTTTTTGTAGTGTCTTTGTCTGGTTTTGGTATCAGGGTGATGGTGGCCTCATAGAATGAGTTTGGGAGTGTTCCTTCCTCTGCAATTTTTTGGAAGAGTTTGAGAAGGATAGGTGTTAGCTCTTCTCTAAATGTTTGATAGAATTCACCTGTGAAGCCATCTGGTCCTGGACTTTTGTTTGTTGGAAGATTTTTAATCACAGTTTCAATTTCATTGCTTGTGATTGGTCTGTTCATATTTTCTGTTTCTTCCTGGTTCAGTCTTGGAAGGTTATACCTTTCTAAGAATTTGTCCATTTCTTCCAGGTTGTCCATTTTATTGGCATAAAGTTGCTTGTAGTAGTCTCTTAGGATGCTTTGTATTTCTGCTGTGTCTGTTGTAACTTCTCCTTTTCCATTTCTGATTTTATTGATTTGAGTCCTCTCCCTCTTTTTCTTGATGAGTCTGGCTAATGACTTATCAATTTTGTTTACCTTCCCAAAGAACCAGCTTTTAGTTTTATTGATCTTTGCTATTGTTTTCTTTGTTTCTATTTCATTTATTTCTGCTCTGATCTTTATGATTTCTTTCCTTCTGCTAACTTTGGGTTTTGTTTGTTCTTCTTTCTCTAGTTTCTTTAGGTGTAAGGTTAGATTGTTTACTTGAGATTTTTCTTGTTTCTTTAGGTAGGCTTGTATAGCTATAAACTTCCCTCTTAGAACTGCTTTTGCTGCATCCCATAGGTTTTGGGTCGTCGTGTTTTCATTGTCATTTGTCTCTAGGTATTTTTTTATTTCCTCTTTGATTTCTTCAGTGATCTCTTGGTTATTTAGTAACGTATTGTTTAGCCTCCATGTGTTTGTCTTTTTTACGTTTTTTTCCCTGTAATTCATTTCTAATCTCATAGCATTGTGGTCAGAAAAGATGCTTGATATGATTTCAATTTTCTTAAATTTACTGAGGCTTGATTTGTGACCCAAGATGTGATCTATCCTGGAGAGTGTTCCGTGCGCACTTGAGAAGAACGTGTAATCTGCTGTTTTTGGATGGAATGTCCTATAAATATCAATTAAATCTATCTGGTCTATTGTGTAATTTAAAGCTTCTGTTTCCTTATTTATTTTCATTTTGGATGATCTGTCCATTGGTGTAAGTGAGGTGTTAAAGTCCCCCACTATTATTGTGTTACTGTCAATTTCCTCCTTTATGGCTGTTAGCAGTTGCCTTATGTATTGAGGTGCTCCTATGTTGGGTGCATATATATTTATAATTGTTATATCTTCTTCTTGGGTTGATCCCTTGATCATTATGTAGTGTCCTTCTTTGTCTCTTGTAACAGACTTTACTTTAAAGTCTATTTTATCTGATATGAGTATAGCTACGCCAGCTTTCTTTTGATTTCCATTTGCATGGAATGTCTTTTCCCATCCCCTCACTTTCAGTCTCTATGTGTCCCTAGGTCTAAAGTGGGTCTCTTGTAGACAGCATATATATGGGTCTTGTTTTTGTATCCATTCAGCAAGCTTGTGTCTTTTGGTTGGAGCATTTAATCCATTCACGTTTAAGGTAATTATCGATATGTATGTTCCTATGACCATTTTCTTAATTGTTTTGGGTTTGTTTTTGTAGGTCCTTTTCTTCTCTTGTGTTTCCCACTTAGAGAAGTTCCTTTAGCATTTGTTGTAGAGCTGGTTTGGTGGTGCTGAATTCTCTTAGCTTTTGCTTGTCTGTAAAGCTTTTGATTTCTCCATCAAATCTAAATGAGATCCTTGCCGGGTAGAGTAATCTTGGTTGTAGGTTCTTCCCTTCCATCACTTTAAGTATATCATGCCACTCCCTTCTGGCTTGTAGAGTTTCTGCTGAGAAATCAGCTGTTAACCTTATGGGAGTTCCCTTGTATGTTATTTGTCGTTTTTCCCTTGCTGCTTTCAATAATTTTTCTTTGTCTTTAATTTTTGCCATTTTGATTACTATGTGTCTCAGTGTGTTTCTCCTTGGGTTTATCCTGTATGGGACTCTCTGCGCTTCCTGGACTTGGGTGGCTATTTCCTTTCCCATGTTAGGGAAGTTTTTGACTATAATCTCTTCAAATATTTTCTCTGGCCCTTTCTCTCTCTTTTCTCCTTCTGGGACCCCTATAATGCGAATGTTGTTGCGTTTAATGTTGTCCCAGAGGTCTCTTAGGCTGTCTTCATTTCTTTTCATTCTTTTTTCTTTAGTCTGTTCCGCAGCAGTGAATTCCACCATTCTGTCTTCCAGGTCACTTATCCGTTCTTCTGCCTCAGTTATTCTGCTATTGATTCCTTCTAGTGTAGTTTTCATTTCAGTTATTGTATTGGTCATCTCTGTTTGTTTGTTCTTTAATTCTTCTAGGTCTTTGTTAATCATTTCTTGCATCTTCTCAATCTTTGCCTCCATTCTTATTCCGAGGTCCTGGATCATCTTCACTATCATTATTCTGAATTCTTTTTCTGGAAGGTTGCCTATCTCCACTTCATTTAGTTGTTTTTCAGGGTTTTTTTCTTGTTCCTTCATCTGATATATAGCCCTCTGCCTTTTCATCTTGTCTATCTTTCTGTAACTGTGGGTTTTGGTCCACAGGCTGCAGGATTGTAGTTTTTCTTGCTTCTGCTGTCTGCCCTCTGGTGGTTGAGGCTATCTAAGAGGCTTGATGGGAGGCTCTGGTGGTGGGTAGAGCTGACTGTTGTTGTGGGGGACAGAGCTCCGTAACACTTTAATCCACTTGACTGTTGATGGGTGGGGCTGGGTTCCCTCCCTGTTGGTTGTTTTGCCTGAGGCAACCCAACACTGGAGCCTACCTGGGCTCTTTGATGGGGTTAATGGCAGACTCTGGGAGGGCTCATGCCAAGGAGCACTTCCCAGAGCCTCCGCTGCCAGTGTCCTTGTCCCCACGGTGAAACAGAGCCACCCCCCGCCTCTGCAGAAGACCCCCCAACACCAGCAGGTAGGTCTGGTTCAGTCTCCCCCAGGGTCACTGCTCCTTCCCCTGGGTCCCGATGCGCACACTACTTTGTGTGTGCCCTCCAAGAGTGGGGTCTCTGTTTCCCCCAGTCCTGTCGAAGTCCTGCAATCAATTCCCACTAGGCTTCAAAGTCTGATTCTCTAGGAATTCCTCCTCCCGTTGCCAGACCCCCCAGGTTGGGAAGCCTGATGTGGGGCTCAGAACCTTCACTCCAGTGGGTGGACTTCTGTGGTATAAGTGTTTGCCAGTCTGTGAGTCACCCACCCAGCAGTTATGGGATTTGATTTTACTCTGATTGCGCCCCTCCTACCGTCTCACTGTGGCTTCTCCTCTGTCCTTGGACGTGGGGTATCCTCCTTGGTGAGTTCCAGTGTCTTCCTGTCGATGATTGTCCAGCAGCCAGTTGTGATTCTGGTGCTCTCGCAAGAGGGAGTGAGAGCACGTCCTTCTACTCCGCCATCTTGGTTAATCTCCTCTAGATGTCTTTTTCAAGAATCCTTTCCCCACTCCTAGGTCATGAAGATATTCTCTGATGTTAATTTCTAGAAGCATTACTGATTCATCTTTGACATTTGAATTTATATTATGTTGGAATTAATTTTTAATATATGATATAGGTCAAGATTAACCCTTTCTATGTGGATATTTAATTGATTCAATACCATTTATTGGGAAAACAATCTATTTCTCACCATTCTTAAATTCTAACTTTGTTACAAATATAGTGTTTATATACATGTAGAACTGTTTCTAAAGTCTATATCATTGCAAGATATATTTCATAGTAATATCACATTGTCAGAATTAATGTAGTATGATAATGTTTTGATTTCTGTAGCTGAAGTTGTCCATTTTTCTTCCTCTTCTTCAGGATTGACCTGATTATTCTTAGCCCTTTGCATTTCCGTATACATTTTAGAATCATTCTGCCCATTTTCCCTCCAAATCTGCTTGGTTTTGTTTGAGTTATACTGAAACCATATATTAATTTGTGAAGAATTGAATCTTTAAAAAAAAGGGACTTCCCTGGCAGTCCAGTGGTTAAGACTCCACACTTCCAATGCAGGGGGGCATGGGTTTGATCCCTGGTTGGGGAACTAAGATCCCACATGCCGTGTGGCACGGCCAAAAAAAAAAAAAAAGAATCTTTAAAATATTGACTCTTCCTATTTGTTAATATGTTATATGTTCCCATTTATTGTTTCCTTTGTTTACTTTCAATAATATTTGAAGTTGTCTTTGCAAATATTTTGTGCATTTTTTACTACATCCTGAGGAATTTGACTTTATTTGATAATATAAATTGTATTTTTATATTTATTTTAAAATTATTTCTGAAATTTAGAAACATAATTGCTTTTTATATATTAATTTTATATCTAGCAACATATTTCTAACAGTTTATCTGTGGTTACTTTTGGATTTTCTAGGTCCTTAACTGTTACTTGTAATAATGACCATTGTATTTCTTTCTTTCCAATACATATATATTTATAGATTCGTTGAGGTATAATTAACATATAATGAACTTCAGAGACTTAGAGTGTACAATTTGATGAATTCTGACGTATGTGTACAGCCTTAAAACTATCACTGCAATGAATAATGAACATATCCATCAGCCCACAAAATTTCTGCATGTGTTTTTGTAATTGCTCCCTCATTAGTTTCATACCAACTCCCTTTCCTTTTCTAAGGCAATCATTATTTTGCTTTATGTCACCATAGATTAGTTTGCATTTTCTAGAATTTTATATAAATGAATTACACAGTTTATATTATTTTTTGTCTGATTATTTTGGTATTAATCCATGTTGTTGCATGTATCAGTAGTTCATTCTTTCTCATTGCTGAGGGGTATTCCATATATATATCAAAATTTGTTTATCCATTTGTCTGTTGATGGATACTTGGTTGTTTCCAGATTTGGGTTCTTACAAATAAAGTTGCTATGAACATTTGTGTACAAGTCTTTCTGTGGATATATGCTTTCATTTATTTTGACTAAATACCTGAGAATTAAATGGCTGTTATATGTTTAGAGTTTTAAAGAATCACCATAGTGTTTTTTTTCAGTACTTATACCATTTTACAGTGTGTGTTCCACTGTTGTTACATGGGTTGTTCAATAAATTTTAATTAAGTCAATTCAGTTGATAGTGTTTTTCAAGTCTTTTATATAAGTACTGATTTTCCATGTCCTTCTATCACTTATAGAATGAGCACTGTTGATATCTTTAAATATTTATAAATATGTCTATTTCTCCTTTCATTGCTTTGCATTTTTGTTTTATGTATTTTGAAATTCCGAAAACCTTGTTGACTAGGTAGCCTACTTCATCTAATATTACCATCACCACTGCAGCCTGAATGTTTGCATAGTATTGATATATATTTAAAGTATCTTTCTTGTAAACAGTGTATAGTTAAGTCTTTTTTTTTTTTTTTTTTAATTTACCCAGTCTGGCAATTTCTGCCTTTTAATTTTTGTGTTTAGACCATTTACATTTAATGTGACTATTAATACAGTTGGATTTAAATCTATCATCCTGCTCTTTGTTTTCTATTTATTGCATGTATTAATTACTTGTTTCCTTTTTCTTCTATTTCTGCCTCCTTTTAGATTGAGTAATTTTATGACTCCATTATATCTCGTTTTTTGGATTATTAGCTGTAATTCTTTGTTATTTTGACAAATGATTTAAGATTAATAGTATATATCTTTAACTTACCACAGTCTGCCTTCAAGTAACATTATATGTCACATATAGTATAGACCTTACAACAGTATACTTTATTTCCCTTCTTCCAACCTTTGTGCTATTCAAGTTATGCATCTTATTTCTTCATATGTTGAAAATTTTATAATACATTGTTATCACTTTTGCTTTAAATCATTCAGTATCTTAAAAAAAGATATTAAAACTAAGACAAATGGTCTTTTATATTTATCTATATATTTACATATTTGGTGCCCTTCATTCATTTGAGTAGATACATGTTTTTATCTGGCATCATTTTTCTTCTGCCTAAAGAGGTTTCATTATAATTTGCTATAGTGGAGATGTGCTGGCAACTAATTCTGTCAGCTTTTCTTTCTCTCTAAAAGTCCTCAATTGGCTACATTTTTAAAAAGATATTTTCCCTCACATAGGATAAGGATATAGAATTCAAGATTGATTGTGGGGTTTCATTTTTCTCAGCATTTCAAAGGCATTGCTTTATTACATTAGACTTGAATTCTTTTCAACAAGAATTACACAGAAATTTTTTCTTTATCCCTCTAAATGTAATGTGTCTTTTTTTTTTCTCTTGGTAATTCTGAGATTTTATTACTTATTTTAAGCAATTTGACTATGATAAGTTACAGTGTAGTTTTCTTCTTTCTTGCAGAGATTCTTAAAATTATGGGTAGAGAGTTTCCATCAAACGTGGTAAATCTGTAAATATTTCTTTATTTTATTTTATTTTATTTTTATTATTATTATTATTTAAACATCTTTATTGGAGTATAATTGCTTTACAATGCTGTGTTACTTTCTGCTTTATAACAAAGTGAATCAGCTATACATATACATATATCCCCATATCTCTTCCTCTTACATCTCCTTCCCTCCCACCTTCCCTATCCTAACCCTCTAGGTGGTCACAAAGCACCGAGCTAATCTCCCTGTGCTATGCGGCTGCTTCCTACTAGCCATCTATTTTATATTTGGTAGTGTATATATGTCCATGCCACTCTCTCACTTCGTCCCAGCTTACCCTTCCCCCTCCCCGTGTCCTCAAGTCCACTCTCCATGTCTGTGTCTTTATTCCTGCCCTACCCCTAGGTTCTTCAGAACCTTTTTTTTTTTTTTTTTTAGATTCCATATATATGTGTTAGCATACGGTATTTCTTTTTCCTTTCTGACTTACTACACTCTGTATGACAGATGCTAGGTTCACCCACCTCACTACAAATAACTCAGTTTCGTTTCTTTTTATGGTGGAGTAATATTCCATTGTATATATATGCCACATCTTATTTCTCCATTCACCTGTCAATGGACACTTAGGTTGTTTCCATGTCCTGGCTATTGTAAATAGAGCTGCAATGAACATTGTGGTACATGTCCCTTTTTGAATTATGGTTTTCTCAGGGTATATGCCCAGTAGTGGGATTGCTGGGTCATATGGTAGTTCTATTTTTAGTTTTTTAAGGAACCTCCATACTGTTCTCCATAGTGGCTGTATCAATGCACATTCCCACCAACAGTGTAAGAGGTTTCCCTTTTCTCCACAGTCTCTCCAGCATTTATTGTTTGTGGATCTTTTGATGATGGCCATTCTTACCAGTGTGAGATAATATCTCATTGTAGTTTTGATTTGCATTTCTCTAATGATTAATGATGTTGAGCGTTCTTACATGTGTTTGTTGGCAACCTCTATATCCTCTTTGGAGAAATGTCTATTAAGGTCTCCTGCCCATTTTTGGATTGGGTTGTTTGTTTTTTTGATATTGAGCTGCATGAGCTGCTTGTAAATTTTGGAGATTAATCCTTTGTCAGTTGCTTCATTTGCAAATATTTTCTCCCCTTCTGAGGGTTGTCTTTTCATCTTGTTTATGGTTTCTTTGCTGTGCAAAAGCTCTTAAATTTCATTAGGTCCCATTTGTTTACTTTTGTTTTTATTTCCGTTTCTCTAGGAGGTGGGTCAAAAAGGATCTTGCTGTGGTTTATGTCATAGAGTGTTCTGCCTATGTTTTCCTCTAAGAGTTTGATAGTGTCTGGCCTTACATTTAGGTCTCTAATCCATTTTGAGTTTATTTTTGTGTATGGTGTTAGGGAGTGTTCTAATTTCATTCTTTTACATGTGGCTGTCCAGTTTTCCCAGCACCACTTATTGAAGAGGCTGTCTTTTCTCCAGTGTATATACTTGCCTCCTTTATCAAAGATAAGGTGACCATAGGTGTGTGGGTTTATCTCTGGGCTTCCTATCCTGTTCCATTGATCTATATTTCTGTTTTTATGCCAGTACCATACTGTCTTGATTACTGTAGCTTTGTAGTATAGTCTGAATTGCAGGATCCTGATTCCTCCAGCTCCGTTTTTTTTCCTCAAGATTGCTTTGGCTATTCGGGGTGTTTCGTTTTTCCATACAAATTGTGAAATTTTTTGTTCTAGTTCTGTGAAAAATGCCAGTGGTAGTTTGATAGGGATTGGACTGAATCTGTAGATTGCTTTGGGTAGTAGAGTCATTTTCACAATGTTGATTCTCCAATCCAAGAACATGGTATATCTCTCCATCTGTTTGTATCATCTTTAATTTCTTTCATCAATGTCTTATAGTTTTCTGCATACAGGTCTTTTGTCTCCTTAGGTAGGTTTATTCCTAGGTATTTTATTCTTTTTGTTGCAGTGGTAAATGGGAGTGTTTTCTTAATTTCACTTTCAGATTTTTTATCATTAGTGTATAGAAATGCAAGAGATTGTGCATTAATTTTGTATCGTGCTACTTTACCAAATTCATTGATTAACTCTAGGAGTTTTCTGGTAGCATCTTTAGGATTCTCTATGTATAGTATCATGTCATCTGCAAAGAGTGACAGCTTTACTTCTTCTTTTCTGATTTGGATTCCTTTTATTTCTTTCTCTTCTCTAATTGCTGTGGCTGAGACTTCCAAAACAATGTTGAATACTAGTGGGTAGAGTGGGCAACCTTGTCTTCTTCCCGATCTTAGTGGAAATGGTTTCAGTTTTTCACCACTGAGGACGATGTTGGCTGTGGGTTTGTCATATATGGCCTTTATTATGTTGAGGTAAGTTCCCTCTATGCCTAATTTCTTGAGGGTTTTTATCATAATGGGTGTTGAATTTTGTTGAAAGCTTTTTCTGCATCTACTGAGATGATCATATGGTTTTTATTCTTCAATTTGTTAATATGGTGTATCACATTGATTGATTTGTGTATACTGAAGAATCCTTGCATTCCTGGGATAAACCCCACTTGATCATGGTGTATGATCCCTTTAATGTGTGTTGGATTCTGTTTGCTAGTATTTTGTTGAGGATTTTTGCATCTATGTTCATCAGCGATATTAGCCTGTAGTTTTCTTTCTTTGTGACATCTTGTTTAGTTTTGGTATCAGGGTGATGGTGGCCTCGTAGAATGAGTTGGGGAGTGTTCCTCTCTCTGCTATATTCTGGAAGGTTTGAGAAGGATAGGTGTCAGCTGTTCTCTAAATGTTTGATAGAATTCACCTGTGAAGCCATCTGGTCCTGGGCTTTTGTTGGAAGATTTTTAATCACAGTTTCCATTTCAGTGCTTGTGATTGGTCTGTTTATATTTTCTATTTCTTCCTGGTTCAGTCTTGGAAGGTTGTGCTTTTCTAAGAATTGGTCCATATCTTCCAGGTTGTCCATTTTATTGGCATATAGTTGCTTGTAGTAATCTCTCATCATCCTTTGTATTTCTGCAGTGTCAGTTTTTACTTCTCCTTTTTCATTTCTAATTCTATTGATTTGAGTCTTCTCCCTTTTTTTCTTGATGAGTCTGGCTAGTGGTTTATCAATTTTGTTTACCTTCTCAAAGAACCAGCTTTTAGTTTTATTGATCTTTGCTATTGTTTCCTTCATTTCTTTTTCATTTATTTCTGATCTGATCTTTATGATTTCTTTCCTTCTGCTAACTTCGGGCGTTTTTTGTTCTTCTTTCTCTAATTGCTTTAGGTGTAAGGTTAGGTTGTTTATTTGAGATGTTTCTTGTTTCTTAAGGTGGGATTGTACTTCTATAAACTTCCCTCTTAGAACTGCTTTTGCTACATCCCATAGGTGTTGGGTCACTGTGTTTTCACTGTCATTTGTTTCTAGGTATTTTTTGATTTCCTCTTTGATTTCTTCAGTGATCTCTTGGTTATTAAGTATTGTATTATTTAGCCTCTAAGTGTTTGTATTTTTTACAAATTTTTTTCCTGTAATTGATATCTAATCTCATAGCGTTGTGGTCGGAAAAGATACTTGATACAATTTCAATTTTCTTAAATTTACCAAGGCTTGATTTGTGACCCAAGATATGATGTATCCTGGAGAATGTTCCATGAGCACTTGAGAAGAAAGTGTATTCTGTTGTTTTTGGATGGAATGTCCTATAAATATCAATTAAGTCTATCTTGTTTAATGTATCATTTAAAGCTGTGTTTCTTTATTTATTTTCATTTTGGATGATCTGTCCATTGGTGAAAGTGGGGTGTTAAAGTCCCCTACTATGACTGTGTTACTGTTGATATTTCCCCTTTTATGGCTGTTAGTATTTGCCTTATGTATTGAGGTGCTCCTTTCTTGGGTGCATAAATATTTACAACTGTTATACCTTCTTCTTGGATTGATCCCTTGATCATTATGTAGTGTCCTTCTTTGTCTCTGGTAATAGTCTTTGTTTTAATGTCTATTTTGTCTGATATGAGAATTGCTACTCCAGCTTTCTTTTGATTTCCATTTGCATGGAATGTCTTTTCCCATCCCCTCACTTTCAGTCTGTATGTGTCCCTAGGTCTGAATTGGGTCTCTTGTAGACAGCATATATACGGGTCTTGTTTTTGTATCCATTCAGCCAGTCTATGTCTTTGGGTTGAAGCATTTAATCCCTTTACATTTAAGGTAATTATCGATATGTATGTTCCTATTACCATTTTCTTAATTGTTCTGGGTTTTTTATTTTAGGTCTTTTCCTTCTCTGGTGTTTCCTGTCTAGAGAAGTTCCTTTAGCATTTCTGGTGAAGCTGGTTTGGTGGTGCTGAATTCTCTTAGCTTTTGCTTGTCTGTAAAGTTTTTAATTTCTCCATCGAATCTGAATGAGATCCTTGCTAGGTAGAGTAATCTTGGTTGTACGTTTTTCTCCTTCATTACTTTAAATATGTCCTGCCACTCCTTTGTGGCTTGCAGTTTCTGCTGAAAGATCAGCTGTTAACCTTATGGAGATTCCCTTGTATGTTATTTGTTGCTTTTCCCTTGCTGCTTTTAATATTTTTTCTTTGTATTTAATTTTTGATAGTTTGATTAATATGTGTCTTGGCGTGTTTCTCCTTGGATTTATCCTGTATGGGACTCTCTGTGCTTTTTGGACTTGATTAACTATTTTCTTCCCAATATTAGGGAAGTTTTCAACTATAATCTCTTCAAATATTTTCTCAGATCCTTTCTTTTTCTCTTCTTCTTTTGGGACCCCTATAAGTCAAATATTGGTGTGTTTAATATTGTCCCAGAGGTCTCTGGGACTGTTCTCAATTATTTTCACTCTTTTTTCTTTATTCTGCTCTGCAGTAGTTATTTCCACTATTTTATCTTCCCAGTCACTTATCCGTTCTTCTGCCTCAGTTATTCTGCTATTGATTCCTTCTAGCGAATTTTTAATTTCATTTATTGTTTTGTTCATCATTGTTTGTTTGTTCTTTAGTTCTTCTAGGTCCTTGTTAAACGTTTCTTTTATTTTCTCCATTTTATTTCCAAGATTTTGGATCATCTTTACTGTCATTATTCTGAATTTTTTTTCAGGTAGTCTGCCTATTTCCTCTTCATTTGTTAGGTCTGGTGGGTCTTTACCTTGCTCCTTTATCTGCTGTGTGTTTCTCTGTTTTCCCATTTTGCTCAACTTACTGTTTGGGGTCTCCTTTTTGCAGGCTGCAGGTTTGTAGTTCTTGTTGTTTTTGGTGTCTGCCCCCAGTGGCTAAGGTTTGTTCAGTGGCTTGTGTAGGCTTCCTTGTGGAGGGGACTAGTGTCTGTGTTCTGGTGGATGAGGCTGGATCTTGTCTTTCTGGTGGGCACGTCCATGTCTGGTGGTGCTGGGAGGGGTTGGGGCACTGGGAGGCTGTAAATATTTCTTACTGTTTCCTCTATCACCTCCTTCCACCCTCATTGGGATCTCTAGTTACACCAAGGTTACTTGAAGATGTCTCATAGATCCTAATGCTCCTCCACTGTTTTTGTTAGTCTTTTATCTCCTGTATCATTTTAGTTTCTGTTACTCTTCTACATTTTCTTCTACATTGTCTTATCTGCATTTACTCTTATCCTGTGCATTTCTCATCTCAGAAATTTTATTTTTCACCTCTAGGTGTCTGATTTGGTTATTTTTTTAAATATATATTCGCATTTCCTAATTATGCACAATCTTTCCCCATCATCTAAATATATGGAATATAGTTATAAAAATTGTTTTAATGTCCATGTCTATCATTTACCATACATGTCTCCTCTGTTTCTGCTTCTACTGATTGATTTTTCACCACATTATGAATCAGATTTTCCAGCTTCTTTCCTGGTAATTTTTGCTTGGATGACAGACATTGAATGCTGAAATTTTTGTATTTCTATACATTTCCTTGGGCTTTGTTCTGAAACACAGCTAATTTGTCTAGCGATAGACTGATATTTTTCAAGGCTAGATTTTGAGATTTGTTAGACAGGACCAGAACAGCTTTTATTCTCGGCTTTTTCCCCATTACAGAGATGAAACCATTCTGATGACTCTATCCAGCATCCTACTAATAGGAACAGAATCCATTCCCAGACCTGTGTGAACTCCAAGGATTGCTCTTTCTGCTTTGGCAGCCCCAGGTAGGTTCTACACATATATGCTTATTAGTACACAGCTGACTATTTAAAGAGCCCGTTACAGATTTCTGGAGTTCTCTGTGCAGCTCTCCAGACGTCTGCTTTGCAAACTCTACTAGCCTGGCCTCTCTGCCCTCCCTGTCCTCCCAGTTCTGTCCCCTCAACTCAGGGAGACTGCTGAGACCTATCTCGGTTTTCCCTCCCTACATTCTCAAGGTCACAAACTGTGGTAATTGTAGAACTCACCTTGTTGTTTTCCCCTTTCTGATAGATCGGTACCTTCCATTGCCTAGTCATCGCTGTCTGAAAACTGTTTTTTCATACATTTTGCTGGAAGCAGAATTCTAACCCTTTGAACATTATTCCCTTTCCTGCCTCATTTCACTGCTAAGCAAGAATACAATATTGGATTCAGTTCATTATTGATATAAGAGACTTAAGAGCAGACATTGTTGTCTTGTTCTATTTTCTAAGGGAAAGCTCTAGATAGTTCACTATTTAGTACGATTTTTGTTGTAGAATTTTGTGATGTTCTTTTTCAGCTTAAGGTAGTTTTTTCTATTCCTACTTTCATCCTGAATATTTTAACTTTTCTCATGTGCTTTTTCTGCTTCCATTGAGATAACAATATAGTTTTTACTACCTTATTCTGTTAGTGCAGTGAATTGAATATTAAAACAATCTTACACTCCTGGAATATATCCAACCTGATCTTGATATAGTATTTTTCCATATTTCATTGGTTTTGATTGCTAATACTGTATTTATTTTATTTTTTTATTTTTTGGCTGTGTTGGGTCTTCGTTTCTGTGCGAGGGCTTTCTCTAATTGCGGCAAGTGGGGGCCACTCTTCATCACGATGCGCGGGCCTCTCACTATCGCGGCCTCTCTTGTTGTGGAGCACAGGCTCCAGACGCGCAGGCTCAGTAGTTGTGGCTCACGGGCCTAGTTGCTCCACGGCACGAGGGATCTTCCCAGACCAGGGCTTGAACCCGTGTCCCCTGCATTAGCAGGCAGATTCTCAACCACTGCGCCACCAGGGAAGCCCGCTAATACTGTATTTAAATACTTTTACAGCTAAATAAATGAGAGAGAATGACCTGTAATTTTCTTTCTTCTAATGTCCTTGTCAGGTTTTGAGATCAAGATTTTGCTGGCCTTGGAAAATAAATTTTTCTATTCTCTGAAAGAATTTTCATAATATTAGTACAATATCTTTCTTTGATATATTGTAGAAGTCACCAATAAAACCATCTGAGCCAGTAATTTCTTTGGGAAGGTTTTCAAATATAGATTTGATTACTTTAATAGCTATGAAAACTTCAGATTATCTATTTCATATTGTTTCCATTTGGGGTAACAGCCTAAGAATTTGTGTATTTCTCTAAATTTTAATTTTTATGGCATAGGGTTTTTGTTTTCATTATTTCCTCATATTATGTTTTTATTACCTGTAAGGTCTGTACTGATACTCACCTTTTCTAAAATTCCTGTTATTGGTAAATTGTATTTCTTCAGATTTCTTGATAGGTAATATTACCAGGTTAATTTCACTAGTGTTTTCCAAGAAACATTTGGCTTAGTTGGTTTTCTCTATTTCATATTTGCTTTCTAGTCATTAATTTCTATTCTCATATTTACTATTTTTGTCTTCCTACATTGTTCAGATTTAATTTACTTATAGTTTTCTGACTTCTTGAGATGGAATCTTAGAGACTAATTTTCAGCCTAAGTGTATCTGGTGGACACCATCAATGCCTTGCTCAAATCCTCTTGTATTCATTTTACCAGTGCTATATACCCATCACCTAGTTTCTATCTTCTTTGTTGCTTACTGTGGATAGCTATAATCTTTCTCTGAGTATTACCCTCAGGATACTGAAACTACCTCATCCATGAAGATCCATAAGTGCCCAGGAGCTTAAATCCCTCTTGTATGGTACATAGATTCCCTCAAATACCTTTTACCAGTGCCTTTGAATCTCTCAGTTTCTGGCTTGCAGTTGAGACCATCCTCAAAGAATTCCCTTTGGAATACTTAAGCCACCTTGACTATTTGGAGAGGTTGAAGTGCCTAGAAGTTTACACCTTCCTGGAACAGACTAGTCAATTGCTAACTGATTCAGAGGTCCAGAGGCCTTCTCTCTGGCTTCCAGAGGAGACTCACACTGAGACGAAATTTTCTCTCTAGAGTTCTTCACAGGATCAGACTGAGGTTGAGTTTTTAGAGGAAATCACATATTTTGTGGCTTTTTACATTTCAGCAACCTGCTTTCTCACTCACTCCTTTATCAGTTTCTCTCTGGAGCATTTCCCAATACATCCTTGGCTTAGGGAGAGCTTCTGGGAAAATCAAACCTAATACATACTGCACATTTTCCTCTAAGCACTGCTTTAGCTGGATAACACTAATTTGACACATACCTTAATTTTATTATCACTTAGCTCAAAATGTTTTCAAATTTTCATTATAATTACATTTTTACCCCTGGATTATTTAGAATTATGTTGCCTAATTTCTAAATATGTGGAATTTTCATGATATCTCTATTACTGATTCCTAGTTTATTTCCAGTATGATCAGAGAAACATTCTGTATGATTTCATTTTTTTCAATTTTTTTTTAGAACTTTGGTATATGTTCCATGTCTACATCACTCTTTTTTAGTTTGGGGTGCAATATTATGTGTGTTGGGTATGTGTGTTAATGAGCACATATATTTGTTAATCATGTTATTCAAATCTTCTATTTTTTTTTTTTTTTGTCTGCTTCTATGAGTTACTGAGAGACTTGTATTCAGAATCCTTGGTTATTCTTGTAGATTTGTCTATTTATTCAAATCTGTCAATTCTTTCTATATAATTTGAGGGGAGGTTAGTATTAGACGCATTAAAATTTACAATTGCAATATAAATAACCTATCCTGGTAGACAGATCCCTTTATCATTGTGAAATATATTATTTATATTAATACTTTTTTTCTTAAATTCTTTGATAATCATTTGACTACACTGGGTTTTTGGTTAGTTTTTACATGCAATATATTTTTTCATGCTTTTACTTTCAATTTTCGTGTATCCTTGTATTTGTTTCTCTTATAAACAGCATTACTTATATTTTGTTTCTATATTTATTTTAGAAATCTTTACTGGAAAAAAATTGTTTTAATGTGGACATCTCTCCAGGTTAACTAATTCTAGCCTTTCGTTATCTTTGAGCTATTTCGTAAATCAGTACATTTGTATATATGCAAATGATGTCTGGTTTGGTGGAGATTTATCTTTCCTCCCATACTGAGGAAAAAAGTTTCCCACTATATACGTATTGATTTTATTATTCCTGATTTATAAATATGCCTCTTCTTAGAATTCTCTTTTGAACTGGTTATAACATATGCCAAGTTTACTCATGAATCTGAGTTAAACTCTTTAATAATAAGTGTTTTTTATTTCTATATTAGACTCATGAGTTAATTTGCTATGAGAATTATCTATTATCATCTTCACATTAAATTACTTAGACCATTTGCATTTAATGTGATTTCTACTTAAGTTTAAATCTACTATCTTACAAATGTTTTCTATTTCTTCCCCCTATTTTCCTTTTTTTTTTTTTTTTGATTAATTGCTGTTTTCAGCACTTTTAAAATCCTCATTCACTTTTTTTTAAATTGGGGTACAGTTGTTTTACAATGTTGTGTTAGTTTCTACTGTACAGTGAAGTGTACTCCCGTGCTGTATAGCACAGGAGTTCCCTGTCCTATACAGCATGTTCTTATTAGTTATCTGTTGTATACATATTAGTGTATATATGTCAATCCCAATCTCCCAGTTCATCCCACCCACCCCCCCGCCCCTCTTTACCCCCTTGGTGTCCATACATTTGTTCTCTACATCTGTGTTTCTATTTCTGCCTTGCAAATCGGTTCATCTGTACCATTTTTCTAGATTCCACATATATGCATTAATATATGGTATTTGTTTTTCTCTTTCCTACTTACTTCACTCTGTATGACAGTCTAGGTCCATCCACATCTCTACAAATGACCCAATTTCATTCCTTTTTATGGCTGACTAATATTGCATTGTATATATGTACCACAACTTCTTTATCCATCCTTCTGTTGATGGACATTTAAGTTGCTTCCATTTCCTGGCTATTGTAAATAGTGCTGCAATGAACATTGGGGTGCATGTGTCTTCCTGAATTATAGTTTTCTCTGGGTATATGCCCAGTAGTGGGATTGCTGGGTCATATGGTAATTCTATTTTTAGTTTTTAAGGAACCTCCATACTGTTCTCCATAGTGGCTGTATCAATTTACATTTCAACCAACAGTGCAAGAGGGTTCCCTTTTCTCCACACCCTCTCCAGCATTTATTGTCTGTAGATTTTCTGATGATGCCCATTCTAACTAGTATGAGGTGATACCTCATTGTAGTTTTGATTTACATTTCTCTAATAACTAGTGATGCTGAGCATCTTTTCATGTGACTCTTGGCCAGCTATATGTCTTCTTTGAAGAAATGTCTATTTAGGTCTTCTGCCCAATGTTTGATCAGGTTGTTTGTTTTTCTGATATTGAGCTGCATGAGCTGTTTATATATTTTGGAGATTAATCCTTTGTCCATGATTTTTTTGCAAATATTTTCTCCCATTCTGAGTGTTGTCTTCTTGTCTTGTTTATGGTTGCCTTTGCTGTGCAAAAGCTTTTAAGTTTCATTAGGTCCCATTTGTTTATTTTTGTTTTTATTTCCATTACCCTAGGAGGTGGGTCAGAAAAGATCTTGCTGTGATCTCATTCACTTTTTTTTTTTTTTAAAGAAATTCACGTTCTTTTATTTATTTATTTATTTATTTATTTATTTATTTATTTATTTATTTATTTATTTATGACTGTGTTGAGTCTTCGTTTCTGTGTGAGGGCTTTCTCTAGTTGCGGCAAGTGGGGACCACTCTTCAACGCAGTGCACGGGCCTCTCACCATCGCGGCCTCACTTGTTGCAGAGCACAGGCTCCAGACGCACAGGCTCAGTAGTTGTGGCTCATGGGCCTAGTTGCTCCGTGGCATGTGGGATCTTCCCAGACCAGGGCTCGAACCCGTGTCCCCTGCATTGGCAGGCAGATTCTCAACCACTGCGCCACCAGGGAAGCCCCTCATTCACTTTTTAAGTATGCATTTATTTTTTTTTCTTGATGAATATCTGTATATATTACAACACACATTCTATTTTTGTTTCTTCTCTGACAATGGTAGTGTTTTGACAACTTTCTCTCTCTTTACCTCCCTCCCACCTTGTATGTATTCTAATCCTCTATTTGAATTCTACGTATATTTAAACCCCTGAAACAATAATTATCAGTGTTTTATAAAACATCTATTTGGATTTCCCCATTTATTTATCATTTTTCATGCATCTTCCTTTATTTCTTTATTCTTATATTGAATCATTTTGCTTCTGCCTGAAGAACTTTCTTTAGTAATTTTTTAGTACCTATATACTGATACAGAAGTCTCTAAATTGTTGTTAGTCTGGAAAAGCCTTTCCTTTACTTTGCCTTTATTCTTGAAGGATATTTTACTAGGCTGGCAGTTTCTCTCAGCACCTTAAAGATGTAATTTTACTGTCTTATTTTTTCCTTTATTTCTGTTGAGAAATCAGCTCTCTTGTTGTTTATTCTTGGAAAATAATACACTTTTACCCTGGCTGCATTTAAGATTTGTGTTTGGTTTATAAAAGTTTGACAGTAGTATACTGAAGTGTGATAATTTATATTTATCCTGCTTGGGTTTCAAAGAAATTCTTGAATAGCTTAATATCTATATTAGTCAGTGTTCTCCAGGACAAATAGGATTGCGTATGTGTATAAAACAAATTTGGTTCATGCTGTGATTATGGAGGCTGAGAATTCCCAAGATCTGTATATAGTTGGCAAGCTAAAGACGCAGGAGAGACAATGTGTAGTTCCAGTCTGAGTCCAAAGGCCTGAGAACCAGGAGAGCTGATGGGATAAGTTCCAGTCTGAAAGCTGGCCAACTCAAGAACCAAGAAGAACTCATGTTTCAGTCTGAGTCTGAAGGCCAAAAAAATACCAGTGTTCCAACTCAAGCCATTAGGCAGGAGGAGATCCCTCTTACTAAGACTTTTTGCTCTATTCAGGCCTTCAGTTGATTAGATGAGGTTTTCTCACATTAGGGGGAGCAATCTGCTTTACTCAGTCCACCAATTCAAAGGTTAATATTATCCAGAAAACCCTCACAGACATATCCAGAATAACGATTGACCAAATGTCTGGGCACTCCATGGCCCAGTCAAGTTGACACATACAATTAACCATCACAATATCTATTGCCAATTTTGGAAAATATTCACCACTATGTCTTCAAATATTGCTTCTGCCCATTCTCCTTTCTCTTATTCTGGAACCTCCAAAATACCAGTGCTTTATCTTTTTATCATGTCTCATAAGCTCTTTTTACATACTCTGCATTCTTTTTATTCTCTGTGCTTCAGTATAGATAGTTCCTATTGACATATTTTCCAGTTCACTAATCTTCTTTTTTGCTATGTTTAATTTGCTATTATATATTTATATATGTATTAAATTCTTAATAAAATCTATTGTATTTTTTTCAGTTCTAGAATGTCCAATATATTCCATTTTATATATTCCAGTTTCTTGGTGACATTTTCAATTTTGTGATACATTTTCCAGGGCACTTTAATCTCAGTTATTTTAAAGTCCATGTATGATTACCCCAATATTTGGATTATTTGGTGGAGAAATTTGTTTTCCTTTTCCTCTGATTTTTATTTTATAATTTGCCTTTCTTTTGGCAGTGTTGATATTTTTGTTTTTTATTATATGCCAGTCCTTGTGTATAAAAAATAAAAATTAAAAAATTAATCAGGTTCTAACTGATATAGTCGCTTTCCATAAGAAAAAAATACATACTTCTGATTTATTGCAGGCAGTTTGAGTAAGAAAAGATGACCTTCATCCAGTTGGGGACTGAGCTAGTTTGAAGATATTTTTCAGTCCTTTGTGAAAGCTGGTGTATTTCCAGGTCACTCTTGCTCTCAGGTTGTGACACTTTCAGGTTCCCAAATGTACTATCCAGGACCTCTTCTCTTCGATACTCTCTGTTCTTCAATATTTGTCTCATCAGTTTATGAGACGTCTGAAAATCTGTGCAGTTACTTATCCATTAAATGCCTCTTTTTGCTTAAGTTCTTGGTCTCTCACCTCTGTATGACATGAATTGGCAAATAATTTTAAAAGAAAAAGGGATTAAATATCGGGCTTATTTCAATTTATTTCCCTTTCTTCACATTCTGGCTACCTTGCTGGTCAGATTTTGTTTTGTTTTTGTTTTCTCATCTTTTCTAGTTGTTCTCAGTGGTGTAGTTGCTCACCAACAAGCTATTTTACCATTATTGGAAATATAATCACTCTAAACTTCTACCCTCCTCCTCTACATGCATTGTACTTTCTTTTGTATAGGAAAACACATTCCCTAAGATTTTTGTACTTGCCTCATTTGTTTTCCCTTGGATCAACAAGCTTAAATCTTAAACCTGAAATATGTCAACAATAAAAATTAAAAATGTAAACACCATCTTTTGTGTACTTTGAGTGTTGAACTCTCTAGATCTCAAAAGTACATTGTTATAGACACAGATCACTTACTAAAAAAGGACCTCAATATAATTCTGTACTTACAGATGCTCCGCTTTAAACTTTAAATCTAACCATAACACAGATGTTCATGTGATTTTCTCAAAACATAGGCATATCTTGTATAGTAAAAATTATTAGAGAAAGCTGGAGAAGAGTATAAATACTATGTTGTGTATTTCAGGAAGTGAGATGGATGAGATGGATATGTGCTCAAATCCTGGCTTGACCACTTATTACTTATGTGACCTAGGATTTAAAATCCTTACTCCTCAATTTCCTCTTCTGTTAAATCAGTCATTAATACATATGTAACAACATATGTAATAACATGTAACATATGTAACAACATGTTACATATGTAATAACATATGTATCATGTGCAGCAACATGCGTAGCATGTGTAACAACATATGTTATGCACGTAGTAACACATGTAACATGTAACAACATATGTAACAACATATGTAACATATGTAATATGAGGATTTTGTAAGTTTAAATGAAAAAATAGGTATAAAATGTGTAACTCAAAATTTGCTTGACTCAAACTGCTCAATCAATATTAGTCACTTATTCATATTCTTTGAAAATAATTTTTCATGCTAAGTGAAAGTATCTAGCAATAAATTAGAATTACACTAGAATTCTGGGTTTTAAAATCATAAGGGAATAGATTATTTTAGGTTAAATATCTACATATTTTTAAATGTGATGAAAATTTTTACATATAAAACAAAATGAAGGGCTTCCCTGGTGGAGCAGTGGTTGAGAATCTGCCTGCCGATGCAGGGGACACGGGTTCGAGCCCTGGTCTGGGAAGATCCCACATGCTGCGGAGCAACTAGGCCCGTGAGCCACAACTACTGAGCCTGCGCGTCTGGAGCCTGTGCTCCGCAACGAGAGGCCACGATGGTGAGAGGTCCGCGCACCGCGATGAAGAGTGGCCCCCGCTCGCCGCAACTAGAGAAAGCCCTCGCACAGAAACGAAGACCCAACACAGTCAAAAATTAATTAATTAATTAATTAATTAATAAAAAGAAGAAAGAAAAGTAGGTAAACATATATATATATTTTTTAAAAATGAATTATAGAGGAGAAATGATTTGAGGCTCAAAAGAATTCCTTTATAGGAAGGAAAAATATTAAATAGCTAAAGTTCTTACTAGAGAACCTTTGTACTTAAGGTTAGGTTAATTGCCACGAGTAAGTAATAGGGTCATAAAGGCATATCAAAATTAGGAGTAGTTGAAAGTAAACCTTTAAATTGTTATGAGATTTTAAAGTATATTTTAAAAATAGATTTTAAGTAGTGTAAAACCTTGCAAATTAAAGCAAAACTGATTCTAAAGTTGTGTTCAGAGAATCATGATAGCTTAGAACTGTAAGGGGTGGTATTTAAAAGATGGTATTTAAAAGATTATCAGACCTAGAAAGGTTAAGTAACTTTCCAAGGTTACACACATACAAAGGCTGAGAAATAAGAAATTGGAATCTTGTGTTGAATACCTTTGATCTACCTCTTCAGTTACACTCTCCATTCTTGTGTAATCTGAACTGTGGTCTGAAAGGCTTCTGGTTGACTTAACCCAATGGGCAACATTATCAGGAGATTAGAGGGAGGCAAGAGAGTGAGGTCAATGTATATAATCCTTGTATCGCCTCCCTCCATGGTCACTCTGGGCTGACTCTATTGTTTGCTTAAGGTTATATTTTATTTATATATTGTTTGCCAGGCAGTCCTCACAACATAGCTGTTAAAAGCTGCTGTTACAAGCCTCAGGGTATTGCACTATCCCTGTGGTTTACCTCTGTTCTTCCCTTTATTAAGCTTTTTTCAAGTTACCCAGTTGCATGCTCCATCTTTTTTCTGTTTGGACCCTGATACATACAGAAAGTCTTTAACTGGAAGCTCAGAATTTTGTGGTTCTTTACTAAACATTTTATGCTTCTCAGTATGATCAGATTGTTGCTTCCTGAAAAGTTTTTGATTTACTACATAGATTACATAGAATGTTCTGATCCTCAAGTATGTTCATAAGGCCAATCACTCTTGCATTATGTCACATATTCCTATTTTGTTTCTTAACATGTAATTTTAATTGTGAAAGTAAATTTATGTAAATAGATATTTTAGGATAATAATTACATAATGCCAAAAATTTTCAAAACCCTGAGAAAAACAATGTATCCAAAACAGTCCAGTGAAATGCTCTTACCAATGGATTTATATTATATTATGTGTTACTTTATTTGTATATACTTTTTTGTAATTAAAGTTCTTCAGTGCATTGGGGCAAATTTACATAGAAAAATGCAAGTAAATGAACACGCAATAGCTCTACGTGCCAACCACATTACTTGGCAGTAGAGAAAAATATGCATAATCACTTACCAAGAGTACATTTCACCCCATCTCCTATCCCACCACTTTTTGAAAAAAATGTTTTATGTTCTCACCATTACTAAGACATCTTCTAATGGCAAATTTAAACTCTTTATAGAGCCAGATTTTCATGATTGTTTCAGTACATTTACTAACTTTAAAATTGTGTTTTATTTGCTCCTTACTCCCTGTCTTGAAGTTGTGAGTATTTTAGTTCATGAACATGCAAAGTCTCCATGGTGATTCAGAAGAGAAAGTCCATCTAACATGGGCCCAGATTTTCCAGTTTCTAATTGTATTATTAATATTAAAAAATAATAAAAATGTACATTTCAAAACAGTTCAGGAAAAGTTCAGCATCGAATGAAGCTACAAATTATGAGTAATCTGTTAGGTATATGGATTTCAAGTTTAAAAATACCGTGAGATGGTTTTATAATTAAAATAAAAATTTATAATACTTTTTTTCTTATCACATCAATAAATTCTTCTTGTGTTATCTCACCTTCATTGCATTCAGATTTTAAAGCCATAGCTAAAGCTGCATGTTTTCTCCAGATTTTTTTTGATAATTTGTCAACTGGAAATGGAAGTCTAAAATTAAAGTCTTTAAAATTATATTATCTTAAGCAAGGATTGGTGGAAAAAAATCAACCCATACTGCTTTATTTTATTCAGCACATTAAGGTGAATTTAGTGCTCTTGCTAAGTTCACTATTCCAAAAAGTGGCACGACTAAAATGGACTTAGTATAGATTAATCTGATATGCAATCTTAGAGTAGCCAAATTGTCTCAAGTCACGTGGAACAAGTGGCCTCATTACCCATCAAAATCTGAGTTAATCTGTTAGTTTTGAAACCAAGCAGGACCCTGTGGGGCTCCTGGGCATGGAAGACTTTACATGTCCCCCGTTTCTTGTAGGGAATAGACTCCAGCCTCCATGACCTTCCCTGAATTCCAGAGGGCAGATTCAAACAGTTGCTAATCAGGGAAGGGAGGGGATGCAGAGATAAGAGAGGAACAGCCAAGAAACAATAGTGCAGCCTTGGAGCAAGGTCCTGGTTCCCCTTCAAGGGATACACATAATAATATCTTTTGAGCTCTTTATAGAACTAAAACCCCCAATTGGAAGATGTAGCATTCTTCATTCCAGAGAAGAACACTTGAGGCCAGATTAAAGGAACCAGAGAAGCTCATCAAGATATTACCTGAAGCCAAATTAAAGTAGTGAAGGCCCTGCACACAACCTAATCTTATCAGCAACCCCACCCTTGAACTATTGCTATAAAACTCCTCACCAAATCCCCCGGGTGGGGACACACAGTTTTTGAGGGCAGGAGCCCACTGTGTCCCCCTTTGCCTGGCAAAGCAATAAAGCTATTCTTTTCTACTTCACCCAAAATTCTGTCTGCCAGATTCAATTCAGCACTGGTGTACAGAGGCTGAGTTTTTGGCATCAGTTTCCATAAATCTAAAATCTGTTCTTTAAATGTATATTTAAAATATTTTAATATGACATGAAATGATAGCACTAAAATAATGATATAAATATATGTGATAGTTGGATAGTCTTTTTTATATTATGAAGTATACACTTATTGGATAACAAAGCATTTATGTATTTTGAAATTTTTCACCAAAGATTGCATAAGAGTCTTTGAATGATAGGTAACGACTTTTATAATCTTAAATTAACTGACAACAATGTACATCATTGGATGATGAATAATTCCTATGTTTAGGAGTTGAACATATTTTGCCTATGGGCTTTCTTTGGACCCCACAGATAAGATGAACCACCATGATCCTATATTCACTGATTTTACAACAACCAGCTATACTCAGTAATGTTATATGCTTGGTTAAGATTCTTTAATTACAAAGAAAAGAAATCCACTGAAGTTAGCCCAGGGTAAGAAGACTTTATTGTAAGCTTATGCGTGGTAAAGGTCCAGAACTAGAATGAATAAGCATCATGAAAAGAGGCAACTCCAGTGACCACATTCTCTTCCTTTTTCTCTCATAGAGTAAATGATCACCTTTTGAGTTTCTATTTTTCTTTGCATGTCTTTTCTGCTCTTCTCTCAATAGACACTGCCAATTGACTTACTCTACTGACTCATACTTTATGGTAGCTCAAATATCTAACTTGAAGATTTGTTTATTCAATTTGAAAAGCAAATATTTACTAAGCACAACCTGTGTTCTAGGTGCAGATGATTTCATTTTGCCATGGCTCCAACTCTGTCTCATTTTCTGTCAGTTTCTTTCCTCCTCTTATGCCTCTTACACAAGCCTATTACCTGCCTCTTTATGTTTCCAAATTTAAATTCTCCAAAAAGAAACTTGCTCTCTACTACAGAAGCTGTAAATTGTGGCTCAAGGGTTATTTCAAGCCATCCAGATCTGTTTTGCTTGAAACTGACACATTATTGGCCCCATAACAGGGTTTTATCCTGATATTTACAAGTTGAAAACTTCTTCCAGAAAAAAAATTTAATTTCTGCTATCCCTTGGAGGAAGGGGGTAGGGAGAATTTCTGGCAACACTAGACATTCTTTTCAAAGTAACAATGACTTGGGGCTGATTAGCTACAGCCCTCTAGACAGAGCTTGTGTGTCCAGGTTGCCACCTCTCCCAGTTGTGTCCCACACTAAGCTGAAATTCTTTTGCCTTTTACCTTTGTCTTTATGCACTGACTTATTTTAGAGGAGAACCTCTAAGCAGCAGAAAGGAAACTACTTGTTACTCTGGCCTCCTTCAGTCTTTTATATTATCTGCCTGGCCTCTGGGAGCTTTCCAGTTTGCATCTCCTGGTTTATCTCATCTTGGCACACTAGGTACATCGCAACACAGTGGCCAGTCTGTGACTGAGCTTCTCTAGAAGAAACCACAGGCCCCTGATCCAGAAAGTGAGGGCGGCTTTAGAGCAGAAAATATAGCTACGTAACTAAAAGAAGCTACAGGTGATGCAATTTCCCTTGCAAGAGAGTAAGGATAGGCAGGCCAATATAGTAACATAGCTAATTTATCATAATGAAAACAAACTTAAGTATGTTTAAATAACAAAAGAAAAATTCCATTGGAGGAAGATGCAACAACTTTTATCAGTAACATGACTTAGAAATCATACAACACTTTTCAGGGTGATAAGTCAGAAGACTGCAGGGTGCAGATACCCAGTAGTAGCCTCAGAAGGGGATCACATGGAAGAGAAAGCTTGGTGGTACAAAGCCCTGAACTCTCACCATATTTTGAGAGCTGCTAAAAAACCAAAATGTTTCTCCCTGGCAAGTAGATTTTACATTCTCTCTTCTAATATTCTAAAGCAGGGGTTGGCACACTACAACCCAGGGCCCAAATCTGGCCTGCTGCCTGTTTTGTAAACAAAGTTTTGCTGGAACACAGCTCTGCCTATTTGTTTATTATTGTCTGTGGCTGCTTTCACACTACAGGGTCAGAGTTGAGTAACTGTGACAGACTGACTGGCTCACAGAGCCTAAAATGTTTACTATGGGACACTTCACAGAGAAAGCTTGCCTATCCCTATTCTAAAGAAAGACATACTAAATAAATATATTACAAATATGTTATATAAATATATTACAAAATGGCCCTTCTAATGCAATTAGGTAGGAGAATGGCTCTTCTCCTACCTAATCTAAATTCTGGCTCAGTTTAATTTAATCCCTTCATTTTGACTTTGGTTGAAATGAAGGACTATAACACAATATCACCAATGACATTTATTCATATTGAACTCTGTTAGCAAACAGCCAATACTAATTCTAATTCTAATTCTAATTCACATCCACCAATAACATTCGTAATTCATTATAAATAGAATTTCTTTTGGAAATAATTGTCAGTTCTAGCAATGCCTTCTGTGACATTTCCTGCCTTTACTAGTCTCCACTAAGCCTTCCCCATTTTTTTTTACCAGTGAATGTGTATTACGATATAGACCTTCACCTAGACAGTCAGGTTGTTCAAGCATTGATGAAACAGGTAGTTTCAATTTATGCTAGCAAAGGCTTTAATATATCCTGTTAGAAACATAATTGTCCTCTCAATGTATAGTTCTCTTTTTTCATTAACTGCAGAAAAAAAAAAAAAAACACTTAAAATGAAAATAAAGTTTTCCTTTATCCCAGCAATAATCTGCTAGAAAGCATATTGGAAAGCTACTCCCGGCATACAAACAACAAAGTATAAAATACTTCATAATTAACTAGAAATGCATAATACAGAATGTATAGATATAACTATGAAATTCTGTTGAAAGACTTAAAAGTTAAGTCAATAAATATGGATGTGATGGCTAATTTTATGTGTCAACTTCCCTGGGCATTGGGTTGCCCAGATAGTTGGTCAAACATTACTCTGGGTGTTGTTGTGGGCGTGTCTTTGCATGAGATTAACATTTAAATAGACTAAGTAAAGCAAATTGCCCCCTAACGTGGGTGCCGCTCGTCCAACCAGTGAAGGGCTGAATAGAAATGCTGATACTCCCCCGAGTAAGAGAGAATTCTTCCTGACTGATTGACTTGAACTGAAACACTGGCTCTTCCTGAGTCTCGAGCTTGCCAGCCTGTACGCAGGAACTAAACCAGCAGCTCTGCTGGGTCCTCAGCTTGCTGACTCACCCTACAGATCTCGGGACTCACCCATCTCATAACTGTATATAATCATATATAAGTATACATCCTATTGGTACTGTTTCTCTGGAAAACCCTGACGAATACAGAGGAGAAATACTTTGTTCCAGTTATTAGAGCCCAGTCAGGAAAATAATCAACCCAATTAAAAGAGAAAGGTATAAAGCCCCTAATTAGATCACTGAGGTAAAAAGAGAACTCTATAATTCACAAGGATACCACTCCTAGGGCTGAGGAAACAAAGGAAAGAAGTTGGATTTATTAATACTTTGACGTTTGCGGAGGTCTCACAGAACTGAAAGACCTTTGAGGAGGGGGCACTGGCAGTTGGTGCTGAGGTCTCGGAAGGGACATAGTTAGGCTGATTCTGTGAAGGTGGGAAAATCTGCAAAATGAATACAGTTGCTGCTGCCAAAGGGGAGAAGTGTTGCTAGGGAGATGCTCACAGGAACGGAAGTATACCTGGAGCCCACAGGAAGCAGATAAGAAGGAGCTAGTTCCTTGACCCTTCTCTTGATTTATAGCCTCCCTCCAAGAAGCTGACACAAAGAGGAAATGTGGCTTGTAGAGCCCGAGCTCCAGCATCACAAAGCACGGTGTAGAAAGGTGGGTTTGGGTTTGAGAGACAATAACATAGTAAATGGTACAACAGATGTCCATTTTCCCCAAGTACCTTTATAGATATAAATGGTTTGGGTGGCAGAATGATGGTAACTTAAATTAAGTTTAGAGTTCAACTGTAATTTTAAAAAAATTGGCAAAGATAATCAACCAACATAATAAAAGTGACTTTATAGTATGAACATGAAAATTCATGATAAACAATACTGCAAACAATACTCCACAATATAAACAGTGAAATTAATTAAAGAAAACAAACTGTTGAGAAATAGACTCTGTTATATCTTCAAATTTGTAATGATTAATCAATACATGGTGTTAGGAAGAAATCTAAGATATCTTTATTTTATATATCACACTTGAAACCAAATTTATTTTCAGTTGAATTAAAATTTCAAGTATGTAAAATAAGGACACTAAAAAATAGAAGAAAATAATGGTTACCATTTACTTGTTCAGAGTATGGAAATAATATATAAGCACACAAAGAAAGGACAACTTCAAAGGAAGAGTTCGACTGACTACCTATAATATGCAAATTTTGTAAACAAAGTCATTACATGCAAAAATGAAAGGGTGATGGTACATAGGGACAATTTTGCAAATTTGTACAGAAAAAGAGACACAGTTCTCGTCATGCAAAAATTTTACAAACAAATGATAGATACAAACATTTCTCCTTAGAAAAATGAGCAAAGTATCTGAACATGTAATGAGAAAGAAGAAATAAAAATGGCAAAAAATATATGAAAAATTAATTCTCTTTAGTAATTAGAGAAATGCAGATAAGATGAAAAATTTATATATATTTTTTGTATGAAATTGCCAAGGCGATAATAAGGACATTCGCACACTCAGCTGGCAGTATTAAATTGGCACAGCCTGCTTAGAATACATGATAACAATATGTGCCTACAACCTTAAACAACTTTCTCATTTCTAGGTATCTAACCAGAGAAAATGAACAGAGGTGTAGTCAAAGGCTTGGTAAGGGTATATTCTATTATAGTAATAGAAAATTGTAAATAAACTCAATGTCTACAATAAGTAAATTGTAGTAGAGCTATGTGATGAAATATGTTGCACTGATATGTTTTAGTGTTCTAAAAATAAACATTTGATAAACTCAGAAACCTTTCAAAACATGCAAAGTAAAAATTAAAAGCAAAATACAAAATAATGTTTCGGGTATGATGTTAGATAATATACAAAAAATTAATAGTTATTGTCTCAGTATGGTGAAATGATTAGTGATTGTTTTACTTCTTAAAATATTTTTTAAAAGTTGCCATTTATAAAATCAGACTGCTAAGGTATAGTTGTTCTTTTCATATAAGAAGGAAATATTTACTCAGAACTTGAACATCATTCTTAGAGCCAATAGGTTTCCTCATTACCCCCAAAACTAAATTTGGAGAGACTTGAGACTTCTTCTACAATAGCAAAATACAAGAATTCAGACTTCTCTAAATTCAGACTTCAACTGCCAGTTCTCTAAAGTTCAGTAGTATACAAGCATTTTTCTGAGCATTTGTCAGATATCAACTATCAAATTCTATTTTCTAGGTTAACTAATAGGTTAAATGCCAGTCATATGTTTATTATTTCAAGCTTAATTTCTTGACTTCTTCTCAGAGCTCCAGATTCACACATTTAACTGTCTACCCAGCACCTAACCTTAGAAGTTAAAGTTCACCAAATGACCACGTGTAAAAAAAAGAAATTTTTATTCCCTCTGCCATGTTCTATATCCTCAGCACTCATGCGTCGGCAGCTTCCTTTTCCTCATTTTCTTAAGAACACATCTAATTATTCATGCCAAAATTTTCGCATTTTTCTCAATCTCCAGCTCTCTCCCTAATCTACCCAGCTGTAACCGAATCCAATGCTACTATCTGGGTCCAAGGCCCCAGCATTTTTCTTGAACTACTGAAACAGCCTTCTATCTGCTTTTCTTGCTTACACTATGGCTCACCCTCCCAATTGCCCATTTGTTATGAAACAGCTACAGCAGCTATTTAAAAATGTCAGTTAGATGACATCATTCTCCGCCTTAAAAATCTCCAAAAGTTTGTCTTAATTTGGATTTCCCCAGAAGCAGACCTTGGTAAGGGATGAAGTACAAAGAATTTATTTGACAGCTGATCCCAAGGAATACCAGTCAGACTGGGGACATAAGACAGAAAAAGGGAAGAAGCCATAAACAGTGTATTACTAAGCAAACTGCCACTGTGAGCAAGTGAAGATGAATCCTGTAGGGAATTCTAGAAGCCAGCATAGAACATGTGCCTCATGTAATCCCACTTGGCTGAGCAAAGAAGTCAGTTCTTGTTAGACATTTGTTGAGGTTGTTCCTACAAGGGATGGTGGTTGGGGACCGTAGGCATTGATTCCCCAGCATTTCTGGCCTGCCACTCATTCATGTGGAACAGCCTCCGTGGACCAAGAGGGAGAGACCGAGACAGAGAGAGAGAGCACTCAAGCAAAGAGTCATAGACACTGACAACTGGAAGGCAGGCCTGAGGGCCTAGAAAAGTTAAGTTCCATCAAGGATGGAACCCTGAGAGCTAAATGATACTGCACCTTTTGTACCACTCTGATCCATGCATGACTTACTTAATCTCAGGAAAATGGCTTGTATCCTTTACATACATATAGACATACAACAGTACGAGTCCATTCCTGAAATTGATCTCAAGGTGGAGATTAATATCTATCATTTTCCTCTATCACTGCTTCTACATTCCATTTAACGTTGGTCAGCATTTATGTTGAATTAAGTTAGAGTTCTTCAACCTCAGCACTATTAACATTTTGGGACAAATAATTCTTTGTTATGGGAAATGCCCTGGGCATTGTAGGATGTCAGGTATCATCCCTGACCTCAACCCACAGATACCAGTAGTACCCCTTCCCCCAAGTTGTGATCATAAAAGTCTCCAGGTATTGCCAAATGTCCCCCAGGGGACAAAATTTTCCCCTTCTCCAAGTTGAGAATCACTAGGTGAATAGCCTTTTGGGTCATCGTTACCTTCTACCCTTAGGGGTTTGAACCTCTCATTACTGTACACTTGTCAGGCTGAATCTGGCAGGCTGTAGCTGTTGTAATTGCCTAATCATGGCTATTACTGGGCAAAAATAAAACAAGAGAAGCCCTAATAGGTTCCCTGAGTTCCGAGCATAATCATGTCTACCTCCATTATATAGGATCATCACTATTTCTTCATGAAAATCAGGCTCAATTCTTCATGGCAGTAAAGCGATTCCATTCTTTATCTGTACTTACTGGTGTGAGGATCGATAAATGACCAGGTGGCCACCATAGCTTTAGGTTTATTGGAACCTTACCTGCATCTCCTGGTGGAAGGCCATATCACGTCATGCCTGGAACCAAGATCTCTAGTCCAAACGAGCCTAAAGTTGTAGAGATGAAAAGTACAAACTGACAATTAGATAGTCCACTCTTACTTCCACCTCTCTGTTCCCAGACCTAATTATTCTACCTATTGGGACACAACGCCATATAATAGCTGATAATTCAAAGTATATGCTGCAGCTTGAAAGAAAATGTCCCAACTCCGTAAGATTGGCATTCTAGGTATACATTTCGGAGGCCATCTGTATTAGTTTTCTATAGCTATGTAACAAATTACCGCAAGCTTGGTGGCTGAAAATAACTCCCATTTATTAGCTCACTTCTGTAGGTCAGAAGTTCAATACAGCTTGGCTGGATTCAGGGTATCACAAGGGTGAAATCGAAGAGTTGGTTGCACTTAGTTCTCATCTGGAGGCTCAGGGACAAAAAACCCACTCCCAAGCTCATTCAGGTTATTGGCAGAATCCAGTTCCTGGTGGTTTTAGGACTAAAGTCCCCTGTAAAGTCCTTGCTAGATGTCATCGTGGTGCTATGTTCAGCTCATCAAGGGTGTTTGAATTCCTTGCCAAGTGGTCCCTTCCATCTTCAAGTCAGCAACAGTACACCAAATCATTCTGGTGTTTTGAATCTCTAACTTCCCCTTCTGTCACCAGCCAGAGAAAACTGTGTGCATTTAAGGGCTCATGTGACTAGATCCATCCAGATAATCACACTATCTTAAGATCAACTGATTTGGAATATTAATCACATAAGCAAATCCCTTTATAGAAAAGCTAGAGTAGTGTTTGATTGAATAAGTGGGAGAAAATGTGTTGTATACACCAGGGGATGGAACTCTTGGGGACCAATCTTAGAATTCTGCCTATCGCACCATCCCAATGTTCTATCAATCTCTCAGCTTCACCACGATATGTTATAAGGCAGAAGCAGTGGGGTCCATGGTCATATGCCCATTATCACACCTCCTTCAAAAAGAGTGGATTCCTTGGTCCAAGGCTGTATTATGCTGAGTCCCATCTTGATAAATCAAACACTCGGAACCCTTGAATAGTGGTGCTAGCTGAGGCACTGTTGGCATGAAATGTAAACCCATATTCATAATATGTATCCACCTAAATAATGTTGAATTGATGCCCCTCTAAAGATGGAAGAGGTCTGATGTGATCAACTTGTTCCAAGTTACTTGTTCATCTCCTGGAAGAATGGGGTCTCAGAGTTTTTTCTGAGGCTGGTTAGATGTTTGGCAACAACGGTAGCTAGGTCAGCCTTGGACCTATTTATATTCCCCATCCTTGCTCCCAGAGCCTCTCCAATTTGGGCCCATTGTGCAAGCAGTGAAATGGTTGAGGGCAGAAATTGGCTGATCTCTGTGGGATGATCACTCTGTCCACCGATTTTCAGTATGGTGGATGTTCGTGGTAGTCATTAATGTGACACAAAAAGATCCACACATTTTGTGCTCATTCCTATAGATCTATCCACATGCTCCTTTCCCAGACCTTCCTGCATTGGATCTTCAAGGCCTGCTCCTTCCATGTCCCTGAACAATCAACCAAACTATTTGCCACTGATGAAGTATCTGTGTATATCCTTAATTTCAACCACTTCTCTCTCCCCTCTAAATTGGTGACTAGGAGTCCTGCTCAAGGTTCTGCCAGTTGGGAGGATTACCCCCTCATCACTGTCTTTCAGGACCACTGCTACTTATAGCTATAATGTATCAGTAACCAATTTTAAGCTTTTAGCATGCTAACAAGCCAATCCACCTTCTTTGAAAACAGCTTTATTGAGATATAAAGCATGCACCATACAATTCACCCACCCATTTAAAGTATACAATGCAATGACTTTTAGTATATGCACAAAATTGTGCATTCATCATCACAATGTTGCCATTTTAGAACATTTTCATGACCCTCCCTCCAAAAAAGTGCTATCCATCATCCACCAAACCTTCCATCTCCCCCAGCCACGGGCAATCACTAATCTGCTTTCTGTCTCTGTACATTTCATATAAGTGGAATCATATAATATGTGGTCCTTTGTAACTGACTTCTTTCACTTGGCATAATATTTTCAAGATTAATCTATATTGTATCATATATCAGTACTACTTCCTTTATATGGTTGAATAATATTCTATTTATGGATATACCACATGTTTTTCTCTATTCATCAGTTGATGACATTTGGGTTGTTTCCACTTTTTGGCTTCTATAAATAATGCTGCTATGAACATTCATGTACAGATTTTTGTGTGGGTCAATACACCTTTGAACCCAGCCAGGAGTTTTCCTCCTCTATCAGACAGACTTAATAAGCACCTTATTAAACTCTGTATGTAATTATACTGAGGGAGAGTCACTGGTGCAGGAATGTCATTGGGCTCTGAGCCATCTGCTAAGGGCTGATCCCACATGTAGCACTCCTCTTATATGGTGGTTTGTTGCTGTTCCTGCCAGACATTATAACTTGGTGGGTGAAAAAAACTAATTTATGATGGAAACTCTGGTTGCACAGACATTTGATATTCTGCAGTCAGTTACTTTCTCTACCAGGGCCCAATACCATGGCAGGAGATGCTCTTTGAACAATGTAGGTTTCTCTTCTGTATAATGTCTGATCTTGCTCTAGAAGCTAAAGACTCTGCTTTGAAATCTCTTATTGGGGGTTGCCTGAGACTCAACATGTTGCCATTATTTACCACAAATACTTAAAGAACTCTGGAATTTGCCAGACCTTGTGCATCAAGTGGCAAGACTGCTTGCACCACAATCTGAATTTGTCACAAAATTGTCTCTTGCTGTAGATCCTACTAAAAAATGACAGCCTTTTAAGTAGCCTGATAAATGGATCTAAGAATACTTCTAAGTGTGGCACCAGCAGTTTTTGCTACAGTTTCCACTGTATTCAAAACTAAAAGCTGAACAATATGTGCATGGCATGCAAATCACTTCATGAACTGTCCTTCCGCACTTCCCCGACCTCAGCTCCTATCACTCCCCCTTTTCTTACAAAATTTGGTCCACCTTCTGGCCTTCACACATTCTGTGCCTCTGACCTGAATGCCTACACATCTCCTCAGACTGTTTCCTTCTCAGGAGTCAGGTCTCTGTTCAGATACCACCACAGATTCAGAGAGCCCTTCCCGGACTGCCTGTAAAATAGTTCTTCCCTCCATTCACTTCTCCTTGCTTTGCATTACTTTTCATTCTAATCCCCTCTTTCATTTCTTTATAGAACTTATATTTAAAATTATAACATATTTTTAGTTATTTATTTTTTCCCATAAGAATGTAAGCTCCACAGAAGCATGGAACTTGCCTGCCTGGACCACTGGTATATGCCTTCCATCTAGCACAGGTGTTGAATGAGGGAATGAAGAAAATAGAGGGATTATCATGGATAGTCATTTTATAGAAAGAAGAAACTGACATTTTTAACTGAATAAATAAATGTATATCAGGGTTTAAGATTAAAAACTTGGATGGGTATTAGAATGAAGAATCTCAGGTGTGAAGACTTTTCTTAATACAAAAGAATAAACCTTCAGCACATTTTAATGGAACATAATAATAGGAGTTGAGACCTATAACAAAATCTTACCTCAGGATTTTATGACAAGTAACTATTTGAGAACATTTTTTTTCTAAATGCTCCATTATGTTTAGCAAAAACTTATTAAGAATGGAACCATTCTTATTTTAAGACATGCAGAGTTAATGACCTTACTTAACCAGATCTGCATTGCCCCCATTATGAAGTAGCTTATAGCTATTACTTAACAGTATCAAAATGTGTATATTTGGAGATTAATGAGTCTGAAGGAGTAAATTTTAACAGTATTAAAAATTATGAGTTTCTCATTTAGAAGTTTTATTTGAAGATGTATATACCTCAATTTTTTTGTCAGGCTCTACCTGAGTGAGGTGAATGTAAATTTTCAATAGTTTCTTCAAATGTCCCCAGACACTTCACTTAAGTTTGTACACAGAAAAATGGATGTATTGTCTCTAGGTGGAGGAAGAGACGACTGGACAGAAAGTGTGAACAAAACCTAAGAATTTTTGTTTGTTCACAAGCTCAAACAAAGACAAGAGTGTCAATAGATTTATAGTGTCCAGAACTAGGGCATAGATGACACTCTCTATTTTGCACTGCCCAGACTCTCCAAATGAACTGTGTTCCCATTAAGAGATGTATCAGCCAAATGAAGCCCATAGGTAAGACAATGGTCAGGCTAGTGAAGGGTTTGGAAACAATGACAGAGGATAGGAGTGTTTAGAAAAGAGCAAGCAAAAGCTTAGATGGGAGTGTGGTAATGGTCTTTAGTACTTAAATAGAGCTTACATATAAAACTAAGAAAAATTAATAATATTTATAAGGCACTGAATTGGATTCACTCTGTGGAGAATCTTTCTGACAAGCAGAGGTGTTTCAACACTGATCAATTCTTCCCTACTTCCTCTCAGTGAGGTGGGATTTTCAACCTCAGGCAGTTAAAAGAATGAGCAAAACTGTATTTCAGAAGAACACAAGTGTTTATCAATTGATACTATAATGGTAGACATACATCATTATAAATTTGCCCAAAATCAATGAATGTACAACACCAAGAGCAAACCCTAATGTGAACTATGGACTTTGGGTCCAAACATAATGATGTGTCAATGTAGGTTCATCAGTTGCAACAAATGTATCACTCTGATGGGGGAGGTTATGCATGAGTGGGAGCAGGCAAAATCACTGTACCATCCACTCAATTTTGTCATGAACCTAAATCATTCTAAAAACTAAAGTCTATTAACATATTATAAAAAATTCAGTTGGGTCAGAATTAGTGTTCAAGATTAGAATTCATAAAGCCTGAGTCAGAAGGTCTTTGAAACTGGGTGGAGAGAACATGGGAATGAAAACAATCAGGAACATTGATTGGCAGAGGGTAAGGGAAGAGGTAGTCCTGGCCCATTTTATTACATTCTGGATGTGGTTGAATGTTTCCAAAGGTGGCTGCAATGATATCCTATCTTGCAACCTTTGGTGATGAGACTCTGTGGCTCCTCTAATCAAGCAATGGAGTCTATTTTTACTGTCCCCCACTTCACTCCTTGATTTAGACTGCTCGGGACTTGTTTCAATAAATAGAATGTGGAAGAAGTGACAATGTGCCTGTTCTGGATCTGGACTCTAAGATGCCCGGCAGCTCTGTCTTCTCTCCTGGAAGGCAGATGCCGTGCTACAGGGAGTTACAGATTAGCTTGTTGGGGAGAGGACCATGTAGAGACTAAAGGATGAGACACCACAAGGAAAGAGAGATGATGTGGGGAAGTACCAAATTGCCTGTGTGAATCTTCAGGCCCAGCCTGGCTTCCAGACGAAGGCAACCAAGTGAATGACCTCATTGACAATATGCAGTTAGAGCAACAACCCTAATCTGTGGGGTTTTCAAGATGGGATTAGTGATTTTATAACAAATCATCTCTTTGCCTCTGTCTGTCCCTCTGTCTCTGTCTCTTTCTTTCTTTCTGCGCGCATATACTAAGGAAAGACCAAGTAAGAACACAGCTACGAGTCAGCTGTCTGCAAGCCAAGAAGAGAGCTCTCACCAGGAACCGAATTGGCTGACTGGAACCTTGATCTTGGACTTCCCATTTTACAGAACCGTGAGAAATAAATTTCTTACGTTTAATCCACCCAGTCTTCGGTATTTGTTTAAAGCAGCCTGAGCTGACTAAGGCAGGGGAATTGGTCTGGGTGATCTGTTACTTTCTGATTCCAGAATTTACTCAAAGTTGCTTAGGTTTAAGACTTAGGAAAATTGAGAACATTTTTCTAGTTTTCTTGATAGCCAATAAATATTTAAAATATATTTTAAGTAATAATATTACATGATACTAAGTTTGTTTTATCAATATATAAATGCTTCAGTCCCCCCAAATCCTGAAAAACAGTGTTACACTTGTTCACTCTCTTTCTACCTCCAGTTTGGTAATATTATTCCACTGGTTTGCAATAGAGAACTGTATACTTAGATTCTGAATCCCTGTAAAGAAAATAGATAAGAATGCAAAACTCATATACAGACTCTAATGTAAGTAAAGAATGATAATGTGGTGATAAACTCAACAAGAAATCAGATCTCTGTACAAAGTTGATAAGAAATGAAACATAGATAAAAAGAGAAAAGGTAAGATGAAGGGGAAAACCATTTTGAATTTTTTAATATATTTTAATCTATCAGCAATATCATTGAATAAGATAACACAATAACTATATGTCTGCATGTAAAATGGTTCAGATAATTTTGTAAGGATGAAGAAAACCTGGAGGATCTTTTAAAGTCACATTCCTATAAGATATCATCATTTATATAAGGAAGGGAACAATTTCTGTGCATAGAGAAAGCAGTACAAACACTATAGAGAAACTGCCAGTGTTTGCCAGATAAGGTCAGATTAGGAAAACCATTGGGTATTCTCTGCCTCTACCTCAGATAAGCAAAGGAGTAAGGGGCCAACGTTAAAGAGAAAGGAATATAAATTAGGACTGGGGAGGAAAATAATCTGTAGGTGATGGCCACAGCTAAACAAGCCTTTTCTTCCCTCTATTATGCTGTGGGTGCAAAGTAATAAGGTAAAACATGGTGTAAAGAAAACTAAAATTTCTATTAGTTTTGTGATTCTGAAGAAATTGTGTAGAGAAATATTTTTCATAGTAAATGAAATTCTCCCATTCTATCCTTCTAACTGGTATTTTATGTCCTTTAGTTTCCTTTCCTCTTCCTTTGCAAGACTTCCATCTTCATCATATTTTTACAAAGAATCGAGGAGTTTCACAACAAAAACCCAGGAGTGAAGGAAAGTAAAATAATGTATGTTTCTGTAATTTTGTCTCTTCTACATCATATAAATACCTAGATGGAGATGGTTTTACAGCCAATATATAGTGCTCAAACTGGCTTGACTCATAATACTCCCACACTGGAGACAACCCAAATGTCTATCAAAAGGAGAATTGAAATATACATTGAGGTATATTCATACAATGGAATAGGACATAATAAAATAGAACAATCTGTTGTATTAGCTAAGTAGAGCCTTTTAGGTGTAGCAAGCAAGCAAACAAATAACACCAGCCAAATACCAGGCACAAGAAAAAATATGGATGAATCTCATAGACATGTGAAGTGGGAAGAAAAAAGCCAGAGGCACAAAAAGGTTAATACTGTGTATGACTTCACTTACAGAAAATTCAAGAACAGGCAAAACTAACTGATGATGATAGAAATCAGAATAGTGGTTACCTCTTGGGGGAAGTGGTATAGACAAGATAGGCACAAAGGAATCTCATGGAGTGCTGGAAATGCTTTATATCTTTATCTGGGTGGTGGTTAAAAGGTGTAAACATGCAAATAATTCTTAAACTGCATAATTAAGAGTACTGTAGTTTATACACTTTACTATGTATATTATATATCTCAATTTAGAAAGAGATAGAGATTGAAAAAAGGTACAGGTTCTGTGGCAAATGTGTTAATTTTGAAGAACCCTGGTGTGAGCACTTCAAAAGAAAGACTGTCATCCCCCAGAGCAGCTGAGCCTGAGAAACAAAAAAGGCTTGTGTAACTGACAATTGGAAGAACTATTCCGCATATATTAAGACATCACAGACAGAGAAAACAAATAATGGTTTCAATTATGAGCCCTAAATAAAAAGCCACAAGGGTGGAAGCTTCAAATTGTAGGCTTTGGCTTGCAATTTACCTACTTCTCACATGGGTAACTCTACATTGCAACTTCCAACAATAGTAGTAGCAGAGATTTATTTGTTCAACAGTGGTGAGTAATTCTTCTAAGAAATTCAGAAGGACAGCTAATAAGAAAATATATGTAAAAAATAATTACCAGGGAAAAGCAGAATACTAATAAGAAATAGATAAAAGCAATGAAGATAAAGGCAATAAAGACAGATAATTTGCTATGATTACACTTTAAATTTGATTCAGCTTCTCAGCAGCCAGTGAACAGAGGTAAAGCTAATCAGTTTTTTAATTCTCGTTATCTCGAAAGAAGACAAATATCAATCTCCCAAAGGAAATAAAAATTTGCCTGGAATTAAATTTATGTTTAAACCCACGCTAAGTGATACCCACTGAATCCAACGATATGGTAAAGCAGAAGATCATTTAAAAATGAAAATACCTGGACTACAATCAAGAATTCATCATTCTCCAGTTGGGTAAGTCTAACCTTCCTTTAAAATAATAATGATAATAATATTAACAGATAACACACGGGGGCTTCCCTGGTGGCGCAGTGGTTGAGAATCTGCCTGCCAATGCAGGGGACACGGGTTCGAGCCCCGGTCTGGGAAGATCCCACATGCCGCAGAGCAACTAGGCCCGTGAGCCACAACTACTGAGCCTGCGCGTCTGGAGCCTGTGCTCCACAACAAGAGAGGCCGCGATAGTGAGAGGCCCACGCACCGCGATGAAGAGTGGCCCCCGCTTGCTGCAACTAGAGAAAGCCCTTGCACAGAAACGAAGACCCAACACAGCCAAAACTAACTAACTAACTAAATAAATAAAAATTTAAAAAAACCCAAAAAAACAAAAAAAACAGATAACACAAATACCCTTGCTATGTGCTGGGTGCTAAATTAATTCTATCCTCACTAAAGCTCTATTAATATGGGCCTTTATACTCATTTTACTGATGATAAAATTAGGGCTCAGAGAGGTTAAATGACTGGTGCCAAATCACAGATGCAATAAAACAAAGATAGTCATTCTTATTCAGTTTTCCTCACCAAGTGACTGTGCAAATTACATGTGATGTTTGGTTAGTCTTTCTGAAAATACTCTATAATTTGAAAATTTTAAATGGACAAATAACTACTTTGTACCTATTTATAAGCAAGGCATTTTACTAGACAAATTGCAGTCCACAAAGATGTAAATGGTACTCTGCGTTGATTTAATAAAAGGTCATGACTCTAAAGACAATGGCCATGACAGTCCCTCATATAAAGATGTCTTCCCTTCACTCCATCCTTTCCTACACTTTTCCAAGAATTTTGCTGATCTTTTCCATACGCTCATTATCCTCTCCTTATTCTTCAATTCTCTTTTCCCAGCTCTCTTTCTTTTCTATTTGGTATTAATTAAAATAATGGATGCAATTATAAAATAACAAAGATATAAGTAAGAAGACAAAGTCAATGGAACTTAGTGAAACACATTCAGAACACCTGTGATGACAGTAACCCATAATAATACAAAAATTTTAACTAGATAAAAGTTCTTAAAATGTACCATAAATTGCCAATAATTTAATCTCATTAGAGGGAATAAAGAGAAAGTGAAGACAGTGATCATACACAACTTTCAAAAATTTTTGTTTCTTTGGTGTAATTGGTGGGGATCTTCAGGTTAAAAGGAAGAATTTTTCAATGAAGTAATATTAAAGCATATTTGTATGATAAGGGGAATAATTACTTAGAAGGGAGAAATTGCTGATGCAAAAGAAACGGGGGTTATTTGAGGGATAAAATCCTTGAGCAAGTTAAGAGGCGATGGGATCCAGTAGATAAGTAGAGGGGTGGATGTTTAATTAACCATTCCTGAAACCACATATCTCTGGTTTTCCTTAAGGAAATATCAAAAACCCTATCTTAAAACCAGTTTTAGGTGGCAGGACATATTTAAAGTGATGAAAGGGAAAAACCTACAACCAAGATTACACCCAGCAAAGATCTCATTCAGATTCGACAGAGAAATTAAAACCTTTACAGACAAGAAAAAGCTAAGAGAACTCAGCATCACCAAACCAGCTTTACAACAAATGCTAAAGGAACTTCTCTAGGCAGGAAACACAAGAAAAGGAAAAGATCTACAATAACGCACTCAAAACAGTTAAGAAAATGGTAACAGGAACATACATATGGATAATTACCTTAAATATAAATGGCTTAAATGCTCCAAACAAAAGACATAGACTGGCTGAATGGATACAAAAACAAGATCCATATATATGATGTCTACAAGAGACTCACTTCAGACTCAGGGACACATACAGACTGAAAGTGAGGGGATGGAAAAATATATTCCATGCAAATGGAAATCAAAAGAAAGCTGGAGTAGCAATTCTCATATCAGACAAAATAGACTTGAAAATACACTATTACAAGAGACAAAGAAGGACACTACATAATGATCAAGGGATCAATCCAAGAAGAAGATATAACAATTGTAAGTACTTCGGCACCCAACACAGGAGCACCTCAATACATAAGGCAAATGCTAACAGCCATAAAAGGGGAACTCGACAGTAACACAATCATAGTAGGGGACTTTAACATCCCACTTTCACCAAAGGACAGATCGTCCAAAACGAAGATAAATAAGGAAACACAAACTTTAAATGATACATTAAACAAGATGGACTTAACTGATATTTATAGGATATTCCATCCAAAAACAACAGAATACACTTTCTTCTCAAGTGCTCATGGAACATTCGCCAGGATAGATTATATCTTGGGTCACAAATCAAGCCTTGGTAAATTTAAGAAAACTGAAATCATATCAAGTATCTTTTCCAACCACAACGCTATGAGACTAGAAATCAATTACAGGAAAACACCTGTAAAAAATACAAACACATGGAGGCTAAACAATACGCAACTAAATAACCAAGAGATCACTGAAGAAATCAAAGAGGAAATCAAAAAATACCTAGAAACAAATGACAGTGAAAACACGATGACACAAAACCTATGGGATTCAGCAAAAGCAGTTCTAAGAGGGAAGTTTATAGCAATACAATCCTACCTCAAGAAACAAGATAAATCTCAAATAAACAACCTAACCTTACAAATAAAGCAATTAGAGAAAGAAGAACAGAAAAAACCCAAAGTTAGCAGAAGGAAAGAAATCATAAAATCAGATCAGAAATAAATGAAAAAGAAATGAAGGAAACAATAGCAGAGATCAATAAAACTAAAAGCTGGTTTTTTGAGAAGATAAACAAAATTGATAAATCATTAGCCAGACTCACCAAGAAAAAAAGGGAGAAGACTCAAATCAACAGAATTAGAAATGAAAAAGGATAAGTAACAACTGACACTGCAGAAATACAGAGGATCATGAGATTACCACAAGCAACTCTATGCCAATAAAATGGACAACCTGGAAGAAATGGACAAATTCTTAGAAAAGCACAACCTTCCGAGACTGAACCAGGAAGAAATAGAAAATATGAATAAACCAATCACAAGCAGTGAAATTGAGACTGTAATTAAAAATTTTCCAACAAACAAAAGCCCAGGACCAGATGGCTTCACGGGTGAATTCTACCAAACATTTAGAGAGGAGCTAACACCTATTCTTCTCAAACTCTGCCAAAATATAGTAGAGGGAGGAACACTTCCAAACTCACTCTACGAGGCCACCATCACCCTGATGACAAAACCAGACAAAGATGTCACAAAAAAAGAAAACTACAGGCCAATATCACTGATGAACATCGAAGCAAAAATCCTCAACATAATACTAGCAAACAGAATTCAACAGCACATTAAAAGGATCATACATCATGATCAAGTCGGGTTTATCCCAGGAATGCAAGGATTTTTCAATATATGCAAATCACTTATTGTGATACACCATGTTAACGAATCAAAGGATAAAAACCATATGATAATCTCAATAGATGCAGAAAAAGCTTTTGACAAAATTCAACCCCCATTTATGATAAAAACCCTCCAGAAGGTAGGCATAGAGGGAAGTTACCTCAACATAATAAAGGCCATATATGACAAACCCACAGCCAACATCGTTCTTGATAGTGAGAAACAGAAACCATTTCCACTAAGATCAGGAAGAAGACAAGGTTGCCCACTCTCACCACTATTATTCAACACAGTTTTGGAAGTTTTAGTCACAGCAATCGGAGAAGAAAAAGAAATAAAAGTAATCCAAATGGGAAAAGGAGAAGTAAAACTGTCACTGTTTGTAGATGTCATGATACTATACATGGAGAATCCTAAAGATGCCATCAGAAAACTTCTAGAGTTAATCAATGAATTTGGTAAAGTAGCAGGATACAAAATTAATGCACAGAAATCTCTTGCATTCCTATACACTAATAATGAAAAATTTGAAGGAGAAATTTAAGAAATACTCCCATTTACCATTGCAACAAAATGAATAAAATACCTAGGAATGAATCTACCTAAGGAGACAAAAGATCTGTATGCAGAAAACTATAAGACACTGATGAAAGAAATTAAAGATGATACAAAGAGATGGAGAGATATACCATGTTCCTGGATTGGAAGAATCAACATTGTGAAAATGACTATAATTCCCAAAGCAATCTACTGATTCAATGCAATCCCTATCAAACTTCCAATGGCATTTTTCACAGAACTAGAACAAAAAATTTCAACAATTTGTATGGAAACACAAGAGACCCCGAATACCAAAGCCATCTTGAGAAAGAAAACTAGAGCTGGAGGAATCAGGCTCCCTGACTTCAGACTATACTACAAAGCTACAGTAATCAAGACAGTTTTGTACCGGCACATGAACAGAAATATAGATCAATGGAACAGGATAGAAAGCCCAGAGATAAATCCACACACATATGGTCACCTTATCTTTGATAAAGGAGGCAAGAATATATAATGGAGAAAAGACATCCTCTTCAATAAGTGTTCCTGGGAAAACTGGACAGCTACATGTAAAAGAATGAAATTAGAACACTTCCTAACACCATACACAAAAATAATCTCAAAATGGATTAAAGACCTAAATGTAAGGCCAGACACTATAAAACTCTTAGAGGAAAACATAGGCAGAACACTCTTTGACATAAATTATAGCAAGATCCTTTTTGAGCCACCTCCTAGAGGAATGGAAATAAAAACAAAAATAAACAAATGGGACCTAATGAAACTTAAAAGCGTTTGCACAGCAAAGGAAACCATAAAGAAGACGAAAAGACAACCCTCAGAATGGGAGAAAATATTTGCAAATGAAGCCACTGACAAAGGATTAATCTCCAAAATTTACACGCAGCTCATGCAGCTCAATATCAAAAAAACAAACAACCCAATCCAAAAATGGGCAGAAGACCTAAATAAACATTTCTCCAAAGAGCATATACAGATTGCCAACAAACACATGAAAGAATGCTCAACATCATTAATCATTAAAGAAATGCAAATCAAAACTACAATGAGGTATCACCTCACACCAGTAAGAATGACCATCATCAAAAAATCTACATGTATAGCTGGTTCACTTTGTCATACAGCAGAAACTCACACACGAGTGTAAAGCAATTTTACTCCAATAAAGATGTTAAAAAATTAAAAAAAAATTTTTTTTTAATCTACATACAATAAATGCCGGAGACGGTGTGGAGAAAAGGGAACCCTCTTGCACTGTTGGTGGGAATGTAAATTGATACAGCCACTGTGGAGAACAGTATGGAGGTTCCATAAAAAACCAAAAAATAGAATTACCATATGACCCAGCGATACCACTACTGGGCATATTCCCTGAGAAACCTATAATTCAAAAAGAGTCATGTACCACAATGTTCATTGCAGCCCTATTTACAATAGCCAGGACATGGAAGCAACCTAAGTGTCCATCAACAGATGAATGGATAAAGAAGATGGGGCACATATACATAATGGAATATTACTTAGCCATAAAAAGAAATGAAATTGAGTTATTTGTAGTTCAGTGGATGGACCTAGAGTCTGTCATACAGAGTGAAGTAAGTCAGAAAGAGAAAAGCAAATACCGTATGCTAACACATACATATGGAATCTAAAAAAAAAAAAAAAGGTCCTGAAGAACCTAGGGCCAGGAAATAAATAAAGACGCAGACATAGAGAATGGACTTGAGGACACGGGGAGGGGGAAGGGTAAGCTGGGACGAAGTGAGAGAGTGGCATGGACATACATACACTACCAAATGTAAAATAGATAGCTAGTGGGAAGCAGCTGCATAGCACAGGGAGATTAGCTCGGTGCTTTGTGACCCCCTAGAGGGATGGGATAGGGAGGGTGGGAGAGAGATGCAAGAGGGAGGAGATATAGGGATATAATATATCTGTATAGCTGATTCACTTTGTTATACAGCAGAAACTAACACAACATTGTAAAGCAATTATACTCCAATGAAGATGTTAAAAAAACCCAAAAAACAGTTTTAATAGTGTATTTTGCTGCTTGCTGGCAAAAGCATCCTAACTGGTTCAATGAGTATTGGATGCATGTGCATGGAGTTTGAAAGATTTGATGATAAAAAGACAAGGGAATTGTCTCCTGGTGGCTTCTATGTTATCAGTGAAGCAAGAATAGATGTTACTGACTGTCCTCGAGGAAAATGAGAGGGATTAAGATGTTTGAGAGAGGGGAAATAAGAAAGAATCATCTTGATGAGTAGACCAGCAAATTTACTAGGGAATTAGAGGATTGCTTAGCACTCCTGAGTGCCCACTGAAGATTAGTGACTAGAAATCTAAAGTGCAAAACAGTCAGTATGGTTCTGTTTTCTCTCCAGGCATGTTCAGATATTCAGGTGCGTGTACAGAGTAAGCAGAGTGATGTGCATAATCAGGTTTGGCATTTTGCCAGGCAAGTTTTGAAAGCACTGCAGAAAGGCAAAGGAGTTGAGGGCTTCTACAAGGCAGTGATTAAAGTGATTAATCATGGAAGCTAACATGGTTAAAGAGAAAATTGAGAATAAGATAAGGCAGATGACAGTGAATAATAGGTTGGGTCAAAAGATTGGATGCTTCAGTGAAGGCAAAAGAATTGCTGGAGAGAAGCTAAAGTGAATTCAAAAGAGCATGGAGGTGGTCAGAGGAGGGTGCTTATATATGACATTTGTGAGAGGCTAAGTACTAAACACATCAATAAAATGGAGGGTAAAATCATGGGAAAATGATAGGCATAAAGTTGCAAAGGGAATGAGCTAGGTACTAAGATATTTAACAACTAAGAGAAGAACTTTCAAAACTTTGGATGACAGCAAAATTGAGAACTAATAGGAAATCTAGTCTGAAATCAGGCACTCCAAAGGACTGTCTTTAAGAAAAGGGAGCAGAAAAGAGAAATGGGCTGAAATTGGTAATGAGAATTAAGGAGGAAAATTATTCCACCTCCAAGTCCTACAGTAATGGAATGTGACAGAAAAACCAGGCACAAACTGATAATGCTGTGGGAAAAAGTTAGCTAAATTCTATGAACTTTAGTTTCTTTAACTATAGAATGTGGCTAATATTAACTGTCTAGAGTAGTTTGAGGATAAAATGAGATACCATATAAAACACAAGAACGTTGTCAGTATTATAGGACAAAAAACATAGTCATATCCCTATAACTCACATTTTAAAGTGCCACCCACAATATTAAATATAGCTCTTTTGGCTGTTTGTATTGATTTTTACTTTGTTCCATGTACTCTTAAGTAGACATTGAAGAGCCAGTGATAAGAAAATTCACCTCTGTAGGGCAGCCTTAAAAATCTCAAGTTGAGAGTTCATTTGAAAATGCTTCCAGGTTAATAGTTTAGCCAGGCATCTATCAAAAGCATATGCAAAAAATGCTTTTTCATTAGGAAAAGAGACACCTTTAATCTAAGTTTCAAACTGCATTTTCATGAATAAAGATCCAAAAATTATGGACTCATGGAAAAAAAATTACAAAATGTACAAGAAGACAAGATCCCAAGGTCAAATGGAAATTCTAGACAGCATAATCTCAAGATCTCAAGACTAGATATTGGAATTATTAGACACAGACTTTAAAATAACTGTATATAATATATGTAAAGCAATGGAATAAAATCTTGGAAATAGCACAGAACAAGAAACTTTGACAGTAGCCAAGTTGATTTATGAAATAACCTATGAGAAAGAATGGGAGGTCTGACATATAGAGAATTTCCAAGTTACTAACATATTTCTTAAACTGGGGGATAGAACACAAGTCTCCATTGTATCACTATTCTTTATATCTTTCATATTTTTATAAATGTTTGTAAATACATAGTATTTGATAAAACAATTAAAATAATTTTATGATCCTTTGAAGAAATACTGTACAGCCATTCAACAGCTGCCAAATTAATAGTATCTCAATTCCATCATTTATTGCTTATTTTTTAGCTGAAGTATTACTAAAAGAGATACTCCTCATCTATTATTTAGTTAGTCAGTGGTACAAGATATGTGCTTGTTTCTTTCCCCTTATTTAACTATTTTAAAGATAGTTTATCTATAAATTTAAATCAATTGCAATTATTATCCTTATTGAAGTAAAAATTATCCCATCTTTGGCCAGTGGGAGCTTCTTCAAATTTGCTCCTTTTGACATAACCTTAGTCATTTTAAACATTACCCTAGTAAACTTTGATAGCTTCATAACCAACTGGTATAACGAAGAGTTCTAGGCTTAGCTGGTACATAGGCTGCCCCAGATCTGCCATCAGATATTTTTCCAAGCATAGTATTTTGATGGTAAGAGATATTTCAAGACTACAACCTGCATACTTGGTGCTAAAGATTCTAATTATTCCTGAGTTGGCCACTGTTTCTAGACTTTTTGGTGCTAAAGCTATGAATACATTTATATTTATATGTATGTATGTATATGTATATACACACACACATACACATACTATTTGTGTATATATGTACATATATACACACATGTATGTACACACTACATATATACATATAATATGTATCAGGATAAATACTCTTGATTTCATACTTCCATTTCAAATTTAGTACTACAGGATTTTAAAATTAATCATTTGTATTACATCTAAATATGTTTTCTTCCTCACCATGAATTAGAATCCTGGTTTTAAAGAACACAGGGGATTTTAGAAATGAAAAATTCCACAATTACTAATTTTTCCCACACATTACATATACTAAAGTCTTATAATAACAATATTAATATCACCACTTCCACGGATAATTCTCAAAAAATATTTTTGCATATATTATTCTCATACTCCCCGCCCCTCATTTTTGGGATAGGTGTACTATATATAGATGGTCTGAAGATATTATAGTCTCTCCCTTTTAACTCTCATTTAAAATTAATTCTACAAATAACTAGGTTTACAGTTCATCACTAGTTCTTATGTCAATGTCTCCCTACTCATTTTGATTTTCTGAATGGCTGCCCTCTAATGGATTCCTCAGAAAAGGGAACAATTTTCCCTGAATTTATACATGTCAACAACAGTTAGTCTGTCACCTTTATGTGAGAAAGTAAGTTGTGCTTGCTGTAAAATTTGTGGCTCACATTTTCATATCTTGAGTATCTTACTATATTGCCCAATTTTCTTTTGATATAAATCACTGGTGTGGAAAAGTTTAATGACAATATAAGTTCTTCTTTTCAGTATAAGTTACTTGCTATATTTATTCTATACCCTTGCTCTGATTTTTTTTTCGGAGATTTCTGTTATGCATATATTGGCTTTTCTTTACCTGTTAATAGTTCCCACTTCCTAATTTAATCCTTTTTTCCTTTTCCATTTCTTTTTTTTTTTTTAACATCTTTATTGGCGTATAATTGCTTTACAATGGTGTGTTAGTTTCTGCTTTATAACAAAGTGAATCAGCTATACATATACATATATCCCCATATCTCCTCCCCCTTGCATCTCGCTCCCACCTTCCCTATCCCACTCCTCTTTTCTTTTTGATTTTTAGTTTTTCTACTTTTACTCTCTCATTTTTATTTCACATACATTATACATTATATTTCATATGCTATATTATACATGTTACGTAATTACATATATACTTATATTCCAAATTTATGTTCATTTGTTCTTGTGTTTAATTTAGTCTAGTTTTAGTTTCTAATAATTTTTTCTTTTATATCTAATTTTTTCTTAAATTCTGTCACTCATGTTCCAAGCTTTTCTAAGTCTTATTAAAGTTATTTCTTTTATTTTATAACATTTTTATGTCTTTGAATTCACTTAGAAATAAAATGTGAAATTGTTCATATTTCATTTGAGTATATCTTTCTGATTTGCTTCATTCTCTGTAGATGTCATTCCGATCCATTCTTTTATATTATAAAAATGTATGGGGCTTGACATTATACTTTTCTGTCCCCTATTTTAACATGAAATAATTACATTTTTCTTCTAGTTATTTCTACATCATTTACTCAGAACTTCTTCAGACCAGAGGGAAAAAATTAAACATTTTCTTTAAATAATTAAGAAAGAAATAACTGTACTCTTCCTTTTCCATTCTAACTAGTCACTAGCTTTTTTGAAAACCAAGGAAGGAGAACAAGAGGATCATCAGATTGAGGGTTTTCCACATAAGTCTTGTCACCTCTGACACATTCCCCTTGTTGGCAGAATCTTTTATCTGCTCTTTATTATCATCACATTAACGCTAATTTTATTCTGCTGCATGTTCCTAGCCAGACATTCCATCCCTACTATTTATGCCATTTCACTGGTTTAAGGATGTCTAAAGAGGCTTTTGACAAAAGCTGACATTTCCACTCCAGCAGGTTGTGTGTTAGGAGGATGGGAGGTAATATAGTGATTAATTACGAAGTCAGCTCAGAGTGCCGTAACAAAGTACCACAGATTGAGTGGCTTAAATAACAGAAACTTCTCATAGTTTTGGAGGCTGGGAAGTCCAAAGATCAAGGTGCCAGGGAAGTAGGTTTCATTCTGAGACCTCTTTTTTTGGCTTGCAATTGGTTACCATCTTGCTGTGTTCACAAGACCTCTTCTTTGTATGTACGGGGAGAGAGAAATCTCTTCTTCCTCCTCTTCTTATAAGGCCACCAATTCTATCAGATTATAACTCACCTTTATCATCTCATTTAACTCTGATTACCTCCAGAAAGCCCTATCTCCAAACACTGTCACACTGGGAGTTAGGGCTTTAACGTATGAAACTTATGGGGACACAGTTCAGTCCATAGCATTAGTACAATGAAATAAATTAATTTCTTAAATAAGACAATGAAAATATTCATCTGGATTTGGAACAGGGGAAAGTTGAGTTTGAGAAAGGTGAAAGTGTGAGACACTGTTTGGCCTAATAGGCTAACATGGGTCCTGAGGAAGACTAAGTTTACAGAGGCAGCCTGTAATTGTAGACATTGAATTAGGGGAATATAGGATGTCATCAAAATGAGAGTCTCCAATTAGTTGTACTGAATACTGAATCTAATTTGTGTTATGGTTTTGAGCACTGAAATTCAGAGAAGTGAAGATCACACACCCAAAAAATAGCAGAAACATTTAAGGCCAAGACCCAGTACTATTTCTAAAGCATTCTTTCTCCCTCTGCTGTCATTACAAACTTCACAGTTTTTCTGAGGGTTTTTCCTAGAGGTATTTTGAACGTTTGGTTTCTGTAATGCTGTAACTAAATGAAACAGGCCTGTATAGGAATATTAACTTGTGAAAAATTGATTGAACACAAATGAAAGAACATTGAAGCTATTTCTCCTCTGCAGGATGAACACTCTAAGTTATAAAAATAACTCAGGATGTATTATTCTCAGGGATGTTTCATGAAATTGGCATCCATATCCACTGACGTTTTAAGAATTGTAAACCTGGAAGGTGGTTTTAAGGATTAGATGGACTCATAACACAGCAATTTTATTATAGCTTCTGGTTACTTCTGGATTTCCTTAATAAATTCCATGGTAATATAATACAGTTACTCCATAAATAGATGCTAATGTTTCGAAAAAGCCTTGAAGAGGGAGACTCTAATAACTATTCATTATTTCTAAGAAAACTTAAAGCTATGCAATATTTTTTCAATCATAGAAATTGATACCAAAATAATATCCACATAGCAAATGCCATGCCAGAACAGATTCCTTATATATACCAATATAAAGGCTGACTAGTGGCCAGTTAACCGGCTGGACATGAGAGTTCCATTCAACAAGGATGATAAAATGACTTATGCTCTTGGGCATTTTAATGAGAATCTTAGAGGGTTGGTAGCAGGTGTTAGAAACAGAAGAGGAAAGACGTAGAAGTCCAAAAATAACTAAAGTCACAATAGGAGAAGACATGATACTATATGCATAAGCAGAAACAATGAAAATATATATATATATATATATATATATATATATATAATGTTATATATAAAAGAGAGAAAGAGAACACACGAGAGCAAGAATAAGGAGAGCACTAAAGGGAAGAGAAATTAGTTGACAGCGACAGAGGATAGCTGATCACTTTATCAGTCAGCCTCGTCAAGATCATGCTACCATAACAAACAACCGAAATTTTCAATGCCTAACAAAAAATTGCTTATTTCTCCTTCACATCATGTACAACATAAGTCATAGGTTAGCTGTAGCTTTGTTCCATTTCTTCATTCTAGGATTCAGGTACACGCCGCTGTCCTGGGCAAGTATAAAGAGAGATAGCATTTATCTCCTCTAAAGAGGGAGAGTTTCTGTTTGGAAAGAGCATTTGTCACCTTTTGTTCACATTTCATTGGCCATACTAAATCATACAATCAAGCCTGATATAGGGATATGGGATAGGGAAATATATGTTCTTCATAGGAATAGACAGTAAGTAATTTGGAACAATAACATGATTGAGGACAGTTACCTTAATGGCAGTGCAATAGAATAGGAAGCAATGGATAGCTACTTGACAATTCTTGGTTCTGAAAGAGGTTTGGCTTGGCGATTGTTGAGACTCCTGGGTGTCTGTCCAGTTCCTTTACATCACTCCCTGTTTCATTAGCACATACGAATGTTTTCAGGGTTTGAGTGCGGAGAAATGAATGGAATTTCCAGCAGCTCTAGGAGGCTTTCTGGTCAGGGAGGCTGGGGGGAGGTAAGCAGAGTCTGGAGCCACCTAAATAAGAGGTTAAGAAGCCCCAAGAAGCTCTGGCTTATGCAGCTGCCCTTTTAATCCTTTCAGGGAAATGAAGCAAGATTGATGTTTTAAATTTAACAAGAACACATACAACTTGATAAAATAAATATTGACTTTTAACAGAAAATATCCACCAAGGTTTCACTTTATTTGTAACTGTGTTTGGCTTTTCTTATGGCATTCATAATCCTCATTTTTCTCCATATGGACACTTATTAAGTCATCCAATAGATGGGGTAGGCTTATGAGCTGGCATTTTGCATTCTGGAAAATTAAAACCTGTTAGAACTAGTTAATAAATATAGAGTTGGTGTCTGTATGATGTGAAAATAATCTACCAGTACTTCTCAGATGCACATACATGCTTATTCAGAAACATTTATAATATCCTCTTTAAAACATCAGCAATAATGCACTCAGTGCTATACAGATAGAAATGTGGAAAAATCAGCTTAACTATTTTTAAGTAAAAGGTAGTAAACTCTAAACAACTGTTGGTTTAACTATACCGTGGAAAGATACCAAACATAACTTTTTAAAGAGTCCAATTTGAAAATTAATACATCTGTTATAATAACTTAGGTAAAAGAATCTTTTCCCATGCAACAACACTATAATGAATTTTCCCCTTAAAACTGGTTCTTAAAGGAGTCTTTTTGGAAATTTAATTATTCCCTATTCACTAGGAAACAGGAGCTAATTGATTGCAAGTATATCTTTATGAAATCTAACAGGACATTTTTATGTTGTGTTAAAGTCCCAGTTCATTTTTGAAGATTTTGGAATCCAATTTACTACTACTGAATCATCAGTAGTAAACACTGCATCTATCTTAAGAGATAAGTACACATAAAACATAGGATTAAACAGTGACACACACACACACTCAGGAATAACTCAGAAAATATATAATTCACTTATATGTTCTGTTTTACCTCTAATTATTCTACTCCTTGTTACATTTATCACCAGTAAACTTTGTTCAAAATTTAATTGAGGGCTTCCCTGGTGGTGCAGTGGTTGAGAATCCGCCTGCCAATGGTGGGGACGTGGGTTTGATCCCTGGTCCGGGAAGATCCCACATGCCACAGAGCAGCTGACCCATGTGCCACAACTACTGAGCCCACGTGCCACAACTAGTGAAACCCATGCGCCTGGAGCCCATGCTCCACAACAAGAGAAACCACCGCAATGATGAAGCCCACGTGCTGCAACGAAGAGTAGCCCCCACTCACTGCAACTAGAGAAAGCCCGTGTGCAGCAATGAAGACCTAACGCAGCCAAAAATAAATAAATAAATTTATTTTAAAAAAAAATTTAATTGAAAACTGAAGAGTTTAAGTGATTTTCTATGCATCCAGTGAAAAGTAAAAAGGCAGCAGGAGAAAAATCACAGGAAACCCTGAATTGTAAGATTAAGAGAAACTATTGATTAGCATAGAGCAATTTATATATTGATTTAAATCAAATAGGGAAAACAGAATAGGGCTTCTAAAATTTCAATGTGCATACAAATATCCTGGGGATGTTTTAAAAATGCAGATACTGGTTCAGTAGTTCTGGGAAGGGGCTGAGATTCTTCAGTTCTAACAAGCTTCCAGGTAATTCCAGTGGTGTGGCCCACAAGTAGCTGGGGGCTAGATGATGGTAGAACCTATGTCAGAATTACTCCAGAAAAGACACAATAGAGTATAGAAGGCACTCTACACCACATGCTTCCACTGGCTTTAGGCCAAATATCAGTGTATTTCTAATATGCTTACGAGAATACTTCAATAGGCCAACAATAGCATGAGAGAGGGGTCTCAGTAAGGTCAGACGGCAGGCCTATGCACTGCTTGCCTTTGTTGTAATTTTATCTTTACTTCATTTCAAAGGTGTAACTGAATCCCACAGGAGTTCTACCTCTGATTGTAAGGGGAGGTTTGTAATTCTTTTATAATGTACTACTAGTGACCAAAAAGAATGTAGTTGGCGGGCTCTTCAGGGAAACACATTAAGCCTCTGATCTCTACCCCTGCCGACTGGAGGTGAAATAGGAAGCAGAGTCATAGGAAACGTCCTAGAGGGATCCCATGAGATTAAACATGTTTAGCCAATGTGATTAATTCTTAGGAGAGTTTGATCGTCTCTAACCTGTGCAAAGTGAATGCTATTTTGTCAGTTCAGAGAGTGGTTCAAAAAAGGCCTTTGGTCCGATGACAACCTAACACTTTTTAAAAGACCAAGAGCAACACCAAGCCATTTTGTTTTTTTTAAACTACTTATGGAAACACAGCTTACCTCTTTCCAATAGTGATTTACAGCCTAATGGCAATGCTTCTGGACATTTTTCTCTCTCAGGTTGAAGCTGGGTACTAGATGCTTTTACTGTCTAAAAAAAATTTTTAAAGCCTTCTGTCAATGGCACACTTAACAGACTTGCCATTAGGCTGTCTTCTATTCACCTCTCTTCTGTGTCTGCTGACTAGGTAAGCTTTAATTGTGGCCCGTGTTCTAGCTTTCATGTTAATGATCATCAAATGCATTATTAACTCTTCCTTTGATAATACAGGTCATAAAAAACTAAAGCTTAAAACATTTTTGTCCATTTGTGAAAAAAATGTGACTAAAATGAAATTAATGGTAAAAAATAAACCTTTTAATTCATTACACCAAACATGTAAGGGAAGAGAAATTTACTCTCTTTAATGATTTACATTTATTTGCCGAAAATATAAAACGTATTTTTTGTTCACAATAGAAGGGCTCAGTAACCAGATAGGCAGTAGAGAAAGAATCGACATTAACTTTTTTTTTTTTAAGTTTATGGCACCAAAGAAAATATTGAGAGGCAACAAGGCCACTTTCACCTTCATGAGATATTATACAAAATTCTATAAATAGACACCTCATTACATTGGAAACAGAATATTTTGGCCAAAAAATGTATTCTATAGCAATGTCTTCTATGCTTATTTGGAAACATGCATTGAATTTCAAACATTTTATACAGCCAAAGATGTTTTCTTTAAATTTCAGTGTACTAAATTCATGATATAATTTCTGTTATGCTTAACTGATCATCTTTATTGTTGTAAAAGATCATTTGCCATGGCAATTGGTAAGCCAGGGCTTCAATTAGTTACTCCATATGAGCAATTTCAGTGTCACTAGATTGCTTGCGGAATATAAACATTGGAGTTCATTATGACAGATATAATGTGTTTTATTAAATAATGCATAGTGCAGATCACAGCACAGATACCTTTTTCTTTTCTTTTCTTTATTTTTTTTTTGAGATTCACATTGTATTCGGGAGGAAACGTTTCCCACTCTACCCTCTCTTCTCTCCTCTGTTCCACAGTAACTGGCCTCACATTCTCCCAATCTGTGGCATCCCAGAATCTGCCTGACCATGGGCCACAAGTCGAGTGGAAAACATTGATGATGTGCACTGTAATGGGTTCTTTCCTGCATGAAACACATCATCTATATAAACTCCCCATCTGCACAGAAATGCCCTCATTACTAAAGTTGCATGTGTGCAAGAAAGGAGTCAAGTGAATTTTGTACTCTCTGATCTACGGAGTGTAAGAGAGGGCTTTCGTCTTCCTTGCACTCTGGTACAATTTTATCTGCCAGTGCATGCCAGTCAAGGGCGGAGGAAAGAGCCCATGCTTAGAAGAGAGCACTCCAACCTACATACCCTATTATGGGTATAAAATGGACCACAGATAGTTTATTTTAAGTAAATAATTGTGAATTGACTGCCTGTGGGCATGGTTTTTCATCCTTGACATAGCAGGTGAACTTAAGAAGCTTATGACATTGAGAGTAGCCTTTAACTAACTAGAAAAAAGAAACAGACCCAGTGATAAAAACGTGAAATAATATTTTCTAATAGTGAATATCCACAACTGGCTCTCTTTGAGCAATCAGCTGTAACCTTAAATTGGGTGGAATCCAAGAGGAAATTGTATTTTTTGTAGAAGTCATAAAGAAAACTTCCAAAGATTGGTTTTTATGAATGGGACAAAAAAGATGTCTAACTGGATTTGTTTTTCTGAATATATTTCTTGTTTTGTGTCCAGGAGTTCATCAGGTAGTTCCTGTGATCATTGGCAGGTGTGTAGCAAGTCCAAGGTCAGGTAATTCGGCTCATTGTTTCCTCCACTGAGAATAATCCCTTCAGCTTTGATGGCGGTAAACAGGGAGTGCATTTCCTACTAGCTTTGTAAGGAAGGTTTCTACAAAATTAGCTACTGTGTTAAAATTTCCCCCAAGTTGACCCAATTTTCAGCCAATTTTCCAACCAACAAGTTTAAATAATGCAGGAGGATTATTTTGTCTATAAATTATAATATTATAAACAGACTGTCAATCAATTGCAAGATGTTAGTTGTGTGACTCTTTTAAAAAGAGAAATGAATGCAAACTGACACAGTGAGGAAAGTTTCAAACAAACAAATTTAGGCCCCTCACCACCACCCTCAGATAAAAGTCAAATTTGCTAGGCTTGTTTAACCTTTTCTTACCTTCTTTTTCATTTGTGTCACCTGTGTTTTGAAACTATGGTAAGGAACAAAATGGAACGAACTGTGCTAAAGCATTATTTTATCTATAAGTGAAAGATTTCTTTACCAGAAATATAAATAACACATCTTTTTACTATGCTTATCATTGCTTAAATCTGTCTTATTTCTGCTTCAAAAAATTTCTGATATATTGCTTTTATGTGAAGTTTTCCTAATATACTTAACAGAATATGTTCTGAGAACCTAAGCTAACATTCGCTGGTTTAAAAAATTTTAGGCACAGATCTGTTTAGCTGCACGTTGCTATATTAAATTATTTTTTATGGTGCTAGAGATCTTTCTGAGTAACTGATGATAAACTAATTCTAAAAGAGAAAAAATTGAAAGGAGAGAAATTTTAAAGAAAATTCCAGTGAAATTCTCTGAATTAAAAAAAAATAAAGGTAGGACACTAAATTATCACCTAATATTTTAATGTTAAGATTTTTAAGAAACATTTTTTTTGAATTTTAGGTGAGATTTAATTTTAAAGTTTATTATAACTTAGATCTTAAGAAAGAGAAATAAAAGTCCTTTTTGATGGGTAATTTTAAATTCCAAGATTGAAGCTGCCCATCTTTGTTTCCTGTCTTCAAGATTGAACTCAACACTTTGATACTGACTGCTAAAACAGACATTTCATAGTAAAAAGGACATTTCTTTCACCTTCTGAAAATTCAAAGTGATCTGCTAAGAGGTATCACAATAAGTATAGCATTAATAGGATCAACTTCCTTAGAAGAGAAAATCTATGTACACTGTGGGAAATTACATCCTGAAACTGCCAAATTTCTAGAGTATTCACTCATCTGTTTAACTAGTGTTTCTATCTTGCTTGCATTTTAGGTTTTATGGAGATGCAAGAAATACTGTTGGTATAAAATATAAGTAAATGCTCTCTTTCATTTTACTTGCCAGGTTAGATTATTAGTCCTTATATCCAAAGATGTGAAATTTCCTTTGATACATAACATGTCAAACAGGAAGGCAATTTTCTTGTGTGGAAAAGAACAAAGAAAACTAACAACGCCATTGTCCAACCTTGGAAGAGTATTTTCAAAATAGGTTTCAGTTTTACAGTTTTGATTCCAGAAGTGAGAAAGCAGAGTGAACAAGCAGTAGGAAGTAGTATAGCTTATCTTTGTCATTTGAGGAACTATCAGTTGAGAAACATTCTACTATACAATTAAAGGATTAGGAAGCTGAGTTATAGATTATAGAATATTGTGCTCATTTTCTGAAGAATGTCCTGGGTTTTGATTGTAGAGAGAAAGTGAAAGAACAATTTTATCTCAAAGAAGAGTATTAAAAATGCACAGGAAAATTGTATAAAACTTGTTTAAAAAATCTGTAAAATATTACTTCAGAACACCAAGTCACATCAATGAAGAAATCTACTATGTTTCTGCCAGGAAGCACGTATATTGTAAATATGCCAATTCTTCCCAAATTGAATATACAACTTTCCTGGAGAACTCTTTGACAATACAAATCAAATTCCTTAAGAACATGCTTATCCGCTTTTAGAAATTTATCTTAAAGATAGAGTGTGATTCAAATAAGCATTTCTATGATACAGGAAAATCACTTTCATGACCAATAGTAGCAGACTGATTATATAAACTTGGGCATACAAAACTTTAACATGTAGCCTTCAAAAATCATGCTGGGAAAAATAAAGCTTTGTAAAACTTTCAGCATGACCTTTACATGATAACAGTAAGTTACAGTACACTATAAAGCATAATCCCAATATAAATAATCTAAACACTCAATAAAATAATTACATACAGACATATATATAGAAAAAGACTGAAAAGATATGGGCCAACATTTTATAGTGGTTACCAACAGGTAGTAGAATTATGAACAATTCCTATTTAATAAAAAATTATTTCCCATGGCTCCCAAATATTTTTCATTGGCTTAGTTTATAAATAATGAAATATTTCATACACAGAAATGTACAGAAAACAATACAAATGGCACACACTCAAATGTAGCATATGTCAATTTTTTGAGTTATGGAATTAGAAATAATAAACTGTATATAGGAGGCAGTAATAAGGAGATATGATGAAATAGAGCAGAGAGATGACATACACATGACAGATATAAGGCTTGGTCCTGGCCAATTAGAAGGAGGGTTGGAAATCCAGGTTGTGAGTAAAATGTACCCTCAAAGCAATAAGGAGCCATTGAAGGTGACTGATGAAAGAAGGGAAGTGGAGAAAATGAGGGTTGTAGAAGATTTTTCTGGTATATATACTCAACTAGCAAAAGAAACAGAAACCTTTGCTCCAGGGATTATTTCTTCTTTTGTCTTGTTAACCTCAAGATTAGGTCATCTCCCCTTGGTTTCAAGATACATTTGTAGCTATCTCACTTCTAGAACTTGTCCTTCCTGGGCTTTCCTGCCAGATCCTTTCTTCCGTGTTTATGCTATTTTCCAAAGTTTTATTCTTGCCACATTGATATTCTTGCTATGTATTTTCTGCATCAAATATGTAATGTATTCAAAGATGTTTCTATCAATGTGAAGTCATCTCACTCTTAAACCCCAGTCTCAAATAGCTGTGACGCCTTTGGATGAAATCACTTCCACATTTACACCACAGCCAAATACATCCATCATTTTTCACCACACACTGGATTCCCCTTCCTGACTTGCCTATTTCCAGTAGATCTGCAACCATTTCTCAAGTCTCAGTCTGGGGGAGGACCTTCTTCCAAACTCACTCATCTGACTGTTGACAGGCCTCAAAATATCTATTGGCACACTCACACACATGGTTGTTGGCCGGTGTATTAGTTTGTTAGGTATAAAAGACTGGGTAGCTTAAACAAGAGATTTTACTTTCTTACAGTTCTGGAGGCTAAAAGTCTGAGAACAGGGTGTTGGCAGGGTTGGTCCCTTCTGAGGGAAGGCTCTGTTCCAGGCCTCTCCCCTTGGTTTATAGGTGGCTATCGTATACTTTTGTCTTCACATCCTTTTCCCTCTGTAGCTGTGTTCAAATTTCCTCTTTTTATAAGGACTTGGTTCACATTGTATCCGAGCCCATGCTAATGACCTCACTTAATTACCTCTGAGAAACCCTGCCTCCAAATACTTCCACATTCTGAGGTTTGGGGAGTTACAGCGCTAAAACATATGAATTTGGTGAGGGGACACGATTCAGCCCATAACAGCAGGACTCAAGTCATCACTGGCTGCTGCCCACAGATATCAGATCCTTGTCCTCAGGGCCTGTCCATGGGCAATTTGCAACTAGGCAGTTGGCTTTCCTCATAGCAAGCAAACTAAAAATTGAGAGAGAATAAGTAAAACAGAAGCCAGAGTCTTTCTGCAACTGGATCTTGGAAATGTGACACCCTATCGCTTTTGCCATATTCTATTCTTAAGAAGCAGTGTCTAACCCCAATTGTTTGTAATTCTCTGTAGAATTTGGAGCAATAGTCACCTCTTGTCTCAACTTTGACTCCTATTGACTCATTCTGCAACAACAGAAAATGTCACATCTGATATCCTGTTCCATTTAGGTTTAAGTTTTTTGGCTTTTTTAAAAAAATTGAAGACGGTTTTTCAAGGCAAAGAAGTGCCCCATTTTTATTCTTTCTGAGATCTGTGACAATCAAGAATACCTACTTCATATGTTGGCTAAACGAAAGCCTCCTTTTCAAATGGCAGTTTTCCTCGTCACCAAGAGATATCCGCGCTCTGGGTGGTAACTACCTACTTATTCTTGTCTGGCAAGCACGCCAAAGCTTCATCATCCAGCGCATGTTGTACATCTCAACTAGAAAGAAAACTAATCAATTCTCTACAGAAGTGTGCATTCTAACTCTGTGACACCGAGAAGTCTGTAAGTGCATTTTCTTGTAACAATATGAGATGGCAGGGTGAGAATCAGGAAAATGAGGCAATAGAAAGTCATGCCACACTCCTGAACCTGCCCTGTGACAAAGCTAATGTGACAACTTTATAGTTTCTGACACTACAATTGCTTTCAACCCAATATGCTGCCCTCCAAAATGGAAAAGTGTAATATTAAGGCTACTGGATGATTCTAATGTTTTATGCAACAAGACTTGTTGAAAGCACATGAACAAAAATCCTCAGTCCCTTTGCACATGATGTTTTCTCTGCCAAGAATGCTCACACCACTGCCACTTCACTGAGCTAACAGCTAATTATCTCTCAGGTCCTATGATTGTGCTTTGGAAACATGCATCTGACCATTTTGTATATTCACCAACAAATATGTTTTATCATACTGAATTGTAGTCTTACGTTCAGTTACCCATTTTCCCATTAAACTATAAACTTCTGGGAGGCAGAAAAATCATGTCTCTCAGTGATCACTGTATCCCTGGCACCTAGTTCACTGCTTGGCACGTGATAGGACCTCAAACTACTGCAACAAATGAGTGGACAGTATTTTTTTGCTCTCAAACTTGGGTGAAAAGTAGTCTATATTTTTGGCATATCATTAAAAAAGAAAACATCTCCTGAAGAAACGTTAATTGTGTGGCCTGTAGTCCTCCCACCCAGAACTATTTCTCTTATTTCTCTAACTTACAAGGCTTTATCTAGTGGTTGGTGTTAGCGCTTGACTCTGTAAGCATCAAGAAGATATTGTAAGTAGAGAGAGCAAGAGATTCTTTTATATAAGAGTCTGTTAGTAAAAGCAAAGATTTATACTAAACCCTAAGGCCAGAAATATGATTAAACTTGGGAACACAGGACAAAAAGTTTGAAGTTGGGTAAGATTTGTAGCAATAAGAGGTTAGGTATAAGCAAGCACTGCCCAGTGTGATTACAGTTTATAGCATTGAGGGATCAGCTGTAGCCCACACTGATAATTTAAATGACTTTCGTTGTTTGAGAAGCAGGTTAAAGTGATGTTTAAGAGGAATTAGATTAAGGTCAAATGTGTAGGAAGGTAGCTTCAAATGTATAAATGTTAAAAGTCTGTCCAAAAGAAGACGATGCTAGTAAAGAAGCTGTGATTTAAGATATGAGCTGTATGGAAACATTATATAATGGATCATATGGCATGGAAGAGAAAAAAATGCCAGCTACTTTGTAAGACTATTATGGTATTCAGACCGAGATAGAAGGGCAGTTCACCAAAACTATCATTGACTCTGAGGGTGTTTTGCTGAATCATGCATGGTGTCAGAAGAACAGAGAATTTTCTTGAAAAATGAATACATTACATTCACCACACATGTTAAACTAGATGGAAATGAAGCTGAACAGTGAACAAAATGTAAACAGTTCATGATTTATTCAGCGATTACAGGGGCTGACAAAAAGAAAGAAAAGCTGAAAATCCTGTTATGCTACGTATGGATGTTATATTTACATCTAAGAAAAATCGAAACCATTTTAGCTATTGTAATCCAGATGTTTTACGAAAACTGCAGTCTCTAGTAAAACCATCACTCAGGAGAAATTACACCTTTTCTTTTTACTGTGAGCCTGGAGATATACAGATTAGCTTTGCCTTCCAGATTATCTTATAATATAAAAATTGAACATAGCAATGCATTTGGGACTTACATTGAGATCATAAGAATATAATGCTCATAAGAATATACTGAAATAATAAATGTACTATTTAAAAAATCTTTCTTGTGTATCATGGGAGATGAAGTTAAAAGATGCTTTATATGAATTGTATTTTATATTCCATTTTACTGAAGTTTTAAAATCCAATTACTAATAATATGGTATGTGCACTTGAAGAATTAAACCACAGCAGTGAATTTTTAAAAAGAGACACCTGAGAATCAGAATTGTCTTTGTAGTAACTGTATCAAACCCATAACTTAAAAATTGTGTGCCATTGGCTCAGTTTTTAATAGAAAGACAATACACTCCTAACACTTTAGCTACTAATTAGCATCTCTTCACAGGCTCAGGTCGAATTTTCAATGAAAAACATAAATGAACTTGCATTCTTCCCCTCTATGCATAGAATTCTTTACAGTGAAAACAAGGGGAAAAAAATATCACTGCCCTATATATGTGCCCATCTCTGAAGTCAATTCATTTAATGAGTACTTACTACGTACTAGGCTGGGTTAAGAACTCATAAACATTAGTTGGCCTTTGTAAAACCCTAGTAATAGGTCATTCCAAACTTTAGCTGAGGAAACCAGATTCTGAGAGATTAATTAATGGGTCCAAGACCACACAGCTAATAAATTTTAGAGCTGAGATTTTAATCTGGATCTGCCTTGAATACTTGCTATCCTATCACTATTCTATTTTCCGTCCTTGCTTTACTATATGGATTAACTTCTAGCTTTCAAAGAAGAGTTCAGAAAAAAAATAAAGAAAAATCAATTAAAAGTGTAGAAATAGAGTTTGTAATAGAGATTGAGAAGAGTTGGAATAATTTAGCAAAGCGAATAGGACTAAAAAGTCTTTTAATATGATAATTTTTGTGCTAAGTTTCTTCTACTACTAGCTTTCAAATACTTGGAGATAGAATTTGGTAGGTTAAATAAAAGACTATTTTAGTAAACACTTCTACTGTTTCCAATATCCTGTTCTCTTCCCATTATGGAAGGAAAACTGCACTCCCATGCCTTTTAGAGTTAGGCTTGCCATGTGACTGTGTTAGCCAATGAAATGTGAGTGGGAGAGGAATGTGTCAGTTATGTCTATGGACTTATCTTGGCTCAGTTCTGCAGCCGACTCTTTCCTGCCATCACTGTCAAGAGAGTTCATTTGACAAGCTTTATTGTATTAAGCCAGTGACATTTTTGCATTTTGTTATTGTACTTTAGCAAAACCTTACCGTATTCTGACCTGTATGGACCCTGTTTGTTACTCCTAAACTGACTATGCTATTCTTATATGACCCCATTTCAGGGAGAATAGGAATTCCCTCTAAAACACACATACCTTTTCAACATATAAATCATATCTGAAATTCTACCAAAACAGACAATATGAGTTATTAATCATTTTTGTCTTTAAAATGCAAATACTTTTGGAAGAATGATACATAAAAATTTATCAATTACCAACATTTTAGTGTACATTAAATAGTTCTAGCTAACAGTAATTCCATGTAAATATTAGGCATGCATGTGGTGTGTCTGGGCAATTCCTGGTCAGAATGAGGACAGGAAGAATGTACAAAATGGTTTATATTAAAAGAATCTAGAAGAATGATAAAAAAGAGGAGTGTTGAAAACCATAAAAAGTTAATTTCAGTGCAGGGCCCCAAATGAGATTGTACTAAAGATTCTATTGTTTAAAAATTTATACTTCAAACTGCATGAGAGACATGAGGTAGAAATTGGTTATTTTTTCATTCTAAAAATGACATTGGGCTTCCCTGGTGGCGCAGTGGTTGAGAATCTGCCTCCCAATGCAGGGGACACAGGTTCGAGCCCTGGTCTGGGAAGATCCCACGTGCCGCGGAGCAACTAAGCCCGTGAGCCACAACTACTGAGCCTGCGCGTCTGGAGCCTGTGCTCCGCAACAAGAGAGGCCGCAACAGCGAGAGGCCCGCGCACCGCGATGAAGAGTGGCCCCTGCTCGCCGCAACTAGAGAAAGCCCTCGCACAGAAACGAAGACCCAACACACCCAAAAACAAATAAATTAATTAATTAAAAAATAATAAATAAATAAATAAACAGTAGCTGCTAAATTGACCCACACCAAAAGAACAGCAAAACATAATCTTGGAGAGTTAATCTCTGACTGCTCAACCTTTAAAAAAAAGAAATGACATTTACGTGGTTTTATTTAATACAGAAAAGTTTTAAATGAATATGAATGTGCATTAATGTCCCAGCTCAGACAACCGCTTTTGACAGGAAAAAGGGATACATACACATGCACAGAATGCTCAAATAGTTAATAAAAACACAAAATTAGAGTCTGATCCCCTTCATCCCAGCCCTCTGTCTTTTTCACCAAAGTTAACTGCTATTACCAATTCTCATATATCTTTCTGAAAAATTATTGTCATATAACAGCATCTAACTCCATGTCTATCTTCATTTAGATTTTTATTTATTCAATCCTAGATATACATATATATTCTTTGTACTTATAGAAAAGGCATCACATCATACAAAGATAATACCTTGATTATTTTTCTCATAATAATAACTATGGAAAGCTTTTCATAGCAGCACATATCTCACCTTTATAAAGTCACCAAGCATTTAATTCAACCAGTCAGTGCTCTACTGGAGGACACGAGTTTTTAGTTTTGCAATATATAAAATATTATATAATAATAGATATCCTTTTTCATATACCTTGTCATTAATTTGAAAATACATCTTTGAGGTAAATTCTTAGAACCTGGAGTTGCTGAATTTAGGAATTTCTGCAAGTTGGATAGATATTGCCAAAAAATGTTGCATCAATTTACTCTTCCACCAAAGAATATGTGTATGTCTGTTTCTCCATCCCTTACTTAACCTGAACTAGGTCTTGCCAACTTTCAGTTTTAATGAGTTATATATAATTGACAAATAAAATTGTAAGTTATTTTAAGTGAATAATTTCACTGATGTTAAAATTTTGCAATTCTTGTATGTAAAAATTAATATCTTTCACTGATTTGCTGTCCTTGAATTATGAATGAGATTATTTCTTTATGCTTTCATTTTAAATTTTTATCAACAATTTGTTAATAATTTGTAGTCATTTATTTAAAGTAATTAATGTAAGTGGAGAAGGTTTATTTAGCTTATCAAAAAATAAGTTATCTTGTATCTAAATCCATTTTGTTCTGTGCTATATTTTTACATTTATCTTGTTGATTTATGAGAAGACAGGAGGGAGAAGAAAGAAATGTAGAAACTGAATGAGCAGGAAGTAAGATAAAGATGATACATACAAATGCACTAGAAACAAAAACAAATAAGGAAGAGAAGAAAGCAGTGATCAGGGAGGAAATAGAAAACCATGATGATAATACTTTATTGCTGCATTTGTCCACAGCCTAATAGAGTTGGAAACAAAAATAGGAAATTTAGTACAAAGGAGAACACTTCTGACTTCTTTATGTATTGTGAACTCAAAATGTCTGCCAAAAAAAGGGAAATAGCTATCATCTTCTCTTTGGTTAGACTAGGGCTAGCAGTGAATCTAATATATTACCTCTATGCTTCTGAAAATTATATAAAAATTTTGCTTTTTTTTCTTCTGATATTAAGATTGTTCTTAGAACAGTCTCTCAGTTTTGGTTTTAGACACAATTTGAAGTAATGGTTCTGTATTATACATACACCAAGGAATTTTGCTTGCCACTGTATAAACAAATGTTGATGTAGTCTTAGTTCACTAACTCAGAGAAGAAAATATAACTTTATTTTCTGGTAATACTTAAATTTTAGCATGATTTCTCACTCCACCTCTCACTGGATTGAGGATTCTCAGTCAAGACATTTTAGAATTATTACCCTTGACCATTTATTCATCTTTAATTCCTGGGATTTCAGGTTAAGAGGTGGGCTAGGTACCACAAAACTTGGGTGGGCACACCTGGTTTATCTTACTATCTGTGCTCACTGGCAACCAATGGAACTCACAAAGTATAAGCTGAGTGGTCCCTATTTTTGGCCTTAAGCCATCTTGGAATCTATTCCTTTTCTGTCCTACACTTCTGTTCCTCTCAAGAGTAACAAAAGAGGGCAGAAATGGCTGTACTACTCACTTGCTACCCTGAAGTGCACACGAATAGACCCACCGATCCTGGGCAATGCCAGGGTATGGAGTACTTCTGAGAGGCTGTCTCAAGCCCCTTTGGCTTAGAAGTATCATGTAGTAATTTCTGGGCTCACACCTTAGTATATAAGCTTGGTAAATAAGTTGAATCACTAAGTTTAGAATTTAAGCTCTTTTCTCCACCCTCACTAGCCCTCAATCTGCTTCCCCTTACAGTCAAGAATAGGGTAGGAATAAGAAGTAGAGTTTGTGGCAGGGAAACTTTGCCAAGATTCTTTATGATATCTGAAATCTATTGCTCATAGCTTGAATGCTTCTTATTTGTCTGTAGCCTAGGTTATGAAATTCAAAACCCAAGAATGGACTTCTATTCTTGTTTCCTCTTTCTTTTACAGTGCTTATCCCTTCCTTGAAGCCTGGTGCAGAATGCTTACCTGATTGCATGCGAAAATAGTCATGAATAAAAATAAAGTAGTATGAAGGAGTATGAATAAAATACTCAAGTAATTTTCAAAATTTTAAATTTTCTAAATTACTGTTGCCATTAGAGGTTTTGTAACCATGCCCTTAATCAGATAACTAGTTGCTTAACTAGTATCTCAATCTCATCTTTTATTACCCTCAAAATTATTAGAGGATTGCATTAGATTGCTCTAGAAAATCTACTATTCTTGAAATGTACAGCATCTAAGTCCTCTCCACTCCCTTCCTTGTGCCACCACCTCTCACGGGAACAGGTAACACTCAGAAACACTGAAAAGTGTTTGGTGCACTGAAAGAAAGATAATAGGGGTAACTTCTTATTCTTTCCTTTAATTTTGGTGTATTTCCTCCCTAAGTGTTTATAATTCCTTACAGTGTTTTATTTCAACTTGAAACAATCTTGATTGCCAACAAACCTTATAAAGAAGCTACTAACTTTCAGAGGTACTTATTATAAACATTTTTCCACTAGCTTTGCAGTTATTACAAAATGCCAATCAGCCTCTTCAAAAAAAAAAAAAAACAAAAACATAAACAAAACAGAAACAAAGAAAAAAGCAGAAGAAGAAGAAACAAAAACTTCCACAAGTAAATTTAGCTCACCAGACTGAGCCTTAAAAGACGACAGGAAATGAAGAAACCACTTTTCGCCATGGGTATTCCATTTTCACTGAGAAAAAAACTTGATTCAGACATGTTGACAGGCTAAAAGCAGCCTTGGCCAGGGCAGAGGAGAAACTTAGTGCCTTAGTAATCAAAGCGGAGAACTTCTAAAATAAGGAGTCTAGTAAATGTTTCATCTAGGGAAGGCACAAAGCCTGGTGGCACTAAGGTTGAAGCAATTACTGAAATGTCAGGGCTGCACAGCAAAGGGAAGCTACAAAGATTCTTATAGAGGGTGACAGGCTTTTTTTGTTTTTTTTTAAACATTCACTTTTCAACTGTTTTCAGTAAATATGTGCTTTAGAGGTAGTTAGTTCAGAAATCTTTGGGATAGAGAGCATCAGGAATGAAAGGCGTGAGCAACTGAGAAACTGAAGAAGCATCTTTCAGATGTTAATGCTTTGCTGGAATTGACATTTTAGAGCTACAGAAAGTCATTTAATAGCTGCAGTGAAGCACTGAGGATGTTTTGCCCTTGGAGAAAACTAGCAGAGTGCCATGGGGAGGATAAAGCGGGGGTGTGGGGGGAACCTAAAGTGTTGGTGTTCTTTGGCCTTATGGCACATATTTCACGGGAAATTTTTGGAGCTTTTAAAAATTGACTTAGAGTAGGATCACCAGTCTTGTACAGATGTTTACAAAAAATGCATACAACCAGCTGTGACAAGTAAAACACAAACAACTCTCTTTTTGCACTTTGATTTTTAAAAATATCTGGATACAAACTTTAAAAGTATTTTATTCTCAACCACCTTCTTAGATGAAAGCACACTTCAAAGGAAATAGTAGATTTCATAATTTGTGTTTTGCTTGTTTTCCATAATATTCACACCTATGTAAAAGCTCCGTATTAAATACAAAAGTGCTTGAACAGGCAGGCTAGATTTTCCTTATTTTAATACTAGCATCTGTAATAAAATTTTTCTTCTCTTGTTTCCTATTCAATCACCTGTATTTTCAGTTAGGAGGTCATCACCTCATTTGAAGGATGATTTCATAATTTATTATGAACAAACTTTCCAATGAATAATATTAGGGTTTTACTAAAGGTACAAGCAAACAGTGGAATAAAAAAGAAAAAATTCCAAGAAATCTTAGAGATGCATATTTAGCATGGACAATTTCTGGCAATTGTACAAGACTTAGTTATTCAGTATTATTCAGCGCACTACATGGTGTTTGAGGAAGGCTCTAGAAAGATGATACGATTCTTGGTCTTAGATAAATGTACAACTTTTGAATATTTTTAAGACAGCATAAAATTAAATATAAGTAGTGTGATACGAGCTGAGTACATGATGAAGAAAAAAGATGTTAGACATAGTGTTCTTTTTTTTTTTAACGTTTTTATTGGAGTATAATTGCTTTACAATTATGTAAAGCATTTTTGGTGTGTTAGTTTCTGCTTTCTAACGAAGTGAATCAGTTATACATATACATATATCCCCATATCTCTTCCCTCTTGTGTCTCCCTCCCTCCCACCCTCCCTATCCCACCCTTCTAGCTGGTCACAAAGCACCGAGCTGATCTCCCTGTGCTATGCCGCTGCTTCCCACTAGCTATCTATTTTACATTTGGTAGTGTATATATATCCATATATACACTACCACTCTCTCACTTTGTCCCAGCTTACCCTTCCCCCTTCCCGTGTCCTCGAGTCCATTCTCTAGTAGGTCTGCGTCTTTATTCCCGTCTTGCCCCTAGGTTCTTCATGATCATTTTTTTTTTTTTAGATTCCATATATATGTGTTAGCATACGGTATTTGTTTTTCTCTTTCTGACTTACTTCACTCTGTATGGCAGACTCTAGGTCCATCCACCTTAGTGTTCTTAATCTTGGAAATAATATATTTTGGTCCAGGGTAGGTTCATGTTTGGGGAAAGAATGAAGAAAGTTTACAGGGAAGAGGTGAGGTATTGTTAGTAATTGAATAGTTTGTATGATAATATGAGTGCTTTTCATTTCATACCTGCGAATTCTACCTTTAATAGAAATCTAAAAAGTGAGTAGACTATATCAAAGTATTAATGAGGCAGTGTGGAGCTACTATGAACCCTCCTTATGGGTTTTAACAATACATTGAAAAACTAAATTTCAAATTTGCCATAGTAAATAAACCAATACTTATTCAATTATGTTATGTTCTGTGTCAGTATTTGACTTTATTTTGTTTCTGTCAATGTACTGTATCCAAATTAATGTCCTAATAAGTTTTAAAAAGGTGAAAGCATCGTGACCTATTTTTAAAACTCTGCATGACATTATTTTAGTAATACATTCGGTGTCCTAATGAGCAGAGAAACTTTCCTTTTCTGTCTCTACCTCTCCCCATCCTCCTGTATTTACTTCTTTTAAAATATCGCATTATTTCTTATTTGACCCATTAAGCCAATTACCTTTTTGTAAAAATTTTTTGGATTAATTAATTCCATTTCTGTAAAAAATGACTCACGATTCATATGTTTTCTACTTTCAGAAAATATGCTTGCACATTTGCAGAATTTCATCAGAAGTAAGTACCGGAAATTATTTATGTTCTTCAGTAAGTTTTAACATGGGTAAGTTTACAAAAAGAGGAATTTTTCTGCCAAAGGGATCAGGGAAAAGTGCACATTTGGATTTTATACCTTTATAAATAGTTTGCTGAATCAAGTAAACTCTGCATTACCTGAAAAGCACGTACAGCTTCCTTTATGTAAGATATAATTAAATGTGTAATTTATCTTCTATTTTTCCTGATAATTGCAGTGACATCATCTATTAAATAATATTTTTTGATTATAAAATTAATTTATACAAATCAGAGGAAATTTGGAAAAATAAAAAAATTAAAAGGGAGAAAAAAAAGAAACATCACCTATAAGCCCATAGTTCAGTGATGTAGACTAAACAAGTTTTGCCATATTTCAGAATGTTTTAATTGATTTTTCTCAAGATAACATTTATCATGATTTATTTATACATATTTATGATTTATTAGATATATTATAATTACCTTCCCCATTATTAAAATTATTTATATGTATAATTTGAAAACTATAAATATGTTAGTCTATATACTTTAACATAAGAGTCAACATTATGTATTTCAACTACCTTTCCAGAGAGGTTCATGAAAAATTAAATTCTAGGGCTTCCCTGGTGATGCAGTGGTTAAGAATCCGCCTGCCAATGCAGGGTACATGGGTTCGAGCCCTGGTCCGGGAAGATCCCACATGCCGTGGAGCAGCTAAGCCCGTCTGCCACAACTACTGAGCCTGCGCTCTAGAGCCCGTGAGCCACAACTACTGAAGCCTGTGCACCTAGAGTCCGTGCTCCGCAACAAGAGAAGCCACCATGATGAGAAGCCCATGCACCACAGTGAAGCGTAGCCCCCACTTGCCGCAACTAGAGAAAGCCCGCGTGCAGCAACGAAGACCCAACGCAGCCAAAAATAAATAAATAAAAAAATTTATTAAAAACAATTAAATTCTGTCCCATCAGCAATATATAATTATAAATTAATCATCAATTTATTATTTATTTATTAATCATCAATTATATTAACTAATATCAATAATTATAAAAGAATGAATGAATGAATGCATGCACATTTGGTGTTCCTGGCTCTGGGTGTTCTAAAAATATAAAAGGAAAATAGAAATAAAGTCTAGGGCACTGGGGCATGTATTTTAAATTTTTTCTGAGGAAAGCCCACCTGTGGTCCCTAAGGAGATGAAACATTGGCCTGCTAAGTTTCACAAAGCATTGTGAAAACACTGGTCTAGAATGGAAGGCCCAGTCAATGGTGAGTTCGAAAATGGTATGCCTGGGAAGCAGAAAAGTCTGTTGAAATACAGAGCAAATGTTCTTCTTAGTTAGAAAATATATGTACCCAACATGTACTGAAATAAAAAGAAGGTATTTGAAGCATGTTTTGTTTGTTTGTATAGTAGTTTTCTTTTAAGGGAAATCTTAAGGTATGATTTAAAAGCAAGCTCAAATTTAAATAAATTGGGCTGATAAAATATGAGTTACTGGTCTTATTTAGTTCTACTACAAGGAGACAAAAGTAAATTGAAATCTGTTTAACTGTATGAAACAATTATTGCAACCAAATGTGTCATCTGAAATGATTCATTTAACAAAGCAAAGCACAGCATATAAACACTTAAATTAACATATTTATTGACATGGCTTATAAATATGTTTTGTCACCAAAGTATTTTTCCCTTTCTATCTAAACAAGGCAAAATATTTATTTTGATAATCACCTTTTCCACAAAAGACATTAAATTGATCCTAGTAAATTATTCATGTATGTGATCTTATTTATATGATTGCCCTCTGAGGATAATGTTTTGTATATACTTCATGCTTAAATGCTTTTTATTCTCAATCAACTTTAAGAAATTAAGAAATATAAAATGTATATTAACCAGACTTCTACAATTTTACTATATAATCTTATAACTTATTTTTTTGCTTTTTAATTTTTATTTTTTATTATTTTTTAACATCTTTATTGGAGTATAATTGCTTTACAATGGTGTGTTAGTTTCTGCTTTATAACAAAGTAAATCAGCTATACATATACATATATCCCTAAAACTCTTCCCTCTTGCGTCTCCCTCCCTCCTTAGGTTGAAGGTTTTTGTAGGAACATACTTTTCCAACAACCTGCTTACAGATCATTCTCTGTTGGAAATGTGGTAGTGAATAACAGGAAGCAACTTCTTTCAAAATCAATATGATATAAACATTAATCAGGAATAATCACTTAAGGCTACAGGAAATGTTCATTACTTTACCCTCTGGTGAAGTGGGTAAGTGGGAGATGAGGGTTTGGGCACTTACTGTAAGATATTTTAAAAATAACCAACCACAATAAATGTAGTCCAGTTAAATAAAGAAATAAAGTTTGAATATTCATTATACCTAAATTGCTAACTATGAAGAGTAGGATGCTCTAGGGAAAACTGACGAGCCCCATTTCTGGGGAAAATTATAACATATGTGTAGATTCACAATTTTCCTTTATAAAACAGCTTGAAATGAAGATAGAGAACTAAAAAGAGAAAATACAACAACAATACTGAAACCAGTGTTATAATGGAAGGTAGATTAACATACAGATAATTGACATGATTGGAGAAGAAAACTGAAATAGTGAAAAAGAAAAACATATTTAGACATATAATACAAGATAACACTCCTAAATGAATAAAGACTGAAATGGCTCATCATAATCCAGAAAAATAATAATATAATACTGAGACATATACTGATGAATTCGACAAATTTCAAATTCAAAGAAAGAATCTTAAGAAACCTAGATGGAAGAAGTTAGATGCATAGAAAAAATATAGAATATTTGCCAATTTCTGTTAATCAACATTAAATGATAGAATACAAGGCAGTTGGGCTTTTGCTTCTGGGGCAGCTAAGGTTCCCAGCTTTAAAACTTTTAAAGTGAAGGTACTGCATGGGAATGCTAAAACTGTGGTAGAAAATCCAGTCTTTCTGGTCTTAAAGATAAGAGGAAAACCACTCAAAATTGAAAGGGAAATATTGGAAGACAGAACTAGCATGAAGCTTTCCCAAATTCTATACAGAAACTCTCCTCAAGTTTCTGGCTGAATCCGAACTGTGCGTATATAGGGCATTCACAAAGCAGCCCAACTGAGATGTGAACTGCCACCCAAGAGATAGTGGTTTCAATTTAAGTTGAATAAAGTTAATAGCCTTCTAACACAATAACAATATCTCTTTGATTACTTGAATGCAAATAGCCTCTCTGAAGGAATATTATGAAACTCGAAGTTTTCACAGCAAAACATTCATAATGTCCAGGCTATAATCCAAAATTACTCAACATATAATGATCAGGAAAATTTTAATAAGTCTAGAAAGAAAAGAATAATGCCAAAATGATCCAGATGCTAGAATTAGCAGAGAAGGATTTAAAAGAAGCCATTAAGTAAAGAAAAATATTCCCATGATGAATACAGATATAAGAATTTTCAATTAAAAATAGAAATATATATAATATAAATTCTAGAGATAAAAAAATACCCCATCTGAAATTTAAAATTCACAAGATGGTTTTAACAGCAGAATGGAGATGGAAGAGAAAAGAATCAGTGAATCTGAAGATGGATTAATAGAAGTGATCCAATATGAATAAAAAGAAATAATTTTAAAAGATGAACTGTCCCTCAGGAACCTGTGGGGGTAATATCAAAATGCAAAGCATAAATGGAATTGAAGTGGGAGAGAAGAGAAATAATGAAACAGAAAATGTATTTAAAAATAGTTTCACAAGTGTAGTGAAAAAGCCATTTAAATATTCAAGAATCTTAGAGAATTCCAATGCAACAAATTTTAAAACTGAGATAATATAGATAATTCTTTGTAAAATACAATTTTCTGGAACTGACATAAAGGAGAAAATTTAAATATTCCTATATATATTGAAGAAACTGCATATTTAATTTGTTATCAAAAGTCTTTCCACAAATAAAACTCTAGGTACAGATGATTCCACTGGTGAAGTCAATTAAATATTTAATAAATGAAAACCACCAACATTATGCAAACTCTATAAGAAAATAGAGACTAGTATAAACCTACTATCAAAACCTGATAGAAACAGCACCAAAAAAAGTATTTGGTAGTGTATATATGTCAATGCTACTCTCACTTTGCCCCAGCTTCCCCCTCCCACCCCGTGTCCTCAAGTCCATTCTCTATGTCTACCTCTTTACTCCTGCCCTTCAACTAGGTTCATCAGTATCTTTTTTTTTTTTTTTTTAGATTCCATATATATGTGTTAGCATACAGTATTTGTTTCTCTCTTTCTGACTTACTTCACTCTGTATGACAGACTCTAGGTCCATCCACCTCACTACAAATAACTCAATTTCATTTCTTTTTATGGTTGAGTAATATTCCATTGTATATATGTTCCACATCTTCTTTATCCATTCATCTGTCAATGGATATTTAGGTTGGTTCCATGTCCTGGAAAAAAGTATATACACTTGCTGCCAATATCCCTCATGACTATGAGTGCAAAAATTATTTAGCAAATATTAGCAAATTAAAGGCAGCAACATACAAAAATGATAATTTATTATGATGGAGTAGAGTTTATCTCCAGGAAGTTTATGTGGTAACATTGATAAATCAATGTAACTTATCATATGAAAAGATTAAAGATTGAAAAAAATCACACCATCATTTCAGCATTTTAGATGTATTCATGATAAGAATTCTCTTAAAACCAGGCCTAGAAGGGAACTTCCTCAGTCTGACAAAGACATATATGAAACAATTATTAAGCTAACATCATGACTAATTGTGAACTAGAATGCTTTCCTCTAAGATTGAGAACAGGGCAAGGATGCCCTCTCTCACACCTGTATTCAGTATGATACTAGAGATCTTAGTCATTGCAATAAAGCAAGAAAAGAAGCAAAACAAACAAACTAACAAACAAAAAGGCAGTATTCAGATTGAAAAGAAAGAAGGAAAACTGCCTCTATTTTCAGATGACATGAATTTATATGAAATTTCCTAAGGAATGTACAAAAAATATTACTAGAATTGATAATGAGTTCTTTTAAATTTCAGGTTTCAAAGTAACAGAAGTTAATTGAATTTTATGTAGTAGAGGCAATATATTGAAAAATAAAAATTAAGCACTAGTAAATTCCATTTCCATAGCATCAAAAATATAAAAAATGTGAAAAAATTTAACAGAAGTTGTACAAGACTTCTGATTAGAAAATTTAAAAATAATGCTAAGATAAATAAAAGGAGGTCTAAATAAATTGAGAGATAAACCATTTTCATGGTTTGGAGGACTCACTGTTGTAGTCAAATCATTCTGTAGATTCAATTAAATTAAAACTAAAATCTAATTTTTTAAAAATGAATTTACTTATTTATTTTGGCTGCATTGCATCCTCGTCGCTACGCACAGGCTTTCTCTAGTTGTGGGGAGCGGGGGCTACTCTTCATTGAGGTGCGCGGGCTTCTCACTGCGGTGGCTTCCCTTGTTGTGGAGCACGGGGTCTAGGCGCACAGGCTTCAGTAGTTGTGGCTCATGGTCTCTACAGCACAGGCTCAGTAGTTGTGGCGCACGGGCTTAGTTGCTCTGTGGCATGTGGGATCTTCCTGGACCAGGGCTCGAACTGGTGTCCCCTGCATTGGCAGGTGGATTTTTAACCACTGTGCCACCAGGGAAGCCCTAAAATCTAACTTTAAATAAGGATAAAGTCTCAGATATTTTGTAGAAATTAACAGATTGATTCTGAAATGAATATGGGAAGTCAAAGAACCTAGAATATCCAAAGCATTCTAGAAAAAGAATGAAGTTGAAATATTTGCTCTATCTGAATTTAAGATTTCTTATACAACTTCAGAAATTAAGACAATGAGATATGGTTTACTAAAAAAGAAAAATAAAAGGACTGACAAATAAGTGGAACAGAAAAGAGTACAGAAATAGATTCACATGTATATCATCATTTTCACAAAGGTACCAAGCAATTCAATGAGAGAAGGTTTTTTTCATCAAATGGTGCTGAAATAGCTTCAAATCCATAGGGGATAAAAGCAAATATGACTTCTACCTCATACCACATACAGAAGTATATTTAAGTTGGATCATTGTCTTAAATGTAAAATCAAAAACCATTAAGCATTTAGAGGGGGATATCTTACTGACTTGGAGATAGGCCAACGTTTCTTAAAGACACACCAATACCATAAAGAAAGCAATACCATAAAAGAAAGAGTTGACAAATTATTCTTATGCTTTTAAAAACACCTGTAGGGAAAGGAATAAGCAGACACTAACTGGTATAAAATATTCATGATATATCTAGGTATGTGTACAGACACAAATAGAAGGAGAACTAGTATGCAAGTTAAAAAAGAACACTTACAACTAAATAATAATAAAAAGAACAAAAATCAAATTAAAAAATACGAATCAAAGCATATATTGATACTTGCAATAACTGACTGAATCTTAAAAGCATGCCAAATGAAGAAAATCTTACACAAAAAATACTGAATGCATAATTCTATTTTTTTAAATTAAAAAATACATTGAACAAATCTATACTGATGTGAAAAAGAGCAGCTGGAAATTATTGCCTCAGAGAGTGAGGTTGGGATTGACTTGGAAGAGGCATCAGGGAACTTTCTGGGGTGGGGGATAATATTCTACATCTAAAGAGGGATTTGGGTTATACAGTGGTACCCATTTGTCAAAATATTGAAAACATACATTTAAGATTAGTGCATTTTATTGACTGTGATTTACAGTAAATTTTATTTCCTGTAATTTAAAAATTATAAATAAATATCGAAATGTAGTTAGTGATTTACATGTGAAGTATTTGGACGGACGAATGTACTGATATCTTCAATTTATTTCAAAATCATCAGATAATAAAATGGATTAAGAAATGGATACAGGGGTGGATAGGTGGATGGATATATGATAAAGCAAACATGGTAAAATGCTAATGATAGAATCTAACTGGTCAGTATTTGGGTGTTCACTGTAAAATTCTTTCAACTTCCCTCTATGTTTGAAAATGTTCATTACAAAATACTGGGGGAAAAAGAAGACAATGGAGCAATATCTATAATATTTTGAGGGTAAAGTGGATGACTCAAGGATTGTATACTAAGATAAGTTGATTGTAAAACACATAGGCAATAAATATACATGTTCAAATATGAAAGAGCCCAAGGAGTATATCACTCATTTATCTATCCTAAAAAATCAACTTGCAGACATAATCCAAACAACAGAGAAAAAAAGATATATAGCTATCATGTTTATTTACATTTATAAAGACTGTAAATATTATAGTTTTAAAAACACAAATTAATGTAAATATGAGAACAATTATAATAGTGTAAAACAGAAAGCTCACTGTATATCATTCAGAAGTCAGAGGTGGTACATATACAGAAAGTAGGAAGAAATAAAAATAAAATTTTTAAAGGAATTCATGGGGGAGGCAAGATTTCAAAAGCTGATAAATAAAAAATATAATTTTAAGCAATTTGTAATGCTTTAAAAGTAATTATGGGACTAATAAAAGTGAAATATAGGGCTTCCCTGGTGGCGCAGTGGTTGAGAGTCTGCCTGCCAATGCAGGGGACACGGGTTCGAGCCCTGGTCTGGGAAGATCCCACGTGCCGCGGAGCAACTAAGCCCGTGAGCCACGACTACTGAGCCTGCGCGTCTGGAGCCTGTGCTCCGCATCAAGAGAGGCCACGACAGTGAGAGGCCCGCGCGCCGCGATGAAGAGTGGCCCCCGCTCGCCGCAACTGGAGAAAGCCCTCGCACAGAAACGAAGACCCAACACAGCCATAAATAAATAAATAAATAAAAATTAAAAAAAAAAAAAAAAGTGAAATATAGAACTTTCAAATTGTTAGGTTGGGGAAATGGGAAGGTAGTATCACTTTCAAGAAAACATGTGCAATATAGCAAAAGATTGAAATAGAAAAGAGAGTAAGAATAAAAACAGAAAATGTAAATTATGATGAAAATAGGAAGTCCAAATATTTGTTATAAATATAAAGCATTGATATACACAAATCATATATTAAAGTCAAAGGCCCTTAAATGATTAAACAAACCCATTTAAATGTTCTATTTGAGAAAAAATGATCAATAAAAAATTTTTAATTAAAATATTAACAAAAACATACTGGAAAAATAAAAATCAAAACCAAAGCAAAGTAAAACAAAAGAGATAGAAGGATTAACATCAGATAAAGTATAAATCAAAAGGTATTAAGTAGGACAATAATGATTAAGATGGTTTGGTATATTTATGAAATATATAATCCCCAAAGCATATTACTTACGTTTATTTTTATAATAAATACATAAGTAGCATGTATTAGAAACTAGACACTATTCCAAAAACTTTACAGCTGTCGGATACAAACGACAAACCCATGTGGGAATTTAAATTATTACCTCAGTTTTGCAGATGAGGAAAGTGTAGAGTTTAATACAGTAGGTAAACGTGACTCCTACTCTGTGTTCTTAATCCCTGTGGGAAATTCTCCTAGATCTTCACATGCTAAATAATATTGTTTTATAATATATAAACAAAACTCTTTGAATGTAAAGGAGAAATTGAAATAGAATTGTTATATAAAATTTTGATACGTTTTTAAAGTCTTTGTAAGGAAGAAGAAAATCTGAATATCCTAAGGAATATATAAAATCTCGTAGATATTTATCAATTTTATTACAATGAAAACAGAAAATGTGCGTTATTTTCAAACTCACATGGGGAATGTCAAAAAAAACCTGATAATATGCTAGGCCACCAAAAATTAAAAGACCCAATACATTCCAGTGAAACATAGAAAGCCTGTTGAAAAACAATACAATTGAACGAAGATATTAAGGGTAGAAAAAATCAAAAAAAATGTCCCATTAGAAAATGTAAAAATAATTTCCTAAAGATTTCTTGGGTCCCTGATTCTTTAAAATTCTTCTCTTCCTTTCACCTTATCTCCCTTCCCTCCTGCCTTCCTGAATAAGTTAAGTCTATAAAAGAATCTAAAAAAGAGTGGATATATGTATATGTATAACTGATTCACTTTGCTGTACAGCAGAAACTAACACAACATTGCAAATCAACTATACTCCAATAAAAAGTTAATCAAAAAAAGGAAAGAATAACATGAATGATCATTCAGAAAAAAAGAGTGCATGCCTGGGAGGGAGAGAGGAACACAGTAATAACAGCAGCCCCAGAGCTAGGCTGCATGTGTTGACAGGGACATCTACATGGCAGCACATGGCATCAAGGACAGCAGTGAGAGGTCTAAGTTGCATTCAGAGAGATGTAAAATAATGTAACAGATTTGTCGCTGTCAAAGAAAAGAGGAACAAATATGAGTAGCTGGAAAGGTGAAATGTAAAGTGCATCCTTTGGAGGTGGATTACAATTGGATGTATCAGTGTTACACTAAAGTTTTAAAGATAGATGAGAGAGATACACATGAAAATGTTGGTGTTTTGTTGTGAATACACACGTAAACATATACATATGATCCCATATTCTATCTACTGACAGGGCATATCTGGTCCCTAGATCTTGGTTTCTAAATACAATTCAACACTGAAAGGAACCGAGGTTCTTGGGAGAGAGAAATATCTGATTCCAGGGTTGGAGGAGGGAAAGAACAAGGCGAACTTATAACAGCTTAAAGATTAGTAGGGCATGTCCAAAGGACACAGGAGCTCTCTCAAAGGGGCTCCCACTGACCAAATCTGAGATAATTTGGACATCAAAATAAATAATGATAGCAATGGATTAAAATCCATTGAGTAGAGTGAGAATCCATGACTTCATCTAGATTTAAATGCATGGATAAATAAATGAATGAGAGGAAAAAGCTTTTGTCTGAGATGGAGTGCCAGTTCACAAGTATAGGAGAAATGATAGAGGAAATGGAAAGTCATCTTTGGTAACCAAAATCACCAATGGATGCTTTTACTAGAGGGTGAAAGTTTGATAAGGAATGGAATGTTTACATAATTTCAAAGCACCTCCCCATAAAACGCTTATTATTTCAAATATAAAAAGAATAATGTTACAATGGAGAAACTTGGCAACCGCCAACTGAAATCAAGTGATCAGAGTTAACATCTCCAGTAATGGGACAAATCAAAATCATATTCTACCTGCTAGAAAGCAATAGAATGATCATAGCATCACTTCTGTTATATCTCTGCCAAAAACGCATGGCCTGAATCTAATCATACGAAAACATCAGGTTGAGGGACATTCTGCAAAATTATTGCCCTGGGATCTTAAAAATTGTTCCCAATGGGGCACTGGGAAATTCTTCTAGACTGAAGGAGACTAAAGAGACATGACAACAAAACATGGCACATGATCCTGGTTTGGATGCTCTGGCTATGGAGAGCACTGTTAGGACAACTGGGGAGGCCTGAGGGGGTCTGTGGAATGCATGGTAGTAATATCTCTCTCATCAGAGCTTATTACTAGAGGCAAATTCAATGCCTGTCATCATCGAGATGGCCTACTGGCATGATAATATGAAAAAAAAAAACTATATTTAGATTTTCTTTCCAGTAACATCAATTTTACCTATTTTTAAATTGCAACTTCTTAAAAAGGCAATTTATTTTGTGTGTCACTCAAAAACTTCTATGTGTCTGACAACTTAATGTTTTTGGTACATGAGAGCTTGGGGAAAAAGTCTATTCTCTCTGTAGAACAACAACCTAAAACCATCTTTTTTAAAAATAGTAAGCTCTAAGAGACCAAATTCAAAGTTCTTTTATTTTAAAAATTCCATTAAGCAAGAATTGCTCTCAGAAATAAAAGCAGGTAGGGCACACCTATGGGTGTTAATTAACAATTCTCTGAAAATAAAAATTCAGAAATGCAGTTCCAAACATGACACAGAACACACTGTAAAGAATCCCTGCAGCTGTGACACTTATGTTTTGTCCTTCAGGTAATAACAAGCAGTGGTTCTGTCACTCTGCCAGACAGCCAGGGAACTACAGGTCCTGATGGAGATTCTTGGTTCAAGGTCATGTCCCCAGATACTCAGGGAGGTGCAAATGAAAAGACAGATCTACGTCTTGATTGTGGACTTCTAGTAACTTACCATCTAAAATTCAAAAGCTGGTATTTTCAATTAAAAACAGAATGCCAATGTGTATGGAAAAATTTAAACAAACAAACAAACAAACAAAATGACCCCGAAACGTTTAGCTCTGACTTGGGCCAAAATATATTAGCTTGATCAGAGTGTAATTTCTGACCTCAAAAGTAGCACAGAATACAAACTCTATCTAAAGTTACAGCCTAGAGAGGAATGCATGTTATGCAGATGTAAACCCCATGGTTGCTCCTAAAGAAGCAGCAGTGCAAGTTACTGGTTAGGATCCATCCCTTTTGTAACCAATCAAAACTCATCAGTCTTTAGGATGTTAGTAGATGTGCGTGACACCGACTATGCACTACTAACAGCCTGCAGTTTAAGCAAGCTGCTCCTGTGTGCAAACGTATCCCTGAGCCCTTGTTTATGTCCCTTTAGATTCCACTCCAATCTTGTTTGCATACAGTAAATTCAGGAGACGAGACTTGGCAAAGCTGTGTTTTGATAAGTCAGTAAGTCAAAACAGTTAACAATTCAGGTGACTGTCTTATTTTTCTCACTAGCAGCTATAAGTTTTCTAGTGGAGAATATCATAAGGGGCTCACACATGAGAGAAAAGGGAAAACAATTATTTATGTGAAGGTATGTTAATTATAACATATGAAACAGAAAATTAAAACCTCTCCCTGGTAAATGTTTTACAGGGCCGAGGAAAAGGCCTCCAAGTACAGGAAAAGAAAACAAGCACATTTTTTGGGTGCACGTGGAGGCGAGCAGAGGCCAGTAAACTTAATTGAAGTACTTGAAACATGGTTTCTGGCTTACATAGCTTAAGGTAGTCACAAGCCTTTGTGAATTAAATAACATCTTCCTAAGCATAAAATAGACACCCAATATGGTCCTGAGTTGTGCCAGAGTGTCTGAGACAATCAAACAACCTACTACCTTCCTGTGAAGGAAGAAAGTGCAGACATTGACGAAATGAAAAGAAACGGCTCTAAGATGAATTCAGCAATATGAAAGAGAACACGGTTGCATAGTGGAGGGGATCTCAAAAGGATTTAACTTACATTAAGTTTTACTCCACAAGTTCACCTGCTATGAAATGAACACTTTACCACCACATGCCTGCAGTGGCTTCCACTTTAGACCACCATGATACTGCCAATAACCATTAGCTCAATAGCAGCTGTAAATGCCTTACACAGAGAGGAAACTACTTCTGGGATTAATAACACTAATTCTAAAAGTCTTCACTGAAAAGGGCTGTATTGCAAGGTTGCTGGAATTAGTCCTTTTATAGGGAACAGAAACATGGCAGCATGAATGTGCAAATATGTATGCATGTGGGTATTGGATATGAAAAGGGATAATTAGGAAAAAGAGGAGCTGCACTCAACTGATCCTATCACTGTGGCTTAAAGAAAATCACTCTACAAATACTTGCTGAAATGTTTTTACCTGTAAGGAACTGTATCAGGAGCTGAATATGAATAAACAAACACAGGTCCTGCCCTCTTGAAGTTTACAGGACAACTTAAGGGGCAAGCTAACTTCACTAGCTCAATTTCTTGCATAGTCTAATCTACATCAATGAACACATGATGGATGAAAAGGATAGATTATCTACAACCCAATAATGTTTATGTTTTATTAGGTAGGAATGTTTTCATCCATAATAACTCACAGCTTAATCAAATAAGGGTTCAGTTTTCCTTGCATTAGAAGAGATATGAAGGTAAGCAGTGACTAACATTGGTTCATGTCCTCAGTGATTCAAGATCCCAACGCCTTTCCATTCTTCTTCTTTGCCATTTCTACGTGTTGAATTTTAACCTTGGGCTTGTTGCCTCATGGTTACAATATGGCTATTACAACTCCAAGCAACACAACACCTTAAAAGAAACAGGGTAGGAGAATGGCCATAGCTGAGAAAGAACTTTTCTGTCTCTATGCTTTCATTAGGGAGAAAAATATTTCAAAATTTCCAACTGACAAATATTTCTTTATATTTCATTGGCTAGCATTGGGTCATATGTCCATGCCCAGTATGGAGGCTAAATCCACCTTTCTTGAAATTCAGTCCTCCATTCATTTACCTAAAAAATAATCAGGGTTTATTTAGTAAAGAAAGAAAGACTACTTGGATAAGCAACCACAGATTCTGCACATGTTTTAATACCCATATGCGGACTCTTCAATGGTATGGGTTTCTCTTATACAAATATGTTCCCATTCATTTACTAATAGAAAAATATGCACTTTTAATTATTTTCTCCATATAGAAGATAAATTTGTATCCTCCTACATGGACCTTGATTCAGCCACTGTACTCATCTTCAAGTCTGGAAGGTGCTAGAGTAGAGTTCATGATTATAATACAACACAAAAACTGGTCTATCCAAAAATTAAACCCATGCCTTCTGCCTCATTAGCCCTTTATGATAACCAACTGTGATAACTGTTCCCAAACACAATTATAATGTATAATGTTCTATTTATATTCTTTCAATAGAATTAATGCACACATTCACATGCTCACATGAACTAGGCAAATGATTCAAAACTACTAAATGTGAAATCAAAAGATGTTGGAACAAGATGGTGTTATTGGCTCTCTTTACAATGCTGTCTCAAAAACTTAGGGATGTATCCTTGAACCCCACTTAACCATCTACTATGGATTTAGCACACAATCCAGTGATATTTTCAGCCCAGAAAAACTTTTAGAATGATAAATTTTCCTGAGATCTCACTGTGTTGCCTCTACAGAGTATCAGGTAATTCAAGGTCTCAATATATTTCTTTTTTCTAAAATGAGAAAAAAGAGTCTTCTATTCATTTCAAAAAGAAGCACATGACCCTATCACTATTTATTAGCACTGGGAGTGTGAGTGGCTGTTGATACATACCACGGTAAAGCACATTGCTTAAAACAAAACAAAACAATGCAAAATGCTTATGTGCATTTAGTCTCTTCACCGACCAAAGAATCTTTTCTCCAGTTTTATTTAGAGGGTATCTTTCTCACATTCGTTTAGAATAGCTCCACACTGCAGACAAAATGATGTCAAAATTTGAAACTGACAAATGTAAACTATTTCTTAACCTCAATCCTTAACTTGAAACCTTAGTGTCACAGTAGCAATTAATAATTATCTAAAAAATAGATTTAACCAACAAAAATAGAATTAGTCTCCTCCATGGTAAATTTTGAATCCCATATTTATATCACTCTACTTTTATATTTATACAATACACTTCAGCAATGCCATGTGCCACTATCAGTCAGGTATGGACCTGGTAAATGAGTAAGTTAATGTGACCACTGAAACTACATGTTATTTTGATATTAACCTCAGGCCTCAAGCTGATTCTGCCATGTTCAGACATGAATAAGGCAATCTGGATGACCTGAAGTGTATCAAATATATTCCTACTTTCTTTAATAAGAAATATTTCCAGTATTTCTATACTTCAGAAAACAGCAACCATGTACCTTCCCAGCTTCCTATAAATTTTCCAAATTTATATATTTAAAATCATAGAGCTAGACAAGGTTTCAGATTTGAACTAGTTTTATAGTTGAAGAGACTGAGGACTGTTTATGACTTTCTTGCAATTTGGGAGCAGAGCTAAAACTAAAACCCAATTCTTGTACCCAGATCATAGCTTGTTTCTGTTGTTGTTGTTTTAACAGCACAAAATTCAATTCACGAAGGGCTAATTACTTGGGGGATCTTCTGTGCATTGAAAGCATGGTTAAAAGTTAACCAAACTTTTATACTGAAAATGACAAAACATGAGAAAAATTAAAGAAAACAAATAATGGAAGTGTAACATGTTCATGGATTGGAAGTCTCAATCTTAAATTAATTAACTGCTCTTGGATCCAATACATAAAAGCATATCCTTGCAAGAACTTTTTGTAGAAATTAAGATCTGATTCTAAAATTTACATGGAAGAGAAGTCAAGAATAGTCAAGGCAAATTTGAAGAAGAACAAAACTGGATGATTTATCTATCAGAGAACAAAAACTTTGATAAAATATGGTGGTTAAAATAGTGTGTTATTGGCATAGATAGATAACTGACCAGCAGAAGAAAATACAATCTACAAATTTAAAAATTATATATAGTATATGTATTTATGTAAACATATGTATATGATAAATATGTATATGTATATCATACATGGTGTTAACATATTTATCTGATTTGTGACAAAGGTATAACACAGTACACTGGAAGAAGGATAATCTTCTTAATACATGGTATTGGGTCAACTGTAATCCACTGGAAAAATAGTTGATCTTGACTCCCCACCCTATATAAAACTTGACTCCAGAGGGATACAGATCTAAATATGAATGGTAACACCATAAAGCTTTTAGCGACAAACATAGCATAATAACTTTGTAATGGAATAGGCAAATATCTCTGAAACAGGACACAACAAACAGTAACCATAAAATTAAAAATGATAAATTATACTATATTAAAATCAAGAACTTATGTTCTTACAGGTAGTATTAAGAGTAAAAAGTCAATTCATAAAAAGAAAAAGATATTCATAATACATACATCTGACAAAAGATTTGTATCCAGGATATCTTAAATAACTCTTACAAATCAATAAGAAAAGTTCAGAATATCCACGAGAGAAAGTGGTGAAAGGCTTTTACATATACTCCATACAAGAAAATATCCAGATGACCTTACTGTATGCTTACTGCACACAAAAAGGGCTCAACTACATTAGTCATTAGGAAATATAAGGTGAAACCAGAGTGTGATAATATTACACACCTACTAGTTTGGCGAAAATGAAAACTACAGAAAATACCCAGTGTTAGGCTGTGGAGAAACTCGGATGCTCATAGACTGCTGGTACAAATGGAAATTGGTAAAGCTGCTTTATAAGACTCTGTGACAGTATCTTTAAAACTGAACATGCACACACTATTATCCCGCAACTCCATTGCACTCCAGTCCTAACAGAAATGAATGTTAAATGGTCATAGCAGCAGTATTTGTAATAGCCAAAGGGAAAAAGAAAAAACAAAAAAACTACCAAGTAATCCATCAACAGAATGGATAAATTGTGGCCCATTCACACAATGGAATAGTATACAACAATGAGAATGAATGATGTACAACTATGCTTAAAACTATGAGTAAATATAATAAATCTATTTTTGATCAAAAGAATCCAGAAACAATACCTTGCAATTCTATTCATGCAAAGCTTCTAAAGAGACAAAACCAATCTCTTCTGTGAGAAATCAGAGCAATGTTTACCCATCGCAAAGTTAATATGGCAATGGATCAGGATTTCAGAAAATGCAAGAGAAATGAATGAGTTCAGAATAACCCTAAGTGTGGTCTTTTCGATTACAGTTTTCTGAGAAAAGTAAGCTTTAGAATCTATATCAGAAAACTGAAATTCATATGATAGTTAGCTAAAGTTACACAGGTCTCAATATTATGATTTAGAAGCTCTAATTTTGTGATTTCAAGTCAGCAGCAGGGACCCCATGAGTTGCTACTATTCTTCTAAACAGGAAACAAGCTACTTAATATGCATTTCTTTAACAGAAAAAAGAGGGAGAAAGCGTGTGAACTAAATGCTGCGCTTTGGTTGTACATAACTTTAAAATGAAGAAATTTCTTATGTAGAAAATAGAAGGGGCAGAAGTTTGGGCCTTCATTGTCTGAATGAGTTTTATTTGGTCTATCAACCCCTAGCTTGGAGTATCCTTTATCAAATTTACTTTTTGCAGGAATTTCATGCAATATGGCTGGCTAAGCCATATTTCATTACACTCAAATTATGGCTGCATTAGGGAATGCCTAAAGAAAAATTAACCTAAAGTATTGATTCTCCATGAAAAAAAAATAAATTTGCAATTTTTAAAATCTACACAAGATATGTCTGTGAGAGTAACTAGACACAGCATTGGCTTATCATTCCAATCAGTCACTTAAATTGAACCTTCACAATGGCTCAAGTTATAATTTAGAATAACTAACATATGATGTCCATGTACATGGAGATGTGTACCACACTTGGGTCATTTTTTCACATATATGTGTATGTGTGTTTGTGTGTGCACTTCCAGCAAAGGACTATAAAAACCATTCCAAATAGACAGGAAATATGTTAATATTTTCCTCAGAAGTCTTCATTTTAAGATTTATTATGTTGGAATTAAAATCCTCAACAGAATAATAACTCCGTATCAACAAAAAAAAACATTATTAAAGAAAAAATAGAGGCTCTAAGCATTTCTTAGTAATGCTGTACACTAAAAAATTATTACTAATTAAGATTATCACATATGCACACAAAAGATAGTACGAAGAATGTTTTATAATTTACTCCAAACAAAAGGGGGAAAAAAAGACCTCTTAAACATTCAGCATAATGTGAATACTCTGTAGAGTGGAAATTCAAGAAACACCCCTTTTTTCATATGATTAAACTGTGCAGCACATTAAGAATGCCAATTAAAGTTTCAAATTACATTTTTGGAAACAACTGCCAGTGGCATCCATCTTCCTCAAAAGTAACATCTGTGAAGCTGGCAGCATGGGGCCAGAGTTTTGGACGCTATGGGGTAGAGTATCATAAGCTTTATGTTTTTCCCCACAAAAAATGTCTCCTTGAACTTTTCTCGACCTATCCTTATCCATTTATTTTTGAAAGCTTTCCATGACTTTATATTATCTTGGAATTTAAAGGCAGAACATCTGCATCTTAGTCATATTAGCTTTTTCAAAGGGATTTTGGACAAATACAGAAGCAGATACCTCCACATCATCAGTTACATAGTAAAGAGGTACCTTTCAGTCAATGTCAATTAAGCCCCCAGATAAAGGATTTTTGCAAGCTAGCCACCTGAACACAGAATCTAATGAGTTGGAGAGGACTGCAGATAAATCCAATCTATTTTCATGTGACAGGAATTCTAACATTGGATAACACCTGTAATGGTTAATTTTATGTGTCAACTTGACTGGACTAAGGGATGTCCAGATAGGTAGTAAAACATTATTTCTGGGAGTGTCTGTGAGAATGCTTCTGGAAAAGATTAGAGATTAGCATTTGAATTACTAGACTGAATAAAGTAAGTCCCCTTTCACCCATGTGAGCAAGCATCATCCAATCTGTTGAGGGTCCAAATAGAACAAAAAGGCAAAGGAAGGGATAATTCTCTCTCTCTCTCACCTTGAGCTGGGACATCTTCTCCTGCCCTCTGATATCAGAGCTCCTGGTTCTCAGGCCTCTGGACTCTGAGACTTACACCAGTACCTCTCCCTGTGTCCTCCTGCAACCACATCACCCAGTTTTTAAGCCTTACTCAACTGAATTACGCCACCAGCTTTCCTCGTTCTATAGCTGGCAGAGAGCAGACTGTGGGACTTCTCAGCCTCCATAACCTTGTGAGCCAGTTCCTCCAATAAATCTCCTCTTATATATATATCTCTGTGTCTCTATATATCCTATTGGTCCTATTTATCTGGAGAACCCTGAATAATATAACACCCAAACCATAATTTCTGTCTCAACTTATCATCCTAGTCTTCCCTTTTCCAAGCCAAACATTCTCAGCTTCTTTAAACCACTACTGATCAGATGGTTGTTGCAATCATCCTAATAGTATCTGCACCAAACGTAAAGACAGAAAACTAAGGCTTAGGTTCCCTGCCATCATTGTCAGATATTCAGTGGAATAAAAACCCCAGAAGAGGTCCCAGTGGGAGTTAACCTGATCTAGTTAATTACAACCAACAGACAATTCTTCCCTGGAACTCAAGGGAAATCTCCGTGGTATTCGTTCCTTCATAAACATGGAATCCCAGAGTTTAATGAGATATTGAGTATAAAAACACATGGCTCAGATACAGACTTTAAACATCCTGTTCAATAGCAGCACGTTGTGTTTATATAGTGCCTCTCGTTTTTCAAAGTACATTCTAATCCTGATCCTCACAAGAGGTCAGCAGAATAGGTGTTATTGTTCTTGACAACATAGAGATGAGAAAGCTAGGGTTCACAGAGGTAAAGGGAATACAAGTTCTCACAGTTGGTTGTGGGGGGGTGGGGAATGAAAACAAATCCTCCACCCAGGATTTCTTCTCATGCTCATTCTGACCACACTTTCCTGCCTTTTCACATCATGTAGGTAAACAAATGTGCAGAGGATTATGGCACATGCTTTGAAGGACACCTAGAAGGCCCATAGCTGCAAAGATCAACTCCATTACCTTTGTGAGCCTCAAACTCCAAAATAGGGATTTATTCTTGTGGAGTTTAAAAGCTTTCTAACTTTTTAAGAATAACTTGTAAAATTAAACAAAACAAAACAAAAACGAATTTTAACCTTACACCAGAATACCTTGTAGCAGGAAGACAGTTTATGGGAGACAGTGAAGGACAACCAAGACAAATTTCACTATCTTACTTTGTGTCCTGGTACTAGCTTTTAATCAGTCTCAGTTCTGATTTTTGTTTTTGTTTTAGTTTTGCTTTTTTTGCATTTGACTGTTATCAATCAGTTTCATCTCTTCACCTCTCATATGATATCCTAGCTTATTTTTTAAGCATCTATGTTAGGTTTGCAATATGATAGTAATAATAATAAAGCTGCATTTATTTTCAAAATTACTTTTTGAAAATCATGGACTTCTTCAGTAAGTTAAAAAAAAAAAGCATTGAATCTTATTGATGTGGTTAAGGGAAAAGGTGAGGTAAACAGTATTCTCACAATTTCAAATGATTCCAGAGAAACACCAAAAGAAGAGTTTACAGACCTCCTGTGGCTTTGAGTAAAAAATTTACTAATTTTTAGGTATTTTTATTTCTCATCTCTACTAGGTTTGAGGACTTAGTAAGTAAATTTACCTGTAAATAATTGATGACTCAGTGCTAAATGTTGAGAAAGTTTCGACTTGATGATTAAATATGACTTCTGGCTTGTTGCTATACAATTTGTTCCGTTCTTATTCAGAGTAAGCCAGTTACCAGACTGCCATTAGATTAGCTTAACAGTCATTATAAAACCCTCAATCACTAAAAATTAGCACGTTATTGAAACATTAAACATTTGTGCTTCTTCTTCCTTTTTATTTTTTTGGCTATGAAATGTTCTACCAGAGCAGAAAGGTTTAAAATTTGCCTGTAGAAACTTAAAAATTAACTGTAAAGGTTAAATACAGGCATTCTTGGTATCTTATGTAAGTGATAATATTGTAATAGTTCTTTGAGTTGTGTTCTTTCTCTGCATAACACCATGTTCAAGAGTTTTTACACACACACACTCACACACACACAAATCCAAATAATTTAAAAGCCAAACCTGAAATGCATAAATCCAACCTAAAATGTATAAATTGCTATTTTGGAATAATGTAGGAGTTATTTCTTCTATAGATGCTTAAATCTCTACTAAAAATGCCACAATAGTAGCAGAAAGTCTGCTTCACCTATTGTTTGAAACAACGCTGAAGTGGAATGGAATCCCTGTGGAATGGAAGTGGAACTCACTAATATGCACTTTTATTTCCTGTAAGTGGCAACATTGCTAGCAATTAGAAACAACAACCAACCAACAGAGGGGGGAAAAAAAGGCAAAGCAGAATGTTGATTATTTTGAGAGGTTCATCAGGGAATGCTTTCACCTCAGGGGAATAAACACTGCCACCCAGCGGCGAGGCTTCATTTCTTCCAAAGCGCCCCGGCATTATTGAACAAAGTTATTAAAACACTTTTTATCCCCTTAATCTTCACTGCTATAGATGAAGTGACAAGGGTGTGGTTCAGAGCATGACAGATGAGATGGCAAACCAATGTTTTCGAGTCAGTGGTTTTATTAGGATTCAGGATTCATCTTGAAAGGAACAGAGTCTCTTTATGAAGAACATGCAAATACTATCCTCTACTCTACGCTTTGAGTAGAAGGTGTTCCTGTTCGCTTGGTTTAGGAACAGAGAAGCTTGAAGCTGTTTATTTTTCAGCTCCCTTTCTATGGATCTAGGAGTAATTTTACTAGTCACTACTACTCACAGTCTGGCTTATTAGATATAGCAGTTCTTTTGTAGTGTTGGTATGGCATTTGAAACTCAGTACATCATTAGTGAGCCATTAAAAGGTCTCTGGCAGTCACTGTAATGTTCCCTAAATTCAGTCATATGCAAGTTAGGTCTTCAGTGGAGACCAATGCACAATAATGCAACACCTTACTTAAAAATTTTAATCTGAGATGTATGTAATACAGAATATTTCCTACTCATAGAGGCTTAACGAAAACCATCATCTCTGAATTTCAGAATTAAATGTCATGACTGGCTACTTTGGCTGACTGGAAAATACCACACTGAGTAAGCTCTCGAGGATCTGAGATATTCAGTGAGCCCAAAGCTCCTTGAGGAAATTAAGTTCCATCTCATTTTCTCTCTGGCTCCCACTCACTCCTTTACATAATGGTAGTAGGTCCGGCCACAGGTGAGAAAGTAACCAGCCCAACTGATACCCTACAGAGCAAGGGTTTTCTTTGCATCTCCCGCATCTCTTATTAATTCTCAAAACTTTGTTACCAATGAAACAATCACTGCCCTTTCAATGATAAGAGAACGAAAAGAATACTCAGTTACCCCAAAGTCCTTTCCCCAGTGAAACCATCGCCTGGCCCTTTTCCCTATATGTGTGTAAAATGGAAAAACATCAGTGTGAAATTGTGGCCACTTTCAGCTCTGAGAACCAAGCCATAAATCAGACAAAACAAAGACAGGGAAAAGGGAGAGTTAAAAGGTAAACAAAAAAAGGCTGTGAATTTCGGGTTGAGGGTGAAAACGTAGGGTAAGAAAAGAGCAACAGATGGATTAAAGACAGAAGGTCCAGGACATAGTTGGGAAGCAGAGTGGGGAAATACTCTGACCCCAGTCTGCTGGAATGCCTTACGTCAGCCATTTGCTTTTTGAAAAGTTGACAAGTAAAACATGCCAAAGCCTGGAGATGGAATTATAGCCTTAATTTATGTATGTTTTCAAAGTACATTGTGTTTAAAGCAATACGAGGCACCAGAACCTGCTGGGAGAACTGCAAGACTGCAAAGCCATTAGCATCTACCATTTAAGGCTGTTAAAAAAAGCAGTGCACCGGTCACAGTTGAGAGAGCTGCCGATACACTGCAGAGGGGCCAAAGCCAGCCAAAACCCCCGGGAGCCAAGGAGACTGAAGGGCTGCAGAGCAATCAGCCACTGCCTCTGGGGCTCTGTGTATTTCCAAAGACAGTTTGTTCTAGACTTCATTCCAGGATTCAATCACCGGCAAAGCCATTGGTAGCAATTAACACTTAGTAGGCACATGAAAATACCCTTGATTACAATTAACCCTTTATAGATCAGTTAAAATAATAAATTGCACACATCCCAGTGAAGTTTACAACTGAGGTGTGTGAGCCTGACAATTGGATTTTGAGTGAAACCAGTGTGACATCTTGAGCTCTCCTTTTCCTTGAAAGCTGATTGTTCCCTAAAAGCGATACCCCTCAGAGCCATGGCAAAATAGAATGACAGTTAGACAATGACAGAGAAAATGAACTACTTCAGACATAATTTTATATTCATGGATAAACTAGTGAAATAAGGAATGTGAAACTCCCAACTGGCACTTGAAATTTTAATTAGCTCTCAATTAAGAGCTCATGGCGATATTCTCTACCACTGGCATTTGAGAAAAGGTATAATGAAGGAGACTTGAAATGAATGAAAAGAAGGAGGTAAGGGCTGAGTCTATAGTAGTATCCCCTGTTTGTTTGTTTCTTGACCATTAATACTCAGACTAAATAGTAGGATGAAATAGACAAGCCTTAGAACTGTGGAGACCCATGATTTTAAATTTTGCCATTTTCACTTTGCCTTGCTTCAGTTAGGCTGGTGGAGACTCTTGGGAAGATTGAATAGATACATTAATTGCTTTTTATTGCAGTACTTGATCACTGCCTATTTTCCACTTCCTTAATTATAACATGGCAAATTGTTTAAGCTTAACAGTTCCAGTGTTTCACCATTAAAAAAACTGGTCTATGGCTATGATATATTTGTTACTTTTAGGATAGTGGGAAACATGACTTTCAGAGCCTAGGGGTGCACATTAGAATGTGGTGTCTTGAATATGGCAAAATAATGGGAAAATTTTGGAAGTTTATGGTGAAATAGTTGAGTGAGTGAAGGCAGGACTTCATTCATTATTTTAAAATATGATAGCCATATACATGCCTATAAAGTATTATATTTAATTACATAATCAAAAACCTACCATGAAAACTCAGTGATATAGAACAGGCCTTCAGTTTTTTCATTTGCACATGAAGGCTCTCCTAGGTGAAAAAGTCAAGGGGATTTTGGTAATAATAAATATGTTCTATCTCAGTGGAAATATCAAATCTAAATGAAAAAGACAACCAATGTGTCTAAATCTCTGGAGGAGGGTCCCAGGTTAGCAAGAACTCATCATGATGTAGGATAGATTTAAGGAGTTTGTCGTGGGATACAGAACTACAGGGAGAAGTGATGTTCCAATACAACACTGGTGTCATTCAATGCCTTATGTCTAGTCTCTAAAGACAACTCTAAAGTTCTCTAAAGGAACTCTCCCCAGACTCAGTGATGGGGACTTAAAATTTGGGAGAGGTCGCTTGGAGGAGAGAGAACAATTTATTTAGGGCAGTATTTATTGCTAGAGAAGAGGAGGCACTCTTTAAGAACTTCAGAGATGCCGGTAGCCAGCAAGTGGAAGAGGCAGTGAATAATATAATTTTAGCAAGGAGGGAAGTTGGAGATCTAAGTGGTGGCAGAATAGCTGTCAGGGTGCTGGCAGTTTTTGTCTAAGATTTGACTTTGTTCCTGTTGGCTGTGGTCACTGAAGGACACTGCCTCTTTATGGAAGAGCACAGAGCCATAAGAGACAGATAGTAGTAGAAGAGAACTGACTTTAGCCAAGTAGCTGTGAGAGGCACTGAGATACCAGCAAGGAGGAAACCCAGGGCTCAGGATGTTTGTAGCTCCAATGATGTTCCTGAGTGGATGGCGGAGAACTGGGAATCGATAGCACTGCCATGGCTGCTCAAGCTTTGCTGGCTCTCAAGCCGATGTGTTCAAAGGAACTAAATAAGGGTAGCATCTATTGCATATAAAGTAGAATGTTAAAACATATTTTATATTTTATCTAAAAGATAAAATTATTTGATAGTAGTACTTGTTCTGGTTTCAGAAATGCTAATATTTTACCAACACAACTTTAACCTCTATATCTCTGCAATTTAAATTCTATATCCATCATAAATCTTGGTTCATGCCATTAACAGAGCGCCTGGAGTGACTCATCTATATGTCGGCCTCGGTAGGAGCTTCTGCACAGTTGGACAACAAGTCACCACAGCACAGACTGCTTATTGTGTTAGCCTCCACCCATCCTTTCACAAGAAGGCTGACATGGATCTATTTATCTAGATCCCCCTGTGAGGCAGGATGACAGCCTTTTCAAAATGGTGGACCAAAATATATTTGACTTCTGGGGGCAGGGGTTTCTGCCTGGGCTGACTGTCAAATGTCTGCTCCAGTGATTAGATACCAGCTACCTGTCACTGATGATTTTCAAAATTATGGTAGAGGAGACGGCCATGCATGAAAGCAGTCTTCGTCACTTAAAACGGGCCATTTCCATATAGTACGCCTCCAAGTTGCATGTGAATGCATCCAGAAATAATCATGTGCTGGGTTGGCAGGCCTCTGTCCCTCCTCACCTCTGTGGGTGCAAGAGGAACAGGTTTTAACACAAATCACCAGGCAAAAAGCCTGAGAATTTTCCATGCTGGTACCACGTCCTATCCATTCTCTTCAAACCAATAACTTATTCTCTAATTATAATAAATAAATGAACTTGGCTACAACTTCAATGATATAATGAGATTCCTTTTTTGTAAATGAAAAGATTATGTGTTACAGTGATTCGTGAGCTTTGATACAAACTGAGGGGTAGATTGGATACAGACTGAAGTGACGTTAGTTAAGGGCTGAGAAAGGAGACAGGAAAAAACATGGATTTATTAAATCACAATGAGCTTATTCTTCTTTGAAGGACTAATAAAGTAGTAGCTTCTTTCAAAAGGCAAGCCATAATTTCTAACAATGTCATATGCAATAGTGTAACTATCATATTGAAATAATATAAACACTGTACTTCTAAACATGTCAATAAAAATTGGAGGTATAAGCACTGCCAATTATTTTTCTGGATATTTTATATTTTCTAGATACATTACTTATCCCTGAAGTTTCTAAAGAAGGAAAAAAAATTATAATTGCAAGTGTAATTGTCTATCGCCTCAAAAATAATCACAAACCACCAAACAATTTTATTCTTTATTTCTAGTGGTATCAAAAAAACTGACATTTGGAGAAATAGAGGCATTTTACTCAAAAATTCAAAAAGTGTACTATGATTATGGTTTTTCTTCTTGCCAGCGTACAGGAGGATTGCACCTCAGCAACCCCTCAAAGTTAGGTGTGGACATCTGCCTTGGCAAATAAAATCGAAGCCTTTAACAGTCAGTTCACAATTCTCCATGTCCCCTTTCCCTGGCACAGCAAACACTGATAATCCAAAGGGTGGACCCCTTTTAACTTGCATTTCTGAGTAAGGACAACATGAGCAGAGCCCACAGCTGCCCCATGATGGACATATAGCATGAGTGAGCAACAAGGTTTAGTTGCATTATAGACATTGCAAATATGGATTTATTTGTTACTACTAACTGAAGTTCTCCTGATCAGTATAATTGCTTAACTTCTTTGCACCAGGGCGTTTATTAGAAAACACAGCTTTAATGTCAAACAAATGGGAGTTCAAATCCTGATTCTGTCACTTTTTAGCTGGGTGACATTGCTATGGTTCTCAGCTTCTGTGAACTTTCATTTCCTCATCTATGAAATGGGTATGATGATAGCTACATCCCAAGATGACTGAATCAATTACAATGGAGATATATAAGAACTGAACACAGTTCCTAGCGTATTTTATTAAGCTACACAATACATGGTAGCTTTTATTATAATTACCTTCTAGAGAAAACTATAGCTTAAGTTATTTCAGGTTACTTATGATGACATCAAGTTCTAACAGGTTTTCAGTTAATGTTTCCACTAATGTAACCCCATGCACACTATGAATGTTATAAAGCTACAGATTTAGGCCAAATTATGATAGTAATTTTTATGAATCCATTTCAGCATCCTGAGCTTAGTAATTTTGATAAATGGCTCCTTCAAAAACTTGGCTTTAGTGACTAAAATGGTTGAGAGAGCTGTGTTTAGAGCTGAGTAATTATACAACGAAACTCCTATGAAAAAAAGCTCAGAAAAAAAAGGACCTTAAAATATTGTTTTAAAGGCAGGTCTTTTCACTCACAGTACAAGTGTTTCTTGTTTATTTTTTCAATAATATCAAGGCCAATTTCCAAGATGTTTATTATTAAAGGAAACAGATTAAGAATAAAAATAGACTGAAGAATAGTGACTTTTTGCAGCATACGATGGCATTGCTTTTGGATATTTGTACTCTTGGAGACCACTTGATTCTTAAAAGTAATCAAATTCACAGTGGCAATAAGAAATGTATGAACTTGTTAATGTGACTGATATATTCATTTACCATAACAAGGTCGCTTAAATAGTTCCCAATGTCTATGATAATCGTTTTATTGACAAATTGATAACAGTATTAAAGCAAGGCACACAGAGTAAATGAACTGAGATTGTTGGATGGTTGGATGCCTACTACTGTGCAGTAGAGTGAAGCATAAAACAAAGATATTTCCTCCAGGAGCTGTAATCTAACTGAGAAATCAAAATACACATTCCTTCTTCCGTTAAGGTTAATGTGTGCAGTTCAGATAAAGGGAGAAAGATTTACACCAATTGTTCTTAAAGTGTGATTCAGGAAATGCTAGGTGTCACCGAGACCTTTTAAAGGGTCCACAAGGTCAAAAATATTTTCAAAATAACATCAAGATATTTTCCTTTTTCACTTTCATTGTGAAAGTGAAATGAGTGTATTTGAGTGAGTGCATGTGCAATTTCCAGAGGCTACATGATGTATGATAATACCACCTCTGTGACAGCAAGTGGAATGAACACTTTTATATTTTTCTGTTCTAAAAAGTTCTCAGTTTTAATTTTTAATTGATAAATATGAATAGATAAACCTGTATAAACACAAGCTCTTTGAGTCCTCAAAAGAATTTAGGCTAGGTATGTAAAGGATCCTGAGAACCACTGATTTACATTAAATCTAACACTTCTTCCATTTTTAAATGTTATTAGCAGATATTCTTTCACCTGATGAAACTGGAAGACTGAATGACATGATAGCAACATTTTGAGTTGCTTATACATAAAATAAAGCTAATTGATACATACCTGATCAAATGCATAATTGTTACATAATTGTATAATAGTTAAGGATAGATAATAGTTTTATTTTATATTCAATCTCTCTCTCTCTATCTCTCTCTGTCTCTCTGTCTCTCTCTCACACACACACCCCGCCCCCTACAGGGTTAGGATTGTCTGGCAGAATAAAGCTGCTTTGAAGTCCTTGCAAAGACTATGGAACTCATACCCTGGCATTATCCAGGCTTTTTCTTGTTTCTGAAGAGAACAAACATACACCAGTTGCTGCAGGAGGTCCTCTGTCCTCTAGTCTACACTTCTATTCTAATGGTAATTACTTTTTTTTCATTTCAAAATAAAGATTGTCCAAGGACTGCCTTATACAGAACATAGAATTGGAAATGTAAAAGTGAACCAGATTTCCCTCTATGGGGGAAGACAAAGGGGATGGAAAGAACTTTTTCAATATATTGAATCTACTCCAATCTACTGCTCTCTTTCTCCCTATATCTGTGGATTTCTTTCTTTCCATTATACCAAACGTCATTTGGTATAATGTCTGGCATTTTAATGTCATTTAATGTAGGCTATGGTATTAGTTGTAATAGTTTCATCACCTTGTTAAATAGTGATACTTCCATTAAAGACTAGACATTTCTTCATAAAATCTCCTGGAAGTGCTGCCATGGCTCTCATCAACAAACCTAATGACCTAGTTAGGACAGATAGTATTATAATCTTTATTTTACAGGGAGAAAGCAGAGACTGAGGACAGTCAAGTGACTCTCCCAAGACTAGCCAATGCAGGAGTCACAATTCAAAACCAACTTTGGACTCCCACTTCAGGGCTCTATTAGAAACCCTACTATTTATCAATATTTGTGTTAGCTACACAGTACAAAAACAAATTTCTGTACCAAATCAACATCTTCTGCTAAATCTACACATATGGCATAATATTTAGTACAGTCTAATATACTTGGATACTTTAAAGAATGCTGAGGTATGCAGTGATCAGTGGGTGACATGATCATTCCAAAATTAACTCAATCAGTATAAATGAAATTATTGAATTTCCCCACAATTCTAGGAAATTTACTGTTAGTGTTTATCATAGGACTAGTAAGTGGATCCAAGAATTAATTTAGTGGCAGTCACTGGGATCTGTTTATTACATTTAAAAATAAATATTGGAAAGATAATGTTCCGTTCTCATGCTGCAATAAATCCTTGTGTTGTTAATCTGTATGAAAATATTTGGGTTTCTATTATCCTAACTGCAAGAATTCAGTCTACATTTGCTATCTGACTGGAAATAAGTCATTGGTTCAGATGGTATTTATGTCCCAGAAAGGAGGTAGCTGCTGTTGAGAAGCAGAAAAATGAAAATATTATTCATTCCAAAGTAGTTCTCCAAAGTCACACGTGCACTTAAACAAAAGCCACCTTGCCTATTTCATTATAATTGCAATAAGCTCCAAAGTTTTAGGAAGGAAGATTTTACTCTGCTGTATTGAAAACTGAAGTGCATTTGTACATTGAGAGGGAAGTGCATTGTGTTTTCAATCAGAAAATTACACTCATGCCACTCACTGTGCACTGAAAATTAGAATAAAATTAGTGGTAGTTTTTGAAGGTATTTAAGGAAAAGTTAATATGATGTTTAAATAATACAGTTGTGTTTAGTGTCAGTCAAGTGAATGGCTTATTTTCCTTAACCATAATTTTTTTTAAGTAAAAAAAAAATTTTTTAAACCTACTTAATATGTCTACAAATAGGCTAGCATTTAATCATAACTTTTTGTAATTGGACTAAAAAATGGTTCTTTATGAGTGAAACCGTTGAGTGAATTTGTGCTTTAATGTTTTGGTGATGAGAAAAAAGAAAGTTTAGGGTATTATAATGCCTTATATGTAAAAGTCAGCCATGTTCTCTGATTCTATTTATATTACTATCTCTGTAAAGTGAGTTTTTAACCAGAACAAAGTGCACTGGTGTCCTTAAGATTTGATATATTGAAAAATGTAATAAAATATTTGTGGAATTGAAAAAAAATGGAATATTCCATTCTATGTCAAGGCATATGTTAAAGTAATCAGAAACAGAAATATTCATGCAGAGTGGCTTTAGAAATAATTGAATCTAATACCTTATTTCACTCAGGAGAAGCTGTGCCACAGTGATTCAGGTGACTTGAGTGTTACACCATAATAATATAATCCATGTTCTCTCCATTATTTGACAGTCTCTAACTAAGCAGAGTGTATACTGCTGTCTGTGAGCTGTTTTTTTGATAGTTGCTATAAAAGGAAGTGTAGGATGCAATTAATTTGATTCTACTTTCATCTTAGATTGATGAAGCTAAACATAAGTAAGAACCAGACAAGTTGGGCAAAGAGGAAACAGATTTCAAGCACTATCTAACCATGCTACATTTAGGCAAATAAAAATTCCAACTAGAGATGTTCATGAACAAGCTAGATACAGTGAAAAGCAACTCTTCAAAAGCACGAAGAAAGGTAGGCAGGCAGACAGATTGACAGCAGAAAGGGAAAGGAATAAGGAAGAAAGGAAAGATTAAAAAATATGTTCTAGAAAGAATATATACCTTCAGGAAATAGAAGAAAAAAGTATGCCAATTAAGTTTATATCCTCTAGGAATGGAAGAGAACCACCTAAAGAATATGAAACAAGAATAAAAGAAGAAAGCAAATTTAAGACAAAACTTACACCATTAAGAAATAATAAATGAGATACAGTAAGGAGTAGAGTCAGTAACCTGGAATAAGGAACTAAGATGACTTCTTTAATGAAGAGGAAAAAGAATGATGGTAAAATATTTGGAAAGCATAAAATGTGTGTGGAAAACTGTTATCATGCTTTAACTCACATCATTTCATAGAAATTGCTATTATCAAGATGCTTCATATCATTGAAGCTAAAAGTCAATTCTCAAGCCTCTTGCTACTTGACTAGCAGCATCATTTGACTTATCTATTCATTCTCCCCATTGAAACATCTCCCTCACCTGGTTTCTAGGATACCCTACTTGTCTTGCTCTTCTCTTATTTCACTGGCCTCTGCTTCTCAGTCTCTTTGCGGTACCTCCTCATCTCCACAGCTTCTTAATGTGGAGGCATCTTAGGGCTCAGTCCTTGCTCTTTTACTTTTCCCTGTCTATGTCCACTCTCCAGGTGATCCCACCTGGTTTCATGTCTTTAATTATTATCTAATTTTTGATGACTCCAAAATGTACCTCTCTAAAATATATCTTAGTCCTGCACATCAAACTCACATATTAATCTTTTTACTTGGAATTTTCATCTCAAACATAACACACCTAAAACCAAGCTTCTAATGTCCCCCCAAATTGCTTCCTTTGAAGAATATGCCACCCAAGTTAAAAGCAACTCTATCCCTGCTGTTGTTCAGGCCAAAAACTTGAAGTCATCCTTAATTCACTCCTTTCTCTCATATAGCACATTCAGTCCATCAATTAATCCTGTGACTACATACTCAAAATATACACAGAAGCACACCACTCCTCACTACTCCCACAGCTGCCACCCTGGTATAAGCCATTATCTTTCATCAGGATTATGTCAGTAAACTACAAACTGCTTGTCTCCTTGCCAGAGTGACAAAAGCAAATCAATTTTAAAATACAGGTCAGATCATGTCACTCCTAGGTTTAAAACTCTCTAGTATATTTGCGAGTTATTCAGATTAAAAGCCTAAACCTTCATTAGGACCTTGGAATCACTTTGTGATCTGACCCACCATTACCTCTGACTTTATCTCCTGTGACTCTCTTCTCAGTCACTCAGATCTAACCACACTGGCATCCTCACTGGTCCTTGAATATGTCAGATATTTTCCTGCCTCAGGTTCCCAGTAATTTATTTTATCCTTATCTGGAATATTTTTCTCCCCACATATTCACATGTCATGCTCATAAACATCTAGTTCTCCATTCCTTTCTAAGCATACTGAAGCTTACACCTCACTGGGTCCCTGTTGTTTGTGGATGGGGGCAGGGTGATATGACTATTTACAGGCAATTAAATCTGAGTGAAAGTGATGTCATTTCTGGGTCAAGCCCTGCATGATGTTCTTGTCTTTCTTTTCTCTTGCTGTGGTAAATATAGAAATAACTGTGTTGACTTGGGGAAGGCACAAGATTTTAGAATTTATAACCAAAAAAATGCATAGACAGGAAGTCAAGTAAAGCAGAAGCCACACTTGGCTTTATAAGCAGAAAGAATTTAACGTAGGGGATTAGGTGTTTACAAAACCAGTGTAAGTGCTAGAGGAGAAACAGACAGAAGAGACCACTGCTAGCTTTGAGATTTACCACCATCACTGTGGTGCTAAGAAGAAAGAAATTGCTCTTCCTACGCTAGTTAGACTTGTGGGAACTACTTCTGAAATCAGACGCCCTGGCAACGGAGCAGGTTACTTTCAGGGAAACACATAAAGGCTTCTGCAAATTCTCACAGTTTCAGGAGCCCATCACTCTATGTTACTACTTTTAGAAAATGGCTTCTGACCCCTATTCCCCTTTCAGTTCTTATGAGAGTACATCTCCTTGGCAAAGTGTGGCAGAATTCAGATCCTTAGAGGCAAGAGACTCTGAGAAATGTAGGCCCACATTTTCAGCCCACCAGAAAAGGGGAAGATCTATAAAGGGATAAGTTTGCCAAGAAAAAAAGTAGCATAATTCCCTACTTTGGTTACTCGGCATCTATATTCTAACCATATTATCCTTGCAAACAAAAAAGACCTAAAACAACTTGCCTCTGCCTAACATCATGCAATCAACTCTTGTAAAATAAAAATCTGCTTACTTCTTTTCAAAAAGGAGACCCCAAGTCCCATCCTCTGTGTGATGATAACTTCTTCCAATTTAGTTACAACCCACATTCATAAAAATACAATTTAATCTATGGATTAAATCAACAATAACTTTATTATAATGGCAGGAAAAGAACATCCACAACTACTAATTTCCTCCTTTCTGAAATTGAAATTGATCATGAGGCCATAACTGATATTTTATCTTCTGTTTTCTACCACATGTTTTGAGTATCCTTACCCTTCATCCATCAGCTCAGCTAGGCATGATTCTTCCTTAGTAGACTAAATCAAATCTCCATCCTTCAAGTACTGGAGACTGTAGTGGACCTGCCCGTATTTCATTGCTATGCAGAAAATAATTAACTCTTCAGGCCTGAGACTGCTATCTTTAGAAAGGCCTGCTTGCAAGGTTGGTTGGCTAATATCTGGGGACCTGGATTTTGGGAAGTGTTCCCACCATTACCTGATAAGGATGGCTCACTGTACCTATACCTTTTTTTCAAACCATGTGGTTTATCCTGAACACCTGCTTTTTTCCTAAGAGTCTGGACTTTTGTTACATATCTAGTAGATGCATAAGTGACAAGCCCCCAATAAAAAGTCTGGGAACTGAGTCTCTGTTGAGCTTCCCTGGTAGACAGTATTTCACATGTGTTGTTATAATCTGTTGTTGGAGAAATTAAGTGCATCTTGTGTGACTCCAATGGGACGAGACTCTTGGAAGCTTGTGCCTGGTTTCCTATGGACTTTATTCCATGTGCCTTTTCTCTTTAATTTTTCTTTGTATCCTTTTGCTGCAATAAATCATATTTGTGAGTACAACATTATGCTGTGTTTTGTGTGCGCTCCTAGCGAATCATTGAACCTGGAGGTTGTCTTGGGGACCCTATACCATGGCTGTGATCTTTTATTATTTTTAAAAACCATGTTTTAAAACTTATTATCCAATTATAACATCTTAGATAGACCCATCATATAGAAATGAGGAGCAGATTTGTGAAAATTCTTTCTGATCTCTCATTCTAATATTTAAATTTTTTTTACTTGAGCAAATCAAATTTTAAGTGTTTAACTCAGTGAGTTTTACAATATATGCATAACTCATCCATATCAAGATAACAAATATTTCTAACACCCCAGAGGGTTCCGTGTGCTATCCATAAATACTTTCCCAAAGTTAAACACTGTTCTGACTTCTAACACCACTGAATAATTGTGTCTATTCTTAAAAAGTCTGTAAATGGAATCATATAGTATATACCATTTTGTGTCTGGCTTCTTTTATTCATTATATCTGTGAGATTAGTATTATTATATGTAGCACTAGTTTTTAAACTTCTGTCTACAGATCTTAGGAAATTCTTCTGAGGTCATATATGTAGTTTAAAGATAGGCAAAGCAACACACATACACACATGGGATCCTAAGAGTCACCTACACTTGCAATCTCTTTGCACCTTTAGGAGCTGCTTAGCCCAATTTAAGATGCATTTGGTCTTGGGCTGTTATACCTGCCCAATATTATGGCATAATGAGAGGGAAAATACCCACTGAGCAGGGGCTTCTTGGACCTCCTAGGGCTCAGGAGTAAAGCTGAATCTCTTTCACAAAAATAGAACAGTTATTTGAAGAAGGCATGACTTTTTTCCCCCAAATCCAAAGCATCTGTGTTATAATTCTACTATTGGGCCTCGAAAGATATGATAGTCAGCATTTCTAACAACCACAAAAATTTTAAGTACCATTGGATATGCTGGGTCAGAAAATTCCAGTGTAGAGCAGCTTACACTGTATCTAGAACCATCTTCACAGCACTTTCTTGCTCTGGCATCCTCTCAAAGCTGGATTAAATATTAAATGGATTGTAGAGCACATTCAGACATCCTATATATTGCCTCTAATACAAAAAAATGCCCACCAAGCTTTTAGTGTTGAGAGTACAATGTGCAACATTGTTTTCACTAGAAGATAATATCGCAACATAAGCCTTGCCATTGGAGCTCTAGAAACTTCCCAAGGAAGCAGTGCAAGAGTTTTCATGAGGCATAATCTTCCCTACCCTCTGGCACACTTGTGTCTTATAAAAGCACCCAGGAAACCTGTTTATCATTTTCAAACAATAAAATAACATCAATATAGTAGACCACACGTATGTCCCCAATATATGTGGAATGGCAAGTTGATTAAGATTGCTGGGTACTAGATTAAAACAAAGATCCAGAGGTAAGACAACAAATAGATGTCCCCAGTATGTGTGGGATGTCAGGTTGATCAAGGTTGCTGGGTATTAGATTAAGACAAAGAGACAGAGGGAAGACAATGAAGGTGTGCTGCTGTCCTGCCAGATGAAAGCAAATTGTTTCTGGTGGTCTTTGCTAATCAATATAGAGAAAACAGCTTTTGCCAGATCAATAGCTGCATACCAGAAGCCAGAGCCTGAGTTGATTTAGTCCAACCAAAGAAGCGGTATCTGAAATAGTAGTAACAACTTAAATCAAGACCTGATCAAGTTTATGATAATACACTGTCATTCTCTAAGAACCTATTTTTCTCCTGTATGGGCCAAAAAGAATTGTCATATATATATGGTTTTCAAGTCTCTGAAGATGGCACCAACCTTTGATATTTCCAGGGATACACTATTTTTTTATTTAAAAAATTATACATAACTACAATGCTTATAAGTATACACCTTGATAAATTTTAAAGAACAAACACGCCATGTAACCAGTTGCCAGATAACAGAACAGTACTAGTATCTCAGAAACCTCCTTTGTGCTCCTTTCCAGTCACTACCAACGCCAAAGGTAACCACTATCCTCACCTCTAACAAAATGGATTACTTTTCCTTGTTTATATAATTTATATAAAAGGAATAATGTGTACAATTTTGTATCTTGCTTCTTTCAGCCCGTATTGTATTTGAGAGATTTATTTACACTGTTGTGTGGAGTTAGAGATGTTTAATTTTTATCATTGTGTAGTATTCCATTATGCAAATATATTACATGTTATATTATCAATCTACTGTTAGTGGGTGTTTGGGCCATTCCCAGTTTTTTGCTAATTCAAATAGCATTGTTATGAACATTCTAATACATGTCTTTTGGAGAATATCAGTATACTGTTGAGTATATATCTAGGAACAGAATTTCTGGCTCATAGAGCATGTATATGTTCAGATTTACCAGATATTGCCAAACATTTTTTTCCCAAAGTGGCTGTGCTGATTTTCACAATCACTAGCAATGTATGAGATTCTAGCTGTTCCATATCCTCGCCAAGACTTATTTTCTATCATTTTTATCATTTTCATTTTCATCTCTTCTGGTGTGTGTGCTATATTTCAATATAAAGTTCACTAAAAAAAAATCTCTTTTTAAAAAATTAAGAAGAGGGTAAAAATACTTAGTGATATTGGGAATCTACCATCTTGTTAAAGTTAGAGAACATGGTGACTCCTCAAGCTATTCTAGGAAAATTTTCTCCCATCAGAAGGTTTTAAGACAAGATCAGCAAAACTTCTTCTGTAAAGAGCCAGATGGTAAATACTTGAGGCTTTGTAGGCCATACAGTCTCTTGCAGCTACAGGACTCTGCCACCACAGCAGGATAACAGCATAGATACCATATAAGTGAATGAATGGATGAGGCTATGTTCCAACAGAACTTTGCTTACAAAAACAGGTGGGAGGCCATGGTTTGCTGACCTCTACTTTCAATTAAAGTAGCAGCCTGAAAAGAATTTGAAAACTTTACTGGGATTAAGAGCAACAAAAACAACTCTGTAGTTACTTTGGCATATTTTCAACATTTGGGGGTAATGTCCGTACTTACTTTAGTGTCTCCTATGTTTTTTTGTAAATATGCAACCTTGAAAAGTAACTAGTAATTTTCATAAACCAGAATGTGAAAGGATATGTATAAAGAATATACCCCATACTGTCTTTTCTTCCTATTTCCTATATTTTATAACTTTTAAAGGCAATCTGTGCTTTTAGGATGTATCTTAAGGTACTTACATTTGGAAGCTGACAGAGAGATTCTTCCATATATGCTAAATCATTTGCTTTTGATAGGGTTGGTGTTTTTCACTCGGCTCCAAATTATTGCACTAGAGAATTACTGAAGTTCCCTCAGGATCAAAGATTTAGTAAATTACTATTAATCGTTATGCAGATGAAAACAATATACTGATATGAGTGAGTGCCAGGCTCCATAAAAAGAAAATTTTTTTAAGGTAGAAAAGAAATACAGTGAATTTTGAAGATGTGGTGAATATTTCTTCTTCTGACACTATCAACAATGAAGTCAATCAAGAACAAACAAATAATTTGAGAGAATCATTGAAGCCAAAATAAATGTGTTCTAATTTTGTTTCACACCACTTGTCACCATCCTGCACGGTTGAATGCTTAATGGAGCTCCCTGATACCCAAGTTAAATATTTTCATATGTAATGTGATGCAATTCTCAAGCAGAAAAAAAAAATTAGGTTAATTATCCCTTTTGTAGCATTTAGTTGGAATAAAATAGCCCACTTTCCCCTGTGAAGCAATGAGGAGTTCATGTATAATGATAGTCAAAAGAGGCATAATACAGAAACAATACCCCAGACAGCTGTTATGGAAATAGGCTAGGAACAATGAACAGTGGGAAAACAACATGAAGAAAACATACATAAATTCACACTAATAATTATCACAACAAATTTGATTCCATTGCTTCCACTGTATCACTTCTGTGTTACCTATGTCAAATTTTAATTTCTCCCACACTAACTATAAAATGATATAAAGCTTTATAAATAAAAGCTTTGACTATTTTACTGGCCTGTGTATTCTTATTGTGAAGAGGAAATATTGATATGTCAGTAAGAGCTGATGATTTCATCAAAAGCTCCTACCAGGTGATTTTTTAAATGCTGATTTCCAGTTTCTGAAGGAGAGCGGTAGTTAGATGTGAGGGGTAATTTTTTCTTGTTACTTAATTTTGTTTGTTTGTTTGTTTGTTTTTACTCTTTGAAGTTGGCTTTCAACATTTTATTATTCAGTATGGACAATTTATGACTTTTTTAAAATTTTCTAGGCGCTTCTTCTGGCAAAATGATTCAATTTTGTTATACATTTGAAATTTTTATTTCTTTTGTCCAGTTTTATTGAGGTATAATTGACATACAGCACTGTATAAGTTTATGGTGTACAGCATAATGATTTGACTTACATCCATCATGAAATGATTACCACAGTAAGGTTAGTGAACATCCATCATACATATACAAAATTAAAGAAATATAAAAAAAAATATATTTTTTCCTTATGTTGTTACTTAGTTTTATCCATTTATTTGCTTCTTTCTAACATCACAGGTTTGAAATGAAAACACAAAAGCTCCTAGGAGGTGTCAAAACATACCACTGAGGATATACAGATCCTAGAAGAAGTTATTTTCAAAAGATTAGAAATCATAAAGACTGGCAAAAGATATTTTTACCATTGAGTTCAAACCTACCTAAGAAGATTGTACCTGAAGGCAGAGATGGCCTCCTTGGAGTGGTGGTACAATTTAAGAGGCATCAAAAGGGCAAGGACATTTCTCTCACTGGATTTGTTATTATGTTTATCTACTTATTCCTTCCAAAAAAATATATTAGATAACTAACATTGGAGAATCATAATAGATTATAATTATAACACAGTAGATATTGTATAATACAATTCATTAATCCCCTCAAAAGCACTGAGAAGTTGTTGAGATGAAGATAATCTTGAACTTTATAAAGAGAAATTTCTTGAAGTTAAACTCTCCAATTATGTGCATACAAACTATACTTTTTTATGAAAACTTTTTTAAGCTATTTCACTCACTGATAATTATAACTAACAATTATTGACCACTTAATACATGTCAGGCACAATGCCTAGAACTTCACCTATATTTCTCATTTTAATTCTTCCAGTCATTTAATGAAGTTGTAGGAACTAAAGGTTGGAGATGTAAATAAATTGCTCAAATTTCATACAACTATGGAAGGCCATGACCAAGATGGCTTGATATCAGAACTTGAGCATTATTTAGTATGCTGTACATCTCCCTGATCTATATCAAAACCTTTTAAGTATTTGAAATCAGTTAATGGAGCTTTTGTGATTCTCCCTCAAGCAAAGTATTCTCAGCATTGTTTTCCTTTTTTCCTAATCATTTACTTGGCTTTCACAAAATATTTCTTTCCAACTGTGCAAGATCTTTAAGTGTAGAAACTATAACTAAATATATTAATAGAGATGTGTTGTAATCGATCCAGCACAGAGAAGGTCATGCTCTCCCTTCTGGTCACTGCATTTCTAATTAAATTGGACAGGAGTCTTGTTGCTTTAGACCATTGAGCCATACTGTTCAACCATGACAACATATTCTGTAGTTGTGTGTGTGTGTGTGTGCGTGTGGGCGTATGTTTCAGAACCAAAAGTAGGATTTAAACTTTCTCCCAATTACATCTTATGTTATTATACAAATCAAATAATTTCAACCTGCTAAATATTTCAAGACAACAAGTTGGTCATACATAACAATGGTACACTATCTGGTTATCTGTAGATTTTGTGAGAAAGTCACTTGGGGTCTCACCCAATCATTGATGAAAATGTTGAATATAAATTTCTAAGGAACTACACGATCAATTTGTTTTACATGTATTTATATGAGGTCGGGTTTTCCTACTGCCTTTGGAGGATAGAGAAGTGTGCATAGTTTGCACAAGTAGTACTATACACATGTGGGTAAGTCAAGTAAGCAGTTGGAAGTCTGAGCTGGAGTTCAAAAGGGAAGACCTTTGTAAGATACTGATTTAGGTAGGAATCTGTATAAAGGTGATGGCTGAATTATAAAATAGTCAAGGGAGTGAGTATAAAATAAGAGGTAATTGTTACTCAGATATTATACAATCTTGGGTGATCATATGTAACAAGAGAAGTTTAAAGAAGAGAAACTGGAGACTCAACAAAGGGGATATTAACACTTTCCACTGTTAAACAAATGTCACAAATATGGCAAAAAAACAAAACAGATATGGATAAAGAAGAGTTTATGAGGCATCTATAGGCAAGCCTCCAAACATGCACTCTGATGATCTCAATGTAATTCTCTAAAAAGAAATAGCATATAGTGCACACTAGTGTGAATGTCATAACACTGAACATTCAGGATGATGTTTAGATGCTAGAGCAAGAATGCCCAATAACCTTATTCAACAGAACGTGGTCCACACCATCCAGTGCTGGTGCATAGGAGAAACAGCTTGAAAACTGTATCAAGGATTATCTCCTGAAACTGAGGATTCAGTGATAGAGACTTGCTTGTGCATATGTGTATAAGAACTCTATGCTCTGTAGCATTTTAATCCCAGACCATTTTTGTCTTGTGAAGGAAAACCTGACATCATTCCTTTGGTGTGTATCTCCTAAATGTGAACTTTTGGAATGAGGCTCAGATCCTAGCACACAGCCACTAGGTTTCACAGGAGATCATGATGCTGACTGATAAGAAGAACATTTTAGTAGGATGTTGAGAAGAGAAAATAGATTGTAAAGTGTCAAAGAGTGGGTGATAGAGGAGCAGAATGTGGAAACAGAGATAGTGAATGAAGAATATTCTGAGGAGGGACATTGAAGGGAAATTGAGAATGGTGCAGTAGCATGAAGAGGAAAGTTTTGTTGCCTTTTTTTGTTTTTTTCTTGTTTTTTTAAATGATGAGGAGTGAGGAGGTGAGCATATCTGTAGATTCAAGGGATGTCATCACTCCTGAAGAAAATATTAAAGTGAGGAAATAATTGGTAGAATAATATTCTAGAGAAGATTACAGGAATGATAACAAAACTGCAGAAAAGTAGTTTAGTCTTCCAAATATCTCTAAGACTGATATTACTATGACATAATCCAAGGCCAGAATCTGGTCTTTTCAGCACATAATCCTATAACTACTTGGTTTGTTTAAACCCTTGAGAGGTACCATTTATAAAAAAAAAACTTCTCAGTTTATGCCAGGTGTAATCCCTGCAGGACTGAGGGTCTGTTCTTATTTTCCCCTTCACAAAGTGTCTCTATCCATGACAGACAGGATGGAGCATTTCTTCTAGCTTTATCAAGGATTTACTGTAGTGAATGTCCCCAGGAAATTTGGTGGAGTTGCACCAGTTTGTTGGAGGACTTCTCTTTATAACCTTGTCTTCTCAGGGTCAGAGGTAGTGTTTTGGCCAAAGGCCTGGGAAGTAAAAAGAAGTTATCTAGCTTCACGAAAGGCTATTATTCCTAGCAAACTAATACTAATTGTATCTGCGTTTTATGTACAGTGTATTTCTAATCATTGTTTTAATTGTGTGGACTCATGGTAAAAATAGCAACATGGTAAGATATTCATACACAGCAGCCCTCTCATAGGATGGGCAAATATTATAGTCTTGAATGAAAGAAAGGGGCTGGTCTGGGAACATACAGAATATGGGTCACATGGGCAGAGAGGTAAAAAAAAAAAATCCCATAAAGACAATTAGAATTTTCATGGTCACTCTAACTGACTTTGTAAGCAGCTGTCTGGAAATGCATTTATTCACGCTTAAGTCAGAGGTGATCAAGTTTAAGACAGCCTATGGGCATTCTGTTATTCTTTGAAGGTGGCTATGCATTTGTGCAAAATTTATGTGGAGAGGAATCCATAATTTCGGTATTCTTACCACTTACACATTGAGCATATTTCCACTCTATTTTATACAAATTCTAATCATATATATACACACACACATATATATATATAATACATATAACTGCTGTTTATTGTATTCTATTTTTAAAAATTCTAATCTATTTTTTCTCCAGGTTGGGGAGAAATCTTTTTGTTGACTTTCTTTGGGGTAGTAGAAATAGGCACATTTATTTTCTCTATATATAGGACAAGAGATAAAACAGCAGTTATCTTTTCATAACTCCACTTCTCATTTACCACGTGGCATGATATAACATTTACCCACTTCACTACACAATGTACTCCACTCATTTTATTCTTAAACTTATTTTCTTTTCCCACATCTTTTCCTACATTTATTCATTTATTCATTCATTTGTTCATTCAAAAATTACTTAGTGCCTTCTTAATCGAGGATGAAACGTGATCTCTACCCATAGTCTTTTGGGATGGAGGTAGAGGACAGCTGATAAATACATAAAACAATAAAATTTTGGGCAGATGATAAACTCTGCATAAGAGAAAACCTATGTTATGGAGTTTAGAATAATGAAGGATTATATTAGAGTGGAATTGTTGTGCAGGTATGGGAGTGTATTGAGGAAGTTTAAGCAAGATTCATGAAAGAAACTGAGTTTAGACTGTGATTGAAGGATGGAGTGTGGGGATAGGGAGATAACTGGGAAAGAATGAACATGAGAGACCACCATATCATAGCCCAAATTTAAAGGATTTGCAGAACCAAACTGACAACGATTTGCAAAATTAAACTCATCTGTTGAGGTCTGGACTACTAGGAAAAGAGTGACACAATTAACAGCTTTAAAAAAAGGCAGAAGAGGAGTCCAGCTCAAGATGACAGAGTAGGAAGATCCTGAGCTCACCTCCTCCTACAGATACACAAAACTACAACTACATATAGAACAACCACACCCTGAGAATGACCTGAAGATGAGCAGAACAGATTTTCTATAACTGAGGATATAAAGAAAAGGCCACATTGATATGGGTAGGAGGGGCAGACACATGGTCTAGGCACTCCTGGTGCAGTGACCACAAGTGGAGAAATATCACCAGCTGCAAAAGTTCCCTCCAGGAGTGAGGGGTCCAAGCTCCATGTTGGGCTCCCTATCCTGGGGACTTGCACCAGGAAGATGATCTTCCATAATATGTAGCTTTGAAAACCAGTGGGGCTTATGTCAGGGAGAGCCAGAGGGCTATGGGAAACCAAGATTCTGCTCTTGAAGGGCTTGTGAACAAACTCACTTGCACCAAGCCCCAGCATAGAGGCAACACCTTGAAAGTGCCTGGGTCATATGAGAAGGAGATTTGTTGAATAATTTTAGGGTGTGTGCTGGAAGGGCAGGGAGCTGGTGGAATTTTCTCTGGGAATAGAAGCGGGACTAGGGCCATTTTCATTTTTTTATTTTTTAAATCTCCTTTCACCTAGCTGGCCCAGGTACTGGTGGACACCATTTCTTTCACTCCTCATCATCCTAGCTAACGCTATGCATCCCACTCCAGCACTCCCCTGAGGACCTGCCCTTCCAAATTGGCTGCCACACTGCCCCACCCAGCAGGCAACCCTGGCCAGGACTGGTGTCCCTACAAAGTCACAGCCAGTTGCACCAGAGCCAACCTTACATATCAGCATGCACCTGCAGCATTTGCGGCCAGGCCTCATAGACAGCAGGGCTGGGGGTCGTATACCTAATACATAGAAACAAACAGAGAGAGTTATGCAAAATGAGGAGACAAGGGAATATCTTCCAATGGAAAGAACAAGACAAAACCTCAGATAAAGAATGAAATAAAATGGAGATAAGTGATTTACGAGATACAGAGTTAAAAGTAATAGTTATAAAAATGTTCACTGAACTCAGGAGAAGAATGGATGAACTCAGTGTGAACTTCAGCAAAGTGATAGAAAATATAAAAAATAACCAATTGGAACTGAATAATACAATAATTGATATGAAAAATACACTTCAGGGAATCAACAGGAGATTAGAGGATGTAGAAGAATGATCAGTGATCTGGAAGACAGGGTAGTGGAAATCAACTAATTGGAATATTAAAAAACTTCTTTTTAATTAAAAAAAAAGAGGATACTATAAAGGACCTCTGGGAAAACAGCAAGTATACTAACATTCACATTATAGAGATCTCAGAAGGAGAAGAGAGAGAGAAAAGGACAGAAAACCTACTTGAAGAAATAACAGCTGAAAAATTCCTTAAAAATTCCTGGCAAAGCAAACAGACATCCAAGTCCAGGGAACACAGAGACTCCCAAACAAGATGAACCCAAAAAGATGTACATCAAGACACATTACAATTAAAATGTCAAAAGTTAGAGATAAAGAGAGAATCTTAAAGGCAGCAAGAGAAAAACAACTTGTTATGTACAAGGGAACCTCCATTAGACTATCAGCTGATTTTTCAGCAGCAACTTGACAGGCCAGAAGAGATATCTGCACTCCCATGTTCATTGCAACATTACTCACAATAGCCAACATATGGAAGTAACCTAAGTTTCTATCAACAGAAGAATGGATAAAGAAGATGTGGTGTGTATATATATTGTGTATCACGATGGTGTATTACTCAGCTATAAAAAAGAATGAAATCATGCCATCTATGACAACATGGATAGACATAGAGGGCATTATGCTGAGTGAAATAAGTCAGACAAAGACAAATACCATATGATTTCATTTATATGTGGAATCTAAAAAAAAACAAACAAAAACCAAAAATAGATTCATAGGTACAGGTAACAAACTGATGGTTGCCAGAGGAGTTGGGAGTGAGGACTGAAAAGTTAGGCAAAATAGATAAAGGAGACTAAGAGGTACAAAGTTCCAGTTAAAATATAAATAAGTCACAATGATGTAGCATACAGCATAGGGAATAAAGTCAATGATATTGCAATAACTTTGTATGTGACAGATGGTTACTAAACTTATGGTGGTCAATTTGTAATGTATATAAATGTCAAATCACCATGTTGTACACCTGAAACTAATATAATATTATATGTCACCTATATTTCATTTTTTAAAAAGGCAGAAGAGAAGATTTATGAAAAGGAAGATCTTGAATTTGTGGGAAGGATAACCAGGTGAAGGCAATCTCAGAAAAGGACTCGAATTGGATAGATTTGTCAAAACTGAATATATACAAATGAATGATGTAGATTGTGCATAAAATGTGCATATTTCTGGGATGGATTGAGTTTATCTTCTGATTTTACACATGAAGAAATTGAGGCAAACATGTTTGCCATGATATATTTAGTGGATCAATGATACAGACAGGAGAAAAATACAAGTCTAGAGTTTTCTTCATCAAACTATTGTTATATGTTTCTGAAATTTTAACAGTCAGTGTTTGATCAGAGAAGCAGAATCACTATGGGTATTACAGAATATGAGATTTATTATAGAAATTAATCTCTAAGCAGTCATGGGAGCTACTTAGGCAATCTAGTGTAATGCTGTTGCCCCTGCATCTGGTGTTTTCTTGTCGTCAGCAGGGCTGGAGGTTGGGAAGGAAATGTAATGTACAGAGTTGGAAACAAGGAAAAGCTGGAATCCATGAAGAAAACAAACAGGGACACAGCAACAGTCAGCTCTACCCACCACCAGAGCCTCCCATCAAGCCTCTTAGATAGCCTCAACCACCAGAGGGCAGACAACAGAAGCAAGAAAAACTACAATCCTGCAGCCTGTGGACCAAAAACCACAGTTACAGAAAGATAGAGAAGATGAAAAGGCAGAGGGCTATGTACCAGATGAAGGAACAAGAAAAAACCCCAGAAAAACAACTAAATGAAGTGGAGATAGGCAACCTTCCAGAAAAAGAATTCAGAATAATGATAGTGAAGGACCTCGGAATAAGAATGGAGGCAAAGATTGAGAAGATGCAAGAAATGATTAACAAAGACCTAGAAGAATTAAAGAACAAACAAACAGAGATGACCAATACAATAACTGAAATGAAAACTACACTAGAAGGAATCAATAGCAGAATAACTGAGGCAGCAGAACAGATAAGTGACCTGGAAGACAGAATGGTGGAATTCACTGCTGCGGAACAGACTAAAGAAAAAAGAATGAAAAGAAATGAAGACAGCCTAAGAGACCTCTGGGACAACATTAAACACAACAACATTCGCATTATAGGGGTCCCAGAAGGAGAAGAGAGAGAGAAAGGACCAGAGAAAATATTTGAAGAGATTATAGTCGAAAACTTCCCTAACATGGGAGAGGAAATAGCCACCCAAGTCCAGGAAGCGCAGAGAGTCCCATACAGAATAAACCCAAGGAGAAACACGCCAAGACACATAGTAATCAAAGTGGCAAAAATTAAAGACAAAGAAAAATTATTGAAAGCAGCAAGGGAAAAACGACAAATAACATACAAGGGAACTCCCATAAGGTTAACAGCTGATTTCTCAGCAGAAACTCTGCAAGCCAGAAGGGAGTGGCATGATATACTTAAAGTGATGAAAGGGAAGAACCTACAACCAAGATTACTCTACCCGGCAAGGATCTCATTTAGATTTGATGGAGAAATCAAAAGCTTTACAGACAAGCAAAAGCTACGAGAATTCAGCACCACCAAACCAGCTCTACAACAAATGCTAAAGGAACTTCTCTAAGTGGGAAACACAAGAGAAGAAAAGGACCTACAAAAACAAACCCAAAACAATTAAGAAAATGGTCATAGGAACATACATATCGATAATTACCTTAAACGTGAATGGATTAAATGCCCCAACCAAAAGACATAGACTGGTTGAATGGATACAAAAACAAGACCCCTATATATGCTGTCTACAAGAGACCCACTTTAGACCTAGGGACACATACAGACTGAAAGTGAGGGGATGGAAAAAGATATTCCATGCAAATGGAAATCAAAAGAAAGCTGGAGTAGCTATACTCATATCAGATAAAATAGACTTTAAAATAAAGAATGTTACAAGAGACACAGAAGGACACTACATAATGATCCAGGGATCAATCCAAGAAGAAGATATAACAATTATAAATATATATGCACCCAACATAGGAGCACCTCAATACATAAGGCAACTGCTAACAGCTATAAAAGAGGAAATCGACAGTAACACAATAATACTGGGGGACTTTAACACTTCACTTACACCAATGGACAGATCATCCAAAATGAAAATAAATAAGGAAACAGAAGCTTTAAATGACACAATAGACCAGATAGATTTAATTGATATATATAGGACATTCCATCCAAAAACAGCAGATTACACGTTCTTCTCAAGTGCGCACGGAACATTCTCCAGGATAGATCACATCTTGGGTCACAAATCAAGCCTCAGTAAATTTAAGAAAATTGAAATCATATCAAGCATCTTTTCTGACCACAACGCTATGAGATTAGAAATGAATTACAGGGAAAAAAACGTAAAAAAGACAAACACATGGAGGCTAAACAATACGTTACTAAATAACCAAGAGATCACTGAAGAAATCAAAGAGGAAATAAAAAAATACCTAGAGACAAATGACAATGAAAACACGACGACCCAAAACCTATGGGATGCAGCAAAAGCAGTTCTAAGAGGGAAGTTTATAGCTATACAAGCCTACCTAAAGAAACAAGAAAAATCTCAAGTAAACAATCTAACCTTACACCTAAAGAAACTAGAGAAAGAAGAACAAACAAAACCCAAAGTTAGCAGAAGGAAAGAAATCATAAAGATCAGAGCAGAAATAAATGAAATAGAAACAAAGAAAACAATAGCAAAGATCAATAAAACTAAAAGTTGGTTCTTTGAGAAGATAAACAAAATTGATAAGCCATTAGCCAGACTCATCAAGAAAAAGAGGGAGAGGACTCAAATCAATAAAATCAGAAATGAAAAAGGAGAAGTTACAACAGACACCGCAGAAATACAAAGCATCCTAAGAGACTACTACAAGCAACTTTATGCCAATAAAATGGACAACCTGGAAGAAATGGACAAATTCTTAGAAAGGTATAACCTTCCAAGACTGAATCAGGAAGAAATAGAAAATATGAACAGACCAATCACAAGTAATGAAATTGAAACTGTGATTAAAAATCTTCCAACAAACAAAAGTCCAGGACCAGATGGCTTCACAGGTGAATTCTATCAAACATTTAGAGAAGAGCTAACACCCATCCTTCTCAAACTCTTCCAAAAAATTGCAGAGGAAGGAACACTCCCAAACTCATTCTATGAGGCCACCATCACCCTGATACCAAAACCAGACAAAGACACTACAAAAAAAGAAAATTACAGACCAATATCACTGATGAATATAGATGCAAAAATCCTCAACAAAATACTAGCAAACAGAATCCAACAACACATTAAAAGGATCATACACCACGATCAAGTGGGATTTATCCCAGGGATGCAAGGATTCTTCAATATACGCAAATCAATCAATGTGATACACCATATTAACAAATTGAAGAATAAAAACCATATGATCATCTCAATAGATGCAGAAAAAGCTTTTGACAAAATTCAACACCCATTTCTGATAAAAACTCTCCAGAAAGTGGGCATAGAGGGAACCTACCTCAACATAATAAAGGCCATATATGACAAACCCACAGCAAACATCATTCTCAATGGTGAAAAACTGAAAGCATTTCCTCTAAGATCAGGAACGAGACAAGGATGTCCACTCTCACCACTATTATTCAACATAGTTCTGGAAGTCCTAGCCACGGCAATCAGAGAAGAAAAAGAAATAAAAGGAATACAAATTGGAAAAGAAGAAGTAAAACTGTCACTGTTTGCGGATGACATGATACTATACATAGAGAATCCTAAAACTGCCACCAGAAAACTGCTAGAACTAATTAATGAATATGGGAAAGTTGCAGGATACAAAATTAATGCACAGAAATCTCTTGCATTCCTATACACTAATGATGAAAAATCGGAAAGAGAAATTATGGAAACACTCCCATTTACCATTGCAACAAAAAGAATAAAATACCTAGGAATAAACCTACCTAGGGAGACAAAAGACCTGTATGCAGAAAACTATAAGACACTGATGAAAGAAATTAAAGATGATACCAACAGATGGAGAGATATACCATGTTCTTGGATTGGAAGAATCAACATTGTGAAAATGAGTATACTACCCAAAGCAATCTACAGATTCAATGCAATCCTTATCAAATTACCAATGGCATTTTTTACGGAGCTAGAACAAATCATCTTAAAATTTGTATGGAGACACAAAAGACCCCAAATAGCCAAAGCAGTCTTGAGGCAAAAAAATGGAGCTGGAGGAATCAGACTCCCTGACTTCAGACTATACTACAAAGCTACAGTAATCAAGACAATATGGTACTGGCACAAAAACAGAAACATAGATCAATGGAACAAGATAGAAAGCCCAGAGATTAACCCACGCACCTATGGTCAACTAATCTATGACAAAGGAGGCAAAGATATACAATGGAGAAAAGACAGTCTCTTCAATAAGTGGTGCTGGGAAAACTGGACAGCTACATGTAAAAGAATGAAATTAGAATACTCCCTAACACCATACACAAAAATAAACTCAAAATGGATTAGAGACCTAAATATAAGACTGGACACTATCAAACTCTTAGAGGAAAACATAGGAAGAACACTCTTTGACATAAATCACAGCAAGATCTTTTTTGATCCACCTCCTAGAGTAATGGAAATAGAAACAAAAATAAACAAGTGGGACCTAATGAAACTTCAAAGCTTTTGCACAGCAAAGGCAACCATAAACAAGACGAAAAGACAACCCTCAGAATGGGAGAAAATATTTGCAAATGAATCAACGGACAAAGGATTAATCTCCAATATATATAAACAGCTCATTCAGCTCAATATCAAAGAAACAAACACCCCAATCCAAAAATGGGCAGAAGACCTAAATAGACATTTCTCCAAAGAAGACATACAGACGGCCATGAAGCACATGAAAAGATGCTCAACATCACTAATTATTAGAGAAATGCAAATCAAAACTACAATGAGGTATCACCTCACTCCTGTTAGAATGGGCATCATCAGAAAATCTACAAACAACAAATGCTGGAGAGGGTGTGGAGAAAAGGGAACCCTCTTGCACTGTTGGTGGGAATGTAAATTGATACAGCCACTATGGAGAACAATATGGAGGTTCCTTAAAAAACTAAAAATAGAATTACCATATGACCCAGCAATCCCACTACTGGGCATATACCCAGAGAAAACCGTAATTCAAAAAGACACATGCACCCGAATGTTCATTGCAGCACTATTTACAATAGCCAGGTCATGGAAGCAACCTAAATGCCCATCAGCAGACGAATGCATAAAGAAGTTGTGGTACATATATACAATGGAATATTACTCAGCCATAAAAAGGAACAAAATTGAGTCATTTGTTGAGACGTGGATGGATCTAGAGACTGTCATACAGAGTGAAGTAAGTCAGAAAGAGAAAAACAAATATCGTATATTAATGCATGTATGTGGAACCTAGAAAAATGGTACAGATGAGCCAGTTTGCAGGGCAGAAGTTGAGACACAGATGTAGAGAATGGACATATGGACACCAAGGGGGGAAAACTGCGGTGAGGTGGGGATGGTGGTGTGCTGAATTGGGCGATTGGGATTGACATGTATACACTGATGTGTATAAAATTGATGCGTAATAAGAACCTGCAGTATAAAAAAACAAACAAAACAACTAATACTAAACTTTCATTGGGTTATTTGTATGGAAATATGTTAATATAAATGTTTCAGACATTACATGAAATTTCTAAAAATCTTATATTTGTATTTGTATGGAAATATGTATGGAAATATGTTAATATAAATGTTTCAGACATTACATGAAATTTCTAAAAATCTTATATTTGTATTTGTATGGAAATATGTATGGAAATATGTTAATATAAATGTTTCAGACATTACATGAAAGTTTTAAAAATCTTATATGTTCTGGTATAATGTTATAAGTAATAATCCTAGTTATTACTTTAAAATGTATATCTCAGAAATAACTAATTTTCTTGTCAACTGCATTATTATGAACTTTCGTCAAATCTTTAACTGTGGTCATTTTTAAGTCTTTTGTCATTTACAGACAGTTCTGGGTGTACTCTGATGATTTTGCAAATATGTTCCTATAAAAGGGTTTCATCTTCAAGAAATTCATGGAAAAAAAAAGAAAAAAAAAAAAAAAAAAAAAAGAAAACAAACAGGAACTCCCAAAGACAAACTGGTACCCATGCCTGTCTCTCACAATCTCCAATCATGGTGATAGAGATGGTACTCATGATAAGCTGGCTCTCTTTCCTCCACAACTGGTCATGCACCTGGCTCAGAATTCTAAGAAACTGATCCAACAGGAGGATCTCCAACAGGACCTGGGAAGCTGCTGAAACAAACACTGCCTCACACAAACAAGGTGAACCAGTAGACTCAGCAATGTGCGTGGGCTTCCAACAATTCCTGGCTCTATTTTGACCTACTGAGCGGAAAGAGATGGCTGCTGCTTCCAAACCCTGAGTTAATTTCTCCTGTGGCCCACTAGGAAGCATATAGGAAGGGAATTCTGGAAAATATAGTTCCAACTTAGCTAAGTTGACATAACACAAAGCCACCAGAGTCTATCCCTTGACAATTCAGCATTATACCATCTTAAACCATTCTTTTAATCATACCTAAAAGTTCCAAGTAAATACAATAGCCAAATTGTGTTTTTACTCGGTATGATACAATTACGCCACATACAACCAAAAACGTCTGATCCTCTTCCCTAAAAAAAAGATATCAAGTCCCTTTATCCATCTTTGGACAATGCTTAGTTTTCTTCTGAGTCACCCTTCCCTTTTGATATCTGTCATTTAAATAAAGAGATATGACGTTGGCAACTGTTAATACAGTCTATGTTAAATAGGGGGATGTGGTAGGGGAAGAGAATTGACTCATGTTACCCATATATATTCACATAAAAATTAATAAATATTCGTAACTATTGCAGATTCTGATTTTTGCAACTTATCATGTGGTTGAGCTGATATTTATCACCTTCTTTTTCTGTTACCCACTCTAAGTTCTCTTTTCCTTCAGTAAGCACTTCAGCTGATCACGGTTTCTTGCCAGGTGGAGTGACCCAAATTCTCATTTGGGACGCTAGTAGTACTGGGACATCAGTAGTACTGCCTGTGTTGGGTTGTAGCTTTTTTGTTGTTGTTGACTTTTACTACAGTACATAAGAGGAGAGACTTCAGAGGATCTTTATTCTAAACATTCTCCTCCCTAATTTCGGCATGTAAAGCATCCCAGTTTTTCTTTAAAAGTCAGGATCAATCAACCCAGCCAGCAGAGTAAACCTCTTCCTAGCCTGTTGATTGACTGGCTTGAGAAGCCCAGACTGGCCAGGTATTTAATATTTGTGTGAGTCTGGATCCAATTTTTGGTACCAAAATCTTATTGTAGTTACTAGTGTAGTTACTATTGTTGCCTATAAAAGTGCACAACCTAGTGGTGTAAAATAACAACTATTTTATTTTGCTCACTATATGTGGGTCAGGAAGGTGGGAAGGGCCCACTTGGGAAATTCTCATTTGGTTGCAGTTAGCTGTTGGCAGGGGTGGCAGTGGGCTGCCCGGGCTGTAAAAAATGGTTTGCTTATAGGGCTGGTAGGTGAGGCTGGAGTTCAGGTGGGCTATCAACTCCAAGTCTTGGTTGGCCATATTTTTTACATGGTGGCTGGCGTTCACCAGAGTGAATATCCTAATAGAACTAGGAAGAAGCTGCATGGTCGTTTACGACCTGGCTTCAGAAGTTCCACTGTCCTCTACTGGTCAAAGCAGTCACAAGCTTGACTTGTTTCGAGGAAAGGGTATACCGACCCTAACTTCTGATGGAAGAATGTTGAAGAACCTGGGACCATATTTTTAAAAACTGTAATAGACTTTGATTCTTTCACATTCTTTACACTCCTGTTTGTTTAGACTACTCACAATTTTCCAATTATCGTGTGTTTTCAAAAGTATGAGCGGTAGTACTTACATTGCTTTTTGCTCCAGTGACATCTTAAGCTTGTGTCTCTTCCTATCAAGATTCTTTTATTTTTAGATTGTGCTTTAATTATTATTCATTCCTTTCTTCATTCATTCATTCACTCATTCAACAAATATTAAGGTACTTTAGATTTCAAAAAGCATATCCAAATGCCTTTTCCTAGAGGTGAATTTTTCCCTTTCTTGAGTCATCAAGTTATTCATTAAACTCAAATTGTCCTATCTACTGTCTTAAATTATAACAAGTCTGATTTATGTTATTCTCCCTCTACCCCAATTATATGTTTTTTTTTTTTTTAATGCAGTGAATGTATCTTGTATTTCTACCCCTAAAGTTACAACACTTTATTGAACAGACGTTATTAGTGGCATAGATAGCTGGGTGACTGAATGGCTGCCTGGCTGGACAGGTGGACAAATAGGTAGACTGACAGCTGGATGAACTAAGGAATATAAATGACTTCATTTTCATTTATCTTAGTAGAAATTAAGATCTTCCTTTAATGCCTTAATTGTGCAGAAACAGATAAAGTTCAAAAGTGGCTTTACTTTTGCTGCTGTAGTATAGACAGAATGTCTTAGATAGAATGTCTAGTAGAGAGACTGTCTTTATCAACAATATAGAAGTTACATGCTACAATGACCCCTTTCCTAAGACTCACGCCTCTTTCAGGTGTATACCCAGATGGGACAGAGAGACTAGGTTATAAAATGAAATGAGAATTCTGAGAAAGTTCAAAGTCTATTATGGAAAATAAATTGAGAAAAATTCTATAAGTTAAGCTGAGCTAGTTGACTGCAATACTAAGATAAAGTATTTTTTCTTTCAAAATTTTACTGGCAAAATCAACATATTAAATGTATATTTTGTACCTGGTACTATGATAAATGCTCTCAAAATTAATGCATACCTATATTTGGACAGTATACATATGCATTTTTTGTGAATGTTGTTTATCTCAGAATCTGTTACCTGCATCTGTAAAATTCAGATAACATAATAATAAATAATACATCTCTTGGAATTAATTGTGAATATCAGCTAGAATGAAGCAGCTCAGGTTACATAAAAAACAAAACTTTATTCTGCAAAACCAAACTTTAAACTCAAAAGTAAACAAATCAAAAAAACTTTGAAAGAATATGTCCTATTAGTTCAAGTCAGTTTTATTAACAACAAATATCTATAAGCTCTAGCTAAATGACCAGCTTCTCGAAGACTATAGTTGTTTCACCTTACTTTAGTGTATATCACTTCAGATCCTCTAACATCCCTATATGATCATTGAAGGCATTCAATAAACACTTAGAACTAAGGTTGAATGAATGAATTCATACATAAATGAATGCAGAAATAAATACATCCATGTTTGGAAAGCATATTTCTCTGTGTAGGTAAGCTTGCTTTGTGAAATCTTTGGTATTACTCTTCTCAGCAATTCTTTCTTCAAAGATGAAATAAAATCTGTGGCATGAATGATTAGTGATCCCAAATGAGTCAAATTCAAATTAATAAAGACTTTATATTCATCACTACACTTGTGCATGTGACCAACCCTATTGTCTGGTTCAGAATTCTGCGAAAGAGCCATACCAGGTGTCTGTTGTTCTGGCTTGTCCCTAGAAGAGCTCCGTACACATGGTGGTATTTAATTCCTCTTGACAATGATTATGACATGTGGTCAGAAAATGAAGTTAGGTGCCTTGGACACATACAACTTGTTAATTCCCTACAGCGACACCTCTTAGACATGACCTAAAACCCCAACCTGGGGCTTCAGAAAGAAGTGAGAATTTGAGTGATTTAGTTGAACTTTAGAAAGACCTGGTGCTGTTTTAAACTATCACGCCTAATTTAATGCAATTAAGCATGACTGACATTTTCTTTTCAGGAAGGAATTAGAAACAAGCTGGCAAGGAGAAAGAGTAACTTCCCCTGCCCCAAATAGACAGCTCTCCCAGGGTGAAGTTGAGCTCATTAGCAGGGCAAGATGTTGATAATAAAGGAAGAACACTCTACCGTCAGCTGCTGCCATTTAGCTTATTATCATAAGCGCGATGCTGTCCCTCAGCATAGAGCTACGGAAGATTGTTCTTTGGGGGGGAATTCTTTAACTGGATGAGATTTGTTGCAGTCATATTTCAAACTGACACTCAAAATGCCAATCATTTGCTTTCAGGTAATGAAATCGATCTATTGTATTTCTGTGCAGTACACGGAATAGCTTAAAGCTCAGTAAACATTTTCTTTTCACTTTTTTTCTGACATGGCCAAAATTAATTAGTGATTTATTGTCAGCACATTGCAAAGAAGCTTATCAAGTTAAAGTAGAGTCTTTCCATATCGGCCCCCTCTTACCCACTAAAGGAAATCTTGAAAAGTCTAGTTTTATAACATTGTAGTTATTATACCATACTTCTCTGCTGATTTTACTGAGTACATTTTATATGCTTCTGGATACGCTCATTTTGTATTATCATTACACTTTTAAAGGGAAAAGTTAACAATTATAGAAACTTCTCAAATTAGCTGTGTCTATTGGAACATCAAATTATCTTAACAAAATTATTGCCAGATATTCAATCCCACAGTAAAAGCAATCCCGGCGTTTATTTTCATTGTTGCTTTTAAGAGTTCCTTCTTCCCACCCTTGCTCTTTTCCCTCCATCTTCCTTTCACATGTCTCCCTGAGTGGGTCTATATGTACCACTGACAGGAGAGCTGGGGAGCACCTTGAAAGGGTTGCTATGGGAATGGATTGCTTCCCACTATTAAGAAAGTTCCTACTTAATAGTCTGACTCTGGGAAATAGTATTGAGGTTTCAGACAAAATGATAGAAATCTAGCTGAACACAGAAAAATGAGGGTAATCATAAAAACTTTATCTTTTGGTTTTGTATACCTAATAAATATAAATTCTGGCTTTGTAAATACTTTGTAAACATTTGCTTCATTTATTGTAAGTAGTAAACCCTTATCTCTCTGAAGAAAACTGATATCAAATAAATGATTTATATAAATATCCTAAACCAGGCACTTTGATTACTGAAGATGATTATTATTTGGACAAAGTGAACAAATCATTTATTGCAGTGAATTTTCATTAGAGAAGACTCAGTAAAACCAAGAGACAAGTTGCTGCTGAGGAAGTCTGGGTGACAGGATGCGCCATTCTATGGTAACTGCACTTTGTTAAGAAGTCTACAGAGCAATGTTGTAGTCTTGACTTCCTGATTATCAGAAAGATCTAAATAGTCAATACGGAAATCAATCCATCACTGTCACAGGCTGGGTACCCTGGGGAGCAAAGATGGAGATTAGTGGGATTAACATGCAGCAGTCTGTTGGAGAATACTCTCGGTATAAGTACATGTGAGGGAATGAAGGAAGCCAAATTGGGCAAATGGAGTAGTTGAACTTTGTCGCAATTGCAACAAAGACCCAGCCAACCATACTGGGAGATCTAGAGCTGGGATGGTCCTTTAGACTTGTCCCAGTTTGGAGCAAGAAGACTAGACATTTATACCCCTGCATCAATCAGTCATGAGATGTGAAATGCACTCTTGATAGGGGCATGAACTTTCATAACCCAATAACTTTTGGGTCATAGTCCAATAATTTTTGGGTTATTCAGCTCTGTTCATCCAGAGAGGAACTCAGCTGAGAGAAGTTGGCCATCAACATTCCCAGCAGCTGGGAAATGAATGCCATAGTCCTGGAGGGGAGATCTGTGCGATGAATCATGACATTCACTACTCCAACAAAACAGAGTGCACATACCCTTGGCACAGAAATCCCTCTTGGGAGAATCTATCATAAAAAAATAGAGGCAGTAACACGTAAAGAATTATGTGCAAAGATATTTATATTAATGTTTTATAATAAAAAATTTATGAAGAAAATCTTAATGTGCTTAAACAGGTGATTGGTCAAATGCATTACAGTGTATTCACACAATGAACAATTATAAAGCTAGTGAAGATAAATTAGTACATAATGTATACTACTCTGAAAGGATCTTCACAATATATTACATAGGAGGAAAACCGTTGTGGAAAATATGTTTGGTCTAAATTTATTTGCATCATCCTTTTTGTAAGGAGTAAGCATGATTTAAATTATGCATTATAGAAGTGGCTATATATGCTTGCATATTCATGTAAAATAACATGGAAGGATTCATACCAGGGAGTAAACATCAATTATTTACAGGGTTGTTTAGAGACTATTAATTGTTCCTTTGTATTGGTTTTCTTGTTATATCAGTATGCTTTAATTGAAAAAAAATAGAAATGGAAAAAAGGGATTTATTAAACTTGGGGATTCTATGTGCCTCAGTAGGTATGTATGCAGAATTTTAAAAGCTGACTGTACACATTAAAAGTCATTTTTCCCTAGTTGTTTTTTGTATCTTTCTTCAGGTTCCAGTGTTTTGATCAGCTGAACATCCTTTTCACAGAAAATATACATAGTCAAATAATACAACATAAAGATAACTATCTATATAACTATAATATTAGGGGAGATGGGCCTCTCAAAAGCCAAGCTACTCTTCCCTAATTCTAGTATAACTTTATTATTTTGCATATGAAGAAAATAAAGCCCAGGTAGGTTAAGTGACTTGTTCAGGGTCACAAGTTTGTTAGTGGTAAAGCAAGTTTAGATCCCAGGTAACTCTTCCTCCTGTTACATGATTTGTACTCTTCTGTATTCTCATGAACACCTTTTCATTTTCCCATTTAAACCTGTCGTCTTTACCTCTTGTGATGGATTATGTTACTACCATGTATATCCAACTATTCACTCCCTCCTCTGTAACAGGGTTACATAAACTCATGTGTTGTTGTTTGACCGGCAGCTCCTTAGAGAAGAAGAGAGTGATCCCATTGTCACGCTTGGCCATGTTACTTGCTTTGACCAATGGAAGTGAATGTGTTTAAACCACATCTGGGCAGAAACTTTAAGAACAATTTCAAAATTAAGCTCCAGCTCTTGTTCTTTGCTCTCTGCTTTGAGAATAACATGCCCCAAATAGGGTCTGCTCCTTCAACTTGGCCAAATGATAAAAAGGCACAGAGAGCAGATCCACAACAGCAGAACTGCAGCAACTGACAGATAACATGGAATGAGAAATGGTTTGGTAAACCATAGACATTTAGGGGTTGGTTACCACAGGAGAGCTAATACACTCTACAGCTGTTGCTCCCGCCCACATTTTCTATCTCAATAAATGAATACCATCTACTCAGTCCACTTAAGCCAAAGTGGACTTTTAAATATGTAAATTATGTAGTATTAGTTCCTTGCCTAAAACCCTTCAATGGCTGCCCATTACACTTCAAAGGACTTCCAAAGTCTTTATGCTCGACAAGACCCTGTATGATTTGCCTTTATTTCCTAACACTCTTCTCCTTGCTGACCCTGATTCTTATCCCTCTTGTCTTCTTTCTATTCATAGAATATGCCAAATTTGTGCCCTCTGCCTGGCTCCCTGGTAAAATATCTGGTTAACCCCTTATTACTAGAATTCTGCTCAAATATCATCTCCAAAAAGAGAGTTTGTATGATCAACCTAAATAACGTTGCTTTCAGTTCCTACTAGATACTTTCTATCACATTATGCTTATTTTCATATACTAAAATGTTTATATACCCAGATAACTTTTTGTTAATTCCTTTAAAGAACCTGCCATAATATCTTTTGTATAATACTTATTTGAGTATTGGTCTTACCTCTCAACTAGACTCAAAGAATGTTGGATAAGATTTGGGCTTTGAGGGAATAGGCAGAATTTAGATAGGCAAAGAAGATGAGAACAGAGGTGCACAGAGGGTAAATCATTTTACTCATTTTCGTGTTCTCTACAGTACCTACTGTTAGGTCTCATTCAAAGCAGACGTTCAATATATGTTTGGTTGAATTGAACTGAAACCTAAACTCAGGAAAAAAAGAGAGCAATAATTACATTTTCTTGGATTTTCACAGAAATGCTTAATTATTGCAGATATAGAATCTGGCAACTGCTATTAGGGCCTGACAAATATCTATATTAATACTTCTATAAATGGTATAGTAATTCATGCTAGAATTGATGGTTGCATTTCCCACCACTACTGCATTTCAGTGCAATAGGAAATTGTTCCTCAAATCTCATTGAAATGTATGTATGGAATGGAATTTTGTAATAGTGCTAAGTCCTGTTTTATTTTAGGTTACATTTTAGTCTGCAGGAACAAATAATGTATCTTAATGCATTAGATTATGATGATCATGCTTGTGAGTACAATGTTCTAAATATTATGTTGAAATGACAGATACACATACATTAGGAGGCAAAACATGTGGGCTGATAGATGGACCAACAGATGTGTTTATTTTGCCTTGCATGGGTGTTTAAAACTTATTTCAGCAAATATTCAACATTGAAGAAATTTCTCATGAAAGTGTGGATTTCTGGATTGTCTTGAAAAATAAACAAGGTCTGGTAAAGCTGAACATTCACTCCTGCGTTAGAATAATTTGCCACTATAAAGTAGTGTTTTCCATTTTAGGTAAGGCATGTAATCTCCAAATGACTTGCTAAACTCTTATCTATCTCATTCCTGAGTTTGGGGCTCCAACAATACATATAAAATATACACTGTTACTTAATAATAATAAATAAAAACAATTTGATAACTTTTAAATATGTCGATACAATAAAAATACTTATTGGAGGTTTATGCGGAAATTACTGTGTTGTATAGTATTCAAAAATATAAATAAATGTTAAGGCTAAGATCCTGCTCTAGTTGGGTGGGTAGGGGTGCCTATAATCTACTGAACTAAAACTGATATGGTCACATAAAAATATGATTAACCACATAAAGGAGTCAAAGATGAAATTACTAATAAATGCTACTTCTAATCAGAGATATGAGAGTGCAGAGAGGCAACCCCAGGGCCTAGGAGGTCGGCCACCAGCAGAGGTGGGATGTGATCTTGATTTTGAAGGAATGAGTGGGATTCAGCTATGCAATGAATATATTAAAAGGGATACATAGTATTCAAGCATTTTAAAGAATAGAGGGTAGTTAGGTCAGATGACAGTATTAAAGATTTATATAAAATAATAGAGAAGATGTGGCTAGAGAAGTGTTATAAGACAAAATTCTGGAGGGGTCCTGAATGAGACTGGTGTCTATATTTTTGGACAATAAGTTGTTGATGATCCTATGTGAAAGGCCAAGAAATACAGCTGCCTGCAAGCTCATTCTTTAAAAATTAACTTCAAGCCTGTGCTACAGAACGTAGACTTGGGTATATTAATAGATCTGCCTGGAATCAATACCCAAAGTCAGCCAGAGGCTGTGTCTAAGGCTCTAAAGGACACACCATGGAAGGCATAATAAGAGCCCAGGCTTGTTACACTACAGTGAAATCTGCCAAATTGGTCTCAAACATATGCTTAATTGGTTTATGCTAATAAGAAACAAATTAGAGATTAAAAAATAAGTTAAACTGTGAAAAACTTGATTCACAGAGCTATTTTGTTCTAAAATGTGTAATGATTATAACTCTGGATGTAGAATGCTATCCATGGAGGTAACGTGGCTTGGTAATTGAGAGCTCTGTCTTAATACTCAAACAGACATTGCCTCCTGACTGTACCCTCCCACCTTCTAGCACTCCGACCTTAGTGCGTCACACAGGTTCCCTGTACTTCAGATTCTTCTACTGTAAAACGGAGATAAAATTATTATTTACCTCATAAGATTACTGTGAGATCAAATGGGGGCAATACACATAAATTGCTTAGTACTCTGCCTCTCACATAGCCAAGGTTATTATTTCTACTACCTATTGCAATGGTTCCCTACCACTCCGACCTTAATTCCCTTCCCTCTTTTGCTCATTCTGGGCACTGCCATAATGCATACTTCTGATCTTAACTCTTCTGTTCAAAAAATTTAATAACTACCCCAATGCCTAAAAATAACATCCTCCATTCTTTACCCTGGACTTTCCATCTGAGACCTGGCTTTGCTGTGTAATTTTCTAGAACATCTTCACTGAACCAAATGTAACATATCTTACATTTTTCTCAATATGCTCTGGGTTTCCTATGGGAAAGCCAATAACTTCATAGAGATTCATCTGAAGAATCACTACCACGTGCAACCCGACTACAAGATTCATTCACCCCTTTTCCGTTTTTCTCCATTTTTTCATCATCATGTGGTCACTGAGCCAGCTGAGGATCTAGACTCTTGCCATTCTTAATTTTTTTCACATTGCGACAGCTTCCAAACCCTTGCCGTCTTTTTTTTTTTAACATCTTTATATAATTGCTATATATAATTGTATAATTGCTTTACAATGGTGTGTTAGTTTCTGCTTTATAACAAAGTGAATCAGCTATACATACACATATATCCCCATATCTCCTCCCTCTTGCATCTCCCTCCCCCCCCACCCTTCCTATCCCACCCCTCTAGGTGGACGCAAAGCACCAAGCTGATCTCCCTGTGCTATGCGCCTGCTTCCCACTAGCTAGCTATTTTACATTTGGTAGTGTGTATATGTCTATGCCACTTAAAGCTGGAGCTGCACATCCTATTCCATCTGCACCCTAGGACTCTAACCTCACTTAAACATCCCAAGGTCTGAGTGTTGCCCGCTTCCCCAATAAATTTCAACCCATTCAAAAAACATTCTTCATTATCATGGAATTTCCCCCTAACATTTCTTTTCCCTATACAGAAGCCTTAAAATTACCTAGATGGCATTTACAACAAAAATAATCCCACCTTATTGCTTATGGCATCACTTGTCTTGAGGTTTAATGGTTAGAGGAACTTTATCACTATTGTAACAATGTTTCCTTTTTTCTCTTGCCTAAGACTCAACAAACATTGAGGGTCTATACAATATTCCAGCTATACGGTGGGTTGCAGGAGAAACAGAGGAAAGAGTCTCTATTCTCACACAGCCCACAGTTCCCTGTTCGGAGGCAACTCAGTTAAGTGCAATATTTTTCAAGCCTTTTTTTTTTTATTATTACCCAGTTAGAATACTTTTTTACATTATGACCACACACACGCACACACACACACACACACAATGGAAGAGCAAAGGTGGTCAGACAAACATGCAAAAAAGCAATCACAGTGCACTGTGACAATCGCTGTGGGCAAAATGTATGCACACTGTCTAGTTGTCTTATCCATCTTGTTCTTTAGAATCTGGCAGAGCATCATCTGTAAATTCGGTGCTAAATAAATACGTACAGAAGTAATAAACTTGTTGGTAGAATTTTAAAATTAGCTCTTTATTACTAAGACATTTTAAATTTAATTCATAAGCTAATTAAAATGTTTAATTGCTGAGACTTTTACATTTTGTTGAACGTAGTAGGAAAGCCCTTCCAATGATAAAGATTAAATGAAATACTGATAGAAAATTTTTATATGTGAAATCACTATACCTATTAAAGGATTTACTTTAAGATGTCTCTTGAATTACACTATACACTCCTTGTAATATATTTGCTCACTTTGTGGCTGTATATTTGCTCACTTTGTGGCATCTACGTTAATCTCACCTCCTGGATTTCAGTCACCCTTCCCCACCCATCAATCAATGACATAATACTATAAGGAAATAAGCATTTTTTTCAAATATTCTATAAATAAGAGTGAGATTTTTTTTCTTATATGAAATAAGGTTTAAAAGCTGTCAGCTTCTAAATGTCCCAGCTTCTATAAAACGTCAGATTTTCAGTTTCCTCCTGGACAAAAATACACAAATATTCTATTCCCAGATCTTCAAGGCACCAATAACTCTAAGCGGCTTTACATAACCTGCTGTTCCTTCACTTGGGCCATTTTTCCTGATATTTAGGGTGGCAGTTTTCAAATCCATAGCTATCTACAATTCTCATGTTCATAATTTGGATCTATTTATTGGTAGTCATAAAAATCTCTCTTTTTAGAGCATTACAACATCATTTAACATCAAAAAATCTATACATCTCTTAAATCAAAGGGTCAAAGTTGCTGTTAGGGAATACCAAAATTTAAAAACATGACTTACACAGGAAAAATATACCTGTGAAATCATATTTTAGTTAAAAGTCAACTGAACACTTTCAATTATGAAGAAATTGTCTGCTTTCTGCTACTGTTACCTTCTATCTACTAACAAACACAAATATGTTTAATATCTCAAGTATTTTGGGGTGGATGAATTACAGGTGATGAATAAGTCAACTTTACAATCTAAATCTGTGCTATTTCTCAAGAGAAATCAGAGCAGAGTTTGCCAATAGAACAGTCAGAGAATTTGGTGTGGAATGATGTAAAAGGCAATTATTTCAATAATGTCACTCCTCAAAGTGAAAGTTTATCAAAGTTGGTAATAACATGGATTTTCAAATTATGATGTCTCTAGTTAGGTGCATTTATTCATTCAATAAACATGTCTAATAAGCATTTACTGAGTCCTAATGTAAGCTAGACAGCATGCTAGGTGACTGGGAACTAGAGTAAAATATCTCTGACAGCAGGAATTTACATGTAATGTGGAGGTGGCAAAAATTCAGGTAACATGTGGATCTACTACACTAAATTTTCCTCCAGCAGTAGTAAGCAAGATAATTTTAGGTCGCACAGTTGAAAATTTGTTTTTCGCTCATTGTAAATATTTCAAAGCCACTTTGTAAAAAAAAAAAAAAAAAAAAGATACAATCATGGTGCTGATACACATTTTTCTACTTAAATAAATTTATGTTAAAATGGATTTAATTTAATGAAGTGTATTTTATAAGTAATTGTGCTCATATAGTAAAAATTGTGAAGGATTTTATACTAATGACTCAAGTTTGGGAAACCTTGACTGGCAAGCATCAAATGTTACTCTCAACCCTCAGATTTTCCAAGCCAAAGACTGAACTTTCAGAGACTTAAATCCAATAGGAAAAAAATGTATTACTGTGCAAATGATTACTATATTCAGTAATAGTCCCTTGTTTTTTGTGTTCAAATGAGGTGTTGCCTTTTCTCAATTTCAGCTAGCTGAATACAATTTTAGCAGGGGAAGGAGGGAGACTCTGAAGAAATAGGGCCCTCCCAAAGAAATTACCCTTGTGAAACAGATCTACACTCAAACTAAACTATGACTTGGAAAGGTAGAGCTGGATAGCTCCATTATTTGGGCATTTGGGGAGGGAGCCTGGGGAGCTGAAATACTAAGAAGTGAGAACTTAGCAATGAACCAAGGAGGCAGTAAGAGTAGCAGACTAGCTACTGTAAAGCAAACTTTTCTACCCAACCTAGTATCCAGAGGGATCATCACGCATATTACAGCAAGTACGTTTGATGAGCAACAGTGACGTTAGACACCAAGATAGTGCACAAATTATGCCCAATACAACCTGATTCAACATCTTAAGATGATAAGAAAGCAAAAACCAGAATTTTCAAGCCCGTTAATTATACAACTAAAATTGCAGAACTAAGCAACCTCAGTTATTATGAAATGAGAGCAAAAGAAAAATTACTTTGCATCGACTGTTTAAAAAAATCTTCAGAGACACAGTGTAATCCATTTCAAGTAATGTGGGCTTGCTCTTTTTCACAAATTGCAGTTAAGTTAGCTTACCTTCATTCTGACAGTTTGCAATGCATTTATTCCTGTTAAATTTTATCTTGTGGGATTTAGCTTACAATGACGATTGCCAAGATTCCTTTGAACCAGATTTGTCATACAACATAGTTTCTGTCATTTGTGACATTTTTTTGTGTGTTAGTTTAAATAAGACTTCTAATAAACTTTTAAAGCTACAATGACATTATTATACCTCCGAAATTAACAATATTTTGTTAATATCATCTAATACTTATTCCATGATAAAATTTCTATATATAGTTGATCTGTTCAAGTCAGCATCCAAACAAGATTTGCACAATTGCATCTGGTTTATACATCTTAAAAGTCTTTTTAAATTTATAATAGTTCTTCCCTTTCTTTTTCATATTAGTCACTTGTTGAAAAAAACTGTCTTATAATATTTTCCACATTCTTGCTTTAGCATTTGGCTGTTATCTATATTGTTTCTCTATCTTTCCTATTTCCTATAAACTCAACTAGAGCTAGAGATGTAATCAGACACAGGGTTAATTACTGGTGCGGCTACTCCTTAGGAGGTACCATGTATGCCTTAATGCATCTTACCAGGAGGAATATATTTGTCCAGCTAGGTAAGACTGAATAGCTGGTTCAGGTGTTTAAACCTGATTCATCAATTAGCTTCTCCATCAATCTTTCTCCTAATGTTTGAGCATTCCTTGGTGATCATTTCCTAAATCCACTATTTTATTGTGTTTTTAAATGATAATTTTTTCTATTCAACCATTCCTTCTGCATAAATTACCTGAAACTGTCTTATAAAAATTGTTCTCAAGGGCTTCCCTGGTGGCGCAGTGGTTGAGAATCTGCCTGCCGACACAGGGCACACGGGTTCGAGCCCTGGTCTGGGAAGATCCCACATGCCGCGGAGCAACTAGGCCCGTGAGCCACAACTGCTGAGCCTGCTCTCTGGAGCCTGTGCTCCGCAACTAGGCCCGTGAGCCACAACTGCTGAGCCTGCTCGCTGGAGCCTGTGCTCCGCAACAAGAGAGGCCGCGATAGTGAGAGGCCCGCGCACCGCGATGAAGAGTGGTCCCCGCTTGCTGCAACTGGAGAAAGCCCTCGCACAGAAACGAAGACCCAACACAGCCATAAAAAATAAATAAATGATAATTTAAAAAAATTGTTCTCAAATGTTTGGTTACTCTGAAATATATTTGTACAAGAGAAGCAGAAAAAGTGCTAGGTTGTTTCCTTTATTTATTTTCAAAATAATGAGTAGGTGCGACCAAGTAACCTCCCAATATGATGGTATTTAAAAAGGTTATCATTAAAAAATATATATATATAGGTATTTTGATACTTTATTGTCTTTTGGGGGGGCAGGGTGTCATGCTCAAATTGTCCCATCTTTGGTCATTGGAAACCACTTGAACTTGGTTCTTCTCTTGTTTTTTCTACCTTATCTATTTTTTTTAACGTCATTATTGGAGTATAATTGCTTTACAATGGTGTGTTAGTTTCTGCTTTATAACAAAGTGAATCAGCTATACATATACATATATCCCCATAGCTCCTCCCTCTTGCGTCTCCCTCCCACCCTCCCTATCCCACCCCTCTAGGTGGTCACAAAGCACTGAGCTGATCTCCCTATGCTATGCAGCTGCTTCCCACTAGCTAGCTATTTTACATTTGGTAGTATATATAAGTCCATGCCACCTTCTCACTTTGTCCCAGCTTACCCTTCCCCCTCCCCATGTCTTCAAGTCCATTCTCTACATCTGCGTCTTCATGTCTTTATTCCTGTCCTGCCTCTAGGTTCTTCATAACCACTTTTTTTTTTTTTTTTTAGATTCCATATATATGTGTTAGCCTACGGTATTTGTTTTTCTCTTTCTGACTTACTTCACTCTGTATGACAGACTCTAGGTCCATCCACCTCACTACAAATAACTCAATTTCATTACTTTTTATGGCCGAGTAATATTCCATTGTATATATGTGCCACATCTTCTTTATCCATTCATCTGTTGATGGACACTTAGGTTGCTTCCATGTGCTGGCTATTGTAAATAGTGCTGCAATGAACATTTCCACTTTATCTTAATCTCACACAATATGCCATTATATTCATAAATATTTCAGTAAGTATTTCTTAAAAATAAGGACTCTTTTTCAAACATAAGCACAATATTTAGAACAAATAATTTCACAATAATTCCTCACAATGTAATGTTCTTCCCAGGGAAGCCCACATCTGATGACAAAATGAGAAAGGTTTATAAAGGTCTAGCCATTTTGACTCAGTGTGGGAGTCTCTAAAGGGCAGTTCTGTCTTCAAAGCTCCCCAGTGGGTTAATGGAGACTTTGTTGAGCCTGAGTCAGTTAATTTTTTCCTCTATCCGGTCATGCTCCTCCTTCCTGCCCTTCACATGTGTTGGTCCTTAATAAACATATTTCACCCCAACTGTTATTTCAGTATCTGTTCCCAGGGAAGCCAAACTATGGCACAAATACTCCAGGAATTTGAACCTCAAATTTGATCCAATTGCAAGAATAATCTCTCAAAATTATGTTCTACCTACGATATGTATTTCTGGCCTATAAGTTCATATATATGTAAAATTTAGACTACCTTATTTTTATTATCAATAGCTACACCCAAGATTTTTTTTAAAAGAAAATGAAATGAACATTTTTATTCTTTCTATGAATTTTCTATTGCCTAATCATGAATTCTTTGATAACATAGTATTAATCTGAATATAGCTTTTTCCTATTTTAGAATATCAGAATTTCAGCTTCAGATGGTAAAGAAACTAGAAGGAATTTCTAAATGCATATAGGACTAATTACATTTAGAAGAACTGGTATCATTTTGCATTTTATTTTTAAACTAATGGCAAGAGTGCAGAGGAACATATATTAATCATAGTCACTGGTTTTTTGCCTATAAATTTACATCTGTTTTATACATTATCAAGTTCAAGTTCATTGTAAAATACTTTTACAAGTTTTGATAATGGGTTCAGATATTTGAATGTACAAATTTATTACAAAATATATTTGCTTAAACTCTCAAGATATCACCAAAATGAAAAATTTAGCAAGTCGAACATTATACATGACCTATGTGACACATACAACAAAACTGCCATCTATTATAGACTAGTGTAGACTAGACTAAAAAGAGGTAGAAAAGGATTTTGAAATGATGACTATTCCTGCTTCTGTCTTTGGTTATGACAGTCATTGTTTTTTTTTCACAGTCTGTAACCCTATCAGCTAGATAATGGAAAGCTTACAGGTCATTTACTCAGGAAGACACCCACTAGTACTGAAAAAGTTATGCAAAAATTATGTTGATGTTGGTAACCAGAAGCAAATATAACAATAAGAGATATACAGATACTACATCTTCTCCCTTGATAAAAACTGTAAGACCACCACCTAATACATTTTAAGTAATGGATGCTATCAACCCCCATTTCTCAACCCATTATCTCAACAAGTTTGATAACAGGAAATATGAATGTGCACCACACCCAAGTTTTAATCTTATAATTCTTAAACTTGAATGGCATAGCACTTTGTTTAAAATAGTTTAAACACAGCTCCTCAGTTAAGAAACTTTGTGACAGTTATCCAGTATCACATAAACTTTGTAATACTTAGCCAGAGTTCTAAGTTATTTCATTTTGTAGATTTTTTTCTCTCAGTTGCAGAACATTTTTCTTTATTATTGGAGTAAATAATAATTTTATTGGAAATGCAGAGGCCAAAATCTTAACATTATAATCGTCTAGTGAATAATATTTTTGAGAGGTCATTAAAATTTTCTTAAAATTATTTATATATGGTTTTAAGCTGTAAGAAAATATTATATTATTATTCAGTCAGCCAACAACTATTTGAAAGTTCACTGTATGCAGTGAGGTAGAGGAAGAACAGATATGGAATCAGAATTCCTGGGTCAAATTTTATCTTCACCTTTCACTATGATATCCAAAATAGTCTCAATCTACTCCATATTTGGCATTATTAACCACAAAATAGAAATAATGATAATATTTTTCCTGCATACCCCACAAGGCAGGGGTCAAGTGAGATCATGCAAATGTGAACCCATTTTGTAAAGTGTAAAGCACTCTCCACAAATTTAAGATTTTAGTAGCACATTGTGTGAAACACTAGATGGATGTTGGTTGCCTAGATACCTAGTGTAACAACAGGCCTCCCTGCTGCTCTGTAACCTCTTTTCACTACCTCATTTGTTGGATGGGAAATAAAAAAGTGCACAGGAGAAAGGAATGTAAAATTAAGAGCCTGTGAAAGTCTTGCCAGGATCATTTGGAAATAAGTGCATTATTGGGAAACAAGCTTTCCCCCCACCCCCTATAAAGATGCTTTTCCTTATCTACTTGTCCCTGAAATTTTCTGGAGGCATTTTTTTTTCAAGATATGCTTTCTCTAATACAAGATTATCTTAATTTACAAAACACATACATTTTTTAAAAATTTATTTATTTATTTTTGGCTGTGTTGGGTCTTCGTTGCTGCATGTGGGCTTTCTGTAGTTGCTGTGAGCGGGGGCAACTCTTCGTTGCGGTGCGCGGGCTTCTCATTGCGGTGGCTTCTCTTGTTGTGGAGCACGGGCTCTAGGTGCGTGGGCTTCAGTAGTTGTGGCGCACGGGCTTAGTTGCTCCGCGGCATGTGGGATCTTCCCGGACCAGAGCTCGAACCCGTGACCCCTGCGTTGGCAGCCGGATTCTTTTTTTTTTCTTTAAGCTTTTTGTTTGTTTGTTTGTTTTTTATTTATTTATTTATTTATTTTTGGCTGTGTTGGGTCTTCGTTTCTGTGCGAGGGCTTTCTCTAGTTGCGGCAAGCGGGGGCCACTCTTCATCGCGATGCGATGCGCGGGCCTCTCACTATCGCGGCCTCTCTTGTTGCGGAGCACAGGCTCCAGACGCGCAGGCTCAGTAGTTGTGGCTCACGGGCCTAGTTGCTCCGCGGCATGTGGGATCTTCCCAGACCAGGGCTCGAACCCGTGTGCCCTGCATTAGCAGGCAGATTCTCAACCACTGCACCACCACGGAAGCCCTGGCAGCCGGATTCTTAACAACTGCACCACCAGGGAAGTCCCCAAAACCCATAAATTTTGATGAGTGAAAACCAGCTTTGTATGTACATATGAAGATAGATTTAATCAGTCAAAGAAAAGTAGGTACTTGCATGATTAAAAATTTTTTCCAAGCCAAAGAAGCATAATATCCTGCTTTAAACAATTTTGCCTCAGAATTTTGTCAGAACTGGAAAAAACTTGCAGTGCTATTAAAGAAAAAGCTTTTTAAAACCGATGAAAAATAGTTAAATGTATACTGGGAAAGAAAACCCTATCAACTATACTCCAAAATGTTATTCCTGCAATACTATGAAATTAGGCTACTGAAAAAGAAAAAAATTCTGTTTGGGAAAGGCATATTACATTTAAAATATCATTAAATTTTACTGTGTAAAATTAAGTATATAACTCAAGCTTTGAGCAAAGCCACATCAGGTCCCTTGCTCAGCAGAGAGCATTATACCATGAAGCACACATTTTTCTTCATATTCTTATAGGATATAATCGGAAGTAACCTTGCCTCTAACTCTTTACAGTTAATTTTTATGAATGTTTTTAATTAGGGAAAATGTTTCACAAGAGTAAGGAGCTGGGAACTTGCCACATGCAGACAGAGTTTCCTCTGACATGAATTTTAAAAGAAGCACACTGACAAATGTTTCATAGCAGTGTTGAAATAGTAAAAATCGGAATGTAAGCACAGCAAAGGGACATATAGAATATCATGGCCACAGATTTTGCCCCATGGACACATTTGTTCATGAAGCAAAGTGGACAGAAAGACTGTTAAAAGCCCAAGAAGTGAATCTTAATAGTGACAAATTGGTACTATCATTGGCTTGGTCCCAATCTGAATGTAGAATTTTTATACACTTTATCTGATCTTGAAAATGCACTTATACATCATGTTGGATTCTAATGTAGGAGAACTGTACAGGACCAGAAAGACTGAGAGTATAGCCAGTGAGTCAAGAAGTAGGTTCAGGTTTGGAGATGGGAGTGGAAGAAGGGAAGTCAGGTAGTTTTACACCTCATAGCTAGAGTGGAGACCAAGACAAATAAACCATTATATACAATGTCCCTGGATCCTAGGTATCAACAATCACAGGAAACAAACAAACCAACCCAAAATTCTGGACATCCTCCTACTAGTACTACCCACAGTTCCAGTTTCCTCCCCACTTACCTAAGTTTGAGAGATAACTGAACTGATCTTATAATTATCCAGCCCTTAAGCTTCAGAGATGAGGAAAGGATTTTAATAAAATCAAACTGAACAGTGAAAGGGCCAAAGAAGAATGCATTCTCATTGTTCAGGAGGGGAAAAAGTTAAGGAACTGTCATTCAGAATATGTTTATTTCCTGTATTTTGCATATATTAGGATGCTCTCTGCATTAACAAAATATTCGTACTAATTATATATGAAAATGAAATATATCTTATATATATTTTCTTATATCCAGCAGCTTACTGAAGTTTTTCATTGATTTTAATAATTTTTGTTGGTACTTTAGTTTTCTACTTAAACAATCATATCATATACAAATAATGACAGTGTCTCTCCTTCATTTGCAACCCTCATAGTTTCTGTTTCTTTTATGGTCTTACCTTACTGGCCAAGATCTCCTCAAAAACGTTGAAAAGAAATGTTGACAATAGATGTTCTTGCCTTCTTCCTGATATTGAAGAGAACAGTACAGAAAACTATTAAGAATAATTGTTCTAGGTTTTTGTTAGATATTTTTATGAAGTTTAAAAATATTCTCTTCTATTGCCAGTTTGCCAGATCTTTTATAGTAAGCGTCTATTGAATTTTATCAAACATTTTTTTGTGTCTATTGAGATGATATGCTAATACAATGAATTATATTCAATGATTTTGTAATATCAAACTACCATTCCAGTGTTAGGATAAAGCAAAACTGATTGTGATGTATTTATCTTTTGATATACTCTGGACACAGTTTGCTAATATTTTTAAATGTTTTCATCTATATTCCTGAGTGAGATTAGACTAAAATTTCCACCCACTTTTATTTTTTCTAACCATTGCTAGGTGGTGTTAATATCTTACAGTAGTTTTTAGAATTTTACTCTTCTATAATATGGAAATTTTCTATAAGATTGGAATTACTTGTTCTTTGAAAATTTGATAGAATATGGATCTGGTGGTTTCTTTGGGCTAAGATTTTGAAAATAAATTCAATGTATTTAATTTTTATAAAACTATATAGACATTCTTTTTCACCAAGAGTCACCTCTGTTAAATTATATTTTTTTCAGAACTTTTCCAGTTATTCTGTTTTAATATTTACTGCTATATAGCTATTTATGTTCTTCTATTGACTCTTTAATTGCTGCTCTATTTATAGATATGACCCCTTTAAAAAATAAAAACCCTAATGAATTGCTTAGTTTTGCCTTTTCCATCTTTTCCCAAATTAGTCTTACTAGAGATTTGTCTATTTTACCAGTCTTTACAGAGAATTTTTTTTCTTTGTGGATCTACTTGATCATATGTTTATTTTCTATTTTATTATTTCTGCTGTTAAATTTTGCGTATCTTTACTTCTAATTTCTTTGTGTTTATATTTCTTTACATTGTTCCAACTTCTTTTTTTGTCCTTTTTTTCTTTTTTTTTTAACGTCTTTATTTGTTCTAACTTCTTTATTTGAATTTTTTAACATAAAGTTTAACATTTGGGAATTTAGGACTGCTTCACCCCACAAGTTACAATAGGTAGTATTTAAATTACTAGTAAATTCTAATAATTTCTAAAATTTCTGTTATTAAATTTCTTGGCCTCAATTACTGAGATCCATTTCTTAACAAATGTGAGGGTTTTTATATATTTTTTATCAAGTTCTAATACAAATGCATTTGATTGGAGAACTGGCGTGATAATATATTTGAATTTTGTGAAAATCTCTTTACTACCTAGTTCATGAGCAATTTTTGTAAAGGTTTCAGTTATGCAGTAAAATCATGTGTCTTAATTGTAGGTTCAATTAAGGCAAACTTGTTATTGTTTTGCTCAATAATTACTGAATATTTGTCCTTTCAATAATTAACAAAATGCTGTAGAAATCTCCTGCTGTATGGTGTATTTGTCTTTTCCTCCCTGAAGTCTTGTAAAATTCTGCTGTATATGTTTTTGAAGATATATTATTAGGTACATACAATTTTAGAATTGCTGTATCTTACAGGAGAATTAAACCTTTCATCATTTTGTGGTGAAGTGACTTTTGTTCTTTAGAAATGACTTCGTTGTTGGCATTTATTTTATCTGATGAAAATTGGTACTTGTTATTTGGGTAGTATGTTCCTGCTACATATATTTTCATTCTTTTATTTAAATCTTTCCACATTCCTGTATATTAAATGTCTCTTGTAAACAACATATAGAATTGGAGTAAAAATGTGTTCTATCACAATTAACATATATACACAAAAATACACAAAATAAGGTCACCTCAACTTAATAAGAAGAAACTTGAAAAACATCAAAAATTTATTAAAAATTATCAAAAGGCAACAAGCCCAGAAATAAATCAGCTAGAATAGCCAAGAAAATATGGGAAAATAATAACAATAAATGAGGGCTTGAAAATCCAGACTTTTAAAATCCAGACTTTAATCCATGGCAGTATGAAGATAAAATAATTTAAATAGCTTAGTATTCCCATCAGAATAACCAACCTAATCAATTGAAGAAAACAGAAACTCTATCCCCAAACACCTAAATAAGTGTAAGAATTTGATGTACGATTGAAGTGAAATGTTAAGTCCTTCAGAAATGTTATTAAATAGAATAATTGTGATATAAATTTAATAACTAGAATATTATAAATGATAGAATATACTAACAGGAATAACTGTTTAATGAATTGAAAAGAAATACACAGTTTGATTTGTACTTTTTCTCATGCTATATTCCCAAGTAGATTTTGTATTTGTTAGAGTGTCTAAGTAATCATTAAGAAAATGATATAACTAGAAGAAAAGGTGTGTATTTTCTAAGCATGACAACAGAAGCAAGCAATAATAAAGGAGACCCATATAAATTATCAGGGCTGCTCTGAGAGCTATACCCATAAGTATAATCTTTTAACATGCAATGTCCCCAATCACAGGTAAATACAGAGCAAGCACTAACATTGCATTTAACTAACAAAAATTGTTAACTCTTCCTTCCTAATTTGGGCAGTTCCAAATGGGGTGGAGAGGATGAGTGAGAATTAGGAAGCAATACTCATAGAGATGATATGGTCAAGGTTAACATGATAGTAATATTTTTTTAATAAATCATGAAAATCTAGATTATTACCCATGTAAAGTTGTATGCTCTTTTATTTTCTATCTGTGTGTCAGTTTGGATAAGTTTGAATAAAACTACTCATTTAACAAATATTTATAAAGAACTTACTAACTGTGAGACACTATCAGACATAAGATATAGCATGAACAAGAGAGTTCTAGTTCTTATGATATTTACATTAGAGTAGATCCTTACTTTCCCAAACTGTACAATAACTCAGAGCATTAAGGTAAGATTTAAAGTAGATAATATTTGAAGTGCTTATCATTATTAAGTTTGTAAGGAATGATTACTTGAATACAAGTTTAGATACAAGAAAAGATTATTTGAGAAAGAACATCTGAAGCACTGCCATCTCACACACTTCACTTTTCTTCCTGTACTAGAAATACACAAAGGGTTACCATTTAGACTGCACCAAAGAGAATTCCTACAGTCTTTTGTCTTCTGCCATGATGATAAGAGCTGGAAAGAAATAATGCTATTTTACTCTCTCTACCTATTATGATTTTTCAAGATTAATATGAAAGCTGCCACTTTTTAAGCTAACATCATTCTCCACTACTTGGCAACATGTGCCCTCCACTGCAGTAAAGACCACCTTGCATCTGACAAACTTCTCATGTTCCCCACAATGCCTTTGATTCTGGTCTCCTCATTGAGTTATACTGACTTTTTATTTCCAAATATAGTCAATACTTAAGCTCAGTTGTAAGCAAGTCCACAATGAACACTTTCTCAAAAACAGGGTGGAACACTACTCTTTCTTGGATGTTTCCCATACCACCTCCTATCCCTGAAATTTAGAGTGGTCCATGAGCTAAAGATGTGATAACCCTACTCTGGCCACCAGGTCTCCACTGGAAGGAGACAAGAAGGAATACTGGTGCTCTTTGAGCTTTGCTAAGGACTGCCTTTCTCCAGCTTCCTCATCTTTGAGAGCTAGAGACAAGAGGAAGCCACAGAGCTTTCGATGTCACATTTAAGACCAGTTTACTTCTCTCAAACACCATTACTAGGTGAAGTCAGGCCTCCAGAACCCAGCGTAATTTGAAACTGCCTCACCGACCCTCCTATCAGCTCTCAAGTCTCTCCAACAGCGCCTGCCTTGAGATCATCAGGACAAATCCCATTGTGCTCTTTATCCCTGAATGTATCATCACTAGCAGAAGCTGAGAATTCCCAGACCATCCCTCATCCTCAGAACTCTAACCCTCAGATTGCCTTGTACACCAACTCTGGCTCCATCTTCCAAACCTGTCCATCTCCTGAAACACTTTCACAGCTGTACTCTCTGAACTGGTGGCCAGTCATCAGCAGAATCTCCCACATCCTCAAACCCCTCTTTGAACTCTTCCTTCCATTCCTTGTTTTAACCAAAATCAGTTTAAGCCCATAATCCTCACAAGTAGGGAAAGTTTACCCTCACACCTCTCCTATCTCCAGTGTTTGGGATGGAGTGGATTATTCCTCATTGCCACTTTCAGAGCATTCTTCCTCAGCCCTATACTCTCCTAGCTTTGAATCTCCTGCCAGAGCTGTCATGGTAAATTCCTCTCACTCCTTGATAATTTTATCCCCTTGTATCCCCTTCTTGGTGGTTCCAAGTTCATGTATGTGGTCATTCAAATTCTTGGCCATCCAGTTCCTTGAATTTTTCTCTTCCAAAAATTGAGCTTTTCACAATCATATTCTTAGAAATCTTGGCATTATCAATTACTTTATTCCCTCCAAAATTGTAATTTCTTGCATCTTAATTCTTCCACCTATCAACTCCTTGCCTTCTAGCTACCTCAGTTTTGTTGTTCAATTCCAGTAAGTGTTTAATTAAACCAAGATACAGACCTATTGATCCTAAGCTCCTTTTCATTGGCCTTAGTAGCCTTCATGTCCTTCCTTTTCACCCATTAAAAACCATGTACCATAATTACAATCACCCTCTTCTATTTATTGCTGCCTTCAGCATTCCTCTCTTCACAATAGTACCTGGCAAAAACACAATTCTGATTAAATCTAATTCTCTAAATACTCTTCATCTAGACACATGCAATTAAATATGACTGGAGGAAAACACATAGATGTGTTCTCTAGTTTACATTCATTTCATGACCAAAACCTCAAGTGACTCTTAATGTTGCTCAACAATCCTGCTTCATTGTACCAGTACATTTATTCTCCCATTCCCTTTAAGGAAAAATGCACTTTTTGCATTTTCTTCAAATCACTGGGATTTTTGCCAGTCTTTACCCTTAGGCAATTACATTTATTTCTATGCCACTGAGAAAGCAGAGGCATCAGAAGAGAACTTCTACCATTCCCATCACTATACTTATCATACCTATACACCTAACTATCATTGTGGCCACATAAATTAGGTTTAAGGTTAGGATTAGGGTTATGAAAGCTACTCTTCCTTTGCTCTTAGTATGGAAGAACTGCTCATAACCAACCCTCCGCTTGTGTACTAGATTTCATCCTCTCTCACGTATGCAAAGACCTATTATTCCAGCAATTCTTCTTTCTTGTCCCTACTTCATCAGTTGTTCATCCTCTAGCGATTATTCCCATCGACAAAAATATTATAATCTCAACTCTCTCAACTCTCCTCCAGGTACCGCCTCATTTCTCTGTTCCCCTTGTCATCAGAGCTCCTCAAACATTTATATTTAATGTTTCAAATTTCTCACTCCTTATTCTCTTTCAAACTTACTAACAAAAAATTATGTGTTCTTACCGATTCACTGAAATATCTATTTTTAAGGTAACCAATAAACTTAATAGTGTTAAATTCGATGATCAGTCCTCATCTTATGTACTTATCAGCAAACATTGGACATAATCAATTACTTTATCTTTCCCAAAATACTTTCTCCCCTTGGGTGCCACACTCTCTTGATTTTCATCCTACCTCAGTGAGCTCTTCTCTCAGTCTGCATATTATGGTAGATTCTCCCAAGATATCAGTCTATAGACCTCTTCTCTTTCTACACTCAAGCCCTTGATAATATCATGTTGTCTTATGTTTTCCAAGCTATTTTTAAGCTGATGGCTTTCAGAGTTATTTTTCCAGCCTGGATCTCTCTCTGCACTCAAGGCTTGTATGTACAAATATTTATTCAATATGCTTCCTTGGATGGCTAGTAGGTGTTGTAAACTAAACATGTCCAAAAATCCAATTTCTGATTTTTCCACCCACCACAAATCTGATCCTCATACCACTATCCCAAACACAACAAATTGAAACATTATCTTTCTTTTGACCATATGAAAAACTTTGAAGTTTATTTTTTATTTCATTGTTTCTCTCCTACTTCACAGTCAATCTATCAGCATTGATGCACATTCTAACTTTAAAATATAATCTAACCACTTTTCACCATTGTTACTGCTACCTTCAATGCCCAGGCAACCCTTTTCTCCAGTCTGGTTATTACAGTAACTCCTTATGTGTCTCCTTGCTTTGCCTTCCCTCTCACCCTCCCGATGCCCATTCTCAATGGACATCCAGAAGGACTGTATTACATATAAGTCGGATGATCTCAGTTATCTGCTTAAATCCCTCCAATAACTTCCCATCATAGAGATCAAGCCAACGTCTTTACAATGATCTACAAGGACCCAGATGATCTGCCCATCAGTACTCCTCACATTTCCTCCCCTTTCCCCGCACTGCTCTGACCCAAGTTTACTCCATTCCAGTCACCTCAGATGTCTCCGAGCCTTTTCCCTCCTTCTACCTGGAATGACCCTACCAAGGTATCTAAAAGACTTGTTCCTTTAGCTTCTTCAAGGAATCAGTGAGGCCTTCCTGGCCACCTACATAAAATGGCACCCTTCTTTCATGCCCCCCAATACTCCCTAGCCTTCTTAATTTGCTTTAGTTTCCTTCATAACATTCACCAATATCTGATTATTTATTTACATGTTTATTATGTGTTTTCTCACTTCAACCCTCTTTAAAACCATAGCTTCATGATGGCAGGAATTTATGGCTCTGTCCTCTATGCATAACACTTAGTAGGCACTCTATAAAAGTTTATTGAATGAGTGAATGAACATAGTATGTGCTCAAATATTAATGCACAATGTGATCAATCCTGTTCTCCTGTAAGCATTTATAACACATAAAGTCTGTATCATGTCAGTAGCATCTAATTATAAAGTTATTTTTATCAATAGCTACTACTAAGAACTCATGTATAGAGACCATATTTTAGACTTCTCTTACATTCTCCACAGTACTTTTAATTACTGCTCAATTACTGATAGCTGCTCATAAAATCTTGTGTATAGATTAAAATACTCACTGATAGCATGGATCTAAAAGCTCCAAGAAAATGCGACAAATTTCATTTCCTTCTCCCCCTCCTGCTATTTTTTTTTAAACAAAGTCATTTCCCTCTTCCCCCTCCTGCTATTTTTTTAAACAAAGTCAGCTAAGAAGTAATCTCATTAGGAAATCTTAAATTCTCAGTTCTTCTGTGTTCTATCCTATAATCCAGAGAGGATTTCATCAGTGATGAAATGTGGAAGAAGAATAACTGAAGCAAAAGGAGAAAAAAGGCAGAAGGGAAACCAGAATTGGAATTCCTACTGCATGAGCAGATCTTTTGGATTTACCCTGATGTACTGTTGGTTAACTAAACATCACGTGATAGATTGCAATATCTTGAGCTTCCTTCCAGTTAGAATACTCATTCAATTGGGACGAGGCAATGTCGACTTCAAAGGAAATTAACACATCATATAAATATCTTTATACATAAGATTTAAGCATTTTAGAAATTCGGTAATTTGGTATATGACAAGCTTGAATAACCACAAACAATGTTATAATCAAGTAAAAAGGATCCTAAGAGTTTATTTTCTTTACTTCAATGTAAACAGAAATTTCACCCCTTTTCTCACCTATTCTCGAATTTAATGCACCCCATGTTATCTTACATGTGACCCAGTAGTTCACCACTGTATTACACCATCTCCTTGACAGAGATATAGACCACTTCTTCACAGGACCATTTTACTTAAAGATACATATCAAGTCACCTTTCAACCTCCTCTTCTCCAGGCTAAACTATCTCAACTGCTCTATCTTTCCTTCACAGATTTTGCTTTCTTACTGTAATAATTTCCTTAAGTTCTAATTTTTCTTCTTTCTTAAATCTCTAGATAGTTAGGAACAAATAACTGGACACATTATTTCAGAGGGTTTAAATGATGCACAATGAGAAGCAGTAAGAGCCCTGACCTAAGGGATGAAAGGCCTGGATTGTAGTTCAATTTCAATCATTCACTAGAGTTGCCTTAGGCAAAGCACTTACCACCCTGAGCCCTAATTTCTCCAAGTTTTAAAAACCAGGGAAATATCCCATTTTATCTAATAGGGACTTTGGGGTAGGAAAATGCTTCCTGAAATATAAAGCATTTTGTAACAATATACCGTTATATTTCCGGCTAAACATAGTTTGCTACTCTCCTAAAAACAGAAAATTAGTACTCTCAGATATTAGTGTGTAAAAAGTCCTCCTGTGGCTTTTACTTAATTGGCAAAATTTCCCTTTAGACTATCATATAAAATATGACTCTTTGAACCTATTTACAAAGACATATTTAATTTTTTAAAATGTGTATTGTGCTGTTCATGTCTTTGTTAAAGGCAATAATAGGGAGGAGAGAGGAATATAAAAAGATAACTAGGTAACTGCTTGTCTTGGTTTAAACTCTTTTCCCATTCAAGATGTGACTATGTTTTGATTGTGTGGAGTTAAACATAAATGGGTATGTATTCAGCAGGGTGCAGGGGAATTAGAAAAAAATCTTCTTATGTAATGGGTGTTTTGTGGTTGATTTCCTTCCCAGCACTCTAAAAATGTAATCACCAAATGTGATATAGAAACGCACAGTCTGGAATTTCCTCTTTACAGTCCTCCCATCTTACACGCACACGCGTACACACACACACACACACACACACACACGCACCCCTCTCATGGTTACACATTTAGTTTCTATTTAATATGTTATTCAAATGAAGCATTTCTCTTGTTTCTTTTTCTCCCTGTCTCAAGTCATCTGATATTTAAAAACTCATTTTCTAAAACGCGCACGAGAATATGATACTAGAAACAAATTAGAACCCCCAAATAACCTGTGAGTCCTTTGAGTCCACTGAAGTTCATTAACCTACAAAATATGGAAACTATATAGAAGCATATAATTCATAGATCTCTAGTCAGTAGCATTAAATTAGTAGAGTCTTGGGGAGAGCAGGCATGGACACAGAACCACCAGACCTCCTCATGGCAAAGATATGAATGACTTTTTTTTTTTTTTTAAAGGGAAGGTCCAATGGAAGGCCAGTATTTCTTTTTTTTTTTTTTTTAATTAATTAATTAATTTATGGCTGTGTTGGGTCTTCGTTTCTGTGCGAGGGCTTTCTCCAGTTGCAGCAAGCGGGGGCCACTCTTCATCGCGGTGCGCGGGCCTCTCACTATCGCGGCCTCTCTTGTTGCGGAGCACAGGCTCCAGACGTGCAGGCTCAGTAGTTGTGGCTCACAGGCCCAGTTGCTCCGCGGCATGTGGGATCTTCCCAGACCAGGGCTCGAACCCGTGTCCCCTGCATTGGCAGGCAGATTCTCAAGCACTGCGCCACCAGGGAAGCCCATGAATGACTCTTAAGGGAGTGAGAGGTACCCCTCTAACTCTGCAAAATTCATCCTTAGGCTAAATACCTTGGTATAAGATTTTAAATATCTACATTTCCAACTTCTTTCCCTAGCTTAGTTTTAGTGTCATGGAATTTCTTATAGTCATCCAAATAATAGTTTCGTTTGATCTTGAAGGCTGAAAAGGTAAAATGAAAACAAAATTTTTTCAACTATGCTACGGGTAGAAAAAAAATCATGTGTATAAGGTCCTCTGATTACAAATACCAGGAACTCACTTCAAATTACCTGAAGAAAAAGAAATGTATTGTGAAGGATATTGTGCTCCACGACCACCACTTGAATAATGTAAAAGTTCTCAGAAAAAAAATAATTTTCGGCTGGGTAGACACCCAGAACTGGGTCTACTTAAAGGACTCTAAGGAAAGGACTAAAGGACAAAGGAAAATAATAAAGCATATGTTTTGTTTCAAGAGTCTCACCTCCATTCCCTTTCTTAGAAATTATTTTTTCTTCTCTTTCAACATCCACTTTCCTCCAAAGTAATTGTCAGTCTCATGCTTCCTAGAATATCTGATTTTCAAAATCACACTGCTTTAGCGCCTAATATCTCTCAACTTCAATTTTCGTACTTCCAAATTGGAGCTAAAGATGCCTGCCTCCCAGAGGAAGATGAGATAATGCATGTGAGAAATCTATCACAGTGCTTAGTGTGTAATTTATGCTCAATAAAGATCTTTTCGTTTTCCAATCCTTAAATCATACTCACAAGTTAGTGACATAATATGTGACTTTTCTCAAGGATGTATGGACGAAGAGAGTCTATAAGAGTAGAGGTTTTATGTATTTACCTCTTGGAGTGGATATTATAAAGAACAATTATAAAAATGCCCCAACAGCATATTCATTATCAGAGAAGAGTATGAATTGAATGGGCAGCTACAACATTCTATTACTTGCAACATTCATACTACTTTCAACAAAAATGCCCTTCTAGATGTATAATTGTAGGTAACATACAAGGTAAAAATTCTAGTTTGATTAATTATTTATACTTAATTACTTATTTATGCTCAACATGTGTTTCTCCTGGGTAAAATCATAAAACTCACAATTATGTATGACTTTTACTTAAGAATTTCCCCAGTGGTTCTGGACTACTGAGTCCCTATATAACTTCTGTTTATTTTCCTGACAATTTGTCAATATACCACACAAAGTTATGGAAATTCTTCTACATTGCATCTGACATCTTTCAATAAAATGATGGAAAATCATGATCTTTACGTCAACAACACTCAAAAGATAACTAATTAGATTTTTAAATCTTTAGGATCTATAGAATTGAAAAGTCAGACATCAGGAATTATTAAAAGAAAAGAGACTGACAGTTCTGTCTACAGACTTTATTGATTACAATAAGATGTTTATAAGACCACAACACTAGAAAAAAAAAGTACTATAAATATTTTGCTATGAAAAATTCAGGAGTTTTTATATAGGATGCCAAGGAAATGTTAAAGGCTTTCACAAATCTCCAGCATCAGAATTCAAAAGCTTGGTGTACTCTACAAATAAGCAATGAACACTATACTTATAAATAGATTACCCACTGGACCCATTACTTAGTCACTCCTTAAAAACCTGGTAAAGACCAACTTCTTAAGAAACTGTAGCAGGTTACTCACCACCAAGTGATGAATGTTTCCTGGGGGCAGAGGGGGAATATTGTAGCAGGCAAACAAAAAGAAGACATTTCTTGGAAGAGGCTATGGTTTTAGGGTGTCTAAAAATAACAGAAACTCTCTAAATATATTTCTAGTCTCTTTATAATTGGAACATTCTTAAAACCTTCAAGGGAAAAAGACCTAATATTTACTCAAGTTTATTATCATCTGCAATGATGAAAGGAAGTAAATTGAATGAGAAAAAAAAAAGACCGCTTGGTGAGACAATGCCTTTTTTCCTCTAGCTTAAGCACATTTATTTCTTCTAAGAAGAAGGCTTTATGTTCTCAGCTATGCAATTTACAAATATGCATTGAACTGTACACAATTTCAACCTTGTGGGGGATGACAGAGCTTGTATTTCCTATTTTATATATGTTGGAAATTAAAACTATGCTTAGCAATTTCCTTGAAATTCGGTTGGATGGTTTGATGAGAAGCAAAAGGCATGACCATTCTCTCATATCAACACAGCTATTCTATACCCTGCTGATTTTCTTACAATTCTAGAACAGACAGACAAGGAAAGTGCTAGTAATGATAGAATTAAAAGCCTCTCAAGAGGTTTCATTAAGCAAGAGACTATCACCTGGGAAGAACTCAAGCAGCTCTCCATTAGAAATATAGACATAAAGAAGTGAGATATTTTTAGATTTGTTACTGTGATGATTTAATGTTTGAAAATATCCTTTGTCCTTCACCACCAATACCAATCCTCTTTCATAATTTCTAATTTTGGTTGCATCTGCTTGTTCAGAAGGTAAGTCTCCTCTCTGTTGTTAAAGCCCAACAACAAAAGACCACCAAGTGCAAAGCACATATCTGATAATGGACTCGCATCCAAAATATACAAAGAACTTTTAAAACTCAACAGTAAGAAAACAAACAACCCAATTAAAAAGCGAACAAAATTTCTGAACAGACACCTCACCAAAATCATGTACAGATGTAAAACAATGATATACCACTCCATACTTTCTAGAATGACTAGATTCCAGAACACTGACCACACCAAATGTCGGCGAGGATGTGGAACAAGAACTCTTACTCATTGCTACTGGGACTGCAAAATGGAATGCAAAATGGTACAGCCACCTTGGAAAACATCTTGACAGGTTTTACAAACCTAAACACAGTCTTACCATACAATTCAGCAATCATACTCCGTGGTGTTTACCCAAATAAGTTGAAAACCTATATTCACACAAAAACCTACATGAGAATATTTACAGTCACTTTATTCATGATTGCCCAAATATGAAGCAACCAGGATGCCTTTCGGTAGGTAAATGGATAAACTGTGGTATGTCCAGAAAATTGAATATTATTCAGTGATAAAAAGAAATGAATTACCAAGTCATGAGAAGGCATGATGAATCCTAAATGCATATTATGAAGTGAAATAAGCCATTCTGAAAAGGCTACATGCTATAAGATTCCAACTGTATGACCTTTTGGAAAAGGCAAAACTATAGAAACAGTAAAAACATCAGTCGGCGGTTTCCAGGGCATGTGGTGTGTGGGGGGGAGCGTGAATAAGTGGAACACAGGGAATTTTTAGGGCAGTGAACCTATTCTGTATGATAATGTAATGGTGGCTAGATGACATTATGCATTTGGCAAAATTTATAGAAACATGCAACAAGAGTTAACCCTCATGTAACTGTGGACTTTAGTTTATTATAATATGTCAATATTGGTTCAACAATTGTAACATACATATCACACCAATGCAAGATGAAACTGAAGAGGGGTGAGGGAGAATATATGAGAACTCTTTGTACTTTCTGCTCAGTTTTTCTGTAAACCTAAAAATGCTCTAAAAAATAAAGTCTATTGATTAAAAACTAATAAAAAAGTCACCAGGAAAATATTTGTAGTAAAAAATTTTAGAATTAACTTTTTACAGCAAGAAAAACATAAACCAGAGAAACTTTGAGAGATTATCAGTAATAGGGTCTCGGGAATGGCTTATTATAAGATTGAGCTTGATAATTTTAAAGAGGGACTAGGGAATCTTGGGCCACTTCTGGATTGAATGCTATCAGAGGTGGGAACAACAGGTATATTAATCATTTTTAAATCCAAGAGGTGGGGGATTAAAGCTAGTCTACAGATATTATTAGTAAAGAAGCAGTAGTCACTTATGTTAGTCAAAAGAGGGGAATGTTTAAGTCATTCTGGGGGTTATGTTAAAGCCTCATGTCTGTCTTCCCAAACATGGCTATAGAGAGGACTTGCCCAAGTATGGTCTATATTTTATGATCATTTATTTTAATTGGGACCATCGTGGCTTAGATGTTACTGGGACTGTTTTTTACTCGCTCACTATAATAACATGACAACAACTGAATAAATCACACCAAGTCTTGCTTGGTGTAGAACTAAAGTACCTGACATGCTCACTTGCCTAGCTGTCCTCTATTATCTAAGCAGTTCACAAACCCCAACAAGGTATTTCAAAGAATATCTGACTATTCTACTTTACAATCAGATTTCGATTATAGCATCATTCAGAATGCTCTCAGATGCAAGGAACATAAAATTTGAATGGACTGACTTAAACAATAGGGGAAAATTATTATCAGTCATAGCAAGATACATAATTATGATACTTCTAGGTATGGTCAATTCTGAGGTTTAATGACATTATTAAGGATCCAGGTTTTCTTCATCTTTTTGCTCTACAATGCTTAGTGTGTTAGCTTTTATCAATAGGCTTGTCCCTTCATGGTCTCAAGATGGCTGCAAGCACCCTCAAGCATTATATCCCCACACAAGAATAAAGGAGAAACACTGCATCTCTTCTTTGTCCCATTTTAAGACTGAAAATAACTTTCCAGCAACTTCCTCTTTCCATATGCATATTCCTCTATTTGTAATATTGTTTCATAATCTTAAATAAAATTGCATGTGTCATTGCATAAGTTCCTGATGTCTGGGACTAAGACCAGGAAATAGTCTTTGAATTTAGACCAAGGGCCAGCAAACATTTTCTGTAGAAGGGAAGAGAGTAAAAATTTTAGACTTTGCGGTCCACATAGGGTCTCTATTGCATATTCTTGTGTTTTGTTTTTGTTTTTCTTTACAACTCTTTAAAAATGTAAAAGCTATTCTTAGCTTTAAGGCTGAGCAAAAACTGGCTTTCAACAATAACGATGGTAAACTATACAATGTTTTATGTTTTTATCATGAATACAGTTCAGTTCAACAAATTGTTGAGCACTTCCTATGTGCCAGGCATTGAGAATGCAACCATGCATAAGTGAGCCAGGTTCCTATTCAGACAGTAAGTACTGAACTGAGGGCTTCCCTGGTGACACAGTGGTTAAGAATCCGCCTGCCAATGCAGGGGACATGGGTTCAAGCCCTGGTCAGGGAAGATCCCACATGCCGCGGAGCAACTAAGCTGGTGCGCCACAACTACTGAGCCTGTGCTCTAGAGCCCATGAGACACAGCTACTGAAGCCTGTGTGCCACAACTACTGAATCCCGCGCACCTAGAGCCCGTACTCCACAACAAGAGAAGCCACTGCAATGAGAAGCCCTTGCACCACAACAAAGAGTAGCCCCCGCTCTGCGTAACTAGAGAAAGCCCGCGCACAGCAACGAAGACCCAACACAGCCAATACATAAATAAATAAATAAATAAAATGTTAAAAAAAAAAAGAAGTACTGAACTGAGAAAGTAATTATATAATTAGAGGAAATCACTGAATATAGTGAATCTTTAGATTCCAGAGGCTCCCTTATAAAAGAGAAAGCAGCATTCAGAAATTTTGCTTTTTTAAGAAAAGCTCATATTCAGAAGAATATGTTTCTTATTTAGCTCTTTTTTTCAAATACCATGCATTCCTTGATTATCTTCATGTGCAAGCCTGTGTGAAGAATTATGTGTTTCGTTATGATAACATTTATCTTTTTGTTGGGTTCTTCCTCTTTTCACTTTTCACCTTCTATATGCTCCAGGAGTACGTTTATATCTCTCCTTTGAGCAGGTTGGGAAAACCTCTATATCTGCAGCTAGGAACCAATTCCTTATGTGGGAATTAGGAAGCTGGTGACCTTCGTGGAGCATTGGGATGGTTATCTCTATGGTATACATCTCTTATGAGGGTGTATATATCATACCCTTGAAAGCTTATAATTTCACTTTAGAACAAGTTTTCCAATTTGCAAAATTGAAGGAGTACATAGAAACGAGTAACGGCTTGTGAATAAAAGAGATGAATGATGCCTTAATCAGTTTTGGACAATAAACAGCTCCAGGATTTCAGTGGGTGTCCTACATTATCATTTTTTTCCACTCATGTGACATGCAGGCTGTAGGTAGGCTATGTCTGTGTTGGGACTGATCAGTTCTCTGCCAACTTTTCAGTCTGAAATCCAGACTGAAGAAAAAGCTCCTATCTGGGATATTTTGTTCCTATGGCAGAGGACTGAAAAAAAGACCAAGATGAATCAAGCAATCATGTCTAAACATTCTCCATTGCTCTCTTTAGATGTAACCAAGGAGAATAATAATAATAACAACAACAACAATAACAATAATAATGATATAAAGATAAAAGTTGGAGGATCAAGCTTTACTGATATCTTGAACAGTCACAGGGTCTTTGTTCCAGTCTCTTTTTACTTTTGCCAATACAATTTGTCAAAAACAGGTTACTTTTTTAAAGTTCTATTTCATGACAGTCAGCTCCATAAGCAATCACTACCTCTACAATTTCTTTTGAGCATAGCTCTTTCTCCTGACTTAATTTCAGGTACTTTGAGCCTATCGGATTTTTGTAGAATTATGCCCTTCTCTTTACCAGAGCCATTTTCAGAGTCCAACTGAAAGACCACCTTAATCCACTCAGAAATCTTAACATGGTGTATGACAGCCATGTTTGGTATTTAGACTGTAGTTCAAAAGATTTCCTAATTTTATGTTTTACTGATTGGAACTGAGGAATCATTCCATTTTCCAATTTTGCAATTTCCAGAATTGCTGAGATCTGTACTTCCTTTCATCCTCACCTTCAAACACATCAATTCTTTTCCGACCTCAGCTTTCTTACAGTGCTTTCTCAAATGCACCTAATAACAACCGACTCATGCTAGTAATGTACTGTTTTGAAACCTTTTTGCCCAAAGCCACAGCTCTTCACTGTACATCAACTGCCTTCCAAACAATCTCAAACAAAAATATTACAAAACACTTTGCCACTGTATAACACTTTTCCAGTTTCCCATAATAGTTTCTCCATCTCCTGGCGTCCAGAAAAATCTCTGTCACATATATTCGGCATTTTTGTTACATCAACCCACAAGGTTTAGCAGTTATTTTCTCAACTGGACATTTTTGCTGCTGTAACAAACAACCCCCATAGCTCAGTGGATTACCTCAGAAGCATTTTATTTCTCTCACGTTACATGCAAACTGGGGTTTGGCTATGGCTGCTTTGACAGTGTTTAACTGTGGTTGGCTCTGCTGTGAGCCTTCTCATTCCTGGCCTCACTGTGGAGGTACAGTTCCTGTCTGGGACATGTTTTTATGGCAGAGGGCAAAAGAGGCTGAGATGAACCATAAAAGCTCTTTCAAAATATCTGTCACATTTGCTCATATCTATCGGCCAAAGAGGGCAGGGAAGTATCTCCCACTAGAGGGAGGCACCAAGTCACAGGGCAATGGGCAGAGAGGTAAAGAGAGGCAGCAATATGCCTGTAATACAGTTTCAGACAAATGCTGTGTAGCAGGAAGGTCCTCGTGAGATACATTTCGTGAATGAGTAACTATTTGGATCATAAGAAAAGCTCTGAAATAGGGTAGAAAGAATCACAATAAGACTTTCCATTTTTCATTTAACTTTGTAATCCTTTGGGATAATGTGCTCAAATAATCAAGATAGTATCTGAAGTAAGTTAAATATCTCATATTCTTCTTCTCCTCTCCTAACCATCTCCTTCACCCAACTTCTCTACACCATCTTCATTAGAGAAGATAAAAACATTTTCATGATTAAAACAGATAGTTGAAGACCTGTAATGGGAAAGAGCTTTTCTAAATGACTTCCACATAACACAGGCAGAGGTGTTATATTTAGGTCAATCTGTGTATGGGCTCTGTGGAGAGTACCATCCCTAAAGAAATTTCTACAGTTCGTCACTTGTCAAATAAGTACCTGCCTTACTAGACCCTAAATAAGAATTATATCAGTAAAGATATAAAAAAACAAGTAGGAAATTCACTTTTAAGGGTATATAAAATTTTATCCCTGATCTTTAAATCATCCCTTATATATATCTCTCCCTAGAAATTCAACTGTTTCTCATTTTCATGAATTCTCCACATTACACAAGATTTTAAATAAACCAAAGCATATTATTCTTTATCACACAGGTTATATATTTCTATAACAATTATATTTAACCCTATTCTCTCTATATAACTGCTCCATTTTTATTTTATGTTAAGGGCCTAAAAAATAATTGCCATCATTTGGAAGGAACCTGCTTAGGTTCAGCTGTTGTTAGAATAAAGGCGGTTTCTTCTTTTGTAGCAGAACAAACTACTTCTCATTTGTGCTTGGAAAGCACATTTACAGAGAAAGCCATTTATAAAGATTTCAAAAGAAAATCTGATGTCAAGTGCCATAGTAAAGCAAACTCCACCAAAACTACAATTTTATACTTCAAGAAGCTAATATGCCTTTAATAAAACACATTTCCTGTTGAGATAAGTAGTGCTAAGTATACTCATTCTACAGATGAGGGAAAGCAAGGCTGAGGAAGAGTGCAAAGTAATTTTCCCAATGTCAAAGGAGTCAGAAGTAGATCTTGGAATAGGGCCCTAATAGATTACAGTGAAAAAAAGACAATTATAGAAATTATAAACCTCTCACTCATATTATAGTGTTTCTATTGCAGGAATAAATAGCCTCATCCATGGGATTAAATTAAACATATCTAATTTGTATGGGGAGTACAAATTTAAGTAGCTGAGCCTCAAAATTAATAGAGAACAGTCACAATACCCACATCACTTCAATGCACATATTAAACATAAAAACTAGAAAATTTATATTATTACAGAACTCACGATGTGCCTACGCTCTTCTATTTTCAACAGGGATGGCCACATCATTCATTTATTTACCAAGAAGTCATTCCAAGGCCAGAGTACATATGTGTTAATTTCATATATAAGGTTAAAAATTCTTATTATTATTTATCTGCCATATAATGTAACTTTAATATTGGGGATAAAGATAAGAGCAAAATATAGTTTACTGACGAGCTCACTGTGGAAACTTATGAAGGATGAGACTGTTGAACATTATATATTAAAGATATAACTTTTATTAACAAGAACTTTAAAATTTTGTGTACAATTCTGGGCATGCATAATAAATATGAATATGATCACCAGCAGAATGATAAAGGACATTGTGCTTGGATTTTCCTGAGACATTTGGACACTTTTTCTAGGAAAATTTATAGAATATCTCCATTTTCATATCTATTGTGTGTGACTGTGGCACCAGTAATCATAGTGCCTTGGCCCTCGGGCTAGACCATAAATTAAATACACAAATCATCTTTGCCTCACCTTAACCTTGAGAGGGCATGTTCACTCTGTTTCTAAAGAAATGCCATAAAATGTGCTTCTCTGGCAATTTTAATGCTTCATGATTCAAGCAACTACTTCAGCATATCTCAGGAATATCTTAAGATATGACCTTAATCTTGCCTCTTAGTTATAAATTAGTATGACTCACTTCCCTGTCAAAATCACTTAAAATCTTTGTAAATAAGACCTTTTGATCTCTGAAAGTTAAATCATATATCTTATTTCTAATATCACTATAAAATCCAAGTGTATGTATGGGTGAGAGTATTGAAAAGTAGCAATAGTTATTCATAATTAATATGTTAGAACTTATATATCCATGAAATGCTATTATTCAAAGTTGTGACCTTAAACACTTTAAGTGAATTCCAATGATGTTACCTTTTTCAAAACACCGCAGATATCAGTGTAAATACTCATCAGTAATGGGCTCCCTTTATAGTCATACCTTACTTTAAAAAAAATGGTATGTCCAATCTATCACTCACATTTTACCAGACTCTCTTCTAATTAATATTAAGCTGCTTCCAAAAATTAAGGTCACCCTGCAGGTTTCACTCTGTATTACCATCAAAACCAATGTGTTCAAACCTAACTTTCTAAAGGAACTAGAGGAAGAAGAACAAAAAACCCCAAAGTTAGTAGAAGGAAAGAAATCATAAAATCAGAGCAGAAATAAATGAAATAGAAATGAAGAAAATAATAGCAAAGATCAATGAAACCAAAGGTTAGTTTTTTGAGAAGATAAACAAAATTGATAAATCTTTAGCCAGATTCATCAAGAAAAAAAGGGAGAGTACCCAAATCAATAAAATTAGAAATGAAAAAGGAGAAGTTACAACTGACAATGCAGAAATACAAAGGATCCTAAGAGACTACTACAAGCAACTATATACCAATAAAATGGACAACCTGGAAGGAATGGTCAAATTCTTAGAAAAGTACAACCTTCCAAGACAGAACCAGGAAGAAATAGAAGATATGAACAGTAATCAATCACAAGTAATGAAATTGAAACTGTGATTAAAAATCTTCCAACAAACAAAAGTCCAGACCAGATGGCTTCACAGGTGAATTCTATGAAACATTTAGAGAAGAGCTAACACCCATCCTTCCCAAACTCTTCCAAAAAATTGCTGAGGGAGGACAACTCCCAAGTACATTCTATGAGGCCACCATCACCCTGACACCAAAACCAGACAAATATATCACAAAAAAAGAAAATTACAGGCCAGTATCACTGATGAACATAGACACAAAAAACCTCAACAAAATACTAGCAAACAGAATCCAACAACACTTTAAAAGGACGATATCCCATGATCAAGTGGGATTTATCCCAGCGATGCAAGGATTCTTCAATATATGCAAATCAATCAATGTGATACACCATATTAAAAAACTGAAGAATAAAAACTATATGATCATCTCAATAGATGCAGAAAAAGCTTTTGACAAAATTCAACACCCATTTACGATCAAAACTCTCCAGAAAGTGGGCATAGAGGGAACCGACCTCAACATAATAAAAGCCACATATGGCAAACTCACATCAAACATCATTCTCAATGGTGAAAAACTGAAAGCATTTCCTCTAAGATCAAAAACAAGACAAGGGTGCCCACTCTCGCCACTATTATTCAACATAGTTTTGGAAGTCCTAGCCACGGCAATCAGAGAAGAAAAAGAAATAAAAAGAATACAAATTGGAAAAGAAGAAGTAAAACCATCACTGTGTGCAGATGACATGACACTATACATAGAAAATCCTAAAGATGCCACCAGAAAGCTACTAGAGCTAATCAATGAATTTAGTAAAGTTGCAGTATACAAAATTAATACAAATCTCTTGCATTCCTAGACACTATCAACAAAAGATCAGAAAGAGAAATTAAGGAAACAATGCCATTTATCATTGCAACAAAAAGAATAAAATACCTAGGAATAAACCTACCTAAGGAGGCAAAAGACCTGTACTCAGAAAACTATAAGATACTGATGAAAGAAATCAAAGATGACACAAACAGGTGGAGAGATGTACCATGTTCTTGGATCAGAAGAATCAATATTCTGAAAATGACTACACGATTCAAAGCAATCTACAGATTCAATGCAATCCCTATTAAACTATGAATGGCATTTTTCACAGAACTAGAACAAAAAAGTTCACAATTTGTATGGAAACACAAAAGACCCTGAATAGCCAAAGCAGTCTTGAGAAAGAAAAACGGAACTGGAGTAATCAGGCGCCCTGACTTCAGACTATACTACAAAGCTACAGTAATCAAGACAGTATGGTACTGGCACAAAAACAGAAATATAGATCAATGGAACAGGATAGAAAGCCCAGAGACATACCCACACACCTGTGGTCACCTAATCTATGACAAAGGAGGCAAGAATACACAATGGAGAAAAGACAGTCTCTTCAATAAGTGGTGCTAGGGAAACTGGACAGCTACATGTAAAAGAATGAAATTAGAATACTCCATAACACCATACACAAAAATAAACTCAAAATGGATTAGAGGCCTAAATGTAAGACCAGACACTATAAAACTCTTAGAGGAAAATATAGGCAGAATACTCTTTGACATAAATTGCAGGAAGAAGACCTTTTTTGAGCCACCTCCTAGAGTAATGGAAATATAAACAAAAATAAACAAATGGGACCTAATTAAACTTAAAAGCTTTTGTACAGTAAGGGAAAACATAATCAAGATGAAAGGACCACACTTAGAATGGGAGAAAATATTTGCAAATGAAGCAACTGACAAGGGATTAATCTCCAAAATATACAAACAGCTCATGCAGCTCAATATCAAAAAAACAAACAACCCAGTCAAAAACTGGGCAGAAGACCTAAAGTCTTCTTTAGGTCTTCTTTAGACCTTCTTTCTCCAACGAAGATATACAGATTGCCAACAAACACATGAAAAGATGCTCAACATCACTAATTTTTAGAGAAATGCAAATTAAAAGTACAATGAAGTATCACTTTACACCGTTCAGAATGGCCATCATCAAAAAGGTACAAACAATAAATGCTGGAGAGGGTGTGAAGAAAAGGGAACCCTCTGACACTGTTGGTGGAAATGTAAATTGATACAGCCACTATGGAGAACAGTATGGAGGTTCCTTAAAAAACTAAAAATAGAACTACCTTATGACCCAGCAATCCCACTATTAGGCATATACACAGAGAAAACCATAATTCAGAAAGATACATGCACCCCAGTGTTCACTGCAGCACTATTTACAATAGCCAGGACATGGAAGCAACCTAAATGTCCATCAACAGAGGAATGGATAAAGAAGATGTGGTACATATATACAATGGAATATTACTCAGCCATAAAAAGGAATGAAATTGTGTCATTTGCAGAGACGTGGGTGGACCTAGAGACTGTCATACAGAGTGAAGTCAGAAAGAGAAAAACAAATATAGTACACTAACACATATATGTGAAATTTAGAAAAATGGTAAAGATGTTCTTATAGAGCAGACATAGAGACACAGATGCAGAAAGCAAACATATGGATACCAAGGAGGAAAGGGTGGGTGAGATGAATTGGGAGATTGGGATTGACATATACACACTACTATGTATAAAATAGATAACTAATGAGAACCTACTGTATAGCACAGGAAACTCCACTCATTGCTCTGCGGTGACCTAAATGGGAAGGAAATCCACAAAAAGAGGGGCTATATGATATCACTTATATGTGGAATCTAAAAAAAAATGATAAAAATGAACTTATTTACAAAACTGAAACAGACTAACAGACTTAGAGAACTAACTAATGGTTACCCGGTGGGGGGAGGGATATATTGGGAGTTTGGGATAGACATGTACACACTGCTATACTTAAAATAGATAACCAACAAGGAACTACTGTATACTGGCAGGGAACGCTGCTCAGTATTCTGTAGTAACCTAAATGGGAAAAGAATTTGAAAAAGAATAGATACATGTATATGTATAACTGAATCACTTTGCTGTACACCTGAAACTAATGCAACACTTTTAATCAAATATACTCCAGTATAAAAAGTAAAAAGCAAAACCAACAACAACAACAAAAAAACCAAAAGCAATGTGTTTAAGCATTGATAGCATTTCCAAAACAGAAATTCAAAAATATTTTGAGAAAATAGCCATAAAAGTAAAGTAGAAATAAAGTTCCCAAATGTCCTTGGAACACTAGTCACCACTCAAGTCCTTGTGCCTATGCTTCAGTTCAAAGTAGGAAGCTGACCTCTGACTTGTGGCATCAACTCCAGTCTTCTGGAGGATGCTAAACCACTTTCCCCAAAGTGCTGGAGAAATCCACATTGTTTTACTAGTTTCTTCACAAATGATAATTATAATAGTAGTAATCATATTAATAATAATTATGATGCATATTTATAATGGGCCAAGTACTTCCTAAATGAAATATTTCCTTTAATCTTCATAATAATCCAGTTTAACTCTCACAACAATCCTATCAAGTAAGGATTGTATGAATTTCATTTTATGCATAACGTCTTTAAAGCTGAGACGGGACTTCACTCTAATGTTATTATTGATTTGGCATTGGTCATCTGTAGAGCAGTCCTAGACAATGAGTATTTACAAATCACTGTAAAAGAATAATTATGCCTTCATTCATTCCTCATCCCCATTTAGGAACCACTCAGATAATAGTTCCTGGAATTCCTTCAGTGATAACCATTTGTCAGTTTGGGAATGCCTGGTTAAACGCTTTTCTTATGTCAGGATTTCTTATTTTTTTCTAAAACATGAGCATTATGAAGTTCTAAGAAGTTAACAGGATATATATTTTCCTGAACTAATTTGGTTATGAAATCTGTCTCCCCAGAAAATATTTTAAGCTTATATTAAAAGGAAAATACTTTCTCATCTCACTTAAGAGATAATAACCCGAATAGGCTGAATTATCTGAGTGCCACTCTTTGCATGGTGTTGCATCCCATAGAAAGACAAATCCAAACTTAATATTCAGAAAGTAATGCACATCTTTATGGAACTCTAAAATTGACAACAGAGGGGTAATTATATTAAATTTACATACAGCAAAGCTTGTTTAAAACCTCCACACCCTGTTGGTGTACTCTGTCAAATTCCCATGCTATCTGCTAAAAAAAAATCTATTTGCTTTCTTGCCTTCAAAATGCTCTAGAAAAATCTCAGATCTGCCCTGATTCTATTCCCTTCTCTTCTCCCTCCTTCTCCTTCCTGTCAACTTCCAAATTAATTTTCTGCATAAGTTTCTCCCTGTCTGTATCAGGATGCTTTCAGCTGCAGGTAAATAAATATATTTTTTGACAGAAATCACATGAATAATGAGGAATTTATCTTCCTACATAAGAAGAATGGAGGCAAGGTAAGTTCACAGTGCTTATTTAACAGCTCACCAATGTGAGGCTTTCAGTTTGGTTGTTCTGCAATTTTTTTTGTTTGTTTCTGTTTTCCTTTCATGGCAGTAAGATGGTTGCACCAACTACAAATACCACACTCTTATCCCAAAGCATCTAAAGGCAAGAATAGGACTAAGCCCCTTAGTCATGTCCCTTTATAAGAATGAAGAACATTTTCTCAGAAACACCCACTAATACTCTAATGTCTCATTGGTTAGGATTTTATCATGTGCTCATGGATAAATTAATCACAGGTAATAGGAATGGAATAACTATTATTAGCTGGTCTAATCAAAACTCAAGTCACGAGGCTGGAGAGGAGCCCATGGAGTACCTGACAAAATGCTGATTTGTTCAGAAAGAAGAGGAGACATATTTTTGAGTAGGAAACCATTAGTCGCTATTACCTGCCCTTTCTACGCAGCTTCTCTCTCACTCTTGCAATATCCCACTATTCATTATTCCTATTCAGTCCTACGAAAAGACCCTACAAATGAAATCCTCTATAAGGAGACAAGGAGAGATGAAGTTACAAACAACTATACACAATTTTTCTATGCCATATATGTATATATGTTTATATAGCATGGACAATAATGCATAAATATAATATTATCCTACTGTTTCTATAGCCTGTCATTTTTCTTTTAACAGTAGATTGTTCATCTTTCCGTGAAAATTAATAGACTCTTACAACATTTTTACTGACTGGCTATTAATTTTGTGACTACTAAAATTATTAACCATTTGTATATTTTCTTGCATTTTCTTTGCCTATTTTTCTTCAGGTTTGTTTTCTTATTGATAAAAGACCTCTAATGTACTAAAGATATTAATAATTTTTTTCATATATATTGCAACTATTTTCTCAGTTGACTTTCAATTTTGTTATGCATTTTTTCACATCAGAAGAAATGCAGGTTTCATGTAGTCAAATTCATCAAGTTTTCCTTAAAGGGCCAATCTTCCATGTTACTCTTAAAATGCACTTTCCATCCTAGGATTATATATGGTTTCTTTGTCTATGGTTTTTACCCAAAGCGTACTTTAAAAGCATTGACCCTGGAGCCAGTTTGCCTAGGTTCAAATCTCAGTCAGCTACATATTAGGTGTGTCATTTAAGACAATTCAATTAAATTCATTTTGACTTAATACCAAGTCACTTAGAACCTACAGTACTTGGCTATTCTTCCAGTACTTTTATTATATATGTTACAGGTGAAGTTTCAATCCATTTGGATTTAATTTTGTACAGAGTACAACTTAGGGAGTTAACTTTATATTTTCAAATGGTTAGCCAATTGTCCCAAAACCATTTAAGTAAAATAATAATTCTTTTCTGCTGATTTAAAATGTGACCTTTATCATAATTACATTCCTTACCTGATTTGTTTCTGGGCTTTCGATTTTGTCACATTTCCTTGTATTTCCTGTAGTTTTCCCTTTATTTCAATACTATGCATCTTGGTCCAAAAAAATTCTTGAGGCCCAATGTGGACTGTAACCTTTTTAAAAGTTCCTTTTCCTCTTTCTCTCATTGAAAAAGTTTGTCTTGGCATTGATATTTTTTAATATTAACGATACGATTCATATTTTCTTATTGTTGGCATTTTCCTAGTATATCATTATTCTCACTTTAATCTTTTACTTTCCATGTGTCTGAAACATTTCATTTAGCTATATTTATTACATGCAGCTTACAATTGGGCTTTGATTTTTTACCCAATCTGTTTATTTACACATATTAAAATGTTTTCTTTAATGTCAAGTTTCCTATTTCTAATCCTTTATTTTCTTTATTTTAATAAATGAAGATTTTTGTTTTGTGTTCCTTATGTGTTTGTATGTGCACGTTTAGTATGATACTTTAGGTACTTTCTCATCTGGTTTCAGTTCTACTGGCTATAGTGCCAACCTTATATAATACACTTAAAATCTTATTTATTTTTTCATCAACTTTGATAATATTCTTTAACTAATATTCACTACAAATGATAAAATATGAGCGTATCCCCTGGGACTTTCATCCCACTCCCAGCAGTCAACAATAGACAGCAGAGCAGAAGGTTGGCTATACTCCTACACTGTAGCACAGGGAAGCTTTAGAAGTGCAGGCAGTATATCTGGTTATGAGTAAAATCATCATCCCTTTACGCTAACACTTTTTCCTCAGTGAAGGAGAGTGACCCAAGACCCAGAAATTAGCATGGCTTAAAGAACATTTCTTTGAGCCTGTAAGCACCTCTGGGATTCTCAGATACCTATATCTATACATCAATAATATATCAATATAAATATATAGTCTCAGATATATATACACATATATGTAGATACACATATACACACATATATACACATATATATACATATATATGCACATACACATATATACACACACACACATATGAAAAAGAAGGCACAAAAATAATTATCTTCAAAACCCTTCTGTCTTTTCAGACAAAAGCTGCTGCTAAAGCATAAAGTACTATCATTGTTATGGGTACTCAGGTATCATTTTAGATTTCAGAAGCAACTAAACCAAACACTGAGTGTGAATATGTTTTTTTAAAAACGAACAAAATATTTCCCTTTTAATCTTCTACCTGTTTTGAAATTGCCACATAATCTTCTTTCTTTCCCAATCTATGTTCAATACATTTCACCACCATGGGTGTGATGTAAGAGAGAAAAGTTGTGGGACTTAAAAAATAACACTTGTCATCATTACTTTTATTAATCCCTCAGAGAAATGAAACACCTTTAAATATGTTACAGAACCAGATACAAGCTTAAATACAGCTTGTTAGAAGATATTTAAAATGTGATTCATCTGCTATTAATCTCTTAACCTCCTCTGCAGTATGCTGTCACCGAACAAGGAACAATCTAGAAGGCTTTTAGAATCTGACACTTCTGCTATAAACATTTCAGATTAAAGACGCTGGTGCTTGTTCAGAAACGTCTTGATCCACCCAGGGGCCACCTCTCCCCTTTAAGAACAGAAAGAAAGTTGATGATAGGTTGCTAAAGGAAAAAAAAAATTTTTTTAACATCTTTATTGGAGTATAATTGCTTTACAATGTTGTATTAGTTTCTGCTGTATAACAAAGTGAATCAGCTATACGTATACATATATTCCCATATCTCCTCCCTCTTGCATCTCCCTCCCACCCTCCCTATCCCACCCCTCTAGGTGGTCACAAAGCACTGAGCTGATCTCCCTGTGCTATGCAACTGCTTCCCACTAGCTATCTATTTTACATTTGTAGTGTATATATGTCAATGCAACTTTTCATTTCATCCCATCTTACACTTCCCCCTCCCCGTGTCCTCAATTCCATTCTCTATGTCTGTGTCTTTATTCCTGTCCTGCCCCTAGGTTCTTCAGAAGCTTTTTTTTTTTTTAGGTTCTATATATATGTGTTAGTATTTGATATTTGTTTTTCTCTTTCTGATTTACTTCACTCTGTATGACAGACTCTAGGTCCATCCACCTCACTACAAATAACTCAATTTCGTTTCTTTTTATGGCTGAGTAATATTCCATTGTATATATGTGCCACATCTTCTTTATCCATTCATCTGTCGATGGACATTTAGGTTGCTTCCATGTCCTGGCTATTGTAAATAGTGCTGCAATGAACATTGTGGTTCATGTCTCTTTTTGAATTATGGTTTTCTCAGGGTATATGCCCAGGAGTGGGATTTCTGGGTCATATGGTAGTTCTATTTTTGGTTTTTTAAGGAACCTCCATTCTGTTCTCCATAGTGGCTGTTTCAATTTACATTCCCACCAACAGTGCAAGAGGGTTCCTTTTTCTCCTCACCCTCTCCAGCATTTACTGTTTGTAGATTTTTGGATCATGGCCATTCTGACTGGTGTGAGGTGATACCTCATTGTAGTTTTGATTTGTATTTCTCTAATGATTAGTGATATTCAACATTCTTTCATGTGTTTGTTGGCAATCTATCTTCTTTGGAGAAATGTCAATTTAGGTCTTCTGCCCATTTTTGGATTGGGTTGTTTGTTTTTTTGATATTGAGCTGCATGAGCTGCTTGTAAATTTTGGAGATTAATCCTTTGTCAGTGGCTTCATTTGCAAATATTTTCTCCCATTCCGAGGGTTGTCTTTTCGTCTTGTTTATGGTGTCCTTTGCTGTGCAAAAGCTCTTAAGTTTCAGTAGGTCCCATTTGTTTATTTTTGTTTTTATTTCCATTTCTCTAGGAGGTGGCTCAAAAAGGATCTTGCTATGATTTATGTCAAAGAGTGTTCTGCCTATGTTTTCCTCTAAGATTTTTATAGTGTCTGGCCTTACATTTAGGTTTTTAATCCATTTTGAGCTTATTTTTGTGTATGGTGTTAGGGAGTGTTCTAATTTCATTCTTTTACATATAGCTGTTCAGTTTTCCCAGCACCACTATTGAAGAGGCTGTCTTTTCTGCATTGTATATTCTTGCCTCCTTTATCAAAGATAAGGTGACCATATGTGTGTGGGTTTATGTCTGGGCTTTCTATCCTGTTCCATTGATCTATATTTCTGTTTTTGTGCCAGTACCATACTGTCTTGATTACTGTAGCTTTGTAGTATAGTCTGAAGTCAGGGAGCCTGATTCCTCCAGCTCCGTTTTTCTTTCTCAAGGTTGCTTTGGTTACTCGGGGTTTTTTGTGTTTCCATACAAATTGTGAAATTTTTTATTCTAGTTCTGTGAGAAACGCCATTGGTAGTTTGATAGGGATTGCACTGAATCAGTAGATTGTGTTGGGTAGTATAGTCATTTTCACAATGTTGATTCTTCCAATCCAAGAACATGGTATATCTCTCCATCTGTTTGTATCATCTTTAATTTCTTTCATCAGTGTCTTATAGTTTTCTGCATACAGGTCTTTTGTCTCCTTAGGTAGGATTATTCCTAGGTAATTTATTATTTTTGTTGCAATGGTTAATGGGAGTGTTTCCTTTAGGAAAACATTTTTAAAGAAGAAAAATATATATTGGATACAAACAAAGGAAAACTTTAGGGAATCTAGCTAAATATGTGTGGCTTTTCCTTTAAATAACTGTTATACTTTAAGTACATGTAGCTATTTGCTCTAGTTAAGTGCTAAGCACCTTAAATTTAAACAAGAGCTCATATATGTATGAGTTGAAAAAAACTAATATTATCCTGATCAAAATGAGATAATGATATTAAATTCTACTTGTCTTCCCTTTCTGGTAAGTGTTCATAACTCTTTTTCTGGAAGACCCTCCTAGGGGCATTTGTTTCATATGCTTGATTCCCAATTCCATAATATAGTTTTTAAAAATTATTATGGGAATATCTATGAAGATTTCCCAAAAAAATAGGGGTATATCTAAGAGCTATGGAGATCATAGCTACAAAACTACCAATAATCATTTGATAGTTTTATTAATACCAAACACCACCACCTTTTCCTGCTAAAAATACCTGATAGCTGAGTTCATTAAATTAAAAGAAATAAACAGAAGAACAGAGTTTTGTCTATTTTAATGCAAATATATACTTATATTCAACTTAGGCTTTGTGCCCAATTTTGTAGTTTCTAGGAATTTTAAAAAATTTTAGATAACATTTATAATACTTCAGTTGAAATAAAAAATAACAATAATTTTGTTAGTCTTGTTTTTGTGGTGCTAAGAGATGTGATTAGAAGACATCCTACTTGAATATTTTCTGCCTTTAGTCATACTTGAAACTTTGCTGTGTATTTTTTCTTATTTTTGCCTTAAACCACAGAATAATTCATTTAATATGAATTTTCTCTGATGATTTTCTGTATTTAGAAAATAAGACTACACATATCATGAAGGCAGTCTGTTTTACTGTCTGTCTGACTTTACTTTTTATTCAGTCATTGTTTACCCAGTGTCTAGAATGATTCTTCGTATATACAAGGCACCAATAAATATCAATGATGAAGGAATGGAGACACCATTAAACTTATTCTAAGGGCTTGCCTAACTTCTGGTGTCACTCAGCAATAAATACTGGACACCTACAGTGTGTGTTCTGAGACTTTCATGGCAAAGTAGCCATGGTAGCTTCATGGAACACAGGGTCCTAGTGGATGAAAATCTGACAAGCAACTTCAGTAACTGCCCATACATAGACGGCACTGAGTGCTATGGGAGCACACTGAGCGGCACCTCACACACTGGGCCAGAGGAAGTGGATGTATATATATTGAAATTTGAAGCCTACATAAGTGTTATTCAGGTGAAGAGATAAAGAGAACAGAAGTGGTTGATGGAGGGCATGGAGATAGAACCCATCTGGTATATGAAAAATACTTGGAGAAAGATAACACAGGATGTTTAGGGTAATTTAAGCAGCTCAATAAGTCTGGAGAGCAGAATGTGAGGAGGAGAGAAGCGAAAGAGGAGACTACGGAGGTGAGAAGGAACCAGATCTCCAACTTGAGGAAGAGATAGAAGCCTCAAGTCTGGGCCATGTGACTAGTCATACCACTTTGAAGGTCACTAGTCCAGGGTTCACAGTGGGAAATCCATTAGGGATATCTGGTTTGGCCTGAGAGTTCAAAGTTATGTCTTCTTAGTCTCCAAAATATCATCTTAGAGTAGGGTTTATTGGCTGATGCAGCAGACTTCTCTTAAAAGTCTGTGTTTCTAATAGCCAGAAATAGCCTATGGAAACAATGTCTTCAATAGACTCCCAAGGCTTTGACTGCATGCAGAGTAGTAGATAGATAGATAGATAGATAGATAGATAGATAGATAGATAGATAGATAGATATTATGTGTGTATGTTTGATGATATATATCATATAATCTCTGGTGAGTGACATCAGAGGTTAGGCAACCTCCCTAGAGTAAATCTAAGGGTAGTTCCATGCCTTCATCCCTTCATCATTGGGTAGTATTTATTGGTGGCTTCTACATAGAATGAACATGTCCTGCTTTGGATCTAATGGGTACTCATTGCTCTTGCATGAAACTCCTTCACTATTTTTGCCCTCAACAGATGGTTGTAAGAATATAAATATGAGAAATTGAATACTGCCTGGTTTAGAACTGGCCTTCTGGCTGCCTTTTCCCCCTCCTTTTCATGTTCCTCTTCCTCACTATTGTTCTAATTATGAGGACCCTCACAGCATATCACAGACCCTCTATTGTTAGAATTCATGAAGTCCATGACATATAAGGATGCTGCATGAAATCTCAGCATGAATGCAAATTTGGCTTCCTCTTCTCCTCTGATCTTCTCCTTTCAAAGTGGTTTAACTCAGAACAGCTTAAATTTCCTGAATTCTCTAAACATAGAAATATATTTACTTACCTTATCCTCAAAACTCTGACCAACCTCTCTTGAAGACAGTTTTGCTTAAATGTGTGGAAAGAAGCCAATTTATTTTTATACAGCAGTAGAAGAGAGGCCAAGAACTGATAACCGATTTTTTTTTTTTTTACTCTGGTAAAAGTAAAGTCTGACATACGCTCACCCACATTGCTAAAGTGAAGACAAGAAATGACAAGTGCCTCCAGAGGAATTGATTTTAGACTGTTTGAATCTGGACCAGTCAAGGGAAAAAAAATCTACTAAAAAACTTTCATCAAATATGCCATGGTCTCTCAAAGAACAACCTTATACGTAAGAAGTCAAAGTTTTTTTCAATTTTTTTTGAGTGCTAATAGCTCACTGCTGTATGCTGAGGCAATTCTTAACAACAGAGAAAACGAGACAATTTTAAGAGCAGGTACGATGGTCTTGGATAATTGAAAAGCCTATGTCCATAAGGCCAGATGAGCTTGCTTAACAAGAGAGAGTTTAATTTTGGTCTGGAGTCAATCAAGAAGTGATTACCAGCTCTGTGTAAAGAGCCTATCTATTACTTGCTACCTGACAGCAAAAAGAATGGGATTTAGACTGAGCAGAATTGACAGCTGCCAAAAAGCTATTTGGAATTTCAGGAATGGAGGAAAATGGACTGAGCATATAGAGTTTTTCTTTTCTGTGCTTTAAAGCACCCAGATTGGACAAAGGGAGTCAAAATATTGTAGAAGTAGAATTGCACTGAGCAGACAGATGGTTGGAAGACCTGACTTTTGGTCCTGGCTAATTGTATGATCTTAAGAAAGTCATTTAACTTACCTGGGTCTTGTATTTCTCAGCCATAAAAATGAACAATTGAACTAGACAGTCTCTAAGCTCAACTATATGAGCTTCAGGAAAACAAGGACAAAGTGTTTCTTCTTAGCCTCTGTAACTAGCAAAGGGCCTGGCACACAATAGGCACCCAATAAATACTCCTTATGTGAATAGAAAAACTATTTGTTAAATTTCTTCTCAGAGAAAGGCATCATGCTTATTCATGTATTGTATATAGAGAGATTAAAATAATTATTAAAATATATTGATAATATACATTGAGTTATTAGAATATCAATTTACATAACTGAAGTAACCACACATAATTTGAAATATTAAGCTTAATTGAAATAGCACTTTGACATAGGCTCTAACTAGTAAGTGTAATGAATATTTTCCAGCAGATTTGTCTGGATATCAATTTAAATAGGTATCTTGCTCACGAGGTGAAATTTGTTTCAGCTGAGACTTTAATGTTAAAAATGGTCAAAAGCCAAATAACTGAAGGATGAGACCAAATCATTGGTTGCACTGAAGTCTAATAGCAATTATTTTTTTTCTGTAGGTCCCATCCAGATACAAGAGAGAGGGGAACTGGTAAAAACGATATTTGCATAAAAGTTTCACATGCCTATAATAGTATGCCATTTATTTTCACAAATTTTCAGTTTATACTGATGTCCCTTTCAAAGAGATGGAGTATGGTGCTGTCATTTGTGACACTTAATATAACCAAAGGGCTATAGACATAGGGTGATGGCCTCAGAGACAGTCAGACACAAGGGGAGACAATGACAGAAGGAAAGGGGAAAATCATTGCAAATGCTACACCTTCTCCAAGTGTTTTCCCTGGTCAATAATATCTTGATTTCTGGCTATCCTTACATTGTAAGTAACTCATTTGATGGTGATGGTGATTAAACCATTTTACCAATGAAATGAATATTAAAGACAAACATAAAAGGTATTTGTGTTGAAGAGGAAGCTCTCCTAACAAAGATACAACAGATAATGATGAATACACAGAAGACTTAAGGACTTCTTTTGAATTTTCTTATATCCAGAGTTTTAAATATGGGTCTAGAAGTTGAGACAAGACTCTAAACCACCTGGTGACTTTCTTGAGACCTAAGCCTCAGGCTCTTTTACATGGAGTTTTACTGTTTCTACTTCAAGTATAATCTCACCTCAAGCTTTTTGATTTTAAAATATTATTAATAAAATAGCCTAATGGAGAATTTCGGTTGTCAAGATTCAAGACATTACAACATATTTTTCTCTTTGCTAATAGGAAAAATTGAGGGGTACTTATTTTCATACCAAAGCCTATGGTAGTTTTAACCAGCAAAAACTGAAAATGAATGAAATCTTGAAAAATTTTAGTCTGTAGATAATACTGTGGTCCCATCTATACAAAAATGTAAAAGACTAGGGTTATTATTATCTTGAGTCAGATAACTATTTTCTAAACACACTATACACACAAACATATGGTGACATCTGGATATCCATTCCAAAATGGATCTAACTAAGTTAGAATTAATCTTGATGTAGGCTACCTACATATGGCAGCTTTGATTCATAAATTCCTCAGGATTCCAGGTATTTTCCTCATGTTTTTGTGTCGTTAGTGGCTTGCATTCACAACGTTACCTGATGTTTAAAAAATGCTTCTTTTTCTCCAGTCATTATGTCTTATGGAAAGGAACGATAAGGATACATCCCCTCTTTAGAAGATACTTCCCAGAAGATGCATACATACTACTTCTTATGTTCCATTGGTCAGAACTTAATTACAAGATTACACCTGACAGTAAACATAGCTGGAAAACATGGTCTTTATTGTAAGTTGTCATATGACCCTGTAAATCATGTGACGTAAGGGGGAAAACTAGAAGACTATAACAATACACTTATTTTTGAGATGAATCATAAATATAATCTGCTATTAAACTACCCAAGATATAATAACTGCATAGCTATGACAATCAAGTTGTATTGAATATAGACCTGTCTTTTAATTACCAACATCTGAACCCATTCTTAAGTTCCTTGATTAAAGGATGACATTAATAACACTAATGCCCAGATATCATGTCCCTTTAAGTGTCAGTTTCTTTGGTTCTATTTTTAAAAGCAAACAATACCCAAAATCCATCTCATAAATGCATTCCATTAATCATAAAGGAAACCAGGTCAGAATTTCAAATTTAGCACACCACAAAATCAACCATTTTAAAATTAATATTCTTCTAACAGAGAATCAGTAAGTCCATTATACTCAAAAGGACAATATGTGTCAGATTCTATCACAGCACGCTATATCAGCAGTATGTATTAAGTTGATTATTCTTTCCCTCTAGAAACGTTCTTCATTTGTTTTCCATGACTCCATATTCTCCTGGTCATTCTTTTTGTTCACTGGTCTCTTATCCTTTTTTTTTTTCCTTTGCTAGTTATACACTGTCTCCATGACCACAAAACATTGGAGTGGTCCAGAGCTCATTTCTTGGATCTTTGCTTATCTTTATCTATACCCGTTCACTTGGTGATATCATCCAGTTTTATGACTTTAAGAACAATCTGCTAGTGACTCCAAAATTTGTATCTGCAACCTAGATCTACCCCTAAATTCCAGACCTGTATATCCAACTGCCTTCTCAGTATTTTTATTGGATGTCAAATGGGCATCTCAAAGTTATTATGTCCAAATGAAGACTTTGGCTCTCCTCATCCCAATCTACTTCTCTATAGTCTTTTTAGTTTATATTAATAATAACTCCATCTCTCAGTGTCTCAGGCCAAGAAGTCTTAAAGTCATCCTTCAATCCTCTTTTTTTTTCACTTCCATATCCAATCCAATAGCAAATTACTTGGGCTCTTCAGTCTAACTCCACACGGAAGCCAGACAATATTTAATAATCAGATCATGTCAGTCCTATGATGGTAACTTTCTGATGCCTTCTTCTTTTACTCAGATAACTAGTCTCCACTATGATCTCCAAAACATTATAAAATCAGGTTGCCCATTATCACTTCCTCGTATTTCCTAGTAGTCTCCCCGTGCTCACTCCTGTCAACCACAATTATTTACTCCTAGTCTTTACGCACATCAAGAATGCTCTTACTTCAAGGATTTTGCATTTGCTATCCTCTTTTCCTCAAAACTTCTTGCCCCATATATTCACACGGCTAACCCCCTCACCTTTTTCAAGTCTTTCTCCAATGTCACCTTTCTGGTAGGGTATTATCTGACCCCTTATTTAAAATTAGCTCCCTCACCCATCCAATAATCTAAATCCACCTTTCTTGCTTTATTTTTCTCCTAAGCCCTTTTCACCAACTAACTACTATGACATGATGTATTTGGTTTATTTTCTGTTTCCTCAAACTAGCAATAATCACCATGAAAGCAGGAATTTCAGGGTGGGGGGGCTTTTACTCATCTTTAGTGCCTAGAGCAGTACTTATAACATAGAAGATGCATTATAATATTAATAACATGTTATATCTTAGCTTAAAAAGCATAAAACGACCTGTACGGACTCCGCCTATCTACCCTTCTGTTTGCTAAGCCAGATGCATAATTAATGGAGACTTACTGATCTATAAATTCCCTTGGTTTGCTCTTTGCCTTTCCCTATTTTTGTTTTATTTATGCAGTAGTAACAGATCTGTTGGATATTTGCTTTTTTGAGAATTTGCCAGTGTATGCATTTTAATTGACCTATTACACATGGCTGAATGAATCAAGCAATTTACCATGGTTAAGTCCCTTGATTACATAGGAATCATGCAGCATTCTAGAACTCTTCCTTGCCTAGATACTTAAGATTATTTGGTGTATATTCTTCTTCAATTTATATTCTGTCTTCTATTATTTGGTGGAGTCTTTTTTGCATTTTTCTTTAGAGTAAGGAACATCTTATGTGTGCCCATGTGATACTAAAAAGTCATATAAGGCCTAAGTATATGTAACATTTGTTTCTGTGCATTGAAATCACTTTCTGGCATTACAGCACATGTAAGGGTCTATTGTACAATATGCTTTCATTTCATTTATAACCAAACTGAACAGGAGTGACATTGTGGAAATGAATAGAGTTTACTCCTGCTCAGTTTGAAAAATTGCATCTGACATGAAGTGAAAGGAAATATGTGGAAGGGTTGAAACCAAAAAAAAAAAAAAAGAGAGAGAGAGAAAAGAAAAACAGTGAAATTTTCTCAAAGAAAATATACCATTCTTTGCCTTCTCCTCAAGGAAAAAAGCATATATATCATGTTTTTTACCAATTAAAAATGTCAGCATCATTTGCAAGTTATTTATTATAGTTCACTTAAGTATAATGTGTATTTATCAAGTTGTATAGTGTCAAATCACTAAAGACAATATTTTGCCATCATTACTAATATAAACTCTGTTTCAGGAATATGTATTATTAAAATCATGGTAGGAAAACTCAACTGTGGGCAAGGTACTTAAAACAGCTCTTGATTTAGAAATAAATTTCTAACCAACATTGTACTATAAATTGGCAGAACAAAAAACCTTACAAAAGAAGTAAGTTTAAAGACGGAACAATAAATGCTGGAGAGGGTATGGAGAAAAGGGAACCCTCTTGCACTGTTGGTGGGAATGTAATTTGATAGAGCCACTATGGAGAACAGTATGGAGGTTCCTTAAAAAACTAAAAATGGAACTACCATATGACCCAGCAATCCCACTACTGGGCATGTACCCTGAGAAAACCACAATTCAAAAAGAGTCATGTACCACAATGTTCATTGCAGCACTATTTACAATAGCCAGGACATGGAAGCAACCTAAGTGTCCATCAACAGATGAATGGTTAAAGAAGATGTGGCACATATATACAATGGAATGTTACTCGGCCATAAAAAGAAACGAAACTGAGTTATTTGTAGTGAGGTGGATGGACCTAGAGTCTGTCATACAGAGTGAAGTAAATCAGAAAGAGAAAAACAAATACCGTATACTAACACATATATACGGAATAAAAAAAAAAAAGAAAAAGGTTCTGATGAACCTAGGGGCAGGACAGGAATAAAGACGCAGATGTAGAGAATGGACTTGAGGACACGGGGAGGGGGAAGGGTAAGCTGGAACAAAGTGAGAGAGTAGCATTGACATATATACACTAACAAATGTAAAATAGGTAGCTAGTGGGAAGCAGCTGCATAGCACAGGGAGATCAGCTCAGTGCTTTGTGATCACCTAGAGGGGTGGGATAGGGAGGGCGGAAGGGAGATGCAAGAGGGAGGGGATATGGGGATCTATGTATACACATAGCTGATTCACTTTGTTATACAGCAGTAACTAACACAACATTGTAAAGCAATTATACTCCAATAAAGATGTTAAAAAAAAAAAAAGACATGGAATAGATCTAAATATGGTGTGGTAAAGATTTATTGTTCTATTTAGCATCTAACATCTTTTTCTGTTCTGTGGTTAACAATGCCTTGTATTTCTTTCCCAGAACCATTATTTCTCCTTTCACAATTTGTATATGATTGGCTAGTTTTGACTCCTTTCTTGATTGTTACAGACTGAATGTTTGTGTGCCTTCAAAATCTATATGTTGAAGCCCTAACCACCAAGGTGATAGTATTTGGAAGTAGAGCCTTTGGGAGGTAATTAGTTTAGATGATGTCATGAGGGTGGAGTTCTCCATGTGGGATTAGTGTCCTTATAAGAAGAGGAGGGGACAGAGCCATCTCTCTCCCACCATGTGATAACACAAAGAGAAGGTGGCCATCTGAAAGCCTGGAAGATAGCTCTCACCAGAACCTGACCATGCTGGCATCCAGATCTTAAACTTTAAGCCTCGAGAACTGTGAGGAAATACATTTCTGTAGTTTAAGCCACCCAGCCTATGACCTTCAGATGCATTAGGTCTGGCCAATCTGTATATTTCATGCTTCCGGCCATAATGATTGAATCATGGAGGATTATCTGGCATAACTCAAACAATTAAGAGTTAGATCTGGATATTTTTAGAATTCCCTCAGCCTTTCACAGCTGGGATTCCTCTCTGAATCACAGCATAGAAAATGATTTCAATGTCTACTTTCTCAGTTCTCCCCAAAATAGTACCCCACTACTACCAGCTAAGATGTTGCATAAGAAAGTTAACTGTTTATGAGTGATACATCCACTGTCTTGAAACATTGAATTTGTTAAGGCACCAGGACTTAAAGCCTTAATATTTAAATTTTAGTTGAGAAAGTCTCCCTTATTGGGGAGTATAAGATTGGAAGAACGTAAAGATGGAGCTACTAGCTCCATGAAGCCTATTAATTCTTGGATGTCAGTGTAAGTGATGCTTCCTCTTAGAAGCCTTCCTTGACCTCTATCTTAATCCATTTGAACAGCTATAACAAAAAATACCATAAACTGGGTGCCTTGTAAACAACAAACATTTATTTCTCACAGTTCTGTAAGTTGGGAAGTTTAAGTTCATGGGACTGACAGATTCAGTGTCTGGTGAGAGCCTGCCTCTTCGTTAACTCTTGTCTTCTCTCTGTGTCCTCACATGGCAGAAGGGCAGGGTTCTCTATGGAGACTCTTTTATAAGGGTACTAATCCCATTCATGAGGGCTCCAGTCTCATGGCCTAATCACCTCCAAAATCCCCACCTCAAAATATGTTCATATTGGAGATTAGGTTTCAACATATGAATTTTGAGGGAACACAAACATTCAGACCATAGCATCCTCCATGATAAGTTAAATCTCCCTACTGTGGATGCTCATACACATTCCTTTAGCAGGTATCACAGCTATAATTTTAAAATTGTGTTTGTGATTATTTGATTAATGCCCAGCTTGCCCATCAGAATTTAAGCAACATGAAAGTAGAAACCGTGTCTGGTTTTGTTTAGCATTTTATCTCCAGTACCCAGCACTGCACCTGGCATGTAGTATATGCCAAATAATTGTGAGATGGATGAAATGAATAATCTTAAAAATAATTATTTTCATATTCAATAAATGTACTCTGCACTGAAAAATTTATGCCCATTAAAGTTACAAAATACAATACAGTAAAGAAAAAGCTTAAAGTACCTTATACATTCAACTTTCTTAGTAATAGGAAAATGAATTTTTATTTTTCTAGTCTATTATTTTTTATTTCAAGGAGATGTAAAGTTAATCTGACTCAAAAGACTGAGTTATTTGTAGATACTTTATCAAAGATAGCAATTCTACAGGCACAAATAATTTTAGACATATAATTTTTAAACCATATTCTTATAAATATCTTTAAGATAATTAAAATGGTAGAAAATGCTTGTTAAAAATTTTTAATTGAATTTTAGTTATTAAAATAAGTTTTTGATTTATTTTAAACAGGATAAGTATACTTCTTTTGGCCAAAAACTTTAAATGGTTTTTGGCAACTGAAGTTATTGAATTGCTGTTATCACCTGAGTTTGACTCATTACTCAGTTATAATCAATTCTAATAGACTAATTTAAAAACACTCTGTTCAGGTATTCAAATGGTTCAAAATTCAATAGCATATAGCAGAATAATTATTTACACGGATAAATAAAATCCCTTAGAAATGACAATGTGCCAAACTAGGCAAGTGTGTATTTACTTCTGAGATGGTCATCAATGTAGAACGTTAATCAAGTCAAGTGAAAACTGAAGGCGATTAATGGCTTAGGAACTACAAATATTCTCTTGACTAAGCTGAAAAATGGCTGATTGATTCTGCATTGCGTGGTAAGCATGCAGTGGAATTGGAAATATTTTGGCAAATACCCAGGAAATTTTGAGCACTTTCCCAAATATTTTAGGAGTTCCCACTAAATAAACATACAGATACTAAAAGGTACATAGAACAAACTTCCCTCTCCTTACAGGAACTGGAGGTTCTGCTTTGCCTTATAAGTGACAGCTGAAAAGAAGACTTAAAGTTCTTCCAGGACTCAGTTTTATAAACGATAAATTCTAAATATTTTCCATGTATGAAGAGATAAAGGCCAAAGGAATGAGAAAATAAATAAATGGAACCAAAATTTTTGCATATTCCATTATTGCAAAAAAAAGGGAGAGACAGGGAATCAAATGATCTCCAAGGATAAAACCTAGGCCTTTTGCATGCTTCTAGTTTCTTACAAATAGTAAGTCATCAATATATCTTTGTTAAATGAATGAATTGAAGGCTGTGTATCTTTTTTCTTATACACCAAGCTTTACTTTTATATAAAGAAGATTCAGGATCTTACTTTTAATTACAGCAGATTCAGTCTTTAGGGATATTACAAGAGAAAACAGTAAAACATACACACAGACACACACACATTCACACACAGAGAAGATGGAAATTTTAGGTACTAATACTTATTTTTGAAAAGAAGTATTAGCTTTTATTTTCATTTTGGGGTACTTATTTTATGCCAGCTTGTAAAGAGAATATGAATAAAGACAAAGGACAAATGAACAGTTCAGTATTTGCCAATGAAAGAAACATGGAAGAAAAAAAAATGGAAAAGGTAAGAAAAAAGTCAAAGATACTTATGGTGAACACACTAGAGTAGCAGAGTGCCTGAAAATTCTAGGTACTTAATATTTATTCACTGATCAAATTACTCTGAGTCAAAAAGAGAATTATTTAAAAAATTAGGTGCCAGTCTAGAGAAGAGACCTTTTTCAATCTATTTAGTAATCTAATGAACATTTATTGGGCAACTCAATGTCCTATACACTGCCCAATACTGAAGATACAAACAAGACATTAAGAAAGGTCATAAACATGACATAAGATATGAGGAAGACAAAGACATGTAACAATGACTTATAAGAAGTTGAACACTATCGTAGAGGATGCCTAAGGATCTCTAAGTGGGAAGGATCTGGATTAGATCAATAAAGGCAAGAGAGGAGGTGTCATTTGGAATTAGGCTTTGAAGGGTGACAGGAATTTTACATATGGACAACAATATTTAATAGTTCAGAAAAAAGGTAACCAAAATAATTCCTTTATACGCAACCAAGTATATACCTAAACAGGAATGACTGGAGTATATGCTACTGCCAGAACTGCTATTACTACTACAGTGTACATTTTTGCTGTTAGTCTTATTATTAGTAATTCTGTGCCAAAAGTTGTTTCTTTTTAAGCATTTGTCACAAAAAAATCCATAATTTTAAAAGCATTTTTACTGAAAGGTTATATTTCCATTCTTATTTCTCTAATAAGATACCACAAAACCCCTTTCTTTGATTTTTATAAATTTTCAGAGTTCTGGTCCAAAATAGCGACATAGGAGACTCCTGAACTTTCTTTCTCCTATTGACACACCAAATCTACAGCTACGCATGGAGCAATTCCCTTTGAAAGAAATCTAGAACCTGGCTGAGAGACTCATATCATATGCATTGGGTAAACAAGAAAATACTCACATCAAAATGGTTGGAGAGGCTGAGACACACTCTTGCCATAAACCCCATCCCTAATACAGCAACATGCAATCAGGAGGGAACTTCCAACTGCCAGCTTCTTCCTGAAGAGTGAAAGGTTTGGACCAACATACAGGGCCCCAATTTTTAAAACTTCCACCTGGAGGATGGGCCCTCAGAACACCTAGCTCTGAAAGTCAACAGGGCTTGCTTGCATCCATGAGACCCATAAGACCATAGCGGAAAGAAACAATTCTTGATGGGCTCACGAGTCCTTGCTGAGGCTATCCTCCCAGAGCTCAGCACAGAGGGAACAGACCAAAACTCCTACTCCCAGTTTTTCCTTAAAACAGGCCTATTTGTGTACTTCAAAAGCTGCTGTTTAACGGTCAAGCTTCTGATTTAGCACATATATAGGGGCTGACTGTGAGCCTCCCCAGAGACTTGGGAGACTGGGGGTCATGGTGAGGGGCACCACCTCTGCATTTTCCCTCTGGCCTACAATAGGACACCAGTGTCTCCTTAGAGGGAAATTATCACATGTCTGGCACCCTGGTTTTTGCAACTACTACCAGGGGATGCACCTTGATCACCTGGCTCTGGTGGCCAGTGGGGCTTATGTTCACAGGCCTCATACAACTGTAGCAAACAGATGAGTTCTTAACCAGCTATTCCTCCTGAGCTCAGCACATAGGCGACAGACAGAAAAGCCCATCCTTCAGTCTTTCCCTGAAACAGGCCTACTTCAGAAGCTACTGCCTGAGGTTTTGGCTTCCGATCAGCCTACACCTAGGTCTGAGATCCTCCCCACTGGGACATGGACAGGTTTTGGCATGCCCTCCACTACTGAGACCTACTAAGAACAAAGAAGGTATTCTGGACAATCACAATTGTTTGAGAGACAACAAAGAACTTGGACTGGGCTAAGCAATAAATTTCATCTCCTGCATGAGACCTTTCTATCAAGACTGGAAGAGGTGACTGTTTTATCTAATGTGCAGAAGCCAACAAGAGAGTCAAGGAAAATAAAGAAACAGAGAGATATTATACCAATAAAAGAACAAGATAAAACTCCAAAAATAGACTTTAATGAAATGGAGATAAGTGATTTACCCAATAAAGGGTTCAAAATAATGGTCACAAGGATGCTCACTGAGGTCAGGAAAACAATGCATGAACAAAGTGAGAATTTTGACTAAGAGATAGAAAATATAAGAGTGTACCAAACAGAAATCAGAGAGCTGAAGAATACAATAACTAAAGTGAAAAATTCATTAGAGGAGTTCAACAGTAGACTATATCAAGCTGAAGAAAGAATTAGTGAATGCAAAGACAGGGCAGTGAAATTAATCCAGAGGAGCAAAAAGAAAAGAGTGACAATAGGGACACTCAAGGGACACATGGGACAACATAAATAGACCAGTAGTCACTTTATAGGGGTCACAGAAGGAGAAGAGAGAGAGAACGGGGCAGAACATTTATTCAAAGAAATAATGGCTGAAAACTTCCCTAATCTGGGGGAAGAAAGAGATGCAGATCCAGGAAGCCCAGAAAGTCCCCAAAAAGAAAAATCCAAAGAGAACCACACCAAGACACATTATAACTAAATTGTCAAAAGTTAAAAACAAAGAGAGAATCTTAAAAGCAGTAAGTGAAAAGCAACTTTTTATATACAAGGGAATACTCAAAAGACTATCACCAAATTTTTCAGCAGAAACTTTACAGCCCAAAAAAAAGTTGTTTGTTTTTTTTTTGCAGTCAAAATATTTATTATTTTCCTTAACTGGGTTAAATGACAATACAAATATTGTGATCCTGTTTTAAGTTTCTCATGTACTATACTTTAAATATTCAAAACTTTGTATAAAACCACACATGACTTAATTTCTTTCACAATGCCTACTATAGAAATCTTGATTTAATTGTATAAGTTTTGAAATAAATTCTCTCCTTAACCTTATTATTATAGATTTGAAAAGACTAGTTACAACTGCAACAGTAATATCTATCAGGTCCTTACTTATAAACAACACACAGGAAGAAGAAAGGAGAGAACAGACTAGGGAGAGAGAAGAAGAGATGTTCATTTATATTGTTTCCAACTGGTAACAACCAGATCAGAGTATGAGTGAAGTGTGAGTGCTTCTTGAGTCATTAGGAAGGAGATTTTAATGTATTTAAGGGGAATAACCACAGAATAAATTCAAAGTGCTGAAAAAAAAAACCCTACCAACCAAGAAGGCTCTACCCAGAAAAGTTGTCCTTCAGAATTTAAAACGAGGTAAAGAGTTGTTCAGACAGACAAAAACTGAAGTTCATCACCACTAGAACAACCTTACAAGAAATGTTAAAGGGACTTCTTCAAGCAGAAACAAAAGGATGCTAATTAGTAACAGGAAAACACATGGAAGTATAAATCTCACTGCTAAAGGTAAATATGAAGTTGAATTCAAAATACTCTAATGTGCAATGGTTGTGGGTAAATTATAAATCTAGTATGAAGGTTAAAATACAAAAGTATTAAAAATAACCATAACTACAATAATTTGTTAATGAGTTCACAAGCTAAAAGATGTAAATTGTGACATCAAAACATGAAATGCACTGGGGGAGAGTTAAAATGTAGACCTTGTGTATGCATCTGAAGTTAAGTTGTTATCAGCTTAAAATAAACTGTTAGAAATATGTTTTATATAAGCTACATGGTAACCACAAAGAAAAACCTATAGTAGGTACACAAAAGACAAATAGAAAAGAATCTAAGCATACTACTACAGAAAATCATCAAATCACCATGTAAGAGAGCAAGGGAAGAAGAAAGGAAGAAAGGAAATAAAACAGCCAGAAAACAATTGACAAAACGGCAATACATACCTATCAATAATTACTTTAAATGTAAATGGGCTATTTCTTCAATCAAAGTACACAGATTTGCTGAATGGATAAAAAATCAAGACCCAAATATATGCTGCCTACAAGATACTCATTTCACTTTAAGGACACACATAGACTGAAAGTAAAGGGATGGAAAAAGATATTCTTCCAAATGGAAACCAAAAGAGAGCAGAGATAGCCAAACTTATATCAGACAAAACAACGCTTTAAATCAAAGACTAATAATAAGCAAAAAGGTCATTATATATTGCTAAAGGGATTAATCCAATAAGAGGACATAACATTTGTAAATATTAATGCACCCAACATAGACACACCTAGATATATAAAGCAAATACTAACAGACCTAAAGAGAGAAATAGACAATAATACAATACTAGTAGGGGACTTCAATACCCCACTTTAAATGATGGGTACATCATCCAAAAAGAAAAGCAATAAGAAAACATTAGACTTAAACTGCACGTTAGACCAGACGGACTTAAGAGATATTTATAAAACATTCCACCCAACAGCAGCAGTATATACATTCTTCTCAGGCACAAATGGAACATTTTCCATGATAGATCCTATGCCAGGCCATAAAACAAGTCAATTTAAAAAGATTGAAATCATATTAAGCATTTTTTTCCCAAACACAATGATATGAAACTAGAAATCAATTACTAAAACAAAAGTAGAATATTCACAAATATGTGGAGATTAAACAACATGAACAACCAATAGGTCAAAGAAAAAAATCAAAACAGAGATATCAAAATATCAAATGAGATATTGAGACAAATGAACATGGAAACACAACATACCAAAAATTATGGGATGCAACAAAAGCAGTTCTAAGACAGAAATTCATAACAGTAAAGGCCTACATTAAGAAAAAAGAAAGAGCTCAAATTAAAAACCTAACTTCACCCCTCAAGGAACTAGAAAAAGAAGAATAAACAAAGCCCAAAGATAGTATAAAGAAGCACATAAAAAATCAGAGTGGAAATTAATGAAATAGAGGCTGAAAAGACAATAGAAAAGATCATAGAAAAGATCAGTGAAACTAAGAGCTGTTTTTTTTGAAGAAATTGACAAACCTTTAGCTAGAGTCACCAAAGCGGAGGAGGTGGAACTAAAATAGATAAAATTAGAAATGAAAGTAGAGACACTACAATTTATATCACAGAAATACAAAAAATCATAGATGTTAATACGAAAAAGGACACCAACAAATGGACAATCAAAATGGACAATCTAGAAGAAATGGATACATCCCTAGAAGCATACAATCTATCAAGATTGAAATCAGAAAGTAATAACAAAAAATCTGAAAAGACAAATTTCCAGTAAGGAGATTGATTTAGTAACCAAAAACCACTGACAAAGAAAACTCCAGGATCAAAATGCCTTCACTGGTGACTTCTACCAAACATTTAAAGAAGAACTAATACCAAATCTTCTCAAACTCTTCTAAAAAACTGAAGAGGAGGGAATACTTCCAAACTCATTTTATTAGGCCAGCATTACCCTGTCCAAAGCCAGAAAAGGATTCCACAAGAAAAGAAAATTATAGGCCAATATCCCTGATGAACACAGATGCAAAAATCCTCAACAAAATATTAGCAGACCAAATTCAACAGCACATTAAAAGGATCATACAACATGATCAAGTGGAATTTATTCCAGGGATGCAAGGATGGTTTAATATCTGTAAATCAATCCATGTGATATATCACCATAGGCAATGAAGGATAAAAGTCATATGAACATCTCAATAGATGCAGAAAAAGTATTTAATGAAACTCAACATCCATTCATGATAAAAACTCTCAGCAAAGTGGGTATAGAGGGACATACCTCAACATAATAAAGGCCATATATGACAAGCCTACAGCTAACATCATACTAAATGGTGAAGAGCTGAAAGCTTTTCCTCTAAGAAAAGGAACAAGACAAGGATTCCCACTCTTGCCACTTTGATTAAAACATAGTACTGGAAGTCCTAGTCAGAGCAATTAGGCAAGAAAAATAAATAAAAGGCATCCAACTGGAGAGGAAGAAGTAAAACTGTCTCTATTTGCAGATAACATGATATTATATACAGAAAACCATAAAGACTCCACTAAAAACTACTGCAACTAATAAATGATTTCAGTAAAGTTGCAGGATACAAAATCAATATACAAAAATTAGTTGTGTTTCTATACTCTAACAACTATCAGAAAGAGAAATTAAGAAAATTATCTCATTTACAATTGCATCAAAAAGAATAAAATGTCTAGAAATAAATTTAACCAAGGAGGTGAAAAGTCTGTTTATTTAAAACTGTAAGACATTAATAAAAGAAATTGAAGAAGACACAAATAAATGGAAAGATATCCCATGTTCATAACATTGTCAAAATGCCCATATTACTCAAAGCAATCTACAGATTCAATGCAATCCCTAACAAAATTCCAACAGGATTTTTCACAGAAATTGAAAAAAAAATAATCTTAAAGCTTATTGAACCACAAAACACACCAAATAGCTAAAGAAATCTTGAAAAAGAACAAAGCAGGAGGCATCACACGTCCTGATTTCAAATTATGTTATAAAACTATAGTAAACAGTATGATATTGGCATAAAAACAGACACATAGAGTATTGTATAAAAGGAGAGAAGATTAGCACTGCCCCTGACAAGAATGGCAGAGCCTCTCAGGCCTGACAATATTCATGTGGTTAAGGCATTACCACCTACTTCATGACCTCTAACCACTGTTTTTGAAGGAACAAAAACACTAATTTGAAAAGATATACGCACAGCAATGTTTATGGCAGCATTATTTGCAATAGCCAATATATGGAAGCAACCTAAGTTTGTATCAACAGATGAATAGATAAAGAAGATTATATATATATACACATACATACAATGGAATATTACTCAGCCATAAAAAAGAATAAAATTTTGCCATTTGCAACAACATATCTGGACCTAGAGGATATTATGCTTAGTGAACTGTCATACAGAGAAAGACAAATACTGTATGTTTTCACTTATATGTGGAATCAAAAAATAAAACAAATGAACGAATATAACAAAACAGAAACAGACTCACAGAAACAGAGAACAAACTTAGTGTTTACCACAGGAAAGAGGGGTGGGGGAAGGAGCTAGATAGGGGAAAGGGATTAAGAGGTACAAATTACTAGGTCTAAAATAAGATACAATGATGTAATATACAGTGCTGGGAATATAGGTAATATTTTATAATTTTATATGAAGTATAATCTATAAAAATATATCACTATGTTGTACACCTAAAACTAATATAATATTGTAAAAAACTATACTTGAATTTAAAAAAACAGACACATAGATCAATGGGACAGAATACAGAGCCCAAAAAGAAATCCATATATATATGGTCAATTAATTTTCAACAAAGTAGCCAAGAATATACAATTGGGAAAGAATAATCTCTTCAATAAATGGTGTTGGGAAAACTGGACAGTCACATGCAAAGGAATGTTATTGGATCCTTATCTTACACCATACACAAAATCAACTTAAAATGGATTAAAGACTTGAATATAAGAACTGAAGCCATAAAAATCCTAGAAGAAAACAGAGGTAAATTCCTTATTATCAGTCCTGGCAATGACTTTTTTGGCTTAGACACCAAAAACAGAGATAATAAAATAAAAAATAAACATATGGGATGACATCAAACTAAAAAACTTCTGCACAACAAAGGAAACCATCAACAAAGTGCAAAGGCAACATATGAAATGGGAGAAATATCTGCAAATTATATATCTGGCAAGGGGTTAGTATATAAGAAACTCAGACAACTCAACAGCACAAAACCCCAAGCAATCTGATTTAAAACATGGGCAGAGGATTTGAATAAACATTTTTCCAAATAAGACATGCAAATGGCCAACAGGTACATGAAAAGAGCTCAACATCACTAATCATCCCGGAATGCAAATCAAAACCATAATGAGATATTACCTTATACTTGTAGGAATAGCTATCATCAAAAAGACAAGAGATAACAAGTGCTGGTTAGGATGTGGAGAAGTGGAAACCCTTGTGCACTGTTGATTGGGATGTAACATGATGCAGCCAGTAGGAAAAACAGTATAGAGGTTACTCAAAAAGTTAAAAATACCACATGATCTAGCAATCCCACTTCTGGGTATATAGCCAAAGGAAACAAAATCGCTATCTCAAAGAGTTTTCTGTTCCCCCATGTTCACTGCAGTATTATTTACTGTAGTCACAGAATGGAAACAACTATCTATCGATATGTGAATAGATTAAAAAATTGTGGTATATATATGTATACAATGGAATATTATTCAGCCATAATAAGGAAGGAATTCTGCCATTTGCAACAACATGGATGGACCTTGAGGGTATTATGTTAAATGAAATAAGTTAGAGATAAACAAATATCGTATGATCTCACTTATATGTGGAATCTGAAAAATTAAACTCACAGAAAAAGTGAACAAGCTGATGGTTGCCAGAGGCAGGGGGTAGGTGGGAGAAATATGTGAAGGTGCTCAAAAAGTACAAAATCCAGTTATAGGATAAATAAGTTCTGGGGATGTAATATATAGCATGGTGACTATAGTTAGCAATATTGTATTGTATATTTGAAGTTTTCTAAGTTTAGATCTTAAAAGTTCTCATTACAAGAAAAACTTGCAAGGTGTGTGAGGTGATAGACGTTAATTAAACTTATGTGGTAATCATTTAGCAATATATATGTATATCAAATAATTATGTTGCACAACTTAAACTAATACATTATGTCATTATATCGCAATAAAACCAGAAAAAATAGATTTTCATTTTATTCTTCTCTGCATTGTCTTTTTAAACTCATGGTCCTTTCTGTCCCCTCTCAGTCCTCCTGCATCAGTTGTCCACTTAAGTTTAGATTTTTCTAGCAAAAAACTTACTGTCCATACTTCATTGTCTTGGTTCTATTACCTGGTGTATCAGTGGATATGTTGGAGTCCCTCAGCTAAAGCTGAGTTTCTAGGTGGGCCTATGGATTATTCACTCAGTTCTCCAATGAGAACTGGAAACAAGATGGTGTGGCTTATCTCTAGCAGCACTTTTCTTGGTCAAATGAATTTGTTTGCTGCTAGAAAGCGTTTGTTCAAGTTGACTATTCTAGAAATTGCTCTGTAACCATGAAATTTTCTACAAAATGAAATAACTTACAGACAACTCAGGTACTCTGTAAAGATGGCTTACTTTGCAGAAAACTGTTAGGATTCACGTAAATGGTTCATTTTACCGCCCATTCTGTGTTTCATGTGACTATGACACTTTGTTTCCCTGAAGAGATGAGAAAATACCAAAAATTAAATTTGAGTGTCTGAGCTAAGCTAAAATTCATGGGCGTTTTCCCTGGGTGCTCTAGATAGGATGCTTTCCCTATCTCAAGAAATCACAAAGACGGAGGTAGGTTACAATTCACTTGAAGTCAATGAATTATGTAAAATCCTGTAAAGAATGAACAGGAAAGCATCAGTGCCGTTCTACTCCTTGTCTCAAAGTATACTCTCCATCATCTCTGTATTATGCCTTACAGATCATTTTTAACATGTGGTTATTTTATAAATTAAAAATAAAAAAATTATTCAAAATAACATTACAGTCAGAACAGAAGCATATTCCCTCCCCATATGGTTCCTCTGAAAGATGTACGACTTTCTGTATCTGATTGACCTCACTTCTATTGATGCCTTAACAATATGTTTCATAATCATCTTAATTGTAAATAGAAAGCCATAAGACTTGGAAGCCTATATGAGCAAATAAAAATTTGGAATTCTGTGCTAGAAAAAAAGTCTTCCATGTCTTTTTGTTTTTAAAGCCAGAATACTCATGGGCAAAGCCCCTTTGATGTCCTGGTTAGATTTTCCAATAAATATGGGGTCAACCACACCCAGGATAGATCTTAATCCCCAGATCAGGGAGAGTGGCACAAAAATCCATCACCTAACAGGGATGTTATGTTTTCCCATGCCATGAGCTAAAACCTCTGGGAAAGCTGCAGCTTTCCTGCTTCCCACTCAATACAAACCAATATGCCTAAGAGACCCTACTAGACAGTAGAACCTTAAGGTTAAGGTTGTTACTTGAGACTGACTAGAATTTATTAGCCAGATAACTAGCACAGCCAAGGCTTTTGTTCATTGTCTGATTTCATTGTCATGTTAGCAATGAAAACTTTATCATGTAAGTGCTCATAGCATTTACATCTATTTTATGGTCTCCTGTGAAACTCCATTTCAAATTGCAGGTGACTGCTAATAATTCCAGGAGTAATGTCCATGTGTTTCACACACCTGATCAATCTTAGCATTTATGAGTTTAACTCTATAAAATATTACTTTCTGACCATTGCAATAGACCATACATACTGCTCTGCTGATTTACAGTCCCTGGATCTCTACTATCCACAGATGAAATGGTTTTAATCCCCTGGGATGAAATAACAGCCACCTTTTGTTCTCATCCTGTGTCTTCTGGCTAGGTTTAAACAGCTAAAGCTGTTGCCTTTGTGTCTTCAGAATCGTTAAGTCTTTATTTCCACTCTGACAGGTCTACCGTCAATGTTGCTGAGAATCAGTCTTCTTCATACACTTCATTTTCCCTTTGTGAATTTTCAGCTGGAGAAGAGGTTTGACCTAACAAGTGATTCATCGTTTTCTGCTCTGGGTAATTTAACTTCCTCATGGTCTAATGTTATCAAATCTCCTAGGCTGCTATTAAAATCACTCTATGCCAAATGTGTTTTCTTAGTGTTGACATTACAGCTTATGAATTTAAATTTTAGGTCATACAGTGGAATAAGACTTAAGATTAAAATTAGTTTTGTATATACTATTTTCCTGGAGATAAAATTAAACTATAACAATCTAGCATGAAAGTAAAAATGTTTTATCGACTCAGTTATGGATCAGACCTTGAGGCTTAACCTCAAGAATTGACATAAAAATCATTTATTACATATATTGGTGTTGTGATAAATGTGCAAAGAGAACTATTTTAAAGCCAGGCTCCCTTAGGAATTTAGAGTTTAAAACATTAAAAAAAGACTCTAAGCACATATCAATACTTAGAAAATAATATGCATGTGTATAAAATTGCATATAAATGTATGCACAGAAATACATTTTGATTATATTTTCCTTGAATAAAAGTCTTTTATATGTGCTTATGTGAATATATATGTATGTATGTTTATAAACATACATACAGAGATGGATTGTCACAATCTTTAGAGTATAGAGTAAATTTCAGTCAATATACATTTGTTGAGTATATTTAAGTAAAAACTTTCAGTCAGACATAGGAACACAATATTTTATATTTAAGACATTTTGACTTTTAAAAAAAATATTTTGTCCATTACAAGGTTGCAGTCTTTTATGAAAGAAATGTTGTGTTTGAAATAGTTAGTGGCCTAAAGCCACTAGTCCAATTTTGTCCAAGACTGTGATTAAAACAAGAGCATCTTGTGCAAATATATATTTATATATACATATATATACATATACATATATATGTGTGTGTATATATATAAATAAATATATATATATATTCATATATATGCGTGTATATAGAGAGAGAGAGAGAAAGAGAGAGAGAGATTGTAGTACCCAACAAAGAAAACTGAGGAAAGGAGTACAAAAAAAGCAAGCTTTTCTTTTTTTTAATGTTTCCAAAGGCTTAATATGAATATTTATATATTTCTTAATTTTTTTTCTCCTTCAAATAAAGGAAGTAGCTATTCTGCGAGTTAGAAAGGCAAATTAAATGAAATTAGATAATTGACTGGAAGAATAGTGATAAGGAAACAGACTGTGTCTGAGAAAGACAGGATGTTTGGCTTCTAAAAGCTAAGCAATCCAGCAACGCTTTGACACCATGGCCTTATAATTTTGACACATTACTAGCTAAGGTTTTTTTTGTTGCAATCTACAATTTAGGATAAGTCAAAAAAAGTTTAAGTAACAATGGGAAAGGTAATGGCATGTACCTTGAACATGTCTTTCTTTTAAAAATTCCTCTAGAAATGTCATGTCAAAATACATCACTGCAACACAGTGGGGCAAAGATGGTGTCTTTAATAAATAGTTCTGGGGCAATTAATGTCCATATGAGTGGTGTGGAAATATCTTGATGCTCTACCTCATACCATTCACAAAAAGTAAAGTACAAAATGGTTTTCAGACGTAAATTTGGGAAGTAAATCAATGAAACATTTAGAGAAAAACAGGGAACGTCTTTTGAACCTTACAGTAAACAAAGATTTCTTAAATAGGATATAAACACACCAACAATGACAAAAAAAATAGATAAATTTAACTATGTTAAAATTAATTACTCTTGCTTATCAAAAAAGACCACTAAGGATGAAAAGGCAACCACAGAGAGTGGGAGAATACATTTATGCCATGTATATTCAACAAAAGACTCATATAAAATTACATAAAGAACTCAAAATCAAAAAACAAACAAAAAAGGCAACCAAACATAAAAATGCAAAAAATCTGAAGCAAATTAAAAAAAAAGATTATATTCAACTATTTAATAAACAGAGAAAAAGCTGCTCAGCTCACCAGTCATCAAAGAAATAAAAGTTAAAACCCAAAACATCAGTACACAGGCTCCAGAATGGCTAAAATAATAAAAACAGAAAATAAGTGTTGACAAGGACATAGAAAAACTCAGACTCTCAAGCACTGCTTATTTGTCAGCTTCCCCTAAAACTGACATGAGCATAACCTATGGCCCAGAATTCCACTCCACTTGACAGAAATACATTTACATATTTTCCAAAAAAACATGCACTGAAGTGTTCATAGCAGCACTATTCACAATAGCCCTAAGTCAGAAACTACCCAAATGCTCATGAATATAAATGAATTCGGGCACATTTGCCAAATGAAATACTACACAACAATGAGAATAAATGAACTTTAAACATGTTTCGATATTATAGGTGAATTTCAAATGATGCTGAGAGAAAAAAATTAGACTCAAAAGAATACATATATTAATAAGGAAAATTTATTCTATTAATATATAATACAAAAATATGTAATAAAGAATATGTATTTATTATTATACATTTATTTTTATATTAGATTAAGGGCTAGTTTTTTTGTTGTGAGATATATCTTGTTAATAAAAGCCTTGATAAAATATTTAAATTTTAATATATAAAATAGCATATTCAAAGAAACAAATGATGATTTGGCCTCATGACATAAATTAATCTATGTTTAAGATTTGAAGTTCAAATTTAAACAAACTTTCCCCTCATGAGACTAAACCCAAAAGTAGAATTTCAGGCCCAATTTATCATTTGAAAATTTCCTTAGGTGCAGTTAGAAATAACAGAAATCACCTGGCTAGAACAAGTGGCAACAATTCAATGGAAGCCTTACGGAAGCTGAAGCATTTCTCTGTCCTGCATTCCTCAGATGCCCAAACCAAAAGCTAATTAAGCTCTGTGACCTACATGCTCGCCCTGCCACAGATTCTGGAATCAAATGTAGGGAGCTCTTTAAAGAATCCTATCCAGGAATTCAGTAGTTTGATAATGTCAGTCTTGTAGTCCTCGATATTTCTCTAGACTAGCATTATTTGTTTTTTATAATTCGTTTTCTTTTATATAACATGTTTTTATAACCAGCTCTTGCCTTTTCCTTGTTAAGCAGTTCTTGCCTAGTAACCCAGTTCCTGTTCACTGGTTTCTGCTTTGAGTGATCCGTGGAGTGTCCTGCTTGACGTCCTGCCTCACTTCAGAGCACTTTCTAGACAGAAGTCTCACTGTGCTTCTATTTTTCCTGTGGCCTGCAGTCTGTGTGGTTCTCACTGGATTTGCTTGGTGCTGATTGCCAGTGTGTTCCTGGACAATGAACCGTTGCCTGTTCCCAAGCTTTACCAAAACCCTGCTTTGCCTGCAAGCCAGGACATTCACCTGTTCCTCCTCACCCAGACCTCTGTGTCCCTGCACGGACTTTTACCAATGCTAGTTTCCAAACCTCCTTTTCAACCATCTCACCTCACCTGGGAAGGTATCCTAAGGTAGCCATAAGCCTGACATGCATTATGCTTCCTCCCTCTAGAATCCCTCACAGTGCTGATTTCTGAGGGGCATGACAAGCCCAGTGGATCTTTCTCACCTCTGAGTTGCAACCGTCTCAACCAGGCCTTTGTGAAAACTGCAGCAAGAAGGTGGCAGAAATTAAGAACAGAATACTTTTATTTTTGACTCAGTCAGACTCAGGATGTGACAAGACAAGAAACAGCCTGGAATTCTCCATCCTTAACAATGTTTACCAAATCCTGCCCCACTTGGGCATGCATCAGAGCATTGAGATGGAACTAAAAGACAGGAAAGGCTGAGAAAACAAAAGAAGATGCAAGAAACAAAAAGAAGAGTATGAGATAAAAGGAAGAATATGTCAGAGCAATTTGTGCACTGTTACTTATTCAGCTGTTACTTTGAAGTCTCCTTTGTATTGAGTTGGTCAAAAAGTTCGTTAGGGTTTTTCCATAATGTCTTATGGAAAAACCCAGACGAACTTTTTAGCCAACTCAACAGAGGACATTACTGCTATAGCCTTTTTCTCCACTATTTGCTTATTCTGGCTTTGCCCTGTTTAATCAATCACTGGGTGTCCATTCAACTTTGCATTTTTTCTTTAACTACGAAGATCAGGCTTTAGTTGTCCTAGACCTTGACTTATCCTCAGACCTAACCACATGACTTTGGAAATATCACTAACTCTTGTTGGTTTCCTCATTTTAAAATGGCTTGTTTGGATTAGATCAGGAGTTCTCTTTATTTAGGAGAGTAAAATTCCTTTTATTTACTAAAGTCATAAAGTTCATGAGAATAATTAGGGTGTGTCCCTGACTTAGTCGGAGTGAAATGAGGGACAGAGGACTGACTGCTAGAACCATGGTGAGTACTCCAGATTCCAGAGCCAGATAAAGAGAGGTTGAATCCTTGCTTTCCCATTTACTCACCATGATAGTCAGACATAGATTCAAGCAGCCTCAGTTTCCTCATCTATGAAACACAGATAATATTAGGGTTGACTCCACTGGGTTATGACTTAGAACATAAAAGGCACTCAATAAATATTTGCCACTAAAAATTTTTATTTTGAGATCTACCAGTCTAACTAGAAAAGTTTCAGAATAATGCTGAGAACAGTGAAGTACAAATAAATCAGGACACAGTTTCAAATCCTACTTTGGCTACTTGGCCACTGTGGTACCTTGGATGAGTGACTTCACCTGACACTTCCTCCTCTATGAAACGTGATTAGAATAGAAACTTCTAAGGTATCTTCCAATTCTACGTGCTATAATTACCTAGCCTGTTATTTTGGAAAAAGTCTTTAAATATTTGTGGGGCTCAGTAGGGACTGAATCTTACCTTACTGTAGTTCAGCACCAAGACTTATCATAAGAACTCCAGGAACCCATATTATAATAAATGTATTTTCCAAATAAAGAATTCTGTTTTAAAATATTATTTACCATGATATGTTGAAGTTTATATTTATCATGCTGTTCTTTCTGCCAGGTTTACTAAATAATTTTGTTTAAAATAACAAAAGAAGTATTTTATTATTAAAGATGTACTGAATAAACTTTGAAACCATATAATCAAGGGGCATAAAAAAGGCAGAAATAAAACTATATTAAAAGCGTCAGTACAATATAGTTGCATGTATTTCACTATACATTTTTTACCTACCAGTCTTTATTTTGAATTTGTATTTTCTTCTCAGTTGTTTTTGCCTAAAGTAATTAATAAACCTTGTAGAGAAGAAATCTCATTAGAAGCCATAAGGGAATTGAATGTCAAGTAACTTCAGATTAAATTATGTGTGCATATGTATAAAGGTGTATATATATGTATGTGTATGTGCATACTTGGTTATGCACAAGATGTATTAGAGAGATATTATATATATTATAGAGATATAAATCCATGCTCTTATCTATACACACACACACACACACACACACACACAATTTTTAGGCCCTAAAACTTGCTAAAAAATAATCTGCAAGCAAAGAGATAGTACACACAAGATATGCCAACCACTAAGAAAAAAACATATCTGCCTAGTAATTAATGTAATTCTGAAAGTTCACTATCATTTTCTAATGTATTTGAAGAAAAGCCACTGGATTTGAGAGGTTCTAACCCTTACTGAGATCACATAGTCAAAACATTCATGTCAGTGTATATTTCCTTTCTCCTCTCTCTTTTCCCTTCTCTCCTCCCTTCACCTTTTCTCTTCGTAATGCTCTGTGTATTTGTTTTCTACTGATGGAGAACAAATTACCAAAAACTTAGCACTTTAAAACAACACACATCTTTTATCTCACAGCTTCTGTAGGTCAGGAGTCAAGGCACAACAGCTTAGGTAGGTCCACTGCTCAGGCTTTCACAGGTTCTCAACTGAAAGCTCAACTAGGTAAGAATCTGCATCCAAGCATCAGCTGTTTGAAGAATGCATTTCCTTGTGGCTATTGGAAGACACCCTCATGCCCTAAAAGCTGCCCACAGGTCCCTGCTGTGGGGCCCTCTCCATAGGCAGTTCACAACCTAGCTGTTTATTTCTTCAAGGCCATCAGAAGAATCTCTGGTCAAATTCTGCTAATACAGAATCTTACACAACATAAACATAACCATAGGAGGAACTTTCCAACACCTTTGCAATATAATATAACCTAATCAAGGGAATGCCCTTTGGCACGAGGATGTGATTCACTGAGAGTCCACTTAGGGTGTGTTTGCCACACTGTATGATAGTAATTTGCTTAGAATTCTTTTCCAAAGATCACTAGTAACGCACACTGCTGAACTTCAGCCTTAGAATAGGGTCCACTGAGTTTTCTTTAAAATCAGAAACAATGTTTCTAACTTCAAAAAAGAAACTAATGCTAATATGTTGACCACACTTGACCTTTACCTCCACAGGGTCATTTAAATATTTACACCTACTGTATTCACAAGTTTGATTGACAAGCACTTTATAAAATATTTATGCTGTCAAAAAACAGCATGGATCTCACGAGAATATTGCTTTTTTATTTAAAATTTATACTGAAAAGTTGTTCTTTATAATGACAATGAAGATATACTTCTCCACTTCTTTTAAAAGCCAAGATGAATATTATTTTAGTACAGTATTAGTATTTGCAGAAAGTTGTGAAAATGGAGAGGATAGAGAATTGAGAGTGCAGTGTGTAAAAAGGAGATTTATTAGTGTAGTCTTCAAATCTCCTCAATCTTTTCATAAAACAAATAATCAGAGTAGTGAAAAGAAAAACAAAATCCATAAACAGCTGAAAAAAATCTAGTGACAAAATATCCCTATCAACTTTTGAGAATACAAATTGGTGGTGTCAAACCATCACCGGTAGCATGATCTGTACAGGACAAAGATAGTATACAGAAAGGGAGCTCCAGTGGTACTAAGAGCTCAGAAACAATAAGTAAGCCAAAAGATTCACGTGCAAAAAGAAAGAACTCTCTTTTTCTGGAATCCTTAGCCATTCAGAGCTAAGAATATTCATGAAAGTTGAATAAGGATACACTGGCTCCAATTTGAGAGTGAGTTCCAAAACAAGGAAAATATCAGAAGGTGCTAGTTAAGTTCGCCCATGAAGGAGTTTGGAATTATTGAACAAAAACTCTCTTATGGAAGAACAGAGACCCAAGGGGGTTAAAAAAATTTCTGTGACTAGATGGAAAATTGAGTGAGGCAAAAATCTCAGGCATAAAGGTGCAAGAAGTTTCAGATTCTGAGTAGTAGATGGGAGAAGGTCCTAAGGAGGTAGTTCTTAGAACTGTGGACATGGCCACACAAAGAAGACATATTTTTAATGCTTTATGATGGAAGAGGGCTATCAAGAAATAAAGCTACCCTGACCCACACACCATCACAGAAACATCCCTCTAAAGTACAAGAAAACCCATGTCAATTAACATGAATAACAGAAATGGATTATGATCAAACTTTATACAAAGAAGTTGAAAGAAAAAAAAGAAAGAAAATGAACTTACTATAAATACACAAACATGAAGGAAGGTCCACTAAAAAGTCTGACTACAAATCAGAAGTAAATCATGTAAATTAAGAAAACTCTAATGTGCTTAATTGAAAGTACAAATTCAAAAATCTCAAAAATGAGATTATAAAACAAGAGGAGGATTTGAAAATAGAGTTTTCAGAGCTAAGTACAAAATTAGAACAAAAAAGAAAAGTATTTTTTTCAGTAAGGAAAGCTCAACTAGAATAAACTTGAATGAATACCATGGAAGGTAAAGTAAGGAAAACAAAAGATAAAAAGGAGGAAAAATAACAAACAGAAATTATATGTATGTATGGATGGATGGATGGATGGTTAGATAGATAAAGAATACAAGAAGATGTCATATAGATATAATAGGTGATTCTAAGAAGGAAAAAATATCACAAATACTAATAATTCATATAATCTTGAATAATAAAAGGCTTGAACCTACATATTTACAAGGGTACATCGTGCAGTTGGGAAAATTATTGGTGAATGGTCACTACTGAGTCAACTGCTAGTAAAGCTATTGGGTTTAAAGTTAAAGAAAGAATTCTTGAGCATATAGGCAAAAAGACCAAATCATGTATAAGGGAAAGATAATGAGATTGGCAACAGACATCATCAGCAACACTTCATAACATAAGACAATGGAGATGTAAATACTCAAGGAAAAAGTATGGGCTCAGGTCTTAAATGGAGCCAAACTCATTTTAAATCATACTGTTATAAATTTGCAAAAGGACAAGGGAATATTGATCCCATGATCCATTCCTGAGAATGTATTAGAGAAGGAGCCCACCACGAATTCAGGTGAAGTTTTAGCATTTTCACTGCAAAATTATGACTAAAATAAATTGAATATACGTAACTGTAAAGCTAACAGCAATCAATAGGGATAATATGACAAAGAGAGCATAAATATGCTTTCTGACAAAAGAAATGTATTACAGCTAAAAACAGTGGGTAAGAAAAGCAGAGTGTATGGAATATACAAGTTTGCTGGCTCACAGGATGTGAATTTGTGTTAGAGGTTATCATGTCTAATTCAATTCTGGGGGAAAGGGAGAGAAGAATGAAAAGGAATTTACTCACTAATTCCATTATTGTTACATTATGTAAGTGGTAGATTGGTAAAATAATGGACTAAGTGTACATATTAAGGTAACTATTAAGGAAAAACACTAGCCGTCAGTACACACTGAATAAAGGGCATAGTACCTCCAACTTAATTACAAATGGTTCAGTAAAAATATATATACATATGCCCTGTGCACGCATCCACATGTGTGCATGCACACACACACACACACACACACACACACATATATACATATCAATACATATGTATGGAGAGGGAGAGAAAGGGGAAGAATGACAAACAAAGGGGCAAAAGTGTAAAAAATTGATGAATACTGATAAAGGGAAAATAGGAGTTTCTTATACAATGGCCAAAATATTATTGTTCTATATGTTTGATTCAAAATTTGGAAATTTAATACAATACATATTAATAGATCTAAGAAAAACATAATTTACTAAATGAATAGTTAAAAGAAATTTCCTAAATATAATAAAATCTGTATTACTCCAATTCAAAAGTTAACACTTAATCAATGGGAATACTCCAACAATATTACCAATGAAGTCTGCAACAAGACAAGTGTACCTAGCATCTTCAGTTGTATTTCACATTAAATTGGAGCTATTATCTAACCCGGTTGGGGTGTGTGTGTTTATCTCATAAGAATCTAGAAGATTATATGCAGAAGTTATTGTATTATAAAAAAAAAAACCCAAAGAATCAATTAGAATCTACTACAAACCATAAATGAGTTTAGTAACGTGCCAGGATATAAAATTAACATTCCTAAAACAATAGCCTTAGTATTTACAAACAATAGCAATGACCACTTTCAAGATATAATGGAAAGAAAGGCTCTATTTAAGATAAAATAATGATGATGATGATGATGATGTATTTAGGTAGAAACTTTCAAAAGTGCAGTAAAAGATATGAGAAAAAATATACTCATCAAAGAAGCAAAGGATACATGATCAAATGGAAATGTATACCTTATTCTTGAGTATGAAAATTCAACTTCATATAGGTGTCAATTCTAAGTTAATTGTGTAAATATAATCAACACCCCACCAAATACCATGACATTGTTCTTTGGAAAAAGTCAGGTTGATTATAAAGTTCATAAAAAGAATAAATAAGCAAAGTCAGCAAAGGAAATCCTGAAAAAGTATGCAGTGAAGGAATTTTATACCTAATATTACAACACTTCAAAGCCTCCAGAATTAAAGCAGCATGGTGTTATTTTACTAATAAACTGAAAGACCAATGAAAATAAATAGAATATGCAAAACAAGATCAGATATGTATAGAATTTAGTAATGATAAAAGTGTCATCTCAAGTCAATGGGAGATCAATTTTTAGTGAATGGTATTGGGACAAGTGGATAAGCATATGGAAATTAATAAAATTGTATCTATTCCACATATAGTATACTAGGATAAATTCCAAATGGATCAGAAATTTCAAAATAAAAAATAAAGTTATAAAACTACTAGAAAACCTGAAATTGTTTTTTAACCTGGGAGAGGAAAACATTTTCATTTCTGTCTATCTACCTACCTATCTATTTATCTGTCATTCATCTATCCATCCATTCATCCACCCACCCAGCATTCAAGGACTTAGATACTAAAAAAAAAAAACAGAGATGTATAAACCTTGTAATTGTACATTTGAATATAAAACCTCATATACACTCAAAAATTTTCCCTTAATATATTTACATTGTCCAGCTCTGCCCATTGAGAAAGCCTAAGAGCAATATCAACTCACCAGCAAAGGATACCTTCAAGGCCCAGATTGTGGTTTCTAAATATTGTTTCTCACTAAAAGGAAGTAGCGCTCTTTGGGAGAAATAGCTGATACCAGGTCTGGGGTGGGAAATGTAGAAAATGATCCCAGGGTACCATGTCTAAACATTGTAGGAGCCAACGTGATGGGATCCCACTGGTCTAAGTTACATGCGATTGAGCATCAGACAGTATAAAAATTGCAATGGATTGAAACACCTGATATAGTAAAACCTGTAAGAAATAATATCTTTAAAACTGACTAGATATAACAAAACTTGTTAGAATACATCTTATTAGCTTCAAAATTGATCTTTTTAAGAAAAGAGAAAAATTAAAAACCTCCTAGTCAAATAAAAGCCAAATAAAGTAAGTTCTTTGGAGAAGTTACAGCTCGTAAATGCAGATAAAATTATAAAATTAGAACATCACCATTTTACAAACTAATTAAATACTGTATATGGGCAATAATCAAGGATTTCAATTACTAGGTAAAAAATTGCTGTGAAAGAGTCAAGCTTTTACTACTTAACTGTAAGCATTAATGAAAGTGAAGCCTCCTAAGGTGATATATTTAGAAGTACAGAGCACAACCTATGTCTTGTCATAACTGAATCTGAATCTATCTCTCTCTATATTACTATGATTTTACAAGAAATACAGGGGATAGCAAGACAAGGTAAATGATATCCCAAAGAAACAATCAGCCAAAGTCAGGGTATAGGACATTCCACAAGATAAAAGACTCAATTTCTTCAACTACACTGTGGCATGGAGGAAAAAAGGAGGGGGGATTGTTAGAGCACAGGACACTTAAGAGACATAAAAATGAAAAGAAATGTGGTATCTTGCTTGGATCCATATTCAAACAAACTGTAAAAAGACATCTTTAAGACACTTAGGAAAATTTCAACACAAATTAGGTACTAACTAGCATTAGGGAATTATCGTTAATTTTGTTAGCTGTAATAATGCTGGTTATATTACAAAAATAAATGCCTTTATTCACTAGAGATGCATACGCATATATTTAAGGGTGAGTTCGCATAATGCTTGGGATTTGCCTTAATACAGTCCTGAAAACAAAGTAATACATGTAGGGTTTTCAGAGTTGCTAATATTCATTTTTATCACCACCAAAATATAATGAAATTTCTACATGCTAAAATATCCAGCTTCCCAGACAGACTACCATATCTTGTTGTTATAATTGTCCAGTGTTCCTGATGTTTTAGTTATCTATATTTATGAAATTTCCACTGTGTTCAAAACACTGCATTTGTCAGTTGGAAAAGAAATGAAAGTGAAATTGATGATCACTTGACCTGTAAGATTTTATGATTTTTCAGTGGAGCTATAACACATACTTTGAGAAATATGCGACCAATATATTTTAACAGAAGGTATGCATGTTTAGGAATACTGTAGAATTATTTCCCATTTGGGGAGGGTCATTGCCTGAAAGCAGTTGATTTTTCCTACACCTGTTTTAGGATTATTGTTAAAAACAATAGAACTTGGTGTGGATTTACAAATGCCAACCTACAAACAAACTTGGGAAGGGGAAGACAGCAGAGCTCAATTTGCTACTTAAAGTACAAACCACTGTTGGAAACCACAGTAAGGAGGTCAGCACTGGATGTTTACGATGCCATCTCTAAGATACGTGGGCTGCAGCTGAAGGTGCTATTGCAAATAACAGAAAAACTCTTCCTACGCTGCTGCTGGCTCTGTTCTCAGAGAACCCCAGTTAGGTCTATCTGCAAACTCTGCTCACTGAGGATATATGGAGTTGCCTTAGGCTCAAGCAGAGCAGTGGAAAATAACAGCATCCCCTAACGGTAAATGCCTGAGAAGCTCGGCTGCTTGTTAGGTGTTCCTACGGTCTTTCTAAGTTGAAAGTCTTTCTAATCACTGGTTGTACTGAGCATTAGGTTATACTTTATTTAAACATATGTTCACTCAAAAATACTTACGATGCATGTCATCTCTGAGCAAAAGCAGAAAAACTCTGCCCTGCTGGATCTTCCAGTTAACTGAGAGAGACATGCTTTCACCAAATCATCACACACATGCTCACAAACTGTGACAAGAAAAGACATATTTCTTCATAAGTATATATCAAAGGAATCCTTTTCTAGGCTGGGCAGTTTCAGGAAAGGCTTTCATAGGGAATGACACTTAACTGAGGGTTGAAAGAAGAGTGTGCTCTGGGCAAGGTTAGTATAGCAGAAACTTTTGAGGCAGAAGGGACTGAAGGAGTAAAGTCGCCGCTACAGGAGGCCAGTTGGGCTATGGTGCAAAGAACTAAGAGGAGAATGATGAAGTCTGAGGATGAGGTAAACCTAACTTTACAGAACACTGGAGCCACGTTAAGGAGTTTGAATTTTGTTTTAGGAGCAGTGGGAAGCCATAGAAGGGTATTAAGCAGTGGGGTAATAAGATCAGATTTATATTTTAAGAAGACTACTCTCGTTTCAGTGTAGAGAACTGGATTGAGTAATAGCTGAATAGATGAAAAGATTGTAAATGGGTGTCGCAAAAGTCCAAGCAAGAGATTATAAACAATGAAACAAAGTTGGTGGCAGTGGAGGTGAAGAGAAGGCTGAAAAGACATGTTAAGAAGGTGTAACTCACAGGCCTTGGTAAGGGATCAGATAGGGGAAAGTAGAAGGAGGGAAGTGAGGTAAGGCAGAGGGAGTCATCAAGGAAACCCATAGTTGTCTTTTTTTTTCTTTTCTATTATAGTTTATCAGAGGATATTTAATATAGTTTCCTGCGCTATACAATAGGAACTTGTTGTTTATCCATTCTATATATAATAGTTTGCATCTACTAACCCCAAACTCCCAATCTATTCCACCCCCATCCGCCTCCCCCTTGGCAACCACAAGTCTGTTCTCTATGTCTGTGAGCCTGCTTCTGTGTCATAGATAAGTTCATCTGTGTCGTATTTTAGATTCCACATATAAGCTTTTGACTTACTTCACTTAGTATGATAATCTCTAGGTCTATCCATGTTGCTGCAAATGGCATTATTTCATTTCTTTTTATGGCTGAGTAATATTCCATTGTATATATGTACCACACCTTCTTTATTCATCTGTCAATGGACATTTAGGTTGTTTCCATTTCTTGGCTATTGGAAATAGTGCTGCTATTGAACATAGGGGTGCGTATATCTTTTCAGATTATAGATTTTTCTGGATATACTCCCAGGAGTGAGATTGCTGGATCAAATGGAAACTCTCTATATTTTTAGTTTTTTGAGGAACCCCCATACTGTTCTCCATAGTGGCTGCACCGATTTACATTCCCACCGTCAGTGTAGGGGGGTTCCCTTTCCTCCACATCCTCTCCAGCATTTGTTATTTGTAGACTTTTTAATGATGTCTTGTTTGTGCAGCTGAATGGGTGGAAGCCAATTTGTGGAGATAAGGAACATTTGGAGAAAACTAGATTTGGAGAGGTTTGGTCTGAGATATGTTGAATATAGGATATCTTACTGGAAATGTCAAATGGGCAAATGGATATAAAAATATGTAGCTCAAAAAAAGGTCTAGAAATTTGAGTGCCATTAGCCAAATGGTAAATGAGGCCAGAGGCAGACATGAGATTTCCTAAAGGGAGGGAGTAGAGGAGGCCTTCAATGAGCTGAATCAAGCCAACAGAGAGGGTTAATTATTTAATTTTTTAAACTGTTTGAATTTTACCAGCCAAATGTTTTAAATTTTTCTGAATTTAATAGTATTTAGATATTGCATGAATTTTCCAGTTCAACAATTTTCCCTCTCTTCTGCCATTTTAACACATTTGCAATACCTGCTGGCTTTGAAGGCATTTGGGTTTTCACAATATGGCTTGAGAAAGAAAAGGATGTAGGATAGTCTTGAGCAATTTCGTTATATATGGAACATTTGGGTAGAGACAGATGAAGCCTGCAAAGGAGATTGAGAAAATGGCTGAAGTGGGAAGGGTTAGCCAAGAAATCTTATTATGAACATGATATTTTTACTTAAAGATGTATTTTATAGTATCTGAACTATGACCATTTATGTACTATAAATATTCATTTTAAATTTCATATGATTTTTTTTCTGATGTGCAAAGGATATAAAATGTGTAGTCTAATAGGGAAGCAGACATTTAAATGATGTACAATTTTTTAAAAATTTAAACTGCATCTTACTGTCATTTTTTTCTAATTAGAATAATCTAAACTTTAAATATAATAGAAATTGTTTCATTAGGATATCATATATAATTCTTTATTCCAGCATAGTCTAATTTAAAAAAACTGGAAAGTCATTATAGAATTTCAAGCATCACCATCTATGAAAAGAGAATAATGGATAAAAGATATTGGAAATGTGTGGAAGCACTTGACTGAAAAAAGTTATTTCACTATAATTATAGAAAGAGATATTAGAATGACAGACAATCATCATCCATCTGCAACCTTTATAATAAAAATTTATAGTGGCATTTGTCCTTTCACAATAAATTTATTTTCCCCAGCTTCAGGCAAACGCATTATGCTGTGTTTAATGCAATGAATTAATAAATATTCAAATTAGTTATATGCTAATAATAATCTTCTTATGTAATAGTCATTTTTCTCCATTATTTTTAATACTGTAAATTGGTAGAATTATAAATAAGAAGAAAATTAAATCTGTTCTTAAGAACGATCATTCAGAAGCACTGTAACAAAGCAGTTAAAAGCAGGCACAGTAAAGGTCCAGACTGCCAGGGTTCCAATGTCCAATACTGCCACTTTCCAACTGTTTAATTGTTAATATTTTATGTCTCAGTTTTCCCATATGTAAAATGGGATAATAATGGTAACTACCACATGGGGTTGTCAAAGAATCAAATTAATCACCACAAGTAAAGTGCTTTGAATAATGCCTAGATATAATAAACCCTAATTGGTGTCTTTTATTATTACTTTTGTTGTTATTATTTAAAATTGAAGCTTCCGTTTCCCATTAATAAAACTATAATCAAGATGATACCAGAATATTTTTGGGAGATGCTACTGATTGAATGTTTATGTCCCCTGAAAACTCGTATGTTGAAAGGCTAAATTGCACTGTGATGGTACTTTGTGGTGGAGTCTTTAGGAGGTGATTAGGTCATGAGTGGCATTAGGGCCTTTATAAAAAAGACTGAAGAGAACTCCTCTCCCCTTTCACCAAGTGTGGACACAGCAAAAATGCACCAGAAACAGGTCCTCATCAGACACTGAATCTGCCTGAGCCTTATCTTGGAGGACTTCCCAGCTTCTGTCACCACTGGCTTTCTCACTTGTGTAGCACAAAGCACCACATTAGAGGCAAATGACCAAGTTTTGCTTCTTTTTAATTTGAGAGTATCACAGAACTTTGATATTCAAGCTTGTTCTTAGAAGACACAGCAGCTAGCCCTCACTAGTTCCTCTATCCCTGTTTATGCCAAACATCACAAGAAACCCGCAATGCCCAGGTCAACCCTCATCCCCAGGACTATCACCCATTCCCCAACTTGGGAAACCTGGGTAGATTAGGTAGACTCTTTTTTCAGGGTCCACAAATAACATCCATGTTGTTAAACCCAGAGGTAAATTTTTGATCATCATTTCATTTGACCTAACAAGAAACACTTTTTCCAGCTTTATTGAGATATAATTGACATGTCAAATTTTGTAAATTCACTGTGCACATGTTGATTACATATATATTGCAAAATGATTACAACAGTAAGATTAATTAACACATCTATTAACACATCACTTCACATAGTTATTTCTTTTAAGAAGTACTTTTAAGAACTTTTAAGCTCTCTTAGCAACTCTCAAATATACAATACAGTATTGTTAACTATAGTCACCATGCTGTACATTAGATCCCCAGAATTTATTCATCTTATAACTGGAAGTTTGAACCCTTTGACAACCTTCATCCTTTACCTTACCCCCTCTCCTGCCCTCTGGCAATCACCAATCTACTCTATGTTTCTATGAGTTTATTTTTTAAGAGTCTACCTATACGTGAGATCATGCATTATCTGTCTTTCTCTGATTTATTTCACTTAGCATTGTGCCCTCAAGGTTTATCCATGTTGTTGCAAATGGCAGGATTTCCTTCTTTTTACTGCTGAATAATATCCCATTGTATATATATGCCACATTTTCTTTATCTATTCACCCATCCATGGACACTTAGGTTGTTTCCATGTATTGACTATTGTAAATAATGCTGCAATAAACATGGGGGTGCAGATATCTCTTCGAGATAGTGATTTTATTTCCCTTGGATATATACCCAGAAGTGCGATTGCTGAATCATATAGTAGTTCTATTTTTAATCGTTTGTGTACCCTCATACTGTTTTTCATAGTGGCTATACCAATTTACATTCCCACTAATAGCCTACAAGAATTCCCATTTATTTCATCTTCACCAGCATTTGTCTCTTATTTTTTTGACAATAGCCATCCTACCAGATGTGAGGTGATATCTCATTGTGGTTTTGATTTGCATTTCCCTGAGGGTTAAGTGATGTTGAACACCTTGTCATGTACCTGTTGGCCACTTGTAAATCTTCTTTGGAAAAAAAATATGTTCAGGTCCTTTGCCCATCTTTTAAATCAGGATATATGTTTATTTATTTATTTATTTATTTTTTTGCTATTGAGTTGTATGGGTTCCTTATATATTTTGAATATTAACCCTTATCAGATATATGGTTTGCAAATATTTCTCCTATTCTGTAGGTTGCCTTTTCATTTTGTTGATTGTTTCTGTTGCTGTGCAGAAGCTGTTGGTTTGATGCAGTCCTACATGTTTATTCTTGTATTTGTTGCTTGTACTTTTGGTGTCATATCCCAAAAGTCATTGCCAAGACTGATGTCAAGGAGCTTTTTCCTATGATTTCTTCTAGAAGTTTTACAGTTTCAGGTTTTACATTTAATCCATTTCTAGTCATTTTTTGTGAGTGGTATAATATAGGGGGCCAGTTTCATTATTTTTCACGTAAATATCCAGTTTTCCCAGCACCGTTTAATGAAGAGACCATCCTTTCCTCATTGAGTATTCTTGGCTCCCCTGTCAAATATTTTTTGACCATTTATGTATGGGTTTATTTCTGGGCTCTCAATTCTGTTCTATTGTCCTATGTGTCTGTTTTTATGCCAGTACTATACTGTTTTGATTACTATAGCTTTGTAATCAGGAAGTATGAAATCTCCAGCTTTGTTCTTCTTTCTCAAGATTGTTTTGGCAATTGGGATATTTTGTCATTCCATATGAATTTAGGAACTGTTTTATCTATTTCCATAGAAAATGACTTTGGAATTTGACCTACCAGAACCATTTGACATAACTGACTATTCCTCCTTGCAACACCATTTTGTTTGGTTCTCAGGATCTCCCACTGTCCTACATATTTTACTACTACTGTGGCCTCTCCTTTTGAGGCTCCATTGCTGATTCTTCCTCATCTCCATAACCATTATGTAGTGCTGCACCCCAGTGCTCTGGCTTCATGCTTCTCTTCTCTATCTATGCTCACTAACTTGATGATTCAGTCAATTCATGCCTTTAATTATCATCTATATGCTAATGACTCCAAAACTTACATCTGCAGCCGACAGTTATGCCCTGATCTACAGATTTCTATGTCCAGCTACCTATCCAAGGTTTATACTCTGACATAGAATGGACATCACAAATTTAATGTGTCCTAAACCGAATTCCTGATATCCCTCTCACAAACTTCCTTATCTCAGTAAATGGAAACTGCATTTTTCCAGTTGTTCAGCACCCCAAATTTTAAGTTATCTTTGATTGCTTTCTTTTTCTCATATCTGACATTTGTCAGTGAACACTGTCAGCACAAACTTTAACAAACATTTAGAATTTTACTCCTCCTTACCACCCCCATTGCTACTCCCTTGGTTCAAGCCATAATCACATCTCATCTGTATTAAACAGTCCCCTACCCTGTCTCCTTCCCTCAGTTATTGCCTTCCTTAATCCTTTCTTTGCCTCCTCACAGACTATTCACAACACTGAAGCCAGCACGTTGTTTTATGATACTAGTCATATCTCATTACTCTTCTACCCAAATGCTCTATTGGCTCCTGGGATAAACATGAAGATGCACCACCAGGATCCCATTTAATGAGGAAATTGTTGCCCACATGTAGAGAGTGTGGTCAGAAGGCAGCTTCAAGTTGTCACTCCCTCAGGATCTGCTTCAACTTCACCTGCATCCAATGACTAAGCAAAGCAGGGTCATTTTGGCCTGATGTGGGACAACTCTGATGGACCATATTTGCTCTGGAGACCCTAACTGGGTTGGTCAAGGTTTTGTTGAGCCTGCATCACCATTTGATTTCTCCATTTAAAATTGTAACATCTCCCCCAGCAGTCCTCTCTAAACCACCTCAGTTTTATTTTTCTCCATAATATTTATCATTATCTGACATATCTTCTAATCTACAGATTTAATCTGTAATCCCCTTCCACCCCCAACTACAGTATATTCTCCAGAAAGGCAGTAACTTTTTGCTCACTGCCGTATCCCTAGTGCCTAGAAAATTTAGAAAATTGCTAAACCTGGTAGTCACTCAATAAATATTTGTTAAATAGGTTGAAAAATTAGATAATTTATTCAATTATATAACAATCATTGTTCCATATATTCAATGATAATGTTAATTGTCATTGAAGATAAAGAATTATAAATTGCATAAAGTTGAGCATTACCAATGATAGAAGTATTTGGAGACTAGCTTGGATGTAGATAAGGTTCATTACATGTACTAGGCATTCATGAAATACCTATTTTTAGTGATGGTAATAGTGACGGGCATTACAGTAGTACCTACTGAATGTCCCAAGGACCAGTGAACACTGCTCTGCAGATCTTAATGGCTAAATCAAAAGTTAAGAGACCAATCAGTTACCAAGACTGCTTTTATATATTGTCAGCATGCAAATATGTATGGAAATAACTGCCCAAAATAAACTTATATATAATTTTGCTGCTAGCTAGTTGGCATCTTGTAGAGCCAGGCTCTCAAATGGTATTCTAAGAAACAAGGAGCAGAAAAGGAATGACCTCCATGTCTTTCAGTCAAGATCCTTCTCTCTGGCATAAGACCAGGTGCCCATTTGGACCTATCCCATGAAATCTCTTAAAGATGCTGTGGTCTTTTAGAGGTCAGGCCTTTATTCAATCAGAAGAAGACTGAGCTAGAAAGGTCTTGTAAAACCAAGGTTGGAGAGAAGAAGGAGGTTATAAAAAAGATATAAAAAAATGTCTAGTCAGATGCTGCCAGATATTTTAGTCTTTCTTATTTTTAGTATGGTTTTCAGCAAAGTCCTGTTAAGAAATGATAGCCATCCCACCAAATAGGAACTTGCTATGTAACTAATGACCCCAGAACTGAGTGTTTTCAAACAACTACTATTTATTTGCTCAAGATTCCATGGATAGGCAATTAGGACTGGGCTCTTCATGGATAGTTTGTCTCTGCTGATCTCATTTTTGTATTTGGGCCACCAGCTAAGAGAGCTGGGATGGCTGGGAAAGCTAAGGCTATTCCCCACATGTTCTCTCTTTCTTATGCTTGGTCACATGCCTGTAGTTTTCCAAGAAAACAAGAGTGAAAGCACAGTTCTCCTGAGGCCCATCAATATCTCACACATCAATTTCTGTCAATTCTACTGGACAAGGCAAGCCAAGAGACCATTCCAGTTTCAAGGAGTGGGGAAATAGACTCCACCTCTTGAGCTGAGGAATTGCAAAGAACGTATTTGTATTTTCATTCTACCATTGACCTATATAATGAAACTGGGTCCTTTAAATCAGAATTAAAGAATATAGGTAAAGTCTTCCTGTATTTTGTTCGTAGGTCTCCAGCTGTTGAGGCATCTAGCACTTGATATACTTTTACTTTTTGTATTTTTATTGATATATAATTCACATATCATAAAATTCACCATTTTAAGGTGTGCAATTCAGTGGTTATTAATATCTTCACAGAGTTCCACAACCATCATCATGATCTAATTCCAGAAGATTTTTATTACCCAAAAAATGAAACCTATGCCCATTAGCAGTCATTCCACATTCTCCCCTTCCCACAGCCCCTGGCAACCATTAAACTATTCTCTGTCTCTAAGGATTTGCCTTTTCTGGATTTTATATAAATTAAATCGTATATGTGGCCTTTTGTGTCTAGCTTACCACAATGTTTTCAAAGTTCATCCATATTGTAGGATGTATCAGTATTTTATTCCTTTCTTTGGCTGAATAATATTCTATTGTATTAATATAAAGATTTTGTTCATCCATTCATCAATTGATGGACATTTGGGTTGTTTCCACTTTGGGATAATTATGATTACGCTGTTATGGACACATTTGCCTACAAATTTTTATATGAACATATGTTTTCAATTCTCTGGAGTATACATAGGAAGTGGGATTGTTGGGTCTTGCTATACTGTAATACTCAGTAGTTTTTCCTAGATGGATGCTTGATTGAGGCATACCAATGTGTTTTATACATTCTTATAGATACTGAGATGAGAACAAAAGTCCATGTTGATATATGTTTCTAGTACGGGCCCTTATCCCAGCAAGTTCAAATTCACTAGTGTGATCCAAGGTAATTAGCACAGGACAATCCACCAGAGGAAGAAGCCAGAGGACAGTGATCTCTGTTCCCATGACTCTCAATCCTCTGCATACTCCACCTCTCACATATGTATATATTACAATAAACAAGGTATCTCCCTTACTGTCTTTGGTGTTATTAATATACCTCATCAACTGAGGTCATTGATATCCCCTATTGTTTGGAGGCACACACTTTGCTTAACATCAACCTATAGTGTCAGGTCTTATTATTTCTCTTATCATTGTCAAATCAAGGTGCTTTATAACATTGCTACCTAGGTATGATCCACAGAGCAGTAGGCACAGCACAGGCATTACCTGTGAGCTTCTTAGAAATGCAGAATGGCAGGCCCCACTCTAGATATACTTAATAGGAAAGTGCATTTGAACAAGATCCCTATGAATTTGCATGCACATCAAAGTTTGAGAAGCAATGCCATATAGCAATCTTAATTCATCGAGCTCCTATAGAAAAAAGAGCTAGAGGCTCAGTCTCCTAGTCAAAGTCTTCTGTGAGAATACAGACATTAAATACTATTATTACCAATAATACAGAGAATAATTACTGACTATCAACTATGCTTCAGTCACTATGCCATGTACTTTCCCAGCCTTTTGTTATTCCATCCTTATGGCAATCAACTACTTTTGCCCTGTTTTACAGATATCAAAATCAAGGCTCAGAGACCTCAAGCTTCTTGCCAGAAGCCACAGCTTTTAGAGAAAGAGCCAGCAGTCAAACTCCAGTTTATCTAATTCTAGAGCTCAAGCTCCTCGCCATTACCCTATCTTTCCCAGTAATTCCTGCAAATAGTATTTCCAGAGTCTAATTCATAAAAAGGAAGAAAAATAAGTAAGATCTTTCCATATAATTTCTAAACTTCCTTAACTAGTTACATGTGTTTTTACCTATTCATGAGGACTAAAGCGCTATAAAGGTAGGAATTTTTGTCCCTGTCACTGCCAGTATCTAGAATAGACCCTAACATGTATTAAGTCCTCACTAGACTTGTTGAATGAGCAAACAAATTTATGCATCAAAACCTCACCTATGGCTTATTAAAATGAGCAAAATTTCATCTTTACTTATTTCTTTTCCAATTTTTCAGCCTTCGACTTTACCTGTAACATGAATGCAAATGGCTGTTTTGTTGTGGCACTGATGCATTTATCCTCTATGAAAACAGAAGTAATATGGTGTTGTACATAGGCAGTAACTCCTCACCATGCCGTCTTATCGCAGAGAATGTTGACACAGTACAACCTTGAAGGAGCTGTATTGTGGCTGAAAATATATCTTGTCAGTTGTTGTTTTCTTAGAAAACATCAATGTGTAAATGTCAGTCTGGACCTGGCACATTGGTGCATTTTGCAAGAACTGAAAATGTGCAGCATACTGGTGGTACAATATGCACTGGGAGAAGTTATGATGTATTACCCAAGGGACTAATAGTGCAGGAAATTTTTGAAACCAGACATTCTACTTCATCCATCTTACACATGATTATTTTACAGTGGGATCACTTGTTATTCACCTCCATTTCATTAGGTAACCAAATTACATGCCAAGCTAGCTTTATAAATAGAACCCTGAATAGGTGGGCCATAGCCCAAGGAAAACAAGAGAATAAATTTATTTATGTAATCTCATCTTTTAGAGCAGAAGTTGTCTTTTCCATTTATACATATGGGAACTGCCAGAATTAGTCCGAGAGAGGTAGGAAAGGGTGCAATTACTCAAAAATACTTAGGAAAACACAGAAGACCTTCAGTATTTCTTTAATATAATAAAAGGAGATAAATCTATATCAGACATGCTGGAAATTTCATTATGGTTATCTAGGCAATATACACACTGATTTATTGACAAGGCTATTTTGTATCTAATGCTAATATCAAATTTGATCTGCACACAAGTCATTGGCATTAATGAGACTATCTCATTTGGCCATGGATGGTGAATGGCTAAGTAGGTAATGAGATGAAGGTGAGCATATAATCTTTTTTGACACCTGACAAGAAGGGCACACCTGCACAGCCAAAGGGTAGATGTTCTAATTAGTCCTTTCATAGAATTCTACAAACTTGCGTCCAAAACTTCAAAAGCAAAATTTTCTTATATTTCAGTAGGGAAACTCACCTACATGATGTGTGAGGCCAAGTGCAAAGTGAAAGTGTGGAGCTTCCTATTCAAAAATGCAGAGGTCGAGGTAGGGGAGAGAATGCCGTTAAAGGCATTTAAATATAAGGCTTTTTCCTTTCTCCTGCAGTCTCTCTTCCAATTTGTCATGCTGTTGTTATATTTTCTGCTTAATTTCACTCTTAGTAAAGAATATTAAGATTTTTAATTATTAGCATGATTTTACCATTCATCCTTATGTGATGAAATGCCAGTTTTTTTAATTTAAGTTTTCTTATTGAAATATAGTTGATTGACAACGTTGCACTAATTTCTGTTGTACAGCAAAATGACTCAGTTATACACATATATACATTCTTTTTCTATATTCTTTTCAGTTATGGCTTATCCCAGGAGACTGGATATAGTCCCCTGGGCTATACAGTAGGACCTTGTTGTTTATCCACTCTAAATTTAACAGTTTGAGGAAATGCCGGTTTTAAATGCAATTAACAGAGCATTTAACTCATACGAGGAATGACTGAAATTAAGACTAATTTTGTGGCTTATTCCTTGAGAGTACCTGGAGCTGACCAGAAGAGACCTTAAGACAGTTTCAGGAAGATAGTATCCCCCAAGGCGAACTTGAATACTCATGGGGCAAGTGCAGATCCCCACAGCTGCCAGGGACTCAGCTCACACCCCAGGGCTAACACGTTGGGACCCGACCACAGCTGGGCTCTGCTTCCTGCCAGCCACCACACTGATAAGCCCTGCCTTGGCCAGGGTGGGGAAGTCGAGTCAGGCATATGCTCTCCCCAAGTGCTGCCGCTCCAATCCATCACAGCCAAGGCCATCACAACATCAGTGCTGAGTACCCGAGTACCGGGTCGGGTGGAGGAGAGGCTGCCGTGGTGACGCCGGGCCAGGGTGGGGATGGCTGCTACCGTGATGCAGATGCAGGGTCATTACCCCAGCCCTTGTTACAGCCATATCCAGGCCCTCTCTGTAGGGCAGGGTGGCAGCAGTGACTGGGTGGGGTAAAGAGGAGAAGGCCGGATGGTGTCCAGGGTTCCAGAGCATGGAGAAGTGAGCAACCTGGAACTCATCCCTGGGGGCTTAGGCACTGCACGGGTCCACACCCATGAAACAGCTCTGCTTACTAACGCATCGTTTCCAGCCTGGGCAGGGACTGCTGTTTGCCCTCTGATATCCATTCTCCCCTTCTTCTACAGTTACAGACCCCTCGACTTTTAGCTGGGCAGAAGGACACCTAGGGTAAAGCAGGCATTTTTCCAGTCAGCCTTGCAGATAATTATGCAGTGTGACTAAGTCATGGCTAATGATGTGTGAATGGAATCAGTATCTGCAAGGGCCATACTTCAGGGATGACTGAGCAGGAAGCTCAAAGGACTTGAGTTTCTCAGGATTTCATGCCACAAAGACACCTCACCAGCTGTGGACTGCCCACCACCAATCTTAAGGAAAAGAGATAGAGATGTCTAACTTAAACATTTAAGCCTTTCTTTTCTGGATCTCTTTCTCACAGACAAACTGTAATCCCAAGCATAGCATAAAAGATATAGTCTGCTTTTTATGCTACTGCGCTCACCACTGACCCCTGTTGGGAAGATAACATCTAACCGTTAAGACCTCTTCCCTCCTCTACCCCTGCCTTATCAATGTCTTTCTTTAAGCTATTTGAGAAGGATATTCTTCAATGTTCGCATTTTGCCATAGCTTTATCTTACCTTATATGACTCAACAGGATTGTAATTGCTCTTATTAAGATTCGATTCCTTTCCTGAAAAGAAGTAGCAATGCTGACCATTTAGGAGTAACTACATATTCCAGTCTCCACTATTATAGAGAAATTGAGTTTCAGCTACAGAACACTTCGTTCTTGTAACCCAGTAGAAATTGTTTAGGAAATTTTTCCAAAGTCAATCCTAAATAAATAATGAGAAACCTCACTTGAATCATGGGTTGCTATCTAAACTGGACAATAATTTCTGTTAATTTCCCTCATTCAGGCTTTTTCTTCAGTGAGCTTGGGAAACAAATTAAAGTGACTCTCCACTCTGGAAGTTATAAGGAAACAGAACTAGCAAACTGACAGGTTTTCAAGTATCCAAGTGATTAAAATAACTTCCTGACTTAAGTGAAACCAATAAAGAGTTTATGCAATGTTTATATTATGTCCAACCTGCTAAGAATGGTTGTAAATGTTCAAGTGCCCACAGACTTATGAATTGTTAGCAAGGGGAAGAGATCAAAAAGCAATGGAAGAGAGAGAGGGCCACAAACTAGAATTACTTTCCCCTGGATATTGGGGATTTAGGGAACTCTAATATTAATCATCAGCATTTATTAATTAAATTCAAACATGAACCCCATATTCAGTATATATTTCTTAAATCATACTGTGCCAAAACTAACTTCTTTACAGAAATCATACATTTCTGTATTTATTTTTTTCATCTTTCTCTCTCTATTGCGCATATGATCAATCACCAGGCAGAGGACGATAAACCTCTGAATATTTATGTGGAGCACAGGAAAGGACCCTGCTGTGAGCTATTAGCTCAGTGGATGACGTGTGCTCTCAGTTGGAAGCTGAAGGGATGGGAAAGGCACGGTTGCAGCCCTTTATAAGAGGCACATAAAAAGCACCTGTTTGCCTGCTTCATTAAACTTCCCCTAATGAACGCCTCCAGGGAGTAGAACCAGGAAACTTCTTTCCTTTCCTGCTATAAATAGAGAAAGGTATTTAAAAGTTCTCATTTAAATGTGAGTACTGTCATCTGTAACAATTTGCAAGAATGTAATACTCTTCAGGAATATAAATGAGCCAGTACTTGCATGTATTCACGATGATGACAGACAGGAGGAAGGTGATTCCTTGTACTGTATTGAAAATTTTGTTCTTCGAGAAGATCAGAGTCACAGATGTTTTAAGCTTTCTCTGCCTAACTACTGCTCAACAACTACAATACAACAAAACAACTCAGTTCAGCTACTACATCCTCTAAGAAACTTTCTTAAGCATCTCACCTCCCTAACACACATAAGCACACCTCCATTAAGAATACAGAATGTGTATTTTTTAAATTAAGGCACTTATTACCCTGTAATATTATCATTGATTCACTTTTTGCCTCTCTCAGGCAAAGACAATGTCTCATTTTACACTGAGTCTCCAGCCCTTCACCCTCCGAATGTTTCTGCCACAGAGCATGCACTCATTAATAAAGTGTCGGTTGGTGCAATAAACACAAGAAGCACTGTCTCCCTTCAGCTTCTGTGAGATTGTGCGTTAGCCTCTGGCCACACCATCTCAGTCACCTTGGTAGTCAGTCTCCTTTCCTTCCGTTCAATTCTTAACTGAATTCTTAGATGTGGGCACTGCCAAGCATCCACCTTCACCTCTCTAGCCTTTTCACTCAACAATTATTCTTGGGGGACCTCATCTACAGACTTGTTTTAAAGCAGAGGCTTCCAAATTGCAATATTCAAGGCAATCAATGGAGTGTGGAAAGAAAATATCAGAACTTCTATCTATGGATATTTTTCAATCTCAGTCTTTTATAATTTCTATTTATAATGTGCATTGCACACAAAATGTATAGGTATTTAAGTCATGATAAACATATATAAAGTTGGATGCAAGCTCAGAATTTCATTGGATATGTATTTTTATTGATGAGGTGGTAAATATGCAAAATAAAAAATATATCTGCTGCCTCCCCAGTGGGGTACAAGTCATAACCTTTCTCATCAAATCTGTTCCTCTTGATCACTTCCCCAACTTGGCAAATGACACCAGTATTCACCAGCCACTCAAGACAGAGGGCACACTCCTCTGGCACAATCACCCACTTGCCGAAGAATCTATCCTACAAACAGATGTGAACACTTTTTTCCTATGAACAGATTCTGACAGCCGCCCATTCTGACAGCTACAGCCTTATTCAGGCTCTTGCCTTGTGGTAGGGACAGTGTTCAACAGAGTCCAGAGTGCTCTTTGGAAAACCCAACTATGAACCATTTAAAAATACTTCAGTGATCACCCCCAAGTTTCCAAGGCCAAGTTTAGTGTTCATCTTCATGTCCTGCCAGCTCCTGCAGCCTCATCTCTTCCTCTCATGTACCCAGAGATAACCAGCTGTGGTTCCTTGAACACAGGAGACATTACACACCTCTAAGCATCCATACACACTGATTTCTCTTACTGGATTATCTTTTCCCTACTGTGCCTACTAAATCCTACACTTCTTCAAAAGGCAGCTCAATATTCACCTCCAATGTTATACACCAATTACCTCTCAAAGCTGGAAAAAAAGGTGTGTGTAGTGATTTTCCAGTCAGATGTAGTTAGTTTTTAACTAAATGCATATAGCACTGTAGGCAAAATAATGTCAAAGCCTTAATTACACTGTTTCATAAGTATGTATTTATTCATAGGTTATTATATATAATGTCTTTTACAGTTTAATATGTTTTACTTTACATTCTTTTATAAGTGTGTCTTACTTGCACAATTTTGTAATTATATATATTATCTTTGGACTAAAACCTTTATCTCATTGTTAAAATTCCTGATTTACATGTCTGTGTGTCTTCCCACCAAAGTGTAAGTACTTTAAGAGTAGAAATCATCATTTATTTCATAATAAAGAGTTCTATACTATTAGATGCTCAGTGTATATTAATTGAATAAACAAATGACAAACTAAATTGGAAAGGATTATCATAGTCAAAAAGAAAAATAAGCATTTTTCACAGAACTAGAACAAAAATTTTTACAATTTGCATGTAAACACAAAAGACCCCAAATAGCCAAAGCAATCTTGAGAACGAAAAACGGAGCTGGAGGAATCAGGCTCCCTGACTTCAGACTATACTACAAAGCTACAGTAGTCAAGAGAGTATGGTACTGGCACAAAAACAGAAATATAGATCAATGGAACAGGACAGAAAGCCCAGAGATAAACCCACACACATATGGTCACCTAATCTATGACAAAGGAGGCAAAAATATACAATGGAGAAAAGACAGCCTCTTCAATAAGTGGTGCTGGGAAAACTGGTCAGCTATATGTAAAAGAATGAAATTAGAACACTCCCTAATACCATATACAAAAATAAATTCAAAATGGATTAAAGACCTAAATGTAAGGCCAGACACTATAAAACTCTTAGAAGAAAACATAGGCAGAACACTCTATGACATAAATCATAGCAAGATCCTTTTTGACCCACCTCCTAGAGAAATGGAAATAAAAACAAAAATAAACAAATGGGACCTAATGAAACTTAAAAGCTTTTGCACAGCAAAGGAAACCATAAACAAGACGAAAAGACAACCCTCAGACTAAGAGAAAGTATTTGGAAATGAAGCAACTGACAAAGGATTAATCTCCAAAATATACAAGCAGCTCATATAGCTCAATATCAAAAAAACAAACAACCCAATCAAAAAATAGTCGGGAGACCTAAATAGCCATTTCTCTGAAGAAGACATACAGATGGCCAACAAACACATGAAAAGCTGCTCAACATCACTAATTATTAGAGAAATGCAAACCAAAACCACAATGAGGTATCACCTCACACCAGTGAGAATGGCCATCATCAAAAAATCTACAGACAATAAATGCTGGAGAGGGTGTGGAGAAAAGGGAACCCTCTTGCACTGTTGGTGGGAATGTAAGTTGATACAGTCACTATGGAAAACAGTATGGAGGTTCCTTAAAAAACTAAAAATAGAACTACCATATGACCCAGCAATCCCACTGCTGGGCATATACCCAGAGAAAACCAGAATTCAAAAAAACACATGCACCCTGATGTTCATAGCAGCACTATTTACAATAGCCAGGACATGGAAGCAACCTAAGTGTCCATCGACAGACAAATGGATAAAGAAGATGTGGTACATATATATATTAGAATATTACTCAGCCATAAAAAGGAATGAAATTGGGTCATTTGTAGAGACATGGATGGACCTAGAGAGTGTCATACAGAGTGAAGTAAGTCAGAAAGAGAAAAGCAAATATCATATAATAACGCATATATGTGCAATCTAGAAAAATGGTAGAGATGACCTTATTTGCAAAGCAGAAATAGAGACACAGACGTAGAGAACAAATGTATGGATACCAAGGGGAAAGGGGTGGGGTGGGAGGAATTGGGAGACTGGAATTGACACATACACATTATTGCTACTACGTATAAACAACTGATGGGAACATACTGTATAGCACAGGGAACTCTACCTAATGCACTGTGGTAACCTAAATGGGAGGGAAGTCCAAAAGGGAGGGGATATCTGTATGTGTCTGGCTAATTCATTTTGTTGTGCAGTGGAGACTAACACAACATTGTAAAACAACCATACTCCAATAAAAAAATAATAAAAAATAGAGAGAGAGAGAAAAAAAAAGGAGAATGTTTTAGAAGAAAAAGAGTCAGACTAGACTCTGGATCTACAGGTGCCTTAGTAAAAGAAAAAGAGAGATAAGCAGAGTGGAAGCTGGTTCCACTCCTCTATCACACAGGGCTCAGAAGTTTACCTAAGGCTGAAGCTAGAGACACAGATATGGAGAGGCAAGAACACCCAGAATAATAAATATCGGAACTGGTAAACATATTCTTTCAGGGAATATTGTGAGTTTGGAGAAAAAAGGAATATATCTAAACTAATTAATAGGTGAGAGTAACAATTTTTTCAGCTTCTCAATTGAAAAAAATGGGCTTTAGAGTTTATTTACAATATTATCATAGGGGCTTCCCTGGTGGCGCAGTGGTTGAGAATCTGCCTGCCAATGCAGGGGACACGGGTTCGAGCCCTGGTCTGGGAAGATCCCACACGCCATGGAGCAACTAGGCCCGTGAGCCACAACTACTGAGCCTGCGCGTCTGGATCCTGTGCCCCGCAACAAGAGAGGCCGCGATAGTGAAAGGCCGGTGCACCGCGATGAAGAGTGGCCCCCGCTTGCCGCAACTAAAGAAAGCCCTCGCACGAAACGAAGACCCAACACAGCCAAAAATAAATTAATTAATTAAAAAAAAAAAAAGTCTTTTAAAAAAAAAATATTATCATAAATCTAGATGTTTTTATTGCTTCTATTATTTATGGTTAAAATTATTTGATAGCCTATGTATTAAGAGTTAATGCAAACATGGTAATGGAAATAGTATGCAGAAAATTTTAAATATAAAATTTATTAATCAAACATTTTGGTTTTATTAAAAATGCTTTCAAACTCTACAACTGTAGTTTGATAACAGTTTGCTAATTAAAGATACATATATAAAAATGTGAAAAAAATAAGAAGCAAATATCTGTTTTGTTCAATTTAAAAATTGATATTCTTTATGCCCTCAGACTATATAAACTTAAGCAGGGAACTTAAATTTTATGCTGTAAATTTTCCATTAGAAAAATTATCTAATAGTGTTTATCATCCACTTTACATAGTGTTCCTGCATAAATTAATTAGACTGCTTTAAGAAATGCTTGGAGCTCCATCGTAGGAAGCACTATGCACTGAGATACCTATCTATACCAAATACTCTTTGCAAGTACCCTTTATATGGTGATTTTTAGATATATTTCCTAAACGTCACTGTCCTCCTTTAAAAGAAAATAAGCACATTTAAGAGTATAAAACAGGATTATAATTAAATCTGTTGTATACCAAAAGGAAAGTTTTGAAGCTATAATGGATGTCATAAAAATCCACTGACAAAATGTGCAGTTTAAAAGCAATTTCCATTTAATTATCTCAATGAGCTCATATTTATCAATAAAATAACCTATTTGTGATTTACATAATATCTCATGGTCTCTTCTGTCCACATACTTTTGTCTACAGCCAGGGAATTACTCAGATTTGATGATTATATTCTAGTAATTCCCATCAAGATAATAACGTGCCACTAAAAGTGCTCTTAAACTGTTTTGGAAATTATCAAAATAGAAGAGAAAATGTCTTTAAAATGAGTCTTTAATAAGAGAAATGAAAAGCAGTAGGGTAGCAGTACCAGGAAATGGGAAAAGTCACTATGCTAGCCCTTCAGTGTTTACTTTTATTTCTCAAGCATCAAGATGAAACCCATCCTTGGAACCACTAATGAGTTCTCCTTCTCTTACCACAGAGTAAAAAAAGAAAAGAAGCATTACTGAGGACAGACTGAGTTCAGACTCCTTCATATTGCATTTTTGTATAAATCCTTAGATCCTCAACGAAGCTAACAATCCCTAAAGTTTTGAGAGCTCAAATTAAGCTTGAAAAAAGATCTTCATTCTTTAGTCACCAGAAAATTTTGGAGAATTATAAGGTTCAATGACTCTCCTGAGGTCACTAAATTCAGCCACTAATCTTTCCAACAAATCAGCAACTCAACCTGTCTGGATTGCTTAGTGTGCATCTTATCTTTATGATCCCTGGAGAGAAAGATGCAACAATTATCCATTCCTTAGGTGACTTACTGCCTAAAATAAAAGTCACTATACCTAACAAAATAATTAATATAAATGATAGCTCAAATTCATTGTTACATATCATTTTTTAAATGAGTGAGTTTTTTTTTCTGGTGATACAGGTGGGTGTCCAGCTCATACTTACATCATCATATGTTTACGTATTCAATTTAGCATCTGCTGCTTTTGCAGCCCAACAAGGAGAGAGGCTAAAGATTGACCACATCTGCAGTTATTAATAGCCACAAAAGCAGTCATGCTCTAAAAAGCAAAGATCTTCAGGCCACATTATGTGATGCTGGGATGCTAGTCATCATTTATGATAGATCCAGAACACTCTAGGTATTCTAGATTCATCTAAGAAATAATACAAAAGTGCTAAAATAAACCCAGAGCGACTAAATGTAATAGATTATGTCAGTGCCTTGTCATTTCGTTTTCTAACTACCACAACTTTAGCTTCTGACAGTGGCATTCTATTTGTGGCATAAGGTGGGGGAAAAATCGGTTTTAGAACTTTTGTCACAGACATATTTCCCATTCAAGCCTATTGCTGTATAATTTATAGCAAGAAAGAGCTGGCAATAGAATGGCTTGATTTTACAATTAATTGAAAAAGAAACTTTATGTGAATAAACCCTTCAAGATAAGGTACTTGGAACAACCTGGGAAGAGAGCAACGAACTCATGAAACAGTAATAAAACAGTACTTCTGACCAGCAGGTGGCGCTGCAATCCACCATTGTTAGCCATTGGAGATTTATGAACTACTTTCACGATCCTGTTTACTTACGTCTACTTTCCTATTTGAATTTTTCCTATCTTTTTAACTTGGGGCATTATGTCATGCTGTGCCCAATTTTTTTCCAAATAAGCAAAGAACTCAAAGGAAATTGTTAAACCTCCAGGACTGATCGATTAACTCTGCTAACAAAGTCAACTGTCAATATTTTATAATAAACATGTTATCAGCCCTGTGGGTTAGTAGGCAAAGCCACTTAAACTTTGGAAAATATCTATTTTACAGTTCATAAAAAGAATCCTATTTAGATGTTAACATGCATGAACTAGCACCACTTCAGTGTAAAGTTAGGTTAAATGGGTAGCTAACAATCATAGGAGCCTGGGACACAATAGACTCACTCATTAACTCCTAAGTATATGCCTTAGGGACACTTATAGATGTAAGCAATTTAACATGTATAGAATGACATAATTAACAGAAAATTAAGGAACATAAGTCATTTAGTCCAAGGATCAAAATGATCTGGCTAACATATGAATATTATGCACCCTTATGTGTCTAAGGCAGAAATCAATAACCAATTATAGCACTGTATTGTGCTGAGCTAAATCAAGCCTCTTTTTTTCAATACAGTTCTTAATTAAGATGAAATCAATTTGTCATCCCTAGGATTGATAAGAAAAACAAGGCCCAGAGTGATATCACCAAAATGGCAACATAAGAGACCCCAGTCTTCATCTCCTGACAAAGATCAATAATTAGACAGCTATCCAAGAACAAAAACAGCTCTGGGAGAGCTCTGGAGTCCACTTAAGGAACTATAGCAATGTGGTGGAACAAAAAGCCTGAGAACAACTGTACAAGAAGAGAAGGAAGACAGCTTAATTTTGCCTGCATCATCCAATCCCCAGGCTGGCACTGCTCAGTGCCATCAGGGAACTTCCCAGCTACAAAGTGTTCCCCTCACCAGGAAAACAAGAGCAGGGAGAGTGACCAGCTCCCATAGCCTTTCAGGGCACTGCACAAAGCTCCTGCCTCCACCTAGACTGGCAAAACCGAGACAAAAAGGGACAAACACGAATGAGGAAGAAAAGCAGGAGCTACCAGTAGCAGCCACACAGCAGGAACAATCATGGTTCACAGTGACCTGCTCTACAGATACACCCAGCAGCTTTCAACACCGAAGAAACCAATGACCAGCAGCCTCCATGACCCTTTGCAGATTTCACTAGTTTTCACCCCACAGGTGTTCACATTCACTAAGAACAGCCACCCGAGTCCCTCCCCACCCCCACCACTACCACTGGAGCCCAGGAGCTGAACTGACAGCTAGTCCAGACTTCTGTGGCTATGTGAATGCAAGACGCCAGCCTAGACACCTCTGGCTGACCCCCATCACCATGCTTGGGGCTAGCCCTTGAAAGTACTTGTATGCCAAAGTCCTGACACCCATCACTGGTCTCCACTGCATGCCATTGCCCAAGGGGAGATTGTGCAACCATGGGAGATTGCACCAATAGCCAGGACCAGTGCAGCTACCTGTGGGCCCAGATCAGTCTCTGTCTTCTGTCACTGGCTTGCACCACTGTGCTCACCTGCAGCTAGTCCCTGCCGCTGTGCATCTGCACACCTTCAGCCTGAACCCCATCACCAGCCTCCACTACCATGCATCCTTGGTGAGACCGAATAGCCACAGGACTGCACGCCAACAGCCAGGGCCCCTGCAGGTGCTTGTGAGTCCATGGTTGGCCCCAGCCCCTGCTATCTGCCCTGGCACACACCACTACATATGTGTCTGTCCCTGACATTACACAGGTACCTGCAGCAGGACCCCAGAGCTGGGTGTGTGCACACAACTGGCTCTAGTCTCAGAAGGAGAAAAGGGTAGAAAGCTTATTTAAAGAAATAATGGCTGAGAACTTCCCAAACCTAAAAAAAGATGTGGACATACAAGTACATGAAGGTTACCCCAAAATTTCAACTCAAAATGACCTTCTCTGAGACATTATAATAAAACTGTCTAAAATCAAAGACAAAGAGAGAATTTTAAATGCAGCAAGAGAAAAAAAATATCTTTTATACAAACGAACCCCCATAAGGCTATAAGCAGATTTCTCAGCAGAGAACTTGGTCAGCCAGGAGAGAGCAGGATGATATATTCAAGGTGGTAAAAGAAACTGCCAACCAAGAACACTTTACCCAGGAAAGTTGTCCTTCAGAAAGGAAGTGAGACAAAGACATTCCCAAACAAACAAAAGATGAAGGAGTTCATCATCACTAGACCTGACTTACAAAAAATGCTGAAAGAAGTTCTTCAAACCGAAATGAAAGGATGCTGATTAGTAACATGAAAACATATGAAAATATACAACACACTGGTAAGGGTAAGCACAGAGTCAGATTCAGAATAGTCTAACACTTGTAATATGGTAGTGTGTTAATTACTTAAATTTACTCTATGGGTTAAAGGACAAAGGTATTAAAATAGCTATAGCTACAATAATTTGTGAATAAAAAATAGAAAGATATAAATTGTGATATCAAAAATATAAAAGGAGGGAGTAAAAGGATAGAGTTTTTGTGTGCAACTGAAGTTAAATTGTTAGTGTAAAATAAACTCTTCTATCTGTAAGATGTGTTATGTAAGCCTATGATAACCACAAAGCAAAAACATACAGTATTTTTACAAAAGATTAAAAGAAGGGAATCAAAGTATACCACTATGGAAATACATAAATTCACAAAGGAATGCCCCAGAGGAAGAAAGTAACAAGGGAACTACAAAACAGCCAGAAAACAATTTAAAATATTGTTTAAGTTCCTACCTATCAATAATTACTGAAAATGTAAATGGATTGGATTCTCCAATCAAAAGGCATAGTGGATGAATGGATAAAAAAACAGCCCCCAACTATATGTAGCCTACAAGAGACTAACTTCAGCTTTAAGGACTTCATATGCTCAAAGTGAAGGGATGGAAAAAGATACTCCATGCAAGTAGAAACCAAAAGAGGGCTGGGGTATCAGACAAATAGACTTTAAGCCAAAAACAGAAACAAGAGACAGAGTCAATATATAATGATAAAGTGGTCAGTTCATTAAACATATATAATAATCAAAAATATATATACACCCAACACTGGAGCACCTAAATATATTAAGCAAATACTGATAGCTCTGAGGGGAGAAATAAACAATATAATAACAGTAGAGGGCTTCAATACCCCATTTGCATCAACAGATAGATCATCCAGTCAGAAAATCAACAAGAAAACATTAGAACTGAACTGTACTTTAGACCCAATAAACCTAATAGACATATACAGAACATTCTCTCTAACAGCTGCACCTGCCCATAATAAAGGCCATATATGATAAACCCACAGCTAAAATCATATTCAATGGTGAGAGGTTGAAAGCTTTTCCTCTAAGATAAGAAAGACAATAAGAGTACCCACTCTCACCTCTCCTACACAACATAGTTATGGCAGTCTAAGCCAAAGGAATCAGGCAAGAAAAAGAGATAAAAGGCATCCAAAGTGGAAAGAATTAAAATTGCCTTGGTTTGCAGATGATATGATCTTTTATCAAGAAAATACTAAAAACTCCACTAAAAACTGTTAGAACCAATAAACAAATTCATTGAAGTTGCAGGATACAAAATCAAAATACAGAAATCAGTTGTGTTTATATATGCTAACGTGGAAACATCTGAAAAAGAAACAAAGAAAACAATTCCATTCACAGTTGCATCAAAAATAATTTAAAATACTTAGGAATAAATTTAATCAAGGAGATGAAAGATCTGCACACTGAAAATGACAAGACTTTGATGAAAGAAATTAAAGAAGACACAAATAAATGGAAAGGTATTCCATGCTCATGAACTGGAAGAACTAATATTGTGAAAATCCATCTATAGATACAATGCAATCTCTATCACAATTCTAATGGCATTTTTTCACAGAAAAATGTATGCCATGTACCTTGATGAATAAAACTAAAATGGTGCTTTCCATCAAGAAGCATAGAGTGTAGACACTAAATAAGTAAACAGACAGGGTGAGTCTCATTATTATAAGAACTAAAAAGAAAGAACTATGAAAAAAAATAGGGGATATTTAGGTTGTTTAGTCAGAGAACATGTCTGAATCATGGAAGAAAAGAACTGAAAAATGAGAAAGAACCAACCTTAGCAAGAATACAAAATATGTGTGTTGGGCAGGGATCTGGAAACAGGACAGTCCATTCAAGAAAAAAACATGTGTGACTGCAGAACTATCAGGTTTTCTCATGGCTGTAGAAAAAATACTCATTTCTGTCAAAAAACTTTAAATGATGTGTCCTTTTCAGTGTATCATATCAAAGGTTTCATGATGTCTATATGTCTTATCACTAGTGATGTTTACCTTGATCACATCATTAAGTTGCGGTGTGCTGGATCACTTCAATGTACATGTATTACTTTCCCTCCGTAGTTGATAGTTATCTTGATGGAGATACTTGGAGATGATACAAATCCCATTTCTCTTCAGCCTTTGCCCACTAATTTTAGCATCCATTGGTGGATCTTGTCTGCAATATTTATTATTGTGGTACTTGCCTAATGGTTATTTTCTATTTTTCTTTTCTTTCTACATTCATTAACTGAAATTCTACTGTGAGGAAATGCTCTTAACTCCCATTTACTTATTCATTTATATTAGTAAGGATTCATGGAAATTTATTCTATTTTATGGGTTAAAATTCAATACTGTTATCAGTTTTTGTTGCTCAAATTGTTCCATCTTTGGCCATTAGTTCCCTCATTTTTGCCTCCTGTGTTGTTTTGACAAGCCTCTATCTCTTTTGAGCACTTCTTTGTTATCTGGAACCACAAAGGGTTCCAGACTTATATTTTTCCTGTCCCAGCCCTGAAACCAACCACTTTGCCTAGAATCTCTGGTTACTTTTATTGGATAATAAAAGCAATTCTTAACTCAGAGTGCATATTAGATTCACCTGTGGGCTTTTGAAACTGAAGGTCTATTGAATCTGAATTTCTGAAGATGCAACCAAGATACCTGAATCTTTAAAAAGGTATACAGGTAAGTATGTGCATTTTCCTGGTTGAGATTCATGATCCTGAACAGCATGGGAAGTGTCTGCAATTTTTATAACAATAAAAATGAAGGTGAAAATATTCATAGACTTATCCATCTACTACCACTAGCCCACTGGTAGAGAATCCTCTAATAGCAAACCCAATGTATCTCCCTTCCCAGACTCTCCCAGCCTCTTATCCAGATCAGCTACTCCTCTGACCTAGAATCGAAGCCTGGGCAGAAAAGGCTAGTCACAGGGACAGAAGATACTAAGGACCTAGAATAGAAGAATGATTACTAAATTTAAAAAATAAAGAATTGAGAAAAGCGTAGAAGATACAACTACACCTTATAAGAGGACCAGTTGTTTATTTGTGGGGAGAAAATAAAAGACCCCCACCTGAATACTGTGAACAAGAAAATTGTAAGAATCAAGGGAGTCCATTAGTATTTCTGTGGGCCCTGAATTTGATCCTTTATGTTCTTCTATAGACATGAGTAAATGACGGAATTCATTTATAAATATTTAGGTTATTTAACAATTTCTCAAACATAAAAAGGACTCAATGCACGGCAATTCTACTATAATTTTCTAGGATGTTCTGCCTAGAATGGCTATTTCACGTCTTCTTCTCTTACCCCAAATATCCTACGTCCACCCATACCCATCTGATGCCTCCTCCTTATATTCCATTGAGAAAATAGAAGCAACCACACAGGAAATCCCTCCTCTGCCCACCACCTAACTTGCAATCTACCCAAAGCTATATTCACACTTCTCATTTCCTCCTGTTATTATGAATAAAGTGTCTCTGTTCCTATAAAAGGCTACCACTCAACCTCTTCCATCCCCCAACTACTGCAAATTCCCTAACTCCTAATTGATTAGGTCCCTGCCTTCAGACCCTTCACCTCCTTAAACCATTCAGCCAAATTAATCATCCAGTAAAGTAATTCACTCTCATTCTACAAATATTTCTTGGGGATTTATTGTATATTCGGCGTCGAGAATTCATGGTCCAAAAAAAAAAGATAATAGCTACATTAAGCAGGTCAAGTCTAAATTTTAGAGACACACGTGTTAAACAGATAATTAAAATACTGAGCTCTAAATATGATAATAATGGCACATATCTAGTCAGAAGCAGCATCGAGGAAGGAGAACTTTGCCCTTCCTACCCTAATTCAAGTCATATCATTTATTTGGACTAGAGTGCAACAGTTTCACAATTGGTCTTTCCCTTACAGTCACCCCGACCCCACAGTTCTTTCTGTATGCAGTAGCCAGAGGGATTCCTCAATAATAAATGTAATCATGTAATTGCTGTCACGGCCCTTTGGTAGGATACAGGCAGAGCTCTTTCATGTGTCCACCAGGGTTCACAGTGACTTGGCACCGGTCCATCTATTTAGCCTCTCGCCACTCTTCCAGCATACATTCCCACAAAAAATGAGCCCTTTTAATTTCTCAGACACTTATTTTTCCTCTTACTGTAGGATCTTTGAACATAAAATAGTAGTCCCTTTGTCTCTGGATCTTTTTTGTCCAGCTAACTCCTAATCAATATTTAGGTTACTTCAAGCAGCAAGGGTTCCTAAATTCCCCTGGTTATGCTACACTGGGAACCAGCACTAAGTGATCCTACAGAATCACATACTGATCGTAGCACATGTCACATTGTGTTATGATTTTATATTCATTATATTAAGAGCTATCGTTTTTCACCAAATGAGGTTCTAAGAAACATCTTTCTCACCTTGTTGTCTTAGCATATATCCCAGTTTTTGGTACATGGTTGTTGCTTAGCAAATATTGTTAACTAAATGAATGATCAAGATGGTTCATTGTTTTTTTTTTTTTTTTTTGAAAATTACATGCTTTTTATTTGATGATCAAGATCGTTTGATTGATTTGATTTATCTTGATCAATGATCAAGATTGTTCATTGCTTGCTGGCTGTGAAAGGAAGGGTAAATATTTTCTAAGAATTTTGTAGAAAAGAGGAAGACTTTCACAGCAAAGGGGCTAGCAAGTGCAAAGCACCGAAGCCTGAAATAGCAGCATGTGTTCCAGGAACTGCAAAGGACTCCCTGCTGCTGGAGCAGAGGGCGCTAGGCCAGAGCAGTGGGGGTGTTTGGCTGGCAACAAGATAGACCAGAAAAAATGATGATCTATTAAGCAATTTATACTTTAGAGAGTATCTTTAGGAAGTCATGAAGGGTTTAAACCCCTTTAATTTTGCTAATGGAGAAAAGATAGTGAAGAAGCTGGGGCTACAATCCCTTCCCCAAAATCCAACCTGGAAATGGACCAGAAAGATGGGAAGGACAATGGATCCTAGGGTGATACTTAGCATTTAACTGTAACATTTAGAAACCCCTAGATCTTGGGGTGAGGGGTGATAAAAGATGTCTACTTCTGAGAGAAGGCCAGGAGACATGAGACTAGAAAGATTGGCGTGGGGGTGAATAGCCACAGGAAAAGCATTGTCTGTGTACAGTTGACCCCTGAACAACACAGGTTTGAACTGTGCAGGTCCACGTATATGTGCATCTTTTTAAGTAGTAAATGCTACACTGCTTCATGAACCAAGCTGGGTTGAATCCACGTATGCGGAGGAACAGAGGATGTGGAGGAACTGCAGATATCCCAGATTTTCCACTAAGTGGAGGGTCAGCGCCCCTAACTTCTGCGTTGTTGAAGGGTCAACTGAACTTTTCTTCTCCTACGTTGCCCTGGACTGATTATTGACCAGGATGATTGGGCAGGAAATCAACATTCTAAGCATAGCACCTTCTAGAGGCAGCAGAATCATAGACATCTAACAGCATGAAGGAAGAAGCTAATAGCACAAAGAAACAAGCATCTGAGTGTCCTGGATTCTGACTTCTTTACAAATCCATGGACAATTGCAACATGAATGGTGGCCCATGGATAACAGCAAGGACTGAAGTAGAAGTCCTGGTAAGTTCCCTGGGAGGGAGAGGAGGTGAACGATGGGGAGGAGAAGAGAAGGGATGGTTTGAACCTAGATTCTAACTCTAGAAATGCTCATCCATTAAAAGGCCCTCATCACCAAACCCTGCAACTCTTCTAGAGGAGGAGAAGCCAGGGCCCAGGATTTTACCTCCTTCTTCCAAAGTTACTATTATTAGCAAGAAGTGGGTGATAAGTTGGCCAGTCACTACAAAAGTCTGAAACAGGAGTAGCAGAACTATGGAACAGAGAAAAGTAAGAATATAAAACAACCATTTGCTTTCAGAGAGCTGGGGAAGATATGGGCAGGATAAAGAAGGAACATGAAGCAAGAAAACAACAAATTGGTGATGGTGGGCTTAGAAAATAAAGTCCTTGAAGTAAGGAACTCAATGAATGTGTTTAAAAAAAGATTTAATAATTTAATAGACCTAAAAAATGATTTCATAAGCTGGAAGATTAGGGCAAGGAACTCTTGAAAAAGAAATGAGCAAAAGATAGAGGGAGGAAAAATGGAGATAAAATACGAGGATTAAGTTAAAATGTCAACATTAGGAATTCCAGAGTGAGAAGAATAAACAGAATTATTTGAAGATAATGAAAAAAATTCCCCAGCATTAGAGAAAAATAAAAGAGCTTAGATTGGAAATAATGCAATGTTATAAATATCCCCTAGAAAACAGAGCTTAAAGCAACACTCATAGGCTGAAGATTTTTTGGCAACTGCAATTCGAGGGTGGCAAGAATGAGTGAAAAAGGGAAGTGAAGCAAGGAAAGAGGGAAAACAAATACAAGGTGGTGTGTTTCCAAGCTCACCACAGCTTCACAAAAATAAATCAGAGCTTGGCGCTTGGGTATACACATTGTATTCCAGACAAGCAAGTGTTTCAGGCAATAGGATTTATCTGCCAACCCCTCCCATTTTCCGTCCTTCATTGCCTCACGAGGCATAAACTTCCCTGAACTTCTGGTTTGTGTTATGTGCTCCTCCTACCCTCCAACCAGGCTGCCTCTAGGGCAGCTGGATGCCTCACCCTACACTTCTGCACTTCCTCTGAGATTGAAAGTAATGGGAAAACTCATAGCCGACCTGAATCCCATCACGTCAACCCTGATCAAGAAAACCACATCAGTTGGCATAATCCAGGCAGTGCTGAAGCTCTGGCCTTAATCTGGGGAAGCTGAGACAGCTATCAGCCTTAGTGGAGTCCAGGATGTTCCACAAGCAGGTAGCCAAAAACTGTGGACAGGAGGGGCCAAACAAATCCGGGAAGGTCCATAAACTGGAGCCAATACAAATGCCAGCTGGATAGAAGACATCCTCTCCACCACCCTAGCACCACCAAATAAAATAGTATAGCTATTTTTAAAACCACCAGAGATGTATTCCTTGGTATTTACCCAAAGGGGCTGAAAACTTATGTCCGCACAAGAACCTGCACATGGAGGTATACAGCAGCTTTATCCATAATAACTGCCAAAACTTGTAAGCAACCAAGATGTTCTTCAGTAGGTGAATAAGTAAACTGTGATACATCCAGACAATGGAAAATTATTCAATGCCAAAAGGAAATGAGTTATCAAGCCATGAAAATAAATGGAGGATAGTTAAATGCACCTTACTAACCAAAAGCCAATCTAAAATGGCTACATATTATCTGATTCCAACTATATGACCTTCTGGAAAAGGCAAAACTATGGAGAGAGTAAAAAGATAAGTGTTTCCCAAGTGGCTTGGGAAGGGAGAGGGATGAACAGGTGGAACGCAAAGGAGTTTTAGGGCAGTGAAACTACTCTCTATGATACTATATTGGTGAGTATATGTCATGGTACATTTATCCAGACCCATAGAATGTGCAGCACTAAGAGTGAACCCTAATGTAAACTATGGACTTTGGGTGATTGTGATATTATGATGTGTTAACGTAGGTTCATCAGTTGTAACAAACATATCACTCTGGTAGAGGATGGTGACAAAGGGGGAGGCTATGCATGTGTGCGGGCAGAGAATATATGTATGGGAACTTCCTGTACCTTCCACTACATTTTGCTGTGAACCTAAAATTGCTCTAAACTATAAAGTCTGTTAACACACACACGCAAAACAAAGACAAAATATAAAAGCTTCCAGGATAAAGAAGATCACTTATAAAGAAAAGTGACACCAAATTTATCAATAACAAAACTGGATACAAGAGGCTAATGGAACACTATTTTCACAGCTTGGGAGGAAGAGGACTTTGAATTTACATCTTTATTTAGAGTTAAAATTTCACTTAAAAGTAAAACAAAGATATTCTCTGGCATAATAAGGTCTTCGGCAATTTACAAAGTAAACTCCTTTGTCTTTTTTTTTCTCTCATATTTAGAGGTTGCTCTCTAGCAAGAAGAAAGGATTGTCCAGGAGGAAGAAACAGATTTGGAAAGTACAGTAACTGAATTAATAAAGTGTTTTGTTTTCTAGATGAATGACAACCAGTGGGAAAATAAACACAACCAAAACTCAGGCACCGAACTGACAAAAGAAGAATGCTGTTAATAAAAGGGTAAGAGGAAACATTGGGAGGTGATATACTTATGGCCTTGATGGTGAGTGTTTCACGAGTGTATACTTATTCCCAAACTCATTGAGTTGTATACATTAAATATGTACAGCTTTTTACATGTCAGTTATACCTCAATAAAGTGGTTTTTTTAAAAAAAAGGGTGGAAATTTTCTGAGGGAAGTGAAAATCTGCTCAGATTACTTTCTTATTCACTAGATAGAGGTATTGATAATCTTTAGAGATTAATAAGGAAAATAAGCAAAAGTTTTGGTCTGAGTAATTTAGACCAAAAAATTTAGGAAGAAGCAGAGGAATTTGATTTGTTCAAGGGAATGAGGAAGGCAAGAAAGAGAAATTATGGAAAATAAATTCCCTGAATAGAATGGCAAAATTAGGTTCTAGGAGAGCAGCAATTTCAATAAATATAAATCTATAAAAGTAACTAAATAAGATTAGAAGCTCTCAAATTAGAAGGAGGAAAGGACCAGGAATACGTTGTCTGTAGGAAACATATTAAACTCAAAAGAAGACAGAGAGACTGAAAATAAAAAAGGGGGAATAGTATATTTGTTCAATTATTTATCTTTATCAGTATGTATTCAGTGGATATTTACTTTATCCTATGGGTTAAAATTCGATACTATGTCCGAGGCTCAGGCATCCAACAGATGGTCCACTATTTTGGGATCTCTTTTCTTGGAAGATTTTAGAATATTTTTTTAAAAAATTAACAAATAACATGTTGAGGACTATTAATTAATATTACAGAAGTCTGATGCTACAGATGCCTAATATATATCATATGGAGGCCAAATGTTTAAACAACATTGGAGTAAACTCAGCTGGGCAGAAAACTGTTTCACTTCTTCTTTGCCAGGCATCTGTTTTTCTCTCCGCAGTGGCAAATTAAGAATGAATAATAATAATAATAATAACAATAATAATCTTTTTTGCTCCTCAAAGGCAAATTAAAAATGAGTAATTGTCATAATCACTATGTTTGTTTATCAACTGCATACTCTTAACACAGGCCAGGTGTTATCCTAAGTCTTTTAATGTCTATTAACTCATTTGCTCTACACAGTAACCCTATGAGACAGATACTGTTATTCTCCCAGTTTTACAGATGAAGTCAAGGCACTAAGGCATTAATATCACAAAGCTAATAAGTAAAGCAGCTATGACTGGAATAAAACAATTAGGCTCCAGAGCTCATGCCCTTAACCATCATTACATATCCCTGCTGTCAATGGATTCACAAAGGTTGCTTTTATTCTCATCTGGTGTAAAAAGTCTGTAGCCTTCTCAAGTGGCGGCTGTTTTTTCTTCCACAGGCTTCATTCATTATGCCTGAAAGTGGCATAGGTGTTCTTCACGTCCCTCATTATTACTTCCAAACAACTGACCCTCCTTCTTCCCCCCAAACCCAGTTTTAAGTTCAAAACGTATCAGTGTCTACCATAAGCTCCTTTGCTTTGCACAGTCAACTCCAGACTCTGTCCTCCTCCCTTCCTCAAAAACTGAGAGCCTGACCACTGCAGTCTCACCAATACTCCCCCGGCCATGGGTTTCAGTGGTCCCAGTGTCTGTATGCATAACCCTTCCAACTCCCTGGCCTCTCAGTTCAGTTATCCCGACTCCTCCAATCACCCTGTGCCCAACATATCTCAGCCCCTCTCACCCAAGGTCATGCAAGAGGTCATGCATAGATGAACAATAACTGCCATCTCCCCCATCATCTCATATCCACGAAGTCTCCTCTATGACCACAGCCTCTTATCTTTCCAGCACACTAATTTTAGCACCCAGACTCCAGTTACTCTTCATCTTCATTGGAATCTGCTTTATTTTACTGACCACGTATTCCTGACCCCACCTCTCCTTCCGGTTTTAGCTTCTCTCTTACCAATATGAGATTAAAACGATCATCATTATAAACACCTTCTTGTATTCACGCAGGAAACTCAGGCTCCTCCCTCATTTTGTAGTATGTGTTTGGCAAGACCCCAACCCTGGTAAAAATCAACTTACTTCATTTACAAATTCACTTACTTCATTTACTCTGCACCTACACTAACGTAGCTGACAGTGGCTAGTGAAAAATACACAACCATGCTAACTGGCATAAACTTAATTCGTAACCACTAATCTCATGTGGTCCTGGTCCATTCACGTTCCCTCTCTCCTAGAATTATGTTATTCTCTTGCCTCAGACATCTAACACATTCCACTCTCTGGCTTTCTATTTCATTAAGACAAAAGAAATAGTCTGAAGAGAAGTTCCACTGTCCCTTGCAAGCCCTCTGAATCTGCACTCATACACTCTGCCTATTACCTGTGGATGATCTGCTTGGGCTCCCATCTACAACCACTCCCTTTATTTTTGCACCAGATCCCAGCCCCTCTTCCCCATGCAAGGACATTCTCTTCAAAATGTCTCCTTTGTTCTGTCTCATCAATTTCTTCCTTTCTACTGGATCATTCCCATGAGCATACAAACATACTTTAATATCTCCTGTCAAAAGAGATAGAAAGGAAGGAAGGGGGAGAGAGAGCGAGCTTTCATCCTTACCTCTCTGACGAGTCTGTGCCTCCAGCAGTGCCCTCCTGTTGCTGCATACCATGCAGCAGTCAATTCTCTGCTCTCAGCAGTATCTGACTGTTTACCCTCTTTTTCTTGAAGCATTTTCTTCAGTTGAAACCTGTAATGCAGCTCTGTCATTTGCTTCTTCCTTTGCTGATACCACACTATCTTCGTTTCCTTTGCTGATACACTCTACTCCCTCCAGCTTCTAAACCAAGGCTTCTCAATTCCCGCTGCACATAAGAATCACCTGGTAAGTTTTTTAAAATACATTGATGCCCAGGCCTCAACCAGACTAATTAAATCAGAGTCTCTAAGGGCGAGGTGACAGGCATAGACAATTTTGTTAAAGGTTTCCCAGGTGATTCTGATGTGCAGCCAGGCTGAGACCTGCTGCTGTAAACTTTGGAGTTCCCCCAGGGCTCCATCTCAGACCTTGAGTATTTTCCATCTACTTCCCTAGGTGATCTCATTCAACCTCCTGGCTACAAATACCATAAATACCTGGTGTCTTCTAAATTTATATCTGCAGCCCAAACTTTTCTCCTGAACTGTGGAATTCTATATATGACTCCCTGTTGCCATCTACATTTGGATGTATAATATAGTTCCCAAAGTTAACATGTCCTTCTGCATTCATCCCTGTCTAAGTAACTAGCAATTCCATCTTTCCAGCCACAGGGACCCATGCAGAGGTAAATGTTGTTATCTTGGAGCCATCATTTATGCCTCTCTTACTCTTCTGTCTCATCTCCAAACTGTCAGCCAATTCTATTTCAAAATAAATTTAGACTATGATTACTTCTCTCACCACTTTCCATGTTAAACTCTGATTTTAGCCCTTATCTTCTTTTACTGCATTATTGCTATAGTTTATAGCTGGTCTTCTTGATCCTATCCTTGTACCAAAGACAGCAGTAAGAGTAATCATTTTTTTTTTTTTATTTTTGGCTGTGTTGGGTCTTCGTTTCTGTGCGAGGGCTTTCTCTAGTTGCAGCAAGCAGGGGCCACTCTTCATCGCGGTGAGCTGACCTCTCACTATCATGGCCTCTCTCGTTGCGGAGCACAGGCTCCAGACGCGCAGGCTCAGTAGTTGTGGCTCACGGGCCTAGTTGCTCCGTGGCATGTGGGATCCTCCCAGACCAGGGCTCGAACCCGTGTCCCCTGCATTAGCAGGCAGACTCTCAACCACTGCGCCACCAGGGAAGCCCAAGAGTAATCTTTTTATATTATTTAGACCATGTCATGCCATCGCTTAGAAACATCTAATGGCATCAATCACCGAAACTCCTTTATGATATGAGCCCCTGTGACCACTCTGAACTCATCTCCTTCCACTCTCTCTCTTTTTACACCTTCCACTCTAAGCACACTAGGTATGTGTACTATTCCTGAAGCATGACAGGTACGCTCTTGCTTTTGTACTTGGTGGTCCACCTCCCTGGAACGTCCTTCTCTCAAATATCTCCCCTGACTCACTCAAATGCCATTTTATCACCAAGGTCTTCCCTGGCCACCCTAAATAAAATAGCATCTCCTCAACCTATACTCCCTATTATCCATCTTTGCTTTGTATGTGTGTTTGTTTTCAGTCTTTCCAAATAAAATACAAGCTCCTCGAGGGCAGGAGCCTCGAGGCTAAGCCTGAAATGGTTCTTGGCTTCTCCTAGACATTCAGTAATCACTTTCTGAACAAATGAGTCCAGCTGGGAAGCTAAGGATTCTAGCCATAGCCTATGTGGTGCTATCGTAAGTCATGGAACACCAAAAGACCAGACATGGCTTCTGGAAACGATACACCTCAGAAACCTTTGCCCTTGCCCCTTTCATTAGGATTATCCCTTTGATTTGGGTGGGGAGATTGGGACAAGACTAAAAAAGATACTGCATTTCTGTGGCTTAAAATAAATCATTGTGAGATTTGTATTCTCTGAGTCACGCTTGAGCTGGAACATTTTCTGCTTGCATTTAAATACTCTGTCTTTTTCTGAAATTCTTTAAGACCCCAAAGAACCACAGCTCCTGAGAGATAAGTCTTGGTACTAGTACAAAACATTCATCAAATAAGTAAAATCAAATAACACAGTGCAGGGTAAAAATGAAATAAAAATATATTGGATAGTAAAAATAAGTCTCACTAAAAACCAAATTCAGTCCTATATCTGCACTAAATATATCAGTCCTATATCTGCCCCTCCATCTCCTGCAATTAATGAAATGAAGTTGGACTTCTTCCAGAAAAACTTTATAATCCACTGAGCCAAAAAATAAAGACCTTTTGCCAGAGTCACTTCTGAGAATCTCTTAGGGACCAAAGATTTGCATGTTATAACCCTGAGAGAGGAAGAAACTAGTTGTAATTAGTTGTAATTAGTGACTGTTAGAGTTAGCTACTCCCTTGGCTAAAATAAGATCACACACACACACACACACACGCACGCATACACACCCAAACACAGTGCTGAATTCTGAAATTTGATACCTCCTATTTACATGGTAGCAACTAAATGACCATCTACAATAATACTTTTTTTTTCTTTAATAGATCTTTATTGGAGTATAATTACTTCACAATACTGTGTTAGTTTCTGTTGCACAACTGACACTACAATAGTACTTTTAGCGAATTCCATCAACTCAATTTATTTGTAAAACTTCTTTAAATATTTTATCCAGGCTTTTTCTTTACTGCCTGTGCATTAAAATTTTCTAATTATTTATGACAAACAGTTTCAAGCTCTTATATTAGCAAAACTTATCACTACCTTTACTTTACAACTTCAGGGTAAAATCTTTAAAGGTTAAAAAATAAAAAGTTCTATCTTTGGAGAGTCAGATGGATATGTGAATCCAGCACACTGTCTCCTACACACACTAGGGGTCACTGTATGACCTGAAATATTGGCTGTAATTTGATCTATTTCTTTACTATCCTTATAGGCAAGATTAGCACATGGTACACAATAATCTCAAGGTATATTTCCCAAAGAGCAGGCACTGTTGCTTGTATCTGGTCAATTGTATCCATAAAAATAAATTCTTTTCACCTTCCCCAGCAATTCTATACATTAAACTACAAAACAACATTATAGTTTTTCTATTCATCATCAACTCCCTCCTTCTCAAATTCTAATATCAAATAGAAGTGTTTGCATTTGATGAGTAAATAATGGTCCCTGTTCTAAAAAATGCTGGGATTGGGAAAGACTTAAAGAAAGTAAAAATTAGCTAATTCAACATATAGTGATTGAGTGCCTTCTATATGACAAACATCATAGGCAGCAGGAGATCGAAACATGAAGGAGGTATAAACAAAATCTGTGGGAACATAGAGGAAGAGGCTCATAAGGGATTTAAACCATAGACATCAGGCCCAAAAGAAATATAGCTAGTCTTCATTTTAAAAAACTCATCTATGTTTGAAGTGGTTTATTACTTGTCCTTCCTTAGCTTATAGCAATATTTATCAATGATATTTAGTGCTCTGTGAGATTTTAATAGGTGTTCAGCAGAAAAGAATCACAATATCAAATAAGTTTGAGAAACATTTGGCTATTTAAAAAGTTGGTTTTGTTGAAGCACATTTTTAGGAATTCTCAGTTTCTAATATTTAAATATGGATTGTAAATTTCTAAAAGGGGAATGCAGTACCTATCATGTCTTATTTAACAAATGATACCATCTTAAGGAATACTGGTCTCTCACTGAACAGAGTTCTGCTGAAAAGCAGTAGAAGAAATGGCAGTAGATGCTTGGAATGTGAAGGTTTAATATTTATGACTTTTAATATTTTATAGATTTGAGAAAAAACATGATCTTAATTTTACTTAATTATTGGAAATTAACAGATCTGAAAAGACTATATAAAAAAGCTAGGGTATTTTTTAGTTTGATTTTTTCTTCCTTTTTGTAAGTAGCTTTGATATAAAAACAAATAAATGTTTTATGCAGTACAATTCAAAACTCACATCAATTATTTAACCGAAACAAACAAAAAGAAACAGAAGAAATTTCACGTGCACAATAAACTTTAAGCTATGCTCCCAGATTTCCTGGGGGTAAATATTGATTCTCCTCTGCCATTAAGGATCCTTGAAAAGAAGAGATTCAAAAAGCATTGTCTTCGGAGAAACCATGGTTGATGTGAATTTGTTGACCTAAAGAAAAATGGGGCGGTGCTATGAAAAAATACATTGCAACAGAGTCTGTTACTGAGGCTTAGGGAGAGTCAAGTCCTAATATTTTGTCTGAACATTGGTAAACGATCAGTGCCAGGTATCTTTCATTTGCCCCATTCATTTCTACTCCTCCCTTTGCCACCCTGCTTTCTGCTGCCAAAGACTGGTCTGTACGGACAACATCAACAGGGCTACCATAACCTCCAGTTTCCTGTCACTTATTAGTCAATGGGAGTGTTGTCTGGCAAGAGACGAAGGAAAGAAGAAGAGTGAGGTCAGGATATTTATTTTCCTGGCTCCTTCCCTGCAAGGTTACTTCAGGCTAACTTTTCCCTCCGTGGAAAGTCATTGCTCCTCTCAGGTCGGCCTTCAGTAAGTTTGGACACATGTATTATATATACACAGAAAACCACCATCACAAACAACACCAAGACAAAAAATTCCTGATGCCCCCTTTGCATTCCATCACTCCCTCCTGGCCTCAGGAAATCACTGTTCTGTTTTTTGGTACTATGAATTAGTTTGCATTCTCTAGAATCTTAAACAAATAACACCAAATATTATGTACTCTTTTGTGTATGGGTTTTTTCACTTAGCATTGTGAGATTTGTCCAATTTGTTGTTTGCATCAATAGGTTTCTTTGTGCTTTTTGTTTTGTTTTTCTGAGATGTATTCTGTTGTATGCATAGAAAAGAATTATTTACCCATTTTATATCTTGATGGAAAGTAGGGTTGTTTCCAGGTTTGGGCTAACATGATGTAAGCTACTACTAGTATTCTTGGATAAGTCTTTTTGTGGACAAATATTTTATTTTCTTGGGTAAATTCCAAGGAGCAGAAGGGATTAGTCCTACAGTAGGTGAATGTCTAACATTTTATAGATTTCTAAAGTAGCTGTAGCATTGTACAGTCCTACCAGTGGTGTATGGGAATTCTAGTTGTCCCTTTCCACATCTTCACCAGAACTTAGTATTTTCACCTTTTAAATTTTAACCATTACAATAAGGGAAGAAAAAAAAAGACCAAAGCCAAATAATCATGAAAAAGAAGTAAAACTGTGTCTATTTTTTGACACGATTGATTAGGTTGTATGGTTACATCTCATTGTGGTTTTCATTTTCATTTTGCCAGCTGAGATGTTGAGAATCTTCTTCATTGTACTTATTGGTCATTGATACATTTTTGGGGGGAGATGTCTATTTAAATCCTCTGTCCATTTTTATTAGGTTTCCAGTCTCCTTATTGCTAATTTGTAAGAGTATTGTACATATTTTGGACATGCATATTTTCTCCCATTATTTTGCTTACCTCTGTTTTGCTAAAGTTATCTTGCAGAGAGCAAAAGTTTTAAATTTGTATAAAGTCCAATTTAACTTTTTTTTTCTTTTGTGGCTTATGTATTTTGTGTCTTGTCAAAGAATTATTTGCCTACATCAAGTTCACAGAGATGTTTCCTTCTTAAAATATTATATTTCTTACATTTAGGTCAATAATCCAGTTCTTGTTAGTTTTTTGTACAGTATAAAGTAAGGTTCAATATTCATTTTTCCTCATAAATTTATCCAGTTGCCCAGCAACAATTTCTTTTTTTAATTTATGTTTTTATACAGCAGGTTCTTATTAGTTATCCATTTTATACATATTAGTGTATATATGTCAATCCCAATCTCCCAATTAATCCCACCACCACCACCACCCCCGCCAGCTTTCCCACCTTGGTGTCCATACATTTGTTCTCTACATCTGTGACTCTCTACTTCTGCCTTGCAAACTGGTTAATCTGTACCATTTTTCTCAATTCCACATATATGTGTTAATATACAATATTTGTTTTTCTCTTTCTGACTTACTTCACACTGTATGACAATCTCTAGGTTCATCCACGTCTCTACAAATGACCCAATTTCGTTCCTTTTTAAGGCTGAGTAATATTCCATTGTATATATGTACCACTCTTCTTTATCCATTCATCTGTCGATGGGCATTTAGGTTGCTTCCACGACCTGGCTATTGTAAATACTGCTGCAATGAACATTGGGGTGCATGTGAATTTTTGAATTATGGTTTTCTCTGGGTATATGCGAAGGAGTGGGATTGCTGGGTCATATGGTAATTCTATTTTTAGTTTTTTAAGGAACCTCCATACTGTTCTCCATAGTGGCTGTATCCATTTACATTCCCACCAACAATGCAAGAGGGTTCCCTTTTCTCCACACCCACTCCAGCATCTATTGTTTGTAGATTTTCTGATGATGCCCATTCTAACTGGTGTGAGGTGATACCTTATTGTAGTTTTTTTTCTTTTTTTTTTAAAGACAGTAGTCATCTTTTCTTTTTTTAAAAAAATGTATTTATTTATTTATGACTGTGTTGGGTCTTCATTTCTGTGCGAGGGCTTTCTCTAGTTGCGGCAAGTGGGGGCCACTCTTCATCGCGGTGCGCAGGCCTCTCACTATCGCAGCCTCTCTTGTTGTGGAGCACAGGCTCCAGACGCACAGGCTCAGTAGTTGTGGCTCACGGGCCCAGTTGCTCCGCGGCATGTGGGATCTTCCCAGACCAGGGCTCAAACCCGTGTCCCCTGAATCGGCAGGCGGATTCTCAACCACTGCACCACCAGGGAAGCCCCTTATTGTAGTTTTGATTTGCATTTCTCTAATAATTAGTGATGTTGAGCAGCTTTTCATGTGCTTCTTGGCCATCTGTATGTCTTCTTTGGAGAAATGTCTATTTAGGTCTTCTGCCTACTTTTTGATTGGGTTGTTTTTTCAGTATTGAGCTGCATAAGCTGTTTATATTTTGGAGATTAATCCTTGTCCATTGATTCGTTTGCAAATATTTTTTCCCATTCTGAGGGTTGTCTTTTCATTTTGTTTATAATTTCCTTTGTTGTGCAAAAGATTTAAAGTTTAATTAGGTCCCATTTGTTTATTCTTGTTTTTATTTCCCATTACTCTAGGAGACAGATCCAAAAAGATATTGCTGCAATTTATGTCAAAGAGTGTCCTTCCTATGTTTTCCTCTAGGACTTTTATAGTATCCTGTCTTACATTTAGGTCTTTAATCCATTTTGAGTTTAATTTTGGAATATGGTGTTAGAGCATGTTCTAATTTAATTGTTTTACATGTAGCTATCCAGTTTTCACAGCACCACTTGTTGAAGAGACTGTCTTTTCTCCACTATATAGTCTTGCCTCCTTTGTCATAGATTAATTGACCATGGGTGTGTGGATTTATTTCTACACTTTCTATACTGTTCCATAGATCTATTGTCTGTTTTTGTGTCAGTACCATTCTGTTTGAGTGACTGTAGCTTTGTAGTATAGTCTGAAGTCAGGAAGCCTGATTCTTCTGGCTCCATACTTCTTGCTCAAGATTGCTTTAGCTATTTGGAGGTCTTTTGTGTTTCCATACAAATTAAAAATTCTTTTGTCCTAGTTCTGTGAAAAATGCCATTGATAATTTGATAGGGATTGTATTGAATCCATAAATTTTCTTGGGTAATATGGTCATTTTAACAATATTGATCTTCCAATCCAAGATCATGGCATTTCTTTCCATCTGTTTGTGTCATTTTCAATTTCTTTCATCAGTGTCTTATACTTTTCAGAGTACAGGTCTTTTGCCCCCTTAGGTAGGCTTATTCCTAAGGTATTTTATTCTTTTCGATGTGATGGTAAATGTGATTTTTTCCTTAATTTCTCTTTCTGATCTTTCATTGTTAGTGTATAAAAATGCAACAGATATCTTTCTTGAATGGAAAATTTTGATTACTTTTCAAATATAGTACCTGAGTTTTGACCTGCTAGGTTTTCTTATTCTTGGGCCAATTTTGATAATTTACATTTGTCTAACAAATCAACAATGCTTTAAACTGTATTTGAATAAAACTGCTACAATATTCTCTTATAAGTTTGAAAACTACCTCTAGATCATAGTTTTCTTTGACTGATGCAATAAATTACAACAAACTTAGTGGCTTAAAACAATACAAATTTGTTATCTCACAGTCTTGGAGTCCAAAATGGGGTTCCCTGGGCTAAAATCAAGGTGTTGACAGGCTTGTTTTACTTTCTAGAAGCTGCAGGGGAGAGTCCATTTCCCTGACTTTTTCAGCTTCTAAAGGCTATCCACATTCCTTGGCTCATGTCCCTCTTCCTCCATCTTCAAAGCCAGCAATAGTGATTAAAGTTCCTCTCATGTCATATCACTCTGGCCTCTTCTGCCTCGCTCTTCCCCATTTAAGGACCCTTGTGATTACATTAATCCTATCCAGATAATTCAGGATAACCTCACTATTTTAAGGTCAACTGCTTAGGAACCTTACTTCCATCTGCAACTTTCCCCTTTGCCATGTAGGGTAACATGTTCAAAGGCTCTGGGGGGGTTTCCCTGGTGGCGCAGTGGTTGAGAATCTGCCTGCTAATGCAGGGGACACGGGTTCGAGCCCTGGTCTGGGAAGATCCCACATGCCGCGGAGCAACTGGACCCGTGAGCCACAACTACTGAGCCTGCGCGTCTGGAGCCTGTGCTCCGCAACGAGAGGTCACGATAGTGAGAGGCCCGCGCACCGTGATGAAGAGTGGTCCCCGCTTGCCGCAACTAGAGGAAGCCCTCGCACAGAAATGAAGACCCAACACAGCCAAAAAATAAATTAAATAAATAAATAATAAAAAGGTGCTAATAATTTTAAAAAAAAAAAAAGGCTCTGGGGATCAGGACACAGACATAATTTGCAGGGGCATTTCAATTTCCACACTATGATTGTAAAATTATTCTTTTAAATTAACTTTTAGAGCAATTACATTGCACTGTGGTCAAAAAATGTGCTGACGGCTTGTTTCTTTGTAGTTTCAATGTAGTCAAATGCTATTTGTTCAGTTTCTGTTACTTTTATTATGAGAAATCCCTTTTATTTTAGTCTAGATATTATGACTCATTTATGGAATGGGTTTTATTTTGATATATGACATGGAATAGAAATCTAATTAGACTTAATTTAATCCAAATTAGAGCACCATTTATTCTATAACTCATCCTTTCTCCTATTGATTTGTAATAGTTCTATTTTCTCACTTAAATTCTTAAGTACACCAGAGGACATGTGGTCTATTCTGAATGAGAATGAGCTTACATCATACACAAAAATAAACTCAAAATGTATTAAACACTTGAACAAAGACCTGAAATTGTTAAATTCCTAGAAGAAAACGTAAGCATTAAGCTCCTTGATATCTGTCTGGGCAATGATTTTTTTTTTTTTTTTTTTTTTTGTATTTGATACCAAAAGCAAAGGCAACAAAAGGAAAAACAAGTGGGACTACATCAAACTAAAAACCTTCTGCACAATAAATGCAACAATCAACAAGATGAAAAGGCAATTTATGGAATGGGAGAAAATATTTGCAAACCATATATCTGATTAGGGTTTAATATTCAAAATATACAAGGAACTCATACAACTCAGTAGCAAATAAATAAATAAATAACCTTTTAAAAAATGGGCAAAGGGGGACTTCCCTAATGGCACAGTGGTTAAGAATCCACCTGCCATTGTGGGACTCATGGGTTCGAGCCCTGGTCCGGGAAGATCCCACATGCCATGGAGCAACTAAGCCCGTGCACCACAACTACTGAGTCTGCGCTCTAGAGCCTGCAAGCCACAACTACTGAACCCGCGTGCCACAACTACTGAAGCCTGCATGCCTAAAGCCCGTGCTCTACAACAAGAGAAGCCACCACAATGAGAAGCCCGCTTACCGTGACCAAGAGTAGCGCCGGCTCGCCGGAACTAGAGAAAGACCATGCGCAGCAACGAAGACCCAATGCAGTCAAAAATAAATAACTTAATTAATTAGTTAACAAAATAAAATAAAGCTATTAACCCGTTGTCACATATTTAATAAAAAACAATGGACAAAGGACCTGACTAGACACTTTACAAAAAAAAAAAAAAAACATACAAATGGATGACAGATATGTGAAAAGGTGTTCAACGTCACTATTCACCAAAGAAATGCGAATCAGAACCACAATGAGATATCACTCACACCTATTACGACGGTTATTATCAAAAAAGTCAAAAGATAACAAGTATTGGCAAGGATGTAGAGAAAAGGGAACCCTTGTGCACTGTTAGTGGAAATCTAAGTTGGTACAGCCATTATGGAAAACAGTATGGAAGTTCCTCAAAAAATGAAAAATAGAACTACCATATAATTCAGAAATCCTACTTCTGGGTGTATATGCAAAGGAAATAAAATCACTATCTTGAAGAGATATTCGCATTTCCATGTTCATTGCAGCATTAGTCACAGTTACCAAGATATGGAAACAACCTAAGTGCCCATCCATGGATGAATAGATAAATAAATTGTTAAATATACACAGATATATACATACATACATTGGAATATTATTCAGCCTAAGAAAAGAAGGAAATCTTGTCATTTGCAACAAAATGGATGACCCTGGAGGATGTTATGTTAAGAGAAATCAGCCAGACAGAGAAACACAAATACTGCATGATCTCACTTATATGTGCAAACTAAAAGTCAAACTCATAGTGACACAGAGTAAGAGAGTGGTTACCAGGGGCTGGTGGGGTAAGGAAAATGGGGAAATATCCATCCAAAGGCACAAATTTTTAGTTATAAGGTTTATAAATTCTGGAGACCTAATGTACAGCATGGTGACTATAGTTAATAATAAAGTATTGAAGACTTGGTATTTACTAAGAGAGTAGATCTCACATGTTCTCACTACCCCCTCCCCCCAAAAAAGGTAATTATATGAGGAGATAGACATATTAATTAGCTTGATTGTGGTAATCATCACACAATGTATGTGTATATCCACACATCATGTTGGTTGTACACCTTAAATATACACCGTTTTTATTTGTCATTTATACTTCAACAAAGCTGGGAAAAAATAAGTTTGGAGGTTAGTAATTCCACTTGTATGTAGTAATTACTACTGACAGTCTACCCTGCAACAATAAAATATAAGCTAGGATTAAGAAAAAGTAAATATACCCCACCAATTTTTCTCTAAATGTCTAAGTGCTATCCAAAAAATCCTTGGACAATAGGGGGCATGAAGAGGTATTTAACATTTAAGGATTAACAATTTTAAAAGAGGGATGGGATGGGGCTCCATTATGTTTTTTCTTGGGATTCTCAATTGTCTAACTCTTCTAATATTGAAAATAGCTTTGGATGTATCACAGATGCATCATCCAGAATTTGGATGAGTTTCAACAATGCTACTACATCAGCTCCATAGAGATTAAATACAAGGCAGGCTCTCCAGCAATGGCTTTGCAGAATGCAGTCAGACCACTAGATGGATTCATGAACCACCAAAGACATCATTAGCTGAGCAGGACAAGGAACTGGTTGGTAACTATCACAGTGAAAGTGGGTCACACAGCAGACTGAAAAAAAAATGATTTGGAAAGCATCACAGAAGCTCCACTTGAAGCAGAGTATTACAGCTCTGGTTTGCTCAGAGACAAGTAGCGTCTAAAAGAACACCCTAGCAGGAAGGACTCAGAGTCACTGCTCACTGTGAGTGTATGTGACATGCTGGATGCAGACAAACTGCAAGAAGAGGAGCAGTCATGACAGAGGAAGAACTGAAGTTCACAGGGTGAAAATGCCTTCTCTGGTCATTTTAGTCAGGTTCGCTGTGGAGACAATGTCCTCTTTCACAAAAGTGTCCAGCACAAACATTCACAAAAGTGAATGTTTATCTTCTGGATGCTATCTTCTGTGAATTACTAAATGAGTTCTAAAAAGGAATAGCCACCTCTGTCATTGTTCTACCAGGCATCTTTGGTGTGATTTATTTAATATCACAGGACTGTATGCTCTTCATGGAGACTCATTTACCTTAATAATCCTTAGCACTGCCTGCAGAGATTCTTTCTAAACTGCAAATATGACTTTTTCTGTCTGCTGCTAAAAACCATTCAGTGTACCCCCATGGTTTTCAGGTGGAAATCCAAATTCCATAAGATAACATAAAAGCCCTCCACAGTCTGGCCTCTCTGAACTCTTTAATCATTCTCCATCTTGCAGTGGTCAGTACTCCAAAAATACAGAATTACTTGAAGATACAAAACAGTAAAATACACCTTCTCTCAAACCTTGGTGTATTCAGCATACTTCACCCGGCTAACCCCTCTTCTACTCATCCTTCAAGGCTCAGCTCACTACCACTTTCCCAATGCCCCAGTCTGGATTAGGTGCTCTTCATGTATCTCCCACAGAACCAAAGTCTACAATATTGGTCTCTCTGTTGGCCTGCCTTCCCAATTAGTGGAGGGCAGAGACTGCATCTCTTAGTTCTTGTCTTTGTCCTTTCAGGATGCTATAACAAAAATACCATAGACTGGGTGACTTAAACAGCAAACATGTATTTCTTATGATTCTGGAGGCTGGGAAGTCCAAGATCAAGTTGCTGACAGGTTCAGTGTCTGACGAGGGCCCTCTCCCTGGTTCAGAGATGGCTGTACTCTCCATATAACCTCACATGGTGGAAAGGGCAAGGGAGTCCTCTGGGGTCTTTTTTATAAGGGCACTAATCTCATTCATAAGGGTGGACCCCTCATAACCTAGTCACGTCCTAAAGGCCCCACCTCCTAATACCATCATATGATGGTTTTCAACATATGGATTTCAACATATGGATTTTGGGGGGACACATTCAGTCCCTAGCAGCTATATAACCCTAAGTAGTCCGATGAATGGATAAAGAAGATGTGGCACATATATACAATGGAATATTACTCAGCCATGGAAAGAAACGAAATTGAGTTATTTGTAGTGAGGTGGATGGACCTAGAGTCTGTCATACAGAGTGAAGTAAGTCAGAAAGAGAAAAACAAATACCGTATGCTAACACATATATAGGGAATCTAAAAAAAAAAAAAAAAAAGGTTATGAAGAACCTGGGGGCAGGACAGGAGTAAAGACGAAGACACAGACGTAGAGAATGGACTTCAGGACACGGGGAGGGGGGAGGGTAAGCTGGGACGAAGTAAGAGAGTGGCATGGACTTATATATACTACCAAATGTAAAATAGATAGCTAGTGGGAAGCAGCCACATGGCACAGGGAGATCAGCTCAGTGCTTTGTGACCATCTAGAGGGGTGGGATAGGGAGGGTGGGAGGGAGATGCAAGAGGGAGGAGATATGGGGATATGTGTATATGTATAGCTGATTCACTTTGTTATAAAGCAGAAACTAACACACCATTGTAAAGCAATTATGCTCCAATAAAGATGTTAAAAAAAATAGTCCATAACTATTTCCCAAGTAAGTACACTAATTACTTGTCATAAAAGTCTTGGGAGGGGAAAGAGAAATGGTTGACAGGTAAGGAAATTGAGCAGTGATATTGGTAAGTGACAGATGTGAATATAGTAAATGTTGGACTACTGTTACCACTATTATCAGTGTCTGAATAACAGAAACACCACCACTTGTTATTTGAAAATAAGTGACTTTCAATGTTTCCTTCCATTGTGTGTACAAATTTGCAGAAGACATAAATCCTTATAAGTTCAGATATGTAAGTCTAAATTCAACATGCTATGGGAAAGATTTTGTTTTCATCCTTTACTTCCAGTCTGATTTCTCCTTCATATTTTTATATAGTCACGGAAAACAGTACACACTTGTCCTATGGAAATGAGAGATATAATCCTGCCTCAGATTGAGCTGAAGCTTAGAAATTGGAGAAATTGCATTTTTCATGCCTCTTTGCAGCCACCTGCTTCTCCCCATTTGGAGGCTGGTACAGGTCCTGTTTCTCTAACGTGGGAAGGGATGCACCAGCGGCACTAAAGGCTTTAAGCAGCTCAGTAGCTTTTTCACTTTAAAGTCTAAATCATGCAGACTTTAAAAAGTGGACAGAAAATCAGAATGAAATAATGAAAAAATTCCATGGAGACCAAAGTTGTCTATGCTGCACATCTAAAAATAGGATACCTTAGGCCTACGATGTATCATTCTGAGAACTTCTCAGCATGTTCAGTGCTCAGGGTTTTTTAATCAAGCTTGGGGGTGAGTTATTGCATGCTTTTCTTGGCCCTTTAACTCAACAGCAGTAAAAAGGTATTAACAGATGAGAACATTGTGGCCGCTCGCTACTCACCATATTACTCCATGTGCCCATGCACTGAAAGAACGCTCTGACTCAAAGAGGTCACCTGTGTAACACAAGGACAGTGTTCACTCTCCTTCCACAGAAAGAAGTTGACTGTCACCAGATGGCCTCAGGTCAGAGATCCAGGGAGTGTATTTAAATACAAGAGGAAGGGAAAGACACTTGGTTTAACTGTTACTGTTTCCTTCACTTGCTGGCTGTATTTCCTCTGAACAAAGTAGATGCAAAAATCAAAAGATAAATTAAGCAGATATAGTTTCTATACTTTAGAAGCTTAAAGTTTAAAATTTTCACTAAAAATGAGTTTTCATTAGCACAGGGAGATCAGCTCGATGCTTTGTGACCACCTAGAGGGGTGGGCTAGGGAGGGTGGGAGGGAGACGCAAGAGGGAGGAGATATGGGGATATATGTATACTTATAGCTGATTCACTTTGCTGTACAACAGAAACTAACACACCATTGTAAAGCAATTATACTCCAATAAAGATATTAAAAAAAATGAGTTTGCATATTTTCTATTATAAAGAAACTGATACCTGAAATCCCTTAAGTTCTAAACTTTAACATTTTGTCAGTGTTATTATTTACCTATTATGGTCCCTTTAGGGTGGGAGCAAACTTATACCAAAATGCCTCCCAGATAGATCATTATGTTAAATATAAAGCAATGCAAATACAAAAAATGTTTTAAAAATAAAAGAATAATACATAAATAATAAATTCTGGATGAGGGTAAATTTTCTAAGTTTAGAAGCAATAAAAAAAATCCCCCCTCCATCCATAACTTCCCAAATACATAGCACACACTAGCTTTGCTGATGGTAACAATTCACCAGATAATTTTTCTGCATGGGGTCAGGGACCTATCTCTGCAAAATGCTTCAGCCTGTTTTTCTTTCTTCAGTGAATTCTGGGAGACACTCTTCTTTCTATCTCTTAGACAACTAATTAATTCTTTTTAAAAAAACAGGTTTATTGTGGTATAACTTATATACAAAGAATTGCATATATTTGATGTGTACAATTTGATGAGTTTGGACATATGCAAACACCCATACCACCATTGCCACAATTAGGTGACAGACATATCTAACACCTCTCAGAGTTCCCTTGTATCCCTTAGTTTTGTTTTTTGGGTTTTGTTTGTTTGTTTTGTGGTGAGAACACAATGTGAGTCTATGCTCTTAATGAATTTTGAAGTGCACATTACCATATTGCTGACTATAGGCACTATGTTGTACAGTAGATATCTAGAACTTACTCATTTGGCATAACTGAAACTTCCTACTCATTGAATAACTCCTCATTTTCCCCACCCCCAGCGGCTGGCAACCACTATTGTTTTCTCTGCTTCTATGAGTTTTACTATTTTAGATACCCCATATAAATGGAATCATACAGTATTTGTCTTTCTGTGACTGGCTTATTTCACTTAGTTGAGATGGGCTTTATGTATTACTAGCGTTGGCTAAACTTTGTACATCATAGGGATTCATTTTATTTCATTTTATTTTCATCTCTGTGCTAAAGTTTTATGGCTGACCAGGAGAATGAGACCATAGATCTGTTTGCCGGTGTGAATGGACCATCTGCCTACATCATCCACTGCTCACCATTCTTTTCCAAGATCAGCCAAACAATTTACAAGGTGGATGTGAAAGGTCTCCGAGGGTGGGTTATTTCTAAATGTCTTCTGGTGGATGGCTGTGGATAACCTATATAATCTGAGATTCAGAATGGCTTTCCTGTACCTGGCACCTAGTAAGGAAGCAAACTCAAAATGCTGGCTATGAAGGAGCTGATGTTGGATATAAAATGTAGATATTGTGTTTTATTAGGGAAACTATTAATTTTATGATAGCAATGCTAGATTGTTCATAAGATGAAAAACCCATACATGAATTTGCAACATTTTCACATCCTAGTTTGATGCCTTGGCAGATATTACGGGAGCATTCTGCAAGATCATTAAAGCTGAGCCAGGTCAAAGTGTATGTCCCCAGTGAGTCACCTGCCAAAAGCAGCTGTGGTAGAGACTTGCCTGAACCTGTGTCCCCAGGATGGGTCTTATGTGAAAGAACTTTCTCTGATGTAATAAATATGTGCTTTCCCCTTAAAAAAAAAAAAAAAAAAAAGCAATGAAAGAAATCACAGATGAAAATGTTGAAGTATTTACATATGTAAGAAAATTCCATGTACCCAAAAAGGATATAGTCCAACTTAAAAGGCAAATGAACTGGAAAAATATTTATAAATACGCCATACTTAAGGTTAATATACTTGATAAAGACTTATTATAAATCAATAAATCAATATGAACAATAAAATGTCAAATGAGAAATAGACAAAGGACCTGAACCTGAATAAAAAGATTACCAAGTAGGACATACAGCTTTATAATACATATGTAGAAACATAGTCCACTATAATTGATAATACACAACTTCAAACAAGGTACTGTTTTTTTCCCTATCAAGCATGCAATGATAATTTTTAAAATCATACTTGGTGTTCAAGAACAGCATTTCCGAACGGTACTTGCTAAGAATTCAAATTTATGGGGCCCATCTCAGGCCCACCAAAGCAGAATCCCAGTGGATGGACCCAGAAATCAAGTTAGGGAAATTCTAATTCAATTGGGTTGCAGTAGGACCTGGGAATCAGTCATTTCCCAGCCCAATCTAGGTGAGCTTAAGATAGGGGAAATTTGAAAACACTGCTCTGAACAGTGGTTTTCAGCTATAGCTGGTCTATTGAATCACCTGGGAAATTTTAAGAAATACAGACACGGGTCCTATCCTCAGAAATTCTGATTTAATCCTTGTGGGTTTGATTTGGATATCAAAAATTTCTTAAGTACTTTAGGTGTTTCTAAAAGTAGCTGAAGTTGAGAATACCTAGAGGGCGTGATAAAATGTGTGTTTGTATGCTTTTCAAATGAGAGTGAAGATTGGTAATACCGTTTTTACAAACGATTTGGCTGTGTGCTGTTTTTTTAAAAAAAATATTGTTTTCACCAAAAATTTCAATTGTGCAAATTTATCCTATCAATGTAATCTAAATATAGAAACATTAATGAGCAAGAACTTCTCTGTGTGTAATTGATTCAATAACAATATGTGAGAGGAACATAACTGCCCTGCTGCAAAGTAATGGTTTATAAACAATGGTATGTTCAATAATGAAGTGCTATACACTCATTAAAAATGTGCGTATAATAATTTTTTAATGCTATGGGAAAATATAGGGTTAAGGGGAAAAAGTAATGTATAAACTGTATTTACTGCATGGTCAAGACTAAGTTAAAATAACCATAGCAAAAGACAGGAGGAAAATACTCTAAATTTCTAAGGGCTTTGAGCTATGGGGAGAAGAATAGTGACTTCTGGGGGTTATTTTCTAACTTCCCTGAATTGCAGAAATTTATATAGTATTTATGTTAGATCTAATTAAAATATTTAGAATTTTTATTGTGTTATGCATAACATAAAATTTACCATTTTAACAATTTTCAAGTGTACAATTCAGTGCCATTAAGCATATTCACACTGTTGTGCAAGCATCACCATCATTTATCTACAGAACTTTTTCATCTTCCCCAACTGAAACTTTGTACATTTCAGTTAAACAATAACTCTCCATTACCTCCTCTCCCTCCCTAGCCTCTGGTAACCAGTACTCTACTATCTGTCTCTATGAATTTGACTATCCTAATATAAATGGAATCATACAATATTTGTCCTTTTGTGTCTGGCTTATTTCACTTAGCGCAATGCCTTCAAGATTTATCCATGTTACAGCATGTATCAGAACTGTATTGCTTTTTAAGGCTGCATAATAGTCCACTGTATGTATATACCACCATCTCATTTATCCTTTCATCCACTGATGGACATCTGAATTGTTTCCACCTTTTGGCTACTGTGAATGATGTTGCTATGAACATTGGTGTACAAATACCTGTTGAAGCCCTTGCTTTCAATTTTGGGGGGAATATACCTAAAGTCAAATGGCTGGATCATATGGAAATTCTATGTTTAATTTTTTGAGGAACCGCCATACTATTTTCCACAGAGGCTGCACCATTTCACATTCCCATCAGCAACTCACAAGAGTTTTCATTTCTCCACATCCTTGCAATTTTTTTCGTTAACAAGGTCAATCACTTCATATGGCAATATTTCTAAAATGTATCACTCACTTTCCAGCCTTCTTAAAAAGAATATATTGAACAAAATTCAGCCTTTTTTAAAAGAACTATACAATTGATGCCTCCTCGGGAGCTATTGCAATATATTTTTATTTGGTAACTATTTTGTTTGATAACTATTTTTTTTAATAACTATTCTCAGATATTTCCATAGATTAGATCAATCCTTTCAACCTCCTGTGAAATATCAACCCCATTTCACAGATAAGTAAATGAGGTACAAAGAAGTAAAGGAACTTTTCCAAGATCACACAGCTAGTAAGTGAAGACAGCAGGATTCAAAGTCCATGTCTTTACACATTTTGCTAGACTCCTAACCATCTAAGAATGTCTGTCTCTATATTTAATGTCCCCAAACCAATACTGTACACTCTTGGAAAATTTGTATATGTTGTTTAATGTTTTTCCTTCTGGTTGTTGCTGTTATTCCTTGTGGCTGTAAGAGCACCTACCTCTGGCTGTTTCCTCCTCTCCAACCCACATGTTGATACTGATGTCCTGTCATCAAGAAAAAGAGATAAAAGAGAGAGTTAAAACTGTGTGAGAAGTAAAAATGCATAGATTTGAGAGAATTTGAGGGATCAACCTCAGGAGAAAAATATACAAGCTTAGGTACTTGGCTTTCATGATATCTATTTTGGTGGTTCGATGACCTATTTGGCTTATTTCTGGCTTTCTTCTTGTGTTCCAGGTGCTGAGTCTGCCTTTATGAATGAATATGAGTGCTTACTCTTACTTCTACTTACCTTGTGTAATATAGCGTAATTTATCTTTTAAAAAGTTTGCTTCAAAGTTATAAAGATCCTTTAAATATCTGATATTCTCTTTTTAAAAATGTCTACTTACTATTTTCATGATATACACAGAGAGAGAATCAAGGAAAAGACCTTTGATATTGAAAGTTTCTGGTCCTATAGCAAGACTATTCAAACTATAGATCCAACGTCTACTGATCACAGATGCCCATCAATAACAGCCTGGAGTATCTTTATAGAATTTATTATGTCATAGATATATTTTTGGGAAAGAATAGACAAATGTTTCCTTCCTTGTGTAACATGTATATTGTGAAATGCTGAGTACTATATTTACTTTTTTGAAATCAAACATTCTTTCCAATAAAGTAGGAGAGGTTATTAGTTAAATAAATATAACAGTGAGTCATTGTATGTATCAAAATCCTTTTATTTTAAGTGAGTTATCAATACATTACCTCATTTCACATCACCATCTGTTTTTCTAGAAATTAAGTTTTTCTATATCAACATTTCTTTTCCACATCTCTAAGATTTTTCTAGGAAATAGGTGAATAACTGGAGTAAAGCTGAGAGAAAAATTTTCCAAATACAAGAGAAAGATAAACAATTTCTGTAGAGAAGCTCTAGCCATCCATATCCCCTTAAATCCAGTAATAAGTGAGTGATAAATGTAAGTTTTGTACCACTAGGTTTATAGTTAATTTCCATCTAAATACTCCAAGCAATCTTATCCAACAAAATCAGGTTGGTGGGAGCGGGGTTGGGGTGGGGTGGGGGTGGCGGGAGGCGTAAAGAAAACGAAAGAGAGATCTGAACTAGCTGATGGGAAGAGCGCTATCTTACCCACAGCTCTGAGGCTGCTGGGAGTAAAGCTGAAACAAAATGAAGTCAGAGTGTTACGTTATTTCTTTTAAGAACATACCCCTCAAATCCAGAGGTTTAAAGATATATAACCTCTACTGGACGCCAAAATTTGAGCCTTTTAACAATGACTTCTGACTAAAACAGTAGTACTGTTAATATCAATAAATATACTCAAATGCTGAAATGATTCAATTAACACTTATAGGAACTTTTTGTAACCGGACCTTACAAATGTACTATAATTCTCTTTGTTTTTGTCACATAAAGAGAGGGCTGTTGTCTCTAATCATCTGCACCCAACTTCTACTAAACATACAATCCTGTGCAAGTTAATATCCCTGGAAGTGGACCTCTATTCTCCACCTTTTGTTTTTCTAAATTTCTACTACTTGCCTCTACCATTCATGGTAGTATTGGTTTACATTATCTTAAAATCTCCTATAATTTTTTTCACATATGCATTATGTTTTACTGTTAAGTATCACCCATATTAACTAAGATAGTCTGTATAGTGAGATTTAAATGGTTTTTTTCCAATCAATAAATAATAAATTTGTCCAAAGAAGAAATTGTTGGGAGTGGAAGCCTTCTTCAAGGCAATTATAACCATGGGAAAGTAGAGCAATAAATCAGGTGAATTGAGGATGAGGCCCAGAAGCCTGGGTCTTCAGCTATTAAACGTCCCTTCAAAACAAAAACAGCTATTTGGAAGGGTCTAAACTTATTGAGGCTGATATACAATCAACATCCAAAAGTTGAAAACTCCTCAGTAAAATACAGTTCACTGTTTTATTGTGGTCACGAAGTACTATGAAAACATTTAAGGAAACCTTTGAACATGGAGTAAATGTTTGGGGAGACAAAAATCACAGGGTTTAACAAGAAAATATAATGGAATTGAGAATAGAGTTGAAAATGGCAAGACGGCTGCTTTGTTTTAATAGAAATTTAGTAAATATAGTCTATCAGAAATTTGGACTGGGCTTCAAGTTACTGGTTTCCAGCTGTCACAGTTGAAAGAAAAAAGGAAGGAAGGGAGAGAGGAAGAAGAAGAGAGGGGGAAGAAAATAAAAAAAGTAGAAAAGATTTAAAAAAATAAAACAAAAACCTGAAGTATTCTTCTAGAGCTCAAGAAACAATCTGACAGGTTCGTAACATTTCACTGAAACCAGAAGCAGAATCATAACGGACTGAAGTCTCAATCAGGCCCCTACAACATATGTAGCTTTGTTTAAAATGACTAAGGTGAAATATATCAGCTTACGGAAAATGGGGAGGGCTTCCAGCAGCTGGCTAGTGTTCTAGGTGATGGATGTTGATGAGCAATTCCCTTAAACAACTGATTTACTGCCAACAGAGAAAAACATTGGAAGCACATCCAAAAACTCATTTGCAATTGAGATTACAAGGGTAGCCATTCTGTCCACCTTCCCCTCCCTCACCAGAGAGGTGACCCTGTTGCTGGCGACCACCTCCACACAAAGGCCACGGAAGAACCCCTCCTTCTCCTAATCCCCTTTCCTTTGCCTCAAAAGTCACTATAAAGCCTGCTTTACTCTGTCTTCCAATCGCTTCCTCTCTCCCTCCTTTTCTTCCTTTCTTTCTCTCCGTCCTTCCCTCCCAGCTTTTCTTTCTTTCTTCCTAAAATCATTGCTTTTGTAAAAATACACCCCTACACCACTAGACATACGTCGCATGCAAGACAGAGTCAGGCACAGGCGGCGGGTCCATGCATTCGCCAGCACCATCTGGCACCTGCGATTCATCGCCACTTTCCACCTCCTGGAGGTGAGAGGGGCGGGAGGCAAAGGACACGCAGAGCTGGTGTGACCCAGTTCTTAGGAAACTTTCAGCTGGTCGCAACCCTTCCCCCACCCGAAACGCTTCAATCATCCATCAAGCCCAGAAATGTACAGTGACCTCTGCCTAGCCTTTGGAGCTGGAAAATAGGCGAAGCAAGAAAAGCAGGAAGAGGTTCGCCCCTTTGCTTCCCGCACCGCCCAACGGCGGCGGGCGCAGAGCTGCGGCACGGCCGGAAGGGGCCGCTGTTCGCTCAGAGCAGCCGCCCTACCGCCGCCGTCCGCACCTCCCACGGCCCCGCTGGCCCAGCCCCGCCAAGTTCCAACAGCCCCCAGTCGAGCAAGCGCCGGGAACGAGCGCCGCCCGGGCAGGAGCAGACGGCGCAGACCAGCCCAGGTTGCGGCGCTCGTCGGAAAGGCTCCGGGGAAACTCCCAGGGCCCCGGGGACTTTGGAAAGGAGAGAGCGAGCTGTCCCCGCGCGCTCAAGTCTGCAAGTGAGCGCTCAGCTCACCTGTTTCTCCCGCGCCACCGCCTTCCCACCCCTCGGACCCGCGCCTCCCGAGGTGCCCGCCCGCTCCCGCGATGAATCCGGCGCTGGGCAACCAGACCGATGTGGCCGGCCTGTTCCTAGCCAACAGCAGTGAGGCGCTGGAGCGCGCCGTGCGCTGCTGCACCCAGGCATCCGTGGTGACCGACGACGGCTTCGCGGAGGGCGGCCCGGACGAGCGTAGCCTGTATATCATGCGCGTGGTGCAGATCGCCGTCATGTGTGTGCTCTCGCTCACCGTGGTCTTCGGTATCTTCTTCCTTGGCTGCAACCTCCTCATCAAGTCCGAGGGCATGATCAACTTCCTAGTGAAGGACCGGAGACCGTCTAAGGAGGTGGAGGCGGTGGTCGTGGGGCCCTACTGACCGGCCCCCGGCCCCCGCGGCAGCCGCCCCACGCCTCCCCACTTCACCAGCCGGGCCGCGCCCCCTCACCATCCGAGACTGGGCGAAGCAAACCTGTCGGAGTCAATTATTTCTCTCGACTTCTGCCTTTCGGGATGAAGCGACCCGTTGCTCGCTGGCTCTCTGAAAGTCCCCAGGCCTGGCTATAGGAGAAGAGAGCCCTGACTCTGGACTCCAGCAGCAAGTGGCAAGAAGAAGGCGATTGGGGCGCAGAACTTTGGAAGCTGCCGCTGGCGCGGGATGCGGGGACACCGGCCGGTCCAAGGCCCCTTTCCACCCGCAGGTGGGCCAAGCTCTGGGGGCAGGTGGAGAGGGCGGGCAGGGAGAGACCAACGGCACCGCTTGCCTGGTGACCGGAAAAGTGACCCGCGTATACTCCACTTAACCGAACTAACGGGGACACACAAATCCGTGTCCGGCTTCGCGCCCATTCCCTCCCGCTGCTCCCAGCCCTGGCAGGAGGGGCGATAAATACCTATGATTGATTGTAACGTGCCGTTTTAAGGGGTTTTGTGTTTGTTTGCTTGAATACAAATATTTGATAAGTCTTTTTCCGCCCTAGTGGCCTGTTTGCCTGCCTGGGGGTTAGAGTTTTGTGTTGGGAGAAGGGGTGGGGGGAGGGGGAGCCTGTGAATGTGAATGGGGTGAGTTGTTTCTTTTCATGCATTTCCAACTGGGTCTTTGGGGGGCGGGGGGAGGGGCTGGCCCTCCAGCTGGCCCCGGGACAAAGACTCGGAATAGAACTCCAAGCTCGTGACCGCACGGTTTACGCCACAAAAGTGCTCTTGACATTCGTGACACCGTTCTGACTTCCCCCCCCCCCCCCCCCCGCCTTATTTAACATTTCCTTAATAAATGCAACATTTAAGTGTTTTGTTCCTGGCCTCCTGGTGGTCATTCTGCGCTCCCGGCAGAAGGGAACGGGCGACGGTGAGGACTCGGGTTACCGGTCCGGGGTGGATTTCGCTTTGGAGAGCTGCGATTCAACTCGTGGATCCTACGCAGGGACGAGGGTGGGAGCGAGACAGAGAGGCCCAGGGACGAGTGAGACATGGCCAAGCCGCAGCACAGGAGCCGTCCTGGAGGCAGCATCCTTTGTTTTCCTTTACAGTTAATATTTTATATTTCATTTAGGCTCAGCTCTCTGAGCCAGGCGAGACGACGGGATGCCCCCGCGGGAAGATTACACTTCCGTGCAGGGCTCCGGTGGGAACAGGGTTACACCGCTAATGAAAGGAAGAGACGGCTTGTCCAGCCTTCAGGGAGGGCATCTTTCCCCTGACCAACGTCAGCAAGACGGCGTCAGGATGCTGATCAAAAAAAAAAAAAAAAAAAAAAAAAAAAAAAAAAAACGAAGAAAAGTAGGTCCTAAAGTACATAGTGACGCTAATTCTCCCCGGGGTAAACCATTGTTACTAAAACAAGACATGCATTGTCTTTGCCATATTACGTTTCTAGCTAAAGGGCATAAAAAGAGAAACCCGGCCTGGTTATCATCCCCAAGCCGGGCAAAAAGGTTCAGAGGAGTTAGCCGAGGTCCTGAATACAGGAGATGTGTTAAAACTGGGAAACTGGGAAAGTTGGGCAGGAGGGAGCTACAGATGGTCTTTGGGCTCAGAAATTGAAGGGAATCTGGAAAGAAGAGCCTGGAAAACCGTGAATGTGAAAATAACCCAAAGGATACAATAGCTTCCAGCTTAAACTTGACAAGAGGTTTTGAGCAGTTTATTTTTACACCTGGGGTAGGATCCTTATTATTTTCAAGAATATAAAGAATCCTCTACTATGCTATAGCAATTAAAGGCTTCACAATAGCAGATAATAAGATGGACTAAAATTTTAAAAAAAGCAACGAAGTGTCCCATTTAATTGGGAAGAGGCACAACTGGTATAAACAATGTCAGTGATCAAGGGTTGGGATCGAAAGGTTTGAGTGTCCTTTGACATCCTGTCTGCCTAAAGTGTCTGTTTCACTCCCAAAGTAAATCTTGTCAGGAATTATGACCTCGAATGGTTTTTTGACTGCTAATAGATATCAGGCTTGCAAAAGCAAGGATTTTGAAGTTTTGCCTGTTGTTCCTGTATTTTCAGCAGGTAGCGTTTGCTTGTTTACTTATGTCTGGGCAGGGGACCAGGGTCAACATGTAGTCAAGAGTGAGTCGTGGAAAGCAGTTTACTTTTTTAATGAGTAAGATAGGAAACGGAGACTTCTTATTTTGTAGACAGTTTCTGTGGCCTCCATATTTCAAAGAAAGAAACAAAGCAGAACAACCAGTTCACTCAAGGACAAACCAGACTTTTAAAATTGAACTCAGTTTTTTGTTTTTGTTTTAGTTTTTGGGTTTTGTGGCTGCAATGTCTTGCTGAGGATCTCTTCTTCCCACAGATTTATTAGCCCACAGTGCTGTTAGTGGAAACTGATTTAGGATCAAAAACCAATCAGCTAGAGTGTGTGTGTAGGAATCTTACATTGTGCTCTGCTGAGTACAAGGTACCTGCTTACAGTGAATGTCAGACACAGAAAGGTCTCAAACCTACAGGTCAATTTGTATTTGTTCGTATAGAACAGAGGTTTCCATTAAAAGCCAAATTCCTGAAAGTTGAGAGAGGGGCTTGCCCAAGGCCCCTACTACTCTTTCCTCTACTAATACTCTTTATCTCCACTATCACTACGATCACTCTCCATCCTTTTTCCTCTTAATACTTCTTCACACTGCTTTCCTCTTCCCTGCACCTCGAAAGCAAAATTTACAGTTTCTCCTTATCTCAACTATCCAGATTTATTCTCTTACCACCAGAAACTGTGATAGTCAGACAAATCATAACCTGCAAAATTTAGTCCTTAGATAGAAAAGACATGTGAACAGAGTTCTGTAATCCATGAACTATGCATTATAGGGAAATGCACATGATCTGAAAATATCATAGCCCTGGGGACCATTTCCTGCCAACTCTTCTCGACAGCCCTTAGATCCATTTGTTACTTAGAGAGATGCCAAGTGGTTCTGGTTTTTATAGATGAGGTGATGTGTGCAAGAAGCTTTTTACATTCCCTATTCCCAAGTGGCCACACGGCAACCACTTTCTCGGGCCCTACACCGCTCCCTGTCTCACTCTGCCTTTGACTGTCTTTATTCCTGATCCTAACAAATGCATTAAATGAAACTTTTAAAGCCTGCCTAGAGTTTATGGCACGTTGATCCTTTCCCGCAGATGTGCTACAAGGAAAGTAAATTTTAAAAGTCACTTTCTGGGTTTCATATAAGAAAACAATGTCAGCCTTAAGAGACTGGGAATTGAGAGGGATAGATGCAAACAGGCAGATTTTATCATCCCACACTTAAGTCCACCATGTGGTCAGTAATTAGTGGGAAGTCCTGAGAGAGAGAGAGAGAGAGAGAGAGAGAGAGAGATGGCTTCCTGTAAAAGCTTGCTGGATCTGGCATGTGGTTCATGGGGAGGCATCTGATACTTCCTGAAAACCTTCTGGAAATACAGCAGAAACAGGGAGAGGTTTTTGTGAGACACAGCAAGTGGCTTAGCAGGGTTGTAACCCCTCTCAGGCTGTGCAGATAGCCACTGATGCCTCTGAGCCTAATGGGTGGCCTCTACATAAGTAGCTTAGCCAATTGTTAATACATGTTATTTTTCTTAAGACTGTTGTTATGAATCTTCCCACTTTCTCTGAAAATGTATAAGGACTTGAGTGTTGAACACCTTCAAGTCTGCTTGAGGGAGTCTAAGCATAAAGGTCACACTACTGTATTAAGTCTAAGCCTCCCTGTGCCTGTTTTCTGATTTTCAAGCCACCCTGGCTTCTCATTGGATCCTGGGCCAGTCTGTTACTGTGTCTTCTTACACTAATTCTGAGTGAGGGAGGAAAAAGCATACTGGCTTATGATGTAACAAAGTTTGGTTCTGGTCTCTAAATAACTGAGTGGCATCAGCCCTAAAATGAGGAAGATAGATTCTATCTATAAAAGGATACTCCTATTCAACGATTCTATTGAATTAATTTGTTTAATATTTCCTTGTCTCTTAAGAGGTTTCTTAGCTCATTTCAATAGGTATCTTAGAATATATTTTGTCATTCCAATCTTGGTCCTTCAGGTAGGAAACACCCTCCCGCTAAAGTCAAGTGCTCCTCAACTCGGGATGTTATTTACAATAGCCAAAGCAAAATTTCAGACACCTAGCCAGGCCTAGGTAGACAGCAGTTTCTATGCTGACAGATCACACATCATCTAACCGGTGCCTTAAATATCCCAGATCTCTGTGTTGTCACTGGACGAAGCAATGAAAGGAAAGCCCCGTGAACCGGGGAGCACATAATCAACAAATGATTCCTCTAGGTCCATATACATTTAGACTAATATGCATTGTTGTTTATAGAAACTTTTTGGGTGTTCGAAGATTAATTAACAGCCAATTTTTCTCCCTCAAAGCATTTTTTTTCCCTTTGAGCTTCTGCAAGAGCACACAACAGCTGTTTCGCATGCAGTTTATAGCCTTCCTTAGCCCTGGCTTATTAGACTTGTCACTTTGGGGGTTGCAATGCCAGGAAAGGAATCCAGGGTTCAGTTTGTTCTGGAAGACTCAAATCTACTTTGAAAGCCTGTTGAAGAAGTAAGTCTACAGCAATACCCCAAACAGGAAACAATACATCTTTTACCCACCTGACAAATTCCACTTAGATATGTGCACGATAGCTCAAATGGGATGTGTTTTAATGTCCGCTCCAACAGTAGTAATAGTTACCTAATGTCTGAATTTAAAGGCTCAATGGTTAACTGCTTTCATAGCCAATATCACTCTGTCCTTCTTTCCAGATATTTTTGTATTGTTTTAAATGCTTAAAAGGTTTAAAAGTCCAGGATTAATTTTATGGCATCAGCTTAGATTTAAAAATTCTTGCAAAGTATAGTTCAGGAAAAAATAAAGTATATAATATTACCAGCAAGTCATGTAACATTTCTGGTGATCATAATAGAATAATCTAACTTTATTACTTATATTTGAGAAATTCAGAATATATCGGAGGGGAGCTCTACAAGGACTATTATTGTAAGGATAACTAAATGCATTTTAAAATATTCCTCAGTAAGCTTGTAAACAGTGGCTTACTGCCAACTCAAATAACAATCCATCCTAAATGAGAATAAACAAGTTATATTTTCATTTATTTGACTGTTTATATATACTTTGAAGGGATTATGGGTAAATAGTTTCCTAAATACATGTAAGCGCTCAGTTGCTGAATATTTCTGTGTGGGTAAATGCAGGCACAGAGTGATCAATATATAGAAGGTCAAACGATCTGTGATAATGTTGGAACCAAAGTCTGCCCTGCCCCCATTTTAAAAGTGGTTTCTATTAGATAGTAATATGTTTTGAACTTGTAATTCAAACAATTAGATAGTATTTGTCAAGCACCCATGTGTATGTGGTACAACTTATTACTAAAAAAAATGAGATGATTTCTATTCATTTGAGCCATGAAACACAGGCACAGATAAACACACATAAGGGAAGGCATATGATCTACCCACAAAGTCAAATAATAAATAAACTGTTTCTATTTACTATGTCTGGAAGTCACAGTGATATCAGTATACATACGTAATCATGCCATAGCCCATGCACTGACACGGTTAATTACAGTGAGACAATGTTACAGTTTCTCTTACCAATTTTTTTTCGTATTTGCCTTCTATCCTCACCAATTCCTCTCTCATTATGTACTCCTTCCCTGACCCACATCTAAAGATCTACTTCCCTGAAAGAGTCATTGATTTTTATCAGACCAAGACTCTTGATGTCTGATTGCTTTGGGAAAAGAATCCCTCTGGGATACAGAGCGTCTCTTTGGCTTTATTTATTTTCCTATAAATTGAGCGGGATCTTGTAGTTCATATTTTAAATAGTACTGATTGAGGCAGGCGCACATGCGCACACTCACACTCTGTGTTTCTCGTATTGTATACCGATGAAACACATCCATTTCGCTGCAGACTAAATGTAAGCATCACATATTCCCCAGTTCTTTGTTTTACACTATTTACTTGCTTACAATAAAACAATGCATAGAAAAAGTTGCAAGTAAATACTCCCAAAATGTTCAGTAAATAAGATTTATAGAAGGTGCCTGGAGTCTTACAATACATCTATATTTTGAGATATATGTTTCAATCTTCATCTAAGAATTGGAAAGAAAAAGAAGCTAAATCCCCAAGGAACAGAAAAGTCAAAGATAATATATTGTACAAGCTTGAAAATCTTTAAAAGCTAAGCTAAGAGAAATGAGAGGGGACCCTAAATTTGAAGAAGATCGATGAAAACAAAAAGAACCTATCTAGTTAAGTCTCTAGAAATTGACAGGCAGATTCTGAATTCTCAAAACAGTGACTAAAAAATTTCACATTTAGAGGACTTAATAAAAGGATCAAAGACTACTGAGCTCAGCAATGTGAGCAGAATGTGGAAGACTGCTAATTCCTTCTCCATTTCTCTCTTCTACTCTGCAAAGTCTTGGACTAATTGCAAGCATCCTGTTAGCCAGCTCAATTTTCTTATACCCAGAGGTCAAAGAGGACTTGCCAGATCTTCTTATCTTTATCATCAATAAATATGTATTATTTAGTGTCCATTATGGCATGACTCTGCACTGGGTACTAACTTAGATCTTGGAAGTTGACTGCAAAATATCATGGAATTTAAAGGGGCCTTCTACGTTTCCATCCTATCTTCTGCTTGATTTGTGCCCATGTGTCCTTGGAGATCCAGCTGTATGAGCCATGCACACTTGTGACTTTTCCCCTTACACATGAAGTATCCTCCATTCTTCTCTATATTGATTTGGGGGATCTGACCTACTCAGCTTAATTTGACTTTTCCCTGTCTTTAGGTATCATACACAAGGCTCACTGTACATTATATACTCAAGCTCAAAATGAGCATGAAGGTGGAAGCTGGAAGAAACTGCTGCAAATGAATTTCTGGAGGCTACTTATATTTTTCTACAAATTCAGGTTGGGAATGAGTGTTCTATTCACTGCCCTTACCAGGAATTTTCAGTGAATGAATAATTAACAAAAGGATCAAGTGTGAAATTCCCTCCCCAACTTCATAGATGAACTTTCTAAGGAAACAATCTCTCCTTGTTTTAAGTAACATAAGTATCTTCTAAATTCATGAAATGTTCAAGCGAGAATGGGCTGGATTAATTAAGATTCTTTGGGTCGCAACCAACATAAACCCAATTCAAGCTAATTAAAAAAGAAAAACAAAACTGAATTTACTGACTTCTGTGACTTCCACGTCCAAGGATACAGGTGCTTCAGCTGTCTGAAAAGCTGATATATGATGTTACCAGATTCTTCCATTCTCTCCATATTTCAGTAAAGCTCTTTCCACATGGCAGGAAAAAGAAAAGAATAAAAGTGATTCCTGTAGGCTCACACTCACATCTTACCATATATACCAGCTTAACAACCATAGCAGGAAGAAATTGTCTTTTCCTGGGCAAACTCTGGCCTGTTTGGGTCATGTATCCATCCCTGAACAAATCTCTGTGACTGAGGTAGGTGCCAGAAGAAGGGTGTGCTCAGCCAATACCACCCATGTGGTGAGAGCGGAGGTAGCAAGGGGAAATAGAGTCAGTTCAACTTCCACAAGAGTCAAACCACAAGGCCACGAGTCCTTACATGAGAAAGAGATTCTATTATTAGAAGAAGCAGTAGGGATGTTGCTGCGTGGCCTAAAATGATTGTCACTTCGTTCAAGGAAACCAAAGCCTGGAGAAGGTAAATTTTTTCCCCAAGGTTCTACACAGCCAGCCAGTGGTGAAGCCAGTAATGGGACCTGCATCTCTTGACTCTTAATTTAGCATTCCTTTTAAAATTATTTACTCTATTTATTCTGTCAACTGTCTTTCAGCAAGGCTCAGCAGCCTTTTATAATTTCTTCCAAGAGTCTCTGTGTCTGAGCTGATGTTCTAGGAGCCCGGACAACAACCTGGATTTGGAGGACAGGCATTGCCACCACCTTGTACCTGGTGATATGAATTTCTACCAGTTATCTGACATCTCTGTTCGTTTGTGAGGATAAAATCATCCCCCCTCCGTAGACCTGACAAGGCATCAAAATGTCTTCAAGATGAGATGGTAAATTTTGTGCTAAAATGTGTCTTTAATATGATAAAGTAGTACTAGACAAAACTAGGCAGATTCATTTGCTGCAGGATCTCTCTTCTAGGCTTCATGACTCTCCATGGGATAGAGAAAATATTTAGCATTTCCCAAGGTGAGCTGACAAACTCACTTTGATGAAGCCTCTGCCATGACCCATCTTGCTTGGAAATGCTGCTGCCGTATAGGTACATGTGATATTTTTATTGCCTTTCTTTGAATCCTTCCTTATTCTCTGTTCCTTAACTGCCCCTCATCTAAATTCAGTCTAGCCCAGACAGTTGGCTTAACTTTCTTATCTGTATAGAAATTGAACTGTCATTGTTCATTTTGGGGGGGTTTCCAGCTGCTTTGTGATTAGTGATGTTGAGCATCTTTTCATGTGACTGTTGGCCATAAGTTTGTCTTCTTTGGAAAAATGTCTATTCAGGTCCCATTTTTCAATTGAGTTTTTTTTTTGATGCTGAGTTGTATGAGCTTTTTGTATATTTTGGATATTAACCCCTTATAAGATACAGCATTGACAAATAACGTCTCCCACTCAGTAGGTTGTCTTTTCATTTCGTTGATAGTTTCCTTTGGTGTGCAGAAGCTTTTTAGTTTGTTTATTTTTGCTTTTGTTTCCCTTGCCTGAGGAGACAGATTCAAAAAAAAATATTTGACATCTAAGACTGATGTTAAAGAGCTCACTGCCTATGTTTTCTTCTAGGACAGGGTTCCTCAACCCCAGGGCCATGGACCAGCACTGGTCCACAGCCTGTTAGGAACCCGGCCGCACAGCAGGAGGTGAGTGGCGGGCGAGCGAGCGAAGCTTCATCTGCCGCTCCCCATCACTCGCGTTACCACCTGAACCATCCCCTCACCCCCCCACCCTGGTCTGAGGAAAAATTGTCTTCCACGAAACCGGTCCCTGGTGCCAAAAAGGTTGGGGACCACTGTTCTAGGAGTTTTATGGTTTCAGGTCCCACGTTTAAGTCATTAATCCATTTTGAGTTTATTTTTTATGTGGTGTGAGAGATAGTCCAGTTTCATTCTTTTGCATGTAGCTATCCCGTTTTCCCTACACCATTTATTGAAGAGGGTATCTTTTCCCCATTGTATATTCTTGCATACTTTGTCATAGATTAATTGACCATATGGGTGTGGGTTCATTTTTGGGCTCTTTTTTCCTGTTTCATTGATCAATGTGTCCATTTTCATGCCAGTACCACATGTTTAGATTACTGTGTCTTTATAGTATATAATTTTAAGTCAATGATCTCAAGGTAAAACACATTCTAACAACCCTACATTTTTACTGCCCACCCTCTCCCCTTTAATGTTTTTGACATCATATTTTACATGTTTTTGTTGTCTGTATCCCTTAACTACTTATTGTGGATATAGATGATTCTACTACTTTTTACTTTTAACCTTCCAACTAGCTTCATAAGTGGTTGATCCAGTACATTTACTACATATTTGCCTTTAACAGTGAAATTTTCTTTTTATAATTTTCTATTTGTGGCCTTTTCTTTTCCACTTAGAGAAGTCCCTTTAACATTTCTTATAAGGCTGGTTTAATGGTGCTGAACTCTTTTAGCTTTTGCTCGTCTTGTAAATCTCTTTCTCTCTCCTTAAAATGTGAATGCTAACCTTGCCTGGTGGAGTATTCTTGGTTGTAGGTTTTTTCCTTTCATCACTCGGTATATGTCAAGCCACTCTCTTATGGACTGACTGCAAAGTTTCTGCTGAAAAGTCAGCTGATTGTAGTATGAGAGTACTCTTATACCTAACTAGTTGCTTTTCTCTTGCTGCTTTTAAGATTCTGTCTTTAACTTTTGCCATTTTAATTGCAATTGCATCTTGATGTGGATCTCTTTGGGTTTATCTTGTTTTGCACTTGCGGTGCTTCCTGGACCTAGATGTCTGTTTCCTTCCCCAGATTAGGAAAGTTTTCAGCTATTATTTCTTCAGATAAGTTCTCTGCCCCTTTCTCTCTCTCTTCTCCTTCTGAGACCCCTATAATGTGAATGTTACTCTACTTGATGTTGTCCAGAGATTTCTCAAACTATCCTCATTAAAAAATCTTTTTCTGTTCATCTTGGGTGATTTCCATGACCCTATCTTCCAGTTTAGTGATCTGTTCCTCTGTATTATGTAATCTACTATTGATTCCTTCTATTGTATTTTTTATTTCAGTTATTGTATTCTTCAGCTCTATTTGATTCTTCTTTATATTTTCTAACTCTTTGTTGAAATTCTCCCCGTGTCCATCCATTCTTCTCCCAAGTTTGGTAAACATCTTTATTACCTTGAACTCTTTTATCAAGTAGATTGCTTGTCTCCACCTCATTTAGTTCTTTTTTTCTTAAGTGTTGTCTTGTTCCTTGTTTGAAACATACTCCTGTGTCTCTTCATTTTGCAAAATCTCTGTGTTTCTTTCTATGTATTTGGTAGGCTGGTTACATTTCCCAATCTTGCAGAAGTGGCATTATGTAGGAGATTTCCTATGGGGCCAAGTAGCATTCTCACCTCTAGGTATGCCCCGTATGTGGGCTGCATGCTCCCTTCTTTTGTGGTGGGGCTGACTACTGTGGGTGTGGGGGCAGGTGGGACTGGCCCCTGGCCTGGTTGGCTACAAGGCCCTGCCTTGTGCAGTAGCTGTGGGCTCGCTCGTATATGGGCCCGACTCCCCACGTGGCTGGCTGTGCAGTCTGGCAGCATGCAGCTACCTTGGACCTGCTGCCACATAGAGCAGGATCCCTACATGGCTAGCTGCATAGCTTAGTGGTGCACAGCTGCCGCGGACCCGCTGATGGGCAGGGCTAGCCCCTGGCACTAATAGGCTAGAGGGAAGATTCCAAAATGGCACTTGCCAGCACCAGGGTCATTGCAGTAGAATTCCCAAAGCTGTCTGCTGCTAGTGTCTCCATTCCCAGGGGGAGTCGAAGTTGCCTCTTGCCTCCCCAGGAGGCTCTCCAAGATCAGCAAATGGGTCTGACTCTGGCTCCTTTCAAACTACTACCTCTGTTCTGGGACTCAGAGCATGTGAGATTTTGTATGTGCCCTTTAAAAGTAGAGTCTCTGTTTCCTTTAACCCTCCAACTCTCCCATGTGTAAGCCATGCTGGTTTTTAAAGCCAGATATTCTGGAGGCTCGTCTTCCCAGTGCAGGACCCCTGGGCTGGGAAGCCAAATGTAGGACTCAAATCCCTCCCTCCTTGGGGAGGACCTCTGTGGCTGTGATATTCCTCCTGTTTGTGGGTCACCAACTCTGGGAGGGTGGGTCCTAACTATACAGTGTCCCCACCCCCCACCCCCCATATGTCTATCTGTGGCTCCTTCCTTATCTCTTCAGTTATGCAAAATCTTTTCTACTCATCTCCAGGTCATTCTCATAGATAGTTGCTCTGTAAGTAGTTGTAATTACGGTGTGCCCGTAGGAGGAGGTGAGTTCAAAGTCTTCCTACTCTGCCATCTTGGCCACACCCCCAATAAATATATTTTTTTAATGTTTCTTTATTAAAATTCCCTACTATTTGGAATATTTATAAGTAAAAACTTTTAGAGTTGGCAAAACAATTAACTCTGGTAAATATGAGATGTTTCACTTTAAAATGATCATATATAAAGAACCAAATTTGAAAATTTACAATTGAAATGTATTCTTCATTTTAAAGGAGATTTGTTAAAGGATTCCTTTAGCTTTTGGACAAACATCTATTTAAAAATTACACTAAATCCATGTTTATCTTTTGGATGAGATTGTACACCTCAAATAGTATAATACAGAGATTAAATTTTATTGAATTCTTTGCAATTGTTAAATGTATTTTAATTTCCCAACATCATACTTCATTCTACAAAGCAAATAAAGACTTCACTGACTATTAAGATAAAGAAAAGCTACTCAAAGGATGAACATTTGCTATTGGTATTGTTTCATTTCATGCTTAAAGTGCTATGTAGTAAAAGAAAGGAAAAGTTAACAGTGTTCCATGATTCAATGATTTCCGATAAAATATTTTCAATTTACAATTCTATGGATTCCTAAAGAGTGCTTTAGACCTTGAAGAGTGCTATGAGAAAGGTTTTATGACCACCAAGGACACTGCCTTCTTAGAGTGTGGGTTACCTGGCATGAAGCAGTCACTTAAGAAAGGTTGAGTGAAGTTACGAAATTTTAGTATTCCCATGTTTTAATGAAATTACGTGCCAGAATATTAGGCCATTCTATAAGCTCATCTGGCTTTCTTCTATCCTGTGTTTTCAATTAAGAAAAGTTATTATTTTAAGAGAATCTTACTTTCACACCGATTCCAAAGCACTTAAACACAATACAATATATTCCTATTTTTAATATTCTCTTACTATTATATTCTATTGGATTATATTATTGGCATGGCTGATCTTCAAATTCTGCTCATGGAAACTGGGTAGGCATCACATAAATTCTAGTTGATTGTTGTCATCATCATGCATATGAGTGATTGATAAAACTGCTAATATTAATCATAGTTGTTACTTTTTCATATGTTACTTCAAATTCCTTACGATTCTAGAAGTTACTGCTACCCCATTCCCATAAATGAGAAAATGGAGGGACTGAGGGTTAGTAAATTTTCCAAGGTCACACAGTTAAAATGATCTTGTGCTACGATGTGAACCCAGATCTGAAAGCATTACAAGCCAAGAGCATTTTCAATATGTCATCCTGCTAATTCTTCTGGTAATGAATTGACAGTAAGGAAGATTTCAACTTTCTCACACACATGGAGATTTGTCATTAACAACTCACCCCTATAGCTTTGAGTAATGATTTCACATAGAGGAAATGCAAAGCAATTTATCATTTTGGTAGATTTAGAGTTTGCCAGTAGCAGATGGCCCTAGGAGGTGGAAATGTAGATTTTAGGAGGCAATTCAAAATGAGTCTCAACTCATCCAGTTAGGTAGCCTTCTTACTTGGAAATGCATAGAGATTTAATTTTTTTTTTTCTCTTCTAATTCTGTAATTGTAAAGGCCTCTAGAATTCACTTATTTCATGTTGCTCTAAAATTTTTTCATTCAAACTCTGCCTACAATATAGTTTTGACTAAAATATTTTATTCTAAAATGTTGGGCCTTATTTGGATGATGTCAACAAGTGTACTTTAAGGTTAAAAGACTTGTTTTTAGACTGGGCTTGCTTACAAAATGATAATAATATGCTTTAATGAGCACTTACTATATATTTGTCCCCATGCTAATCACTCTCCATGTGTTGGATCACACAGTCTTCACAATCATCTTATGAGGTAGTTTGTATTTTCATTTATGAGGAAACTGAGGAGTAGAAGTAGAATATATTGACTGACTAAATCTGGGTGCCAGAAGATTCTGAGAGATTTTAGTAATAGTCTGATCTTAGCAAGATAAAATTTAATCTGGAAAAACACAAGGTCGTGTACTTGGGTCTAAAACCACTGTGCAAGTATAGAATGGGGGAAGATGTGGCTTATCAACAGACCATAAATATAAGAGATGTAGAGTTTTGTTCAAGAAGAATCTCTGGACAGGCCAATGAATTATTGAGATTGCCAAAAAAGAAAAAAAAAATATAGTGTGAACTTAATCTGCATTAATGGAAACAAAAAATCTTATAAGGGGGAGCAAGAGGGCAACTCTCTTGTTTCTAGATTTTTCCAGTTTTAGAGTGGTTCTGGTCCTAATGCCTTATTTTTAAAAAGTTGTAAACAGAGTCAGTGTATTCAAAAGAAAACAACTATGCTGGGAAAGGTTCTAAAACCATGTTAGATGAAAAATGGTCAAAAGAGCTGGCAGTGTTTACCACTGAAGAAAAATAAATAAATAAAGCTTCGGGGATAACAAGATAGCTGTGCTTCAACATCTGAGAAACCGCCACAAACAAGAAGGCTTACTTTTGTTTAGTATGAATTCAAGTAGTAAAACTGGCAACAGTGAGGAGTAGAGGAAGCTACACGCAAAGAGAATTCAACTCTTAACAGACGAGATTTTTCTAATAATTGGAGCTGGACAAATATGAAGTGAACCGCTTTTGGAAAGAATAAATTTCTTGTTTCTGGATGTCCATTCAGCAGGGATATTACAGGAGGTTCAAGAATTAGATGGTTAGGCTAGATCGGTGAGGCACCTTCCAATCCTGTGCTTTCATTATTCTCGACTCTTTTTTGGGGGGGACAGGAGAGCACAGGCACCTAGCAGGTGGCTCTGCTGTCCGGCTCAAACAAGCAGCAGCCTGCTTAGGGACTTGGGAGGAAGCCTGCCTGAGTTACAGGATTTTGGCAGAAGTAACCAGACCTGAGGTACAAATACGAAGGCTGAATCCTCCTTTCTCACTCACATGCCCGCATTTTCTCATAACTCTCCCATTGTGCTAAAACCATCTTTCATTATATCTTGGCCATAAATATAAGTTTCTGACCTCAGTTCTAAATGGATCACTCCTAATTGGTTCGTCTAGAAGTTACACTCAAAATGACTTTGAGATTATTTTACTGAGGCAGGTGCAGACATAGCCTCTCAGCTTTCTTCAAGTTCAAAGGCTAATTCTTCCATTAAGCTCCCTGCCTCTAAAGAAAAACTAAGCTGGCTTGGGGGCACCTATTTATCCCAAACAAAAGGATCCCTGAGGTACAGACTCTAATAGATTTGGCAGGATTTTGTTTCCTTACTGTATGGGTGAAAGGTGTTAATGGATAAATCATTCTTTCTAATACAGCATAAGATGTGGTCTCTGCCACACCAAATAATCAGATTTAAGAAACCTTTCATTGTTTCTAGAGAAGAAAATTTAATACTTTTATGTCTCAAGCCTTGAGAACACACACAGAATCCACGCCTGTAATTATAGCATTGTATTTCAGAATCTGCACAGCATTGCAAAGACACAGTCACTGCTCTGAAGAATAGATATGAGGTTTTCGCCAGTGTGCTGTCAAATTCCAAAATACCTTTCCACAATACTATAGTTTAGTTTGTCATGACTCCTAAAAGTTTTTTTAAAAATATTTTTCCAACAAGAGTAATGTTTTCGGATAGACTTCTTTCCAGATGGCAGAGATGTTCTTAGTTGATACAGACACAGTGGAGACATGAAGACTGCCTTTCTGAATACAGATTGATTCTGTTCATCTCACTGGAAAGAGAGGCGGTAATAAGTTTCACTGAGCAGGAGACTACTCATTCATCCTGAATTAAAATCAGTCCTGTTGGAATTGTGTCACTGTGCTGCTTGTCTGATCCCTGGCACAAAAGCCTTAGCTATGGGTTTTCTAGTATGTAAATATCTATTATAGTTTTGGGAAAGTTTATAATATTCTCCACATATCATCTGGTTTTTATCATTTATTTCAATAAAGAAAATGTTATACACTTAACATTGGTTAAATGTCTTCTTAATGGCATATGTTTTACATTTTATGATAAAAGGAGAAAAATCATTTAATCCTAAAACCTGAGTTGCCTATGTTTCTAAGTGACACCGCTCTTAAACATACCTTATTATCAAAAATGACCTAATTTTACAGCCTCGTGTGCCCTCTCATTCCTGTATTCCAAAGTCGCTGTAATTGGCATTGCCATTTTATGATCTTGCTTAGATACTCCTTGCTATAATATAATATCATGCCCTGTCCTCAGAGTGGCCTTTATTTTGAAATTCTGCCAAGAACACCATCATTCTGAGTGCTAGAGTCTGATTAAACATAGCCTTAAAGAATGTCTTTCAAAGGATATATCTCACCGAGTGTCCATTTATAAAACACAAAGTAGCATATGCTTTGAAATGACAATAAATCACCTTCAAACTTAGACATAAAAAAAACAGATGATTTGGTGTTAAACTCCGATGGGGAGAGACATGCTTCATAGAAAGAATCTTGTGGTTCATCCATGTCCTAGGTCTCTTGGGCACCTGGAAGCACAATGGTTGGGTGGGAGAGGACTCTAAACATCTGGCTAATAGAAATAACTGATGCTCTTGACTTTCTCAACTATGCTGAATCTTTAGCCCTGAAGCCCTCCACCAAAGGCTCATTTCTGCCCAGTTTCTGAGACGATTAGAGAATATCATAGTAGCTCCCAGAGGACTAGCTGGTGGGATCTTACAATATCTGGTGTGTTCAAGGTGATGCCCAGACAATCCTGATTCCAGAGAACCACAGCTTTTCCCCTGAAGTCCACTTGTTTGTCTAGTCTACATAGCTGGTTTCTGCCCAGTTTCCTGGCTTCTGCTGCAGAATTGCACTGATCCTGATACCCAGCCAAAATTTTTCTCTCAGGAAGCTGGAACTTTGTTTGGATATACTTCTAGCTGTTGCTGTGACAATCTAGTATTGTAATGCTCTTTACATAGAGCATAATGTTCCTTTGAAACTATTTCTATTATGTCTCAACAATTACAGCATGTGCTCTGGGTACTTATGATAGTCAGGATAAATTCAAGTTACCCATATTTCTATGTATACAGGGATTTGGACAGCTGATGGCTCCTCTCATCTGGAGCCAAAATTACAGTTGAATTAGCTTCCCAACTTTGGTCACTTGTTCCCTATTTCTTTTCCATTCCTCTGATCTGCTATGAAGACCCCAGTGTGCTTTTCATCCTGGGGTCTATATGTATGCCATGCTGACTGATATGAATCAAAAGAAAAAGGACAAATGTAAGCCTGAGAGCTACATCTCCTCATGTCAACCATACATTTGTGCTGCTTTCTCTACCTGCATATTCAGTGAGATCCTAGGCAAATAACAAAGTGTTCAGGGAGAGGCTACGTGTTCAGACACAGAGGCCAAGAAGATGATTTAAGATGCTATTTTGGCCCTGAATTTGAAGAGCGCTGAATATGGCCACTCCCTTAATACACACTTGAATTTTGGGTGGGTCAACTAATAAAGCTCTTAAAAACATTACTAAGATAATATTACATTGTTCTTCACTACGTAATGGTCCCACCACACTGCAGGGCAAGGTTAAATTACTTTTTAAAGTATTTATCTTCTGTACTCACTGGTTCACTCATGTTTTCCATTACCTGGGTTAAATCAAGAGTTGATTTTATGTGGAAGGAATTACTAGAAGTAAAGAGGGTGAGGCGATAAATTATACCTTCAGAGAAACCTCTTTCCTCAAGATATTTAAAAGTAAAAAAATAATCTGTGTAGAAGTATTCATTAACTCTTACGTGAGTGGAATGAATGATAAGATTTCTGCAAAATATTTCTAGCAGCCTATGAAAAGATACAGTCTACATGGCAGCGATTAGGAAGTATGGATTCATGCAATAATATTCTGACTTGGCCTATTTATAAGCCAGGACCATAAGGGAATGCTCCATCACTTTCGTATTTATAGATAAATGTGCCAACCTCCATTTTTTCATTGCAAGACAAGTCTTCTGAACAGTGACAAATTTGAAATCCTTTTGGGAGTGGAGGTTCAGTAGTGTGGCTCAGTGAGTCTAATTTGGATTCCATTTCCTTTGATTCCAGGGAATTGGGAAGGTGAGTGTAAAATGACTTTCGTTCCTGACACCAGTTGCATAGATCTATTTCAGTGATTGATTAAAAGATCACATGTTTTGCTAAGCACTGCAATGCTGCATCAATCTTCAAGAGAGCTGAAACTGCCATTAATTCTGCCCTGCTGTCTTAGGGAGAAAATTCTGAAAGACTGCATCCAGTCATTAACAGGCATGAGCAGAGTTAAAAGTTACTTCAATTGCTGTGAAAATTGAAGCTACGAAAAGAAGAAGGTCCAACTAAAGCATTTCATAGTATTCATTTTTTTTGAAAGGCTTCATCTATATTATTTGGTCAATTAACTTACATTTAAACGAAGAAATACAAACAATTACTGCAGCTAATAATGAAAGGAATGCTTACCTTGGAAACATGTAACCTTCAGGTCATTTGAGATTTATTTTACCCTGCTGTTTTATGTGTATGGGGGTGGGAGAATGTCAATTATTATTTTCTTTATGGTTTTTAATTACAGAAGAAATGTGTACTGCTGTAAAAAGTTCAACACAACATAGATGTTTATAAGGAAAATAGTGAAAATCTCCACCTGCTCCATAAAAACTCTTGGTGGGGGAACGCTACTACAGTGAGAGTTTGGCATTTAAAGAAAGTGAGAGAAGAAAGAGAACGATTCAGGTGATGACGGACACAAATTTCACTCTACAAACTCAAGTATATCAAAATGATAATTTTCTTTTCCTACAACCACTTAACTTAGAATAGGAGCTTCCCTACTACTGAATAACTTCTTCCCCTCAATCACACCCCACCTCTTTCCTCAGAGTTGGGCCCACAGCTGTGAGCTTACAAAATGCCAAGCTTTGGGAAGAGCAATGGTGGCATCCTGTTCTCATCCTAATTTATCTTTCCACTGTGGCTTCTATTGAGATGATTCTTGTCTAATACGGTGCTGGGTGGTAGATTCATATAGGTCCCTCCCTGCAGAACCTCAGAAGGTCAGATGGTACGCACATTTAAAATCTTCCAACATTTTTACCAATTACTTATCTACCAAAAGAATGGGTATGCCCCATTGTCCACACCCTTGATAGCACTGAATATTATAATTTTTTAAATGTTCACCAATTTTTAGGTGAAGAATATTAGCTATTATTTTAATTTTTATTCTAGTATGACAGGGCTTGTGTTTTCTGGACACTTGGACACTTTTTCTCAAACTTACCGCTTTATTTATTTATTTATTTTTAAAATTCTGTTTGTTTGACTTTTGTTATTGATTTATAGATGCTCTCTGTTAGTGATATAAGTTTATCGGAATCTTATATATGTGGGAATATTTTCCCTGAGTCTATCAATTACTTATGTGTTTTGCCTCATATAAAACTTTCATATTTCTGAAAGGTCATATCTATTTTTTTTTCTATTTAACTGTTGTATTTCCTGTGTTAGTTAAAAATCTTTCATTTTAAAATTATTTTATAATATTTGGTTCTTAAATTTAGATCTTGAATTTTGACAGATCTTTTTGGACATGGTGTGAAGTGAATGCTAACATGTTTTCCCCCAAGTTATCCCAATAGTTTTTCAAATCTTATACTATTTTCACAACTGATTTGAAATGATAATTAGCATATTCTTCCAAATGAAGATATTTGTCTATTTAAGAAAAATACCAAGCTGCTTAAATTACTGTAACTATTTCTTATACTCTGATATGGGTTAGAGCAAGTCAGAATTCATTACTTTTTCTAAATATGCTTAACAATTCTGGAGTACAGTTGACCCTTGAATAACAAGGATTTGAACTTCACAGTTTCACTTATATGTGAATTTTTTTCTTTTTTTTTTTTTTATAAATTTATTTATTTTTGGCTGTGTTGGGTCTTTTTTGTTGCGCACGGGCTTTCTCTAGTTGCAGTGAGCAGGGGCTACTCCTCATTGCATTGCGCGGGCTTCTCATTGCGGTGGCTTCTCTTGTTGCAGAGCATGGGCTCTAGGCACGCAGGCTCCAGTAGTTGTGGCACGCGGGCTCAGTAGTTGTGGCGCATGGGCTTAGTTGCTCCGCGGCATGTGGGATCTTCCCGGACCAAGGATCGAACCCGTGTCCCCTGCACTGGCAGGTGTATTCTTAACCACTGTGCCACCAGGGACGTCTGTGAATTTTTTTTAATAAATACAGTACGTGCATTTTTATTTTACAGATCTTTAAGTTACTAAGTGTGGGGAAAAGTTTGTGTTTGATTAGAGATCACAGTATGTAGAATCTAAAGAACTAGCATTTGAATCCTGATTCTATCCAAACTGTTTCAGCTTCCTTCCCCTTAGGTTTTTTAATTCCTTTGTTTCTGAGGCAGAGACAGCAGTAGGTGGATTTTCGACTATGCAGGGGGTGGGTGTCCCTAATCCCCCACATTGTCCAAGGATCAACTGTATTTCCTCTTAGATTTGAACTTTAGAATTAATTTTTCAGGGTTAAAGTCATAGAATCAATTTTGAGAATGTCTATATTTTTTCCAGTGATTGAGAGAAGCATAAATAACATAATTAACTGCTCCTTGAAGACTGGGATAAAACAGCGTACACCACTGGTGTCAGGTGCCTTTGGAGATGGAGGATACCTATGTTTTGTCTATTTTCTTCTGTGTCCTCTATGGTTATTGATCTATTTGAGTCTTCTCACTCTTTTGAGTCAAATTTATCCTTTATATTTTTGAAGAGTTCTGTCCCTTTAGTTCATAGTTTTAAAAACATTAGTAAAATATTACATATGCTTTTCTTTCATTATCTGTTAATTTTATTTCTATGATTATCTTATTTTTCTTTCTAATATCATTTGTATTTGCCCTCTTCTTTATTACTCAGGCATGCAAGAAGTTTGTCAGTTTTACCGGTATCTTCAAAGAAGCAGTTCTTGTTCTCTGTATAAGTTTTCTAGTTTCTGATTAATTCACTTCTGATTTTGTTTTATTCTTATAGTTTCCTTTTGGCTTAAAAAATAGTTTCTCTAATTGAACACTTAGTAGAGTGTTTTCAGACTTTTTCTTTTTGTAGTAAACATATTTACTAGACTAAAATGGAGATTTATATTTAATAACATATAAAAGGTGAAAGAGAAACCACCATCTAGGAGAAGATGTTTTCAATCTGTACAACAAAAAATGAGAATCCATAGTAACTAACAGTCTCATAAGAATAAGAAAAATAATATGATTTAAAATGATGAAAGTATATGAAGAGGAAACACAAAAAAACAATATGCACAAGAAAATCGTTTCAACATATAGTAAACGGGAAAATGCAAATTAAGACAACAATGAGATAGTTGTGTACCTATAAAATTGGCAAAAATAAAAATGTGTTAAAAACATTGACTTAAGGATTTGAGGAAATGGGAACTGCACACTATAGTATAAATTGTTGCAACTATTTTAGAGAGCAATTTCACAATAACTAGCAAAGTGGAAGAACGTGTACTCCACCATCCTGTAATTACACTGTAATTCACTTTTTAAGTATGATATATACCTAAATAATGCCAATTCTTAAGTATAAATCCACTTCTAGGTATAGAGAAATTCTTTCACAAGTAAACAAAGGAATCAGTACAATGATCATTTTCTCCATGTTGTCTCTAACCAAAAACAATAAAAACTACCTATAAGACTAAGAGTAGAAAAATGGATTAAATAAACTAAATGGGATATTGTAGAGCAGTTAAAATGAGTGAATGTGATCTCTATATGCATTTATCAGTTGTGTTGATCCTGAAAATATAATGTTAAGCATAAAAGCAAGTTGAATTTTGTTACCCACCATATATGTAATTAAAAGCAAAATTATACTATGGTTTCTTATACTATAAATAATTATTATAAGTATAAAAATAAGTACTTTAAGCACATCAAATTTGTGATAGAGGGTGATGGACCTTGGAGGAAACAGGGGGAAATTCAACCTTATCTGAAGTTGTTTATTTATCACAAAAAGATCTATAGTAAATATCACAAAGTATCAACATTAGTCCAAATATCAGTATATTTTATCTTATATATTTAAATACATTTATTTTAATTTTAAAGTCCTCATGTGATACAATAAATTTTCTTCTAAATACCACCTTTTTGCATCCAGTATAATTTGCTTATATATTCCACACATTTGGTTTTGTGATTTCGTCTTTAAGATTTAAGAAATTAATTTGTGCTTTTTCCAAGTGATTAGATAACTTTTCACTATACTGTCTAGTTATTTTGCACTATCTCCATACAGCATAGCTTTAATAGTATCTAGGTTTAGCAATTTATGGGAATTTACTTTGACCCTAGCATATGAAAAACTTCTATAAGTACCATGAAAGCATTAGCAAATGATGTGAGGTCCCTACTTATTTGGTTCAATGTTGTATGCGAGAAGGTGTGTGTTCCTGTGTGTCTGTGTGTGTGCATGACCATTTTTAGGATAGGTTAAAGCTTCCTAGAATTATTGCTAGTTCAGTTTCTCATTGTACTTCTGTCAGTCTGTACTATATTTATGTTGATTTTATATTCAGTGCATATGAGTTTACATACAAAAAGTACTTAATGGATTGGCTCTTAATCAATATAAACTATTCCTTTTTATTTAAAGATAAATTTTCCCTTAAGTTCCATTCTGTATAACTTTCATATTTCTACCCTTAATTTGTTTGTTGGCATTTGTCTATTATGTAGTTTTCCATTTTTCTCTTTTCAATAAATCTTTGCATTTTGCCATATTATTTTTTTAAACTTCCAAAGTCGGGTACACATAAAATTCCAAAAAGAGAGTCATGTTAATTTGCCAAAGTTGTTTCCCTCATACTCCCTCCATCCATTTCCTAATGAGTTTCATGAAACCTCACATCAATTAGTATTTATTTAATACCAAATCTAAATTAGCAGTATTTGTGCAACAAGAAGTAGCATAATATGGAGAGAGGCAGTGGAGGGGGTGAATCAAAAAAAGTGTAAAATATGACCCTTGATTTTAAGGGGCATATCTCCTAGAGAAAAAGAAAAACAAGTAAATGCCAATAGAAATTTATAATATGTGTGACATTCAAAGAAGGAAGATAATGCTTACTGGAATAGTCAGAATGAACTACATGGACCTTTTTAGTTAATGAATGAAAGGAAGACCATTTTGTTTTTTTTATGGGGAATAACATAAACGAAAACATTCGTTCAACAATTCATTCAATTCAACAAACACTGACTGAGCGACTACTTTTTCCAAGAATTGAGATGTGTTGGAAATACAATAGTGTACAACAATGGTTCCATAAAATGAAGCTTAGAGTCTATCAGGAGATTATATCATCTGAGCAGGTATAAAATTAAGTTTTGTACCCAAAAAGTGAAGTGCTGGATCATCAGTAGGAGGGAAAATCTGGTTAGGCAGGCGGGAAAGGCTTTCCCAAAGTACAAATATTAAACTGAGGTCAAAATTAAGAGTGGTGGGAGGGTACTTATGAGGCAGAGGAACAGTGTGGGCTCAGGCTCCAAGGCAGGGGGCACCTGGCCTGTCCTACCTCTCTTTGAAGCTTGAATGAAAAGAGAAAGGAGTCACATGTCATGGGAAGCAGTAAGAGGTATACTAGAGCGAGATAAGATAGGCATTTTAGGTCAGGTTAAAGATTTTGATCATTGTCTTTAAAAGGATAGGAAACACTACTGAAATATTTAAATAGAGTGAGGACTTGAGGGTAGAATGATGTTGATTGATTTGATCAATATTTGCATTTTAGGAGTATCCCTCCAGCTGGAGGGATCTCCGTGGCTCTCCCTCTATGGATAATGGATTCAAGGCATAGAGAGAAGCCATAGGGGAAGGGGCTGCTGCAGAAGTGCAACTGAGAGATCACAGTAGTTTTGTCTACCATGGTAGCATTGAAATGGAAAGAACAATTTGTAGTGGAACAATATTTAAGAGGCAAAATCAATAGGGCTTTAAGATGGATTGGATATGGGATGAGAAAGAGATGGATGTGTCAAGGAAGTACTCCAGGGTTTCTGGCCTCTTCAACAGGATGGGGAGGGTATGGAGCAGAAGTCGATCATGAGTTCTGTTCATGACATTATCATAGTCATTGAGAATGGACTGTACATGCAGGTGATGACAATGATATCAACGTGGCAGCAGCTGAAAATGCCTAATGGAGATGGGTGCGATAAAAATGAAAATTAAATGGGTTGGGAAGAGGCAGAAAAAAAGTGACTGTAATTCAGGCAGTGATATTTAGAATCATGCACAACCAGGCTGTGTATGAACACATACTTGGTGATGTTTTAAGATACACAACTACTTCTCAGAGTCTTGGTTTTCTCACATTAACAGTATAAAGTTCTATCCACTCATAGGATCCTCATGAGGGTTAAATGGGATAATATGGGTGAAGTGTCTAGTTCAATAGTGCTTAATAACCTTTTTTTTTTTCTTAAGAGTAAAGGGAGAGAGAAACGAGGTCCCATTTTCAATCTGACCTGCAACCTTATATATTGCTTATCACAGTCTCTATTTCAGATGCTTGGGAAAAGAAAGAAGGAGATTAGATGATTTGTCTCCAAAGACCTTTGTGAGTTAAGTATGTTCTCTGAGTACTAGTCCAGCAGGCAAGCTGGCATTTTCCTAGCACGTGCTGCAGTAACATAAATTTTGAGACTGAGATTAAAAAATTATTGACCTGTTTTATGAAAGTTGTCCAAACTGTCTCCACACAAAACATAGCTGTCATTTTGACAATACATCCAAATACATGGCACTCAGGAGGAATGAAAGTTTTCAGGCTGTGGCAAATTGGTTTATGCCAAAGAAACAGCCAGTTGCCTAGCTATCCTGTGTCAAAATACCCAAGAAAGCAAGCACCAGCCCAAAATAAGGCAATAAGGCCTGAACATAACAGCTCTAAGGGGATCATTCTGGGTTCTGGCTTTTCATAGAAAATAGGAGATCTGACAACACCAGATCTGCTTTCAGCTCTCTGGTTCACATAGTTCCCACCAGTTCCTGCTTGACACCTTACACCTGGTCCTTTGTGTTCACTTGTACTACCTGCCTGGACCCTGCATTTTTCTAAGTGTGTCACCCAGACTTTTCTTTCTCTAACACTTGGGTTCAAATCCTGACTCTGATTCTTCATATCTGACCATAGGCAAGTTATTTAACCTTTCTAAACTATATCTTTTTCATCTGTAACATAGGGACCCTAATTACTTAATTTAAAAGTTGTCATGTGGATTAAAAGCATAATGTATATATAAAGCCCATAGGACAGTATGTGACAACAGATTACTGCTCGTGGCTGGGTAGTGAGGAAGTGAGTAATATTTTTCTTAGGTGTTCTTCTGAGAGTACATACAAATGGATGTTTTCAGAGGTACAACTGTTCTCAGAAAGCCACTCCCAGTAAACACCACTCACTTTCTGGAGCTTCCCTTAACCACGGTTTATCAATACTCAGCTACACCTTATCAGCACATCTGGATTTTGGCACTTGCAACTCATGTTTTCTGTTTTTTCTTCCAGAGGATGACTCAAATCTGGGCTCTGTGAAAGCCTAGATAGAGCCCATTTTAGTGACTCTAGAAAAAGGGGCCAACACTTTGATGCAATTTCAGTATTTCTGAAAAGATATTGATAATTACCAGCCACCCTCCTATCTCATTCATCCCATGTAATGTGTTTTACTCCTATAGTTATGTTCCTTGAGACTAAACTTTGTTTCCTATTTGTTAACCCTTATAAATTATCATCATATGAATAAGTCCACTGGAATTTTTAAAATAGTTTTTTAAGGAAGAACTGTATTAAGAAAAAAAATTCAAGCATCACCTAAAACAAAGAGAAGAAAAAGGAAAATCTTCCTCACCCAATCCTTCATTCTGCTCTCCAATATAACCACTTTGTCAGTTTTAGGTTATGTTCTTCACCCCCAAAAAATCAACTTCATTCAACTATACACGTGTGCGTTTTTTTTTTTTTCCCCATAAATTTATTTATTTATTTTTGGCTGTGTTGGGTCTTTGCTGTGCACGGGCTATCCCTAGTTGGAGCGAGAGGGGACTACTCTTCACCGCGGCGCGCGGGCCCCCCACCGCGGCGCCCTCTCTTTGCTGCGGAGCACAGGCTCCAGGCGCACGGGCTTCAGCAGGTGCGGCACTCGGGCTCAGCAGCTGTGGCTCGCGGGCTCTAGAGCGCAGGCTCAGTAGTTGTGGTGCATGGGCCTAGTTGCTCTGCGGCATGTGGGATCCCCCCAGACCAGGGATCGAACCCGTGTCCTCCGCATTGGCAGGCAGACCCCCAACTGCTGCGCCACCAGGGAAGCCCCCGTGTATGCGTTTTTAATTACAAATGGAATTATACCACATATCTCTTTCTGTAAAATTTTACATGTAAATGTTATATACACATCAACATTTTAATGGCTGCACTGTATTCAATTGAATGAGACATGCGTACGTGATTTATGTAACAAATCCTCTATTATTGGACATTAAAATAATGTTACAGTGTGTGTGTGTGTGTGTGTGTGTGTGTGTGTGTGTATTCATGCATCTTGGTATATTTTTCATTCAAGACATGCAGGAGGATGGGGCTGCCCTGGTGGCGCAGTGGTTGAGAATCTGCCTGCCACTGCAGGGGACACGGGTTCGAGCCCTGGTCTGGGAGGATCCCACATGCCGCGGAGCAGCTGGGCCCGTGAGCCACAATTACTGAGCCTGCGCGTCTGGAGCCTGTGCTCCTCAACAAGAGAGGCCGCCATAGTGAGAGGCCCGCGCACCGCGATGAAGAGTGGCCCCCGCTTGCCACAACTAGAGAAAGCCCTCGCACAGAAACGAAGGCCCAACACAGCCATAAATAAATAAATTAAAAAAAAAAAAAAAAAAGACATGCAGGAGACCTGAACTAAGTTGTTGACAGTGGAGATGGCAAGAGAGATGGAAATATACAAAGGGGCAATTTCCAGATTTCTTTCTTAGGTTCCATCTTATATGGGATGACACTCTCTGAACTAAGGAATACCAGCATAGAAAGAGTTTTCACAGGGGAAAATAATGGCTTCAACTTTTTACAGGTTAAGTTTCAGTTAGTCTATGGAACGTCCAAGTTGAGCTTTCCAGTAAGTAATTAGATATAATTGCCTGAAATTCAAGAAATAGGTCTTGGCTGCCAAGTTTGTTCTGTAGCAGACTGTAAAAATGAACAGTGTCAGAAATTAGTAGCCTGGTCTAGGAATTACTTAAAGTAGGCTTCTAGATGAGTCAGAAAGGAAGAGTGTGGTTCTATTATGGTTTGAATAATAATACTTATAAGATGAAAGGAGATTACTTCCAACTTGAAAAGATTTACTGCTATATAGTAGTCATGTATTTCACTTACTAAGCCTAAATTCATATTTTTTGATACTTATATTCTTTTACGTTTAAATTATGGAAAGATTATACCCTAAATTCTTCAATTTGGTCACAAACCCACATGTTAATTTCAGGAAAATTGGCATACTCTTATGCCATATGTTTTGTTGTTTGGTCCACAGCACCAGTTGGAGGGAAACTTCTAAGCAGGCAAAAAAGAATCAAGTACTGAAACCGCAAACCCAAAGTTTTAAAATTCTCATAGAACCATGTCAGCCAGAGACAGAATCAGTATCTGCTACAGAAGATTTATAAGTGATGCTGGCTTTTTAAGAGGTTGTCACTTAGGTGCTTTCCAACTCTAACTCTAATGCTGACTGATATGAAGGAGAATCCAAGTTTTTATTTAGTCAGGAAGCCAGGGCTTATTCCAAAACTGGCCCTGAAGGCAAAGGAATCCTCCACTTACTCCCAGGAATCCCCCAAACATCTGGCTTCAAGAGCCTGTCAATCAAGAATGAGTCACCTGTGTCTGTACCTACCTAGTCACCTGGGGCCAGAATGCTCTAATTGCAGTGAGAAGGGAAACAGCAGTCATTCTGACACTGCCTGGGGACATTCCTTCCCATTTCTTGCATAGCAAATTTACAGTGTAGAAAGTAAAAATTTCTCCCAAGCTCAGTTTTAACTCAAAATAAAAACATACCGTATACTTGAATTATTGTAAAATACTGGTTGTGGTGGGGCACATCAGAACACATGATCTGGATCTGATATTTAACTCTCACTTTCTCTGTTTATACTGCATAACAGTAGGGCAAACTTCTCTTACTAAAAAAGGGACAGAGGCAGTTAACATAATTAGTTGTCTCCAGCCCAGCATCATGAACTTGGGGGAGAGCAATAAGTATTATTTGATAATGATAATGGTATGGATGGTATCAATGGTATTGATAAATTGGTACCCTCTTCCCAAGCTTGAGAAGAAAAGAGTTCTATATATTTAAAATTCTGATAGTTTAGCTAACTGGGTCTTTGTGACAATAGATGGTGTCACATATGGATTGGAAGAGGTTATTGAGGCCAAGCTAATGCCAATTCCAGTACTAGTTGAGAAAAGAATCCTATTTGTTTAGATGAAAATTTGGAAGAACAAAGGAGCACAGAATTTGTTAATAAATGCTAATAATTTTAGGTCAAAATATATTTTATGAGGGTATAAATTAGATTATTTTTATAGTTTCAATTAAAGTATTGGTTTATTAACATTTATATAATTAAACAATGCCTTTTTGGTTGAATGAGGCTAAAAATATATAGCAACTGAGAAGAAAGCACACCACATCTCTCAGGGGTATTGATAAATATTGAAATATGATAATGAATTGTGTATAATAAACGCTTTGTATTTATAGCCAAAATCTATAGAAAACATTTTCTGTGGGACACTGGACAGCTAGGTCTTATTTAAAATCTTGTATCACATTTCCTTGCAGACCTCACTGGAAATATGCTAAAGAAAACTCAAGGTCCTGAAGAAAGAAATCAAAGTGAAGAACATATTCAGACAAGTTTCCAGTAGAGCCCCATCAAAGTTTCTCCTAGTCAATTGTGACTGGCTACTGTTACATAAGAGAGACATTTCAGTGGCCTGTTATATTACAAGGTTAGCTTCATGCTAATAGAAAAAGCTTTAGAAGACTGACTGGATATGCATTCATCAGAATATAATAGACATCTACAATCAAATTCCATCCAGAGAATTTTCTAGGTACATTTAAAGTGTGGACAAAAAAAAAAAAAAATTAAACCATCTATGGGAATCAGAACTCATCACCTAGTGCAACAGCTAAAGGACCATTGTTTAGAGAAGCAATCACAGTGACAAAATCAGTGTCTGAGTTCATGATTTTTCAGTCTCTTAGCAGTAAATTTTATCATGGATCATTTTGGTTCCATCATTTTTTTATTCAAACTGACATATTTATAACAAAAATAAGTGAGCAAGAAGGAGGAAGAACATGAAAGAAAATAAAAGTGAACACCATAATTTATGCTGTTTTGCTCTTTTAATGCATATGAGTTATGAGAAAAAAAGAGAGAGAGAGACTTTAGCAGAAAATGAGAAACATATTTCACATTACCAACTAATCAAGTCCAAGTGGATTGCAAGGACCTTCCAACAATTATTGCCTGAAAGATGTATTACCTAAAAGACTCATTCTAACCCCTGAAAGAATAAGCTTTGTTAAGTAAAAGGCCCTGGTATTAGGGTATTAGTCAAACCCTATCCAAGAAAGTGGAAGCCACTCTAGGTCTTTAATTCAGAAATATTTATATAGAAACTTGTTTCACAGATGATAGAGTTGTTGAGGAGCAAACAGAGGCAAGTAAGGCAATAGCAGGAAGCCATTACTACCTCAAGAGCAGGAGGAACCATGGCAGGTAGTGTTATCCTCCTGGTGGGAACCAGAGTCACAGTGGAAATGTCTTGGTCAGAACTGTAACCTCAGAGTGAAGGGCTTCCTGGAGGGAACTGGAGTTATGGAGAAGCAGTCACTGATAGACATACCACAGGAAGCAGAAGGAAAGGGGCAGAAACAGATAGACTTCTCTCCTCCTTCTGCCCTCTAATCTTTGGGCAGTGCCTGCCTGTATAAGTCTGCTTGGGATACCTTAACAAAATACCATAGACTGGGTGGCTTAAAAAACAAATTTATTTTCTCACAGTTCTGAAGGCTAGAAGTACAAGGTCAAGGTTTCTGGTAAGATCGCTCTTCCTGGCTTGTTAGACCGCCTTCTTGCTGTGTCCTCAGAGGGCATGGACAGGCAGAGAGAAAGAGAACGAGCTCTCTGTTGCCTTCTGACTATAAGGACACTAATTCTATCAGATCAGGGCCTCACCCTTGTGACCTCACTTAATCGCAATTACTTCCTTAGACACCCCATCTCCAAATACAGCTGCATTAGGGGTTAGGACTTCAAAATATGAATTTGGGGGAGACATTTAGTCCATAATACTGCTTCTGGCTGAATCTTCTGAGATGCCAGTGGGCAAGGGACCTTAGGAAATGTTCTGAGATATAGAAACAGGGGAGGGGCAGAAGAGATCTGAGGGTGTTAACCTGTAAAATTGCATTCAGAATTATTTTAATCTGATTTTTAATGAAACTTGGAGAAAAACAAATAGTAGCATTGAGTGGACATAATATAATTTGGTGAAATATGTGTTCCTTAATTACTATAAATGGCAGATCAGTATACACTCATAAATTTGACAGTTGTGATCAAAATCTCAGCTACAGAAAGTGGCTAATTTATCACTAAAAATAACTCCCCCTAAACCTGAAATTTTATGATTACTGAAGCATTATAGAAATTTTCTTTCTACACAACAAAGATTTGTCTGCCTGATGAAAACGATAAACTATTATAGGAATAAAATAAAAATAGGATTCTATTCTAATAAGCTGGAAAACACATAAAATAGGTTGATTTCAAGATTTCCTTATGAATCCCCCCACCCCACCCACTCATATGGTTGCAGATGCTATTGACAAATATAGAAAAGCAATATTTCTCACTTAAATAGGATCAAAACACAAGAAAGTCTGTTATAATTGTCTTTTATCCCAATCAGTACTCTAAATCTGGTAAGTCACACAAAATCCAAATACAAATGCACAAACCTAACTTCCAGTTATGCTGGCTTTGCAAACCCTTAGTAGGAGAAGCTACAATTGCTCTGTAGATCAGTCAAGGCAGTTTTAGACTACACTCAGCAGATACTGTTTCAGGTAACAAAGGAGGCAATGCATATGGCTAATCAGAACCAACAACAATCAATCCATATGAAAAGTACAGTGGCCCTTTAAGTGGGGTTTCCTAGAACATGGTGCCTTCTCATTTAACTTTGATCTCAATGAATGATCCAAGTTCATATATTTAGAAGTTCATATATTTTGATGCATTGATTTCATTTCTGGGAATCTAAGGAAATAAAAAGTGTGAAAAACTTTACACATAGAAGTGTTCATTAAGTCATTATTCATAATATTACAAATTAGAAATAGTCTAGCACTTTTGACAGTAAGAGAGTGCTTAAAGAAGCCACGATAACGGACCATTATATAATCAATAAAAACTGTAATTATAAAGATAATTTATAACATGGTGCTGCACAAGTACTACCAGAGCAATGTGATATGAAAAAACAGGGTGGAATGCAGCAAGTGTTAATATTTAGGTTATAATGTTACAAATGTTAACAGTGGTTGTCTTTGAGTTTGGGGATTATGGATGTCTTTTTCCCCTTTCTCCTTTTGTCTGGGGTGTATATTTTTCACATTGACCATCTAATACTTCCGAGGGAAAAAAGGTTATAAAAAATTAATCATTGCTAGTACCCCACGCCATTCATCTTTTTTGGTATCTCACCAGTCTCCTTGACTTGGCACAGTAGTTTGGAAGCCCAAAGCTATGAGACCTCAGCTACCCATTTGGCCAGCTGCTCACTGCTTCTCAGTGCTATCCCAGCCTCTTCAATTAAATTCACAAATCTATTGAGAATCTGCTATCTGCTGAGCACCATGTTAACGCAATAGGAAATCCAAAGAGTTATGCCATGTCTCTGATTTAAACTTACAGTTTGACTGGGGACACAAGTCATATATTTGGAATAAAAATTAGGAAGTAAAACAACATTTAATCAGACACTTTGGGCCATAGACTGGAGATACTATTGACAGCAGAAGTTATTTTATGAAAAACAAAGTTATAACTTCTTTCATTAATTCATAGGAATTTTTTGAATTGTTTTAAAAGCATAAATATCAAAATCTGATAAGGACATTATTTCTACTTTTTTCAAATGTATTTTTTGTTTTAGCCATATTAAAACTCTTCCCCCTGCAGAGCAAGAAATTGTTAAAGTACACAGAGTTTTTTAATTTAACCTTTTTAATTTAAAAAAGAAAACCTTTGTTTTACTAAACTGGCTTACTTCTGAGGTATTGCTAACTATTTTTTGCAAAGAATATGTTTCACTCTGTATTAAGAAACAAATTTATTATTAAAATATGAAGATTTGCTTAGAAATTGTGTGGAGTAGTTAATGTTTATTTCAAAAATAATTAAAAATATATACAGAAAGAGAAAAAAAGGAAAGTGTATATTATTCTACAAGAAAAATTATACAACGATAAGAGTTGCCAAACCTAATTTGGTGTGGGAAATTAATTATCAAAGGTATTGTATATAACTGTCCGCTAAATTATACTTGACATTACATCAAGGGGAAACAGAAACACCTTAAATCATCCCATTGCCACTTCATGTAAACTATGGAAGAATATAGTAGATGAGAACCTTATAAGACCACAGTTTAATATTTTTTAAAAGAGGGTAGCAAGGTTGAACTGTGTTTCGAATTCTCTTAACTTAATGAGACTTTCCGGGGGCGGTGGGCATTTCCTTTCCTCTTAGAATAAACAGTGAGTCTTTTCACTCATTCCTTAAACAAAATTTCTCTAATTATTTCAATATTCTCTTACAGTTAATACCTGACCTGCCAGCTTGCATTACTAGATAATATACAGAGAGTCTCCAAATGCTTCTGTGTGTGTTGTTTACGTTTAGCCTCAAGGGAAAAAAAAAAAAGATACTGCTGAAAAATAGGCAGACCATTAAATCAAGTGGGATTTTATGAAACTGTCTGATAAACACATTCTATTTGATGTCCATTTAATATTTTTCAGAAGGAAAAATGAATCTGAGTAAGACCATTCTCTGCCTTATTTTTAATCATTACCTGTTATGATTCATCCTTGGATAAAGTGAAACATCAAAATGAAACACTGCACTGATTGCAATGCCTTTTTCACACACACCCCGCTCCCATAAAACAAAACGGTGCTAAAACTTTCTGCGAGAAAATGTTGGTCCAGAGAAAAAAGTGACAGCAAGATCAGGTAGACGGCCAGCAGCATGGGGTGGGGGTGGAGGGCAGGGGAGTGGGGGGGTGAGGGGGTGGGAAGCTCTGCCAAGCAGTGGTTGAAACTGGAAACTCCCTGTGCGTTAATCTAAGCTACCCATCAACTTGTAGGGTCACTGACCTTGAAGAAATGAATTTATTTACTGGTCAAATACTTTCTGAATAGGTGCTCCCAGTTTAATCAATTTTTGAGTGCTCACTCAGGTCCAGATTAATTCGTGTGGCTCAAAAGTTAATTAAACCCCTTCCTCCAACAAAACAGATTCGTTCCAAACCATTTGATGCTAGCTTATGACCATTTCTCAAAAATGCTTCTGAAAGAAACACATGGATGGTAATAGAAACTGAGAATCCTGGGGACCCATTGTGCTGTTGCTCGCAGAGGCTTCGGAATGCTGTCCTGTGGCTTTTAGGTAGGAGTGCTAACAAATGTCAGTGACACATAAGTGTACTCTTGACCTCGGTCAGAATCTGCTCCAGCAGTCTCAAAAGCAAGGTTGTTGATTTTTTGGAAATTGAAAAATCACAGATAAATTCCTCTGTGATTTTTCCTTTCGTTTCCAGTTACCTTAATGTTTCCCAAACCAGAAGACTAAAAAAGAAACAAAAGAAATAATTAATTATTTAAAGATGTTATACAAGAAGAAAAAGTAGTTTGAAGTCTTGAGTGTTCCTGGAGGTTTAAAATGTTCTTGCATATTTTTAAAGCTTCTTAACAGCTATTCCAGCTGCAGTGCTTGAGGGGGAAATAAATGAAGTATGCAAATGCCATTCAATATAATGTGATTGTCTTCTGGCTGTATTTCCAACTGTCTTCAGCAATTGTTAAGAAAACAATAGTGTTATGCATGTTAACTGGTTAGTTTTTCATAGCCATTGCATGTGGAATATACTAGATGTTCAAAATAAGTGGGTGACCCCTTTAAAATATATCCTTTAAGAAAGAACTGAAAAAGCAACTCTTCCCCATGACTTTGGCAGAAGCAGAAAACTGGAGAACCACCTACTCTAGTCCCATTGCTACTTGTCTATTCAGCAGAGCTCTCACCTAAAGCAAAAACCAAGGGGCTAGAAGCCCCAAGGGGGAACGGAGGATGACTCACACATACTGTGTCTCCTTTAATGGGACAAAACATGGCCTCGACAACCCAGGGACAAAACAACTGCCATCTTCTTTACCTTTCTGTGCAACTGCAATTTGAATCAGTGCCATTATCAGCACAGCCACCACTTACAGGCTCAGTTTGAGGACTGTCATTTATTAGTTGGAAGACTTCGACACACGACTCCCCCATGCTTATCTCTAACATGTTAAATCTCAAAGCCAAAATAACGGGGAGCTCAACAGAGAAAATCTGGAACAATGCCTGAGGCATAAGAAAAGAAAGGGTAAAAGTAGGTTATTAACTTTAACTAGGCAATCCTAGGGTTGCCTAATTTAAGTTAATAACATCAATAAAAACTGTCCTAATAAAACAGAATGTTCCTAAGTGTATCAAGACTTTTAAATATTGCTCCTCTTTATAAATGGTTTAACTTCTATATAAAAATATAAGAGTAACGGGTGAGAATTTGGATTAAAATAAGTATATTTCATTTATAAAATATTAAATGGTTGAGTAGGTCAATCAAGGGGTCTCATATCAAGATAATATAACTATCTTCAGGTGAGTTCTCTATACCCAGGGTCTAAGCAGTTTACTGACATATGCAAATATATGAAGCAAAGGTCATAGGAGGTCAATGGATACTTAAAGACTCAAGTGGTCTATGACTCCCTAGAAATATAAACTAGATATAGTATCTATCTATGTATCTAGGTATCTACCTACCAACCTACCGGTTTATCTTTCACCTATATTTTAGGGGAAAGAGGCTCCTAGTTTTCATGAGAATCTCAAGAGAATACAATTACCCCAACACTCTGTGAATCACATACATAAAGAGTCAATTATTAATGCTACTTATTTCAATGTCTAATCATGATGCTTACAACAGCAGACAGTATCATAACCACTATCACTAAGAGACTATTTCCTTAAAGTAATAGCTATAATTTTTTAGCAAGCTTTCACTATAATATTTAAACATCATTTTCCCCTACAGAAAAACTCAGACTGAAATTGGCTATTCATTTTGAAAATCATGGCTCCAGTCTTTTCTTAGAAGTCATGTGCTCTAGGATTTAAAGTACGTAAATTTGTTTCTCAAACCTCAATAATCCATACTGCTGTCTCTCTATAGAATTACACATTTAATAGTCCAATCCAAAACTTGTCACTCAACATTAAGGCAAGTCTTCTCATACTGTGAAAACCTAATGATTCACACAATTCCAGTGACTGCAGTTCCCACTTGCAGTATAAATGCATGCAAAGAAATTCCTATGAAATTCCTTGTACACAGAACATATTCTTGTATCTATTAGTATTTCACTCTCTTCGTGAGGATACAATTTACATTTGTTGTGATGACTTTAAAAGTAATATTAAGTGATTGTTACCATTTTTATATTTGAAATCTGGGTAAAACCTTTTGAAAAAATACATAATTGTGAGGGCAGAGTGAGGTAATACATGTCAAAGCATTTGGATGAGGAAGGCAAATGTGTTTTATAAATGCAAGATATAGTAGCAATAATACGGGGTAGAGAAATTTTAAACTTCAAAGTTTATTAAATATTTTATGATGTTAAAAGATTGCTGAGTTTCAAAAAGAAATAGACAGTACATGAAATGAAGTCATTCCATTAAATAGAAGGCACACAAAAAATATCTAGTTTTCTTTAGATAAGTACCTGCAGCAGGTAAATAAAGAAAACTAATATTTTTTTTGTTTGTTTTTGAAGTCTGAGATTAATTTTGCTCTGGGATTTTAACTAATACTGCTGCCTCCATTTTTGTAAGGTAGTTGATATTGTAAAATGGCATTGCCAAGATGCTATAACTATCATCTACTAAATTAAGATAAAATTCACTATGTTTTCTTTTAAAGTTACTTTTCTGATCACTTAACATATTTTATATAAAGAAGTCTTTTTTGTCAAATTAACTCCAAACTTATACAAAATAAAAGTTCTATAAATTAATTATGTTTGTTTTTGTAGATAAAACTCACATTAAAATCTCTCCAGTTCACTAAGGGTCCACAGTAATTCACAGGAGTTATGTTTGTTATGCCTGTATGATATACGAACAAATAAAGGAGAGGAATCAGGACATTCAAAAGAAATAGACATCTCTGACTTCCTAAAATGAACTTTAGGCCAACAAAGCTTTGCTTGCATATTTTTGATGTTGCCACAAAAAAATATATAATAATGATTTAAACTATTTTTCAGGCTAAAATCCTTGCACTATAAAAAGAAAAACAACTTTTCCATTTACTCTTTTTTTTTTTTTTAATTATTTATTTATTTTTGGCTGCATTGGGTCTTCATTGCTGCGTGCAGGCTTTCTCTAGTTGCAGCGAGAGGGGACTACTCTTCGTTGTAGTGTGCCAGCTTCTCATTGCCATGGATTCTCTTGTTGAGGAGCACCGACTCTAGGCGCGTGAGCTTCAGTAGTTGTGGCACGTGGGCTCGGTAGTTGTGGCTTGCCAGCTTTAGAGCACTGGCTCAGTAGTTGTGATGCACAGGCTTAGTTGCTCTGTGGCATGTGGGATCTTCCCAGACCAGGTCTCGAACCCGTGTCCCTTGCATTGGCAGGTGGATTCTTAACCACTGCACCACCTGGGAAGTCCCTCCATTTACTCTTTTAATCGGTGATGAGTGGACTCCAGGAGATATTTGATGACCATTGTGTTTTGTTTTGTTTTTTTAAACATTATCCTATTGATCATATGAGATAATTTATGTGGGCACTGTGTACAGCAGGGTAAGGATTACTAGAATCTAAAAAAAAATGTACCTAAACCACAGTAGCTACGCTCATCAGGAAGAAGAAAATGTTTGATGACTGGAAAAGAATACTGATTACTTCCATGGAACCTAGCTTCTTACAATACAGGCAATGTTCTCTCACAGTAAAGGAGACGCACATTACCTTTCTTGTTTTAGAGTCTACTGACAAACTCCATTTGATCACCATCCATGCCTCATCAAACTTAGTTCTTCCCTTTTCTAAACATAGTTTTCTACTTCCCCAGACCCACTGAAGCTTCTTTTTTTCACTAGACTCAATTGTCAACTGATTACCCAGACTACCATCTTCACTAGCCTTCTGGCTATACTGGAAAACTTTGCTTGTTCTTTGTCAGTTTCCTACACTACTCAATTCCTTTTCATATTAATCATCTCTAATTCAATTTTTCATTCAACATTGGAATTTTATAAAAGAGTATTTTAAAATAGAATTTTTCTTCAGATCATCCTAGAAATATAGAGATCTTGTTTACTTCACATTCATGCTGCCTGGTTTCAGTGAGGGTCTCTTTGGCAAAAGTAATCCTTTTTTTTTTATTGGCATATTACCTTTTTTTAAACATCTTTATTGGATTATAATTGCTTTACAATGTTGTGTCAGTTTCTGCCGTGCAACAAAGTGAATCAGCTATATGTATACCTATATCGCCTCCCTCTTGAGTCTCTCTCCCCTCCTCCCCATTCCACCCCACTAGGTCATCACAAAGCACCGAGCCGATCTCCCTGTGCTATTCAGCTGCTTCCCACTAGCTATCTATTTTACACATGGTAGTGTATATATGTCAATGCTACTCTCTTAATTTATCCCACCCTCACCTTCCCCCACTGTGTCCACGAGTCCATTCTTTACCTCTGCATCTCTATTCCTGCCCTGCCACTAGGTTCATCAGTACCATTTTTCTAGATTCCATATATATGCATTAATATACGGTATTTGTTTTTCTCTTTCTGACTTACTTCACTCTGTATGACAGACTCTAGGTCCATCCACATCACTACAAATGACTCAATTTCGTTCCTTTTTATGTCTGAGTAATATCGCATTGTATATATGTGCCGCATCTTCTTTATCTATTCATCTGTCGATGGACACTTAGGTTGATTCCATGTCCTGGCTATTGTAAATAGTGCTGCAATGAACAATGTGGTACATGACTCTTTTGGAATTTTGGTTTCCCCAGGGTATATGCCCAGGAGTGGGATTGCTGGGTCATATGGTAGTTCTATTTTTAGTTTTTTAAGGAACCTCCACACTGTTCTCCACAGTGTCTGTATCAATTCACATTCCCACCAACAGGGCAAGAGGGTTCCCTTTTCTCCACACCCTCTCCAGTATTTATTGTTTCTAGATTTTTTGACAATGGCCATTCTGACTGGTGTGAGGTGATATCTCATTGTAGTTTTGATTTTCATTTCTCTAATGATTAGTGATGTTGAGCATCCTTTCATGTGTTTGTTGGCAATCTGTATATCTTCTTTGGAGAAATGTCTGTTTAGGTTTTCTGCCCATTTTTGGATTGGGTTATTTGTTTTTTTGATATTGAGCTGCATGAGCTGCTTGTATATTTTGGAGAGTAATCTTTTGCCAGTTGCTTCATTTGCAAATATTTTCTCCCATTCTGAGGATTGTCCTTTCGTCTTGTTTATGGTTTCCTTTGCTGTGCAAAAGCTTTTAAGTTTCATTATGTCCCATTTGTTTATTTTTGTTTTTTTTTCATTTCTCTAGGAGGTGGGTCAAAAAGGATCTTGCTGTGATATATATCATAGAGTGTTCTGCCTATGTTTTCCTCTAAGAGTTTTATAGTATCTGACCTTACATTTAGGTCATTGATCCATTTTGAGTTTATTTTTGTGTACGGTGTTAGGAAATGTTCTAATTTTATTATTTTACATGTAGCTGTCCAGTTTTCCCAGCACCACTTATTGAAGAGGCTGTCTTTTCTCCATTGTATATTCTTGCCTCCTTTATCAAAGATAAGGTGACCATATGTATGTGGGTTTATCTCTGGGCTTTCTATCCTGTTCCATTAACCTATATTTCTGTTTTTGTGCCAGTACCACATTGTCTTGATTCCTGTAGCTTTTTAGTATAGTCTGAAGTCAGGGAATCTGATTCCTCCAGCTCCGTTTTTCTTTCTCAAGATTGCCTTGGCCATTCGGGGTCTTTTGTGTTTCCAAACAAATTGTGAAATTTTTTGTTCTAGTTCTGTGAAAATGCCATTGGTGGTTTGATAGGGATTGCATTGAATCTGCACATTGCTTTGGGTAGTATAGTCATTTTCACAATGTTGATTCTTCCAATCCAAGAATACGGTATATCTCTCCATCTGTTTGTATCATCTTTAATTTCTTTCATCAGTGTCTTATAGTTTTCTGCATACAGGTCTTTTGTCTCCTTAGGTAGGTTTATTCCTAGGTATTTTATTCTTTTTGTTGCAGTGGTAAGTGGGACTGTTTCCTTAATTTCTCTTTCAGATTTTTCATCATTAGTGTATAGGAATGCAAGAGATTTCTGTGCATTAATTTTGTATCCTGCTACTTTACCAAATTCATTGATTAGCTCTAGTAGTTTTCTGGTAGCATCTTTAGGATTCTCTATGCATAGTATCATGTCATCTGCAAACAGTGACAGTGTTACTTCTTCTTTTCTGATTTGGATTCCTTTTATTTCTTTTTCTTCTCTGATTGCTGTGGCTAAAACTTCCAAAACTATGTTGAATAACAGTGGTGAGACTGGGCACCCTTGTCTTGTTCCTGATCTTAGAGGAAATGCTTTCAGTTTTTCACCATTGAGAATGATGTTGTCTGTGGGTTTGTCATATATGGCCTTTATTATGTAGAGGTAGGTTTCCTCTATGCCTACTTTCTAGAGAGACTGTATCATAAATTGGTGTTGAATTTTGTCGAAACTTTTTCTGCATCTATTGAGATTTTCAGATGGTTTTTATCCTTCAATTTGTTAATATGGTGTATCACATTGATTGATTTGCGTATATTGAAGAATCCTTGCATACCTGGGAGAAACCCCACTTGATCATGGTGTATGATCCTTTTAATGTGCTGTTGGATTCTGTTTACTATTATTTTGATGAGGATTTTTCATCTATGTTCATCAGTGATATTGGCCTGTAGTTTTCTTTTTTGTGACATCTTTATCTGGTTTTGGTATCAGGGTGATGGTGGCCTCGTAGAATGAGTTTGGGAGTGTTCCTCCCTTGCTATATTTTGGAAGGATTTAAGAAGGATAGGTGTTAACTCTTCTCTAATTGTTTGATAGAATTCGCCTGTGAAGCCATCTGGTTCTTGGGCTTTTGTTTGTTGGAAGATTTTTAATCACAGTTTCAATTTCAGTGCTTGTGATTGGTCTGTATACATTTTCTATTTCTTCCTGGTTCAGTCTTGGAAGGTTGTACTTTTCTAGGAATTTGTCCATTTCTTCCAGGTTGTCCATTTTATTGGCATATAGTTGCTTGTAGTAATCTCTCATGATCCTTTGTATTTGTGCAGTGTCAGTTATTACTTCTCCTTTTTCATTTAATTCTGTTGATTTGAGTCTTCTCCCTTTTTTTGTTGGCTAGTTGTTTATCAATTTTGTTTATCTTCTCAAAGAACTAGCTTTTAGTTTTACTGATCTTGGCTATTGTTTCCTTCATTTCTCTTTCATTTATTTCTGATCTGATCTTTATGATTTCTTTCCTTTTGCTAACTTTGGGTTTCCTTTGTTCTTCTTTCTCTAATTGCATTATGTGTAAGGTTAGGTTGTTTATTTGAGATTTTTCTTGTTTCTTGAGGTAGGACTGTATTGGTATAAACTTCCCTCTTAGAACTGTTTTGCTTCATCCCATAGGTTTTGGGTTGTCGTGTTTTCATTGTCATTTGTTTCTAGGTATTTTTTAATTTCTTTTTTGATTTCTTCAGTGGTCTCTTGGTTATTTAGTAGTGTATTGTTTAGACTCCATGTGTTTGGATTTACCCAGTTTTTTTCCTGTAGTTGATACCTAGTCTCAGAGCGTTGATGTTGGAAAAGATACTTGATACGATTTCAATTTTCTTAAATTTACCAAGGCTTGATTTGTGACCCAAGATATGATCTATCCTGGAGAATGTTCCATGAGCACTTGAAAAGAAAGTGTATTCTGTTGGTTTTGGATGGAATGTCCTATAAATATCAATTAACTCCATCTTGTTTAATGTGTCATTTAAAGCTTGTGTTTCCTTTTTTATTTTCATTTTGGATGATCTATCCATTGGTGAAAGTGGGGTATTAAAGACCCCCTACTATGATTGTGTTACTGTCGATTTACCCTTTTATGGCTGTTAGCAGTTGCCTTATGCATTGAGGTGCTCCTATGCTGAGTGCATAAATATTTACAATTGTTATATCTTCCTCTTGGATTGATCCCTTGATCATTATGTAACTACATAATGTTTCCTTCTTTGTCTTTTGTAATAGTCTTTATTTTAAAGTCTATTTTGTCTGATATGAGAATTGCTACTCCAGCTTTCTTTTGATTTCCATTTGCATGGAATATCTTTTTCCATCCCCTCACTTTCAGTCTATATGTGTCCCTAGGTCTGAAGTGGGTCTCTTGTAGACACCATATATATGGATCTTGTTTTTGTACCATTCAGCCAGTCTATGTCTTTTGGTTGGAGCATTTAATTTTCATTTACATTTAAGGTAATTATCGATATGTATGTTCCTATTACCATTTTATTAGTTGCTTTGGATTTGTTTTTGTAGGTCTTTTCCTTCTCTTGTGTTTCCTGCCTAGAGAAGTTCCTTTAGCATTTGTTGTAAAGCTGGTTTGGTGGTGCTGAAGTCTCTTAGCTTTTGCTTGTCTGTAAAGGTTTTAATTTCTCCGTCAAATCTGAATGAGATCCTTGCTGGGTAGAGTAATCTTGGTTGTAGGCTTTTCCCTTTCATCACTTTAAATATGTCCTGCCACTCTCTTCTGGCTTGCAGAGTTTCTGCCGAAAGTTCAGCTGTTAACCTTATGGGGATTCCCTTGTATGTTATTTGTTGCTTTTTCCTTGCTGCTTTTAATATTTTTTCTTTGTATTTAATTTTTGAGAGTTTGACTAATATGTGTCCTGGTGTGTTTCTCTTTGGATTTATCCTGTATCAGACTCTCTGCACTTCCTGGACTTGACTATTTCCTTTCCCATAATAGGGAAGTTTTCAACTATAATCTCTTCAAATATTTTCTCACACCCTTTCTTTTTCTCTTCTTCTTCTGGGACCCCTATAATTTGAATGTTGGTGCGTTTAATGTTGTCCCAAACGTCTCTGAGACTGTCCCCAATTCTTTCCATTCTTTTCCTTTATTCATTTATTTGGTCTTCTGGGTTTTTACCTTGCTCTTTCATCTGTTGCATATTTCTCTGTCTTTTCATTTTGTTTAACTTACTGTGTTTGGGGTCTCCTTTTCGCAGGCTGCTGGTTTGTAGTTCCTGTTGTTTTTGGTGTCTGCCCCCAGTGGGTGAGTTTGGATCAGTGGCCTGTGTAGGCTTCTTGGTGGAGGAGACTGGTGCCTGTGTTTTGGTGGGTGAGGCTGGTTCTTGTCTTCCTGGTGGGCAGGGCCGCATCCAGTGGTGTGTTTTGAGGTGTCTGTGAACTTAGTATGATTTTAGCCAGCCTCTCTGCTAATGGGTGGGGTCGTGTTCCTGTCTGCTCATTGTCTGGCATGGGGAGTCTAGCTCTTGAGTCTGCTGGCCGTTGAGTGGAGCTCGGTCTTAGCATTGAGATGGAGATCTCTGGGAGAGCTCTCAGCTATTGATTTTATGTGGGGCCGGAAGGTCTCTGGTGGTCCAATGTCCTGAATTCGGCTCTCCCACCTCAGAGGTTCAGGCCTGACACCAGGCCAGAGCACCAAGACCCTGTCAGCCACACGGGTGAAAGTACGTTTGCTCTTGATTCTTGCATGTTCCTGGCCTGTAAACGTAAGAGACTTGTCTCCTGCAGCTGTTAAGACAAGTAGTTCTCTGCACCTGCCCGCCAGAATCTTAAAAGTTTATATAGAGGCTTTAACTGTGTTTCAGTTGCATATTCAGTGCCGACGGTCTCAACACTGCCTTACTCTCTCAGAGGCTCAAGACCCTTTTTATAATCATAAATTCAATACAGTTGTCAGACATTATTAAGGATACTTAATATCCACTGTTTACATTATTCTGTTGCAAATGTCATATTTCATTTATAGTTTGAATCATGATCTGGATAAGGACTACACATTGCAAATGGCTGATATATTTCTTAAGGCTTTTTCAATCTATAGACTGCTCCCACTCTCTTTTTCCCCCTATAACTAATTTGTCAAAGAAATGGAACAGTTTTCTCCTGAAAGTTATTTCCCACAACCTGAATTGTGTTGTTTGCCTTTCCATGTGTGTTTTACGTATTCCTCAGTCCCTTGTAGTGACCAAAGCATCTGATTCATGTTCAGATTGTGTGTGGTGTGTGTGTGTGTATTTATTTTTAATACACGTTTTCTTTCTTGCTTGAGAACACACATAATAGTGATAGTGATAGTCTTGTTGTCTATCTTTTTTGGTGATGTTACAGCCATTGATGACGAATTTCTAGATCCATAACATATTGCTAAATGGTGATACTTTAATTCTATCATTTCTTCTTCATTTATCAGCTGCAATACTTCTATTAAATTTCCTCTCATCTACCTTTAAATTATCCAGTGGTACTGTTCACATAGGAAATACAGAATAAGTGACTAATTCTTTTATTTATTTACTCATTTCAAAATGATAATTTGGTTTACAGGTATGCTCCCACGGTGACTGGTTATTTGTATAATTATAAACTCTTATTTAAATTTTTTTGAAGTGTGTTTGTTCATTAGCATTATTATCCTTATTGATGCTCAAATAAAAATATGTTTTGAATGTGACTTTTATTGTCTTTTGATGTGTCATTCAGGTATTTGGCAGCAACAAATATTAAACAACTATTAAACAAGGATTGTGTACAACTTGTATATCTAAGATGAGAAAAGGTGCAACCTTCCTCCCCCTTCAAAATTCATGCTCCTTCTAGAACTTTGGAGAATGTTTTGCTTGTGACAAAGGACTGAAATACCTAAGCAAGCACACAGTCTCAATGAAGGAATACCTATAAGCTTTCCTGAATTATAAAGGCTGTAGGCAAAAAAAGAAAACTCTTTATAATTACTTTTTAAAAACACTCCCATGTTCATTGCAGCATTATTTACAATAGCCAATTATGGAAACAGCCTAAGTGTCCATTGATGGATGAATGGATAAAGAAATTTTGGTATATACTGGGGGTTCCCTGGTGGCCTAGTGGTTAGGATCCCAGACTTTCACTGCCGTGGCCCAGGTTCAATTCCTGTTTGGGAAACTGAGATCCTGCAAGCCGCATGGCATGGCCAAAAAAAAAAAAAAAGAAAAGAAAAGAAAAGAAAAAGAAAGAAAATTTGATATATATACACACACAATGGAATATTATTCAGCCTTAAAAAAAGAATAAAATCTTCCCACTTGTGACAACATGGATGGACCTCCAGGACATTATGTTAAGTGAAACAAATCAGACAGAGAAAGACAAATACCATATGGTCTTTTTAATAATTGGAATCTAAAAAACAAACAAACCAAGCTCACAGATACAGAGAAGAGACTGGTGATTGCCAGAGGTAGAAGGCGCGAGGTGGGAGAAATGGATGAAGGGAGTCAAAAAAGAAAAAGAAAAAGATTTTTAAAATTTCAATTCCTGTCCTCACTTATGTGAGCTAGCTTCAGTGATCCTTGGCTATTTATACAATTGGAAAAGAAACTGATAACTAACAGTGGGTTTGCAAATCACAGACTGTCAGTGGAACTGTGACACTGGCTGGAATGGAGTAAGCCAGTCCTGATTGAGAAGTCATCAGTGACAAAGTCAAACCAGGAGAGGGTAAAGCTCTGGGGGCTCTGTTAGAAAAATGGAAGTATAGTACAGTGTGGTGATTATTCTTTAGAGCCTTAGGAAATGTACAATCCCCAAAGAGATCATTTTGTTCCAGGTTTCTCTGATGAAAAGGCATAGGGAAAATAACAGTGCAGTTATGTAATTTTGTTAGAGAAAACACTTTGTTCCTGTAATGTGAAAATACTTAAGGCTAGGTTAAGGAGAATGAATCCTTTTCTTGTCAAATTCTAGGCCATACCAAATTCTTTGCCATACTAGATTTTTGTGACTAAAGTTAATGCACTGTTTGACCATGACTAGGCTCTTGACAATTGAAATGTAGATTTCTGGGAGGACCAGAAGAGATGGGGAAACCCCTAACATCTGGGCCGCTCAAAAACACTTCTCAGTACAACACTTTTCCCCCACCAAAATAAAAAACCATAAAAATATTAAAAGTTGTATTTAGTGCACATTTTAATGTATATATCAATGACTTTAATAATTGTACAGTTGTGTAATAAGCACACCAAAAACAAAATATAAAATATTTCCATTGCTCCAATAAGTTTTCCCCTACTCATTTACAATCAATCACTTGCCCACATTCCCAGTCTCTGGCAACCACTGATCTAATTTCTGTGCCTACAGTTTTGCCTTTTCCAAAAGGTCATATAAATAAAATACATAAATGGAAACATAGAATATTTTTGTTGCCTCTCATGTCTGGATCCTTTTATCTAGCATAATACTTTTTAGATTCATCCAGGATGTTGCATGCATCAGTAGGCTGTTATTTTCACTGCTGAGTAAGCTTCCATTGCGCTGCTGCAGCGTACTTTCTTTATTCAACTGGTGAGCATTTTACCTGATTCCAGTTTTTGGCAATTATGAATAAAGCTGCTGTAAACATTTGAATGTGAGTCTTTATGTGAGAATTCATTTGCATTTCTCTTGAGTACATATCTAGAAGTGAGATTAGTGGGTTATATAAATGTGTATTTAATTTTATAGGTAACTATCAAACTATTTTCCAAAGTGGTTGTACTATTTTGCATTTCCATCAGAAATATATGAGGGTTCTATGCTTTGCCTCCTCAGCAGCACTTGGTACAGTCTTTTCAATTTTTGTGATTTTATTAGGTTCGCAGTGGTATCTCTTTGTTGTGTTGAGTTATAAGAGATTTTTTTCTATGTTTTTTTTTCAGAAGTTTTATAGTTAAGGACTTTTGTGTCTATGTTCAGGAACACGGTCTGTAATTTTTTTGTGGTGAAGTCTTCGTCTAGTTTTGGTATCAGGATAATGCCGGCCTAAAAAAATGGGTTCAGAATGTAATAATTTTTCAAAGGCTATGTCTACACACAATTAAATAGAGTTCTGTAGGTTTAGTAGGCAACTTTATACCTGTAGAGAACCAGACCATATCATATGACCAAAATAAAAATTGCGTCTTCTATTTCTACTGTGATGATATTTAGTGACATTATATTATATAATATTTGAGAAAGCACTCATTCTGGCCCTTCATCCTTAGTAGATGCTTGATAAATCTTAGGTACTGATAATGATAATAATAAATAATTACAGTGAACTAACTACCATACTTTGAACCTTAGGCTATGCAGAAAATGGTTTTATATAGAACTTCTCAGAGACCAGACACAACACATTTATACTCAGTTATGTGGCAATAATCATTTTGGCTTTAATGGAATTTTAAAGGTAAAAAATAACTTTAGTATAGCCCTTGGAATTCTAACATTAACAATTCTTTTTAAAACTTCCAAAATGCAACATTTTTCTCTATGGCCATCAGAGTGATAAGATAGCATAAAAGCCATAGTTTCCCCTCTCCCCCAACCTTAACATTAATCTTCATAAGGAGAAAAATGTAGAAGCGAAAAGCCTCAAGTCTGGTACATTTCCTACTCTGCATTCTTGATAAGGTTGTGTGCCCCAGTGGTGCTTGCAGAATCAGCAGCATTGGCATCACTTAGGAGCTGTTCCTGAAGCAAATCCACGTCCCCTCCCCACCCTGCATAAATCAAGGGGCAGAGGAGCGAGCCTGTGATTTAACAGGCTCTCCGGGTGTTTCTGACGTTCACTAGAGCTTAGGAGCACTGGCTGAGCAGACTGCTGGCAGGGTGTGAGGTGGCGGAAAACAGTAAGAGTTAAACATGGTACACTAAGAAGAGGGCTGGTTCCCCTCTATTGATTTAAAATACACTGTGTTGTCAGCTGCAGTCTGAACCATAGAAAAAGATAGAGGTTACTTACAACAGGTAACACGCTCAAGAACATCTTCCCGCTTCTTCTTTCCCCACTTATGCCATCTGCAGAAAGTGACCCTGAGGGAAAAAACAGACTTTATGGAGAGAATAGAGAAATTTGCTCCAAAACCAGGTATTCAGGAATCTGGGTGCTGTGCCTATCCTGTAGTTTCCCGAACAGCCGGCATATTCAACTGTCAAATGCCGAAGAACATTCAAAAACTTGCCAGTATTTAATGGGCCTATTCTTTTCTTTCTAGGTACACTTCCTTCTCCAATCCTCTTCAAATTACTAGTCTAGTAGAATTTACAAACATGGTAATAGTTCAAAACCTAACCTAGTAAGGAAAACATGAACCATGCAAAAATCTTTTAATACCAGCTTCTTGATTTGATTTTATCTCCCCTCTGCTCAAACCCCATCTTAGCTTACCTTAACCTTTTCTAATATTTTTATCACTCTGTATCGTCTTCTAAAGCACAGTGTGCTCACCTCATTGCACACATTGCATCATTAAGCTCATAAATTAAGTTAAGGGAGTTTAAAAATAAGAAGGCTCTAATTTAGGAAGATAATCTGAGAGCAAAAGAAAAGAGAGGATGATTAATTCTTGCTGGTATTTGCAGTTTAAATTTCCTAAAAACAATGTCAGGTAACTTGTGACTCAGCTGATATGAGAATCTTCACTAGGCAAAAAGTACATTTGAAATGATGTTAGAAAAAACATTTTTTTTTTCAGAGCAAAATATTACATACTGTCTTTTCATAATTAAACAAAATAGAATCTGAAACTTAATCTCATTGGCTTTGGACAGTGGGAATCAAAGATTCTTTTTATTTATTATTATAATTATTAATCTGATAACATTAATTAGATTACACTGTAGTCTGGCTGCTCAGAATAGAAAATGGACTTACTTACTTACTTACTTACCTGATTTATTTATTCTTACAGAAATGACTCTTTAGTATTATAAAAGAGATAAGGCATTTGTGTGACTGCTCAGTTGGTTATATCAAGTTCTGTTACTGTGTCAGAAAATAGGTTACCTGTCTAAGTAAAATATTCTTTAGTGAAATATTACTCAGAGCAGAGTTTTTATACATCCATGATTCACTAAACTGAAAAATATTTGAATACTGCCTTAGGTACTTTAAAAATTCAGCAGGTATACATAGAGTACCTGTTATAGTCAAGAACTGTGAGGGGCTGTAATTCTGCCCTGCTTGCAAGCTCACAAGTTAGCCAGCCATGCCAGACCACTGGGATTTCGTCATTCAGCACAGCAGGAAGCATGAGCTTCTATCATTGGTTTGTTTCCATAGGTTATATTTTCATTGGATCGGTTCTGCCCCACCTCACAAGTCCCACGTGGGTGTGGAAAGCAGCCCAAATGGATGAAGCACACACAGTGGGTTTGTGTCATAGTTGAGGACGCTGAGCTTCGAAACCCCACTCCCTTCATTCTTGTAAAGAGACTTGTTAGCAAAACTGCCTTTGCTACACAGGGACACATGATCTTTATTATTCTGGACAGGAAACAAATCTTCCTCTGCCTCAGAAGGAGACACTACCTGTATCTTCCAAGGCTGTTTGCTAGACAAACGTCAGAAAGATAGTCCAAGGATGTGCAGAAATGCCATGAAGAACTGTCTCTCAGCATTATGTACTTATTACACAGGTGCTGTAAGGGTGTAAGAGAAGGGAGAAGATACCAATTATGTGACTTGGTCTTGAGGGGAGAAAACATAATGTATTGGAAAGAGCATATTTGGAGAATCACACAGATGGAGGTTCCAATCCAATTTCTGCTATTTACAGCTGTGTGATTTTGGTCAAATTTCTTTATTCTCTGCGCCTCAGTTCTCTCATCTGTAAAGTGGACACAATATCTGTTTTCTGGGATTTCTTTGAGGATGAAATGAAATAAATATACAGTGAACTGTGGAGCATTTATCAGCAGACAATGGAAGTATTGAGATGCTAATGAGAGCTACTGTTCATTAAAAAGAGTAGTGCTTTCATATAAATAAAAACAGAGAAGAAGATAAGACCCTATGCTGGACATAACTCAGTTTATCTTTGAAGGAAGGAAATCTCAGAGTCATGATGCAACACTGATGTCAGACAAGAATGAATCCATGTGTTCTTTTCTAGTGAGAGAAGGTCTCTAGAATTGTATGCACTAAAAATATTTATTGGTTTAATTTAATTTTTTCTCTTTTGTCCACCAAGTTTTGAATGAATGAAGTGTTTTAAAAGAGTCATTTGTCCTAAATAGTGGTTAGGAATCCTGTAAAATGTTGAACAGGGCCCTGGATAATGGAACGCCACACAGCATATCATACTCATGAATGGTATTGGTGATAGTAGACTCCAGTGATGAATTCTATATTGGCAAAGCTAAACCAGGGAAACATCTGCCTTTTAGGGCAGCTGACAGTAGCTGATGAATGACAGCATCCTATGCAGCCCTTCTGTATGGGAGCACATTTATGATGACTCAATGACAACTTGAAATGGAAAAAGGAACATTTGCCAGGAGGTTATAAGAAAACAGATATTCAATCATTGTAATTCCTATTGCATAAATTTACCCACTTTTTGTGAAATCAATTGTTATGAAAAGCAGATTGCATACTGTTGTCACAAGGAATTACAGCAGGTGACTTTAAACTGCCTTGTCCTGTGTTATATGACAGGCCACCATGCTGAAATGTTCTCTTTTAATAGCTACTATATAAAGTCGGGTTTTTACTTTTAAGTAAATGGGACTTCAAACATTTGCTCAAAATTTTAAATAGTAAGGCCAGTATCTTAATATTTAGAATAGCATAGTTTGATCATTTAAGAATAAGACTTAGAAGTTGATTTGTGAAAAACTTTTAATTAAGGTACGTAATGTGCCTGCTAGATTTGTAAAATGAGATATTAGAAAAATGAAAGTGTTTGATTAATAAGGATGTTTTATTAGGGAAGTCTTAATTTGTAAATATCCCTGAAAGTTACCTAAAGATATTGAGTCCCCAAATACCATCCACCAATGAGACTATGCTTATCTCTTGTGAAAGTATTTACATGTTGGAACAAACACCATCCTCTCGAATCCTTTCTAAGCTAGCTTTATTACAGCAATGCCAGAAGTCACCACCGCTATTCCTGGAATATCTTATACAGGCCTTCTGAGTGCCAAGTCCCGAGATGGGTTCTTTATATCTTGTCTATTTAATTTTTTAAATTTGTATTTTAGATAATGAGTTCATTCACATGATTTATTACCAAAGTTTTCTGAAAAGTGTCCCTCTTGTTCTTTGCTCCTTTTCCCCAAATTCCCACAGAAGTAGTCACTGTAATTAGTTTCTCATTATCCATCAGAGATTTTTTAAAAATGCAATCAAATGTAGAAGGTGCATATTCCACACAGCCGCACCAAATACAGTGCCTTATTAAATGTAAAACAATTTACGCGTTAGTGTTTTTATTGTCATTTTATAGATAAAACTGTCACTCCATAAAGTTTCATAACTTACTCAATATCATATAACATAAAATTGAAAGTGAGGGGATTTGAAATGAGGCCTGTTTGTCTAAAAGAAAAATCCATGTCGTTCCGCTACAAAATACTAACATCTTACTTTACCGTGGATGAAACTGAGAAGGTCGTGACCTTTCCCAGGACATATAGGAAGATGGCGCAGGTTCAGGATTAAGACTGAATCTTCTAAAAAAAAAAAAAAGACAATCTTCTGATGTTTTCTCTAATGTTATTTCTATTACATCATGCAGTCTGTTTAGATATTTAATTTTCTGTTGGTATGTGTTAATTTCTGTATGTCCTGTTTTTCCATTAGATTGAAAATTCAAAATAACTCTTTTTAGCATTTTTTTCCACCCCATGGGGTTTTAAAAAGTGCTTTATCTAATTTTATTTCAACATAGTTTTAAATATTTTTTAATTTACAAAACAGTAAAACTCACACTTTGTGATGTACCATTCCACAGATTTTGACAAATACTTTGAGTACTGTATTTACATCATGATCATGATACAGAAGAGTTCCATCAACCCCTAAAATTTCTTCAGGCTTCCCCCTTGAAGTAAGCACTTCCCTCTACCCCAACCCCTGGCAACCAGCAATATTTTCCATCCATTATGTTCTATCTTTCCCAGAGTGTCATATAAATCAGATATCACACTATGTATTTTGGTTGGGCTTCTTAGAAATTAGCAAATGCATTGAAATTCACCCATATTGTTTCATGTATCAATATTTCATTCCTTTTTAATTGATGAGTAATATTCCATTGTATCACTGTTCCCCAGTTTGTTGATCCATTTACCAGTTGTATCAGTTTTTAGTGATTACGTATAAAGCTGCTATAAACATTTCTATATAGGTTTTTGTGAGAGCATCGTTTTTATTTCTCATGGGTAAATATCTAGGAGTGAGACTGCTGGGTCATAGAGTAGGTATTTGTCTTCCTTGGTAAGAAACTTCCAAACTGTTTGCCAAAGCAGCTGTACCATTTTATATCTCTATTAGCAGTAAGTAAGACCTACAGTTGCTCTGTATCCTCACTGGTGTGTGGTATTGTAAGTCTTTTTATAATTTAAAATTTTACCCATTCTAACAGGTGTGTAGTAGTATCTCATTGTGTTTTAAATTTACATGTCCCTAATTACTAATGAAGTTCAACATTTTGTTCATGTGTTTATTTACCATCTGTATAACATCTTTTTTTTTTTTTTTAACATCTTTATTGCAGTATAATTGCTTTACAATATATAATGTCTTCATTGAAATGTCCGAATTTTTTGACCATTTTTATTTTGGGTTGTTTCCTAATTGTTGTGCTTTAGAGTTCTTTATGTATTCTAGATACAAATGTCTAGTATCTAGTTTGTGACTTGTAAATATTTTTTACTAGTCTACGGCTTATTTTTTTTAATTTTTATTTATTTATTTATTTTTATTTATGGCTGTGTTGGGTCTTCGTTTCTGTGCGAGGGCTTTCTCTAGTTGTGGCAAGTGGGGGCCACTCTTCATCGCGGTGCACGCGCCTCTCACTATCGCGGCCTCTCTTGTTGCAGAACACAGGCTCCAGACGTGCAGGCTCAGTAATTGTGGCTCACGGGCCCAGTTGCTCCGCGGCATGTGGGATCTTCCCAGACCAGGGCTTGAACCCGTGTCCCCTGCCTTGGCAGGCAGATTCTCAACCACTGTGCCACCAGGGAAGCCCTTATTTTTTTAATTCTCTTAATATTGTTTTTCACAGAGCAAAAGTTTTGATTTTGGTAAAGTTCAATTTTTTTCTTCTATGGCTAATACTTTGATGAAATATAATATCTAAGTAAATTTTGCCTGATCCACTGTCATAATAATTACTCTGGTATGTTTTCTTATAGACATCTTACAGTTTTAGGCTTTACATTTAGAGCTACAATTTGAGTTAATTTTTGTATATAGAGTGAGAAAAGGATCAAATTTTCTTTTGTTTCTTATTATTTTGCATACAAATATCCAACTGTTCAACACCATTTGTTGAAGAGACTATCTTTATCCACTCAATTGCCTTTTGTACTTTTGACCCAAATCAATATGCCCATGTATTCTGGAATCTGTTTTGTTTCATTGATCCGTTTGTTTATCTTTTCTTCCAGATTCTAATTCAATAATTTTATTTTATTATTTTCTTCCCCAGCTTTATTGAGGTATTATGGACATATAACATATGTAAGTTTAAGATATACAATGTGATGGTTAGATACATGTATATATTGTAAAATGATTAACACAGTAAGGATAGTTAACACCTCCATCCCCTCAAGTAATTATCTTTTTTTTTTTGTGGTAGTCTCATTTAAGATCCACTCTCTTAACAGCTTTTTCCTATTTTCTTTCCCAGACGGAAAGGGTTTTCACCAGAATGCTGAGGGCAACAGTATTTGTCCTCCCTCCCACGCTTAGACTTTTGTTCCTTAGACGTGATAAGGAAAATAAGGAAGAAGGATCTGAGTGAGGCTTCATTCTCTTCCCACAGTGGCTTATGTTCCCCTCTGCAAGACCTACACCACGAGGGATGCCCTCTTTGGAATCACCCAGTTTGTTTTTTCTTCTTTTTTTTCTCTTTTTTTATGAGGTCCATGGAGAAGAGCTTACAAGTATCTGTGAAATGCTGTATCTCCAGTCCCCAGAGAGTCCACACTTTCTCCAGCACACACTTGACCTCTACCAATTTGTTAACAATTCTGACTAAATTCTTCTAACTGTCCTCTGGTAAGAAAGTACACATGTTCTGTATTTTATCTCCTTAGATTTTGGGCTAGTTGCTTGCCCTGTGACCTCGACTCTCTGATAAGTTCAAAAAAGTAAAAAATGTGCAGCTTCTTTGGCTTTTGTCTTTCTTACTGTTGTTGTAAGGGGAAGGGAGTGACACTCTTTACAGCTCTCTACATTCCAAGAAGAAACTAGAAATATACCTTAATTTCAGTTTACGTGTACATACAACAGAACAGTTGCAGTTTCAATCAGATTTAATCTCAGAGTCTCTTTCTGGGATGGCCACCTAATAGGATAAATAATAAACTGTGTGTCCCAAAGCATCCAATCCAATGAAGAATTTATCCTTTACCTATTCAGTCATTATCTCTGAATTTTCTTCAAGAAACCAGCAGGAAGCTAGGGCTCTGAGTTGATAGTAAATATTACTATGCACAAATGGAAACTTATAAAATAAGTTTTGAAGAAAATGTTTTTGGTAATCTCCCTGAGCACTGAATATGCTCTGGTTCATTGGCAGAAAATGGGAAACTTCCATTTGAAATTCAGACCATTTTTCTCACTCACTTCAAGGCAGATCTATAAGCCATTTCTGTGTTGTATATAGGGTATTATGATCCTCAATACAGAGAAACCAACCGGTGATTTAATCCATTATTTCTCAGCTGAGCAGCTGTCTCAAGGATTTTAGAACTGCCTTTTCTGCACTGTAGGTGATTTAAGTGCTGAGCCTAGTGAGTACCAATTTTCCAATTTTATACCCACTTTAGACTGTTTTGGTATTTTGACTCCTGTGATATCAAGTTACCCATTCATTTTACAGTGTACAGTCTAGTCTCTACTTTAGGTATGATTCAGTTTAGGATTGGGAAAAATATACTAGAACAACTAGTTTGTGCAATATGATCATTTCTCAACTGAAACTTTTTAGCTGATGTAGAAAGCTCTAGATAACAAATCTGTTTCAAAACATATCATTGATACGGAAAAATCTCATCCTTTTCTGTTTGAAAGTGCTCTAAGCTGAGTAATTGCTGAACCTGAGAGAAAAATAATACAGAATGCCTCATTTCTTTTATATAGGAGTAAATATATTTAGTCTGGTATAATTGATAGGGGTTGCTCCAAAATTTATGTGTCCTGAATTATGGTCTGTCTTATAACACTAGCTTGTTGTGAAAACTTGGGGAAGTCACTTGTTCTCTTTGACACCCAGTTTTTGAATGAAAACACTACTTGCTCTTTCTGCTTTTGAAGATCAAAAAATCAAGTTAGGACCTTGGCTGAGTATTAACAAAGCCTTAATCCAGTGCTAGCCAAGTAGCAGGTGCTAAATAAATATTGGTTGGCTAATTTATTAATAACTTTATTAGGAAATAGCATATAACATATCCCCAATATAACTTTTCTTGCAGTTAGATGCAGCTAGTACATATTATAGCAATTATTGTAATATATATTAATCATCTGTCTACAACTCTTTTTTTCCTTCTAGATAGTTAGCTCCTTGAGGGCAGTTTAATTATTCTTGTATTCCTTAACTATAATGTAGAACCTAGAGCTGTTATTACTATAAGAGTAAAACTGACCATTTATTGAGTATTATGTTTCAGCAATAAGCTCAGTGGTTTAGGTACATTATCGTATATAATGCTTTCAACTACTTTGGGAGACAGTTTAAACTCCTGGGGCACAAAGTTTTAGGGAGACCCCCACACACACATTTTTGTGGGTTCTACTGTCAGGAATTCATGGTGAAGATCTGAGAAATATCCTTTCATGGCTCTGACAAGGGGAGCTAATGAGTAGTTATGCTACACATCTAGAGCATTCTCCATAACAAAATCTGCTCTTTAAGTTTTATTCCACCTCAGGGAAGGGAGTTTTTTTCAATGCCAGGCCTTTCCAGCTTTCCTCTTTAAGTTAAGGGAAGAAAAAGTCAACATGGGTTAGGGCTTCAAGGAAATGGATTGTGAACACTGCTGCCAGGGAAGGGGGTAGGGCTGGCATTGGAGAAACCCATGTGAAATTCACAGGCCAGAGATACAGGGCTGATTCAATACTGAGATTTAATCTGAAGATTACAGAATGCTCACTTCCGCCACACCTTACCATTATACCAACAAGGCCCTAGTGTAGAAAGAGTGGATTACAGCTGGAAGAGCTGTACGATGCAGACTTCAGTGAGCTTGAAGATACGGCAGTAGAAATTTCCCAAACTTAAATGCAAAGAGAAAATAGAACAAAAACAAACAAAACAGAACATCTAGGAATTTAGGGACAGTATAAAAAGGTGTAACGTATGTGTGATTGGAAAACCAGAAATAGAAGAGAGAATGGAACAGAAGAAATATTTGAAGTAATAATAGTTGAGAGATTTCCAAAATTAATGACAGCCAACAAACCACAGATCCAAGAAGCTCAGAGAACACCAAACAGGACAAATATCAACCTAAATCAAACATATGCAGCTATCTCGTATTCAAACGGCAGAAAACTAAAGACAAAAGAAAAATATTGAAAGAAGGCAGAAGGGGAAATATATCTTATCTATAGAGGTGCAAGGATAAGAATTAAAGCAGACCTCTAATCAGAAATCATGCCAGTAAGAAGACAGAGGAGTGAAATATTTTAAGTGTTGGAAGAGAAAGATCACCAACCTAGCATTCAACATTCAGTGAAATTATTCTTTAGAAGCAAACAAGAAATAAGAACTTTCTCAGACAAGCAGAAACTGAGGGAACTCATCACCAATAGACCTTTCCTGCAAGAAATGTTAAAAGAAGTTCTTCAGGCATAAGGAAAATAATATGGGTCAGAAACATGAATCTACATTTAAAAAGTCTGCATCAGAGAAGTAATGAGTGAAGGTTAAATAAACTATATATATATTTTTTTCATTCATAGGATAAAAGATAACTATTTAAAGCAATAATGATAATAGTGGATTGGTGATTAAAGGATGTGGATAAGAGAAATCAATGTCAGCCATGTGATAATAGATCAAAGGGAGGAATTGGGAATATCCTGTTGTAAGGTACCTGAACTACACGTGAGGCAGTATAATGTTATTTGAAAGTGAACCAGACTAGTTTAAATATATATTGTAAACTCTAGGACAATGACTATAAAGTAATTTTGAAAAGAAGTATACTTGATAGACTAAGAAAAGAGATAAAATAGAATTATATATACTATTCGATTTAAAACAGAGAAGGAAAATATGAGGGGGAAAAGAAAAAAATGACAAATAGAAAACAGTAACAACCATGATAGATATTAATACAACTGTATTAATAATCACTTTATAAGTGAATGGTCTAAATAAGCCAATAAAAAGACATTGTCAGTATGATTAAAAAAACAAGATGCAACTCTATGTTGCCTACAAATAAACCACTAAAAATATGAAGACTCAGATAGGTTAGAAGCATAGGAATGGATAAAAATACACCATGACAACACTAATCAAAAGAAAGTTGGAGTAGTTATATTAATTTTAGACAAAGCAGACTTCAGAACAGACTTCAAAGATAAAGAAGGTCATGACATAATGATAAAGGGGTAAACTCTACAAGAAGATAAAACAATCATGAATGTGTATGCCTCTAACATAAGAGCATCAAGATACAGGAGGCAAAAACTGATAAAACTGAAAGGAAAAACAGACAAATCCAATGGTATAGTGGAAGACTTCAATAGCTCTCAGTCAGTAATTCATAGACCAAGCAGATAACAAGTAAGCATATGGAGGACCTGAACGTCACTACTAATCAACTTGATCTAATTGACATTATAGAATATTCCACCTAACAGTAACAATACAAAATTTTCTCAGGCTCATATAGAACATTCACCAAGATACAACACAATCTGAACATAAAATACACCATTTACACCATAAAAATGTAGAAGAATAGAAATCATACAAAGATCTTAACAGAATTAAACTAGAAATCAATACTATTAAGAATGCTGGAAAATCCCCACATCTCTGGAAATCACACAAAACACTTTTAAGAACACATGGGTCAAAGAAGAAGTCTCAAAAGGAATTTAAAAATATTGTCAACTAAATTTAAGTGAATATGAAACTTATTAAAATTTGTGGCATAACATGAAAGCAGAGCTCAGAGTGAAATTTATAGTACTAAATAGATATGTTAGAAAAGAGACCTAAAATCCATAACCTAAGTTTTCACCTTAGGGAAACAGAGAAAGGCCCAGGTAGATAGCAAATCTAAGTTAGGAGTATAAGTCATAAGCAGGTAAAGTGCAGTAAAATCAAGAGAATAGAGAAGATGCCTTTGGAGATACAAAGTACAATGAGGAAATAAGTGGGGAGGTGACAGTCTCCTGGGGTGGAGCAACATATAAAGAAGGGACAGATTAAAAAGAGTCTATTATGAAGCCTAAGAGTAAATGGTCAGAGAGATTGAGGGAAAACCAGGAATAGATGGAGGTTGTAGAAATCAAGAGAAGAGGGAATTTCAAGAACAAGGTGGTTGTCAATAACAGAAATTAAGGTTGGGGGGAAGGCTAGTAAGATTAGGATTGAAAAATGCCCATTGGATTTGGACATTATGACTTTGCTAATCTCAAAAAGGGCAGTTTCAAGTGAGGGTAATAAGGAAGTGATTTATGACCTTTGCCTTGAAGTACAGAGGGAGCAGAACCTGAGTCTAGTTAAGGGAATGGGTATAAGGAGATGAAGGAAATGAAGATAATAAGTGAAGACAATTTTAAGAAGTCTGTCCATTATAGGAAGAAGAGAAAAGAGGAGCTTCACAGAATCAAAGGATGGCTTTGTTTTTAAAAAGTTCAAGAGAATATGGGCAGTTTTACAAGCTGAGGGAAAGGATCAGTTGACAGGGAGGGGATGAAGATATACAAAGGGAAGGGATAACTCATGTAGGAAGGTCTCAGAAGAGAAAGGGGGAGCAGTGAAGAATCTTGGGATCAGAGGTAGTTTCGAGCAGCAACATGGCTATTTCATCCATTGAAACTGGAGAATAATACAAGTACAAATAGAGGTCTGCTTTTTTTCTTAAGAATGTGCATTTGGACAATTCATACCTGATTACGCTGATTCATCTATGCTATCTTTGTGAAGTAGGAGATCGTATCATTTGATGAGAAAGATACTTGAATAAACTGGTAAAGTTTTAGGAAAGACATCAAAGAAATGAGAATGAAATTTGCCAGATGGGGACAAAAGAGATTTGAGTGGGCCACCAAAATTATAATTCTCAAATCTGTCATGGCATTGACTCAAGTGATTGTATCGTATTTGCTAAGACACCTAGGTAGATGAATATGAGCAGGCAAATTATAGGACTGACCTCTGACTGGGAATTTTTAGGGCCAATGAAGTAGAGGAGAGAGGGTAAGGAAGGTGAGATTGCTTTTTAGAGAATTTTTTAGAGAATCAGCCATGGTACTTGGAGTGGAGATGAAGACCATTAGAGTTGATGAGGTAAAGGAACAATAAGGACTTGAATGAATAGACCACATGGTTGCTGTAATTGCTTAGGGTGATGTCAGGAGTTGGCAAAGAATTATGTTAACATGGGTGAGAGCTGATATGGTTTAATCCCATTGCTAGTTTTTAAAAATTTGTTTAAATTTTCCCCAACCTCACTTAAATACAGTAACTAAATCTGTATGTAAAAGCCTTCAACTTCTTCTTATACTTTAATATATGCTTGGCTGCATCTTTAGATGATGTACTCATATTCTAGTTTTTCTAGGAATCCAATAGGATTCAAGGACTGTAATAAAAGATAGTCCTGACTTTGTGGGGATTTTGGCTAAAACAAGATAATGAAAAATTGCTGGATGATCCATTTTCCTACATATTATGCTTTGACAGAATTATTGGTGAATCCTAGAGTAAATGGGCATATTCTTTTGGCTCATGTAGAATAAATTCAGAATCTGAGAAATTTAAAATTCATTATTTCTATTCATAGCCTAAGCATAATTAAGGCCAGTTATAGGAATGACAAAAATTTCAACAAAGACTCAAGTTGCTATATTTCTTACAAATTGGACCTGGATGTGGATTGATATAATGTCCAACAAAGCTCTCAGACAGTCAGTAATGTAACATAGAATACTGAGCTTTAAGATACAGTACCTAGAGTTGCCGAAGGATGCAAAGCAAAAAGAAAACACAAAAGAAATAAAAGGAATCCAAATCAGACAAGAAGAAGTAAAACTGTCACTGTTTGCAGATGACATGATAGTATACATAGAGAATCCTAAAGATGCTACCAGAAAACTACTAGAGCTAATCAATGAATTTGGTAAAGTAGCAGAATACAAAATTAATGCACAGAAATCTCTTGCATTCCTATACACTAATGATGAAAAATCTGAAAGAGAAATTAAGGAAATAGTCCCATTTATCACTGCAACAAAAAGAATAAAATACCTAGGAATAAACCTACCTAAGGAGACAAAAGACCTGTATGCAGAAAACTATAAGACACTGATGAAAGAAATTAAATATGATACAAACAGATGGAGAGGTATACCATGTTCTTGGATTGGAAGAATCAACGTTGTGAAAATGACTCTACTACCCAAAGCAATCTACAGATTCAATGCAATCCCTATCAAACTACCAATGGCATTTTTCACAGAACTAGAACAAAAAATTTCACAATTTGTATGGAAACACAAAAGACCCCGAATAGCCAAAGCAATCTTGAGAAAGAAAAACAGAGCTGGAGGAATCAGGCTCCCTGACTTCAGACTATACTACAAAGCTACAGTAATCAAGATAGTATGGTATTGGCACAAACACAGAAATATACATCAATGGAACAGGACAGAAAGCCCAGAGATAAACCCATGTACATATGGTTATCTTTGATAAAGGAGGCAAGAATATACAGTGGAGAAAAGACAGCCTCTTCGATAAGTGGTGCTGGGAAAACTGGACAGCTACATGTAAAAGAATGAAATTAGAACACTTCCTAACACCATACGCAAAAAGAAACTCAAAATGGATTAAAGACCTAAATGTAAGGCCAGACACTATCAAACTCTTAGAGGAAAACTTAGAACACTCTATGACATAAATCACAGCAAGATCCTTTTTGACCCAGCTCCTAGAGAAATGGAAATAAAAACAAAAATAAACAAATGGGACCTAATGAAGCTTAAAATCTTTTGCACAGCAAAGGAAACCCTAAACAAGATGAAAAGACAACTCTCAGAATGGAAGAAAATATTTGCAAACGAAGCCGCTGACAAAGGATTAATTTCCAAAATATACAAGCAGCTCATGCAGCTCAATATCATAAAAACAAACAACCCAATCCAAATATGGGCAGAAGACCTAAATAGACATTTCTCTAAAGAAGATATACAGATTGCCAACAAACACATGAAAGGATGCTCAACATCACTAATCATTAGAGAAATGTAAATCAAAACTACAGTGAGGTATCACCTCACACTGGTTAGAATGGCCATCATCAAAAAAATCTACAAACAGTAAATGCGGGAGAGGGTGTGGAGAAAAGGGAACCCTCTTGCACTGTTGGTGGGAATGTCAATTGATACAGCCCCTATGGAGAACACTATGGAGGTTCCTTAAAAAACTAAAAATAGAACTACCATATGACCCAGCAATCCCACTACTGGGCATATACCCTGGGAAAACCATAATTCAGAAAGAGTCATGTACCAAAATATTCATTGCAGCTCTATTTACAATAGCCAGGACATGGAAGCAACCTACGTGTCCAACAACAGATGAATGGATAAAGAAGATGTGGCACATATATACAATGGAATATTACTCAGCCATAAAAAGGAATGAAACTAAGTTATTTGTAGTGAGGTGGATGGACCTAGAGACTGCCATACAGAGTGAAGTAAGTCAGAAAGAGAAAAACAAATACTGTATGCTAACACACATATATGGAATCTAAAAAAAAAAGAAAAAGAATAAAACGAAAATGGTCAGAAGAACCTAGGGGCAAGACGGGAATAAAGATGCAGACCTACTAGAGAATGGACTTGAGGATACGGGGAGGGGAAGGGTAAGCTGGGACAAAGTAAGAGAGTTGCATGGATATATATACACTACCAAACGTAAAATAGATAGCTAGTGGGAAGCAGCCGCATAGCACAGGGAGATCAGCTCGGTGCTTTGTGACCACCTAGAGGGGTGGGATAGGGAGGGTGGGAGGGAGGGAGATGCAAGAGGGAAGAGATATGGGGACATATGTATATGTATAACTGATTCACTTTGTTATCATGCAGAAACTGACACACCATTGTAAAGCAATCATACTCTAATAAAGATGTTAAATATATATATATATCTTAGATCTTTTCTAACTTTGAAATTCTATTACTGTCCTATGTCAAGGGCATAGATTAGTTTTTTTTTTTTTAATATTGAAAATGCCTGCATTTAATTATTTTGGGTACCTCCATGAATGGAGATAATACCAGGATATCAGCAAAGCACAATTATACTAATCTTTATCAGCTTTCAATTCCAACATATACTTGCACTTATTTTATTCCATCTCTAAAAGTTCTCTGTGTTTAGGTAGAAAAATTAAATTCTTTGACCAGTGCTAGGAATTTCTGAGTAAGAGATGGTTAAGGATGTAGAAATGACTTGTAATTAATTACCTTGTATACAAATCCAGATACTTGAGGCAGAAAACTACTTTGACCAACTTTGTTTTCAGTAAAATACAGGGAACAAGGGTCCAAAGGCTCTCTAATATAGTTAAAGAGTGTGAACTGACATTTTGGTTTTTTTTTTTCATTCTACCCACTGCTTTCTCTGAGTGAGTCCATTCTACAAGGTTATGGTTCTTTCTGTTCATGCTTTTTGTACCAGATCTAATTTTCAGATGTGAGTGGTGCACGCACTTTAAAGCATAGCTTTCCTCCTTCTTCATCTTATTCTCCATGAAAGGGAACTTGAATTTGAGAGTTCTCCAGCTTTATATCAGAAATGTCATCACTCTCACACCTTTCTTCTTCAAGACTTTAATCTTCCAAGTAAATAAGCAAACTGGTTCTAATATTGAAGCTTGTGACATTTGGCTGGTCACTCATCTCCAGGCTAAACTTCTTCATTACCCTCTCTGTACCTTAGCCAGGCTGCCTCCTATCATGCCAAATGATCTTTTTCTTGAGTTCATATTTATTAACCTTCTGGGTAAATTCTTTATGTGGTGTTTAATCAGCAGCCTTTTGTAAAGTGCAAGTAAATTGCCGACCACTTATCTGGAGCAATCATCTACCATTTTTGAGGCAAAACCAATTCTATTTCCTGAAAATAATCATTGGTTGAATGGGTCTGTACATGATACACTTAATTTTGTCACTCATTTTTAGTTGTTCCTTTTATTATAAGCATGAATAGTATTTCTAGACTGGTATATATATATTTTTTCTTCTGATGACTTGATAGTAGTCTGAAAAGTATCCATTTAGTAGTGTTCAGTCAGGAAATAGTACCTCCAAATTTCTATCTGCCCAGAAAGCACTTAAATTCCCTGGAAAGTCTTTTGATCTCTCCTCCATTTCACAAGTTGCCATGACATTTGACAGATGTCAACACTATCGCAGTTTTATAGCATAGCAGAGGGAGAAGACAGTCTTAAATGGTAAGAGAGCAGAGAACACTTGCTAAACTCTTTTCTTAATGGAGTTTCATTGCTATACATTCGTTCACTCAGCACTTTGGTACCACGATGCCCACTAAAGTATGTTCCAGTTGTCGGATGATATTAGAAAGCTTTGGACTCTCTATTCTAAGAAATTTGATAGAGACATTAAATATTTGGTCAAATGAATTCATATGTGGTTTCTCTCCAGAAGCCTCTGAGTACACGCTGGGTGGTTATGAGGAAGTGGGTGTCGGGAGGGATTGACTTAAGCAATAAATTATCAGACCTGCTAATTTTATTTCTATGTGCTGAAGATTAATGTAATTTTGGAATAGGGATGAATCAAGGTCTCTAGTGGAATTTGGGGAAGAGTTGCTCTTATTATTACTCTTTTAAAAATTTCCTTGTAAGTAGATAAAGAACCTTGGGTATGATTCTCTTTTTGGGTTAATCAATCTGACATACTCAGAAATATAGAAGCATTAGGATTTAGAGAACAATTTTACCTTTCAGGCCAACAGTGGTGAATATTTTCCTGCACTCTACACCATTCTTAAGCAGCTCCTCTTATGACAAAGATGTATCTTGCTGCCTTAAATCAGCTTCTGCCTGATGCTGACTTAATAATGGCACGAAGCCACAATCTTATTAGCTGTGACACAGAGGAGCCCCAAATAATTCATCGTGATGTTATGACTAATTTATTTTATGTTGCTCACAATGGCTGATAGAGGGCAGTCAGATACTCAGGACTGCAGTAAAGCAACCTTCTCCGAGAATGATTACAACTCATGATTTAAATAGATACATACACATCTAGGAATATTTTCAAAATTAAGAAACTATATCCATCTTCCCCCTAGCAAGTTGACAGGCCACTCCCACATCCTCTTTATTTTCCTCTTCAATTTTCCCTTTTGATTCTAGACTTAGAAAGGAAGAATACAGGCTTTCAGTCTTCAGGATTTGAATTTGGAGGGTTTCCCCATGTATACAGTACCATGAAGTCTACAAGATAAGCTATAGACCTTATTAACTTATCTAAGGAAAGCCCCAGCTTTTAAAATCTTCTTTCCTGATTTGCTTTAGGCTCATCCAAATTTCTTTTAGATCTGGGCATGGAAACTCATGATGCTTTTCTTGATTGTCCTAACCTGTGGCTGGCGGGAGAGATTGATTAATGTTCCTCCACTGCTTTGCATGTTAGGCATTTTCCTTCTCCAATCTCTTTCTTTGGTTTAAACTGCACTTTAGCTTTTTCACCTCTAGCTAATGGAGATACTCCCAGGAATGTAGGCCAATGATACTGAGGCTGGAACAATGCCAGCAGACGCATTAGGTTTCTTCTCCCACCCCAAACCAATTGTCTGAAGTTTTTAAATGAGAATTTTGAAATTTGAACTCAGTTAAAAAAAATAGAGGCAAATTAGCTCTAGGGCACAGAGAGTTCACGTCTTCCTTGGTTTCTCACATCTCTCTTCTTCAGGGAAGAATTTGCAGATGGTGAAGTGATGTGATAGTGCTGTTAGTATGGAATAGGGCTCTCATTTGGACATGATAAAGTCATGTTCTTTTAAGATTCTGCATTGCATTTGCATCTTATTCATGAGAGGCAAACAGAACAGCTTAATGGTTGAATTCATAGAAAGTTTTTTGTTTTTTTTTAAATAAACATCAGAGTAGACTCTTAGGATTCTAGCCTAAACATGTACACTAACAATAGGGTAGATACTTTTCAGTTGCGCAAATATGGTTCCTTTAAGCTATCTTGTGAAATAAATGACACAAACTCATCAATTATCAGCTATTACCTCTATTATTCTCCCTTTTCAGAATTTTTCTCTTGTTGAAGAAATCACAAAGAAGTAGTTCATAAGAAGGATTATTTAGAAATATAGACATAGCAAATTTTATTTCTGGCTATTATTGTCCTGAACTTCAAAACAAGGTGTATTTTTCCTAGATGAGAAAGAAAGGACAATTTACCTCTTCTTTATGCAGAGGTCCCACTAGCAAGGGAATATTTAATTTAGGGTTAAATTAGATTGGTTTCAGCAGCTGTACTTGTGATTCTTAAGGACCTGACTCTCAGAAAAGATCTCCTTCCCTAGTTGCATATGTCCTGTTATTTTCTATGGTGCTGAGTGGTGGTTTTCAACTGCTGGAAAAGGAAATGCCAAAACATGCACTGCCCCTTGTCAATGCTCGGGAAGGATGTCAGAATAACATTAACCTTTAATTCCAACTTCAGCACCTGTTTTTTTTTTTTTTAAATCAATTTCAAAGCAACACAAACACATGCTTTGATATGTTCAGGAATTAACAGATTGTAGTAAAATAATCTGTGGTAAAGACATAGGACGTGATACTTCATTCATAGCACAGGATGTGTGTTGCAAGGGCACAAACCTAAACCTTAAATTCAGAGCTGAACAAAGCAAGCTATTTTAAAACCACAGATTCTCTGTTTAAAAACATCAGAGGCTGCCTAGAGAGTGTATAATTGTCATTGGTCACATGGTACCTCCTAGGTTAGAGTGTTTCATTTCTGTTACTTCCTGGGTAGAAACTCTAATAAAGTGAATTTGCTTGTTTTATATATAGAGCTCTTCTCTTAGGCCACATCCACCACAATGAAAGTCCCTATCATTTAAGGTTTCTTCATAATTCCAGAGAATCTTATTCTACTTGTTTTCTCATAAAAAAATTCATTAATCTCCACAGTGAGCTGTATATTGGAAAAACGGCAAAGCTCACAGCTTTCAGCTATCAATGGTAACTCATTCTGAGATGCTGGAGATAGGTGTGGGAGTAGCACATGAAAGGGTTCGTTGTAAGACCCTCAATACTTGGACTGTGTTTCCCCCACCTAACCCTCTTATCTGCCTCTCCCAGAGCAGATCATCTTTCTTGGTAGTACTGGCAGCTACTCTCTGCCCAGGAGGCTCACTCTGAACCAATGGCTTCTAGAGACTCTTCTTAACTCAAGTTCTTACCAGCTTAGTGCCATAGGTCACAGTGGTCTCTCCTACTGGCTAGCATTGGTTATGTCTCTCCAAAGTAGCTGCGTCTAAAAACCTTTCCTTTATGACTCCCATGGGGTCACCTTTAACCCTTGACCTGCAGAACAGTTCTGAATAGTGTCCGGTCAGCACTAATCAGAGATTACAAACTATGGTTCTCAGGGCACATCTGGCCTACAAATATAAATTTGTTTGGCCCATAGAGGGCTTAACATTTTTTAACTACTTTACAAGATTTAGAGTTAGAAGGTTTCACATAAAAACCTTGATTTCCATTTCTCCTTTTTTTAAAAAAATTGAAATCCATGCAAAATTAAAAGATGGCATGGTTCTTACATGGCCACCATATTCTGGTGGTGAGTGGCAATTTCTTCTTTAGGCAGGTCTTTGTCTCTCTAGTGTGTGATAGATCACACACCCCTTAGGATTACTTCTGAGCTAATGCTACTTGTGTCAATATTTTTGATTCCTGTAAGTACTCAAATCTATGTAGGATTCTTACCAAAATTCTGTCTCTAAAGGGAAGTTCACAGGATCTCAAATGGGAGTCTGTGGACCCATTCAGTGCCCTTGGACTTATTCTCAGTGGCATATGAATTTATGATGGGAACTGTTTTAGTCTGTTCAGGCTGTGTATATGGTATAACAGAATACTATAAACTGGGTGGCTATAAAACAACAAAAATCTATTTCTCACAGTCCTGGGGTCTGGGATGTCCAAGATCAAGGCACCAACAGATTCAGTGTCTGGCCTGCTTCCTCACTGACAGCCATTGTCTCACTGTATCCTCACAAGGGGCAAGGGATCTTTCTTGGAAGCTTTTTATAAGGGCACTAAACCCATTCATGAGGCTTCTGCCCTCATTACCTAATCACCTCCCAAAGGTCCCACCTCCTAATATCATCACATTGGGGGTTAGGTTTCAACATATGAATTTTGGAGGATACAAATATTCAACCTGTGGCAGGAGCTTAATTTGTTTTCTTTTAGTTCAATGATTATTTATCGATTGATCTATTGATCTATCTGTGAAATTACCTGGATGATGCCTTTAATACTTACCTACTATTCCAAAACTACTTTAAATTCTATGAGTTAACATAAAAAAATATACGCAGACTCAGAGGTAAATGATATATTTGTATGAAATGAAGGCCAAATGTCATATGGTGCTCTATGCAAAAGGTTTTATAATAACTTAATCTGGAAGAGGGGATGATAGAGTTGAATCATCACATGGCATTAGGATTGTGGAAGATCCCAAGAAAATCTGCCTTGAAGCAGTCAGTGTTATATTCATACCAAAAGCAAAAAATTTGTTTTCAGCCAAACAATATTAAGTCACATTATATTAATTTTGTTAATCTGAATTGTATTTGTTTTGTAGTTTCTACTTAATTTGGTTTTATAGATGTTGAGGAATAGCTACAAAAAGGTATAAAAGAAGCATATACCTAATTTCATGTCTGTACTTTTTAAAACAATTTATTTATTTAATTAATTAATTTATTTATTTATTATTTTTGGCTGCGTTGGGCCTTCGTTACTGCACACGGGCTTTCTCTAGTTGTGGCGAGCGGGGTCTACTCTTTGTTGTGGTGCACGGGCTTCTCATTGTGGTGGCTTCTCTTGTTGTGGAGCATGGCTCTAGGCCCGCGGGCTTCAGTAGTTGCAGCTTGCGGGCTCAGTAGTTGTGATGCATGGGCTTAGTTGCTCCACGGCATGTGGGATCTTTCCGGACCAGGGCTCGAACCCATGTCCCCTGCATTGGCAGGTGGATTCTTAACCACTGAGCCACAAGGGAAACCCTCATGTCCGTACTTTTTAAAGTCACATTCTATTTAAAAATACTTTAAGTTACGATTCAGGAAAATAAATATTTTCCTTGAATAGCATCCATTTAATGCTCAAATTTGAAAAATTCTGCTTTGAAAATTTTTCTTCTTTTTATGTAGGATCAGGTTTTGGCTTGCTTGCCTTGAGAGGGGGTTTCATTCCATGGATTTGGGTCTCTACCTTGGAACACAGTCCAGGAGAAAGAGAGGGGCTAGCTGCAGAGTAAGCTCCAGGTGCATGAGGAGAGTATTGCTGAGTGCCAAATTGAGGCGGGAGGAGCAGAAGTGATGATAAATCAGAGCTAAGTTCAGGATCTAGGTCAGGTGAAAGTCAGTCAGTGAGGGCAGGGCCGCAGCATCCTGAGCAACTGTTCTGAATACTAGGTGGTATTTGAGGTTCCACTTTTATGGCATAAGAAGAGTGCTACGTGGCTGGAGCAGTCTGGTTAAAAAATATCTGAGCTGGGTAAATAGCAACAATGGTGCTAACAGGTTCATTAGGAGTAATTCTTCAAAGGAACTAACTTAAAGCTCCAGGAATTATATTAATAAGCATCCCAATGTATTACCTTAGTGTCATCTACACAAGGGATTTTTCATCTGTCCTTAACATGGGTCTACTTGAGCCTCATTTTCATAATGTGCTCTCATGCTTCCTAAGGAGGCCTACCTGGGTTTTCAGAGAGCACAGCACACTGTCCTGAGGTTGGGCATTCCTCTTCACATCTAATTTTGAAAGGTCACTGGGATCCAGAATAATCCTATCTCATAGTTGCCCAATCAAGGCATATAAAGCTAAATTTCAATTATATGAAATAATGAAATCCGTGACTTTGATATTATTGTCTGATATCTATTTGAAAACGAATGATAGCGGTGCTTCAATGAAATGTGAGATTTTCAACTGGAATGTTGATTTGAGATATTTGACCAAGTTAGGAAAAGACACGTCTCTACACCACTAATCAAGTTCTTTCCCTTACTCAGTCTTACAGCCCCCAAATGTAACTCTGAATCAGAGAGATAGGGATCTTTAGAAGGAAGCTTAAGCTAATTACACTGGAGTATGGGTCTCTAGGGTTGGAAAACCTTATTTATTCACATGATTGTTTCAAAAGACCCAGTTTTTGAGATCTAGAATTTGGTTTTGAAAGCTGATTTTCAACTCCTGATGCAAGTAATCTGCAGTCCATATATAGTTATCTGCACATGTACGCAAACTGGGTTTCCACAAAAACATTCCAACATGTTATATACTTTCTGGGCACCTTCTCTGTGTCAGACATGTTAGGTACTGAAAAGATCACGCTGAGTAACACAGCACTTCTATTCCCATGGGCTAACAGTCTAATGCCAGGCATTTAACTCAGTTCTCCCCACAAATCAGCTCACTTAATTCCAGCATCAACCCCATGTCCTAGATGGTAGTTAGAGTTTTAGTAACTTTTCTTAAGATTCTGAACTAGCAAGTGATAGAGCTGAGATCAAAACTAGGCAGTTTGACTTCAGTGCCTAAACTCTCACCTACTATATGTAGTGTCTACCTCTTAGCCAGTTTCCTTTGCTTTGGTTCCAAATGCAATTTAAATTGCAGAGACACACAGTCATGATTGTTAAAAAGTGAACACGTGCAAAAAACAAAGAGAAAGAGATTAGATTATATGAGGTAAAAATAACTGATTTAAATGGTACTAGGTAGAAATTTGGTAAGAAGTGCTGCTTCTTTGTCCTTTGCATAGAGTCATCTTTATGGTTTTAATTAAATTGTCTCCAGTATAATGCTTCTTACCCTATACTTCTTACTTACTGGAGTCCGAAGAATGGCCCTCCATGATGGCTGGATTTGTCATCTGCTGATGTAATGCTGTGAACTGAAGGTGATATTGATGATGGTCATAGTTATTATAATTAACTATGATAATTAAAAAGTGTCTGAAGAGTCATGGTTGGTGCAGAAATATTTATATATTGCTCATGATCAAATTTGGGAATTAAAATGGCCTTGCTCATGAAGACGTAACATGGAGGATTATATTAAGCTACTGCTGGTTTTCAAGGATGGTCACAGGAGGGTGAGTTTTTCATTTAGTTGTCTCAACTGGAGAACAAACAAATGTCATGGTTGTTGGTCAAATATACTGTGTATGTGTGATTACATAAATTTTTCAGATTCTTAATTTTATATAATATTTGAAACTAAATTTCATCCTTTTTATATTTCTAATTAGTTTCTGAAATAAAGGTCAGAAATAGCATGAAGATTAGACTGTTTTCCTTTTTAGCTCAGTTTATTATTTATTGTTTACCATAGCAAGCATCTAGGAGGACCCCTTGGGGATGTTCAGCAGGAGTAGCTCTGGTAATTCTCATAAATGTTGTTAAGATAATTTATATCTTTCAATCATGGCCTGCCTGCCATTATTTGAGACCTGGCCCACTGGGTCTTTCACTGTAAGAACACCACACTGGGGGTGGGCACTATGAGATTGAAGCAGTGGTCAGCTAGAAATGGGTACGACCTTTCTTCTGTTCTTGCTGTTTTGTACCAGGACATTCTCTAGCCAACTCCATTTTGCTTCTAACAGGCAGAAGTGGGCAGAGTGAGTAACTGCAAAGGAGAAGGAGATGTTTACGGTGGGGGAGTTCTGTAGACAACTGCTGAAGAGGAGATGCCGGGGGGAGATGTGGTGATAAAATAAATCTGGGACCTCAGTACCAGACGTCAGTTGTAACTGCTCCATATACTGGCTTCTCTACAGCTTGGGGCTGGGAATCCAAATTCCTGTATTTGGTAGACTCTGCATTTGGAACCTTTCCTCTTCCTGTCAAAACCTCCTGGTTTTCTAGGTATGGACGCATTCTCCTTGCTCTCACCTCCCTGGTCTTTCATTTGCTACCAGAGGTTTGAATAATATTAAAGACCTCATGTCCTCTACTTCCACTTACTCTCAGCATCTTATCCACTTCCACCTCTTGTTGCCTTCAGGTCAATGGATTTTTAAGGTATACACTATGAAGACTGTCTCACAAATGTTGCCCACATTCCATCTTTCCAAAGACTGTAGGTGTTACCAACACTGTGGTCAACCAGACTTGGCATGTTAGCATTCTTTTCTTTCTATCATTAATCATTTGGTAAATTACAAATTTCTAACTGCAAGTATGTTCTTTTTTAAATTATAAATGCAATATATGAAATACCTGATAGAGATAAACAAGTCAAATAGTAAGAAATTTAAAATCAAGTTCTCTCTAACTTCTGATACTCCTCCTACCCCGGTTCCTCAAAAGTAATTACTGGTAATAGTTTGGAGTGCATTTCTTCAGGCCTTTTTAATAGAAACACACACATTTAACTTAGGGATTTTTAAAATGTCATAAAGGGCATCACAGCAAACTATTCCTTTACAACTTTCTCTTTGATTATAACAATATGTCTTGGAGATTACTTCACATCTCTCTCTCTCATGTCTCAATAGATATTGCTACATCATTTTTTTTTTCAAAATCGAAACTTTTAATGAGTAAAAGTTTGATGGGAAACAGAATACATATAGTCTCAGAGTACCTCCCCACAAGATATTTATTAATTGCAAAGGGAACAGTAATTACTTTAACAGTGGAGAAATCTGGCAGATAGTATCTACCCAAAGTAAATAGAACAAAAGGATATCCTTTTGTCTTCTGGCTACATCATTCTTTTTAATGGAGAGAAGGTATTCCATGATGAGGCTATATCCTGATTTATTAATAAGTGTGTGAGTTTGTTCTAGTTTTTTGGCATTACAAATAGCATACTTTTATATACATGTGTCAGTGTTTCTGTAAGGTAGATTCCAGGAAGTGAAACTTGGGGCTAAAATACAGACAAAATTTTTTTATTGATCTTTCCCATTGAAATTGAAACACTGAAGTTGCCAAAGTGTCAATCATATTCCTACCAAGTGGCATGGATATATATACACGACCAAATGTAAAATAAATAGCTAGTGGGAAGCAGCCGCATAGCACAGGGAGATCAGCTCGGTGCTTTGTATCCACCTAGGTGGGATAGGGAGGGCAGGAGGGAGATGCAAGAGGGAGGAGACATGGGGACATATGTATATGTGTAGCTGATTCCCTTTGTCATACAGCAGAAACTAACACACCACTGTAAAGCAATTATACTCCAATAAAGATGTTAAAAAAAAAAAGAGTTTATGAGAGTACTTGTTTCCTTACATCATCACCAATATGGGCTATCATTTATTTGTTAAATTTTACCCAAATTATAACAAATCATATTTCATTGTTGTTTGAATTTGCATTTCTGAACGTTAATGAGTTTGAGTGTCTTTTCATATTTTTAGATGTCATTTGCATTTCATTTCCTGTTTATTATTTCTAGTGTTTGCCTGTTTCTGTATCAGTGTTTTTCTTACTGATTATAAATTAATTTTATATATTATTGATAAAATCTCTTTGTCTATTATATATTGTAATGTTTTCCTTTCCAGTCTATCACTTGTCTTTACACTTTGTATTGCATAGGAAAGCTTTATACTTTTAATTAGTTAAATTTATTAAAATTTATTCTTTTATACTTTTTTTTTTGCTTTATATAGGAAAACTTTGCGCAGTAGAAAAATAAAATATATTCTTCTATATTTTCTTTTAATAATTTTAATGTTACACTTAGGTCTTTAATCAGTCAAGAATTTAAGTTTCTTCATAAAATAGCTCGCTAGTGGGAAGCAGCCGCATAGCACAGGGAGATCAGCTCGGTGCTTTGTGACCACCTAGAGGGGTGGGATAGGGAGGGTGGGAGGGAGACACAAGAGGGAAGAGATATGGGGACATATGTATATATATATAACTGATTCACTTTGTTATAAAGCAGAAACTAACACACCATTGTAAAGCAATTATACTCCAATAAAGATGTTAAAAAACTTAAAAAATAATTAAAAAAAAAAAAGAATTTAAGTTTCTTTATGATGTGAGGTAGTGATCTAAATATATGTTTTCTAAATGGATAGCCAATTTTCCCCACACCATGTGCTGAATAGTCTCTCCTTTTCAAACTAATTTGAAATGTCACCTTTCATAAGTGAAATGTCACCTTTCATAAACGAAATGTCTACATATATATGAAATTTCTTATTCTGTTTCTTGTTTTGTTAATACAGTCTCAAATCTCTAGAAGACACAGTGCACATTTAATTTGTAGTTTCTGATGACCAGTTAAAGTTGAGCACATATTCTTATGTTTATTGGATATTTGAATATCCTCTCCTTTATCAGGTCTTTAGCCCATTTTTAAGTTGGGTTCTTTTGGCTTTTTATTGTTGATTTGAATTTAGTTATTTATATATTCTAAATTCAGATCTTTTGTCATCTGTGTGTATTGAAATATATTCTCCCACTTTGTAGCTTGACTTCTAATGCACTTTTTAAAGTAAAAATTCCTTAATTTAATTTAATTTAATTCAAATTTTAAAATGATTATGCAATCCTTCACTAGATAGCTGACAAATCACTAAAACAGACCTGACTAGCTTCAAAGCAACACTGTTGTAATAAGTCAAACAGTAGAGAATGTACTTGTCTTTATACTATTAGTGGAATAAAATATAAATTCAAGTTGATAGTCATCCAAATTGTCAGTCATAACTTTTAAGTCAAAAATCAACACTTTAGAGCCTTTATCTTTTTATTTTTATTTAAAAATTAAAAAAAAATTTGACCATATGACGGCCGATTTTACTTGCTAAACTTATATCCCTGTCTTTAGAATATTCTCCACCTAAGTCACTCTATGCCTTTTAGCTGATTAATTGTACAACGTTGGTGATCCCATTTATCTAGACCAATACTTGCAATAACTCCTCACTGATTAAAGATAAATACCTAGCTTTCTTTCTCTCTTTTCTGACATTGAATACATTTTTTTAAAACTTTTTGATCTTCTTCACCATTTCTTCCACCCCCCAACCCCACCAATCTGCTCTTTGTATCTATGAGCTTTTTTGTTTTGTTTTGTTTTGCATAAAAGAAATATCATGTGGTATTTGTTTTTCTCCGTCAAACATTTCACTTAGCATAATGCCCTCAAAGTCCACCCAACTGTCTCAAATGGCAAGATTTCATTCTTTTTATAACTGAGTAATATTCCATTGTGTGTGTGTGTGTGTGCCTGCACGTGTGTGTATCACAATTTCTTTATCCATTCATCCATCAATGGATACTTAGGTAGTTTCCATATCATACATTATGAATAGTTCTGCAGTGAACATGGTGGTGCATCCATTTTTTTTGTTAGTGTTTTTGTTTTATTTGGATAAATGCCTAGAAGTGGAATTGCTGAATCATATGGTAGTTCTATTTTTATTTTTTCAGGAAACTTTGTACTGTTTTCCATAGTGGCTGCACGATTTATATTCCCACTAACAGTGCACAAGTGTTCCCTTTTTTCACATCCTCACCAACACTTCTTATCTCTTGTTGTTTTGATAATAGCCATCCTAACGGGTGTGAGGTGATATCTCACTGTAGTTTTGATTTGCGTTTCCCTGTTGATTAATGATTTTGAACATCTTTTCATGTACCTGTTGGCCATCTGTATGTCTTGTTTGGAAAACTGTCTATTCAAGTCTTTTGTCCATTTTTAAATCAGATTGTATGTTTTTTGCTATTAAATTGTATGTGTTCTTTGTGTATTTTGGGTATTAGCTCCTTACCAGATATATAATTTACAAATACTTTCTCCCATTCAGTAGGTTGCCTTTTTATTTTGTTGATGTTTTCTTTTGCTGTGCAGAAGCTTTAAGTTTTATGTAGTCCCACTTGCTTGTATTTTCTTTTGTTGCTTTGACTTTTGGAATAAAATGCAAAAAATCATTGCCAATACCTATGTCAGAGAGCTTATTGCCTAGGTTTTCTTCAAGGAGTTTTATTTTTTCAGGTCTTACATTCAAGCCTTTAATACATTTTGAGACAAATTTTGTGTACAGTGTAAGACAGTAGTCTGGTTTCATTCTTTTGCATGAAGCTATCTTTCCCAACATCACTGATTGAAGAGACTGTCCTTTCCCCATTGTTTATTTTTGGCTACTTTGTCAAAAATTAATTGACCAAATATGCATGAATTTATTTCTGGCTCTCTGTCTGTTCCATTGATTTATGTGTGCATTTTATGCCTATACCATACTGTTTTAAATACTATGGCTTTGTAATAGAATTTGAAATCAGGGAGCATGATGTTTCCAGCTTTGTTCTTTCTCAGGATTGCTTTGGCTACTAAGGGTCTTTTGAAGTTCCATACAAATCTTAGGATTATTTGTTCTATTTCTGTGAAAAATGCCATTGGAATTTTGAGAGGGATTGAATTGAATTTGTAAATTGCTTTGGGTAGTATGGACATTTTAACAATATAAATTCTTCCAATCTATGAATATAGAATATTTTTCCATTGAGTTGTGTCTTTTAAATTTATTTTCTTAATGTCTTGTTATTTTCAGTATACACATCTTCCACCTTGATGTGTGAATTTATTCCTGGGTATTTTATTCTTTTTTGATGCTATTGTAAATGAGACTGTTTTCATAATTTCTCTTTCTGATAGTTTATTATCAGTGTATAGAAACACAACAGATTTTTGAATAAGAGTTTTATATCCTGCCACATTAATCGATTTATTAGTTCTAACAGTTTTTTGGTGATGTTTTAGGGATTTTCTATATATAATATCATGTCATCTGCAAACAGCGACAGTTTTATTTCTTCCTTTTCATTTTGGATTCCTCTCATTTCTTTTTTGTTTGTTTGTTTGATTGTTGTGGCTAGGACTTCTATGTTGAGTAAAAGTAGTGAGATTGGGCATCTTTGTCTTGTTCCTGATCTTGAAGGAAATGTGTTCAACTTTTCACAGTTGAGTATGACGTTAGCTATGGGCTTATCATATGTGGCCTTTATTATGTTGAGGTATGTTACCTCTATACCCACTTTCTGGAGAGTTTTTATCATGAATGGATGTTGAACTTTGTCAAAAGCTTTTTCTGCATCTGTTGAGATGATCATATGGTTTTTCTTCTTCAATTTGTTAATGTGGTCACATTGATTTGCAGATGTTGAACCATCCGTTCACCCCTAGGATAAATCCCACTTGATCATGGTATATGATCCTTTTAATATACTGTTGGATTCAGTTAGTTAACATTCTGTTGATGATTTTCATCCGTGTTCATCAGTGATATTGGCCTGTAAGTTTCTTTTTTCGTGATATCTTTGTCTGGTTTTTGTATCAGGGTGATGGTGGCCTCATAGAATGAGTTCAGAAGCATTCCTTCCTCTGCAATTTTTTAGAAATAGTTTGAAAGAATAGATTTTAACTCTTCTCTAAACGTTTGGTAGAATTAACCTATGAAGCCATCTGGTCCTGGACTTTTGTTTGTTGGGAGTTTTTTTTTTTAACTGATTCAGTTTTATTAGTGGTAATTGGTCTGTTCATACTTTCTATTTCTTCCTGGTTCAGTATTGGGAGATTGTACGTTTCTAAGAATCTGTCCATTTCTTCTAGGTTGTCCATTTTATTGGTATATAACTGTTCATAGTAATCTCTTATGATACTTTTTATTTCTGTGGTATCAGTTGTAACTTCCCCTTTTTCCTTTCTGATTTTATTGATTTGAGCCCTCTTTTTTCTTGATGAGTCTGGCTAAAAGTTTATCAAGTTTGCTCCTTTTCAAAGAGCAAACGCTGAGTTTTATTGATCTTTTCTATTGCTTTTTTAGTCTTTTTAAAATTTATTTTATTTATTTATTGTTGGCTGCTTTGGTTCTTCGTTGCTGTGTGCGGCTTTCTCTAGTTGCAGTGAGTGGGGGTTACTCTTCGTTGCGGTACATGGCCTTCTCATTGTGGTAGCTTCTCTTGTTGTGGAGCACAGGCTCTAGGTGCATGGGCTTCAGTAGTTGTGGCATGCAGGCTCAGTAGTTGTGGCACACGGGCTTAGTTGCTCTGCAGCATGTGGTATCTTCCCGGACCAGGGCTCAAACCCGTCTCCCCTGCATTGGCAGGTGGATTCTTAACCACTGTACCACCAGGGTAGCCCTGTTTTGTTTAGTCTTTATTTTGTTTATTTTGGGTCTGATCTTTTAAGATTTTTTTCCTTCTACTAACTTTGAGTTTTCTTTGGTCTTCTTTTTCTTGTCCTTTTAGTTGTAAAGTTAGGTTGTTTATTTGAGGTTTTTCTTGTTTCCTGAGGTAATCTTGTATTGCTATAAACTTCCCTCTTAGAATTGCTCTTGCTGTTCCCATACATTTTGGATCATTGTGATTTCATTTTCATTTGTTTACTGGTATTTTTTTATTTCTTCTTTGATCTCTTCAGTGATCCATTGGTTGTTTAGTAGTATATTGTTTAGCCTCCACCTGTTTGTGTGGTTTTTTGCAGTTTTTTTCTCATAGTTGATTTCTAGTGTCATACGTTGTAGTCACAATATATGCTTGATATGATTTCAGTTTTCTTAAACTTACTGAGCTTGTCTTGTGGTCAGTCTAGCACGTGATCTATGCTGGAGATTGAGCACTTGAAAAGAATGTGTATTCTACTGCTTTTGGATGGAATGTTCTCTATATATCTATTAAGTTCATCTGATCTAATGTTTTATTTAAGGCCAGTGTTTCCTTGTTGATTCTCCATCTGAATGATCTGTCCATTGATGTAAGTGGGATGTTAAAGTCTCCTACTATTATTGTGTTACTGTCAGTTTCTCCCTATATGTCTGTTAATATTTGCTTTCTGTATTTAGGTGGTCCTATGTTGGTTGAATATATATTTACAATTATTATTACTTCTTCTAGGCTTGATCCCTTGATCATTATGTAATGTTCTTCTTTGTCTCTTGGAACAGTCTTTGTTTGAAAGTCTATTTTTTCTCATATAAGTATTGCTATCCTGCCTTTCTCTTGATTTCTGCTTGCATGTTTGTGCGTGAATACCTTTTTCCATCCTCACTTTCAGTCTTTGTGTGTCTTTATATCTGATGTGAGTCTCTCATAGGCAGCATATATACAGGCCTTGTTTTTCGTATGCATTCATCCACTCTAAGTCTTTTGATTGGAGCATTTAGTCCATTTACATTTAAATTAATTATTGATAAGTATATACTTATTGCCATTTTGTTAATTTGGGGAGGTTGTTTTTGTTATTCTTTTTTGTTTCTTTCTTCTTTTGTTCTCTTCCCTTGTGATTTGATGAATACCTTTAGTGTTATGTTTGGAATCCTTTCCCTTTTTTGCATGTGCATCTATTATAGATTTTTGCTTTGTGGTTACCATGAAATTTATATATAGCAATCTATATATATTCTTGATTATTTTAAGTTGCTAATCTCTTAATTTCAAAGACATTTTAGCAACCCTGTGTTTGTACTTTCCTCCCCTCATGATGACTATTTTTGACATCATATTATATATTGAATTGTTTTGTGTATCCCTTAACTGCTTGTTGTGGATATAAATGATTTGCCTACTTTTGCCTTTTAACCTTTCTACTAGCTTTGTATGTGGAAGATTTACTATCTTTACTGTATATTTTCCTTTACTGATGAGCTTTTTCCTTTTGCAATTTTCATGTTTCTAGTTGTGTCCTTTTATTTTTTGCTTGGAGAAGTCTCTTTAACATTGCTGGTAAAGCTGGTTTGGTGGTGCTGAACTCTTTTAGCTTTTACTTATCTGTAAAACTTGAGCTCTCCATCAAATCTGAATGAGAGCTTTGCCCAATAGAGTACTTGTTGCAGGTTTTTCTCTTTCTTCACTTTAAATATATCATACCACTCCATTCTGGCCTGCAGGGTTTCTGACGAAAAGTCAGCTGATAGCCTTATGAGAGTTCCCTTGCATGTAACTTGTTGCTTTGCCCTTGCCGCTTTTCATATTCTCTCTTTATCTTCAATTTTTCCTATTTTAATTACAGTATGTCTTGGTGTGTTCTTCTTTGGGTTTACCTTGTTTGAGACTCTCTGTGCCTCCTGGACTTGGATATTTGTTTTATTTTTCCCAGGTTAGGGAAGTTTTCAGTTATTATGTCTTCAAATATGTTCTCAGGCTCTTTCTCTCTCTCTTCTCCTTTGGATCCATTTGCATTATAGCTTAATGTTGTCATAGTGGTCTCTTAAATTGTCCTTATTTCTTTTAATTCTTTTTTCTTTTTGGTATTCACCTTCAGTGATTTCCACTACTCTGTCTTCCAGCTCAATGATCCATTCCTCTGTATCATTTAGTCCACTATTGATTCCTTCCAATGTGTTTTTTCATTTTAGTTATTGTATTCTTCATCTCTGTTTGGTTGTTCATTATATTTTCTAACTCTTTATTAAAAACTTCTAACTTCTTGCTCTTCTTCTCCTAAGTTCTTTGATCACCTTTACAATCATTACCTTGAAATCCTTCTTAGGTAGATGGCCTGTCTCCATTTCTCTTAGCTCTTCTTCCAGGTTTTTATCTTGTTCTCTCATTTGGAACATGTTCTTCTGTTGCCTAATTTTGTCTAGCTTTTTGTTTTTATTTCTATGTAGCTGGTACATTGCTTATGTTTCCCAACCTTGAATGAGCGGCTTTTTGTAGGAGATGTACCATGCATCCTAGCAGTACACTCCCCTCTCATCACCAGTACTATATTTTCTATGGGTGCCCCCTATGTGGGCTGTGTGTGTGTTCTTTTGTTGTGGTGGGATGACTGCTGTATGCTGTCTGGGATTCTTGGCTGGTCCCCTGTCTGGTTGGTTGCCAGGTCTTGCCTTGTGCAGAGGCTCTGGCCACTGATTTGAGGGGCCAGGTTACAAGTTGGCTGACTGCAGAGCCCTGGCGGGCCCTGGGTTTAGTGCTGGATCTGGTGGGTGGAGTAGGGGTCCAGAAAATCCCAGGTCTGGTTCCTGCCCATCTGATCCAGACTGCTTTCAAATTACTACTTCTGCCCTGGTTCCCAGAGCTTGTGAGATTATGTGTGTACCCTTTAAGAAAGGAGTCTCTATTTCTGACAGACCACTGGGTCTCCTGAAAGTAAGTCCTGCTGGCCTTTAAAGCCAAATGTTCTATGGTTTCGTTTTTCTAGCACGAAAAACGAAACCATTTGTGGATCACCCACGTGGGGGACTGGGTCTTGAATATACTGCAACTCTGCCCCTCCTACCTATCTTGCTGAGGTTCCTTCTTTATATCTTTAGTTGTAGAAGATCTTTTCTGTTATATTCCAGTCACTTTCACTGAGTTGTTCTGTAAATTGTTGTAATTTTTTACCTTTGTCTAATTTTAAATAAAAAATTCTGAGTGAGAAATATGTTGAGATTTAATACTTTGTGTAATACCTATACCACAACTATTAGTAAATAAACATTAAATTATGATGAGCATTCATAGTATAGTATATTTTGGAGTCATCAGAAAGAAACATATTTTTTAAAATCCCAATTTAATTGCATTACCATGCTGCTCAGATTAGTGACTAATATATTTAACAGAACGAGACTCATGTATAAAATATATCCTCCTCCTTATCATACTCTTTCTCTCTCTCTCTCTCATTTTCATTTTCCTTCTTATTTTCTCTCATTAAAGAAAGTAGAATTATGTAGAATGGAATTATAAATATTTAATATTTAAAAATCTGTTATATAGATCTGACAGATCTGAAGAAAAATATTAATATTTACACAGTATGCAAGATATATTTAATACATTTTGGAATTTATTTGTAAGAGAAACTCATGTTAGTATGTCATGGATATACACTTAATATTATAAAATATACATTGCAAATTAAAAATTCCTATTGTGTTTAATGGTGAAATATTAGAAGCAATACCATTAAATTAGACACTATAGAAGGATGTCAGTTATCATACTTGCAATATAAAAGTTATGAAAGTATAAAAGTTATGAAATTATAAAAGTTATTCATCCTTTTCTAAAAGTACTAGCGAATGTAATTAGACAAGTAGGAAAATAAGTATGAATACTAGAAAAGATAAGGTTAGATTATCCTTAGTGTTAAATGACATGTTTAATTTTAAGGCAAGGTAATTAGAAGAAATATATAAATTTAAAAACTAAAAAAAGAGGTTGGGATGGGGAAAAAACACTAAAAAAATTGGATAATTATTATTTTATCAATAATTTATCATTATTTTAAATGATATGACACAAGAGAATAAACCCAGGAATCATTGTAAACTGTAGGCTAATTTGAATGTCAACTAATAAAATTAATGTATGAGAAAATATAATGACTAATAGCAGAGAGAGACTCCTTCAAAATGAGCTGAACAAAACCATTCAGCTTCCATATACATGAAAATTTAAAGCCCTGGAAAATGATGTAAAAGGAACCTTCCTTTGAACTAATGGAAGGATATAACCCATTCAGTTGTAGAAAGTGTGATATTGTAGATATGCCAATTTTCTCTAAATTATTCTATAAATTATAAATAATGATAGAATCACTAAAATTTATAATGTTGACCATATGCCAGGCATAACGCTAAGTATTTTACTTGCTTTTGTTTCTCCATAATCCTCACAATAATATTATGAAAAAATACAAGCACTATGGTCATTGTATATATGAGAAAACAGAGGCACAGGGCATTTAAATACTTTTCTCATGTTCACACAGCTAATAATAACCCAGGGACCCTAAATATGCCATATTGTCTCTCAAAATTATCAATCAGACTTTATTTGTATTCAACAAAATTCATTTAGAATATGAGATTAGCCAAAAAAGTTTCATGAAAGAAAAGTAATGTGAACAATTAAATGTGTTTGATACATTTAAAGCTAACCCGTATAATATAGGTCTAAAAACACAAAGGCGAATTAATGAAACAAAATAAAGAGTTCAAAAACATACACCAATGCATATGAGACTTTAGAATATGAACAATTTCAAATCAATGGGAAAAGCTTCAATAATTTTTTGTGAGGACTGTGTATCAAGTGGGAAAAAAATTAAACCACATTTCTGTATCATTAGATACATCAAAATGGAATCACAGGTGGAGTTCATATGTATATGTAAACACTGAAACAAAGGCATGAAAATAAATTTTTATGTGAATTTATAATCTTGAGTGGCAAAAGCCTTTATACAAATGAACCAGAGTCCAAAATTCATCAATAAAATGACATAAAATTTGTTTAAAAATATTTTTAAATTGTCAAGAAAAAAAAAACCCTCATAAACATAATCAAAAGATGAGGAACAATGTAAGAAAATATTGCAATGCTTTAAAAGGTTGATTTTAATTTATCAGCAATGCTAAAAAGATTATTTTCTTTATATACAAAATCTCTCACAAATTAAAAAAAATATGAAAATGAGCTAATGGTGGTTCACAGAAAAAGATTTACAAAGGCAAAAAAAATATTTTCAACCTTTACAAATGATTAAGGTAATGGAGTGAGATTACATTTTTCTCTTCTCGAATTGTCCAATACTAAACAGTAATGGAGAGATTGTGAGTGAATAGCCACTCACACACTGTTGGAGGGATAAACAACTTTTTGGAGTACAGTTGGTAAAACTTATCACAATTAAGAATGAATTGTCTGAAATCTACTTCTAGGATGTATTCTAGAGATAGAGCTTCAAACATGTGCAAAGATTTATGTTTGTTGCAGTATTGTTATAATAGCTCAAATGGTTTAAAGATGGCAGAAAAATTCTGAATTATGGAGTAGTTCAAAGATGTTATAAAGAATGTGCTATATTTAATATAAATATATGCATATATGTGCATGTCTCTATGTATGTGTGTGGTTGTATTCGCATAAATATGTATTTATAATCTGTTTTATGTAGACAGCTACATATAAATACTAATATCCATATGATTATTTGTTATAAAAATGCTTAGAAAAAATATAGAAAGTATAAGGGTATAGATGTAACCGGCAGTAATTATTTCTGGAGTGTTGTTGTAGCTTTGAGTCAGATGACTTTTAATTTTATTCCTATTAATCTTTGGATTTCATTTTGCCATAAGCATATATTCATTTTTATAATTAAAAATCTAGTTAGACATTGATTCTCTTTTCATTTAGCCCAAGAATATATTGATCTTACTCTTCAATTTTAATTAAGCTTCTAATCTGTATTCACAATGGTGAGTAGGATCATACCCTGGAGACAGAGCAGAAGGGATCTTTATTATTTTATCTACTGACCTCATTTCTTCATACATTTTAACTTAGTCTTCAGTCATTACCAACAGAAAATAAAATTTATTGAAAATCTGTTAGATGATATTCCGTTGGAGGGTTTATCTGTATATTCTAATTTAAGCCTCACCACACCCCGTGGGAAAGGTAATACAAACTCCATTTTATAGATGATGAAACTGAGGCTCAGACCATTTTGGAAACTTGCCCAAAGTAGTCAGATGAGGATCTATGTCAGAGCTGGTGCTCTTTCCACTGTTTTACATGTGTTCCTTGACGAGTTATTTAAATTTTCTGTGTATAGGAATAGTACTGCATCTCCTGTTAACCTTTCAGTTTATTCTGAGTAGCAAGTGCAATTAGGAGAAAATACATTGAAAATAATTTGAAATACAGACTATGCTATCTTAGAGGTTGTAACTCAAATACATTCAGTCCCAGGGAAGAATGAGGTGGGAAAAAAGTAAACTGTCAACCAAATAGAGTATACTTTGGGCACAACTTGACACAATGAGCTGCCATGCAGGACCTCTTCAGTAAACAAATGCAATGAAATGTAGTGGAAGAGCATTATTTTAACTTGTTTTCTTATATTCAAAGGCTGTACAGCAAGGTAGTTAGGAGCATGGAAATGGAGTCAAGATGGACATGGATCAAAATCCTGGAAGCATCATTTTCTAACAGCGTGATTAAAGGCAGTTTGCGGACTTCTGTGAAGCTCAGTTTTCACATCTGAACAATTGCAAGAAATTGATTTATTTTTAAATAAATGTCTGTTTTTGTATTTTTATTATCCCATTCTTAACTTCAAATCATCTTATTATCTATTAAAAATCCAGATAGGATAATTATTAAATAAATAAATGCAATCAGACATAAACAGAGACCTTGTCTTTTAAATTTTTAATTGCTTGTTTTGCCCCAAAATTCTTAGCTATATTTTTTAATACTGTGATTATTGTTTTTAGCTAAGAATTTTAGCACAAGGTAGGCTAGCCTTGAACTTTAATCTAAGCAGGAATGTTTGAAGTGTCAAAGGGATCTGATAACATGGCTATTTCACACAGAGAGCATTATTTAAAATTAAAGTTTGAAAACCATTCCCTATATGTTTCTTCATGGCCGTTACAGTTTTATAAAAGTGCTTTATTCTCTAAAAATTTATTAAAGAATTTTGGTGGCACTGGTTACAAAAATGCTGTCACTGTTAAAGAAGTTACCTCTGAGTGAGATTAACTTTATTATACATCATTACCAAACTGTTATTATTATTTTATTTATTTATTTATTTATTTTTGGCTGCGTTGGGTCTTCATTGATGTGCGCAGGCTTTCTCTCTACTTGCGGTGAGTGGGGGCTGCACTTTGTTGTGGTGCGTGGGCTTCTCACTGTGGTGGCTTTTGTTTGTTGCGGAGCATGGGCTCTAGGTGCACGGGCTCAGTAACTGTGGCGTGCAGGCTCAGTAGTGTGGTGCACGGTTTAGTTGCTCCGCGGCATGTGGAATCTTCCCAGACCAGGGCTCGCACCCGTGTCCCCTGCATTGTCAGGCAGATTCTTTTTTTTTTTTTCAAGAGCTCCTGACTTACTTATTTATTTTACTTTATTTTTTTGGCTGTGTTGGGTCTTCGTTTGTATGCGAGGGCTTTCTCCAGTTGTGGCACGTGAGGGCCACTCTTCATCGCGGTGCGCGGGCCTCTCACCGTCGCGGCCTCTCTTATTGAGGGGCACAGGCTCCATATGCGCAGGCTCAGCAGTTGTGGCTCACGGGCCTAGTTGCTCCGCGGCATGTGGGATCTTCCCAGACAAGGGCTCGAACCCGTGTCCCCTGCATTGGCAGGCAGACTCTCAACCACTGCGCCACCAGGGAAGCCCCTGTCAGGCAGATTCTTAACCACTGCGCCACGAGGGGAAGGGAAGTCCCCCAAACTGTTACTATTAAGCACCTCCTGTGTTAACAGGGCCCAGTGTACCATACTCATCTCCTCATTTTGTTTCTATTGCACTTCTGTAACTTTGTGTGGTGGAACTTTTTTTTCATGTTCAGTACTCTTTGTAGAATAACTGAGGGCAAGACCAAGGCATGATTTTTTTAAATTCCTACATATTATGATCCTCTGTCTTTTAAAAGTCTTATCTTGCACCTTGCATGGAGAAGTTTCTTGACAGTTTCTTTAGAAAAACTGAAGATATACTTTAGTGCTACAACTTTATATATAAGGAAAATGCAGTATTAGATGTATTTAGTACTATCCATTTGTGAAAATATAACCTGATGCTGCAATTATATTAGCTATTAACATGACAGAATAAATAGCATTTTCTAAATTGTGATCTATGAAATTTAAAAGATCTAAATCTAGCCATTGTTTTAAATTTTCCTTGCCTTTTCCCCCTTGTTTATTAGAGATTCTTTAAATGTCTTAGCCAAAAAACCATTCTGTATTCTTAGAAAATAAACAAAATTGATCTCTAGGGATTGATATGACAGAGGTTCAAGGATCCGTTAATGTTGACTGTGGCCACCAGTCTCAGTCATGACTGTTAATTGGGCAGTATTGGTAGAAATATCAAGATTAAGATAGATGATTCACCAGATGGGTTGTAATTACAGAATGATACAGTGTCTGAAGCATTTCAGAAAACAGCCCTGTTGCTACTTTTTTATCATTGCAATACTTATGTAACATGCTACAACTTGAGTTTTAGACTGAAAAAGATATCAACATCTGTACTGTGAAGAGAGAGAGTGCTGAAAATAGCATCTGTCTTCCTCACCAACTCACTGAAGTTGGGGGTTGTGATTTATCTGTTTTACTCATAACCTAGGATCACATAATGGCACAAAAAAAATAGGAAAATTTTCTAAAGATTTCATATGTGAACATTTCCCCTTAGTGTTACTCTGGTCACTGCCTGAGCTCTGCGTCCCTAAACCACCATCCCCACCACTATGCTGGCTTGGGAGTTACACAAAACTGTAAGGGTAACTTTTGTTTCTTGAGCTGAATCACGAGGCATTACCCCTCCTCTTGCTCTAGAGTTTCTGACAGATGGTCTAGTTCATAGAATAAAAAACATGTCCACGTCATAGTTAATGGATTTATTGGATATTTGCTGTTAGGATGCTTATCTTCAAAAGGAAATAATCCATTTTTGGACTACCAAATGAAGTATCAAATCTGTCAAATGTGTATAAAATAACTAATTGTCTGGAGACATGTAAGAAGAACCCCTACTATTTGACGGAGTTGAACTGTGTGTGGGTATGTCTTCGTGTATGTGTGTGTGTGTGTGTGTGTGTGTGTGTGTGTATGTGATGCTCTGTCTGGTTAGTTCACTGTAAATAATAGCAAGCACTTTCTCTGAGAGGAGATGCATGAACCAAATTAAAAATCATTTTAAAAATAGAAAGCTCACTACACATAATGCCACTACAGTAACAAAACTATCTTAGATTTGCTATAGATGCTGTAGATTTTCTGGTGTTTGCTTATATCTATGTTTCCTATCACTGTGACCAGAGTTCATATATAATTAGTCATTTCTTTGCTGTCTTAATGATTAGCTTTCTGAAGTGTATCACTTTCAGCCAAAGGATGTAGACCAATGACTATTGGGCTGTCATGGATAAAGTTCTCTCTTAGAAAGAGTAGTTGGCAAGATGTTGGCAAGGGCACACTCTATGTTCTTCTCTGAGAAGAGAGGAAGGAGTACCTTGTCTGTATTTTTATTTTAAAAGTGGTGCATTAATTATTTATTAAGCACATTTGCTAAGAATTATTATATGCTGGGCATCATGTCAAATCCTGGGTATAACAATCTCTGCTTTTAAGGAGATAGAGTTTAGTGAAAAATCAGGACAGCGTGAAATAGTAGGGGAGGTATTCAGGGTTCTCCGGGAGAACACAGCAGGCGGTCTGGTTTCAAGGACCATCAGGAAGTTCAGTGTGGCAGAAGCAGAGCGTGTGAGAAAAGCCAGCCAAAAGCTGAGGGTGGAGAAGCAGCAGGGACTAAGGTGGCAGATATGCAGTTTAGAATTCTATTTTTGGATGATGCTTGGAGAAGAGATTAAAGGAGCAAACATAAAAATAAAGAGACAATTTTAGAGGCTACTGTAGTAACCCCAGGGAGAAGAGATATAACCTGGACTAGGGCAGTTCACAGCAGGAGCAGAGACTATTAGAAGGTAGATTCAAGAGAAATTACAGAAAAATAGAAGAAAAAATTACCCATATAACACCATGAATAAACAACCAGTATAATTCCCATCAAATATGTTTATATGTATATACATATATATGTATATACATATATGTATATATAGTCATAAGCATATTTGTGCTTACCACCTACATATTTTTTATTTTGTAGCAGAGACAAAGCAAAACTATGAAGTAGGTGAAATTTTCCTTCATCGCTTTTCATCTTTTTTTTGTTAGGGCTTTTCTCCCTAATTTGAGCTTCTCTTTCCCAGGTGCTCAATATTTTTACTTTGGTGTCGACCCATTCTTACCCAGGTCCTGCCTCCTAAATCCTTTGCTACCTGTGTTCTATTATCAAAGTCAACCTCTTTCTAGAGTAATTTGCTAGATATAGTGGTAGGCAGAATAATGGACTCCCACAGATATTCACGTCCAGATCCCTGAAACTTGCGAATATGTTACTTTCTATGGCAAAACAGATTTTGCAGATGTGATTAAGGACCTTGAGATGAGGAGATTATCCTGGGTTATGTGGATTGGCTCAATGTAATCACAGCGGTCCTTAAAAGATGGAAGAGGGAGACAGAAGAGTCAGAGAAGGAGATATGAAGGTGAAAACAGAGGTCAGAGAAAGAAAGAGATGTTTGAAGATATACTATCGGCTGGGAAGATGTAGGAAGGGGCCATAAGCCAAGGCATGTGGGTGACCTCTACAAGCTGGACAAGGCAAGGGAATGAATTTTCCCCTACAGCTTCCAGGAGAAATGCAGCCCTGCTAAAACCTTGATTCTAGACCAGTGAAACCCAGTTTGATCTTCTGTCTTCCAGAACTGTAAGTAGTTTGTGTTGTTTTAAGCTGCTAAATTTGTGGTAATTTGTTACAGTAACAACAGGAAACAAATACAGAAATCTATCTGAAAGAAGGAGATTTACTCACATGGAGTTCTATTCAAATGACAAAGTTTAACATACGGTCTTTTCTTTTTTAACTCCAAAGAAAGTCCAAAGACTGTCTAATGTTAAAATTTCAGGAATCAGTCTTCTAGGGAAGATATGTGGGGTTGGGTGCAGGCAGATGAGTGGTGAGCATTTACAATGGGAAGAACTTTCCTGGAGACCTTCACAGTACTCAGGTTCCCAGGAATCATCTTTCTTTCTGCAAGTCTCACAGAGACTCACCAACTCAACTGTGCTCAGTGCAAGTTTTTTTTTCTTCTTCAGTTTTATCAAGATATAATTAACATACAGCACTGTACAAGTTTAAGGTGTACAGCGTAATGACTTGGCTTACATACCTCATGAAATGATTGTCACACATACCTCATGAAATGATTGTCACACTAAGTCTAGTGAACATCCATCATCTCAGGTAGATACAAAATTAAAGAAATAGAAGAAAAAAATAGAAGAAAAAAGAAAAAGAAGAAAAAATAGAAGAAAAAAGTTTTTCTTTGTGATGAGAACTCTTAGGAACTCTTACTCTCTTAAAAACGTTCCATCTATAACATACAGTATTAATTATATTAATTATATTTATCATGTTGTACATTATATCCCTAATACTTTTTTTTAAGTTTTGATTTTACATTGGAGGAGAGTTGATTAACAATGTCGTGATAGTTTCAGGTGTACAGCAAAGTGATTCAGTTATACATATACATGTATCTATTCTTTTTCAAATTCTTTTCCCATTTAGGTTGTTGCACAATACTGAGCAGAGTTCCCTGTGCTATAGAGTAGGTCCTTGTTGGTTCAGTGCAAGTTTTGCATATGAAATTCTTTTGAGTTATAAAGGGTTAAAATTTGTTTGTGCATATATGTGTATATGTGTGTTTATCCATCTTTTGGCATGAATGTGGATTCAGATACTTTTTAGAGCATTTTTACATATTCAATTTCACTTAATTTTATTTTTAAAGTCAATACTTTGGATTTTGTATTGGCTCAGATACTCATTTCCAAGGGATTGTACATTCATGTGTCTTTGAATTATGATCTCTCCCAAAAGGGAATTTCCTGCATCTTGAATAAACAACAGATGTCGAATGTGAGGGAGCTGGGAGTGGAAGGGGATGCACTCGGAAAGATGAGAGGATATTTCTGCTGGCTGATGGGACTACGAGATTGAATAGATGTTCAGTGAAATGGAAGAAATAGAAGAGCTAGAGTATCACTTGACACTTGCATTGTTTTCAGTTGATCAAAAACACCGTCAATCACTTTAGCCTCAGAGACGTGTCTGATGCACACACCAAAGGTCACTGATCCTCTTTTATACTCATCAGGGAGGAAAAAAGAAATCGTCACTGCATCATACAGGTCTCTAAACCAAAGGCTTAGGCTCCAAGGATAAAAGAATATAAAGGTATTATTGGAGTGTGAAGAGAAAAGTGATCTCTTAGGAGATTGGGGCTTTATAGATTCAAATTTGCCTCTGCAATTATTCCTGACCTGAACGATAGCCAACTCTAACAGACGCAGGTGGAGCTGTCTCTCTGGCTGACTCTCCTAAGTAAATGCTCTGCTGCGTTTCTCAGCATCTGAGGCTTACTGGTGGGGTTCCAGGACTCCCTCAGAGCATTCTACTGTGATCCTCTCTGAATATTTCAAAGCACGGAAAAGCGGGACTGGCACCACATCAGGGAGAAGGTGGTGACATCTCGGTATCAAATGACTCTGAAAATGATTACAGAGGGTGAGGGTGGTCAGACAACTTACAGTCGTGCAGCTCATAAACGTATATGATCCCACTGGAACTTCCCAGCAATGCAAGGATGCCAATGGAGCAGATGATACAAAACCCACTTTAAAGCCTTGGGAACTATGCCTAAAAGATGTTACTTATCTCAGATCACAGACTTAGTAAGTCATAAAGCCAAGAATGGCACCTTGGCCTGATGCCTTGCCCGAAGTTGAATCCCGCTCATCCCGAACTTGTCTTACTTAACAAGTGGTCTGCTGATGCCCTGAAGCCTAAGCATCAGGAGTGCTTTTCAAAAACTTGATGCCTGGGCTCCACCTGAGATCCTCTGGGCATGGAGTTTGGGACTCTGCATTTTAAATGAGTTCGCCAGGAAGTTCTTTGGCACACCAAAATCTGAGAACTTCTAAGTTTCTGGAGTCTCTTATTTCTCAGAGTGTGGTCTGTGGACCAACATCAGCATCACCTGGGAGGTTGTTAGAAATACAGAACCCCACGACAATTCCAGACCTACTGGATCAGAATCTGCATCATAAGGTTTTCAGAGAGTCTCAGACACACTGAAGTCTGAGGAGCACTGATAAAACTTGGTGTTAAAGGCCAATGTCTGGTCAAATTGAGGAAAACACAGTTGAGATTTAATACATTTGACTTTTGGTTTTCCATGAATGAAGCCCAAGTTAGCTGGTCCTCATTTCTATGTCTGACATAGGAAGGGTCAAAACCTGCATTAGAGGTACGCAGTATTTGACCCTACGTATCAGACAAGCTGATGGAAAATGTTGCTCCACTATCCGGACTGCTGAAACAGTGAGGCCCATCAGATATGAAAACTCTAGCTATCTTGTTATCTCTGCATACAGTCTGTTACACAAAACTGAACCCTGAGATAATCCTGATCAGCATTAACAACTGAAACTTGAGGAAGGAGAATTTGAGCAAGTGGAAAATTCTGGAAAGGGGACTCCAGATCGGAATTGAAGTTAGCACCAATACAAGTACCTGTACCTCCTATTCCTGGAGAACTTCTGTTTTCAAAACTACCATAGTGGATAGAAGGCTATCCACTGAAGTTAAAATCCCTGAGGAAGGACTTCTGATAACTGTCACCCACCTTGCAAAATTGACAACTTCTTATCCCTTTGGGAAATTTAATATTTGTTCCAGAAAATCCAAGTGTTTTCCATCTCAGAAAATCCCAGGTTTTAATATCATTTTGGTAATCAGGGTTCATGATGGAGAGAAGAACACAGCAGATTTCCTGAACTGTACATGATTCATATGATAGGTCATCTGTGAAGAGTTATATAAAATCGCCATCAGACTAATATGGCAGGATGTATTCTCTGCTGATGCGGAGTGAAAGGGTATGATTTAAAGGCCCAAAGAAACAAATTGTGTTGCTAGTAGTTCCTAGCAGAGTCTGGGTAGTTTTGCCTTTAGCCTGAAATATTCTAACAGAAGAGAGAAATAAATGTACAAAGAAAGAAACTGGTAAAAATACATAGCAGAAAGGGATTCTGAAAAAAATTTTTATTAAGGACAAATATTGATTTAAATACCTGTGTTTAAGTTTTCAATTTAAAAAAATTTACCTTGACTACTGAGCTCCCTAAATCCCAAGACGACCAAGTGAACATATTTCCCAAAGGATTACATGATTTATGTTTAATTTCAAAGAACTTGGTGATTTGAGGTTGCTTTAAATTTAAAGGACAAATATAAAAAATGGAATGGAAGCAGATGTGTTAACTCTATTCTGAGGAAAAAGAATTCCTAACAAAGCAACCAGACTCCAGGACAGCATTAGCACTCCCTTGAAAAGTGAAAGCAGACAGTATTAAACTTTTAAAAGCTTACTTTGAAAGAATGTGGAATTGTTTAATATCATTTTAGTGTGGAGGAAAGGAAGAGACTATGTTACATTATTTATCCCAGGATCTTTGAAGGCAGGCAGCTTTTTTTCTCAGCTGGCTCATTTTAGTGTTAATGAGAATTAAGCTCATATATCAGAGAGAGAATAATAAACCTTTAAATGTCAACCCAAAGGAGGTCTTTATTTTTCTACTTACAACTGTGAAGCAGGGAAGATAATTTAAGATATGAAAACCAGAAAAATTACATGAAAATGTATTAATGGGAAACTGGAAGTGGCATGAAATTGCAGAATATTTGAACAAGAAAGGATTTTACCAGCACATTCAGCCCACAATAGTGAGGGAAATGAATACTCCTTTCAGAAATTGACAACATGGAATTAGAAACTTGCAGTAAAAGTATGGAAATGTAGCCCCTTATACTTGTCTTTGTAATGGCAACTGGGAACACGTACACACTAACTTTATCATTATCTGTAATGTTGAGCCGATTGATGGTTTAGAAAGCAAGATTTCTGTCTTGTACATGACACTAAATTAGAAAAAATAATAAGTAAATAATGAAGAGCCATTCAGGGTGCTGCTAAAGGACTTAAATCTTTGCAGCACAACTGTTGAGCCAGCAATAATAAATATGCTTAGAGTTTAGGGTAGAGTAAAATGTTCCTTTTGAAGACAGCAAGAGCAGGTCTCTCAGAGAGTGTCACCAGGTGCCAACCAAAAAGATATCTGAGTTAGAAAAATCGTTCAAACTGAGTGATTCAACAAATTCAACAGAGAAAGAGAAAATTATGATTCAAGAATAGAACACTCATCTGGGCATAAAGGAATTCTCAGAGAGACCTGTGTGCAGCTAAACCAGACTTGCTCTGAGCACATAATTTAGGAGAAATTTGGAACATATTCAAACAAATGAGCAGCTTATCTCGGAGAATTAAAGGATGTGCCTTCTTTCTCCCCAGCACCAAGGTTTTGTTACAGCTGCTTCTGTTGTTGTTATTGTGGTTATTCTTAGCATATATCTGCTACGCTTCCTAAATCTAATTACTTTTTTACTTTCTTAATACTTAGGTGGTCTATGACTTTAAGTCATGGAAGGTAGAAAAGTTGAAAGTGTACAACTAGGGTGGAACTTTGCAGAGGAGCCATTCACATAATCACTGATACTCAGATTAAGGCTGATTTACATATTTGCAGGCTTCCTGATCACCTCTGTGATGGGACTGAGGATCACATGAGGCTTCCTGAAGCTCAAACCGTCTGTCATTGGGACCGATATTCCACTATTAGAGATTCAGTCCTTGAAGAATTTTTTGGGTTTTGCAGTTACCCACATGCAGGTAAAAGCTTGTGAGAATGGTGTTTTATGTCACTGTGAGCTCAGTCTTTAGGAAGAGGTTAAAGAACAATTTGTTATAATCACAAGTAGGGAATAGGGGCAGTCAGAAAATATTTCATTAATTTAGTTTACGGCAATTAACTCATGGGTTACTACGTGGATTTAATGGAAAGTTTGCAAAGTGATACCTCGTTTTCTTTTCTTTTTCCTCTTTACTCGTCCTTCTCTGTCTCTTTTTAAGGGCTTTACTGAGAAACTTGTGCTGCCCACCTACAGAAGTGTGCACTGTAAATTACATCAATTATGAAGCACATAAAGCATCTCTATGCTGCACTTTCCTTCTCTGTTTGCTAGTCCCCCCTCTCATGTTTACAAAAGCCCTGTTCTCTTAGGCAGCTTGCAGGCCTTACTCTTGCTAACAAGAGAAGATCTGATAGAAAATTCGCTCTAAGCTATTAATGATTTATTATGTGGCTCCTGCCATATAGATAAATGTTTCTGCGAAGAAGAGGAAAGAGAGAGGATAGAAAGAAAAGGGCAATGGTTAACCAATTGCTTAACCAAACCCAAAGAATCACTAATGGAAACCTTTCAAACATTATGACACTTGTAGGAGGGAGATACTTTTGGGGTTATTGGAGGCTCCCCTAACATTCTTCAAATCATTCTGTTTCTGTGTGAGGCGAACATGGCTTGCATTTAGGAGGAAGTTAACATGTACGTTACAGGGAGGTCGGGTCAATACTTTATTAAAATTAGAGTCATATTTTTCATCTCAGGATAGATTTTTTTCTATAAATCAGCAGTATTCTCACTCTCAACCCTCAAAAGCAAACGGATTTGGGGGCAGAAACACAAGAAATCTCTGAAGAGAAATGTATTCCCCATCTCACACCAAAAATTATAATGCAATACAAAGACAAATAATATAATTTTTAATAAAACTTTTTTTGTATTTTATGTGATAGAATATTTTCCTTTAGCTTGGATGTATGAGGATATATCACACTATAAAGAATATTGATGGGAGAAGATTGTGGGAAGTTGATGTAGGATAAGAACAAAAAATAATTTTGTTTGGAAATTATTCACAATGTTGTTTCAGAGCATGGCAATCTTATTTTTCTTTTTCCTTTTAAGAATTCTGAATTAGGGTGCTGTCAGGAAACAGCACACTTGAACTCAACAATTGAGAGGAATTTGATAAAGGAACCATTTGTAAAAGAGTGGGTGGGGTTTACAAGGGATGCTGCAGTACCAAAGGGCAAGCAAGGAGGAAACAAGAACGAGAAACTGCGTGGGAAGATCGGGGGGAGGGACAGATTGGGAGTTTGGGATTGACGTGTACACACTGCGATATTTAAAATAGATAACCAACAAGGACCTACAGTATAGCACAGGGAACTCTGCCCAATACTCTGTAACAACCTAAATGAGAAAAGAATTTGAAAAAGAATAGATGCATGTATATGTATAACTGAATCACTTTGCTGTACACCTGAAACTAACAGAACATTGTTAATCAACTCTACTCCAATATAAAATAAAAATTTTTTAAAATAAAATAAAAAATAAAAAGTATATGTAATACTACCAAAAAAAAAAGAGAGAGAAAGAAAAAAGATGGGAAGGGCTATCTGATAGGCCTATGGCCTTCTGTAATGGAAGCAGCCATATGATGGTGACCTAGTAGGAGAGAACAGGAAAAATAAAAACCTTAGCCAGCCTCCCTCTCTTCCCATCAAACTAGTTCCTGTCCCCACTTCTCAGCAAAACCAAAGGGAAGCCAAATTTTTATCCAATTTAATTTAACACGTTTCAATTTTTATACCTGGGTTGTTCATTTTCCCATCTTCAAGATCAGCCTCATTGAAGCATTTCAGTTTGGTGTTTTCTCTCTGTTTTCAGACTATTTCTTCTATTCTCATTCTGTTCTTAATAATTTCAGAAGATTTTTATTACCCTCCCTCCCACTAACATCATACCATGATGCTAAGTACAGTCATGGTTTATACTGGTAGGTCTCAAATTGGAGCAATATTCTGACAGCTATTCTTGGATTCCACAACTGTTCTAGAAACTGGGAGGGCTATATTCCATGAAACATGTAATGCTTTCTCAAATTACTATTATTGAGACTTTACACTAAGAAGAGAAAATTGGTTGGAGTCCAAGGAACAGGTAAGTAGAAGAAACATCACTTCAAACTGTAATGTAGTTTGGCCTCCCCTAGTGATACAACAAGAATTAACATTGGAATGTTCACAGCTTTCTTTTCTCCAGAATCCTACGATAGTCATGTTTTGCTTCCTCTCTCTCCTTCTGTAGAGAGAGTGTTCTTAATTGATAAGACAGATATTAGATCCCGTAACATCATACAGTGATAGAGTTGCAGGAGAGAAGGAAGGAAGAGAATACTTGCATGGGAGATAAGTATGAAGGGAAAGCTGGGGTTAATATAATGAGATTGTTTAAAATACCTGGAGTATAAAGAAAGCAGGTAAAGGGGATTCCTAAGGACTATGCATTTAGAGCCTTATCATAATTTTTCATGCAAGCAAATATTTTTGAGTGTTTGTTAGACTCCTTTTAGTTCCCAATCACGCTTCCTCAAACTATGCCACTACTTTGAATCAGGACTATGTAGATACCAAATTTATAAAAATTATTCTTTTGGAGACTGTGAGTCAGGATTCTAGATCTTACATAGGCACATGACCATACTATATCAGAGCTGAGAGATTATTTATCATAACCGCCAAATTGTTGGAACAGTTGTGGAAAGATGAGGGGAGGGTATTGGCAGAAAGTGGTATCATACCTGAATTGATGGTTATTGGAATAACTAAAGAAAACCATAAAGACCACACTGATATGACTGAAACAATCAAATGAGAATTCACTAAATTAAGAAAGACATGGTTCAGGAATTGGCCATTTTGGAGTCAGAGAATGGCCATTACTCTTAGAAGAGACTGCCAGGTCTAGCACTAAAATATTGTATGAACTCAAAGTTACCAAGAATGAGGTTTCTGGGGAGACTGACTCACTACCTGGAATGAATGTATGGTAGGCTGGACCATTACCCATAATCAGATGCTACAACTATTAGTAAATATTTGTGGACAAGGGAATATTTTTCTGTCTTTGTGTCCATACTAGAAGAATTCCTATGCCATCTGCCAAGAAACAGTATGAAAAGTTTATACTTTCTGAGTTTATACTTTCTGAGTTTATACTCAGTATATACTGAGTTTATACTTTCTGAGTTTATACTCACCTAAGTCAACTTCATATGAAAGCAATTTGCAGAAATTAGTAAGAATTAGACTGCTGCTCTGCTGAGCTTGCCTATCTCGTCTACAGGTGAACTCAACTGAGCTAAGGTGAAAAGGCATCAAATCTATTGACCATCAAGGAACAGGATGAAATTCAATCCTGAGGTGCTAGGGCAAATGTGAGAAGCCAGAAGTCACCCAAGTACTCCCCTATTCCTTGAAAGTTGACACTTGAACTGAAATCCAATTGGGTGAGTGTAAGAAGGTCCACTAGTCTTAATTAAAGGATGCCCCAGAGCCAGGCTCATGGGAAACAGACCCACTAAATGCTACCAGTGAGTCATAAGCAGCATTGCTGTGATTTGTGACACAAGTGGGATATCTAGTAGCTAAATATTCCCACGCAATCTTTCCTCCCTTTAATGAAGGCAAAGCCTTGGAGGTGGAGGTGTTAAATGCTAGAGCCTCATGTTTGTTTCCTGGGAAATTACCCATTTCCCAGTTGAGCAAAAGTGTGGCTGAACATAAATTATTAAAACGGGCATGGTCACAGATTTTACCTTTGCTCCATCCCACCAATAGTAATGCTATGATTTCCAAATCAATTTCCCTCCATCCTTTCTTCTCCTAAAGAGGAAATATTCTTTCTCATTGCAGCTGGTGACAAGAGGATTTGCAGGAAGAAATCTGGAGGTAAAAAGCACATTGGGAGAACTGTGGAGAAAGTTGTAAGTGGAGTAGCTGAAAGGTGAGAGACATGGGTAGGCCAGAAACAAAAGATTTTAAATTAGTATTTCTGAGGATTATGTAATCTCATATACAGTTTTGGAAAAATGCAATTTAATATTTTTAGGTAATTTAATATTTTACCTTGATTTAGTCGTTCAAAAATATGTTGTTAGGAATTAACTAGGGACAGTAGGAAAACAAAAGGCTAACCAAGTGCTGGTTCTCATGGAATTCACCTTGCAGGTGTTTTGTGTATTGTGGTCTCTTGCGGTTTGCTGAATATCCATCCTCATCAGTATTCAGTGATGGACCCTACACGTTCTGGGTTTATAACATTTACAGTAGGAAAAAAAAAAATACAGGCAAAATTTGCCTTTGGCCGTCAAGCCTCAGTCTCATTTTCTACATGTTCCTCCTAGGTTCTGGAGTTTTTGCATCAAACCCCTTCCAATTTCTACACCTTGTATTCTGCTCCTTCTTTCTGATCTTAAAATCTGCATGTTGTACTTTTGGGGGGAAGTTTCTTAATTTCTTAGAACTTCAAATTTTTTGATTTGTAAAGTAAGGATACTAGTCTCTGAACTCTAATTCATTGTGTTGCTAATGAAGATCAAACAAGATAATGAAAGAGAAAGTGATTTGGAAACTAAACTGCTGTATAACTATGAGTAATTAGGAGCAAAATTATTTACAGCCTGGCTGAACCTTAGAGTATGGAGAAATTTCGAAAGTGACATTTACCAGGCCCCTCCCCTAGAGATTTTGATCCAGCTGATTTGGGGTCTTGGCTTCAGAATATTTTAGAAGCTTCCCAGTGATTCTATTATTAGGCAGCCAGTGTTCACCATTGGCTGAGAGAGTTCATTACTTCCCCATGACAGGTTTTCTTTTTTAAAAAATTTTAGTTCTCACCATGAATTGTGAAACTAGGGACTTTTTCTTCTTTTGAAGGATTTTCAGCTTCCAGAGAGATATTAGCAAATATCTATGAAGATACTCTTGCTAGAGAACCTTTGATGCCTCCTGTAGGATTTGCCTTCTTCTTCTACCTATGAGGACCAACCTTGGAATAGTCATAGAAGTCAAAATCAGAAAATGATATGAGCAGATTACCAAATCGGGCACATACTAGAAGGGACTAGTGTGGGGTATTTTAGGCCTCACAATCATAAATAGCAGTAGAATCTGTGATAAGGGCTGTCTTTATGACCTGTAGATTTTAGAATATTCTGGTGACGCGTTTTCCTACAGTAGTCCCCTCTTCTATCTTGCCCACTCTCCCCAGCAGCTAGATTGTTCCCTGCCTCCTTTGGTGTGTGAAGTCAAAATACTTTAGCCATTGGAATAACTTGGTTGGAATTTTATCATTGCAATCATGAGCAGCACTGCATTGAAAAGAGGTTAATTAACTTTACCTAATTTTTCTTCTGCCAGAATGTATTTAGTGTAAATTACTCATGTTTAATAGAGTATTTGATAAATTCATATATAGCCATATATATATTTAGAATTTTAATTTTAATTTTAATCACGTGACAACTGGCAGCAAGTTTCCAGTTTCTTTTGCTAAACATCTGCACACTTTATTAGCCCATTTATATTTACATTTTCCTTTGCTAAAAGTGTATTTCCATCTTTTAAACTGAGTTTTAAAATAATTAATCATCTGCTTGTTTACCTGATGCTGAAGACAAGTCTGAAAATTTCCAATGGAATTCAAAGCAGCCGTCCTAATCATTACTAGTCATCATCATACCTGCAATTGTTGTGCTGCTATTTTTTTAAAAAATAATATAAAGATTCATTTGAAGAATTAAAATAGAAACAATTAATTAATTGCAGATCATGCTTTACTCATATAAAGGATTAGCAGAAAGGCAATTTATTCTGTATGTCAGGGGTATTGATTGCATATTGGAGAACTTTAGTTTCAGAGCATTTATGTAGCCTTGACTTAAGATCATCTGAAATATCAAAAACGAACTAAGAAATCTGATAGTCCAGGAACAAGTGTTTGCATTATGAAAATGTTTTGCCATAGAGATCTTTGAAAGTTAACTATGTGAGTGTTAAGGTCATACATTGTTGTTAACATGGTAAATTAAAACTAATGATTCATCTGTGAGAAATTATCTTGAAAAAATTTTTAAACTTTACAACTGTATACACAAATTTGTTCATCTTTATATTTTGTAGGCTTTGAAAAAAAAGGAAATGGGCTAAATATCTAACAATTGGACACTAATAAGGTAAATGACATTATATTTACTGGATGAACAATTGTAAAGTTTTTAAATTGAATATTTACGAAATCTTACAAATTGTATACTTAAAATGATTAAGATAGTAAATTTTATATAATGTGTATTTTACCTCAAGAAAAAGATATTATAAAATATGGAAGCAGTGCTTATTAGCATATAATATTGGATGAAAAGCAGAATAAGTTATGAATATAGGATACAATTATGGCAAATATACACACAGATGGAAAAAGACAGTATATATTCAAAAATCAAAATTGTATTATTTAAAGAGGTAATATCATGGATAATTTTTCTTCTACTTAATATTCAATATTTTTTTTCTAGTTTTTATAAAATATTGGCTATATTCCCTGTGTTGTACAGTATATATACATATATATATTTTAAACATCTTTGTTGGAGTATAATTGCTTTACAATGTTGTGTTAGTTTCTGCTGTATAACAAAGTGAATCAGCTAAATATATACATATATCCCCATATACCCTCCCTCTTGAATCTCCCTCCCACCCTCCCTATCCCACCCATGTAGGTTGTCACAAAGCACCAAGCTGATCTCCCTGTGCTATGTGGCTGCTTCCCACTAGCTACCTATTTTACATTTGGTAGCGTATATATATCAATGCTACTCTCTTGCTTCGTCCCAACTTACCCTTCCCCCTCCCAGCGTCCTCAAGTCCATTTTCTACATCTGCATCTTTATTCCTGTCCTGCCCCTAGGTTCATCAGAACCATTTTTTTTTTAGATTCCATATATATGTGTTAGCATACAGTATTTGTTTTTCTCTTTCCGACGTACTTCACTCTGTATGACAGACTCTAGGTCCATTCACCTCACTCCAAATAACACAATTTCATTATTTTATGGCTAAGTAATATTCCACTGTATATATGTGCCCCATCTTCTTTATCTGTTCGTCTGTCTATGGACACCTAGGTTGCTTCCAGGTCCCGGCTACTGTAAATAGTGCAGCAATGAACATTGTGGTACATGACTCTTTTTGATTTATGGTTTCCTCAGGGCAAATGGCCAGTGGTGGGATTGCTGGGTCATATGGTAGTTCTACTTTTAGTTTTTTAAGGAACCTCCATACTGTTCTCCATAGTGGCTGTATCAATTGACATTCCCACCAACAGTGCAAGAGGGTTCCCTTTTCTCCACACCCTCTCCAGCATTTATTGTTTCTAGATTTTTTGATGATGGCCATTCTAACCGGTGTGAGGTGATACCTCATTGGAGTTTTGATTTGCATTTCTCTAGTGATTAGTGATGTTGAGCACCCTTTCATGTGTTTGTTGGCAATCTGTATATCTTCTCTGGAGAAATGTCTGTTAGGTCTTCTGCCCATTTTTGGATTGGGTTGTTTTTTTGATATTGAGCTGCATGGGCCGCTGTATATTTTGGAGATTAATCCGTTGTCAGTTGCTTCGTTTGCAAATACTTTCTCCCATTTTGAGGGTTTTCATCTTGTTTATGGTTTCCTTTGCTGTGCAAAAGCTTTGAAGTTTCATTAGGTCCCATTTGTTTATTTTTGGTTTTATTTCCATTTCTCTAGGAGGTGGGTCAAAAAGGATCTTGCTGTGATTTATCTCAAAGAGTGTTCTGCCTATGATTTCCTCTAAGAGTTTTATAGTATCTGGCCTTACATTTAGGTCTTTAATCCATTTTGAGTTTATTTTCATGTATGGTGTTAGGGAGTGTTCTAATTTCATTCTTTTACATGTAGCTGTCCAGTTTTCCCAGCACCACTTATTGAAGAGGCTGTCTTTTCTCCATTGTATACTCTTGACTCCTTTATCAAAGATAAGGTGACCATATGTGCATGGGATTATCTCTGGGCTTTCTATCCTGTTCCATTGATCTATATTTCTGTGTTTGTGCCAGTACCATACTGTCTTGATTACTGTAGCTTTGTAGTATAGTCTGAAGTCAGGGAGCCTGATTCCTCCAGCTCTGTTTTTCTTTCTCAAGATTGTTTTGGCTATTCGGGGTCTTTTGTGTTTCCATACAAATTGTGAAATTTTTTTGTTCTAGTTCTGTGAAAAATGACATTGGTAGTTTGATAGGGATTGCATTGAATCTGTAGGTTGCTTTGGGTAGTATAGTCATTTTCAACATGTTGATTCTTCCAATCCAAGAACATGGTATATCTCTCCATCTGTTTGTATCATCTTTAATTTCTTTCATGAGAGCCTTATAGGAGAGCCTTATAGTTTTCTGCATACAGGGCTTTTGTCTTCTTAGGTAGGTTTGTTCCTAGGTATTTTATTCTTTTTGTTGCAGTGGTAAGTGGGACTGTTTCCTTAATTTCTCTTTCAGAGCTTTCAACATTAGTGTATAGGAATGCAAGAGATTTCTCTGCGTTAATTTTGTATCCTACTACTTTACCAAATTCATTGATTAGCTCTAGTAGTTTTCTGGTAGCATCTTTAGGATTCTCTATGCATAGTATCATGTCATCTACAAACAGTGACAGCTTTACTTCTTTTCTGATTTGGATTCCTTTTATTTCTTTGTCTTCCATGACTGCTGTGGCTCAAACTTCCAAAACTATGTTGAATAATAGTGCTGAGACTGGGTACCCTTGTCTTGTTCCTATCTTAGAGGAAATGCTTTCAGTTTTTCACCATTGAGAATGATGTTGGCTGTGGGTTTGTCATATATGGCCTTTATTATGTTGAGGTAGGTTCCCTCTATGCCTACTTTCTGGAGAGTTTTTTATCATAAATGGGTGTGGAATTTTGTCAAAAGCTTTTCCTGCCTCTATTGAGATTATCATACAGTTTTTGTCCCTCAAATTGTTAATATGGTTTATCACATTGATTGATTTGCATATATTGAAGAATCCTTGCATTCCTGAGATAAACCCCACTTGATCATAGTGTATGATCCTTTTAATGTGCTGTTGGATTCTGTTTGCTAGTATTTTGTTGAGAATTTTTGCATCTATGTTCATCAGTGATATTGGTCTGTAGTTTTCTTTCTTTGTGACATCGTTGTCTGGTTTTGGTATCAGGGTGATGGTGGCCTCATAGAATGAATTTGGGAGTGCTCCTCCCTCTGCTATATTTTGAAGGAGTTTGAGAAGGAAATGTGTTAGCTCTTCTCTAAGTGTTTGATACAATTTAGCCTGTGAAGCCACCTGGTCCTGGGCTTTTGTTTGTTGGAAGATTTTTAATCAGTTTCAATTTCACTGCTTGTGATTTGTCTGTTTATATTTTCTATTTCTTCCTGGTTCAGTCTCCGGCTTTTCTAACAATTTGTCCATATCTTCCAGGTTTTCCATTTTATTGGCATGTAGCCACTTGTAGTAATCCCTCATGATTCTTTGTATTTCTGCAGTGTCAGTTGTTACTTCTTTTCATTTCTAATTGATTTGAGTCTTCTCCATTTTTTTCTTGATGACTCTGGCTAGTGGTTTATCAATTTTGTTTATCATCTCAAAGAACCACCTTTCAGTTTTATTGATCTTTGTTATTGCTTCCTTCATTTCTTTTTCATTTATTTCTGATCTGAACTTTATGATTTCTTCCCTTCTGCTAACTTTGGGGTTTTTTCGTTCTTATTTCTCTAAGTGCTTTAGGTGTAAGGTTAGGTTTTTTATGTGAGGTTTTTCTTGTTCCTTGAGGTAGGATTATATTGCTTGCTATAAACTTCACTCTTAGAACTGCTTTTGTGCTTCCCATAGGTTTTGGGTCATCATGTTTTCACTGTCATTCGCTTCTAGCTCTTTTTTGATTTCCCCTTTGAGTTCTTCAGTGATCTCTTGGTTATTTAGATGTGTATTGTTTAGCCTCCATGTGTTTTTATTTTTTACAGATTATTTTTCCCTGTAATTGATATCTAGTCTCATAGCGTTGTTGTCGGAAAAGATAGTTGATACGATTTCAATTTTCTTAAATTTACCAAGGCTTGATTTGTGACCCAAGATATGATCTATCCTAGAGAATGTTCCATGAGCACTTGAGAAGAAAGTGTATTCTGTTGTTTTTGGATGGACTGTCTTATAAATATCAATTAAGTCCATCTTGTTTAATGTATCATTTAAAGCTTGTGTTTCCTTATTTATTTTCATTTTAGAAGATCTGTCCATTGGTGAAAGTGGGGTGTTAAAGTCCCCTACTATGATTGTGTTACTGTCAATTTCCCCTTTTTTAGCTGTTAGCACTTGCCTTATATATTGAGGTGTTCCTATGTTGAGTGCATAAATATTTACAATTGTTATATCTTCTTCTTGGATTGATCCCGTGATCATTATGTAGGGTCCTTCTTTGTCTCTTGTAATAGTCTTTATTTTAAAGTCTATTTTATCTGATATAAGTATTGCTACTACCAGCTTTCTTTTGATTTGCATTTGCATGGAATATCTTTTTCCATCCCCTCACTTTCAGTCTGTATGTGTCCCTAGGTCTGAAGTGGGTCTCTTGTAGACAGCATATATATGGCTCTTATTTTTGTATCCATTCAGCAAGCCTGTGTCTTTTGGTTGGAGCATTTAATCCATTTACATTTAAGGTAATTATCGATATGTATGTTCCTATTATCATTTTCTTAATTGTTTTGGGTTTGTTATTGTAGGTCTTTTCCCTCTCTTGTGTTTCCTGCCTAGAGAAGTTCCTTTAGCATTTGCTGCAAAGCTGGTTTGGTGGTGTGAATTCTCTTAACTTTTGTTTGTCTGTAAAGGTTTTAATTTCTCCGTCAAATCTGAATGAGATCCTTTCTGGGGAAAGTAATCTTGGTTGTAGGTTTTTCCCTTTCATCACTTTAAATATGTCCTGCCACTCCCTTTTGGCTTGCACAGTTTCTGCTGAAAGATCAGCTGTTAACCTTATGGGGATTCCCTTGTATGTTATTTGTTGCTTTTCCCTTGCTGCTTTTAATATTTTTTCTTTGTAGTTAATTTTTGATAGTTTGATTAATATGTGTCTTGGCGTGTTTCTCCTTGGATTTATCCTGTATGGGACTCTCTGTGCTTCCTGGACTTGATTGACTGTTTCCTTTCCCATATTAGGGAAGTTTTCAACTATAATCTCTTCAAATATTTTCTCAGACCCTTTCTTTTTCTCTTCTTCTTCTGGGACCCCTATAATTCGAATGTTGGTGCGTTTAATGTTGTCCCAGATGTCTCTGAGACTGTCCTCAATTCTTTTCATTCTTTTTCTTTATTCTGCTCTGCAGTAGTTATTTCCACTATTTTATCTTCCGGTCACTTATCCGTTTTTCTGCCTCAGTTATTCTGCTAATGATTCCTTCTAGAGAATTTTTAATTTCATTTATTGTATTGTTCATCATTGTTTGTTTGCTCTTTTGTTCTTCTAGGTCCTTATTAAACGTTTCTTGTATTTTCTCCATTCTATTTCCAAGATATGGATCATCTCTACTTTCATTATTCTGAATTCTTTTTCAGGTAGACTGCCTATTTCCTTTTAATTTGTTTGGTCTGGTGCGTTTTTACCTTGCTCCTTCATCTGTTGCATATTTCTCTGTCCTCCCATTTTGCTTAACTTACTGTGTTTATGGTCTCCTTTTCTCAGGCTGCAGGTTCGTAGTTCCCGTTTTTTGTAGGTGTCTGCCCCCAGTGGGTAAGGTTGGTTCAGTGGCTTGTGTAAGGTTCCTGGTGGAGGGGACTGGTGCCTGTGTTCTGGTGTGGGGGGCTGGATCTTGTCTTTCTGGTGGCTGGGCCACATCCAGTGGTGTTTTTTGCGGTTTCTGTGTACTTAGTATGATTTTAGGCAGCCTCTCTGCTAATGGGTGTGGTCGTGTTCCTGTCTTGCTAGTTGTTTGACATGGTGTGTCCAACATTGGAGCTTGCTGGCCCTTGGGTGGAGCTGGGTCTTCACGTTGACATGGAGATCTCTGGGAGAGCTCTCGCTGATTGATATTACATGGAGCCGGGAAGTCTCTGGTAGTCCAGTGTACTGAACTTGGCTCTCCCACCTCAGAGGCTCAGGCCTGACACCAGGCCGGAGCACCAAGACCCTGTCAGCCACATGGCTCAGAAGAAAAGGGAGAAAAAAAAGGAAAGAAAAAAAATTCCAAAAATATAATTAAAATAAAATCATGAAAATAAAAAAAAAATTTATTTATTAAAATTAAAAAATTAATTAGTAATTTAAAAAGAGAGCAAACAAACCAATAAATAAATCTACCAGTGTTAGTAAGCACTGAATACTATACTAAGATAAACATAAAAATCAGAAACAAGTCAGTCACAGACAGCAAACCTCAAGTCTACAGTTGGTCCCATAGTCCACCACCTCAATTTTGGGTTGATTCATTGTCTATTCAGGTATTCCACAGATGCAGGGTACATCAAGTTGATTGTGGAGATTTAATCCACTGGTCCTGAGGCTGCTGGGAGAGATTTCCCTTTCTCTTCTTTGTTCGCACAGCTCCCGGGGTTCAGCTTTGGTTTTGGCCCCGCCTCTGCGTGTAGGTTGTCCTTAGGCTTCTGTTCCTTTTGGGAGGTCTGAGGTCTTCTGCCAGCATTGAGTAGCTGTTCTGTAGTAGGTGTCCCACATGTAGATGTATTTTTGATGTATTTGTGGGGAGGAAGGTGATGTCCATGTCTTACTCCTCTGCCGTCTTGAAGGTCCCACCCCCCATTCAATATTTTTAAACATTCTTTTACAGGAAAACAAGCATTAACACTCTGAAAATATAACAAAATAGACTGAATTTGTATACGAGAGATCAGGGACCCTTTCCAATTATTATTCGTCATTAGTCCTATCATCTAATCAGATGTGTAAATGAACTCAATAATTTACTTTTATTTTTGTACTGCATGTTTCATGCAAAATGTTACTGCAAATAAACAGATTTTCAAATACAAACAAGAATTTGTGTGGGTGAGAGACAGAGGTAGTTATTCAATGTCTCTTTTGAAAGACAAGACAAAAATAATCAGAAAAAGATGCTGCTGATGAAAGTGATGAAAACATAGGGGCTATTTTTATTTTCTTTGTTACAGGAATGCCTCATCATTCTAACACTGCTGAGTACTGAGGGGTTCTTAATAAAACTTAAAACTGTCTTTTAAGCACTAAAACTAAAGAGCAAATAAACACGAACAAATATTTTGATGGGAATCTTTCTGGAATGTATTACACACTTCCCTGCCTTCCTAAATGGTATCCACTGAATGTAATCTGACCTTTTTTGGTTTGACTTACATTAATGGCTCTACACTGCTGAGCTTGTACAATTCTCGTTTTGTAGTTGCTCTATCTCTTCCCTTGCTATCAAATGTTACTTCTTTAACAAATAACATGAAGCTGCCTCAATAGAACCACCTAATACTTCCATTTGAATTTCCTGTGTCCCATTTTCTCTAATCAGGTCAACTCTGTAATAAGCTTTTTTGAGCTTCACATGTCATGTGGTTAATAATGTAAATCATATGACATTCTGAGGAATAAAGGTCTGAGTTTTTGCAAAGTTCTTTTGACAGGCCAGAGGCTGTGCTCTTAATTCTGAATGTATAACTATATCCTGGAATGGTCAGGCTTCCAGGAATCTGGCCCCCACATAAGTGTAGAGCCACAGAACTACTGTAATGCAGAACCAGTAGAAAACAGGAAAAAAATGCTGATTAGCAAATTATGTTTTGTGGATGTTGTGTTAATGGGTAAAATGGAAGTAGTCCAAGAAGAAGCCAGGAGTTGGAAAACTTCCAAATGGGCAGAAGTTAGCACATGGAATACTGAAATGCAGAAGAGAAAGGAGAGTCTTTTCTATCATGAGAGCTTTCAATATTCAGTATATATGAGGCTTTTCCCATAGCAGCTGAATGTGAGTTTTTCTGAATGCCCAGCAATTAATACTGAAGGAAAGAGCAAGGAGACTACAAAAGTTCCCCCAAAATGGAAGAGACTAAAAAATTCTAGTATCTTTAAATAAAATAGACATTTCTAATTGTTACATTCTGAAGCCAGCATCAGAGATTTGACAGAAGATCTGTATAAACTCATGAAATGTAATAACCCCACCACTCCAGCCAGAACAAAATTCCTATGTTTTAAGACTGGGTGGGAAGTCAAAGAACTCAGTTCTATTTCCAGAATTACTTTTCTATAGCATGGTACAAGTTCTTTCCTCCTTCTGGACCTTTTTCTTTCTTCTTCCTTCCTTCCTCCCTCCCTTCCTTTCTCCCTCTCTCCCTCCTCTCTGCCTCCCCTCTTCCCTCCTTTCCTTCCTTCCTTTAAATCTCAGTTGTAAAATGAGGGCATGGAAAAGAACACTGCTAAGGCTCCTTTTAGAGCTCAAATAGAAAGTCATCATCTTTCACAACTTTTCTATAGCATTGTAAGAAGTTAACCACTATCTCCTTGAAACACTTTTTTTTTTTTTTTTTTTTTACTTCCATGGCACATCATTCTCCTAGGTTTCCAATTCCTCCTCTGATTGGTTTTTCTTTGCTTTGTCAGCAATTTCTTTTCTGAAAACTTTCAACTATTAATGAGAGTCTCTTTGGGTTAAATTCTGGTACCTTTTTTCTTTAAACTCTAAATTCTATTCCTGGGAAAATTCATTCATTACCATTTTTTGAATTAAAAAATATTTTTGAAATATAATGTAATAAAAGTACATAAAGCATAAATGTATAGTTTTATAGATTAAAGAATAATTATAAAGCACACATTCAGATAATCGCCACCTAAATCAAGAAATAAAACACTGGGAATAAAAACATGTAAATGTCTATGGTCATAAACCACTGAGTTTTCAGGGTTATTTGCTTTTGCCGCAAATCTGACTGATATAATAAACCCTAAAATTTTTATTTTAAAGTCCCATTGATAAGTTTTATGGCTATCCTCACAATCATATTCTTCTTGGCTTTAATGAGAAGTATTTAATCACTTCCCAGGAATTCATTTTCTGTTACCATGGAATATTTGAGAAAAAGTATTTTTAAAAATCATGCATGGAATTCAATTTTTACTACATAATTTTCATTCATCTATTATGTTATAATCTGTTAATATAGTAAATTACTTTATTCAATTTTTAAATGTTGAACCAACCTTGCATGTAAACTTACTTTGGTCATGTTGAGTTATTCTTTCTAAAAAATATTTCTGAATTAAGACTGTCAATATCTTGTTTAAGAATTTTGGATTATAAATCAGTGATGCAAGGATCGCTCCACCTCTGTAGCAGCTCTGATCCACTTGACTTCTCATTCTAGAACCCAGGCAGAATGAGTAGTCCCTACCTGGGATACTACACCGTGTGACAGAAGAGTGCTGGAGGAAACTAGTGATGCCTCCTACAGCTTTACAAACAATGGAGTAGATGTGGTGGTCATTAAAATCACCCTCATCTTCTGGCCTGAAGCAATACCTTATATAAAAAGCAAGACCATATTTTTGAGGAATAAAATATACACAGAATAAAAAATAAAGCAATGTAAGTTTTAGTAGCAAACATATAGACAAGGGTCATAAACAATGCCAATAGCCTTAGAAATTCATATACAGTGAAAGTTTTGATAATAAATAGAAACAATTTAAATTTTAATACAAAGGAGTAAAAACAACCTTAAAATTTTGGTGGTTTGGACATCATCTAGATTTGGAGGACTGCGACTCATACTTGGAACATGCAAAAGGAAGAATATACTTTAATCAAAACAAATAACCAAATATGGAGAAAGGTGTATCAGAACTGCAGGTTAAAAAAGTGCATTAGATTTCTATTGCTGCATAACAAATTACTCCAAACCGTAGAAGCTTAAAACAACAAATATTTATTATCTCATAGTTTCTGGGTCAGGAATCTGGGAGCGGTTTAACTGGGTAGTTTAGGCTCAGAGTGTCTCATGGGATGTAGTTAAGGTGTTGGCCAGGGTTGCAGCTATCTCAAGCTTGACTAGGGGAGAAGCCACTTCCAAACTCACTCACATGGCTTTGACAGGCCTCACCAGATCTGCTTCAAAGCTCACTCACGTGTTCCTCTCCAAAGGGCTGCCTCATATCATGGCAACTGGCTTCCCCCAGAGCAAGTCATCTAAGAGAGAATGAGACTGTGCCCAAGAAGGAAGCCACAGCTTTTTAACCTAGTCTCAGAAGGGGATCATTAGGGGACATTTCAGAAGCTGCTTGACACAAAAAGTGTGTACATCTCTATGGAAATCCATAAGTCTGAAAATGAATAAGGTACAATTCTGAAAAACAATGAATTGATAAAGGACAACTCTCACTTTTTGTTTTATACACATCTGTATTTTTTGAATTTTTAAAAATGACAATTAGTATTCTAAAGAACAAGAGTAAAAAAATAAATAATAAATTATCAAGGTGAATTTTAAGGTCTTATCTCATAGTAAGTGAATATTCAGTTTTGTCTCATAATTAAATTATTTATCACTATAGGGATTGCTAAGAATGTGAAAAAATTGGCATTGGCCCAAGATTCTGACTTTCTATGGGCCAGCCCTAATGGAGTTATCCTGGTAGAGGGTAAGTGATAATTTAGATAATAATGAAGATTGAGCTACAAGGTTTAGCTCTCTGGAGTTGAATTAAAACTTCTGTGTCACGGGGATGCAGCCATTAGGTAAAAATGCTTGCTAAAACCTTAACCTGGTGAGGGAGGCCTTTTTGAACATAGGTAATTGTGATAAGAGTAAATAATTTGGGAGCATCTTGGTTGAAAGTGAAAGGAAATCCAAATCAAGTTGGTTTTTACAGAAAGGAAATATGTTGCTTCAAATAAGTGAAAAATTTAGAGGCTGAGCTGGTTCCAGGAGCTGTTTGTCAATCATAGAAGGAAATCTGAATAAGTCACAAATATGTAGAGAATAAACAACACACTCCTAACTGATGGGACAAAGAAGAAACCACAAGATAAATAGATAATACATTGAGATGAACAAAAACACAATGTACCAAAACTTATGGTATGGAACAAAAGCAGTGCTCTAAAGGAAGTTTATATCTGTAAGTACCTATATTAAAATAAGACAAAGAATCTGAAATCAATAACCTACTATTCTACCTTAAGAAATTAGAAAAAGAGAGCAAACTACATCCAAAGCAAATAACAGGGAACAAATAATGAAGATTAAAGTGGAGATATATGAAGTAGAGAGTAGAAAAATATGAGAAAATTGACAAAATCAAAATTGGTTATTTAAAAGACCAACAAAATTGACAAACCTAAGCAGACTGACCAAAAAAAAAAAAAGAGGGCTCATTTTACTAGAATCAGAAATGAAAGAGCAAACATTACTACCAACCTTAGAGAAATAGAAAAGATTATAATAGAATACCATGAACAATTATATGCCAACAAATTTAGATTACCTAAATGAGATGGACAAATTCCTAGAAACTCAAAAACTATCAAAACTTATTAAGAAATAGGATATCTGAAAACACCTATAGAAAGTAAAGAGAAACAGTCAGTCAAAAAACAAACAAACAAACAAACAAAAATCTCTAACACAGACTTCAATCTCTTCCAAAATTCTATGATCCCACCATTATCCAGATACCAAAGCTAGGCAGTAATGTCACAAGAAAAGAACACTACAGACTTATATCCCTTATGAATATAGATGCAAAAATTCTCAACAAGATACTAGCATTTTGACTCTAGCAGCATCTTAAAAAGATAATATATCATGACCAAGTAGAACTTATTGAAGAATACAAGGTGGTTCAACATACTAAAATCAATCAGTGCAATGCGTCTTGTATTAAACATTGCATTGGAAGACCCAGACTAGGAAATTAGACAGGAAAAAGAAATGAAGACATTTAGATTGGAAAGTAAGAAGTAAATCTATCTCTCTTCTCAGATAGCATGATCATATATATGGAAAACCCTAAAGAACTCACAAAAAAATGTGCTAATAAGTTCTGCGAAGTTTCAGGGTAAAGATCAATATACCAAAAAAATCAGTTCTCTTTCTACACACTGGCAATTAACAATCTGAAAATGACGTTAAGATAACGGTTTTATTTACAATAGCATAAAAAAGAATAAAATAGTTTAAAAATGTACCAAAATGTGCAGGACATACACAATGGAAACCCTAAAATACTGTTGAAAGAAATTAAAGAAAATCCAAATCAGTGGAAAAACATTTTGTATTCATGGACTGGAAATCTTTGGAGTTCAGAGAAGAGGAGGGAGACAGTGGCGTGTTAGAAATATTTGAAGAAATAGTGTCCATATAGTTTGAAAATTTAGTAAAAAATATAAGTCCACATGTCCTTGAAACTTAAAGAATCTCAAGTAGAATAAATACAACTGCATCTAAGCATATCATAGTTCGACTGTCGAAAACCAAAGATTACAAAAAGCCTTAAAAACAACTAGAATATTGTTGAAAGCTTTTTCTGCAACTATTGAGATGATCATATGGTTTTTCTCTTTCAATTTGTTAATATGGTTTATCACATTGATTGATTTGCATATACTGAAGAATCCTGGCATTCCTGGGATAAACCCCACTTGATCATGGTGTATGATCCTTTTAATGTGCTGTTGGATTCTGTTTGCTGGTATTTTGTTGAGGATTTTTGCATCTATGCTCATCAGTGATAATGGCCTGTAGTTTTCTTTCTTTGTGACATCTTTGTCTGATTTTGGTATTAGGGTGATGGTGGCCTCGTAGAATGAGTTTGAGAGTGTTCCTCCCTCTGCTATATTTTGGAAGAGTTTGAGAAGGATAGAACACTCTATGACATAAATCACAGCAAGATCCTTTTTGACCCACCTCCTAGAGAAATGGAAATAAAAACAAATAAATTGGACCTAATGAAACTTAAAAGCTTTTGCAAAGCAAAGGAAACCATAAACAAGACGAAAAGACAACCCTCAGAATGGGAGAAAATATTTACAAATGAAGCAACTGACAAAGAATTAATCTCCAAAATTTACAAGCAGCTCATGCAGCTCAGTATCAAAAAACAAACAACCCCATCCAGAAATGGGCAGAAGACCTAAATAGAGATTTCTCCAAAGAAGATGTACAGATTGCCAACAAACACATGAAAGAATGCTCAACATCATTAATCATTAGAGAAATGCAAATCAAAAGTACAATGTGGTATCACCTCACACCAGTTAGAATGGCCATCATCAAAAAATCTACAAACAATAAATGCTGGAGAGAGTGTGGGGAAAAGGGAACCTTCTTGCACTATTGGTGGGAATGTAAATTGATACAGCCACTATGGAGAACAGTATGGACGTTCCTTAAAAAACTAAAAATAGAACTACCATATGACCCAGCAATCCCACTACTGGGCATATACCCTGAGAAAACCATAATTCAAAAAGGGTCATGTACCACAATGTTCATTGCAGCTCTATTTAGCCAGGACATGGAAGCAACCTAAGTGTGCATCGACAGATGAATGGATAAAGAAGATGTGGCACATATATACAATGGAATATTACTCAGCCATAAAAAGAAACGAAATTGAGTTATTTGTAGTGAGGTGGATGGACCTAGAGTCTGTCATACAGAGTGAAGTAAGTCAGAAAGAGAAAAACAAATACCATACGCTAACACACATATATGGAATCTAAAAAAAAAAAAAAAAAAAAAAAGGTTCTGAAGAACCTAGGGGCAGGACAGAAATAAAGATGCAGACGTAGAGAATGGACTTAAGGACACAGGGAGGGGGAAGGGTAAGCTGGGATGAAGTGAGAGAGTGGCACGGACCTATATATACTACCAAATGTAAAATAGCTAGCTAGTGGGAAGCAGCCACATAGCACAGGGAGATCAGCTCGGTGCTTTGTGACCACCTAGAGGGGTGGGATAGGGCAGGTGGGAGGGAGACACAAGAGGGAGGAGATATGGGGATATATGTATATGTATAGCTGATTCACTTTGTTATAAACCAGAAACTAACACACCATTGTAAAGCAATTATACTCCAATAAAGATGTTAAAAAAAAAAGCAACTAGAATAATGAAAACAATTTCTACTGACTTCTTATCAGAAACTATAAGCCAAAGGACAATGGAATGTTATCTTTAAAATGATGTAAGGAAAAAAATTGCTGTTAGTATATAAGTATATATTGCTGTATATAAGTCTATATACAGTGGAAATATCCTTCAAAAATGTAGGCAAAATTTTCAGGTTGACAAAGGTGAGAATGTGTTTTCAGCAGACCTACACTATAAGAAATTAAGTTCTTTAGTCTAAATGAAAATGATACCAGATAGAAAGATGAAGAAATAAAAGACCAGAAATGGTAAATATGTGAGTGAAAATAAAATTTTTTTATTTTTAAATTTTTTAAAAAGACAGTGGACTGTTCAAACAAAAATAATGACAAAATGTTATCTTGGTGCATTTATAAAGTGTGTAGAAGTAAAATTCATGGCAACAATAGTACAAAGAAAGGAAATAGTATAAATGCAGATATAGTAATAAGAGGTTCTTATGTCATATGGAAATTAGGTGATATTAATTCAAAAGTTAGGGATGTGTATTTTAACCCTGATAAAATTACTACAATGTAAAATTAAACAATAGAGGATATACAATGGGTTAGAAATACTCAATCCATAAGAAGGCAGTAATGGAAGATAAAAAGGAAAAAAAAAGCCAATGGGACATATAGAAAACAAGTAGTAAGACAGTAGAACTATACATTAACATGTAAATAATTACATTAAAATGGATTAAACACTTTAATGAAAATAAAGAGATCAGATGAGAAATTAAAAGAACAACAACTAGATGGTCTTTACAGGGCATACAATTTAAATGTAAATATGCAGATTAATTAGAAGTAAAATGCTGTGGAAATACTAATTATAAGCAAGCTGAGAAAATGTATTAATTTCAGACAAATAGATTTCAAGAAAAGAATTATGGGAGAAAAGAGACATTTTATAATAATAAATGGTCAATTTATTAGGAAGATATGACAAACTTAAGTGAGTATGAACCAAATAAGTATTTAAAATATATTAATCAACAACTTCCAGAACCAAAGAGAGAAATAGACAAGTCTATAAATACAAAGATTTTAAAAGCCTTCTTTCAGTTATTGATAGAATAAGTAAACAAACAAAAAAGAACACTAAACCCAAACACAGCAAAATACACATCCTTCGCAAGTGAACATTAAACATTCACTATGATTGGCCATAAATTAAGTCTAAATAAATTCAAAGGATTAAATATTTGATTTTATAAAAATTTAAAACTTATCAGAAAATGAATAGGCAAGCTGCATACGAGGAGGAAATACTTGCATAATTTATATCTAAGAACCTGTATCTAGATGATATAAAATACTCTTAAATTCAGTAAGAAGAAAAGCTCTGAAACGGAAAAAAAAAAAAAAAAACCTGAATATACACTTATAAAGAATGATATACATACGGCCAATAGCACATGAAAACATGCTCACCATCATTAATTATCAGGGGTATATGAATGAGATAGCACGTAGAGTGGTATACAATTTAAAAGATTGACAATAACAAGTATTGATGAGCATATGGAGCAACTGGAACTCTCATGCATGCTAGTGGGAATGTAAAATGGTAGAACCACTTTGGAAAACTGTTTGCAAATGTCGTATAGAGTTAAATGTCTACCCTAACTCTAACCCAGCACTCCTACTCCTATCATTTATTCAATAGAAATAAAAATATATGTCCACAAAAGCACTTGTACAAGAATGTTTACAGAATTTTTATTCATAAAGTCCCCAAACTGGAAATAGTCCAAATATCTACCAGCAGGAGAATGAAGAAACATGAGATATTATTCAGCAACCAAAAGAAACACACAAGATTCTAACAGGACTGCAGAGGTAAGGGTGAGGGGTAGGTGGCACGGTAGGGACTGACTCACTAGTTTTCCAGAGTAAAAATTCTGGAGTGACATATTCTTTATCTTGATAGTTATGTGAGTTCCACAGGTATATGAATTTGTCAAAATTAACTGAACTGCTCTCTGAAAATCTGTACATATCTTTATGAACAATAAAAAGAGAAATGCTTCTAGGGACAAGATATTCACAAATAAATGCAAAGTTCTATTTTTTTCTCCCTAAGTACAGTTTTTTTTCCTCTCACTATTAGGGTTACACCAGAGACAAAATGAAAAATTCAAAACTCTTGGCTAAGAAAATTTAGCAAGTCAGAGAACACCTTAGAAATTCAACGTTAGTGTTGTGCTCCTTTTGAGTTCCTGTAGGTTTATGCTGCCGAGAGGGAGGTTAGGGCTCATTCAATATACTTTATGCTTCAAAAATGCCTAGTTATTGAAGAGATGCTTATCTTCATTCCCCCAACACCTGCAGAGGCTTATAAAGCACTCTATTTGTATCTTTAAAGTTCCTGGTGTGTAACCAGAAATGAGAAATATTTAAAAGCTCTATGACTTCCCACCTGCTGATTTTGAGAGTAAGGAGAATCTTTAATCAAACAAACTGCAATTCTTTAAGGAGAATATTTTATACATATTTGCTAATGTTGAAGCTGTTTCCATGGAATTATCCTATTTTTTTTTAAATTAATGCTGACATTTTGAATTACTCTTCAATATTCCGTGAAAAATTAACTGTTGATGAAACATCCCATATTAAAACAAAGCCTAGAATCCCTGAGGTTGTTGTCCTGCCAAATGAATCTCTTGATAGGGACAGCCCACTGCCATTTCCACACTGACCCCACGGATCTATTTCTCCACCTTTTAAAGCTTTCACTTGAGCGTGAATAAAACTACCTCCTCTTGATATTTTCAGTACAACTGAGATAGTCCATAATTTTCAAAAAGATTTTAGTTAAGCTAATAATCAAGAAAAGAGAAAAAAAATCAGAGAATACAGGAAATAAAAACAGCTGATAAAATGCAGGTTTTGAAACCTATTCTTTCTAGTTTGTCCCTATATCTTACCTTTCGAGAAAGAGATTATTCTTCTGCCAATGTCTCACAAATTTTTTCTAGCATCCTTACTGGAGTATCTACTTCTCAATCCTTGGTTGGCAATTTTGTGATGGTCAGTGACATAGTGAAACCAGAAAAACCTGCTGTAAATAATGGCTCCACCAATTTTTAAACATATTTTTGTTGAGATATAATTATATAACAGTGTGTAAGTTTAAGTTGTGCAACATATTGATTTGATACATTTACATATTGCACTATGACTCCCACTGTAGCATTAGCTAATACCTTTATCACATCACTTAATTATCATTTCTTTTTTTGTGGTGAGAACATTGAAGATCTAGTCTCTTACCAACTTTGAAGTATATAATGCATTAATGGCTTTGCCATGTTATCCTAGACCTAAAAATGAAAGCCAAAACTATGAGTGCTAAAGAAAACATGTGATAATAATATCTTTGCAAAATAGCGTAGACAAAGATTTATTAGGACACAGTTTCTTACTTTGTAAAATATAGACATGGAAGACATTAGCATCTATCCCTCATTCTGCATAAAAAGACTCATTCTGATGCAAAGAATCACCGTTTTTATTTGGAAGTTCAGCTCCTCTCCATTCTTTACTCATGTCATCTGGATGGAGCCCTATTCACAAGGACTGGGGGTGATTATGTAAGAGATTTAAGCCAATCAGAGTGCCCTATGTCTACATCAATTTGTTCAGGAATGGGCAGGTAACCTAAGCCATGCCAATCAGAGTAAATCTTTATACAGAATTCCCAGAGCAAGAGTTCCTGTATAAAGACTATACCTTTTTTTTTTTTTTTAAAGTTGGATTTGACTGGGTTTGCCAGTCCCATAATCTCCAGCAGCCATTTTGCAGCCATGAGGAAAGAGCCCTCTGGAATGAATGAAATTAGATACGGATGATATGGCTTTATCCTTTGTTTCTAGGAGAGCCTGATGCCAGGCATACCCTTGAATGATTGAATTATTAGAACCAATGTATTCTATTTTTTACTCGAGGCTAATTCAAATTGGGTTTTCTATGCAACTGAAAGAATTTGCAGTGATACAAGAAATATTATCTATGACACAAGATTAGTCGGATGTACTGCTGTAAGAACATCTAGAAAATATTTTGTGATAAGGTTATATAATGAAATGGAAGAAAGATAGGGTTTAAATTCTTTACCACTTATTAGTTATCTTTTATTTTAAATGGTATCAAGCATTTTTATGGCTGAGTAGTATTCCATTGTATATATGTACCACATCTTCTTTATCCATTCCTCTGCTGATGGACATTTAGGTTGTTTTCATGAACATAGGGGTACATGTATTTTTTTGAATTATAGTTTTGTCAGGACATATGCCCACAAGTGGGATTGCTAGATCATACGGTAATTGTATTTTTAGTTTTATGGGGAACCTCCATACTGTTTTCCACAGTGCCTGCACCAACTTACATTCCCACCAACAGTGTAGGAGGGTTCCATTTTCTCCACATCTTCTCCAGCACTTGCTATTTGTAGACTTTTTAATGATGGCCATTCTGACTGGTGTGAGGTGGTACCTCATTGTAGTTTTGATTTGTATTTCTCTAATAGTTAGCGAGGATGAGCATCTTTTCAAGGGCCTATTGGCCATCTGTATGTCTTCTTTGGAGAAATGTCTATTTAGGTCTTCTGCCCATTTTTGGATAGGGTTGTTTGCTTTTTTTGTTGTTGAGTTGTATGAGTGTTTATATATTTTGGAAATTAAGCCCCTGCCAGTCACATCATTTGCAAATATTTTCTCTCATTCTGTAGGTTGTCTTTTTGTTTTGTTTATGGTTTCCTTTGCTATGCAAAAGTTTGTTAAGTTTGATTAGGTCTCATTTGTTTATTTTTGTTTTCATTTCTATTGCCTTGGGTGACTGTGAAAGTCATTGTTAATATAAATTTTTAATCTTTGACATCTGCTACACCCACCTTTTATTTTTGACCCTCTGACCTGAAGATCCTCACTCTATTCCCCTGAAGTAAATTGCACAGTAGCTTAACTAGATTAGAAAATACATTAGCTTTCATGGCCCCAATTTCTCAACCAAGTCCTCAGGAATTAGGCAGAGTGAGAAGAGAATGGAAATTAGTACTTGGAGATGAAAATGCAGGGGCTTTTTAGAGAAAGAGATGATATGTAAAAGATGGAGAGCTAAAAAGGAGTTCTGTGATCCAAAGAGTGGGCTAGCTGCTGTTCTCAACCCTGGCTACACAGTGGAATTACTGATGGATAGTTTTAAAAATAGCCATACCTGGGTTTCACTCTGGACGAATGAAATCAGATCTCATGGCTGAGGCAACTGACATTTGACTTTAAAGCTCCACAGATGATTCCAATGTGCAGGCAGGATTGAAGGCCGTTGGCATAAAGGAAGAAAACGTGGTGCTTTTCTTTCAGTTATGCCATTGTAGTTATTTTTAAGTTTCAATTTTAATCCACCTATTCATTAGCTCACTAACTCCTGCATCTGTTCATTCGTTAATCCTCTCATTTATTCAGTTACTCATCTACACACTCATTCAATCAGCCACCCATTTATTTGTTCATCCAGCCACTGACTTAGGGTCAGTCAGTCATGTAGTCAATCATAAATATTATCAAGTGCCTAAACTCTGTGCTTCTGGAGATAAAGAAGTGAATACAACAAAATAGGTCATTGCTTTTCAAAACCACTTGTTGGTTGTGTCAGTGTTTCACACAGTTTGTGCTGAGAAATTACTTTTCTGCCTTATTAAAAGGGATTATGAGAAACACTGGCTGAAGTTATGAAAACTTTTCCTTTAATGTCATTTGCATGGACTGGTAATATCTCTGCATCTCTGACACATTTAAGGATACTGGAAGTTCTAGTTTTAAATTTGCTGAAGTGAGATGATGACTGAGGAAAATAAATAAATAATGTGTAGTTGCCACTTCCCTCCCACCTCACACCAAATAAAGTTTGGTTTAATATCTTCAGCTGAAAAAAATGCAGATAATCACTGTAATTAACTTCGGTTCAGTTCCTAGTCCTTTTTCTATTTCCAGATATTTCTAATTCCCATAAAGGGCTCATTTATATATCTTTTAATCCATTCAATTAAAACTTCTCCTTACTAAAATAAGCCAAATTTTGGGTTGATATGCTTTGTTTTAGTTGCTGCTTATTTATTTGTACTGATTCATTCAGGCTTAATATAGATCATGTTACAGAGTCTATGGTTGCTGTTTATTTTTGAGCCAGAACAGGATGTAAGTACTACATGTTCTTGAACATCAATACCAACTTGATCTTTCTCACTTACTGAATCCCATGATTGTTAAAGAAGTTTTACCCCTAGGGTATAATGTACATTTTAAAGTCATAGTTGTATTTAATGAGAAAGAAGGATTTGTCAGACTTCGTCAAAAATCCATTGGTCCATACTACCGATTTTATATATGCCTGAATTTTTACAGCTCCCAGTTTTCATGTGCAATTTCTTTTAACAGGGCTTCTCAAATGAGTTGATAAAAATGTCCATCAGAGGTGCCTTGGCCTCAGCTCTTTGGAATAATTTTGTTTACCCTGTTTTAATGAAATAATTTTTTAAAATGTAAGTGTTTGTTAAATTATTTTTAGTGTGAGCATAATATAAACATGTTAACTTTTTTCAAAAGATGCAAAAGGGTATGAAAAAGTGAAAATACATCACCTTGGTTTTCACACTACCAATCCTACTCCATAGACGTTAACCAGTGTTAATTATTTCTTAAGTACCTCTTCCTGAAATTTTATATGTAGATAACATTGTACCTTTGGTTCCCCCAAAAGGGAGAAAGAAAAAATTTACCCAACAGCCTCTACCTCCAATTGATGAAAATTTTCCCAACAAGCTGTAACTCCCCCACACTACCACATTAAGCATGCTGGGTGTGGGACAGTGTCTCCTGGGGAAGCCTCAGGGGAGGATGTGAGAGATGCTTGGTGTGAATATGAGGAAAAATACTGTCAAATTAAGTCTCCTCCTCCTTCATGAAAACTTGGCCTTTCCATCACTGGAAAAAGAGAAAGTTGAGGCTGAGAGAGTCTGAACTGGTGCATGAGAGTTGCTTGATATGCTTTGTATGTATTAGTGTGTGTGTGTGTGTGTGTGTGTGTGTGTGCGCGTGTGCGTGCACGTGCACATGTTCTTAATTTTATGTACTGAAAAATTATCAGTCTTTTAATTCATGGCTTATGGTATTATATTTCAAAACTGTTGGTGGATTAGATATTTTTCACTTCACAAAAATTTCCAGCTATCATTTACAATTGGTTGCCAGAAAAATTATAGTCAAGCTTAAGAAAGTTACTCATGGCCAAATAATTTCGAAAGCAAAATTATAAAAATCTTTCAAACATTTTTTACAGAAAAAAAATCATACTTATTATGGCATGTAGGTATATTTTAATGAGTTTTTTCCACTTTTTGTGGTGCCCCTGCAAGTAAGAAACTTAGTTAGGGTTAGTGAGGATCTTAAAGTGGCCTTGTGCTTAAAGGGCCATTTCTGAACCCTAGGATCGATACAGATTTTCTCTGACTCTTATCTTTGTTTGAAAATTCTCCTTTTAGAGGATTTAGATATACTCTTAGAAGAAGAGACCTATTGGGTAGACGTTAGGGGTATAGCTAACATGCATGCATGCATGCATGCATACATACGAGCATAAAATACTTAGAACACGTCTTAGGAAAAATGGCAGAAATTTGGAAGATCTGGTACACTCAAAACATCAATGAAAGAAGAAATAAGAAAAATAGATTCTGATTACCCCAAGTAAACGTATATGACTTGCGGAGATAATAATTTTCACTGGACAGAACTGAAAAAACAGAGATGCAATGGGAAACATGGAGGTGTCTGCAGCCTCAGTTTAGAAAAGCCATGATATTGGCTGGTATAGGTCATTGTTTCAAAGATAAAGAGAACATTGTTCATCTAATGAGAATTTCTTTATTAGACGGGGAAGAGAAACTGTGTTCCCAGTGAGGGTTTATATATAGTACATCAAGATTCACTGTACTTGAACCAGTAGAGGTAGTTCCACACAAGCTTTCCTAAATTATCTCTGAAATTGATGAAAGCTAATTAAAGTTCAGGACTTTTACTTATTAATTAATTGACGTTACTCCAGCATGCCCCATTAATAGACAAAATTATGGAATTTTTTTTTTTTTGGCAAATCAACAGTGTCCAAACTGAAATGGGAATCTCAGAAACAAGCCAAAACTTTAAGAGGTTTTTCAGAGTTTAATTGCCTTCAAAATGTGAATTCGTTCTTTATGTTCCAGCACTTTAAACTACAGATGAAATAACTTGACACGTTATAAAAATGTAATAGTCTATCTGAAATATTTTGATTAGATATTTTTCTGAAGGTGTCTTGTGTTTTCTTTTTCTTTAAATACAGTGTTCATTTCTCATTCCCTCCCACACTTGAGGACTATTCTCTGAATTATTAAGCATGCTCTGTGCATGGCAAGTATATAAGAAATATGTGGATAGGAATACGAATTTGCGACTAACACAAGGTAGGTTTGTGTGACATCATAATTTCCAAACAGCCTGAGAAATAGAATTTCTTTAGATTTACAGATTACTTATCAATCCATGGGAATGTTAGGAGGCAGCACCTCCACCACCTCCGCCAATGCTCACTGTACTCACTCTTTTCAAGTTGCCTACTTTACTAAACTTTAAAAAAAAATTGTGAGATAGCCTCATCCACAAGAGAGCAGACAGCAGAAGCAAGAAGAACTACAGTTCTGCAGCCTGTGGAAGAAAAACCACATTCACAGAAAGATAGACAAAATGAAAAGGCAGAGGACTTTGTACCAGATGAAGGAACAAGATAAAAACCCAGAAAAACAACTGAATGAAGTGGAGATAGGCAACCTTCCAGAAAAAGAATTCAGAATAATGATAGTGAAGATGATCCAGGACCTCAGAAAAAGAATGGATGCAAAGATGGAGAAGATGCAAGAAATGTTTAACAAAGACCTAGAAGAATTAAAGAACAAACACCTAGAAGAATGAAAGCACAAACAAACAGAGATGAACAATACAATAACTGAAATGAAAACTACACTAGAAGGAATCAATAGCAGAATAACTGAGGCAGAAGAACGGATAAGTGACCTGGAAGACAGAATGGTGGAATTCACTGCTGCAGAACAGAATAAAGAAAAAAGAATGAAAGGAAATGAAGAGGCCTCTGGGACGGCATTAAACGCAACAACATTCTCATTATAGGGGTCCCAGAAGGAGAGGAGAGAGAGAAAGGACCCGAGAAGATATTTGAAGAGATTATAGTCGAAAACTTCCCTAACATGGGAAAGGAAATAGCCACCCAAGTCCAGGAAGCGCAGAGAGATCCATACAGGATAAACACAAGGAGAAACACACCAAGACACATAGTAATCAAATTGACAAAAATTAAAGACAAAGAAAAATTATTGAAAGCAGCAAGGGAAAAACGACAAATAACATACAAGGGAAAAATGACAAATAACATTCAAGGGAACTCCCATAAGTTTAACAGCTGATTTCTCAGCAGAAACTCTACAAGCCAGAAGGGAGTAGTACGATATAATTAAAGGGATGAAAGGGAAGAACCTACAACCAAGATTACTCTACCCAGCAAGGATCTCATTCAGATTCAACAGAGAAATTAAAACCTTTACAGACAAGCAAAAGCTAAGAGAATTCAGCACCACCAAACCAGCTCTACAACAAATGTTAAAGGAACTTTACTAAGTGGGAAACACAAGAGAAGAAAAGGTCCTACAAAAAAACAAACCCATAACAATTAAGAAAATGGTAATAGGAACATACATATCAACAATTACCTTAAACGTGAATGTATTAAATGCTCCAACCGAAAGACACAGGCATGCTGAATGGATACGAAAACAAGACCCATATATATGCTGTCTACAAGAGACACACTTCAGACCTAGGGACACATACAGACTGAAAGTGAAGGGATGGAAAAAGATATGCCATGCAAATGGAAATCAAAAGAAAGCTGGAGTAGCAATACTCATATCAGATAAAATAGACTTTAAAATAAAGAATGTTACAAGAGACAAGGAAGGACACTACATAATGATCAAGGGATCAATCCAAGAAGAAGATATAACAATTATAAATATATATGCACCCCACATAGGAGCACCTCAATACATAAGGCAACTGCTAACAACTATAAAAGAGGAAATCAACAGTAACACAATAATAGTGGGGACTTTAAAACATCACTTACACCAATGGAGAGGTCATCCAGACAGAAGATTAATAAGGAAACACAAGCTTTAAATGACACAATAGACCAGATAGATTTAAGTGATATTTATAGGACATTCCATCCAAAAACAGCAGATTACACTTTCTTATCAAGTGTGCACAGAACATTCTCCAGGATAGATCACATCTTGTGTCACAAATCAAGCCTCAGTAAATTTAAGAAAATTGAAATCATATCAAGCATCTTTTCTGACCACAACGCTATGAGATTAGAAATGAATTACAGGGAAAAAAACGTAAAACACACAAACACATGGAGGCTAAACAATACATTACTAAATAACCAAGAGATCACTGAAGAAATCAAAGAGGAAATCAAAAAATACCTAGAGACAAATGACAATGAAAACACGACGATCCAAAACCTATGGGATGCAGCAAAAGCAGTTCTAAGAGGGAAGTTTATAGCTATACAAGCCTACCTCAAGAAACAAGAAAAATCTCAAATAAACAATCTGACGTTACACCTAAAGGAACTAGAGAAAGAAGAACAAACAAAACCCAAAGTTAGCAGAAGAAAAGAAATCATAAAGATCAGAGTAGAAATAAATGAAATAGAAACAAAGAAAACAATAGCAAAGATCAATAAAACTAAAAGCTGGTTCTTTGAGAAGATGAACAAAATCGATAAACCATTAGCCAGACTCATCAAGAAAAAGAGGGAGGGACTCAAATCAATAAAATTAGAAATGAAAAAGGAAAAGTTACAACAGACACTGCAGAAATACAAAGCATCCTAAGAGACTACTACAGGCAAATCTATGCCAATAAAATGACAACCTGGAAGAAATGGACAAATTCTTAGAAAGGTATAACCTTCCAAGACTGAACCAGGAAGAAATAGAAAATATGAACAGACCAATCTCAAGTAAGGAAATTGAAACTGTGATTAAAAATCTGCCAACAAACAAAAGTCCAGGACCAGATGGCTTCACAGGTGAATTCTATCAAACATTTAGAGAAGAGCTAACACCCATCCTTCTCAAACTCTTCCAAAAAATTGCAGAGGAAGGAAAACTCCCAAACTCATTCTATGAGGCCACCATCACCCTGATACCAAAACCAGACAAAGATACTACAAATAAAGAAAATTACAGAACAATATCACTGATGAATACAGATGCAAAAATCCTCAACAAAATACTAGCAAACAGAATCCAACAACAGATTAAAAGGATCATACACCATGATCAAGTGGGATTTATCCCAGAGTTGCAAGGATTCTTCAATATATGCAAATCAATCAATGTGATACATCATATTAACAAATTGAAGAATAAAACCCATATGAGCATCTCAATAGATGTAGAAAAGGCTTTTGACAAATTTCAGCACCCATTTATGATAAAAACTCTCCAGAAAGTGGGCATAAATGGAACCTACCTCAACATAATAAAGGCCATATACAACAAACCCACAGCAAACATCATTGTCAGTGACGAAAAACTGGAAGCATTTCCTCTAAGATCAGGAACAAGACAAGGATGTCCACTCTCACCACTATTATTCAACATAGTTTAGGAAGTCCAACCATGGCAATCAGGGAAGAAAAAGAAATAAAAGGAATACAGATTGGAAAAAAGAAGTAAAACTGTCACTGTTTGCAGATGACATGATAGTATACATAGAGAATCCTAAAGATGCCACCAGAAAACTACTAGAGCTAATCAATGAATTTGGTAAAGTTGCAGGATACAAAATTAATGCACAGAAATCTCTTGCATCCCTACACACTAACAACGAAAGATCAGAAAGAGAAATTAAGGAAACAATCCCATTCACCCTTGCAACAAAAAGAATATAATACGTAGGAATAAACCTACGTAAGGAGGTAAAAGACCTGTACTCAGAAAACTGTAAGACACTGATGAAGGAAATCCAAGATGACACAAACAGACAGAAACATATACCATGTTCTTGGATTGGAAGAATCAATATTGTGAAAATGACTATATTACCCAAAGCAATCTACAGATTCAGTGCAATCCCTATCAAATTACCAGTGACATTTTTTACAGAACTAGAAGAAAAAATCTTAAAATTTGTAAGGAGACACAGAAGACCCCAAATAACCAAAGCAGTCTTGAGGGAAAAAAACGGAGCTAGAAGAATCAGACTCCCTGAGTTCAGACTATACTACAAAGCTACAGTAATCAAGACAATTTTGTACTGGCACAAAAACAGAAATATAGATCAATGGAACAGGATAGAAAGCCCAGAGATAAACCCACACACCTATGGTCAACTAATCTATACAATCGAGAAAAGACAGTCTCTTTAATAAGTGGTGCTGGGAAAACTGGACAGCTACATGTAAAAGAATGAAATTAGAACACTCCCTAACACCATACACAAAAATAAACTCAAAATGGATTAGAGACCTAAATGTAAGACAGGGCACTATAAAACTCTCAGAAGAAAACATCGGAAGAACACTCTTTGACATAAATCACAGCAAGATCCTTTTTGATCCACCTCCTAGAGTAATGGAAATAAAAGCATAAATAAACAAATGGGACGTAATGAAACTTCAAAGCTTTTGCACAGCAAAGGAAACCATAAACAAGACAAAAAGACAACCCTCAGAATTGGAGAAAATATTTGCAAATGAATCTTCGGACAAAGGATTAATCTCCAAAATATATAAACAGCTCATGCAGCTGAATATTAAAAAAACAAACAACCCAATCCAAAAATGGGCAGAAGACTAAATAGACATTCCTCCAAAGAAGACATGCAGATGGCCAAGAAGCACATGAAAAACTGCTCAACATCACTAATTATTAGAGAAATGCAAATCGAAACTACAATGAGGTACCACCTCACACCAGTTAGAATGGGCATCATCAGAAAATCTACAAACAACAAATGCTGGAGAGGGTGTGGAGAAAAGGGAACCCTCTTGCATTGTTGGTGGGAATGTAAATTGATACAGGCACTCTGGAGAACAATATGGAGGTTCCTTAAAGAACTAGAAATAGAATTACCATATGACACAGTAATCCCACTACTAGGCATATACCCAGAGAAAACCATATTTGAATAAGACACATGCACCCCAATGTTCATTGCAGCACTATTTACAACAGCCAGGTCATGGAAGCAACCTAAATGCCCATTGACAGATGAATGGATATAGAAGATGTGGTACATATATCCAATGGAATATTACTCAGCTATAAAAAGTAACGAAACTGGGTCATTTGTAGAGACGTGGATGCATGTAGAGACTGTCATACAGAGTGAAGTAAGTCAGAAAGAGAAAAACAAATATCGTATATTAACGCATATATGTGGAACCTAGAAAATGGTACAGATGAACTGGTTTGCAGAGGAGAAATTGAGACACAGATGTAGAGAACAAACGTATGGACACCAAAGGGGGAAAGCGGCGGGAGGTGGGTGTTGTGGTGTGATGAACTGGGAGATTGGGATTGACGTGTATACACTGATGTGTATAAAATGGATGACTAATAATAAAATAAAATAAACATACAAAAAAAAAATTTTGAAGACTGAGGTCAGATATCCAGTCCCTTTTTGCCTCCAAGGAAACTTATCAGTCTCATGTGTAACCTACTGGATGAAAAAGGCTTTTGAGGGGAAGAACCCTATAAACTCTGCCCGCTAATAGTATGCAAACACCAAATGCAAATGGATGTCTTGTAGGAAATGTGACACCTGCCTCATCCAGAGCAAACAGAGGCTGTGCCCTGGAAGCTTATCTCACAGCTAAAATGAGTATCACACATACATGTGAATATTTTTATAAAACTTTTCATTTCACTGTTTCATGGGAAAATTAAATCTCACCCTTAAATCTGTAGACTAGAAATGTTTATTACTTTGGTATTTAACCAGTTTTGTTTCCTGAATTTATTTTCAAATATGTACACTTCCATGTATGTATTAACCAATAAGTTATTTTTTCATAGTCACTAATACCAAAGACACAAGAGTTGTAGAAATTGATCCTGAAATGGTGTTCATCACATAATTGTAAAAATTGATCAGTCTTGCCTAGGTGCTAAATTTATTATCAGAGACAAATAATAAGGAGTAATAGTTTATTATAATTTTACATAATAATAGCAGCAAAATGAGAAATACTACTCCTAGATTCTTCTTTTTCTAATTGAAAGAACATATATCTGAAACAAAATCACAAGTAGGTGTATCAATTAGAAAGCTTTTACCTGCAAGGAACACAAAATACAACTTGCTTAACAAATAAGGACATTGATTGTCACATAACAAAAAGTCCAGAGGCAGGGCAGCCTTCGGGATTAGTTGATTGATGGCTCATTTTGTTATTAAGATCTCTGGTTCATTTTCCTTTTCTGCTCTCACAAATACACACTGACTTCATCCTGTGGCTAATTACCCTCGCCTTCATGAGATAGCTGTCACCAACAACTGGAGCTATGTGTCTGTTCATTCAGGAAGAAGAGTAGAAAAAAAATCCTCTCTCAAAAACACTGAAATTAATGACCTTCCCATCGGTCAGCTTGGACCAATTTGAGACTCCAGCCCATTCCTGGACTGGTTACAAGCCACCTGGGTTTTGCACAAATAGCCCTAGATCAGTGTTCATTACAACTTCCCTAATGGCAGGAGAGTTGTAGTGTTCCGTAGAAACACAGATTTCTGAGACCCTCAACTGAAACCTACTGAATAAGAATTTAAATAGAAGAGTCTGATAATCTATATATGTAACAAGGTTCTCAGGTGAGTCCTATAATCAGGGAAATTTAGGAAGCCTACAGATGGATCAGAATCCATGACTAGACTTGGGATGAAGTCAGCTCTGAGTCATTCAGGGGAAGAGTGGATTCCTCAGTACACTGGAGTTCTGTCAGGATGCAGGAAGACAGAATAGATGCTGCACACCAAGCAGAAGCAACAACCAGAGCAGCAGATTTCATCTTCTTAGTGCTGTACCCCAGTTCTTTCCCCTTGGCTAGGCCTTTCCCACTCTGCCTCTCCAAGCCCTCTCTCCCACTCCACTGCAAGGCGTGGCTTTCTCATACCTAATTCAATTCTGGGTGCCAGGCTGGGAGCATCTACTGAAAATATTGGAGCCGTGGGTCATCACTGGGTGAGGTAATTTTTTTTCTGGACTTCTCTACACCCTGAAAATATCAGCACATAAGTTGTGACTATTTGGCATCCATGGAAGGACAGTTCTCCTGGTGACATTCAATCCTGCCATGGAGAGCTTTTACAGATTTTTATTGATTCTTCCCATGCTCTGCATTAACTCATAGAGTCTTGTACCTTGTCATTAATGAAGTAATGATAAAATATATAAAGTCTCCTGAGGTTGAACATATATCTCATATAAAATGCATTGATTTGAAGATTCATCCAGGAGACACAGGAAAAATAAATATCCCACAACAAGAAATGAATAACAGCATCGTTCTACTCTCTGACACTAACAATTTTAAGGGCATTTTTCATTAGAGCAGATGCTGATTACAGAGGCACTGGTTGGATGTTTTATATATAACTAACTATAAGCTTACAGAAGAAACAGTTATTAAGCCTGTGGTTACTTTCTAAATGTGGCTCAGAGGATTAAAGCAGATGATAAAACCACCTACAAATTACTCTCCCGTCATCCATGTCACAGCTTCTCATTATTTCACATCATTATTCCTTGTCATACTCACACTCAACACATACCATAGTTGGAAACGAACTTTTCTTGCATTATTAGCTATGAGGAGCCTTTCACCTGGCCTCCTGAATGGGCAGCTGGACAACGCAGAGGGCTGGCAAAGCTCAACAAGAAAGGGAATCCAATGTTCCTAATAAGCCAAGGCCCTCTTCACATTTTCCATAAAAGGGTAAGAAATCATCCAGCCTTTCTGTGAAAATTGCCACTTGACCCCCAGAATGGCTGCATGCTTAGTGTCTACTGATAGGAGCATTTGTTTTATTATTCTTTGCTGTGCGGTTCTTGTACAATTCACTGTATGGTCACATTATTCATCCTTGTGCAAAATTAGTTCTCTAGCTGAAGCTCCATTTCATTCACATGGAAATATTTTCTTATGTATGCTGATTATTTTTTACACATTCCATTGAGCAGAAAACACATGGTAACATATGTTTATAGATTTTTTAAAATGAGTCAATGTGTAATTGAGGAAGCTTTCTCTAATTAATACCATGTTTTTTTGCACCATCCTGGACCAGCCACAATGGATTTTTGTGAATTGAAATAGGGATTTTCTAACCCCCCCCCCAACTTATTTATCTTCCTTTCTTTACTAATAGGTAATCTACGTGGTAGAATGTTTGTATTTAAATTTTTCCTAGAATGAAAACTCTATTCAAGAAGGAATTTTTGTCTCGTTTGTTCACTGCATATCTCCTTGTGTCTAGAAGGGCACCCAGCCCAAAATAGGTGCTCCAAACATGTAAAACTAAGCCAATCAATTCCATCTCCTGTCGCACTCCACTGTCATTGCTTTAGTGCAGTAATGGTCTATTACATATGTCCGTAAACCACAACCAGTGGTCCAAATCCAGCCTGCTACCTGATTTTGTAAATACAGTTGTGTTGAAACAGAGCCACACCCATCTGTTTACATACGATTTATGGCTGCTTTCACACTACAACAGCTGAACTGAATCACTATGACAACGATCCTGTCTGGACCACAAAACCTGAAAAATTTACTATCCGGCTTTTTATAGAAAATATTTTACAACCCCTAGTCAGTTGCAATAGTTTATAATAATCTCCCTTTACCGACTCCATCCCTTCCTAAACACACTCTCCCATCCCAGTCCCTTCTTCACTGGTCCCAAAGAAATCATTCTTAAATACAAATATGTTCTTGTCAATTTCCTGATTCTTCCCTGAAATATTCATCAGCTGATTCCCCTCTGATATGCATATATAACCTCTTCTCAATCTTCAAGAAAAAAACATTTCACAATGAAGCTTCAAGCTTACTCTCCCATATACCATAAATGTACATCTCCAACCATCTTGCAATTATACATTCTTTCTAAATAGAAACTCTTGAGCTGGTACTGCTAGGACAAGGAAGGGATTAAAATAAAAAAGAAAGGGCTGCAACAGAGTTTCTGAAAATAAGAAACAAGATGTAGAATGGGAACAGTATCCAAAAGGGATATTCCTTGATATCCATGGAGGTCTGTGCATCAAGGTCTTATGCATTTAGGTGGTGAAAGGGATCATAACTGCTAAATTAGGAATGTCACCTGATCTGTTGCCCCAACTTCCCCTATCTATTCTGTACAACTTTGACCCCGTGTTTCTAAGATGACCCCCAAAATAATCATTCCCTTGTGTCCACATCTTGTATAATCCCCTGACTTTGAGTATGGATGGAACTTGTGAATATGATGGGACAGTCAGTCTCCTGACTAAATTATGTTATATGGCAAATGATGACAGGATAGTCATTCTGTAATTACTTCTAATTATATAAGACTCCTTCAGAGCAGAGTGAAGGGAGAATGGAGTATGAAGGCACCTAAGAAGGGGGCTCTTGGCAAGGACCTGGGAGTGGCTTCTAAGAGCTGACAAGACAACAGGACCCCAATCATGCAACTGCAAGTAACTTAATTCTGCCAACAAACTAAAGGAGCTTGGAAGTCTCTCTTTCCCTAGAGCCTCTAGATGAGGACGTAAATGGCCAACACATTCAGTTTAGCCTTGTGAGATCCTCAACAGAAGACACAGCTAAAACATGCCAGAATCCTGACCCTGGGAGGGTCAGGACAACAGCAGCCAGAGTTGGGGGGTACCATCATGGCCAGGCCTAAGCCCAGTGTCACTGAGGTGGGAGAAGAGGTTGACCCCTCCACACATGCTCACCAGCCTTTCCAAGGAAGATTAGTGGCCCCACTGTGACATCCGCTTCTTCTGTCATGTGCCTGCGACTTTGGGAAGCAGACTTGTGCCACTGACTCACCAGGTGGGACAACCTCCTAGAATGGCCTGGAATGCCACAGCTACCCTGAGATCAGAAATTTGTGTTGTCTGGGGCTTCCCTGGTGGTGCAGTGGTTAAGAATCCGCCTGCCAATGCAGGGAACACGGGTTCAAGCCCTGGTCCAGGAAGATCGCACATGCCACAGAGCAACTAAGCCCGTGAGTCACAACTACTGAGCCTGCGCTCTAGAGCCCATGAGCCACAACTATGAGCCCGCATGCCACAACTTCTGAAGCCCACGCACCTAGAGTCCGTGCTTCGCAAAAAGACAAGCCACCTCAATGAGAAGCCCATACACCACAACGAAGACCCAACACAGCCCAAAATTAATTAATTAATTAATTAATTTTAAAAAATTATTAAAAAAAGAGAAATTTGTGTTGTCCTAAGCCTCTAAGTTTGTGGTAATTTGTTATGCAGCTACAGAAAACTAACATACCCTATTATTGGAAAAAAACAAAGATGATTATTTAAACTTTTCCTTAGGGTTACAAAGACATATTGATTTGGAATGACAATACTTATGTTTTGATCACTACAGCTGTAACATCTTCTGTACAGTCCTCAGGTTGTCAGGTATCAGAATACTTTATGATGAGAATATCCTAAGAGGGAAGTTCATGGTCAGGCTCTGCAAGTGCAGGGTAGTCAAATAGTTTTTTGAGCCAGGGAAGTGAGGATGAATTAGCACTTGTGTAGCCTGGATTTGTTGGCTCTACACTCCTGAGGAGATGAAGTTTTCTTTGAGTCAACTGGACAATTAAGCAAGTGGTTCAGGTATTTGCATGAACCCAATTTAAATTCTTGTAGTCCCAAGCTAAAAATAGAATTAGGCGAAATAGTAAAATCTAGGAGGGGAAGAAAATTCTGACCCTGAAGTGTAAATTTAGAGATTGTTGTATCCATCACAAAAATATAGGTGATATCATAGTAATGAACAATCTCCAAATCATAGAGGCTTACAAAAATGGAAGTTTAATTCTTATACAAGTTCTATGTTCATCATGGTTTGCTCTGAAGGCTCCATTTCTCTGTTTTCACATTTTTCTGAGGCAAGAAAAAGTGAATATGGCAAATCATGCACTGGATCTTGAATCTTATGCTTGAAACTGACACACGTTATTTCTGTTCACATTTCATTGGCTAAAAAAAGTCACATTGGCTGGTATTAGTCAGGGTTCTCCACAGAACAGAACCAGTAGAATGTGTGTGTGTGTGTGTGTGTGTGTGTGTGTGTGTGTGTGTGTGTGTGTGTTTCCTTTATTTTAAGGAATTGGCTCACATGACTGTGGAGACTGGCAAGTCCACAATCTGCAAGGTAGGTTGGTAGGCTGGAGACCCAGGGAAGAGCTAGTGTTGCAACTCGAGCCCAAAGGCAGTCTGCTGGCAGAATTCCCTCTTCTTCTGAGAAGGTCAGTCTTTTTTCTCTTAAGACCTTCAATCATTTTGATGAGGCCCACCACAACATGGAGGGTAATCTACCTTACTCTAAGCCTACTAATTTAAATGTTAATCTCATCTGAAATATACCTTCACAGAAACATCTAGAAAAATAGTGTTTGACCAAATATCTGGCTACTGTGGCCTAGGCAAGTTAACACATAAAATTATTCATTGTACGGCCATACCTAACTCCTAAGGAAGCAAGGAAGTGCAATGCTACCATAGGTTTGGTAGGCAGAGAGCTGAAAACATTGGTGAACACCACAAAAACAAATTGAAATCAGCCAAAGAAATTAGAGACATCTGTTTTGCCATGTATCTATTTCCCTGAACAGGACAAAAAATTAAAGACTGTTGAGTTGGTTGTTGAGACTACAAAGCAAATTAAGATTAGACATCTGATGAAAAGCTGGAAAGGTTTCTGGCATATGGTTATACATCAAACCATAAGGACAGTTGTGGCTCTAACTTTATGATTAACTGGTACAAGGTTTGCATAAAGATCTCAAGAAGATAACTGAATTGGGAAGAGAGAGGCCAAACAAATTGGGATTCACATGATTATGGAATACTTATGCTCAGAGTTTCAAAGGGTCTGCCTACCTAAACAGCTCTAGTCTAATTGGTAAAACCCTGTCAACAAACTCAGTGGCTGCCAACACCTTTCCCTAAGAAATTATATAAGATCCTCAACTAAGGAGGTTCGTCTGCTTTGAGATGCAAACAAATGCCCTCTTAAAACAGCAAAGTTTTTTTTTTAATTGTTTGATTTCTTTTCCTAGTAAAAAGTTTGAAGATGATAAATTTAAGTACTTCAAAAATCTTATGTCTTTTAAAAAACTTACAGAAAAATGTGTATAATGCTTATAAATTAGGTTACTTGTGAAATTTACAAAAGTACTGTAATGTTTGTTATTTCATGTTAAAATTTAAAATATACTACATAGTTAATAAAATTTATTATACATATACATAAAATATATTGCATATTTAGAGTTATTAATATTATATATATATACATATATTCCAAAGGGTAAATGTGGGTTCAGAATCATTTAGTTGGAAGACATAGGGCTTAGAAATTAGGACTCCCATTGCAAAGTTGTTTTAAAATAGGTAACTATATTTTTTTTACCAATATGAATGTACTAAAACCAATATAAGTATCCTTCTCCTCAACAAAATCTGCAAATGAAAAGGCACAGGAGCAATCCTTAGCACTGAAAAAAAAAAACGACCTGTCAAATTTCTTACTGGTGAGAGTCATATTGCATTGAGGAAGTTCATGCTCTATCATAAATTTTAAAAATCCATTCTTTTCGTGGAGGAGATCATGGGGTTTGGTAAAAAGGACTTGATTTCAAAACCTCGACTGCAAAGCTTTTATGTTTCAAATCCAAAATGATACACTAGAGATACATTCTGCCTGTTCTTAAAAAAAAGATGTATCCACAATATTGCCAGTAGGAATGTCCTACAGTCTGCCTTATCTTAGGATATACCCTAAAATGCCTTCCCCAGCTGCTAGTCATAGATATAAATGAACACTAAATAGAAGATGCACTTGTTACTAAAGTAACAGTATGTCAGCTAAGCTGTTGCACAGCTCTGCTTTGAGTGTATCCACCTCTACTGTGTGGAATGAGCTACCACCATTTTGCTCCTAGACTCCTAAGTTACCTCTTAACTCCTATCCCTGCTGCCACTTCTGTCTCCCCAAGGCCAATTCTCAAGAGAGCAGTCAGAGTGACAATGTTAAAACATAAGGTAGGTCATATCACTCCAGTGCTCAAACCTTCCCAAAGACCCCATTTCTCTCAGAATAAAAGCTCATGTCCTTAAAACCACATGCAAGACCTTACATGACCCCACACTCTATAATCTCTCTAGTACTTCCTCCTGGAATGCTCTTCCTCAGATACAGGAATGGCAAATTTCCTCATCAACTTGAGTTCTTTGCACCTTCTTAATAAAGCCAATTCTGATTACCCTATTTAAAATTTCCCCCAATCATGACATTCCCAGTTTTCCTTACCATGTTCCACTTTTTCTTTTCTCTCTATGTTGATCTGAAACAAACAGACTGCCAGATATACCTCTAGCAAAGTTGGGTTTCTTAAGACCAACAGAGAATTGAGATTCTGGGTCTGCAACCGTGGAGAGCCATATGCAAATCCCCCCATGGCAAGTGAAGGAGAAGGCTTTTAAAGAGGGGAAAAGGAAGTTGGGAGGACTATGGTAAAGAAAGAATCCATGGCTTTTCACTGACTGACTTGTTACCAGGAAAGCAGAGGAGTCTTTCTTCTTCCTGTTGGGCTCTGCTATTTGTACGGGGTGTGAGGGTGTCCCCTTCTGGTCTCCCAACTCTATTTAATTGAAGTTTCTGTGATTTTTATTGTTGTTTTGTTTTGTCTTACATTTCCCCCTTTTGATCAAGATCTTTCTCTGAAAGCCTCACTGATCAAGAGTCAGTTTTTCCAGTTTCAGCTACTTTTTGTCCCTTTATGTCAGGAAAGATATTTTCTGGGTACAATATCTCACTTTGGAGGAAAACTGCACAGATTGGAACACTATTAAGGTCACATTCGTATAATAAGGAGAGGTAGGAGGGAGAACTCTCAGGAACTTTTATCTAAAGTTCATATGTTATCAAGATCATAGACATTGGAGATCATCTGAAGCATTATGTCATCATCAAAAGTTTGGCAAAAACTTCTGCCAGGCCTGGTCTGGATTATATTGGGAGAGCTGTCTCATCAGATGTCCTCTACTTCAATTCTGGGATATCTTTACTTTCAGGTCACCTGGTGATGTGTAGTTCTAGTCAGGGTTTGGCATTTTCTTTAGGTGTTTCACTTGAATCCAAGAGTCTACTCCTTGGAGTTTAGTGGCACAAGGATTGGTTAGCAGTACCTTATGGGGCTTTTCTAGCAAAGCTGAAAAGAGTTCTTCCAGAGGTGTCTTTTCCAATAGACAAAATCTCCAGGTTGCAAGGTGTGATGCTTAAGGTCTTGATCTCCCGAAGGTGCAGCCAAGATTGCTATACAAAATCGTGGTTATTTTTAATAAAAGCAAGTAGGCCTTTTCAATGGTGGAGTATCTTTTTATCAGTTGTTGGGAAAAAGAAAAAAAGAAGGAGCCAAGGGCATTGGATGTCCTGTCACTATATGAAAGTGTTAGAGCTTATGAGTTTCAAAAGGGATAAAGCTGAGATTTAGAAAGACCAAAAACGATGCTTTTGGCCAAGGTGGTTGGAGGGCCTCTACAAATTTTGCCAAATGCGTCTTAATAATGCTGCTAGTATGTTCATCTAAACCAGCAGTAGGAGAGTAGTAAGCGCCGTGACAGTGTTGTAAAACGGGTCAAACAGCATAGACTTGTGGAAGCATGTGGCCAGTAAAATGGGATCACTATTAAGTTCAAGAGGAGTTCTTCCAGGTAGCGATAATCTTTTCCAAAAAGGACTTTAGCCACAGAAGCAGCAGTAGCTGGTCTACAAGGGAAGGTTTCAGTCCAGTGTGAAAACATACAAAACCATGACTAAAACATATTTATATCCGTTAGACAGAGGAAGTTGTATGAAATCCAGCTGCTAGATCTCAAATGGTCCATTTGGCAGTTTAAAATGTCTGGGAGCAGTAGGAACAGACTTCCCTGGGCTGTACTTTGGAAAAGTGGGACAAGTGAGGTAGGCACTTTTTGTGGCCCTGTTAATGTTTCCCCACCAATATTGATTCATGATGGTATCATTTTTGTCAGCAGACCAATGGTTTAATGCATGTACAGTAGTGAGGAGTGAGCATTTTAGAGTCTCAGGTAGGCCTGGGTTGTTATTTGGTCAAAACCAAATCTTTCTCTTTTTATCAAACCAACAATTGTTGAATTTACCATCTTGTTTTTCCTTTTCTGAGGCCAATTGCTCTAGCCAGTTTTTCTAGATTATTGTTTGGGAAAATGTCCCTTTGGACCATGACAGAGGTTTGGCTGCTGTTGGTCCCTTGAAGGGCAGCATTCCTTGGAGGAATATCAGCAAGGTGATTTCTCTTAGGTCCCAGAGAGCCGAGTTTAGAATGCATCAGAATCTTAATAACAGCTAAAGCAGCAGGTAAAAGTTTTGCATTCAATATTCCTGAATATAGGAGCCACCTTTAATTTTATTTCTGCTGGAAGTAAGGAAGCCATGTTGCTTCTACAACATTCCAAAATTATGAGCTACTCCCAAAGCATATCTACTGTTAGCATAAATATTGGCAGTTTTGTCCTTGGCTTAAGTACCAGCCCATGTAAGAGCTTATTGGGTCGAAGTAGCCACAGGTAAAGATGCTGCCTCAACAACCTCAAAAAGATTTATAAGAGCATACCCAGCACATATTTGCCATTGATACCTTTTAAATAAGAACCATCAGTGAACCATGAGAAGTCAAGGTTACCCAGTGGAATTTCCTTTAGATCATTATGAGCAGTTAGGAGGTGGGCTGTCAGCACTGAGCAGTCATGAGAAACTTCGTTGGTGATGGGAGGGAGAAGAAGAGCCAGGTTAAGGCTATTACATTGTAAAAGAGTTACGTGAGGAGCAGTTAACAAAAGGACTTTGTAGGTGAGGCAGCTGGCTGAGAAATGTTGAGTGTGATGAGACTTCAGGAGAGCTTCTATTGTATGAGGTGCAAAAATGGTTAAAGGGGATCCCACAACGACTTTCTAGGTGGTCTTAACCAAAAAAGCTGTGACTGTAATAGCTGTAAGGCTTCTACAGTTAGAGAAGGAACAAATAAAAGATGTCAGAGGGTCATTTAATTCACCTGGTGGGGTGCTTTGATGCCTACTGTCAATTTCTAGAATTATTTCCCCCTTCTGGGAGAAAGAAATTCCAGCATGATACTAAGGAGTAGCAGCCTAGCGAGTGGATAGGGGGTTGAGGAACTAAGGAAAAAAGAGTGGGCATGTCTCATAGGGCCTAAATAAAAGGGAATAGTTTCAGAGACAAACTTCCTGAGATTTGTGTGCAAGCCTGTATTTTGTTCTAATCAACAGACCATTGAAAAGCCCTAAGAATTGCTCGATTAAGTCACCTATCAACTGCCCAAGCCTGACTGTATAATAAGTTAGCAAGCTGGTCTCCCGGTTGTAATTCTAAAGACCTTTCAGGATTTTTCCAATTAGTGGTTTGCATCCAGTGCTGGGCCTGGCCTTTGCTGACAAGCATACAGACTAGCTGATATAAGTCAGAGAAACCAGGTGGTAAGTCTGACTGACTACATTAAATTTCTCAGCAAATCTGTGAGGATCTTCAGTTACTCTGGGAAAATATTTGACTATGACTCAACATTCAGCTTTAGTCCTGGGAGTATAAGAAATTGTTTAGCCTCTGGATCCTCAGAAGCCTTAATTTTAAAGGGACAGGTTCTGACAAGTTCAGAGGAAAAGGGAGTGGAAAGAGTTCAGAGAAAACGGAAAGTCTGGTAAGGGAATTAGTATGGGGGAATTGAGGGTGTAGAGGAGGCACAGGTGGCGAAGAAGGGAGGAGGAAGATGACTCCAGACGCAGAGCCTGAGACAAAGAAGCCAAGGAAGAGAAATCTGAGGCTTTGGGAGCCATTTTATCTTTTTAAAATTGTTCATTTGTCTCAGTTAATTTTAAAAACTTACTTTCCACAGAGACAATTTTTGACTCCTGGTAACATTGGAAAGCCGCAAAACATACTGGATGGTGATAAGTATTATATGTTAAAAAAATAATACACAGAAACCTCAGTGAAATAGAGCTGGGAGATCAGAAGGAGGCGCTGTCACGCACTGTGATGATAGCAGAGCCCAAGAGCAAGAAGAAAGACTCTTCTTTCTTGGAAAGAGCTCAGCTAATGAAAAGCCATACGCTCTTTGATTACTCTAGCCCTCTCAACTTCCTTTTCCTTTCTATAAAAGTTTTCTCTTTCCCTTGCTGAGGGGGCACCTGCATGTGACTCACCATGGTTGCAGACCTTGAACTGCAATTCTCAGCTGAACTTGAATGTCACTCTGCGTTTCTCAGCAAGGCTAGTGTTTGAAGGCGCGTCTTTCTCCTGGATCAGAGCTCATGCCATCTTTGCATCTGAAGCTCTCCAGGCTTTTTTGGGGATCTATTTAAATGTTTTGTCTTTCTGGTTAAGGCCTTATTCTATGTGCTAGTACTTGTTTGGTACTTCAGTCTGATCTTGAAATCAGACTGTTGCAACCAAAGCTGGCTGAAATGCCTTCGGCCCACTTCTACCGGGAAGGGGCTGCTCCTTTGAAACTGTGCTGTTTTTTCAGCTTTTGGCCTATTCCTTTGGAAAGACTGTCCTCTGGAGTATGACTGAAAAAAGCCTTTGGCCGGCCTCCACTGGGACCAATCTGTCTTCTTAGGACTGGCTAGGATTGGCTTACAAGCCGTTTGAGTTAAGCCACTTGTGCTGTGAGCTGTTTAAGCTGTTTGAAAGTTGTCCTTTACTCTAGAGAAGAAAAAAAAAATCTGAGAAACGGGATCCCAGTTATCTAAGTATTTTGAGGGCACCTCCCCTATAGACACTCTAGCCAATTTTATGTTAAAAAAAACTGTAGTTCTTCCTCATGTGCATTTCTAACTAAATGGACCAATCTGACCAAAGGTAACTTAGAATACCAGTGGCCATTATAGGGAACTTTTGAAATCCCCAAACATAATTTCATTAAAACCAAACTGGACTACATAGTTCAAAAACTTCCAGAACTGCATGGAATGATTGTTTCAGTGGGTATTATTCATAGGGAGAAACATTAATAATAACATTAATTTTAAAAAATGAAATATAATACTAATATTAATCACTGCTTTCTGATCTGGACTGTAATCTAACCAGTGCCTATCTATGAAATGTAGAAAAGTCTTCTATGACCGATTTTGTTATGATGTAGGGTATATTATGACATTTGTTTGGAGCTTTATCATCTCCAAAGTGTTTTTATAAGCACTGTTATTTTGACTTGTATAATAAACTTGTGAAGTAAGCAAAAATTATTATTTCAGTTATGGATTCAGAAGTTGAGTCTCAGAAATTGAGTTTAAGAAACTTACCTAAGATAAACAAGCCCTGGTATTTTGCTCCTGGTCTGGAGCCCTCTCCAATATATGCTCTCCCAAGTGGTGCCATGGAAAGTCCTATTTATATGAATTGGTTCATAACCCTTTCACCACCATCAAGGCAATTTTTGTAAAACTCTTTCTCACATCTGTATTTTATAAGCTAAAAATGAAACTTCAGGGCCTTCCTTTATCCTTTAAGTTTTCCTGATGTTAATTTTTTAGTTCATCCTGTTGACATTACAATATAAAATGTGTGTAATAGTGGTCCAATGTATTTGGTGAACGATGTGATTGGCTCTAGATCCTATGCCTCTTTGGAGCTGAACCCCCAGTTTGGAGTCAGTGGATGTGAGTGTAGGCTTAAGATTGCCGAGGTGAGCCTTTCTCTCTTATGAGTTTCTGGTTCAGACAGCTCATTCCCCAGCTCCATCTCCCTGCTTGTCCCTGTGCTACGTGTATGTAAATTTCTACCTGGGTACAGCAAAAGAAACTTGAACAAACCATCACTAATGAGAGTATTCAAATTCAAAACTTATACATCCTAATGTATAATTCAAATATTAGAAAAGGACTGTAGCTCTCAAACTTGCTGTGCTGCAAATAAACACTGTACAAATTAGTAACAGAAAAGATACAGTTTGAGTCAGTGTAGTAAGGAGATTTCTATGCAGGTATTAGCAAATTAACAACTCCATGCATGTAGGCAGTGAGTAGAGCCAGCGTTCCTCAGAGCATAAGATGAACTCTGTTGACATAGCCACCTTACCAAGGACCTAATTCTGTTGCAGACCTAAGGCACCTTCTTATGGTCAAGATTTTTCATTGTGGTCCCTGAGGAAATGCCCAGTAGCACTGTGTGAAGGTCTACCTTTACTCTCTCCAAGTAAACCTCAGGTACTAACTCAATTTTTCAAAGCAAAAAACCCCAGGGAATAGGGGTGGAGAAGTGTCAGGATATCAAAGCAGAGAAACTTGTATTACGACAGTCAGCCCTCCTGCATTGCTAGGCTTGAGTTATTTCAAGAAATATACCCTAGACTGGGAGTTAGGAGGCCAGAATTCTACTGTTGGCTTTGCAACTAGACCACTTATGGTCTTAGCAAGTCCCCAAAACTTGGAATTCCTGTTCCTTAATTTGTATAAGGAGTTGGACTGAAAGATGGCAAAGATCCCTTCAAACTCTAAAATCTAATTACTCTATGCTCTGGCTAATGAATTCATGGTTAATCCTTCCTTGATAGATGCCTAGAAGTTCTAATAAAGATTTTCTGTGTATCAAGAACGTGCCATATACCCGAAATCCTGACAATCGGCCAAATGCCTGACACCAAACTAAACACTTTCCTGCCAGTCCTCACCACAACCCAGTGAAACCAGTACATCTGTGCTTTATAGCTGAGGAAGCTAAGGCTCAGGAGAAACCTGTGTAAGGGATGTCTGACTCTGAGGCATGTTCTCTGTCCTTATTCCTTCCATACCACATAGCCTCTCATAACCAACTGGCTTTTAGTACCACTAGAGCTTTGAAGAGCCAAATATAAAAATACTGCTACCATTTATTTAGATTAATGAATGAGTCAGAGAATGTGGAGCTAAGGTACACTTAGAGGTCATATTTCAGCTCCTAAAAAATCAGGATGTGGAAAATGACAGCAAGGGAAGATGTTTAACAAGCTAAGAAGTAACAAAGCAAACTCTACAATCCATATTTCCTTTCCTTTCCTTCCTTTCTCCCTCCCTCCCACCCTTCTTCCTTCCACCTCCCTTTTTTCCGTTCATTACATAATTCCCAAAGTAACTATATGATATGACATACAGATTAGAAGGAATTTTTATGTGCTATAAATATTCCTTTCCTCCCAAGGGCTCCTTATGACTTATTTTGAATACTACTATAGCGTGACCTCTTTTTCTTTACTGATTTAGATACTGTTATCAATCTTCAATATTCAAACCAGAAGAATATGGAGTGTTTTTATGACAGGTGCTTTTAATTACACCATCTCACTTCCAAAAATTCATCTCTTTGTACACATGGATAATGAGAATAATTAAAATCTATAGCCTTGAAGGTGTAAAAAATAAAATTATAGCTACTATTTAAAAGTCATGCTGAGTGACTTTTTATTTATATAATAAGTAAAAATAAACATTTTTTTCTGCATCTTATACAGCTATGAATGTCTCCGAGACAGCAAATAAATTCAGTAGGTTGCTAATAATGCATAAATTTCCCAATAATATTTGATGTCTACTCTTCTAAAGAGAAGGAAAATACACTGATAGCTTAAGCATTGAAAATGAAACTCCTTTACAGCATAGTCAAATGAAATCAAAACAAAGTGGCTAATAGAAAAGCAATAACTAGAAGCCCATCTTCCAGGACACCGAGTGGGATATGGGGGCAGATTTTAAATGAAAGTACCTGTTGGTAACAAATTTTAAAAAGCACACATGTACAATCTACTTACATGTGTGCATGTGTGTGTATTTATGTGTGCACGTTTGTGTATTACACTTACTGCAAAATCCTACTCATATTGTTTAAGCTTATCATCATGGAATAAATATAACATTGTATATTATTTAAATCTGCTCAGAAACCAAAATAAGTAGAAGGAGATTTTTATAGAGTCACATCATTCTGTCTTCTCATTGTCTCAGAAGTAAAATGGCTCCCTTTCAGGGATTACCTTTCATCTCTTCTCTTTCAAATACATGTCTTTACTTTTTAGACTCTAGAATAAAGTGCCAGAGCCAAATGCTATGAGGCAATGATCAACACGATCATTTTTCTTTTTCCTTCTCCAAATCAGAATTTCTGGGACTGGATTGTCAACAATGAAATGTTTTGGGGAGAGAAGGACAGAAATTTATTTTTTGAAGTTTGCTCAGCACTATAAACCTGAGATAGTTGCTGACATTATTATTTTTATTTTTACTTAAAGCATTCCAGGCTTGGGTGGGGATGGAGGGAATACCCTGGAGCGTCCAGGGGATAAGTAAATATGCAACTGTTAGGAGGCCTGAATCTAAATATACATCCCTGGAGACCTGGCCACCAATACTTGTGGAGATAAAGTGCTATGTCCAAGTAGAAGTTCAATTATACTAAATACATGTGGAGGGACATGTTGACCTGGGCCCTGGGCCTTGTTGGCATTGATGAATCTAACAGTTTCTAAGCTGGGAGTGGAGACTTGAGCAAATGGGATAAGGCATACTCCTCCCTACTTCCCCTTGGGTTGCATTTACCCCCTGGAATGTTCTCCTCTTTCTCTTTCTCCAAGCATATCAGGTCTCACAGCCACCACAAGCCACCTTTGCCTATCCCAGCTCCACTCACATTTCATTTCCAAAGCTCACAAGATCCAGAGGAGTGCATTTGCCCTTTACCAACTTATTTTGCCTTTTATTTTTCTCTGTTGCTTTGTCTTTTCCTTTTGTTTTTTAAAGCTCATTTTGCTTATCTGGGTGTGTGGTAACTCCAGTAAAGATCATACTTTAACTAGACCCTGGTACAACACTCAGCACATACTAGATATTCAACAATTTATTGTTAACTTGCTACCTGATAGATTTTTAAGAAAGATCACAATAATGGAGTAAAACCTAAGTATGCTTCAAACTTTATATTCTGAGGTATGAATAATTACAGATGCCTTTCTGGGTCTCAGACCATAAAACTTCTTCACCACTCTGGGGACAAAGCTTTTCCTTTGGTTGCCCCTGAGCACGCCTGAAAAACCAAACAGCAAGACAGAAAAGAAAAAAATAAAGTTAGCAGTAGCGCTGAAAGGGAAGGGGACAGAGTCAAGTCCCACAAGACACTAGGCATCATCATTTAATTTCATTCTAACAAAAAACCTTGCAATGTGTATATTTCTTGTCTCTACTTCACAGGTAGAGTCTCAGAGGGTTTTTGATCAAAAGTAAGGCAGAATTGGGGTACACACACAGAGCTGACTGGCTCCTTAGCTCAGAACTCCAGGAGGTTAATCCTCCCTGACTGGTGGGCAAGAGGGAAAGAGAGAACAAGAGGGAGCAAAAGACTGAGATGTATTGTGAGGGAGGGTGTTAAAAAACCAGGTTACAAGGCACTTGGAGCTCTGATGATCCTTGTTCACTCTTGGTACAGAAGATGGAAGGATTATCCTTGTTGGAGAAAGAAAAAAGAAATCTACTAGAGAATTTGGGGGAGAAAAATACTATCTCTTTCAGTAGACTGGAGAAATGTCGTTTCAAAACTATACAATAAATTATCAACGCTTTTTAGGTTCCCTGAAAACTTCTCATTCCCTTTAATGCAGTTCCCCACTTAACTACAAAGAGGAAAAAGACTTACAAATGAACTACCTAATTAAAATTGCCCTTAGTTCAAGCCAGCTACTTTAAGACCAATTTTCTTCTGCTTATTTAAGATAAGGGTTCACTGCTTTGCTGACACATCGGTTCAGCACAAAATTTCCCCGCATGCTTAGCAGTTATTTAAAGCTCCTAAAAATCTAGCACATGTTGACCACTGAGTACTGAATTTAGAGCTTTGTACAAAAAAATAAAATAAAAATCCTCCTTTAAGGTGTCGGATGGTATTTTGACTTTGGCATTGATTCCTTAGAAAGTAAAAATTCCCAGAATCAAGAAATTTTGTCATGTTATGAAGCAGCTATTTGCTTTTATATGAAAAGATACAAGTTACTACTCTGTCTTTATTTTCCCACATCAAGGGTGGATTTTAAATAGATTAATTTGCCATTGAAATATATGTGTGTGTGTGTGTGTGTGTGTGTGTGTGTGTGTGTGTGTGTAGCAACATAAACACTGATGATCCATTTTATGTTTTTATTTTGATGTGTGCTCACTTGTTCTCTCAAGTTCTTTAAAGCCTGTGGTCATGTCTTACACATTTTTCGGGTACCTCACAATACCTGGGACATTGTCATGCTTAAATTATACATTTAATGACTAGTTTCTGAATTGATTTTAAAATAAAGAGATTTTTAAAAATCTGAAACAAAAACACCTTCAAGACAGAGGTAGTAAGCTAGCAGCCTGTCAGCTAGACAGGGTGCACAGATGTGTCTTATTTGGATGAAATATTATTCTTTAGATTTTTGTAAGAATTTATTTGAAAAACCAAGAGATGTTTACATAAAGGTCCAGATTTTTGTCTTGCCTTTAAAAATTGGAAGATCTGGCAAGATGGGCATTAATTTCGATGTGGCAACACTGAGCTGGAGTGAGTGGTGAATGTCTCCTTTGAACAGGACACACTCTCCAATTTACTACAGTCCATGGTCCCCTGCTGTCCTCTACCCAGCCTGCTTCACTCATTTATGTTACTTGCCTGATTAAGAATCCCTGCTTTCAAGAATAGCCTTACTGCTTTCAATATTTCTCCAAAAAGGACCTATACGGGTGAGGTTTTGCAGAGAAATAGAATGTCTTAAAATTTCATTTGGTCACAGTAACTAATCACCTACTCGATACAATCAGTTCTACAAGTAATGAAGATCTTGTAAACAGGGAATTACCACAAGAAATCAACACTATTTCCAGGGGGTGGAGAGGAGAAAGAAAGGAAAGAACTCATCAAATTTGAAATATTTTTTTCCACAGAAATGTTCCTGGTATTTTACAAATGAAGGAATAGATAAAGGGTGTTTGTTATCTAAGTTCTCCCATAGTCAGCTTCTTTCCAAATTTCTCCTGGTGAGAATTCAAAACTTCTGCCCCCAGTTCCATCTCTTACCCTATTTTTTTTTAATATTCACCCACTTCCACTCTTTTAATTTATCATACTGCTTCAAATACCAAAGCCCATCAAGATACATTCTGTATCTTCACAATGAGTCTGAATATTCTTCTGTCTTATGAAGAATTACAGTGATTTATCTGCCACTTATCAGTGGCTCATATTAGCTCTGGAAGTGGAGTTTTGGTAATGCTCTCATCCCATTGATACTGTGGTGCCTCTTAATTGTAAATTGGAGGCTTTAATGAACAATCAATTAGGGAACAAATTTATTCTTAGGTATATGTGTTATCATGACACTCTATATGAATTAATTTAAAACATACCGATTAAGTAACTTTAAGGAGGCAATGCAGAAAGCCAATGATAAACTTGGAAACATACCATACTTTTCCTTCTTCAACTCCACCATAAACTGCTTTCCTACCAATATACTGTTTAGGTTGTTTTCAGGTACCAGTTTAATTCATGACATACAACAATGCCCAATCTAATTCAAGCTTACGCTTCTAGATAATTAGCTGTGGTTAATTTTTTAAACCTTCTCAAAACCAATGAAACTGAATTTTTCATTTAGGAAATGAATTCAACTAAACATTAATTATGGATATTTCAAAATGGAAATATTTGATATAATTCTATATAACCTTCTTAGGAGTGTGTGTGTGTGTGTGTGTGTGTGATTATTACATATTTTATAAGCTCAGCAGATAGGCCCTCTGAATTGTGAACTCCATACTATGCAATGGTTACTAAGCACTTGGAAGATAGTGGGATTTCCTTCTATCTTACTGTAACATGTACTATACTTCTTTTCCCCAGAGACCTCATTATTTGTAAAAGGGAAAACTATTTAATTCAAATTTGCTTCAAAGTAAGGCACAGTGTCTAGTTTATGAATTTGCTACTGAAAGAACCTGGACATTTATTTGAACCAGTTTCTTAAATATATTAAAATATAGATAGCTACAGAAGTCAACTTCCAAATTAGTTCCTTAAAGATTCCTATAATTGCCATATTGTATTATAATTGTATATTATGATACTTTTGGTGCTTTCAACAGGAAAAGATTTTTCATAAGTTTAAATAGAAAATTCAGCTTTATTCACCTAGAGATTATAACTATTTCTCTTTGTTAATAATCCATTATACTGGGACTTCCCTGGTGGTGCGGTGGTTGAGAATCTGCCTGCCAATGCAGGGGACACGGGTTCAAGCCCTGGTCTGGGACGATCCCACATGCCGCGGAGCAACTAGGCCCATGAGCCACAACTACTGAGCCTGCGCATCTGGAGCCTGTGCTCCACTACAAGAGAGGCCACGATAGTGAGAGGCCCGCGCACCGCGATGAAGAGTGGCCCCCGCTTGCCGCAACTAGAGAAAGCCCTCGCACAGAAACGAAGACCCAACACAGCCAAAAATAAAAAATAAAATAAATAAATTTTTTAAAAAATCCATTATACTTCCAATTTTTAGCTTACTGACCATTGGTTGATTTTTCACTCTGCCACACACATATTACGCACAATTTTGTCATATCGTGAGTAAAATTAAAGTTTCATTTGAACTTACATAAAAGTTTATTTATTATCTATTATTTCAGATTTGTCCTTGATTGTTACATTTATTATTCAGACCTCAATGTTACACTTTAGTCATAAACCCAGTAAAAAATAAGGAAGTTGAAGCAAATAACTGAAGTAGGAACATTTATTCTGTTGCTAAGTAAAAATTATTTGGTCCTGAAGTAGGTGGTTAAGTAGGTAAAGGAGGCCAGGACCAGGGAGAAAATTGATTCTATCAATAGATCATCCCTAGCAGACAGAGTTCTTTATTAGGCGTGCTGAGAATCACTCCAGTTTCTTTAGAAGAATCTCAGTCTTGGCTATTGGCATTGCTTGTTTCTAGATATTTGCTGCATTACATTGAGTTTTTACTTTTTTGCCATTGGGTTTATGGTGTTATTTTCCTGCACACTACAGTCCCACTGGGGTAAAGTGATTAGAAAGTCCTTTGTGTAACTATATGTTTCTGTCAAGAAAGAATTCTCACAGATAACAGTATAAATGCAGGATGATTGGCTGGATCAATATTCAATACTGGTTTCAAGTGGGTGCTTATAAAATTTAGATGACTGTTCAGTAAAATGTTAATTCTTAAAATCAGCATCTGCCTAGACATTTTTAAGGCTAACTGAGCTCCTGTACGTCCTAGTTAATCTATTTTTTTTCTATCATTCTCTAAACACCTCACTGCTACTTTCGGATCATAGGTTCCATCTCACCCCATTTGCTTCATAACTCACTGCAAGCTTGCTCCCCCAGGACCACTGCTCTGAAACTTGCTTGCTCAAATACTTCAAATCATTTTTGTAAAATTTGACATGGTTTCTCTGCAAAATTCTCCCCTGGGTTCTGTGACCCTACTCTGCCCTGGCTTTCCTGCTAATTCTCTCATCAGTCTTCACACTCTCTAGCTCCTTTCCCTCTCTCTGCACACTTAAATGTAGTGATTCTCCAAGATTTTGCTACATACCTTCTCTTCTGTGTAATCTGGCCCCGATGGTCTCATTGTCCCCACAAATTCTATAAATATAGAGATGAATTTCAGCCTTACATCTAGTGTCACTCAAATTCCAGATGCATATTTTCAGTTTTATATTGCATACAAAGAAACCTGAATTCCACAGACAAGATATCCATAATTATACCCATTTTCTCTACCATCTTCTTTCTTGCTTTCTCTTTCTGGTTAATGTCATCATTTTTAAAAAACTTCTGCGGTAAATATTAATGACGTTCACCAGTATTTCTGGTTCTCTACTCTTCTAGGCACACAAGAGGATGACACTTCTACATTCTCTTAAAGTTAAGCATGATCATGTGACAGAGTGAGAAAAAAACCTTTGTTGTTCTGAGCCATTGAAATTTGGGGATTGTTTGTTATTAAAATGTAACTGAGTCCACTCTGACTGCTATATAACTTCTCACATATGAAATCTGATGTCACTGAATTAATCAGGAATAAGCTTAGGTATATACAACACAAAAAATTAAAATGTGAATGACAGAAAGATGCTTTTACCTTTTTCTGTGGCAGATGAAAGGTGTCCAGAAACAAGCATCCTTGAGCTGCCCGGCAGTCATCAGTGACTCAGGCTCCTGCCTCTCTGCTCCGCACCAGCAGGGAAATCGTCTGCAGCATGTGGCTTCCACTTCAGGGCATAGGAGGGTTGGTGGTGCTTTGGCAATTCCGTCCACATCTCAGCGCCTGGAAGAAAGAAATGGGAGAAGGAAACACTTCTCTTTTAATGAGAGTTTCTAGAAGTTGCACTCATGCCTCACAGGCTCAAATTTAATCTCACAGCCACATTCAGGTACGGAATCCCCCAAATATAATCTTTTACCTGGGTGGCCCTGTGTCCAGCTGAAATTCTGGGCAATGTTATTAAATATGAAAGGGAGAATAAATATTGAAAGGTAACCAAGATTCTCAGCCACAGTTATGTTTGACTTTAACATTTACCTCAACCTTCATATCATCAAATTTATTAATCCCACTTTCTAAATGTCTCTCATTTCTGACACTTGCTTTTCACCCCAATGATAACTATGCAGATGGTTTTCATAGGACTATTGTGATCATTTGATAACTGTTTTTCCTCCATCTTCTTCCTCCTTTCCTTTGAAAACTGGAATTTCTCAATGAACAATGCTTCAGGCAACCGTAAGAATTCTTAGTCTATATAATCACTATTTTATTAATCCTTTAATCTGTCATTGTACATTCTTCAACAGTCCCCCACTATCCATAAAATGGAGTTAAAAATTTTTAGCATGAGACTAGGTATCTTTCATTGTAAATTTAGTCATAATATACCTTTATACCATCATTTACCACTATGTGACCTACATTTATGTATATTCCTCATTTATGGCATCACTCTTTCTAATTCCTGGGGGTAGGCAGAGTCCTGTCTCACCTCTGCTTATCACTGTTGTTCTCGTCTTTCAAGCACCAGTTGAAATATCACTTCCTTTAGGAAGACTTTCCACATCTCCCAGGGTATTCACATTGTTCTCTCTTCTTTCTTATACCAGAATTTTATTTATATTTCTTTTCAGTACTTAGACTTATCTTCATGTATGTATATATCTTCCCCATCAAATTATAAGATCTTTGAATGTAAGGCATGTGTCTTTCTTAATTTTGTATTTTTAGGTTTCATATGCATAATGGATATTCAGGAAATGATTGTTGAATGAGTGTATATATGAGATTCTGTGCCACAGAGATAATATTGTATCCATGCAATAAATATTAAGACATGAATATAAGTGATGTCTTATTTAGCTCTTATCTGGAAACATCAGCTCTAAACCAGATCCCAACTTCTTCCTACACCTGTCGTTTATCTTAAATATCCTTCGTGCCCTAATTGAGAGTCCTAATCAGAGTAAATGACACAATATTGTCATATTAACTGCTTTATTTGGAATACAAAGAAGCCTGATTTCTGCCTAATCAGCTAGATTAACACCTAATAAAATGTATTTCCCTAAAGGAAACTTGTAAGTATTGATTTTTAATTCCTCATCTCTACATTAAATCAACCAGTGGGCTCTTCTTAGAAAACCTAGGCTCAATTAGATGGTCTCCTACCCTTTTCAAAATAAGCACAGTAGTACTGCTCTCAAGAAATAAAAATCCTATCTATGTCATAAATTTGCTTGGTTATTATGAGACAGACATACTGTACATGCCTACATGTGTATTATTCTAAAAGCAAAATTATTTGGTCATTATTAGAATCAAAATCATGGACTAGTGATTCATTCAAAATAAATTTTGCTCATTTTTACTTAAAATAAAAAAGACCTTGGTGCATAATCACATCTAAGGATAGAGGGGCCCTTTTAGTATCTCCTTTCTTTGGGCTGCTACTAGGAATTAAACCCACTCCAGTCTCTAGGGTGAGTCCTGTATAGCCACAATTCACACAGTAAGGTCAAGACCTGCTATAACACTTCTAAGACCTTGAGAGAATATGGCCAAACAAGCCAAGGAGGGATTGCCAAAAGAGTTCCAGAAAGATGAAGTAGAAGCCTGATTAATCTGTGTCTGTAGTCTGCCAATACTCTGGACTTTTCAGCATGGGCACCAGCAAATTCTTTCTATTGTTTAAGACAGTTCGACTTGGCTTCCAAACTAATGAATTACCCAAATCAGAGGCCCAGGGTCACAGAAGCCAGTCTCATCTCTGCAAATGAGACTTCATCATATTCTTCCAGCACTGAAAGTGGAAATCATATGCTTTTAAAGCATAATCTAAGTGATACTTCTTTAAAAAGTAAATCCACCAATGGGAAAAAATATTGCTTAAATCTTGGTCTTTAGAAACATTTAAAGGTGAACACTGTTGGAAAACTTGTGTACACTCTAGCAGAGAGGCAGTGATTGGGAATAAAGTACCTTGAATTTAAGTGGCATTCAGAAACTACCTTCTTTGACTACTTGGCCATCATTGATCCAGCTTTCTCAGTCCAAAGATTTTGAGCAAATTATGCCTGCAAAAGATTTATTTTCTCTTCACAGCTATTGTTTTCATATTGATATCACAAACTATGTGTTCCAAAAACACTGAAGTATGAGTTTATTTCCTACCAACAATTTGTTAAAGGCTGAAGAACTGGCATTTACTCAAAAAAATACAATGTTATTAACTCTGTTATTTACCCTTCTGAAAACATTGCTTCTGTATAATACATTAAGAATAATGCTTCAAAAATTAGCTTATAAACAAAAGGTCAACATACTGAAGCATAACACCTAATAACTCCATGTCACAGAATAAGAAACATTTTAATTTATATACTTTATCCTTGGATTGAATCATTCTGAGGCTCTAAACAATAATACAAACTTCATTTGTCACCAAAGAAAATAGCAAAGATAATAAAAGAAGTGATTCAAACATTTACAAGTTCTATTAATAAATTATACTCCTTGCAGAAAGAATATAGTCCAATTTAATATTAATTTAAATATTTACTCTGAAAAATTTTTAAGAAAAATGTATTATTTCAAGTATTGTATACTTGAAAGTCCCTGAGAGTAGATCTTAAGTGTTCTTAACACACACACACACACGTTAAGTATGTGAGGTGATGGATGTGTTAATTATCTTGATCTTGGAAACCATTCTACAATGTATATGTATGTCGATCAACACACTGCACATTTCAAATATATATATGTCAATTATTCCTTAATAAAATTGGAAAAAAAGAAAATATAATTCATGTTCATCTTCTTTATCTGGTTCTTGATCTGTCATTAATTTATTTGCTCTGTGTGCATGTGAATATATGTTATAATTATCAGTCACTGTATTTCTTTTCTAGGGCTGCCATAACAAAATACCACAGGCTGGATGGCATAAATAACAGAAATTTATTTTCTCCCACATCAGGAGGTTGGAGTCCAAGATCAAGGTGCCAGCAGTGTTGGATTCCACCGAGGCCTCTCTCCTTGGCTTCCAGATGTCTGCCCTCTTGTTGCCTCTTCATGTAGCTGTCCCTCTGTTCATGAGCATTCCTGGTGGCTCTTCCTCTTTTTACAAGGACACTGGATATACTGGATTAGAGCTACACTAACGGCCTCATTTTAACTTAATCACATTTTTAAAGGTCTTCAAATATCCTTACATTCTGAGGTACTGAGGATTGGGACTTCAACATATGAATTTGGGAGGTCATAATTCAGCCATGATAGTCACTTTTCTTGCCTTTTGAACATAGAATGTTTGGATATAAAATTACAAGTATGTTCACACTTCCTATCCTCTATTGGTTGTTACAACAAGGAAGGGGGCATATCCTAATATATGGTCCTGCCAGGAAGAAAGCGTCCGACACAGAGAGAGCATTTAGTCAATATTTGTTGAATAAATAAATGAATAAGTGGATCTAACACATAGATATATTTAGTAAATTAATATGTATATGTTCTGCAGGCTTCTCAAATGCAACTTCACCGAGATCAAACTCATCCTCTTCCTCTCACAAATCCTTTCCTTCTTCTCCAGCCACTGTTCCAGTCAGAGTCCCTAACTTCTCCCTTTCCTTTCCTCTCCCTGCCAGTTAGTCATCAACTCTCACAGATTTTATCTCATTAATATGTCTTTGACCCATGCATTCCTCTTTATTTATATCACAAAGTTTATCTCCCATTTTATTGCAACACACTGTACCAGCCATCTTAACAAACCAAAAACAAACAAACAACCATTCTCCACTTTGGCAGAGTCTTCCTAGTTCCTTTGATGCTAAAATCCTTCAGTTGCTTATTCTCAGCATAAATCCTGACCTCCGTCCTTGTAAGGCCCTAGATGAACTCAACCCTTCTTATCCTCTTCATGTCTCACATCTCTCCATTTCATAGCCCATTGTCCCATGATAAAGATGTCCTCAAGTCAATGATATGCATTGTCTCTTCTAACTGTTATCATACATTCTTTCCTTAATCTAGAACATTTCTCTTATATTCCTCTCACCTTTACTGACAGCTATCAAAATCCCACTTGAACTGGGGACTCAGCTAAGGAACACATCCTGTTTGAAGCTTTTATAGAACACACAGTCTGAGTGCTTCTTCTATATTTCTATTACCAAAGACTGGTTAAAGAAAAACTCAGAAAATTTATAACTATTACAAACATAAAGAAAACTCAGTAAAGTGGCTGGGTTCAAAACTAAAATAGTCATACCGAGAATCACTAGGCTTTATATGCACAAACAAAAATCTACTACAAGTTATAATGAAAGAAGACAACGTTTACAATAACAACTTTGATAAAACACCTAGAGTAACAAGAATTGTAAACAATCTCTGCAAAGAAAACTCTGAAAAGCTAGTGAGAAATACAAATGAAGACTTGAACAAATAGAAAGAAGAGTGGTGTGCACACTCATGACTAAGTGGACCTATAAAGATGTTACTTATCCCTAAATTAATCTATAAATTTTATATTTGTTCAGTAAAAATACCAGTAATGTATTTTTTAACTTAATAAGCAGATTTTAAAAGTCAAACATAAATAAGCAAGTAAGAATAGTCACAAAATTGTAGGAAAAAAATGAGACATACCTCATTTCTAATATTACAATAAATACCAGATGGATAATAGATTGGAATATAAAATTTGAAGCCATAAAAGTAAAACATGGGATACTTTATTTATAGAATATTTGTATGAAAATGGCTTTTTAAAGTATGACAAAAATCCAGTCAATAAAATATTGATAACCCAAGACTTTCTATATATAAAGTCCACTATAGTCAATGTCTCAGCTAGAAAAAAGATGGTGCACCCAAATTGAATGATTTGAGGAGTGTTGAATGAGAGGACTATTTACAAAGCTAAGCATAGGATATAAGGAAAACACTAGAGTTAGTGCACTGTCTGAGAACTGGTACTAGCAGGGCATATTATCCCCTTTAAGCCTGAAGAAGTGAAGGAAGAACAGTTACTGGACTTAGAGAAATTCAAGAGAGAGAGCTTCCTGGTAGAACCTGATCCTGCAGGAAAACAGGCAACCCCCAGGGATGAAGGGAGGTGACCAGGGTTAAAAATAACCTGCCCTCACTCTCTTCCTTTAATCTTCTGTATGAATATCACTGGTTGGTAAAACTTAACTGATATCCATTAGTCAGTCCATAGGGTTCATTCTCTTAAGGCATAAAAACTAAAAGATACAGTAAGAAAAATTAAGAGTTTAATAGATGGGTTTATTAGATTGGACACAGCAAAGATAATTATGAACTAGACCTTAAATCAGTGTAATATACCAGATTAAATCACAGAGAGAAAAAGGGAATGAAAATCATAAACGAGTAAGAGATGTACTGTATATTGTTAAAAGTCCTAAAAGAAAAATAGGCAGGAGAGTATATAACAGAAGGAATATTTGAATATATGCTGTCCAAATTTTTCAAAAATCAATGAAATTTTTAACAAATGATATTAGGAAAACTGGATATTCTCATGCAAAAGAATGAAATTGAACCCTAACTCTACACCATATACAAAAATTAACCCAAAATGAATCAGAGACCTAAATGTAAGACCCAGAACTATAAAACTCTTAGAAGTAAACATAGGGGAAAAGCTTTATGATATTAGATTTCACAATGATTTCCTGGCTATAACATGAAAAGCATAAGCAACAAAAAGGAAAACAGATACACTGGACTACATTAAAATTTAAAACTTTTATACATCAAAAGACACTATCAACAGAGTGAAAAGTTAACCTACAAAATGGGAGAAAATATTTTCAAATCATGTATGTGATAAGGGGTTATTATCCAGAATAAAGTACTCCTACAACTCAACAAAAGCAAAATCAAACAAACAAAGAAACCACAACTCAATTTGAAAGTGGGCAAAAGACTTGAACAGACACTTCTCCAAAGAAGATACACCAATAGTTACTAAGCACATGAAAAGGGGACCCACATTGCTAATCATTAGGGAGATGCCAGTCAAAAACACAATGAAAATAACACTTCATACCCATTAGGATGGCTATTATCAAAAACACAGAAAATAACAAGTGTTAGATAGGATGTGGAGACATTGGAACCCCTGTACACTGTTAGTGGGAATGTAAAATGGTGCACCTGCTATGGAAAATAGTATGGCAATTTTTCAAAAAAGTTAAAATAGCATTACCACATGATCCAGCAATTCCACTTCTAAAACAATCGAAAGCAGTTCCACTTCCAAAACAATTGAAAACAGAGTTTCAGACAGATATTTGTATACTTACATTCACAGCAACATTATTCACAATAGCTAAAAGGAGAAAGCAAACCAAGTGTCCATTGACAGATTAATGAATAAACAAAATATGGTATATACATACAATCTAATATTATTCAGCCTTAAAAAGGAAGGAAATTCTGACATAACCTATGCCGCATCATATATTAACCTTGAAGACATTATCTTAAGTGAAATAAGCCAGTCACAAAAGGGCCAGTACTGTAGGATTCCCCTTACATGAAATACATAGAGTAGTCGAATTCATAGAGATAGAAAATTGAATTATGACTGCCAGGGGCTGGGGACAGGGGGAAATGGGGAGTTAGTGTTTAATAGCTATGGAGTTTCAGTTGGGAAGATAAAAGAGTTCTGGAGATGGATGATAAGAATACTTGCATAAAAGTGTGAAGGCACTTAATGCCACTAAACTGTACACTTAAAAGTGGTTATAGGGCAAATATTCATTTTTTGAAAAATACAATCTTGTAAAGAAGTAAATTTCCCACAAAGTGGTCTATACATTAAATGCTATCCCGATCAAATTTGTATATAGTGATGCTCAGGTCAGAAGCAAGTCGAACAACTGAGGTCAGGTGGGCAGATGGGGCTGAGTGCTCTTAAGGAGTTACAGAAATTAAATCTTGTACTTTGAGAAAAATAAAACTCAGTTTTGCAATTTCCACTTAGCAGAGTGTGTAATATATAGTAGAAGCTTTATAAGTCTTTTTTTTTTTTTTTTTTTTTTTTTTGGCGATGCCGCACAGCTTGCAGGATCATAGTTCACCAACCAGCGATTGAACCCGCGCCCATGGCAGTGAAAGCTCCAAGTCCTAACTGAACCGCCAGGGAATTCCCTCTTTTTTATGATGAAAAAGTTTTGTGGTTAATATATTTTGATTTTCTTAATCAAAGGAACATCATGTTTGTGTGTCTTACTGACCCAACTTTCGTTCATGTTCCAATTATTTTTACCTCCCAGGAAGTAAAGATTGCCTACAAACAATAACACACACACACACACACACACACACACCACAAAAAAATGGGCAAAAGCTGACAATTCACAAGAGAAAAAGAGAATGACCAATAATCATAAGAAAATCATATCAACCTCAGATATAAAATTAAATGGCTTGAGTTAAAATGTTCATTTATCTCTGCTGTCTTATGCAACTCTACTAAAATGACAGTAAGCAGATATCAATAGAAAAGAAATCAAGTCAATAAAAGATGTCCATAAATATTTGCAAGATAGAAAGTGGACAAAGGCATGGTTACTGACATGAGTAAAGAGAGTTTAAGCCTCAATACTAGTACAGAGATGCCTATAAAGAGCATAGTAATTCACCAAATAAAAACCTTTATAAGGCTCAGGGTAGAAGCACCATTTACTTCTGAAGGATATGAAAGATGGGATAAAAGCACAGTGACAAATGTAAAGCATAAAATGGAGATAAAGCCAAGTTCTCCTCTGCTTCCCTACCAATCATGTGTATATTCCTCTCTATGAGGAAACCAGAAGGTTTTCTTGGAAAAATTGAACTACAGAAGCAACATGTTAAGAGAAAATAGTCAATTGAAAGTGGCAGTGAGGCACTGGAATAAAAACAAGAGATTAAGTAAAATTTTACCCACTAAAAATTACATTTCCCACTCCAGCCAATTTTACTTCCCAGCTTATGTGAATAGAATTTTGACAGCCTACCATTTATCAGCAAATACTAAATCAGAAACTGATTTTTTTTTGTTTACAAGAGAAACTGAACATCCCAGAGAAAAACTCAACAAATACTGGCATTTAGGTCCCCAACAAAATGCGGAGGCACTGCCCTGTCATCCAGAGGTGAAGCCACTAATGGACATACGTCACCAAAACACACAGAGGTTTCAGTGAGCTTTTTAGAGCCTAATCCTTACATTTTAAAAGTTATCCGAAAATCACCAGATGTTTGGAGAAAGGATACATTCCAGTATCCGCTTATCAATATCTACAAAAAGTTTGCTGGGATTTTGACTGGGATTTAGTTGGATTCATCAATCAAATTGAGGAGAATTGACATCTTAACAATATTGAGTCTTCTAATCCATGGACAGGATATATCTTTCCATTTATATGTTTTTAAAATTATTATAATTATTATTTCTCTTGTCAATATTTCATAGTTTTCACCTTATAGACACAGTATTTTTCCTTTAGAGTTATATCCACATGTTAAATTGGTTGGTGCTACCAGACACAGTACTGTTTTTATAATTGTATATCATAACTGTTTACTTAACGTATAGCAATACCATTGATTTTGGGGTATTAACTTTGTAGCCTACAAGTTCCTTTATTAACCTGGATAGCTTATTCATTAAATCTGAGAGCTTTTTTGTAGATTCTTTGAGATTTTCCAAACAGACAATCATGTTACTGCAAATAGAGTTTTATTTTCTTCTTCTTGGATCTCTATGCTTTTAATTTCTTTTTCTCAGTTTATTGTACTGGCTAGATTATAGTACAACACTAAATTGGAGTAGAGAAAAATGACACTGTGATGGTCTCTGAATTTCTGGATCTGTGGTTTACTGTCTGTCATTAATTTTGGAACATTTTGCTCATTACTTCTTCAAACACTTCTTCTGCACATTTTCTTTCTTATCTCCTTCTGGGATTCTGGGATCCCAGTTTTACTTATGTTAGAATGTTTAATATCATCCCATAGCTCTTGAAATTTCTGGTTCTGTTTCTCTCTCTCCCTATCTCTCTTTTGTTTTTCTCTTTGTGTTTCAGTTTGGATCATTTCTATTGCCTTACCTTCAAGTTCACTGATCCTTTTACTGTGCCAGATTTACTGATGTGTCTTTTAAAGAAATTCTTCATCTCTATTACTGTGTTTTTCATTTCTAGCATTTTGATTTGATTTGTTTTTATAATTTTGTCTCCGTGCTGAAATTATCCATCTGACCTTACATGTTTTCCATGTTTTTCACTAGCATCTTTAATATATAAATCATAGTTATGTAAAATTCCTTGTCAGATAGTTCCAACATCCGTGTCATATCTGAGTTTGATCCTAATTATTGCTTTGTCCCTTTTGAGTTTTTCCTGCCTTCTTATATGTTTCAATTTTTTGTTGAAAGTTGGATGTTCAGACAGGTGAGTGAGTGCTCATATCTCCTCTTTCTCTACGGGTACTGTCTCTCTTTATATCTTGGGCTAGTTATTTGCCATGCATTCAATGAATGTTTTTTTAAAAAGTTGTAATATTAAAGTTATTCTGGCTATTTTTCCTTGAAATGTTGGGATTGTTGCTCCTTCTTGCTTTCTATATCCTGGGACAGAATTGGACATATTGTTTAACTTTTCAATTATACATTGATATTATCTTAATTAAAAAAATTTAAAAATCCTTAAGTGTACTAGTTTTCATGAAGTAGAAAACATTTAGTTCATACTCATAACATTGACAAAAATTTTAAAGTGTTGCTTAGGATGTGAAGTAGAAGGAACTTTTTTTTTATTCACTGCAAATGAGAGTATGATTTGGAAAATCACACTGGAGCATTTGGCAATATTCATTAAACTTGCAAAATGTACACCTTTTGATCCAACAATCTCAGTTTAAGATAAATATACTAGAGTATTCCTTATACATGTGCACAGGCTGCATGTATCACAGCATGTATCACATTTTTTATAAAATGGAAATCATTAATAATGTCCTTCAATAAGAAAATAGAGAAATCAAGTGTTTTTTGCATATGATAGAATAATATACACATTAAAATGAATGAACTAATCTACATACATAAAAACAGATAAATCTCAAAAACAAAGTTCAGTTAAATTAGCAGATTACAGAAGAATATGTATGGTATACCATTCATATAAAATGGAAAAATGTCTAAAACAATTAATTTTATCACTTATAGCTTTATACCTGTGTTTTAAAAGTATAAAGGCATGCTTGTGGATGAGTCACAGCAGCCACAGAATAAAGATAATCTCTGGTGGGAAAATATGGAAGAAGAGAGAAATATGGGAGAGGTGATTTAGATGTATCTGTGTCTTTTTTTTGTTGTTTTTTTAATGGATATTGTCTTAGTCCATTTGGGCTGCTATCACAAAATACCACAGACCGGATAGCTTAGAAACAATAGAAACTTATTTCTCACAGCTCAGGAGGCTGGAAGTCCAAGATCAAATCTCCAACATGGTTCTGTTCTGGTAGAGGCCCACTTCCTGGTTCAGAGCCAGCACCTTTTCACTATATCCTTACATGTTGGAAAGGGAAAGGGATTTCTGTAGAGTCTCTTTTTTAAGAACATTAGTCCCATTTATGAGGGCTCCACCTCCTCATGACCTAAAAATCTCCCAAAGGCCCCATCTTCCAATACCATCATCTTTGGGAATTAGGACCTCAACATATGAATTTGGGGGCAACACAAACATTCAGATCATAGCAGATACAAAGTAACATCTGGTAAATATGGGTTATGACCACATGGATGTCAGCTATATATTTGTCTGCACTTTTGAAATATTTCATAATTAAACATTTCTAAAGAAATTCAGTATATATTGCTCCCATGTGAATTGTTCCAGTCTAATTAGAGATAATTTATTTCAAACCACTTGGACCTGCCATAGACAAGAGCTGCTCATATCAACTGTTTTTCAAACAGTTTATGACTTAAAATGGAAAATTTTAAAGTCTCACTAGTATACAAAAGTCATCATTGATCTGTGTACCTCCCACCAGGTACAGATTAACTAGGAGACAATGTCAGTCCTTAGTTGTTGTGAAGTTTACTGCCATCTGTCTTCCCTGTGAATGGCTGAAACAGCTCTCTAAGTGGTGGGGTAATGGCTGTGGTTCCACATTACCTTCTACAAGTGGTGCCGTTAGGCATCTTTAACCCTATGTTGCTATTACATTCTGGTCAATTCAGAGAGATTTAGAGTGATAAAGAGATCTCTATCAGATTTATATTTAAATTATCTTCATTTTCAAACATCTCATCATGGTGCATGTACCTAACACTAGACTTAGGTAGTAGTACACTTCAGGGTAAGATAAAAAAGTAAAGATGCACTGGTGCCTAAGGCTATTCTTAAAGGCCTTTTGCATAGGACTTTTAAGTAGCCTACAGAACAGCAAGCAACTGTATACGTTCCCGTTTATATTTCTAAGCCTCATTTCTTGGTTTGTGTAAATTCTTAAACATCTCTGGCGTTATATGCATACACAAATATTCAATTCAGTCAAAAACAAGCTGTAAGTCCCTAAATACATCTTGGTAGGATATGTAGTGATATCACGTTATAGGGATTTAACATGACAGTATAAAAATGATACAAATTTAGCGTTTTAGCTAAGACTTTTTCCCCATTAAAATCACTACAAACAATAGTAATATAACTAGAACCAATATCTGCTACTTTCAAATGCATCAATTTGACAAATATGTTTACAAATATATGAAGTATTTTTGATACTATTATCACAAAGAAGGGCTAGTGTAACAGACTCTAAGCAAAGTGAAGATGGAAAATTAGGCTTGGAGTGGCTACAGATAGTTCAGGATTCTGCTTCCATTTTTATGTTTTAATATTTATAGAAGTGGTATCTTACAAGGTTCTAGGCAAGCAAGCTTTGTGAATGTCTCAAGGAAAACAAAAACGACTAGGACAGCTTATGTCCCCAAATTGCTTCTGCTCATCTTACTTTGAAATCTCTTATTCCATTATTTAGTACACAGGCAAGTTGAATTTCTTGTAAATGTTTCATTCTTACTAATTTGGGAAAACTAAAAAATTTAATTATAATCCTTTAATAGCATAGAACATTAACATTTTAATCAGCATAAATTGGTAATGCAATGTAATAAAGAATAATCTAGTTGAAATAAACACCTTCAGTAATCAGGTTTAACCCAAATTACTTGCAGAGGCACAGTCCTTAAATCTGAATGATTTTTTCCATTAAATGTATTCCCAATTCTGAATCAAGATGATGTATTTATGAAATGGAAAGTATTCAATTAAACTATTGCCTACTGTTGTATGCATCACATCCCAACACAGCAGGAATATACCTACACAGAAAAAGAAGATAATCCATTATCTAGAATGATCAAATTAATTGGAAAGTTTCCAGATCTATATTTCTCTCTATATTCTGTAGACTTATCTCTGTCTTCCATCTATTCAATCTGGGAGTGATAGAGCACCCCAGAAACATACTTGCAACCAATCTATTTATATCTAGAAAATTGATTCATACATTAATTTTAAAAGTATTTTATGGTAGGAAAACTAGACTGAACTTTAAACATTATAAGGTTTTACTTGCTTTTATCCAGTTAGTATATTGGGCATATTATTGGGCAGTATCTCACTTCAGCAACTCTGGGTAATAAACCACAGAGTAATCAGTCATTGATGAACAATTCTGTATTGATTTCTTGTTATATATCCTTTACTTAGGGAAACACTTAGGAAGATAAAGAAAAGTTGTCAGACACAGCCTCTCTGCTCTAAACACTTACAACATTGACACAGTGAACCTTCTATTCCATTCAAAGACTTTCCAGAAAGACAAAATCACCTGAACAAGTGGGAGGAATATCTTTGACATGCAACAATATCATGTTTTAATTATTGCTCTCAGCAGTACAGTGTGCATCTATGTGACTTTATTATTACTGTTGACCTGATAAATATACTGCCAGATATTTCTCCAGCAAAGATGAGTTTATTCGGGCCCAGTAGAGAATTGCAATTTGGAGTCTGCAACCATGGTGAGCCACGTGCAAGTCCTCACATGGAAAGGAAAGGATAATGCTTTTATAGAGAGGAAAAGCAGTTGGGAGGGCTACAGCAAACAAAGAGTTCTGACTTTTTATTGCATGAGTTGTTGCCAGGAAAGAAGGGAGTCTTTCCTCTTCCTATTGGGCTCTGCTATCTTCACAGGAGATAGAAGCTCCCCCTCTGGTCTTCCAACTCTATTTAATTGAGGTTTCTGTTTAATTTTCTTTTTTTTTACATTACCCATGGTTCTCAAATCTACTTTTTAAAAATTCTTTTGGGTGACTGATATATAATTTCTGCAATGCAAACTAATCCAATCATTGAGTTAGCTAAATAGAAAGTGACATATATTGTGCTACTACTCTGCTTTAGGCACTGTGCAAATATTATTCCATTCAATTCTCACAACAAACATGTCAATTAAATTTTAATATCTCCTTCTAGAAAACACTTAGAGAAGCAAGCCTAAGGATTCTTGTGGCTACTACGAAGTGTCAGAGCTAGAATTCAAAGACAAGTGTCTTAACTTCAGTGTTCATTCTCATATTCTTTTATATTATTTTAAAAGGCCAAAGCTATAATTTGTAAGAAGAGTGATAATGTGATGTTTAATTTTTAAAATGTACATATTAATAACTAATATTCAATGACCACTTGATATGAGTCAGGCAGTCTTCTGAAAACTTTGGAAGAAAACTTCTGGACTTACGTGATCTTCATGAAGACCTTGTAGGCACTACAATTGCTCTCATGGTAAACATCAAAAACTAATACTTATAGAGGCCCAGTAAATTGCCCAGGGTCACAGAATTAGTGAGGAATGCTCCAGATTTACAAGCTGTTTGATTAAGGCACCCAAACTGTTAGCCACTAGATGAAACTGAGATCAGGCATGACATTACAAAACGATTCTGCTTTTGATCCACTGTTTTCATATTCATGTATTATATATTTACAAGACACTATGCCATATGTTGGATTCACAGAAAGAGCCAAAATATATATGTTCAAAGAGTTTATGTTATATTGAAGGAAAAAATAAAACAATTACAACGTTCTCTGATAGACATATACAGAGATTAATTATGGATGGGCACATAATCCATGAGGGATAGAGAAATATGAGCTGAGTCTTATACAAACATATATTTTTTTCATAGCACTTTCTCTTCATAAAAAATTAGTACATTTTGTATACTTATCATACTTGGTTATCTTTGCTCCAAATTCCTCTGATTTAATAATATTTTTAAGAGGAAAAATTCTTCCGCAATATTACTTTTGTCCAGATTAAATGACAAGTCTAGCTAAATTATTATCCTGATCTCACACTCCCTATAAAAAAATCAATAAAGTTTTTTTTAACCTCTCTGAACAATGGGATATTTGGTGTGCAATATGTTGGATGAGAAGAAGCTGTCAGTTCATTCTTCTCTAGCAGATGCTCTTGATTTGATAGATTGGGAATTGAGAAATCCAATGTATTTGGACATTTCAGTTCAGAAGGTACCTGGCTAAACTGTTCTCCATGCTTCTGTTACAGCAATTGAAACACTGGCCTTTATTATGAGCACTGACCCAGGTGTCCTGGTATAAGGATGGGTCAGACTGAAAAGCTATTTCTATCAATGTACAGTAGGAGATAACAATCTTAGGTATCTTGAAATGTCAATTTTAATCCTTGAGGATAATTGTATAGAGTAGAAAATAGTCCTTTTGATATAAAATACAAACTGAACTAGCTAAAATTTTGAGTGAAACTCTCAGTGATTGACTGGGCTTTCAGAAAGGCAATAAATTAGACTGGGTCGGTCCGATTCACCTGAAACAGGTAAAATGTGAACAAGCCTGTGAATCTTACCTGGAGTGAATCATAACTATTAACTCTTATAGTTGCTTCTGAATCTGCTATGGCCATGAACCAGCCTTTGCAAAGTTTTTCACATACTTGCCATTGTTCCATACTACCGTTTTGCATCTCATTCTTATCTTACTGCATATATAACTTCCTCTCTCCAAAAATAAAATCTAACCCTTCAGTTAATTAGTTATTGGGACAGAGAATTATGTTTCACCATGAGTTAAAAGGCCAACTTGGTGCTGGCACACCAATAAATCAGTTTAACATTCTCCCACCCTGGCAAGATGGCCCAGGAATAAAGAGAGAACTTTGTGATGACTATAAAGAGAAAGTGGTTTCCACTCCTGTGAGAACTTACCACTTGGGTGGTGTTCACTCAAACTCTGGCACTTCAAGAGAAATAGTCAAATTCTCTTTCAAATTATAAGATTAAAAAAAAAGACCCAAACTTTTTAATGTGTTTATTCCCCTTAAAAAATTAATCACATGGAACTTTAGCATGTTCCTTATTATTTAGTTTATAATCAAATTTTTTTAGACAAATCAGCTCAAGAATGAGACAAAACAACACACACATGCAACTTAGTTCAAGCAGCTCTAATAAGGTCATACATACCAGCTAATAATTTTAAATATGTTTAGTAATTTTACTTTTCTCTTGTTCTAACTTGTAGACACATTAACATGAGATGATCCTTATCTAGTTTTTCTAGAGAATTTGTCTTGAAAGGGTGAAATTTATCATTCCTCAAAATTTACAAATCATTTGAAAATTTTATTTATTTATTTTTTAAGTTTTAATTTTTATTTATTTATTTATTTATTTATTTATTTATTTATGGCTGTGTTGGGTCTTCGTTTCTGTGCGAGGGCCTTCTCCAGTTGCGGCAAGTGGGGGCCACTCTTCATCGCGGTGCGCAGGCCTCTCATCATCGCGGCCTCTCTTGTTGCGGAGCACAGGCTCCAGACGCGCAGGCTCAGCAATTGTGGCTCATGGGCCTAGTTGCTCCGCGGCATGTGGGATCCTCCCAGACCAGGGCCCGAACCCGTGTCCCCTGCACTGGCAGGCAGATTCCCAACCACTGCGCCACCAGGGAAGCCCGAAAAATTTATTTTTCTGTTAACTTTTAGAAGAAGGTTGCAAAACTGGATCAATATATTTTACCCTGAGACATAGGACTTTGTTTTTTCCTTTGTATTAGGAAACCCAAATCAGAGAAGATTTTTGTTTCTGCTTCAGAGTGTAAATAGGAACTTAGAAAGAGAGCTACATGAATAGGCTATTTCTTCTAAACTTGGGTGGCATCATCATCATCACTAACAACTCTATTATGTAGCCAAATTAAGGCTGCACCCCCTAGGAGTTAGCTCTCAAGATGGTAGAGTAAGAAGACCCTGAGTTCACCTCCTCTCACGGGCACACCAAAACTACAACTATTTATAGGACAACTATTGATGAAAAAAAAAACCAGAACCTACCAGAAAATATCTTCCACAACTGGAGATATAAAGAAGGAACCACAACGAGACAGACAGAAGGGAGGAAGTCTCAGTATAGTTAAGACCCATAACCCCCAGGTAGGCAACCCACAAACAGAATAAGTACAATTACAGAGGTTCTCCCCAAGGAGTGAGGGCTTTGAGCCCTACATCCAGAGGTCCTGCACCCAGAAAATGAGCACTCAGAACATATGACTTTGAAGGCTAGCAGGGCTTACTTCTGGGAAACACTGAGGACTGTACAAAATAGGAACTCCTCTCTTAAAGGGAACACACAAAATCTCTCACACTCAAGGCAGAAGTAGTCATTTGAAAGGAGCCTAGGTCAGACCTACCTGCTGATCTTGGAGTGTCTCCCAGAGTGGCAGGAAGCAACTGGGACTTGCCATGGTAACACAGACACTGGCAGCTGCCATTCTGGGGAGCTTGTTCTACCATGCGGATATAGGTGCTGGCAAGCACCATTTTGAAGTTCTCCCTCCAACTTTTTAGCCTCAGGACCCAGCCCCACTCCCACCCACCAGCCTGTAGGCACCTGTACTGGGACACCTCAGGCCAAACAACTAACTGGGTGGGGATACAGTCCCACCCACTAGCTGACAGGCAGCCTTTAGAACCCCTGAGCCCACAGCTGCTACTGGACATGGTACCACTCACCAGAGGGACCAGGACCTGGCTCCACACACCAATGCACAGACACTAGGCCTGGGACCCCCAGTGCTCTGAAAACAGAGACCCTGGGACCCAGTTCCAGTGGGCAGGCACCAGCTCCAGAATTCCTGGGTCCCAGCCCTGCCCACCAGCAAGCTTGCTTTAGCCTTTGGACAGCCTCATCCACCAATGGGTGGACAGGACCCCCAGGATAACCACAGACCTGCAGCCTGCAGGACCCAGTTCACCCACCATCAAGCTAGCACCAGACCAGCTGGCCCCACCCCCACCACCAACAGGGCAACATCAGCTTTGAGACACCTTGGACCCCTCAGCCAGCCACACCAGGATCCAGCCCCTCTCATCAGTGGGCCAACCCAAGCTTTGGGGCACCCAGGACACTACAGCCAGGTGTGTCAGGAACCAGCCCCACACAACAATGGTCCAACACAAGTTCTGGGATCCCTGAGCCCTGCAGCCAGACCTGGTCTGCCCGCCCCCCCCCCACCCCACCCAGTGGGCCCGAAATAGCCCCAGGACTTTTCTTCACCACCAGTGCATGGGCACAAGCCCGAGGATCTCCAGGACCCCAACTCCACCCACCAGTGAGCCAGCAATATCCCAGACCCCCCTGGGGTTTCCACAGCCAGCTGCCTTGTGACCCAGCCCCACCAAACTGTGGCCAGCAACCTCCACATAAGGCAGGGCCTAGAAACTAACTGGACTAAGAGTCAGACAAGCCTACCAGATTGCCCATAGTAGTCTGCCCACCACAACAGAAGGACGCATGCAGCCCACATATGGAGCAACCCCTAGAGAATATAGCTCGGGTGAGCAGAGGGGAGTGAACTGCAGGGATGTATAGGACATCTCCCACAAAAGGACACTTCTCAAAGGTAGAGGAAACATTACCAACCTAACAAACATAGAAATAAAAACTGCAAGTTAGGCAAAATGAAGTAACAAAGGAACATCTTCCAAATGAAGGAACAAGATAAAACCCCAGAAGAAGAACTAACTGAAGTGGAGACAGGTAATCTACCCAAAAAAGAGTTCAAGGTAATGATTGTAAAGATGATCAAAGAACTTGGGAGAAGAACAGATGCACTGAGCAGGTAGTTAGAAGTTTTTAACAAAGAGTTAAAAAAATATAAAGAACAACTAAACAGAGAGGAAGAACACAATAACTCAAATGAAAAGTACACTAGAAGTAATCAAAATTAGGATTAAGTAATACAGAGGAACAGATTGGTGAGCTGTAACTAGAGTTGTGGAAATCACTGAAGCTGAAAAGGAAAAAGAAAAAAATAAGAAATGAGGACTGTTTAAGAGACTTTGATATAACATCAAGCATATTAATATTCACAATATAGGGGTCCCAGAAGGAGAAGAGAGAGAGAAAGGAGCAGAGAACATATGTAAAGAAATATATAGCTGAAAATTTCCCTAACCTAGGAAATGAAACAGACATCCAAGTCCAGGAATCACAGAAAGTCCCAAAAAGGATCAACCCAAAGGGGCCCACAACATGACACATTGTAATTAAAATGGCAAAAAGTAAAGATAGAGAGACAATATTAAAAGCAGCAAGGGAAAAACAACAAGTTACATACAAAGGAACTCCCATTAGGCTAAGTTGACTTTTCAGTGGAAATTCTGCAGGCCAGAGGTAGTGGCACAATATACTTAAAGTGATGAAAGGGAAAAATCTACAGCCAAGAATAACTGGCAAAGTTCTCATTCAGATTTGATGGAGAGATCAAAATATTAACAGACAAGCAGAAGCTACAAGAGTTCATCACCACAAAGCAAGGTTTACAAGAAATGTTAAAGGGACTCCTCAAAATGAAAAAGAAAAGGGCACAATTGGAAATATGAAAATTATGAAAGAAAAAAGCTCATCAGTAAAGGCAAATATATAGTAAAGGTAGTAAATCAACCACCTACAAAGCTAGTAGGAAGGTTAAAAGACAAAAGTAGTAAAATCATCTATATCCACCATAGTCAGTTAAGGGATACACAAAACAATTCAATGTATAGTATGAAATCAAAAATAGTAATCATGAGGGGAGGAGGGTACAAATGCAGTGTTATTAAAATGTGTTTGAAATTAGGAGATCAGCAACTTAAAATAATCAAGACTATATATAGATTGCATATATGAACCTCATGGTAATGACAAGCCAAAAATCTATAATAGATACACAAAAAAGAGAAAGAATTCCAAACATAACACTAAAGACAGTCATCAAATCACAAGGGAAGAGAACAAAAGAAGAAGGAAACAAAAAAGAACTACAAAAACACCTTCCCCCAAATTAACAAAATGGCAACAAAATGGCAATACATACATACCTATCAATAATTACTTTAAATGTAGATGGACTAAATGCTCCAATCAAAAGACATAGAGTGGCTGAATAAATACAAAAACAAAAGCAAAGCCTGTATATATGCTGCCTCACTTCAGATTTAGAGACACAAATAGACTGAAAGTGAGAGGATGAAGAAAGGTATCCAATGCAAATGGTAACCAAGAGAAAAATGGAGTAGCAATACTTATATCAGACAAAATAGACTTTCAAACAGAGACTGTTTCAAGAGACAAAGAAGGAAATTACATAATGATCAAGGGATCAAGCCAAGAAGAAGATATAACAATTGTAAATATATACGCACCCAACATAGGACCACCTAAATACGTAAAGCAAATATTAACAGACATAAAGGGAGAAACTGACAGAAACACATAATAGTAGGGGACTTTAACACCCCAACTTACATCAGTGGATTGATAATCTAAACAGAAAATCAACAAGGAAACACTGGCCTTAATGACACATTATCCAGATGAACTTAATAGATATATATAGAACATTCCATCCAAAAGCAGCACAATGCACCTTTTTTTTTTTTTTTTTAATGCACAAGTAAGACAGATTACATGCTAGGCCACAAAATAAGCTCAGTAAATTGAAGAAAGTTGAAATCATATCAAGCATCTTTTCCAACTACAACACTATGAGACTAGAAATCAACTACAAGAAAAAAAAATGCAAACAACACAAACACATGGAGGCTAAACAATATGCTACTAAACAACTAATGGATCACTGAAGAAATCAAAGAAGAAATCAAAAAATACCTGGAGACAAATGAAAATGAAAACAATGATCCAAAATCTATGGGATGCAGCAAAAGCAGTTCCAAAATGGAAGTTTATAGTGATACAAGCCTACCTCAGGAAACAAGAAATATCTCAAACAAACTAGCCTTACACCAAAAAAAAATAAAAACCTAGAAAAAGAAGAACAAATAAAACCTAAAGTTACTAGAAGGAAAGAAATCATAAAGATCAGAGCAGAGATAAATGAAATAGAGACTAAAAATGGAAAGATCAAGAAAATAAGAGCTTGTTCTTTGAAAAGATAAACAAAACTGATAGACCTTTAGCCAGACTCATCAAGAAAAAAAGAGAGAGGTACAAAATTAATAAAATACAGAAATGAAAAAGAAGTTACAACTGACACCACAGAAATACAAAGGATCATAAGAGATTACTGCAAACAACTATATGCCAATAAAATGGACAACCAAATGAAATGGACAAATTCCTAGAAATGTACAATCTCCCAAGAAGAAATAGAAAATATGAACAGACCAATCACTAGTAAGAAATTGAATCAACAAAACAAACAAACAAAAAAACCTCCCAACAAACAGAAGTCTGGGATCAGATAGCATCACAGCTGAATTCTACCAAACATTTGGAGGAGAGCTAACACTTATCCTTCTCAAAATATTCCAAAAATATTGCAGAGGAAGGAACACTTCTGAACTTATTCTATGATGCCAGCATCACCCTGATACCAAAACCTGACAAAGATATCACACACACAAAAAGAAAATTATAGGCCAATATAATTGATGAAGTTAGTCACAAAAATTCTCAACAAAATGTCACCAAACCAAATCCAGTAATACCTTAAAAGGCTCATACACCATGATCAAGTGGGATTTATCCCAGGGATGCAAGGATGGTTCAATATCCACAAATCAATCAATGTAATACACCACATTAACAAATTAAATTATAAAAACCACATGATCATCTCAATAGATGCAGAAAAAACTTTTGACAAAATGCAATTTCCATTTATGATAAAAACTCTCCAGAAAGTGGGTATGGAGGGAACATATCTCAAAATAATTAAGGCCATATATGATAAGCTCACAGCTAATATCATACTCAGCAGTAAAAAGCTGAAAGCATTTCCTCTAAGATCAGGAATAAGACAAGGATGCCCACTCTTACCAGTTTTATTCAACATAATATTGGAAGTCCTAACCACAGCAATCACACAAGAAAAGGAAAAAAGAGGAATCCAAATTGGAAAGGAATAAGTAAAACTGTCACTGTTTGCAGATGATGTGATACTACACATAGAAAATCCTAAAGACGCCATCATGAAACTACTAGAGTTCATCAGTAAATGATGATCAGTAAATGATCAGTAATTTCAGTAAAGTTGCAGTATACAAAATTAATGTACAGAAATCTATTCCCTTTCTATACACCAACAACAAACTGTCAGAAGGTGAAATTATAGAAACAATCTCAATTATAATCACATCCAAAAAATACTTAGAAATAAACCTACTTAAGGAGGTAAAAAATCTGTACTTGGAAAACTATAAGACAATGATAAAAGAAACTGTAGACATACACAATTAAATGGAAAGACATACTGTGTTCATGGACTGGAAGAATCAATATTGTTAAAATGACCATAGTACCCAAGGCAATCTACAGATTTAATGTAAGTCCTATCAAAATACCAATGGCATTTTTCACAGACCTAGAACAAATAACTTTAAAATTTGTATGGAAACACAAAAGAACAGAAATCACCAAAACAACCTTGAGAAAGAGGAACAGAGCTGTAGGTATCATGCTCCCTGGCTTCAGACTATACTACGAATCTATAGTAATCAAAACAACATGGTGGGCTTCCCTGGTGGCGCAGTGGTTGAGAATCTGCCTGCCAATGCAGGGCACACGGGTTCGAGCCCTGGTCTGGGAAGATCCCACATGCCGCGGAGCACCTGGGCCCGTGAGCCACGATTGCTGAGCCTGCGCGTCTGGAGCCTGTGCTCCACAACAAGAGAGGCCGCGACGATGAGAGGCCTGTGCACCGCGATGAAGAGTGGCCCCCGCTTGCCACAACTAGAGAAAGCCCTCACACAGAAACGAAGACCCAACACAGCCAAAAATAAATAAATAAATAAATTAAAAAACAACAACAACAACAACAACATGGTACTGGCACAAAAATAGACATATAGATCAACGGAGCAGAATACAGAGCCCAGAAATAAACCCATGCACTTATGGACAATTCATCAACAACAAAGGAGGCAAGAATATACAATGGAAAAAAGATTTTCTCTTCAATAAGTGCTGCTGGGGAAACTGAACAGCTACAGGTAAAGGAATGAAATTAGAACATTTTCTCACACCATATACAAAAATAAACTCAAAATAGATTAAAGGCCTAAATGTAAGACCAGAAACCATAAAAGTCCTAGAAGAAAACATAGGCAGAACATTCTTTGATATAAATCATAGCAATATTTTTTTGGATCTGTCTCCAAAGGCAAAGGAAACAAAAGCAAAAATAAACAAATGGGACCTAATTAAACTTAAAAGCTTTTGCACAGCAAGGAAAACATTTGACAAAACAAAAAGACAACCTACGGAGTGGGAGAAACTATTTGCAAATGATATGACCAATAAGGGGTTAATATCCAAAAAGGAAAAATATATATATATATATCTCATGCAACTCAATATCCAAAAAAAAACAACAAATGACCCAATTAAAAAATGGGCAGAAGATGTGAATAGACATTTTTCCAAAGAAGACGTATAGATGGCAAACAGGCACATGAAGCAATGCTCAACATCACTAATCATTAGAGAAATGGAAATCAAAATCGCAATGAGATACCACCTCACAGCTGTCAGAATGGCTATCATCAAAAAGACCACAAATAACAAATGTTGGTGAGGATGTAACTTGGTGCAGTCACTGTGGAAAACAATATGGAGGGTCCTCAGAAAACTAAAAATAGAACTACGATATTATCTAGCAATTCCACTCCTAGGCATGTATCCAAAGAAAATGAAAACACTAATTCGAAAAGATGCATGCACCCTAATGTTCATAGCAGCATTATTTACAATAGCCAAGATATGGAAGCAACCTAAGTGTCCATCAACAGAAGAATGGATATACATGTGTGTGTGTGTGTGTATATATATATATATATATATATATATATATATATACACACACACACACATACACACAGTGAAATACTACTCATTTATAAAAAAGAATGAAAGTTTGCCATTTGCAACAACATGGATGGACCTGTAGGGTATCATGCTTAGTGGAATAAGTCAGACAGAGAAAGACAAATACTGTATGTTATCACTTATATGTGGAATCTAAAAAATAAAGCAAACTAAATAAAATGAAGCTATAATTGCAAAAAAAATTTAACAAAGGCCAATTTTTATCAATTGTCATTTAATCAACCAAGCAGTCAATCAAAATAAAAGGTACCTCAAAAGTCCCATTAAAAAAAAAAAATAAAACAAACTAATGAATATAACAAAAAAGAAACAGACTCACAGATATAGAGAACAAACTAGTGGTTATCAGTGGGGAGAGGGAACTGGGGAGGGACAAGATAGGGGTAGGGGATTAAAAGGTAAAACCTACTATGTATAAAATAAATAAGCTACAAAGATATATTACACAGCACAGGGATATAGCCAATATTTTATAACTATAAATGGAGTATAATCTATAACAATTTTGAATCACTATGTTGTACTAATTTACTGTAAATCAACTATACCTCAATTTAAAAAAAGACAAATATTCCTCTGGGGGGAAAGAAGGCTGCACCCTCTAGGTAAGACATGCTTCCTCTCTTCAACTACCTTAGTGATAATTGAAGTAATATGGATTAAAAACTGATGAAGTTTAAATGAATGACTAATTATCCTGTGATACATGTAGGCTACAAAAAATACTTAGTAACTTGTTCCTGAAGAGGTATGTTGTGAGGTTGGCAGTTCTGGTCTAAGCAAAGAAAGTTTCCAAAGGAAACTATTTTAAACATTTATTTTATATAGCCCTTAATTTTGCTTATTATTTTATTTTTAAAATACACTTTTCTGATTATGGAAAAATGCATGCTTGTAACATAAAAGTTAGACTGCATAGAAGTGGGTAAAGATTAGAATACAATTGCATATAATTCAACCACTCCCAGATTGCATGTGCTAAATGCGAGAGAAGAGAGAAGAAGTGCCATACCTAGGGAAGTGTCTGTACACCAGTCAGGATGGGGAAGAGAAAGTCAGTACAAGCAGTGTGGAAAGGACGTGCAGGTATGTGAGGTGAGTTCTCACTGTGAAATAATTGGTGTTTTAAGACCTTTGAGAAGACCACCAAGTTTCAGTTGAACTTTGTGTCCAAATCGCCTATTATTTGGAAAGATACACATGGGTTTTAAAACTCTTTATGTTTAGTTGAACCCTGCTCCAATGCTGAAGGGAGATGACTTGTATGGAATTCAAGCCAGAGAAGTCGGCAAAAAGAAGAATATTCTGCATCCACAGCATATTTCTTTGGCATGGCTTACAGCATTTTCTTTGTGTGGAGCACTGGGGCAGGTAAACATCATTCAGCTAGTAGGTGGATTAAGGCAAATTTAGGAGTGATTCTACCTTGGTAGTGTACAAGAACAAAGAGCTCCGAGTGCTTTTTCAGGAATGCAGCTTGACTCTTCACATCATTCCTGGGACTCTGCCACTCTCTTTAAGAACTGTCATTTAGGACTTTCCTTCCTCTGGCTATTCTTCCTCCTCTGTGTAGGCAGGATAAATGACACCAATTCCAGCACTGTCTTGAATGCTTTCCTTATTGAAGCCATAGTGATGCAAATTTTTCTAGTCCGTGGATTATTTTGAAATATGTAGAAATATTGTCTTAATAACACTGAGCACTATTGAATAGGGAAATCATAAAGTTGAGTAATTGCACCAACAAAACTTGTATGCCCATCACATAATCAAATGCATCCTTTATGCTCCCTGATGAATCAGAGGCATCATTATTCATTAAAAAAAGAAAATGCATGGTTCATGGAGCTTGTCTTTCTTATGAACTTTCCCCCCTGAAGATGCTATAGGAGAGCGCCAGCTGATAAATGCATGACCCATCAAGCTCCATATTTCTTTCTGACCGTCCATTAGGTGGGATCTAAGGCCTAGGAGTTTGAAATGTACTTAATTATAATTATTTCATTGCCTGGAAGGGTGGCCTGAATATTTGTAGTTTTAAGATGTTTTGTCATTCTCTAGAAAGGAACTATGTTGATTGTAGTGATACACAATAGAAGCTTCCAGGAGGATGTCAAGCTACAGAAAATCCCTGACCTCAGGAGGCCAGCTCAAATTCCCTAAGCTCTGCTCTTCTGGCTCCCATCTGATGTAGAAGACTGCTGTGTGCTCTGAACAGGGTAGTAATTAAATCCCAAGGCTTTTAGCTGCAGTGATTTGTTTAGAAATTAAGGGTGCTTTAATGTCTATCATGTTAAAATAAGGTTACATATATGAATTTTAATATGTTTCTTAAAAATCTGAAAATACAGAACAGGCTATATCCATTCTATTTTCAAGTCAGGCACCCCAGGAGAACTGGGCTACCCTATGTTTTTGGAAAATACATTTTATATTCTATCCATAATTTTCTATATCATGCTTTAGTTACAAATATTTATTCCACAGAATTAACTGGCCACATTATTAAGAACAAACTTTTCAAGAAAAACAAAGCCTGTCATTTTCTAAAGAGCAAAAGGAGGAAGCCTAAGGAATACAAATTCATTTCTGGGCACAACTGCTCACAAAATGAAATGAATTTCAGGAAGTATGCCCTAGAATTCATCATTTTAGGTTGCCTAGGTTGGTTTACGTATCAATCCACTTCCCCAGCATCTCCCTCTGTGACCTGCCAGGCTTCAGTTATGCACAATGGCATAGAGACAGTCTGCTGAAAGGTCTATTCTTTCAAAATGTCACTCCTCACTGTGGAATATGTTTTATTAAGGGTAATGGGAAACGTGCAGGTCCGGTGGTGAGTTTGCTTTTCTTTCCTCAGATGAAATTTGAACACAGACTTAAAAGGGAAATTTGTCATTAAATGATAACAGCAGTGTGGGCTGGGACTGGGTATCAGCCTTGTCTCCAAACAGAGGACTCCAGCCTAACTTCTTGAGGAGGTTGGCCATCACATCCGAGGATGGCCCCTGTCTGAGGCTGAGAATCACACAGTCAAGATGAAGCATTGCTTCAGAAAAACCTAATTAACAGGGTAAGGAGGAAAGTCACCATAATAGGAAAACTTTTTTTTAAGCAATTATGATGCATTAACATGACTCATATTGCATGCTTTCGTAGAGATAGTAATATGCAGGTCAAGTAATTTGACAACCAAGAGTCAGAGCCTTTAATGACATAATTGCCTAAAAGGTGGGAATTATTCCTCCCCAACATCAGACCTATATGAAGATGCCTCTTATCTCAGTAAAAACCTTCAGTGGGTGGTTTTTGTTAACTCCTGTTTCCTCTACGAAATTACATGATTTCCAGGACAGGAAGCTTTGGAATCCTACATAACTATGTTAGATTCCAAACTTAGTACTAACAGTGCCAGCATCATGGTAGTGTAACTTTATAAAGTTTTATGAACTTGAGTCTTTTTTTTATGAACTCTTTCCCTCTGGAGGCAAGGGTCAGAAGAGGGTCCCATGTTCAGGTTTTAATGTTTTGCAGTGGTTGTCTTGAAATTCTTCATAAATTTATTCTGAATTTGTGATTTGTTAAGCAAAGTCAGAGGGGACTATGGCACCTATGCCTCTCACAATGTCCTGCCTTCCTGGGACTGGTTCTCAGCTACCTGCTCCCTCTTCCCTGGTACCCAAGCCACACCCAGGCTTCACTCCCATCTCTGCCCAGTGATCATGGTATATTCTGCCCCTGGCAGGGCCTGGGCAGGGGAGGGGGAGGGTCGGCTTGCATGTCCAGTACAAAAAGTTATTGGGAGGGGCTCCAGTCACCTGTTAGAGTTTGCATGTATCACATGAGTAACCTCATACCCAAGCAAGGACAACATTCTACAGCAAATAAAAAACACAATGACAATTTGAGACAGGGACTGTAAAAGGAAAAGCTTTTTTCCCTACTTTTTGAACAAGGAGCCCACTTTTCATTTTGCACTTGGCCCCAGAAATTATATAGCTAGCCCTCACTATCAATATGATCTTATGCAAAGCACGTAACAGTTATAAGCCTCAGTTTCCCCATCAAGAAAATAGAATAATAATGTTACCTATAACACAGAGTTGTAATAGGGATGAACGTTTTTTAAATTCATGTAAAAGGCTTAACATAGTACCTGGTGCACTATCAAGGGGACTAGTAACATTAGCTATTAGTTTTAAAAGTTATAAAGCAAACAAAAACATGCTTTGAGTTCATATAATTTTGTGAACAACAGAGTAAATACAAGACAAACTTGTAATTCAGGGTATCTCAGAAAATACAGGGTCTATGTTAAAAATATTTTGGCCCATAATTTCTTAAAGTTCAAAGATATCAAACAAAAATGAATGTTTTCAGGGTTACTGAACACCTTGGCATTTAAAGAACAAGAGAATCTTTCATTTAAAAAAAGAAAAGAATTTATAAAATATAGAAAATATTAGGAAAAAGGACCTATTAAGAAATAATTGCTAGAACATCACCCTCCTGTGCCTGGAACCACATGGAAAGAACATATGATGCAAAGGTCATGGATCTAGGGTGTCTGGCCTCAAAGGAAGGCCAGTGCACCCTTGGGTGACAGTGAGCCCCTCATTCTCCACTTTTAGAGGATTCTCAAGGAAAATGTTCCAGCGTGAGCTATAACTAATCTCTAAAAACAATTTGCATAGAGGAAATGGACAGGGAAGGAAAGGGTTAAGAAAAGAATAAGAATGATTTGCTAATTTCTTATGTAGAAAAGTAAAGTGTCCACTTTCTATAATTTTGGGGGGAAATTTTTAACGTGTTATGTATGAGCATACCCCCTACAAAATTCCAGGAGTCACTTCATACTCTATCCCATCCTGAGAGTGATTTCTTATCTAGAACAAAACTCCCTTGCCCCTCCAGGAATCACATTAAACTCCTCAGAGGCATTCAGAATGAACCAGACCCTCAGGCGGGGCATCATCCAGTACCAGAATCATGGCAACTTTCTGGTTCACAGAGCTCTGGGCCCTCCCTGCCTCTTCGCCAGTGACCCTTTAAGGTCACTCTACAGGCAACATCATTGGCCAAACCCATGAGGAGGAAAGCTATGACTCCTTTTTTAGATTTATTGCCACTATTGCTAGACTGCAATAGAAGATGAAATCAACTGTTAAATAATGCCCACCTTCTACATAAAACTCATAAAAAAGATTTTTATTTACCTACAGTGTGATAAAAGCAAGAAAAATATAACAGAAAAAGTATGCCATAAAGCACATCTAAAAAAAGAATAAATCTAATATTCAGAAATTATTTTCCCTGAAGTGAAATTAGTATCTTATTGGAATTAATCTCTTCCAGTTTAGTGTTTTTAAACATACTATTTTTACCTCTGTTATACTTTCATGTTCTGCCCACTAATTTGTAAACATATGTCTCTTCTTGAGATTTTTAAACCCTTGAAAGACAAGTATCATTTCTAACTGATCATTGTACCTTCCACATCAGCTTCTAGTTTGATACTTGATACACATACAGTGTAGATTAATGCTTGAATACTTGAACTGTTATTCCCTAAGCAAAAACTTTTCATTATTAACAATATTAAAAAATAGCCCCACCTTGTTATTGATTAATATTACTTATAACTAGAGCTTCCTTACAGCTTAATGTTATCCAAACCTCGACATCCATTTTCCTGAATTCAGTTTACTTCTTAGGAGAGACAGCATGGTATAGAACACTGGATCGCAAAGAGCGGTCCTCAGATGAGCAAACATCAGCATCACCCAGGTATGACAAGTTAGGAATGCAAATTCTTGGGTCCCAGCCCAGAGCTACTGAATCACAAGATATGGAATGAGGTTCAGAAATCTGTGTCTTAACAAGCCCTCTGTGTGATCCTCATGCACACTAAGGTTTAAGGATGAATCATGTAGAGTAAGAAACAAATTATGGCAAAGTTACCTGAGTTCTAGTCCCAGCCCATACCTGGTTTTATAAATTTGTGCAAATTATTGCACCTCGTTAAGTATCCATTTCCTTCTCTCAAAAATTAAGGATAATAATTCCTCTTCCATGGGCTTGCCATAAAGATTATATATGATAGTTTGCTAGGAGTCTGACACATAATAAGCACTCAATAAATGGTAGTCATTGCCAGAAGATGGTTCATTCTGAAAGGTCTAGCTTACAGCCCTTCACAAATGCCTAATCCGTTTACTCATATCTCATATGACTTTTCAGCAGCTAATATGTCATCCCAAGTTGAGAATCAGAAATAACAGTTATTATAGCTTTTACATTTGGAAAAAGTGTTCCTGATACAATTAGCTTTTTGCAACTAAAGAAGCTGTTAGAGTCTACTTGTTAAGTACTAACCAAACACTCCTTTTTACAGCATATCAGTGATTAGCCCTAGACTTCGTATAAGGCACAGATTAGGCACTCTAAGTGGACAAGCCATTCCTAGGGAAATCCAGACAGTGGTAAGCAATGAATAAAACTGAATACTCTAGATAAAGAATACCTGGGTTTTTTCATCAAGACTAACAGGAAAAATTACTCTAAATCCTCACCTTCTAATTGGTTCCTCTGTTAGAAAACAAATCTCTTGTGCATTGTGCTATATAACTGACAGGAAAAAAGGTAAAAAAAAGAAAAGTATTGTTTTGGAAAGGGCCACTTCCTTGGCAGACTTACCAGGCTATTATACTGTTATGGAGCTGAACTTTCCCCAAGGCATTAATTACCAGAAATGACCACCTGGAGGCTGGGCAGCCCCTTTGTTCTGTGTCTCCGGTTGCACAGCTCTGTGATGAAAACCCTCACCATCTGTGATAACCACCAGCAGCAGCAAGGTAATGAGATCAAATCATTCCCCTTGCACTTTAGCCTGTCCGGGTGAGACAAAGGCTTGGCAAAGAGAATACGGCATTAAATTTAATTTACACTTCTGGAGTTTAGACTTTTGTTTTCATCAATAAAATAAATGTTTAAATTTAAAGCCATTTGCAGAGGCAAAAACAATGAAACATCGACTTATTAGTTTCCACATAACACTAGGTTCTTGCCAGTGCATTCATTCCTAATAAAAGCAAGAAAAATTAAAATGGCAAGTATTATCTATTATCCTTTTAAAAGATATATTCTGGTCCATGTGTCCAGTGATCTTATACACATAAGTTGTACTTTTATGGATGTTTATAATATTCATCTTTGAGTTTGTGAATAATATTGCAATTATGTTGAACTTAAATTATAGGTTTGCATTTGCTAAGCAGAAGATACTGTCTGCACTAAATGACTTTTTAAAGACTTTCCTAATGAGCAGTGGTATTCAATATGTTGGGAGCCATGAGCAAGCACCACATGTATCAAAATGTTAGTTATTAAAATAGGTTTCCTTAATTAAAAGGAATTAAATTATCTTTAAAGGAGCCATTTGGCTTTATCAAATAAACACATCACAGTGATATGGGGGAGGAGACAGGCTCATTGCAACTGTTAAAGAAGTGACTGGAGAGGAGATCAATTAGTTTCTTATTTTCTTCCTCCTCCTCCCTCGTCAGCTGATTTATTTGCTTCTAAGTTGACATCAATACAGATGCCTCATCTTCATTTTGACCCTAGCTTGTGCTCAAGGTCTGAATTTGCCTTTGGCAGTTTTGATTCCACAATCATCCCAGGTTACTCCATCACCTCGGACTTGCACATCACCATACCATATCGTAGACTACAAATATTTAAAACATGAGTTAATCGTACTATGTGTTTTAACAACTATGAAAATTAACATTACACATATGCCGGGGCTTCCCTGGTGGGGCAGTGGTTGGGAATCCGCCTGCCAATGCAGGGACACGGGTTCAAGCCCTGGGCCGGGAGGATCCCACATGCCGTGGAGCAACTAAGCCCGTGCACCACAACTACTGAGCCTGCGCTCTAGAGCCCATGAGCCACAAATACTGAGCCCGCGTGCCACAACTACTGAAGCCCACGCACCTAGAGCCCATGCTCTGCAACAAGAGAAGCCACCGCAATGAGAAGCCTGCGCAATGCAACGAAGAGTAGCCCCCGCTCGCCGCAATTAGAGAAAGCCCAAGCGCAGCAACAAAGACCCAATGCAGCCAAAAATAAATAAATAAAATAAATTTATTTAAAAAAAATAAACATTACACATATGCCAAGGGAAAGACTAAAAGACAGAAAGCCTAAATTTAAAAAAAGAAAACAGTATTGAAGGCAAGTAAAAACCTACATGCCGTATAATCTATTATTTCATAACTCCATGAAAGTTTCCTTACAAAATGCATAGCATTTGCCATCACATTATTTGTTGAATATAAGTGATGATTGACTTTAGGTCTTATTAGACTGCTTAGTTGGCTGCTTGTACATGTACTGTCACTATGGTTATAGGAAGAGTGTACATGCATGATTCTAAGACATCTAAATAAGCCTCATTATTTTGTGGGCTAATGTATTTCTGTTTTAACATTTATCTACCAAGCTGGATGAAAATGAACATGTAACACAACATCCTTAACTAAAATATTATTGAACAATGACAGAAGTTTATAAAATTTAATAGCTATAATTTTCATTATTAAAAGGACATATTTTTAAGATCAAGGAGTGTTTTATCTCAGTGTTCTGCAACTAACTAATTACCAGGGGCATTGGACAAACTCTAAATAATACATTTTTAATAAATCTTCAACAAATTATTTTTTTCTGTCTATAAAGTAACATGTATGTTTATTGTTAAAAACTTGGAAAACAAGTAAAACATAGAGAATAAAAAGAACCCATACTTCTACCACCTAAAAATACTCTCTCACATATTGTATATGTAGCTCATTCTTGCATATCATTTCCATACTTTTCAAATAATGGACATCATACTTCCTCTAGGGAGCATTCTGTGTCCCCTTCATCCTAACTAGAACAGTTTCCTCTCCTAGGAAATCCATATTTCCCTCATTTCCTTACCCCATTTTACTCTAGGCATTTATTGAAAGGTTTGCCCATCCATCTCTACTAAGAATTCTAAATGAAAGAGATCAGTTAATTCCTCTTTGTAGCTAGCACCAAGTGTTCTGCATCTGTAAACATTAAACCCAGGATTGTTAAAAGAACAAATATATAAGTGAGTTCAACTGTGTATACCCAACTTTTTTCAGGTAACATTATATCACAAGAATTGTCCCATGTCATTAAACTTTTTCAGAAATTTCATTTTTTGAGGTATACTATTTCATCACATGGCTATACTGTAATTTCTTTAACCTTTTTATATTATTAATCATCCCCCCCTTTCTTTGCTATTGTAAAAAACACAAAGCAAAGAAATCACTATAGCAGAGAAACTGAAAGTATGAGTCTTATCATTAAAAAATGGGGGAGGGGGCGCTATTAACAATAGAGGGTGTGTTAGATGATATTTTTGAATTAATGTTAAATGTCCTACCTGTAAAGATGGCATGTGCTTAAGCAGGAGAATGTTCTTACTCTTTGTAATACATGCTGAAAGTAATATTTGGGGGGTTATATATAGAGAGAGAGAAAGAGAACAGATGTTGCAAAACTTTAACAATTGGTAAATCTGATTGAGTAGGTGAATGATTCATTGTACTCAGCTCTCAACATTTCTATAGACTTAAAATTTTCAAATAGGGGAGAAAATTATAGATCCTGAATTTCTACCCACCTAGGTTTTAATCCCAGTTTCACCATTAGTTGTGTAATCGTTAGTAAATTAACTTCACTGAGCTCATTTTCTTACCAATAAAATAGAGGCAATAATAGTAAATATCTTACGGAACTGTTTTGAGAACGATTATATGGGATAATACATTTAAGAAATTTATAATAGTTCCTATTGTATAATAAGTGCGTTATAAGGTCAGCTATTGTGAATATCATTATACATAAATGTTTGTCTATATTTTGCATTATTTAGGCTATTATAAATTTTTTTTAGGTTAGAATCCCCAAAGTGCAATTACTAAGTCAAAGTGCACAGGCATTTTTGAGGCTTCTGACTGATACTAACAAACTGCTTTCTTTCCAAATAGGTTGGATGAGTTTATATTCAATCAGCACTGTTTCCAGCACTGGGAATTTTTATTTTTAAAAGCAAAGATAGTAAATAACTAGTTGCATTAATTGACTGCTATCTTAATATGTCTTAATTATGATCAGTGTCAAATAAATATTTTCAAATCTTACTGCCATCCCTAAATTTGAGAAGCAAGGCTGACATTCACTGGACTTGCTTAAAAATAAGAGAGTAGGATGAGGATTGTTGTCAATTCTTAAATATCCTGAATTTAACAGTTTCTGAGTGTTGTGTATTGTACTAATATTTTCCTTGATTTTCCAATTTCTGATTATTCTGCTTTGAAATGAACATTACTTATAATCATTAGTGAGAAAAAGGGATTCACTTTTCTCAAAGCAATTTTTTTTGAATTTTATTTTATTTTTTATACAGCAGGTTCTTATTAGTTATCTATTTTATACATATTAGTGTGTATATGTCAATCCCAATCTCCCAATTCATCCCACCACCACCCCCCACCCCGCCACTTCCCCCCATTGGAGTCCATACATTTGTTCTCTACATCTGTGTCTCTATTTCTGCCCTGTAAACTGGTTCATCTGTACCATTTTTCTAGGTTCCACATATATGTGTTAACATATGATATTTGTTTTTCTCTTTCTGACTTCCTTCACTCTGTATGAGAGTCTCTAGATCCATTCAAGTTTCTACAAATGACCCAATTTTGTTCCTTTTTATGGCTGAGTAGTATTCCATTATATATATGTACCACTTCCTCTTTATCCATTCGTCTGTCAATGGACATTTAGGTTGCTTCCAAGACCTGGCTATTGTAAACAGTGCTGCAATGAATATTGATGTGCATGTGTCTTTTTGAATTATGGTTTTCTCTGGGTATATGCCCAGTGGTGGGATTGCTGGGTCATATGGTAATTCTATTTTTCATTTTTTAGGGAACCTCCAGACTATTCTCCATAGTGGCTGTATCAATTTACATTCCCACCAACAGTGCAAGAGGGTTCCCTTTTCTCCACACCCTCTCCAGCATTTGTTGTTTGTAGATTTTCTGATGATGCCCATTCTAACTGCTGTGAGGTTATACCTCATTGTAGTTTTAATTTGCATTTCTCTTAATAATTAGTGATGTTGAGAAGCTTGCCTTGGGCTTCTTGGTCATCTGTATGTCTTCTTTGGAGAAATGTCTATGTAGGTCTTCTGCCCAATTTTGGATTGGGTTGTTTGTTTTTTTTTAATATTGAGCTGCTTGACCTGTTTATATATTTTGGAGATTAATCCTTTGTCCCTTGATTCGTCTGCAAATATTTTCTCCCATTCTGAGGGTTGTCTTTTCGTCTTGTTTGTAGTTTCCTTTGCTTTGCAAAAGCTTTGAAGTTTCATTAGGTCTCATTTGTTTATTTTTGGTTTTATATCCATTACTCTAGGAGGTGGATCAAAAAAGATCTTGCTGTGATTTATGTCAAAGAGTGTTCTTCCAATGTTTTCCTCCAAGAGTTTTATAGTGTCTGGCCTTACATTTAGGTCTCTAATCCATTTTGAGTTTATTTTTGTGTATGGTGTTAGGGAGTGTTCTAATTTCATTCTTTTACATGTAGCTGTCCAGTTTTCCCAGCACCACTTATTAAAGAGCTGTCTTTTCTCGATTGTATATCCTTGCCTCCTTTGTCATAGATTAGTTGACCATAAGTGTGTGGGTTTATCTCTGGGCTTTCTATCCTGTTCCATTGATCTATATTTCTGTTTTTGTGCCAGTACAAAATTGTCTTGATTACTGTAGCTTTGTAGTATAGTCTGAACTCAGGGAGTCTGATTCTTCTAGCTCCGTTTTTTTCCCTCAAGACTGCTTTGGTTATTTGGGGTCTTCTGTGTCTCCATACAAATTTTAAGATTTTTTCTTCTAGTTCTGTAAAAAATGTCACTGGTAATTTGATAGGGATTGCACTGAATCTGTAGATTGCTTTGGGTAATATAGTCATTTTCACAATATTGATTCTTCCAATCCAAGAACATGGTATATGTTTCTGTCTGTTTGTGTCATCTTGGATTTCTTTCATCAGTGTCTTATAGTTTTCTGAGTACAGGTCTTTTACCTCCTTAGGTAGGTTTATTCCTGGGTATTTTATTCTTTTTGTTGCAATGGTGAATGGGATTGTTTCCTTAATTTCTCTTTCTGATCTTTCATTGTTAGTGTGTAGGGATGCAAGTGATTTCTGTGCATTAATTTTGTATCCTGCAACTTTACCAAATTCATCGATTAGCTCTAGTAGTTTTCTGGTGGCATCTTTAGGATTCTCTATGTATACTATCATGTCATCTGCAAACAGTGACAGTTTTACTTCTTTTTTCCAATCTGTATTCCTTTTATTTCTTTTTCTTCCCTGATTGCCATGGTTGGACTTCCTAAACTATGTTGAATAATAGTGGTGAGAGTGGACATCCTTGTCTTGTTCCTGATCTTAGAGGAAATGCTTTCAGTTTTTCATCACTGAGAATGATGTTTGCTGTGGGTTTGTTGTATATGGCCTTTATTATGTTGAGGTAGGTTCCCTCTATGCCCACTTTCTGGAGTTTTTATCATAAATGGGTGTTGAATTTTGTCAAAAGCTTTTTCTGCACCTATTGAGATGATCATATAGTTTTTACCCTTCAATTTGTTAATACGGTGTATCACATTGATTGATTTGCATATATTGAAGAATCCTTGCATCCCTGGGATAAATCCCACTTGATCATGGTATATGATCCTTTTAATGTGTTGTTAGATTCTGTTTGCTAGTATTTTGTTGAGGATTTTTGCATCTATATTCATCAGTGATATTGTTCTGTAATTTTATTTGTAGTATCTTTCTCTGGTTTTGGTATCAGGGTGGTGGTGGCCTCAGAGAATGAGTTTGGAAGTGTTCCTTCCTCTGCAGTTTATTGGAAGAGTTTGAGAAGGATGGGTGTTAGCTCTTCTCTAAATGTTTGGTAGAATTCACCTGTGAAGCCATCTGGTCCTGGACTTTGTTTGTTGGGAGATTTTTAATCACAGTTTCAGTTTCATTACTTGTGATCGGTCTGTTCCTATTTTCTATTTCTTCCTGGTCCAGTCTTGGAAGGTTATACCTTTCTATGAATTTGTCCATTTCTTCCAGGTTGTCCATTTTATTGGCATAGAATTGCTTGCAGTAGTCTCTTAGGGTGCTTTGTATTTCTGTGGTGTCTGTTGTAACTTCTCCTTTTTCATTTCTAATTTTATTGATTTGAGTCCTCTCCCTCTTTTTCTTGATGAGTCTGGCTAAAGGTTTATCAATTTTGTTTATCTTCTCAGAGAACCAGCCTTTAATTTTATTGATCTTTGCATATCAATTAAATCTATCTGGTCTATTGTGTCATTTAAAGCTTGTGTTTCCTTATTAATCTTCTGTCTGGATGATCTGTCCATTGGTGTAAGTGATGTATTAAAGTCCCCACTATTATTGTGTTACTGTTGATTTCTTCTTTTATAGTTGTTAGCAGTTGCCTTATGTATTGAGGTGCTCCTATGGGGGGTGCATATATATTTATAATTGTTATATCTTCCTCTTGGATTGATCCCTTGATCATTATGTAGTGTTCTTCCTTGTCTCTTGCAACATTCTTTACTTTAAAGTCTATTTTATCTGATATGAGTATTGCTACTCCAGCTTTCTTTTGATTTCCATTTGCATGGAATATCTTTTTCCATCCCCTCACTTTCAGTCTGTATGTGTCCCTAGGTCTGAAGTGGGTCTCTTGTAGACAGCATATATATGGGTCTTGTTTTTGTATCCATTCAGTGTGCCTGTGTCTTTTGGTTGGTGCATTTAATCCATTCAAGTTTAAGGTAATTATCGATATGTATGTTCCTATTACCATTTTCTTAATTGTTTTGGGTTTGTTTTTGTAGGTCCTTTTCTTCTCTTGTGTTTCCCACTTAGAAAATTTCCTTTAGCATCTGTTGTAGAGCTGGTTTGGTGGTGCTGAAGTCTCTTAGCTTTTGCTTGTCTGTAAAGGTTTTAATTTCTCCATTGAATCTGAATGAGATCCTTGCTGGGTACAGTAATCTTGGTTGTAGTTTCTTCCCTTTCATCACTTTAAGTATATCATGCCACTCTCTTCTGGCTCGTAGAGTTTCTGCTGAGAAATCAGCTGTTAACCTTATGGGAGTTCCCTTGTATGTTATTTGTCGTTTTTCCCTTGCTGCTTTCAATAATTTTTGTCTTTGATTTTTGCCAGTTTGATTACTATGTGTCTCTGTGTGTTTCTCCTTGGGTTTATCCTGTATGGATCTCTCTGCGCTTCCTGGACTTGGGTGGCTATTTCCTTTCCCATGTTAGGGAAGTTTTCAACTATAATCTCTTCAAATATCTTCTCAGGTCCTTTCTCTCTCTCCTTTCCTTCTGGGACCCCTATAATGAGAATGTTGTTGCGTTTAATGCTGTCCCAGAGGCCTCTTCATTTCTTTTCATTCTTTTTTCTTTATTCTGTTCTGCAGCAGTGAATTCCACCATTCTGTCTTCCAGGTCACTTATCCGTTCTTCTGCCTCAGTTATTCTGCTATTGATTCCTTCTAGTGTAGTTTTCATTTCAGTTATTGTATTGTTCATTTCTGTTTGTTTGTTCTTTAATTCTTCTAGATCTTTGTTAAACATGTCTTGCATCTTCTTGATCTTTGCCTCCATTCTTTTTCCGAGGTCCTGGATCATCTTCACTATCATTATTCTGAATTCTTTTTCTGGAAGGTTGCCTATCTCCATTTCATTTAGTTGTTTTTCTGGGGTTTTATCTTGTTCCTTCATCTGGTACATAGTCCTCTGCCTTTTCATCTTGTCTATCTTTCTGTGAACGTGGTTTTTGTTCCACAGGCTGCAGGATTGTAGTTCTTCTTGCTTCTGCTGTCTGCCCTCTGGTGGATGAGGCTATCTAAGAGGCTTGTGCAAGTTTACTGATGGGAGGGACTGGTGGTGGGTAGAGCTGGGTGTTGCTCTGGTGGGCAGAGCTCAGTAAACTTTAATCCGTTTCTCTGCTGATGGGTGGGGCTGGGTTCCCTCCCTGTTGGTTGTTTGGTCTGAGGAGACCCAAAACTGGAGTCTACCTGGGCTCTTTGGTGGGGCTAATGGCAGACTCTGGGAGGGCTCACACCAAGGAGTAATTCCCAGAACTTCTGCTGCCAGTGTCCTTGTCCCTTGGTGAGACACAGCCACTCCCTGCCTCTGCAGGAGACCCTCCAACACTAGCAGGTAGGTCTGGTTCAGTCTCCTATGTGGGTCACTGCTTCCTCCCCTGGGTCCTAATGCGCACACTACTTTGTGTGTGCCCTCCAAGAGTGGAGTCTCTGTTTCCCCCAGTCCTGCCGAAGTCCTGCAATCAAATCCCGCTAGCCTTCAAGGTCTGATTCTTTAGGAATTCCTCCTTCCATTGCCAGACTCTCAGGTTGGGAAGCCTGACATGGGGCTCAGAACCTTCACTCCAGTGGGTGGACTTCTGTGGTGTCATTGTTCTCCAGTTTGTGAGTCATTCAACCAGCAGTTATGGGATTTGATTTTATTGTGATAGCGCCCCTCCTACTGTCTCACTGCGGCTTCTCCTTTGTCTTTGCATGTAGGGTATCTTTTTTGGTGAGTTCCAGTGTCTTCCTGTCGATGATTGTTCAGCAGTTAGTTGTGATTCCGGTGTTCTCAAAAGATGGAGTGAGAGCATGTCCTTCTACTCCGCCATCTTGAACCAATCTCCTCCCAAAATTTTATATATAAAAATACATCTGATGGGTGGGTATTCAGATTGCAAGAAGGACAATGGGTTTTCTACATAGGAATAAGGGGTCGAAGCCTGTGTGAAGATTGAGAGACAAAGCTTAAGGATTGGAAGGGAATCGTGCTTCACAATTCCATGGAAAGCTGGGAACAGGATACACTTTAGTCAGTCGGACTTCAGAGAGGGCACCCCAGGAGAACGGCAGGTGTGTGTGTGTGTGTGCGTGCACACGTGTGCACATGCTCTTGCTTTTGTTTGTATATGGCACTGTGCAGCTTGGCTGAAAGACACTCCTTGACTGACCACATCACAGTGGGAGGGAGCATTATCCCCCACTTGGAAAGGGCCTGCAGGGCTGTCCTCAGCAGTCAGCTGGTGCTGATCATGTTCCCATGTAATTATCACTGAGGCTATTGTTTTGTAGGTCAACCTCAAAGGATATCTAAATTCCTGCTCTCCCAATGAGCACTGAGGGTGACTTGGAATGATTTACAGCCATGGATTCTCATAAATACCTGAAAATGGAAACCTTAAGAAAATACTGGAATTTAGGAAGTCAACCAGAGGATGGGGGAAACAAGATTTCAAAGGACTAATATAAATATGATCTTATTGGTATTAAGTTGATGAAACCTGGGACATACTAATTATGACTACCTTATAGGGTGGTGGTATGTAATATTAACTATCCTGCATAGAACTTTGACACTTCAACTTTCCTACAGCTCATACCTTATGATGCCCCATGAGAGCTAACAGAACGTTAGGCACAGACCAGCAAACAAAGATCTAAATTCACCAGCATTCCGAGCTCTTTGTAACATTTCAAGTGTGAGGAAGCTAAGATTGACAGGTGATGTAAACTAGCAGAAGTAGTACTTCCCTCTCTGATCCCTGAACTAGGGAGGGGGTGAAATTGCTGGAAGGAAAATGTTAGAATCAGCTATGAGCAGGCATTCTAACATACCTCCTTCCCCAGCTTCATAAGTAGTGTTGGAATAGAGGGGAGCATGAAATAATTTCCTATGTAATTTGGGGGGTTTCAATGTAGGTTTGACATCTTTGATGGTGGTTTTTGTGCACACACACAAAATTGTCCAGAGGCTTCTTCTTTTTTTAAATTACTTGTGTCATTGATATTTCAAATTAAATCCTAGCTCTCCGTTATACTTTGAAGTCCAAATTTAAAATTTTATAACTTTATTTATTTATATGTTTATTAATGTAGCAAATTTTAACATTGCTTTTTTAAAATCTATTTATTTATTTATTTTTGGCTGTGTTGGGTCTTCATTGCTGCACGCGGGCTTTTCTCTAGTTGCAGTGAGAGGGGGCTACTCTTCATTTTGGTGCATGGGCTTCTCATTGCGGTGGCTTCTCTTGTTGCGGAGCACGCATTGTAGGCACAAGGGCTTCAGTAGTTGTGGCTCGGGGGCTCTAGAGCACAGGCTCAGTAGTTGTGGCACACAGGCTTAGTTGGCTCCTCGGCATATGGGATCTTCCTGGACCAGGGCTCGAACCTGTGTCCTGTGCATTGGCAGGCGGATTGTTAACCACTGTGCCACCAGGGAAGTCCTTAACATTGCTTTTAAGGGAGATTTTACAACTTGGTTAATTAAATTCTCTTAAGCACTTTAAACTACATTTACAAATTTAATATATTCAAATTTCTCTTTAAGTACTTTGTCGAACAAGAAAAAATTCCCAAGTACCAAAGCATATCCTGCAAATCTAATGAATGAAACATACATATAGCATAGTAATTATAACAAATAAAAAGTCTCTTGAGCTTCCCTGGTGGCGCAGTGGTTAAGAATCCGCCTGCCAATGCAGGGGACACAGGTTCGAGCCCTGGTCCGGGAAGATCCCACATGCTGTGGAGCAACTAAGTCCATGCGCCACAACTACTGAGCCTGAGCTCTAGAGCCGGCGCTCCACAACAAGGGAGGCCACCGCAATGAGAAGCCAGTGCACTGCAGCAAAGAGTAGCCCCTGCTCGCCTCAACTAGAGAAAAGCCCGGGTCCAGCAACAGAGACCCAGTGCAGCCAAAAAAAAAAAAAAAAAAAAAAAGTCTCAAATATTCTATTCCAACATTGTTTTCACACTTGGTCAAACACTCTTATACTTTCAACCTAAAACTTTAAGTCTAAAAATCAATAATTCAATTACATATTTAAATTGGAAGCATAAGGCTGATTTTAGGTGCTCTAATATTCTAAATTCTCTTAAAGATTAAAAGCAATTAAAACAATAAATGTACAGTAACTACTCCCAAATCTTACACAACATATTAATAATTTTTAGTTTTACTTCCATTTCTATTTCTAGTTCTCAAATGTGGTCCCAGTAATAGAAGCATCAGCATCACCTAGGAACTTGTTAGAAATCCAAATTCTCAGCCCCCGCCCCAGACCTTCTGAATCTGAAACTCAGTCATGAGGCACAACAATTTGTGTTTTAATAAGACCTACAGGTGATTCTGATGCACGCTAAAGTCTGACAACTGCTATATTTAAACCGGAAGTTCCTCAAGGGTAAGGCATTCACCATAAAAATAATTAAACTATCCTAAGCATTTGGAGTTACCTTCTCAGGTAAATTTGGGGTTGAATTTTTAGCTGGTGGAAGTTGCATTTTAACGAGAGATTCTTTTTTTTTGGCCAGACAGGAGATTTGGGGCATTAGGTATCTTGGGTGATTTTTCTAATGACAATGGGTTACACATAGGGACCTCATGTAAACTAGGCCATTATCCTTAAACATAGTTATTGCATAGCCCCCATCTGTTGTACTCAAATCACACGTTAATTAGTTATCAAATATGATTTAAGTTTGCAGCTCCTATCCAAGCATCTGTGCCACTTGATTAGATTCAAGTAATCTTTTTCTTGCTTTGTTCTCATCTGGATTCGTTTCATGTATTAATAATTTCTTCACTGGTAGGACTACAATTCCTATAGGTATTTAAGTGATAGCCACTTTGTTTTTTAAGTGATATCCACTTTGCTTCTGTCTAAAGTTTTTGTGTCTCTGGACTCAGCATTAAAATCATGCTAGTAACAGAAAGTTTCAAGAGGAAGGAGGTGGCCTGTGTGTTGCTTTCATCTGAAATTTTGTAAAGCAGGGCTCTGTAGAGGTACCCCAAATGAAAATTAAGGAAGGGGAAGTGGAGCTGGTGTCATGTCATCCAAAGGCATTATTTATAGTAAAAAAATAATGTTGATGTGGGAACTCCCTGGTGGTCCAGTGGTTAGGACTCAGCGCTTTCACTGCTGGGGCCCGGGTAAGATTCCTGGTTGGGGAACTAAGATCCTGCAAGCCATGCAGCACGGCCAAAAAAAAAATGTAAATGGTACCCATCAGAGTTGTGCAACAAAGCAGCCCTGTGTCTGAACAGGAGTGGGCAGGAGACCCCAAATTTCCCCTGACTTCTACTGCATCCCCAGTAGGTGTCAGAATTGTCTAAGAGAATATCCACAGGCCTGCCAGGAAAAGGGTCACCAGGACAGGTGACCATGTTACAGAGATTGAGGGCTAGACTATGCATTGTGTTGTTAGGAAGAGAATGTGACTCATCTTAGAAGGAATTCCAATCCAGGGAACTGATATCTGGTTGTCATTCCTGGTAGGGGTGGTGTGACCATGTGCTGAATGACACCTGTACAGAAGAGCTGACAAGATGAGATACATCTGGAATAAATGACCAGCATATGACCAAGCTAGAACAATACAACAATAAAATAAGAAGAACAATAAAACAGATAGAATAAGCAAAAACCATGAAGAAGTGAAGAAAGGAAGGATGAAGGGAAGGAAACATACACACACACAAACACACGCACACCCTCAGATGTGGAGGTCATGCAGTGTGTCAAGCACACATAAAGGAAAATATTCCAAACCTGGATACAACTTAGTAAATGTTGTGAACTTCAAGGGGAAAGAAAAACAAATTCCTAAAAGTTTTTAGAGAGAAGCAATAGATTATTTACAAAAATGAGAGTCAGAGTGGTTTTAGTCTCCTACACAGCTTGGGATACTAGGAGACAACATAGGGCAAAGTTTCAAAGTTCTGAATGGAAATGCTGTCGAACCTAGAATTTGATATTCACATAAATAGTATTCAAAAATGAGGGTACAGCAGAGACCTTTTCAAACATGCAGCGAATTTTAGAAAAATTTGTTTTGCAAGACAAAGTCAATCAATTGATCAATCAATCAAACTCATTAGAGAAAAAGGGAAAGAGGAAGACATAGAAGACAAAAAGCAGTGATGACAAAACAAAACCTGTAAAACTTGTAGTTAAATTCAACACCTAGGTTAAATAATATTTGGTGGGATGGTAATTCTTTTGTTAAGAAAGGATTTCTGAAAGTGTACAGACATAGTGTAAAACCATTAATAATACAATTGACCCTTGAATAACACAGGTCTTAACAGCATGGGTCCACTTATAGGTGGATTTTTTCCAATAAACAGACAGCCCTCCATATCCTTGGGTTCTGCATCTGTGGATACAGAGGGCTGACTATGGCACTTGAGTATTTGTGGATTTTTGGTATCTGCGGCAGGTCCTGGAACCAAACCCATTCAGATGCTGAGGGACAACTGTAATCTCAATTAAAACTCCAAATAGTTTGAATAAAACATGGGTAAGTGATTGATTACATAGTTTTAGCACTAAGATATTTTAAATTCTAGAGTTTGATTAAAAAATTTAAATGTATGTATATTTAAATGGAAGGGTAATACATTCAAAGATTAATACAGTAAATTCTTTCATTCATTCAATAAACATTAGTTGAATACTTGTCCCATGCCAGGCACTGGGCTCAGTACAGGGAATACAACAGGAATATATGGACTTTCCCACAGAAGCCTAGGAAACATTTCAGTGAATTAGGGACCTGACATGGGGGCTCAGGGTGCTGCAGGAGCACACAGGAGTGGTACCTGACCCAGACTTGGTGAGAGGTGGGAGGGACAACTCATTCCTTCAGGAAATGAAGGCTAATATGAGATCATAAAAAGTTATCCAGCAAAAGAAAGAAATGTATGCCTGAAGGTGTGACAATGAAAAAGTTCTTGGTGATTTTAAAGAACTGGAACATTTTCAGGTTGGCTGGAATATAGAGTTTAGTGGGATGAAGACGCAAGTGATGATGCTGGAAAGGCAAGCGAGCTGGATCATGCCAGTCTTTCAATAACAGCCATTAAAACATTCTTAAGCGCAGAAGAGAGTGGCTCGATAGATTTGCATATCAGTGAGTTAACTTCTGGTTAAACATGACAGAAATACATTCTTTTAAATCTCCAAAAGCAATTAAATTTTGCTGTAAAGAATTTATTTAATGTAACTTGAGTTTATAATTTTGGGTGCAGTTCTTAGCTCTGTCACTTACTAGCTGTGTGATCTCAAATATATTACTTAACTTCTTTGAGCCTCAATTTTTGTCTCATAAAAGAAAATACTGATATCTTCCCTGTAGGGCTTTTGTGAAATCAAGAGCTGCAAATGAGAATTTAATATGAAAGCATTAAGCACAGTGCCGCCCGTATGCGGGATCTTTTGTTCCAAGTAGCGTAAGTTCAATCTTAACCAGGTGAAGTCAAAGGGAGGGAACTGTGAGAGTGCCTTGGCGAGTCTCCCAGAAGCCAAGGGTGAGAATGAGCTCACCCTTTTTGAAAACTAAAGCCTTGAAAACTAAAGATCTGGCACCTGTCATCTACAGTTGGCTTTCTTCTCATCCCGTAGGGTCTGAGATCTTACTGTACCCACCAAAAGCTTGGGGTTGATGTTTCTTCTGTTCAAGGTAACAGTTTGACTTGTAATTTCTTCATTTCATTTCCAAGTTTCTTGGATGGGATTCTTCTTTGTTCATCTTGGTCTTGTGTGTGTTCTCTACCCAGGTGACCATGTCAGTGAGTGTGTTCATGTACTAATGTGGGGGTGGGGATGGGGCTACCTCCCAGGAGAGGAGTAATTCTTTAAAAGGAGATATAACAGTCAGACCCTCATAAATTAGGGTAATTCAAGAAAAGTTTCTAAATAAGTGACTCCAGTTGACCCTTGAAAAATGCAAGTTTGAACTAGGCAGGTCCACTTATACACAGGAGGAACCACAGATACAGAGGGCTGACTATACACTTATTAACCCCTGCATTGTTCAGGGGTCAATTGTAATTACAAAAATGTGGGCAAGTTGTGGAACCATAAGGGATCATGCACAAACCTGGGTTAGCCACATCTGTAGACTGTTAAGGATGAGAGGAGGGAAAATTTACCAGGATCCAGAAGGACAGTTATACAGCTCAGGCTGCCTTGAAAGGAGAAGTGACCTGTTTGGAGATATGGCCAGCTCAAGGCAACCTCACGGAGAGGGAACTGAGAAATATACACTTGACCCCATACCTTCCCTCCCATATCCTATCTGAGCTCTCCATTGGCCAAAATCACGTGGAAGGGCACAGGAATCTGTTGATGTCATTCATACAGGTCAGCCTCCTGGGGCAGACAGCAGAGTGGAGAAGATGTCTGCCTCAGGGAGCTGTGGGGCAGACACAGTAGTTAAGTGTCCACTACATTACTATATAGAATACACTTATTAAATTTTAATTGTTGTCTTCCAAAGCAAAATCCACATTATATTCAGTGTATGTGTGTACATATAAATATATATAGATATTCTATTTGGATATTGACTAATTTCATCTGTTGACTGCTAGACAATAAACTACATTTTTTTAGAAATAAGTGGTAAAAATGTCAGTTATAAAACTACAATGGTCGGCCTTTATTGAGTCCATTTGAAGTAGAACCTCATTTGTTCCAATCCCTAATACTCAAAATATCAATGGATAGACTTTAGTCGCAAACATGAGTCTTTAAAGACAAGTGCATTGAGACAAACGTTTGTAGGAAAATGTCACATTCTGAGCAATTTCATTTGTCTTGGCTAACACAGCTTGTATATGAGTGAATGCTGAGTGTTTCAGAGTTTCAATAGAGACATTTTTGAGACTCCTAATTTCTCATAACTTAGCATCTAAATATTACCTTCAATTAATTTGGATTGCTTAAAAGTATAAACTTCATTATATATTTGGGACAAATCTATACATTCTGTGACTATTCTAAAAATAATGAATTCTTAAGGGAGAATGGGAGAAAAAAGCCAGAAAGCTTTAAAGTGATTTCTCTTTTGGACTAAGCTGTATGAGAAACCTAAAACTGCCCTTTCCTTCTTTTTAACTGATAAAAATGCTAGGCATGTAAGTTAGGAATGCTAACAGGGTAGAAAGATTTTTTTAAATTGATCTTTACAGCTGCCACAAAAATGAAAGGTGAAGTCATGACAAGAACCACTAAATGAAATACATGCAAGTAATTCAAAAAGAAAAATCTTATCACTCTAATGGCCCTTGGTTGGATTTGTATATAAACAAATGGAATTAGACATGCAACAATACTGGAATGATATTTTAAGATTCAGAAGCAAGAGGTTCAAATTTAACAATCTATTTACTGACTAGCCTTTACAGTTTAAAAAATACTCTCTTTTTTCCTACTCTACCCTGGGGGGTCGTCCTTAACTCTAAAAATACATTCCCACCTTCAGCCTTTGAAGTTTGTAAACACTGAAAGGTTAAAATGTGGCATTTTCCTCAGACCAACTGTTGACGTTTAGGAATCAAAGTATATTTTTAAAATGTTTCAGGCCAACCAGGTTGCAGAACCCTGGTAAGGAGAAGGCAATGTTATTCCTTGGGAACAAGGAGGGAGTCATAAACATATAGTCAATTATAATTGCTTTACTGCCCCAGGTATTAGGAGTTCCAGACTCTTCTGGAAAGCACTGACATTATTTAGAGTCATGTTTCTTAATATGTAAATCTGACTTTTATATAAAATTAGCTACTTACTATTTTTTTTTAAACTTTAAAAACCAGAAGACATTGGAAAGGATGTTGGCTTTTTAATATCATCCAGATGTTCAAAAATTTGTAAATAGTCTTGCTCATTCAGATGGACCACCCAAAGCCAGTGCCAGAATTGTGTGATTCCATCATTAAAAGAATGCCAATTAGTTGAGCTGCAATATCTCACTGTACTAGGGAGGCTGACTAGTTCACAGCCTTCAATAAATAGTCATTTGGGTCTGAACTGGGATTACCAAGGAGAGCAATGGGCTGATGTATTTTATGCAGCCTGACTCCTTGTATAACAGGCAAAGCAATTTAATGAAAATGGTCCTTAGCTCTGGTTTCATTTAAATGAAATCTTTGATTCCGGTTACTTACAGACTATTGTGTTAAACTTTAATCAGTTCCATTTAGGTCTGCATAAAAATGGGGGTACATGATCAGTTTTATCATATAAATAAAATACAATGCATTTATAAAATTAAAACTGTGAGTTTTGAAATTTCTGAACAACATATGATGTGAGAAAATGCTCACAATATGTAACTGAATTACAAAATTGAGAAGCAAAATAATACTTAGAGTCAGATCCTAGCTTTGATAAAATATAGTTTAAAATTTACTATAAACTAAATTTACAAAAATAGAAACTGTTTATGTGGTGAGGATAGGAAAAACTTTCTTCTTTATCTGTATATTGTAATTTATTTTACAATGAATTAATAGAAATTATTTTTATAATCAGAAAAAAATTAGATAAATGTTTACAAAGCAAAAAGAAAAAAATTTCTGCAATAGCAATACATGCAGCCCATTTAAAAATGTTTAATCATTCTAGGTAATTGTTTAAAGAATATTTGCTATAGATAAACAAGCATATCAACGATTCTACTGGAATTAGGGCCTATATTAGAAAAAGCATATGAATGTTGCTTATAATTAAGACAGCAGTACAAAAGCAGCCCCCTGGTTTTGTGGCTTGTGACTCACAACCAATCATTTTCTTATTCAACATTAATAAATACTCCTAAAATTACTATTGTATTAAGAATAAGAAAATATACTTGTGTACTCCTTGAAAAAGGCAAAGTCCAAAGCCATGTGACTGCTTTTGTTTTGTGAGAGCAGTCCATAGTGTCTTAGTGTGCTGCAGACATCCTGGAATACAGCCAACATAAGAATATTGGTCAAGGCTACAGTGAGCTGGAAGCTGGAGAGTGGGTGGGCTTCAGGCCGCCAGCCACTGGGACCTTCGTCTATTAGCCTCCAGGCCCGGATATAGAGGATGCTGTCGTCCTAGGACTTTTCACCTTCCGCTCTCTCTGCCCTAGAGTTTAGGGTACCCAGAGGACAGTGGAAGGAAGGCTGGCATCAAAATATCTTGATCAAAAATGATGACAAGTTCTCCTCAGTCTCCACTGCTTTTGGAGAACGGCCTCCACACAGGATGTATTAACCTGGTTAAGCAGAGCCACAGTCATAGGAGTTACCTAAAGCACTTCTCCTGTACAGCTTTGTGACTTTGACCATGTGGCTGACAGGGTCTTTGTGCTCCGGCCTGGTGTCAGGCCTGAGCCTATGAGGTGGGAGAGCCAAGTACAGGACATTGGACCACCAGAGATCTCCCGGCCCCACGTAATATCAATTGGCGAGAGTTCTCCCAGAGACCTCCATCCCAACGCTAAGACCCAGCTCCACCCAACGACCAGCAAACTCCAGTGCTGTACGCCCCAGGTCAAACAACTAGCAAGACAGGAACACAACCCCAGCCAATAGCAGAGAGGCTGCCTGAAATCATACTAAGTACACAGACACCGCAAAACACACCACCAGACACAGCCCTGCCCACCAGAAAGACAAGATCCAGCTCCACCCACCAGAACACAGACACAAGTACCCTCCACCAGGAAGCCTGCACAGGCCACTGAGTCAAACTCATCCACTCGGGGCAGACACCAAAAACAACAGGAAATATGAACCAGCAGCCTGCGAAAAGGAGACCACAAACACTGTAAATTAAACAAAATGAGAAGACAGAGAAATATGCAGCAGATGAAGGAGCAAGGTAAAAACCCACCAGACCAAACAAATAAAGAGGAAATAGGCAGTCTACCTGAAAAAGAATTCAGGGTAATGATAGTAAAGATGATCCATATCTTGGAAACAGAATGGAGAAAATACAAGAAACGTTTAACAAGGACCTAGAAGAACTAAAGAGCAAAACAAAAATGATGAACAACACAATAAATGAAATTTAAAATTCTCTAGAAGGAATAAATAGCAGAATAACTGAGGCAGAAGAACGGATAAGTGACCTGGAAGATAAAATAGTGGAAATAACTACCACAGAGCAGAATAAAGAAAAAAGAATGAAAAGAATTGAGGACAGTCTCAGAGACATCTGGGACAACATTAAATGCACCAACATTCAAATTATAGGGGTCCCAGAAGAAGAAAAAAAGAAAGGGACTGAGAAAATATTTGAAGAGATTATAGTTGAAAACTTCCTTAATATGGGAAAGGAAATAGTCAATCAAGTCCAGAAAGTGCAGAGAGTCCCATACAGGATAAATCCAAGGAGAAACATGCCAAGACACATATTAATCAAACTATCAAAAATTAACTACAAAGAAAAAATATTAAAAGCAGCAAGGGAAAAGCAACACATAACATACAAGGGAATGCCCATAAGATTAACAGCCGATCTTTCAGCAGAAACTCTGCAAGCCAGAAGGGAGTGGCAGAACATATTTAAAGTGATGAAAGGGAAAAACCTACAACCAAGATTAATCTACCCAGCAAGGATCTCATTCAGATTCGATGGAGAAATTTAAAACTTTATACACAAGTAAAAGCTAAGAGAATTCAGGACCACGAAACCAGCTTTACAGCAAATGCTAAAATTTCTTGTGTTTCTCTAGGCAGGAAACACAAGAAAAGGAAAAGACCTACAATAACAAACCCAAAACAATTAAGAAAATGGTAATAGGAATATAAATATCAATAATTACCTTAAATGTAAATGGATTAAATGCTCCAACCAAAAGACACAGGCTGGCTGAATGGATACAAAAACAAGACCCATATATATGCTGTCTACAAGAGACCCACTTCAGACCTAGGGACACATACAGACTGAAAGTGAGGGGATGGAAAAAGATATTCCTTGCAAATGCAAATCAAGAGAAACCTGGAGTAGTACTTCTCGTATCAGGCAAAATAGACTTTAAAATAAAGACTATTACAAGAGACAAAAAAGTACACTACATAATGATCAAGGAATCAATCCAAGATGAAGATATAACAATTGTAAATGTTTCTGCACCCAACATAGGAGCACCTCAATACATAAGGCAAATGCTAACAGCCAGAAAAGGGGAAATCGACAGTAACACAATCATAGTAGGGGACTTGAACACCCCACTTTCACCAATGGACAGATCATTCAAAATGAAAATAAATAAGGAAACACAAGCTTTAAATGATACATTAAACAAGATGGACTTAATTGATATTTATAGGCCATTCCACCCAAAAACAACAGAATACACTTTCTTCTCAAGTGCACATGGAACATTCTCCAGCATAGATCACATCCTGGGTCACAAATCAAGCCTTGGTAAATTTAAGAAAATTGAAGTCATATCAAGTATCTTTCCCAACAACAATGCTATGAGACTAGATATCAATTACAGGAAAAAAAATCTGTAAAAAATACAAACACATGGAGGCTAAACAATACACTACTTAATAACCAAGAGATCACTGAAGAAATCAAAGAAGAAATCAAAAAATACCTAGAAACTAATGACAATGAAAACATGATGACCTAAAACCTATGGGATGCAGCCAAAGCAGTTCTAAGAGGGAAGTTTATAGCAATACAATCCTACCTCAAGAAACAGGAAACATCTCAAATAAACAACCTAACCTTACACCTAAAGCAATTAGAGAAAGAAGAACAAAAAAACCACAAAGTTAGCAGAAGGAAAGAAATCATAAAGATCAGATCAGAAATAAACGAAAAAGAAATGAAGGAAACGATAGCAAAGATCAATAAAACTTAAAGCTGGTTCTTTGAGAAGATAAAAAAAATTGATAAACCATTAGCCAGACTCATAAAGAAAAAATGAGAGAAGACTCAAATCAATAGAATTAGAAAAGAAAAAGGAAAAGTAACAACTGACACTGCAGAAATACAAAGGATCATGAGAGATTAATACAAGCAACTATATGCCAATAAAATGGACAACCTGGAAGAAAAGGACAAATTCTTAGAAAAGCACAACATTCTGAGACTGAACAAGGAAGAAATAGAAAATATAAACAGATCAATCACAAGCACTGAAATTGAGACTGTGATTAAAAACCTACCAACAAACAAAAACCCAGGAGCAGGTAGCTTCACAGGCGAATTCTATCAAACATTTAGAGAAGAGCTAACACCTATCCTTCTCAAACTCTTCCAAAATATAGCAGAGGGAGGAACACTCCCAAACTCATTCTATGAGGCCACCATCACCCTGATACCAAAACCAGACAAAGATGTCACAAAGAAAGAAAACTACAGGCCAATATCACTGATGAACATAGATGCAAAAATCCTCAACAAAACACCGGGAAACAGAATCCAACGGCACATGAAAAGGATCATACACCATGATCAAGTTGGGTTTATCCCAGGAATGCAAGGATTCTTCAACATACGCAAATCAATCAGTGTGATATACCATATTAACAAACTTAAGGATAAAAACCATATGATAATCTCAATAGATACAGAAAAACCTTCTGCAAAATTCAACACCCATTTATGATCAAAACTCTCCAGAAAGTAGGCATAGAGGGAACCTACCTTAATATAATAAAGGCCATATATTACAAACCCACAGCCAACATCATTCTCAATAGTGAAAAACTGAAACCATTTCCTCTAAGATCAGGAAGAAGACAAGGTTGCCCAATCTCACCACTATTATTCAACATAGTTTTGGAAGTCCTAGCCACAGCAATCAGAGAAGAAAAAGAAATAAAAGGAATACAAATTGGAAAAGAAGAAGTAAAACTGTCACTGTTTGCAGATGACATGATACTATACATAGAGAATTCTAAAGATGCTACCAGAAAACTACTAGAGCTAATCAATGAATTTGGTAAAGTAGCAGGATACAAAATTAATGCACAGAAATCTCTTGCATTCCTATACACTAATGATGAAAAATCTGAAAGACAAATTAAGGAAACACTCCCATTTACCACTGCAACAAAAAGAATAAAATACCTAGGAATAAACCTACCTTAGGAGACAAAAGACCTGTATGCAGAAAACTATAAGACGTTGATGAAAGAAATTAAAGACTAACGAAACAGATGGAGAGATACCATGTTCTTGGTTTGGAAGAATCAACATTGAGAAGATGACTCTACTACCCAAAGCAATCTACAGATTCAATGCAATCCCTATCAAACTATCAATGGCATTTTTCACAGAATTAGAACAAGAAATTTCACAATTTGTGTGGAAACACAAATGACCCCAAATAGCCAAAGCAATCTTGAAAAAGAAAAATGGAGCTGGAGGAATTAGGCTCCCTGGCTTCAGACTATACTACAAAGCTACAGTAATCAAGACAATATGGTATTGGCACAAAAACAGAAATATAAATCAATGGAACAGGATAGAAAGCCCAGAGATAAACCCACGCACATATGGTCACCTTATCTTTGATAAAGGAGGCAAAAATATACAATGGAGAAAAGACAGCATCTTCAGTAAGTGGTGCTGGGAAAACTGGACAGCTACATGTAAAAGAATGAAATTAGAACACTCCCTAACACCATACGCAAAAATAAACTCACAATGGATTAAAGACCTAAATCGAAGGCCAGACACTATAAAACTCTTAGAAGAAAACATAGGCAGAACACTCTATGACATACATCACAGCAAGATCCTTTTCAACCCACCTCCTAGGGAAATGGAAATAAAAATAAAAATAAACAAATGGGACCTAATGAAACTTCAAAGCTTTTGCACAGCAAAGGAAACCATAAACAAGATGAAAAGTCAACCCTCAGAATAGGAGAAAATATTTGCAAACGAAGCAACTGACAAAGGATTACTCTCCAAAATATACAAGCAGCTCATGCAGCTCAATATCAAAAAAACAAACAACCCAGTCCAAAAATGGGCAGAAGATCTAAACAGACATTTCTCCAAAGAAGATATACAGATTGCCAACAAACACATGAAAGGATGCTCAACATTACTGATCATTAGAGAAATGCAAATCAAAATTACCATGAGGTATCACCTCACATTCATCAGAATGGCCATCACCAAAAAATCTACAAACCATAAATGCTGGAGAGGGTGTGGAGAAAAGGGAACCCTCTTGCACCGTTGGTGGGAATGTATATTGATACAGGCACTGTGGAGAACAATATGGAGGTTCCTTAAAAAACTAAAAATAGAAGTACCATATGACCCACCAATCCCACTACTGGGCATATACCCTGAGAAAACCATAATTCAAAAAGAGTCATGTACCACAATGTTCACTGCAGCACTATTTACAATAGCCAGGATATAGAAGCAACCTAAGTGTCCAACGACAGATGAATGGATAAAGAAGATGTGGCACATATATACAATGGAATATTACTCAGCCATAAAAAGAAACAAAATTGAGTTATTTGTAGTGAGGCGGATGGACCTAGAGTCTGTCATACATAGTGAAATAAGTCAGAAAGAGAAAAACAAATACCATATGCTAACACATATATATGGAATCTTGAAAAAAAAAAGTTTCTGAAGAACCTAGGGGCAGGACAGGAATAAAGACACAGACGTAGAGAATGGACTTGAGGACACGGGGAGGGGGAAGTGTAAGCTAGGACAAAGTGAGAGAGTAGCATTTACGTATATACACTAACAAATGTAAAATAGATAGCTAGTGGGAAGCAGCTGCAGAGCACAGGGAGATCAGCTCAGTGCTTTGTGATCACCTAGAGGGGTGGGATAGGGAGGGTGGGATAGGAAGGGTGGGAGGGAGATGCAACAGGGAGGGGATATGGGGATATATGTATACATATAGCTGATTCACTTTGTTATACAGCAGAAACTAACACAACATTGTAAAGCAATTATACTCCAATAAAGATGTTAAAAAAAATAAAAAGAAATGAAGGAAAGAGTTAAGAGCTGGGAGTATAGATAAAATAGAATTGTCCATCAGTTTGTAATTGTTGAATCTGAGCAATGGGTACAATGGGAGTTCATTAAACTTTTCTGACAGCTTTTATAAGTGCTTATAACTTGCCATAAGAAAAAAAACTTTTAAGGAGATACAGAAATGCGCACAAAAATAAAACGTTTCTTGAACTTATTTTAGCTGGCTCTAACAATCACATCACAATTTTAAACTCTAATACAGCCAACACTTGAAGGTATGAAGAGGCTTGACCTTTATTATTTTTTCCTTTCAGATATAAATTTTCTTTGCCCTTTCTAATCTTGTAACTAATGAGCTCTTCAGTTATACTTATCATTCAGTATTTTAAAACCAAAGTTCCTTTCAGGATGACCCTTCAAAATGCCCTTTATCATCACCAATTTGCTTCTCAGCCCTACTCCAGCACTGCTAGTATCTAGAACTAAACAGTCTTATACAATTGGTTGTAAAAATGTCCACTTTGAAAAGTGAACTCTGGTGTCTGAATATCACAACAACCCTTCAAATTCCTTTATAAATTATTCCAAATGTTGTCTTCTTATTATGGTAGCATATTCTGTACTTTTGGCTTTGCTCACCGAAAGCAATACTAGGTCTTTGAATGAGGAGTCTACTGTTCTTTCTTTTTTCCTTTCCTTACTCAGTAGTACTACTATGGGAATACTTATTCACTCCTACTCAACAAATATTCAGGACCTACTGAGTGCTCTGAGGAGGGTATGAAAAGGAAGGCAATCGTTGCTTTAAATCTGATCAGATCATAGGAAAGAAAAATATTTTTAAAACTAGGAAAGATTAGTAAGTTAATAATAATTTAGTCTGAAGTATATATAAATTTAGTTAATACTAAATGTTCTAGATAACCTTTGAAAAAAAAACAATCTTCCACAAAGTTTTAAAATTAAATTATTTCAATTGATGAAGATGAATCAGAACAACTTTCAGGGCAAAGTGAAACAGTACTAGATTTAAAAATGGAGATCAATATAACGTATGAAGCAACTCCTGTTGTGCAGAAGTGCTGGATAAGGCTTATTGGAATGAAACAGAATGAAAAAGACTTCATTCGATTAGATCCATTGGATTGAATGCATTGACTGGGTTGCTGGAGTTGAATTGATTGGGTTTAATTTAAAAAGAGAAGAGCCTTTTCTGGGAAATAATGAGAATAAGAGGATGGGTAGATATGAGACCACCAGAACAAGGAGCTTGAGTTTGGCTCGTTAGATCTTTAGAAAGGGCTGTGCATTCTTAAACTATGATTCACAAAATTAAAACTATGATTCAAATTTAAATTAAGCAAATAGTTACTGAACACAGTCTAGCAGGCACTATTAACTTTATAATTCTGGTTAAGAAAAATTATCTCAGGTGGCTCTTTTAGGATGAACTTGAAGAGGAATAGACTGAAGTGACAGAGTTCAATAAGAATGTCACTGAGTTCCTCCAGGCATGAAATAAGAAGGTTCTGATCAAGCAGTGAAAAGCAGACTGCCAGGATTTCAGTAACTTGACCCCTATTGTTGAGGACCAAGTCCAACCAAATTTATACCAAATTCTGTTTTATACCAAGAAATATTATAGTAAAGTTCTAATGTATTAATATTAAAGTAGCCTTGCAGTCAGTTTGCTTAGTGAATATTTTACACTTGTCACCCTCTACCACGAGTATCAACAATAGAAAATAAAATAAATCACCCATGTTTTCCTTTACTGTCCAACAAGCAGAATTATTCAATAGAGAACATTTTTTAACAGTGTAGTGAGTTCCCAAATGGACCATAACCCAGAATGTCTAGCTAGTTGATCCTCTGGCTTCAGGCTCCATTCCTATTTGCATCCATTAATTTGCAAAGGGTATTGAAGCCTTCTGAGAAAAGAACTCAAAATAGTTTACACTTATAGCTGAAGCAAAGAGAAGAAGGAAGATCTAAGAGATCCTAACAAGGAGTACTCTAGAGTTTCTGGGAGACAATTCATTTTTGAGGAAAAAGTCCTTAGGCGTAGTGAGTTGGACTGAAGTATGTCTGAGACATTTATAGTTTAGAGTGTAGCCTGGTAGTTGTTAGTGAACTGCAGTCAAAACCAGCCATCCTGGGGTGTATGTATTACTAAAGAAAAGTCAGCATGCAGGACTGAAAGAGGTGTGTGAATAAATTCAGCAATACCTTGGTGCCTAATGTCTCTCCTTAGAAACAGGGGAGGGGACCAATTTCCTAGACCTTAAAATACTGGTAAAGGCAGTCCTGTGGAGGCAAGACAGAGGAAACAGCAACCAAAATGAGGCATCAAGCACTAGTCCAGGATGAAGGGACAATAAAGCCAACAGCAGTTTCAGGGAGCTTCAAGAATTTGCTAGATAATCTTGGGGATCTCCTAAAGTTACAGCAAGGAAAGGAAGGCTCCAATAGAAATCTGAGGGTATACAGTTACGCATACTTGTATCAGGGACTATCAAAGCAGCAAGATTCTGATTAACACAGAGCTGCCAATAAGGTGAACAAGTGATGAATAAATTGCAGTTGTATCACAAGATCCTAATCCCTTCATCTCTTAGAGTAGACAGAGCCCTGGGCAGCCAAAGCCCCACCCTCCACCCCAGCAGGAGAAAAACACCTTCATCTCTGGTTGCTCCAGGACAAGGCACTACTTGCAGCCAAGGAGGTGCTCTATCACCTGGCCAGATGAGCGCCCCAGACAATGGGCCTATGGAGCTGCTGGAGGGGTGTTCTAGGAACCAAGAAGAAAACCGGAACGAAGGCATGGGGGAGTTCAGGGTGGGACGGAGATTGAGGATGCGGGGCAGGGCCTAGGTCTAGTAAGTGCAGCTCCATGCAAATAGCATGGTGTCTCTCTTCACATGTATGGGATAATGCTCTCCGTGGCTGATGTGACCTTTACCAGTGACATCCAAGCTGCTGTCAGGGTGACTGCCCCAACAATGTGTGCATGTCCTATAAGTGAGAACGTCATCAACGCTTCGAAATGTTTAATACGAAAAATTCTATTGCATTCACAATCTGCTCACATTATCCCAAGAAACTGCCATATTTCACTTGCTAATAAAAGAAAGAGCTGTAAATTTGTTTAAAAATAATTCCAAATCTTGTGTGTTCTTGCACAGCTGTGAAAAAATTTTATCACTGTCCGTTGGAACAGTCTAGATGATGAGGGAGAATTTAATTGCTTTGTTCAACACATATTTAATTGAACATCTATTATACGCCAAGCACTGCTCTGGGTGCTGGGGATTCAGTAGTGAAGAAAAGAAACAAAAATTTATGCCTTCTTGGGATAGGTCACTATCCCAATGAACACTTATGGTATGCATGTATGTATGTATGTATGTTGCCTATTGTACACTGGTCTCTCCTCCATTTATGAAAAATTTGATTACCAGACTCATAGTCTTCCTTTCCAATCCAAATCTGCCATTATCCTGACGGAATCCAATGCCCAACATGAGGGCAATTCAGCCAATATTCTAGCGTCTCACCTCCTTGACCATGTCACGTTTAATGATGCTCAATTCTACTCCACTGGCTTTATTACTTCCCATATTCCCACAGACATACTGTTGAAATGTGTCACTACCAGAAAATAAAATTTCTTATTCAGATGTCCCAGTCATTTATCCCAATCGCCACCTATCCTTCCAGTGAATTTGCCCAATTACTCTCACAACTGATCTACAACCTCATAGATAGAAACAGTCCAGAGTTTCAACCATTCTCTTTCAATATCCAGAACTCTTTGGCCCCATGTTTCTTTCATTCCTCCCATCTGGCAAAACCTCAACCTAGAATTAATCCATGTGTCTGCCTTCCCCAATCCTGTACCCAACAAAGCGCAAATATCAGACAGAGCAAGAAATATTTACAGGAGAGTGACTAGGCAAGTTTATAGAGTACAGGTAGAGGGTTATTCATAGGACAGTAGAATTACAGGAGAGAATGTGTTATAAATAAGCTTCAAAGCTTTTCCTAATGAATTTACTGGTTAAACTAAAGGAGAAAAAAAGACTCATTCATTCCCTCCATACTCATTAAGAAATTTGGATAATTGTAACTAGTACCAGCTAAAATTTCACTTTGCTCCCCCCAAAACATAGCTGATTAGGAAACTATCGAAAGTGATTAGCCTCATTAAAGTTGAAGGCCAAGAAATTCTTTACAGATAATTATAAAACCACTTTATGGGTAAAAACTGCTAAACATGAATAAGATAATTACCAAAAATACATTTATATGATTTTTTAAGACACAGCCTAGGGGCTTCCCTGGTGGCACAGTGGTTAAGAATCTGCCTGCCAACGCAGGGGACACGGGTTCAAGCCCTGGTCTGGGAAGATCCCACGTGCCACGGAGCAACTAAGCCCGTGCAGCGCAACTGCTGAACCTGCGCTCTAGAGCCCGCGAGCCACGACTACTGAGCCCATGTGCCACAACTACTGAAGCCCGCGCGCCTAGAGCCTGTGCTCTGCAACAAGAGAAGCCACCGCAATGAGAAGCCCGTTCGCAACGAAGGATCACCTCCGCTTGCTCCAACTAGAGAAAGCCCACACGCAGGAACAAAGACCCAATGCAGCCAAAAATAAATAAATTAATTTTAAAAAAAATAGCCTACTTTATGCTTTCCTGCCCCTGTCAGCAATGTGACTACAGGCCCTTAAAAATAATAAAACTGCACTTTTGAAATTAATGTTCTAAGTCAACTTGTTACTAAAACAGGCAGCCTTTTCTCCCAATTAGGATAATGTAGACTTGTTTTACTGCATTTAAAGAGGGTTTCTGCAGGTGTGGTCAACCATAATTAATTTAGATTTTCAAAGTTATTGAGAATGCTACTCATTTGAGTAAAGATAATCATTAAACAACGTGTTAAAAGTTCTTTAGTTTCATTGTTTTTAGGTGAAGTTGTAATTCTAAAGTGAGGAAGTTGAAATTTGTTTTTAACAAGAAATAGAATAATGTTCAAATGTGCATTGTCCTTTACCCAGAGACACCAGGAACCACTCCCAACTATAATTGCATGCAACATATTTGCAACCACTGTTGCATGAAATCTTACCTGAAATCTCCTGTTGGAAAAACCTGTAGAGCCAGTTCCTGAGCCTCTCAAAAAAAAAAAAAAAAAAAAAAAATCAGCCACAGTACTTTTAATGTAACCAAAAACAGTATTCTTGAGTTTATTCTCCAGTCTTGACCACTATAGAAAATTGGCTATTTCTACAAAAAAAAAAAAAAAAAAAATCCCTTTCAAAGGATATAATTTATCATTATTAAAGACATTTGAAAGAGTATACTCTGAGGAATAATTCTAACAGAGGTTTCAAACATATTTTGAACAATAAGAGTGTCATTTAAATAAATATGTATCATCCCAGTGAGGCTGCTTAAGGAAGTAATACCCAGTGAGAGGTCAAAGTTCTAATGTATTTATAAAAAGGTCATATCACTGGATAGTCACACTTTTTATTTATTCAAAAAATACTTATTGAGGACCTATTTTATGCCAGCACTGTATGAGGAGCTAGGTCTACAGTGGTAAACTGAGATAGTCTCTACACTCATGGAGCTTAAAGTGTAGTGGGGCAAACAGACATAGGTGAATTAGCAAAGAAATAAGAGTATAAAAAGTATGTGCTACAAAGTGAAGGAACAGAGTGAAGAGGTAAAGGACTTCAGTGGGGCTGTCTCAAGACAGATTGGTCAGGGAAGTCTTCTTAAAGGGGGTTACATGTGAGCTGAGATCTAAAGGCTAAGATGGAGCCAGTCATTTCAAGAAGGTGGAAGCTCTGAGGTCCAGCCTGAATAAAGACCCAAATGAAGGAAAGGCTGATTGATTCCAAGGAACTGAAAGATCATGACTGTGGCCGAAGCGCAGAGAGACAGGAGGATAGAGGAGAGATACGGGACCAGTGAGGCAGAGGTGACCAGGCTATGCAGAGCCTGGTGTACCTTGTTTAAGAAGTCACTGGCACAAGGACGTACGCTAATTTTTAAAAAAAAAAAGGACTATAAAATGGTCTGTGCGTGTTGATTAAAGGTATGTAAAATGCTTTGCAATTATAAAGAGATCACAGAAATACTGAAACCATTTGTGTTTGAAGATAAAATATTTTAGCATTTTCTTTTAGAATTGGTTAACCAAATAATACTATGATTACATTTAGATAAAGCAATGTTTTACCGTAATGTACCTGAAAATCTCGTTCTCTTAACTAAAGATTCGCTTTAAAATCTTGGCTACACTAATTGCTTTAAAATCTTGGCTACACTAATTGCTAATTGCTGGCTGTAGCAAACCCTGTTGGCGTTTCACTTACATTCTGTCAATCCCTCTTATTAGCACTGGGGATCAATCCTCCTGACTCTATGTATTTTGTTGCTAACTGCTCGTTATGGAAACCTTAAGATTTGCCCTTGGACTTTGAAGCTACCTACAGGTGAGAGTCAGAGGGACCCAGGAGTCTGTTGTCCTTCACAACTTGTGCTGAGTATAAACACCTAGTTCATCTTCCCTGGAATGACAACACTGTGAGGTGCAATGTGTACTTCAGAGCCCCAGGGGTGTTAGGCTGATACCAGGACTTTTACTGGAAAGCAAACCTTTGGTTGGCTTCTTCCCCCAGTTCCTTCCTGGATCCTCTTGGGAATGTTCTAGCACACCAGTTGAACCCAAATCCTCAGCTCAAATTCTTTTTAAGGAATAACTAGATATAATCATTCCTTAATTTATACATGCACGATTTTATTTATTCACCTACGCATTCTTTCACCTATCTTTATTGAGCCCTTACCAGGTAGTGTGCACCATGCAAGGCAATTCGTGTATAATGAAAAAAGGTGTTTAATCTACCCCTACATCTAAGTATAACACATCCTAAGTTAATGAAGTTGCCTGTATTTGATTAATCAAATAATCTATTTTATGTGATTAATCAAATTAGTTAAATGAAGTTATTTGTACTTGATTATATTTAATCAGCTAACCAAAAATAGAAGGTACAGCTAAAGATGTAATGTTTTCAGAAATGCCCATACTCTAAATTGTTCCTGAAATAAATACATCTAACCCCATGGGGCTTGCCTCTAACACTTGGGAAAATTCACGTGCCTAATTAGTGAAACATTCATACACACACACATTCACACAAAGATTCATTCACATACACACTTATATACTCTCTTACATTCACATTTGTTCTCAATCTTTTTCTCACCCTCTCACATTCACAATCTGCCGAAAACTTTCTTACACGTGCTCTCTCTCTCGTGCGCGCGCTCTCTCTCTCTCTCTCCTTCCATATTCTCTGGTGTATTCATTCTTTATCTCTCTCACATACTCTTTATTGAACACTCACCTATACTTTCTCCCTTTCGTGCTGATTCTTATATACACTTTGTCTGGCATTCATACTCTTAACACTCTCACATGCTCACACTGTTCCACAAACATATTTTCCCACAGTCTCACACTCATTCTCATACACTTATCACTCTCTCTTACATACTCTTTTACACACCCAACTCTCATATTCTCAGATACAATCTTTTACTTTTTCACACATGCACACACACACACATACACGTGCTACATATTATGGTCCTATTTTCCTAGTTTTAAGTAAATGCTTTGTGAAATAGTTGAAATGGAAATAAAGGAAAGGGTGAGAATGACACATCCATAAGTGGGATTTCACTAGTTTTAAACTACTTCTGGTTCTAAAACATACATAGTGGTAAACCCAGCAACTAAGTGATGCTGAGTGTTATAGAAATTTTCTAGAAGAGGCAATGTAATCTCTCCAAGGATTCTAATTCCTAATCCCTCATACAATTATGAAACTGAAAGAGACAAAAATCACCATTTTGAACAATCCTCTTCTGTAATAAATGAGGAATCTGAGACACAGCCAGGTTATGTGATTTCTCATGATTTAAACAGTTAGTTAAATAAGCCACTATGGAAATTAGTCTTGGGCAACTGTTCAAGTTAATTATACAACACAGTGATTAAGAGTGTGGCTTGTGGAGTCACACTGCCTGATTGGAACCTCTGCCCTATCGCCCGTTACCTATTTCCTATAGGCAAAATCACTCTCCTAAACTTCAATTTCTCCATCTGTAAGAACAGTATAAGAGTATCTACACATAAGGTTGCTATAAAGGATAAATTAGTTAATCCATGGAATGTCCTTAATCTAGTTCTTGGTTCATAAAAAATGTTCAGGAAATATTAACTATATTGCCTACCAAATGTGTACATCTATTTTCAAGATGTTGCTTTAAATTACATCACTCAATTCTTATCAGTCAGGAAAGCAGGTGGAAAATGCACTCTATCTAAAGTTTCTGTTCCCAGAAATTGTACAAGACTAATGGACCTTATCCTACAAGGAAAAAAGAAATCTCTCTGGGCAGGGAATGAGAGCCACTGGGACTGTTTCAGGTTCTTTAAGGTACCATCTATAGTATGAATCCTGAAAGTTATAGAAATGAATACATGACTCTACCTTCTTGAAAGCAGACTTATAACATCCCTCCTGACTTTTGAATCAGACTCAGACGGTGGCCTCAGGGGTGCACCAAAAGGCACATTGGGTCAGATTCTGGAGAACTCAGAAGAAACTGGGAGGTAAGAGAAGAGGGAAATCAGTACTGGCCCACACAATGAGAGTGATAGAAAATAAAATTCTTGATTGTGAGATAAAAAAAGCAGAGAAAGACATAATATACATGACTTAGAACTTCATTGTAGTAAGTTATTAAATAGAAGCCCCTTAATATGTATTTTTAATTTTGAATGAGTTATTAGGAAGCAAAAAATAATAGAATGTACTTTTTTTTTTAAATTAAAATCTTACCATTCCCATCTACTCTGGTTAGAATAATCCAGCACATTGTTTTGATATCACAATTTACATTCTGGATGAGGGTAAAAACAACTTTTTTTCTTTATTAAATGCTTTATGATAACATTACTGAAACACTGTAGTTACATATGTTTTTGCATTCTTTCTGAGTGACAAATAGCATAAGAAAATTGCCCTCATTCTCAATACAGACTGTCAAGACTGAAGTCTAGTTTTCATACTGACTAGAGGTTAGCAAGGATTGTGGCTAGACTCCCCAGTTATGCCATGGCTTTTATGTATGTCAGTCTTAGTATTCAGGGATTAAACCACCCAACTAGCCCACAAGAGCACTGCACTCTCGTCTACCGCTTCTGCTTCCGGGTGTTTGTTTTTATAAACTACTTTATTGAGGTATGATTGACATACAAAAAGCTGTACATATTTAATATATACAACTTGATGAGTCTGGAGATAAGTTTACATCCATGAAACCCTCACCACAGTCTAAGCCATAGGTATATCCATCAGCTCGTAACATTTCTTCCTGCCCTCTTTATTATTTTGTGATAAGAGTACAACATAAGATCTACACTCTTAGCAAATTTTAAAATATACAGTATAGTGTTATTAAGTACAGGCACTTTGCTACACAGTAGATCTCTAGGACTTATTCATCTTGCACAAAAGAAACTTTGTATCCTTCAGCTCAGACTTCCCCATTTCCCCCATCCCCGGCCCCTGGTAATCACCATTCTTCTCTCTGCTTCTGTGAGTCACATTTTTAGGTTTTAGGTAAGTGGTATCCTGTAGTATTTGTCCTCCGGAGTCTGGCTTATTTTACTTAGCATAATGTCCTCTAGGTTCATTCATGTTGCAAATGGCAGGATTTCCTTCTATTTTTAAGGCTGAATAATATTCCACTATGTGTATTTACCACATTTTTTAAATCCATTCATCCATCTGTGGACACATTAGGTTATTTCTATACTTGGGCTATTGTGAATAATGCTACAATGAACATGATGGGGGGAGGTGCAGATATAATCTTTGAGATCCTGCTTTTAATTTCTTTGGATATATAGTTGACCCTTAAACAACTCAGGGATCAGGGGTGCCAACCACCCACAAAGTCAAAATCCACATATAATTTTACCGTCAGCCCTCTCTATCCATGGTTCCACATCTGCAGATTCAACCAACTTCAGATCATGTTGTATTTCAGTACATATTTAATGAAAAAAATCTGCATATTTAATTTAAAAAATCTGCACGTAAGTGGACGTGCACAGTTCAAACCTGTGTTGTTCAAGGGTCAACTGTATATCCTGATGTGAGATTGCTGGATCATATGGTAGTTCTCTATCTTTAATTTTTTGAGGAAAGTCCATACCATTTTTCACAGTGGCTAGACCAATTTACATTTCCACAAACAGTGTACAGTGATCTCCTTTTCTCTACATCCTCATCAATATTAGTTACTTTTGGGTTTTTTCTTTTAAGTCATACTAAGAGTTATGAGGTATCATCTCATTGTGGTTCTGATTGGCATTTTTCTAATGCTTAGCGATCTTAAGCATTTTATTATCCGCAGTGGTGGTAAATTTCTGTGAATTCTAGGGCACACCTGTATACTTATGAATAAAGCCTGGAGAGCTGTGGGGGTGGGAGGATGCTGGATCAAGAAAGCAGGGGAAGTACTGCACGTGGATGGAAGGCTTAGTCCGGATCCTCATAAAGAAAGTGGGTAGAGAAAAGGGTCACCCCATGGGATCCCAGTATTTGTAATGACTTGTCTGTTTTGAGTGATGTGAAGAAAATGGAGACTTAGGTCTGGAGCTTCAGCTACTTCTATCTTGGGAGCCATGAAATGCATCCCAAAAGGAAGTGTCATTCAGTGAATGGCTGACATCACAGCAGCCTTACCAGGGCAAGAACACTATGGTGACCAGCGCCCACCTTGTGCAGAGTACACTATTGTGTGAAATTACATTGAAATATGGCCTACATTTCACATTGTAATTTAGAACATAGTCTCATTTTTTGTGTTTTGACATAATTTGAATGGTTGTAGATGGACTAAAAAAAGTTGGTGCAAGATAAAGGGCTACAGAGGTCAGCATGTTCCCTGCATGCCATGTAAAGTCACTTTGGGAAAAACATGAGAGTGTCCCAAAGAGTGTCCACAAAAAAGTCTTTGCTTAGAAACCTCTACTAACTAGCTAATGACATAAATCAAGTTAAATGCATAACCAATATAATCCCAACCCATTATTACCAACAGTAAAGAAGTAGGTGTCTGTGGAGGAAGGCTATGAGGATGCAGGTAGATTTAGTTTTAAGCTTTCCTTTCTCTGTAGTTCTCTCTTTTGGGCACATTGTCAGAACAGATAAGCAGCCACCCTGTCCACCTCCATCCTACAGGAAATAAGTACTTAATATAATTCAAAATGACAACAGACCCTCCAAGCAGCACAATCCAAGGTGAGGTCTCCTGTGCCACATCTACAGGGCCAGCCATAGAAAGCTCTGAAGAGGGCAAGATTGTTCCCACTTCAGGGACACATAGATGGGGACAAGCAGATGTGGGACCAGATGGAGTTGTGTGATTCTGTCTTATCGACAGAATCAGGAAAATGGGAATTTCAGGGGAAATTACTAATGGAAAAAGATCTGTTCATTCTCTAGCAGGAACATAAGGAAGACCATAATGGAAAGTTGTAATTAACTCTTGTGTCTTGAGCCACAAAAAGAATTGTGGTCCCACTAAGAGTATTATCACCTCCCAGTAAGCCTCTGGATTCAATTCTGTTTTTGTGGAAATGGGTCCTCCCAGAATAAACAAAACCCTATTCTAACTTTCCTGCAAGACTGCTCCTTGTGCTGATCTGTCTCTTTTATGACCCTAAAATCCAATCTGACTGCATCTACTAACATTTTTTTTCCAATTAAAGTGGAAGGAAACGTTCTCATGAAAACGTAAGGCAAGTTTGGTAAATCTGGCTTCTGTATTTTTCCAAACCTCAAAATGATAAAACTTTGTTCTTTCTTTTGAGTGTTTTCATTCAGTCATCCAACAAACATTTCCAGAGCTTTTCCTATATTTTAGGCTAGAAGATAGATTCTGCAATTCCAGTGATAAATGAGTCAGTCTCTCCCTTCAAGGAGTATGCAGTCTTAAGTTTTCCATGTCCAGCAGATTCATAATGGTTCCTCTAAGGTCCCACTTCTCACTGTACTGGCTCCCTACATAAAGGGGTTTCCACAGAGCATACTAGCCATTAATGGTCTATTCTGAACTGTGCAAATGAATTGCTCATCACATTGTCCCAGCCTGTTTTCAATTCTCCTCACCAACAACTTCATTATTAGTTCTTACATTTCCATCCAGCCCTACCTCCATCAGGTCTTTGAAGAAAACTGCTATGATTATGATATTGTTTTTCTCAATGACAATTATTGTCCTCCACCCTGGCAGCACTGCAGTCTTAGCTTGTCTTAGGTATGCCCTTGCTAGTTCATAATAGTTCATACACCTGACTCAACCTCAAGGATACAGCCCAGAGACTAGGATATTAACTATCAACTCCAAAGTCTTCTTTGTTTCTCTCAGCCAGGGCTGTCCCTAGGGTATGTGAATCCCCCTGTTTATGTAAGCAATTTTATTTTAAAAGGATTATAAAATCCTTGGGTCCATGTGAAGTATGGTTATTTATCAATAAATATTTAGAAACACGGGTAGAGAAGTCCTTAAATATTTGCTAATTGCCCAGTCAGAGAAGATTCTTCATAGTGTTCAGGCAACATCTATTCCTGTTCAGGTCTGAGAACCATCTTGTCATGTTCTTTATTGTCAAATGTGTCATTCCTATCTAATTTCATATCTCCCACTGTGAGAAAAAGGTAATAGTGCTGTTACTACCTACAATACCATGGCCTTCAGAACCTGTTTGCATGGAAACAACATAGATCTTGTTGCCTCTACAGTTCACTGATACTACTTATTTAATTCTTAGGAACTAGTTCAAGATGAGAGGAGCCTGGGATGACCCCGGAGGATCAAATCCCAGAACATTTCTGAGCATCTGGTCTTCCTAACCTTACTGCTCAACGGGATCAGAGCATGCAGATAAAATTCTTAATGATTTACTTTATCATCCCAAACTTTCTGAGGAAGGCAAAATCTACAATCACTATAGCCTTACTTCACTACTCTTGATTTGGCAAGAAAAACAGGACTAGGGAACTAAAAAGTGACGAAGGCAAAAAAGGGAGCAAGGTAATGGGAACTTGATAATAAGCTATGAATCTACAAAGAAATAACAGAAAAGGAAGAGATCAATAAATTATAATCATGCTAGAGAGAACAAATATTACCCTAGAAAAGATACTCCTCCCATAATCCAATATCTCTTTTTCATTGTTCCAGGTCCTCTCCACCTCCCAAGCAAATTCATTATTTTAAATTATTAATTTGAAAGTTAATTTTAGATATATGGGTATTGCTGCCTTGAAAAGATAATTATTTTTTCAGTCATACCAGAAGGAAAAGCTTCTGGAGTTGGACAAAGCTGGGCATACCTGCCCCAAGCAGTTTTTACTGGACTAGCGTCCATCATCTACGTATCTTTCATGGAGAGAGAATTACAGTTTGAACATTGTTTTTTCTTTCTTGTTTCTATTATTACACTAAAGCTAAATTTTAACTCACTTAAGAATTATACCTAATTTGCCTTTGAAATTACTTTAGTGCCATTATTATTTAATGTTTTCAATTTTAAATATTTTAGGTGTATTAAAGTTCTATACTTACCACCGCAAACAGACTACCTAATAATCCCATCATTTTTATAGTATAAAAGATGATTTAAATGCCCATAAAAAGAGGTAAAATTACATTTCCTCAAAATTTAAGATAAAAATATCACACATTAAATTTACCTTTTTTGTTCAGTGTGAAGAAATTACCATTTTATAGCTCAGAGCAACAAGAAGAAAACCATAAAATTAATATGTGAGGAAACAACAATTTTCCTATAATTTTTCTCCCTTTCAGTAATTGATATTTCAACAAAAGTTTCTGGATTTATTTTGGATGTTATGATGTTTAGCCATTGAGATGGATATGATATTTTTTATTCATACTTGATAAATCTATAAAATGTATACCTGCACAAGACCATAGAGATCATACAGCCCAATCTCCACTCTGTCCATGGGAAAACTGAGGGTCTGAAAGATTTCCTGGCTTGCTCTCCCCAGGAGGTCTGTGACAGAAATTGGATACAGATCCTGACTCCAAGACTGGTGCACTTCTTTTTAATCTATCAAGTTAGAGACAGACAGGTTGTGGATATAGAAAAGTCAAAAAGTATCTACAAACTAGAAAAGTTAGTAAGTGAATTTAACATGAGTACTGATTTAAAATTTATATGAAAATTGGCTTATTTCTACAAAATAGACTTTTGATTGAGATTATATTGAATCAATAGAGTAATCTGAAGAAAATTGATATGTTAACACTATTGAGTCTTGCAATCTATGCACATGATATATCACTCCTTTTATTTATGTCTGATTTCTTTGAGCAGTGCTTTGTAGTTTTTAGTGTAGATTACGTATCTCTTGTTTTATTTATTCCTAAGAATTTTATAATTTCTGATCTTGTGTTAAATAATATTTTTAAAGTTTTATTTTTCAGTGCTTGTTGTTAGCATATAGAAATAATTGACTTTTGAATGTTGATTTATATTCACCATACTTGTTAAATTCTATTGCTAATTATTCCAGTTTTTTGCAGATACTTTTGGATTTTCTATATTTACAATTGCATCACCTATATTTCACGGCAGTTTTGCTCCCTTCTTTCCAATTTTTTTTCTTTTCAGATTTTTCTCTTACTGCAATGACTAAAATAACTAAGACACTGCGATTACAAGTGGTCATGGTATACATCATTTTCTTCTCAACTTCAGAAAGAAAATTTTACTATTTCACCACTAACTACAATTTTAGATGTAGATTTTTTTTGGTAGATACTCTTTATTAAATTAAGAACGTTTCTTTTTATTATTATTTTGCTGAGTTTTTAAAATAGAGAATGACTAAATTTTAACAAATGCTTTTTACACATTGACTGATTGTGTTAATGTGGTGAATTACACTGATTAATTTTCAAATATTAAACCAATCTTTCATTTCTGGAATAAACTATTCTTGGTCACAATATATTTTTTCTTCATATACTGCTGAACTTGACCTGTTAATATTTTGTTTAGCATTTTTGTATCTAAGTTTACAGATATTGGCTTACAATTTTCTTTTCTTGTGTCCACATAGAGTTTTGGGATCAGGATATTTTATCCTAAAAAGAAATAAGGGAATGTCCCCTTTTTTTTCTATTTTCAAATGTTTGTGTGAGATTGTTATTATTTTTTCTTTTTAAATATTTGAAAGAAATCATCAGTGAAACCTTATAGGCCAGGAATTTTTCTTTGCAGGATTGTTGTTTATATTCAGATTCAATTTATTTAACAGATATAGCACCATTCATAATATCAACTTATTTTTACATCCCTGTAGGATCTATCGTAATAGTCCCTTTTTCTTTCTATTGAACAGCTGTTTTATTTTCTTAGCCCATGTTTATAGAAGTCTGTCAATTTTATTAATACTTTCAAAGAACTCATCTCTAACATTTACAATTTTTATGTTTCATTGACTTCTTCTCTTTATCTTTCCTCCCTTCTTCTTTCTTTGTATTTTATTTGCTCTTCTTTTACTAGTTCCTGGAGATGGAAGCTTAGATAACTAATTCTTAATCTTTCTTCTTTTCTATTTATACTTTTAAAGCTATAAATTTCCCCCAAGTCCTACTTTAGCAGGATCCCACAGGCTTTAACGTGTCATATATTCATTATTAATCAGTTCAAAATTTTTTCTCATTTTATTTTTTTTCAATCTTTATGCCTTTTGTTTTTCTTATCTTATTGCACAGTACAAGCTTGAATAGAATCAGTGGAATACACATGCTTGGCTTGTTCCTGATATTTCTATAGCTTGAATATCACTTTTGTTCACACCTCTCAGGGTCCATGCCATCACCCCAAGACCTCCCCATTTTCACCTCCACAAAGGCAAAACACCAGGGTCATGGGCAGTGCGCCCTCTGCCCACCCATGTAGACTCCAGAATTTAGGGCCAGCACCTAGGCCAGGGATCAAACCAACTATTCAGACCCTAACTGCTCCTCAGGGTGGATATGGCTCAGCCCAGGCCCAGAGCCACATCCTGGGGGTCTGGGTGGATAGAAGAGAAACATGGAGGTCAAGAAGCTATCTGATATCTCCCAAACCCTCTGACCAGAGTCAGTTTCATTGTACGTCTATATGGGAGTCTAGTCCAGATAGAAATGTTTCGTCTATTCCTGGTTCTTGGTGGTATCTTTTTATTTTTGAAGTATAGTTTACAACATTGTGTTAGTTTCAGGTATACAGCAAAGTGATTCAGTTTTTTATATATATATATATATTCAGATTCTTTTCCATTACAGGTTATTACAAGATATTGAATATAGTTCCCTGTGCTATACAGTAAATCCTTGTTGTTTATCTATTACATAGTGGTGTGTACCTGTTAATCTCATACTCCTAATTTATCCCTCTCCCCCTTTCCCCTTTGGTAACCATAAGTTTGTTTTCTGTCTGTGAGTCTGTTTCTGTTTTGTAAATAAATTCATTTGTACCATTTTTTTAGATTCCACATATAAGTGACATCATATAATATCTGTCTTCCTCTGTCTGATTTATTTCACTCAGTATGATAATCTCTAGGTCCATCCATGTTGCTGTAAACTGCATTATTTCATTCTTTTTTATGGCTGAGTAATAGTCCATTGTTTATATATAACCACATCTTTTTCTAATTTTAATTGTTATTTCTTTTCCATGGATTATTTAGAAATGTGATACTTAATTTTTAAGCATTTATAAATGTTCTGGTTATTGTTCTGTTACTGGTTTCTTGATTAATTCCACTGTAGTTAGAGGCTGTACCTGTATGATTGCAATCCTTTGAAATTTGTTGACACTTGCTGTCCTGTTTAGCATGAGGTCTGTTTCGGACTTAGAGTTGATGCGAGAATGATTAAGACTTTTGGGAATGTTGGGATGTGATGAATGTACTTTGCATGTGGGAAGGACATGTATTTTGGAAGGCCAGAGAGTAGACTGTTATGGGTTCAAATGTGTTCCCCTCCCTGAAAAAAGAGGTGCATACTCTCCAGTACCTCTGAATATGACCTTTTTTGGAAATAGAGTCTTACAGAGGTAATAAGTTAAAATGAGGTCATTAGGGTGGGATCTAATCCAATATAACTACTGTCCCTATAAAAAGAGAAAACTTGGACAGAGGGACAGGCACTATGTGAAGACAGCCATGGGGTGACAGAGGCAGACATTAGATTGATGCAGCTGCAATCCAGGGAATGTCAAGGATTGCCAGCAACAGCCAGGAGCTAGGAAGAGGCAAGGAAGAGTTCTCCGCAGAGTTTTAGAGGGCTCTGCCAATACCTTGATTTCAGTTTTCTAGCTTCATAACTATGAGACAATAAATTTTTGCTCTTTTAAGCCACCCACTGGATTGTATTTTGTTATGGCAGCCCTAACACACTAGTACAACAGTCAAGTTAATTGTTCATTTCAATGGAGTTATTTGCCACTCAAGTCAAAAATCATGTACTGAATTTACAAAGTAGAAAACTCACTCAAAATCGGAGACTGATTCAACTAGACAAAATAATATTCTGATGTCCAAGTCCGTCCCAACTAGACCAGATTCCCATCTCTAGCAAGTGGAAGCAAAGATACCACCTCAGCTGCCTCCCTATGAGCACTATTTCCTTTTCCACTCAGCTCCTACACTGAGGCATTTTCTATTGATATATATTTGGGGATGTTAGGTAGGTGTTTCTATGAATACAGGTGAGGTTTGAATGTTTGGGTCTGAAACGTGAGGAAAGTTGAAGAACATTTTCTTCATGATGGAGGGATGAAAGAGGGATTCAACTACCCATGAGGTTTCCTCTCCTCTCATATTCCCTGGGTTACCCCAACTCCCCAAACCTGGGCCAAGTTAATCTCCCCACCTCAAGACTCTGTCCTCCTCCCAAATCCTGTATGAATCATAACTTGATTTCACCAGACTCTGACCAATGTACTGTGATATCAAGTCACTCTTGGTTCTAGGCTCAACCCGGACAGAGCATTTCCAGGGGTGACCATTGCTCTGATCTCTAACTCACAGTTTACCCCAGGGTAACCAGTCTCCTGCCTGGGCTAAATCATCCAATGTGCCCCATCTACATTTCTACTCTGATCTTCAGAAGAGAAAAGCACAGTCATACGGTTCATGTCAAAGTAATCTACCTTGCCTGGTTTGTGTTTGGTACTTTGTAGATGTAACTTGTAATGCTCACAAGAGCCCTAGTGTACAATTTATTATTCATGTTCATGACAGGTGTCAACTAAAGCTTGTGAGGCTTAAATTATATGCCTTAGCAATGCAATTAGCAAACCATGGGGCAAAGATTCAAACCAAGGACTGCCTGTAACAGGGTCAGAGAAGCACGAAGAAAACATGTAATGCTTGGTTTCAATAGCCTCTTAGGGATGCTTAGTCTCTTTCAGTCTTTCAGGTCTCCTCACCTTCTCCCTAGTCTTCCCCAGGTGTCATCTGGGAATGGCTCACTGGATCCTCTGTTGGCATAGGAGGAGAGTCTTTTATTTATACTAAGTGCCCTGTGCAGCTCTCTTTGCTCTTTTTTTTTTCCTTTGGGGTGGTGGGGCTGTGTTGGGTCTTTGTTGCTGTGCACGGGCTTTCTCTAGTTGCAGCAAGCGGGAGTTACTCTTCGTGTGGTGCACGGGCTTCTCATTGCGGTGGCGTCTCTTGTTGCAGAGCATGGGCTCTAGGTGCTAGGGTGCGCAGGCTTCAGTAGTTGTAGCTCGCGGGATTTGTTTCTCCACGGCATGTGGGATCTTCCTGGACCAGGGATCCAACCCGTGTCCCCTGCATTGGCAGGCGGATTCTTAACCACTGCACCACCAGGGAAGTCTCTCTCTTTGCTCTTAATCAACTCACATTTCCTTGTTTGCCTGGTCACTAGTGACCCCACTGGCACCCATAACTGATACCTACACTAGAGAACAAACTCATGACTTGTTCTCCTTCAGCTTGCTTAGGGCTCAGGGGTTCTCTCTACTGGCCTGAATTCAGCTCTCAATGGTGTTGCAAACATACTTTGGGCTGGCTGTGAATCCTAGGTAGTTTGCCAAAAAGTCCTTGGATACTGCACTCACTACACTTTTATACTTACAGTCACTATTTTTTCTGGCAAGCTCCCCACCCAAACTCTTGGCTAACTTTCTGTCTTCATACCTCAGAGGAATCCTAGGATTTGGGATCCCTATTTCTACTATATGAAAAACAAAGTTGGCTCAGAGGAGCTACGTTGGGCCTGCCCTCTGCCAGTACCACTCCTCTAACATGGATGCAATCTCCCACATGTTGGTCTAGGCTCTTTACAATACAATCTTAGCCTAGAATTTCAAATATCAGTTGGTGCAAAAGATGCTCTGCTTTACAGTTTCTGTATGTCCAGGACTTCAATCAGGAGTAGTCCATGTCTCATCTTTGCCCCTCTATTCCCATAATTCCTTGCGTAAGAATGGTACGTTTCCCCTTCCTTTCTCAGATAAACTCCCCTCATGTTATACCCTTCTTATTCCTCTGTGAACTATTTCTATGTCTCCTTCTTAATGATGGAAGGGCTATACTCTCTAATATTATGGAAGAAACTATAATCTAGATGGTCAGGCCTGGCTCTTGATATGTTAATGAACAAGTATCAACTAGAATGCCTTCAGCGGCAGATAATAGACAATGTCAACTCAATTTGACTTAGACATTAAGGAAATGGCATTATCTGATGTGATTATTCCCAAAGTAGGGCCGTTACAGGTTGGCTAATTCAGTGCTCAACTATATCATCAAAGACAGTTTCCCTACATCTTTCTGTCCTGCCACCCTTAGCCAGTTGACAGCCACATGACAGCTGCCACCATTTAGATGTCACAGGAAAGTACAATACAATCTAGTGGCTGAAGATAACTGCTTTTTCCTCTGTCAGATTCTTTTATTTACTTTTTGTAAACTTTTAAAAAAACTCAAGAGCAACATACATCAGCAGCACATAAGAGTTACGGTTGCCTCACATTCTTGTCAACCCTTGTATATTCACTTATGTTTCATTACCCATTCTAGTGAGCACCTTAGTGTGGGTTTGGTTTTATTTTTGGCATCCTGAATAATAATTAGTTATTTAATGCTAGTTAAATTAATGCACAGTGCTTCCTCTATAATTATTTTATATACTACATGCCTATTTAAACCTACTCTCACTAACAACCAAATGATATAACCATTTAGCTAATTCACGCATTCAATTTGTTGCCAAAGCAACATTAGTGGGACGTTTTATAGCAGGGAAAACCTTGATCAGAAATATCTTCAGCATTTCACTTCTCAGAAGTGCATCATGTGCTTATACCTAAAACTACTTTTTGGCAAAGGAAAGGAGAACAGCATGGTTGGCTCAGACCTGTCATGATTCAGCCCTGTGCTGGTGCAGTCACATATCTTGCCTAACAAACATGGCCCAATAGGGTAATTGAACCAAATCAGGTTCTGTTAGAATGAGAAGGAAAAGTTATTGGTTATTGAATAGGCAAACAAAAGTGCACACTAAAATGCTAAAGGAATTATTAAAATCATTTTATCTCAATAAATTCTAGGTTTCATAATTATTTTCTGTACTCGAAACCTTATTTTGTTAAACTAAAGCTAATGACTGCTTTATTAGGCAAATGGATGAATCAGACTAACTAGTCAGAAGATCATATACATGCAAATGCAAAAGAGAAGAAAAACATGAATATATCTCAAACACAGTTTTCCCACTGACTTAAAATCAGTCTGTCACCAAAATGTTATGAGCTATAGTCTGAATTTCAAATGAGGTAACATTTGTTAGATAATGTTGACTTCAGTCCTTGTTTCAGCTGGCTAATGACCAACATATATTTGGAAGTCAGCAAGTCTGTGTTTATCTATCTAATGCAACATTTGGCTGGTAGCAGTGTTATTTGACTTACAAGGAGAGTTGCTTTCTTTTTTTCCTGTTCGACACTTTGGTTCTCAGCCAGCTGTTTAAGTTAATTATAAATTTTGCTATTGATTATCAAAAATCACCTGTTCCAGACTTTGGCTATAACACATATGTTTGTATAGCCATATATATTTCTATTTATGACTACCAGAAGTTCAAAGAAAGGTAAAATCCCTCAAGTCAGGGGTTGAATCTTCTTCATTCCCCTGATAAACAATAAAATCCCTCAAATCCCAATAAGGTATGATTTTCTTTTGACAAAAATTTTCCATTTAAAAAATACCTAACTTAAAAGAATCTTTTTTGATATATTATTTATTTTATCAATCAAAGTAAATACCTTCATGCTTAAAAAAGCTCAGGTGTGAAAATTTAAAGAACATATTAGGTTTATTCTATCATTTCTGTTTTTTGTTAAAAAGATCCTAATTTGGCCTTTTTATAATGATGTAGTCATCTGATAAAACGTACTCTCTTAAGATTTAAGGATTTAACCACCATTTTCCTTAAATCTCCAAAGTAAATTTGATAGGATTTTATAAATTAGATAACAATTGTAATTACCCTTACTAGCTAATTAATTGGCTTTACTTAAATAAACATTAAGATTAGTTTGTTGGAAACAAACATGCTATTGAAATCTAATTTTGGATAAGGGCATTTACATACAAAAAAGTGAAACTACACATGCTGATGAGGTCAAGGACCAGATCTTTCCAAATTTCTCTTTCCACACATGTCAGCAAACAGCTGGATGCTAACAATAGTAGAAGTTGTTCTTTTGACCCCTTTAAAAATAAAAAAGGCTATACTTTGAGAAGGCAAAGAAAATAATGCCTTAAGATTTAAACTCTATATCTGTTTCAGGCTCACCCCAAGCTGCTGGTAATAATGTCTTCCTCTTGAGAGTTCAGCCCCAGCCAGGCCCTGGTCCAGTGCTGTCAGGTCTGGTGGCTCTTTTTGGGTCTCGCTTTAGCACATGGAAGCATCCCTCAGTGAACAGTGGCCTTGTTCCCCAAATGATTGGTGAGCTACATCCTTCCTTCCTAATCAACCCCCCATCACACTTGGAGGACCCTAGAGCCTGTTTTGGCTTAACTTTCCACCCTGAACAATATGGTCCTGCCCCTTTCTCCTAATTCCTATAGATACATTTTCTCCAGGGCTGGACCATGCTTTCAGATCCTTCACCTCATTTCAGTCAGGCCTTCCTTTATCCTCACACTCTAGATACCAAACACCAACAAGAATCACGGCCATTCTAAAGCCTCCCATTGACCCAAACCCTGCCCACTCTGAGCAGAACCTCTCAAACCTTAACCTCATTTAGATCTAACCTGATTTTGATGCTTTACTTCAGACTATATTTTACACTGTTTGCCTTCCACTAATGACGAGTTTTCCTCAGCCTCCACCAATTAATTACTAATTCTGTCCTGTCCTCAGGTCAAGCCTGTTGCCCTAGAAGGAAATTGTATTATACCATGCAGGCAGGCAGGGCTGCTAATGACAAAGGGGTAGAGTGCATATCAGAACACTTGCAGTTAGTCGATGAGCTGGTGCAAAGAAAGCCAGTGACTATATCTAAAGCAAAAACCTTTTTTCTTTCCTTTATTAGCATAACGATTTTTTTAACCATAGTTCTAACTTTGTTGCTAGAGAGCAAACAGCTGGTAGGGGGGACTATAACAAGAAAGGAGGCTTAAAGAAAGCTGTGATTTTTACAGTTTTTCTAATAAATGTGTGATACAGCCAATCTGGAAGCACAGGAAAAGAACTGAAAGTGAATGAAATGCTACTTTGGATGTATTGAGGTCTCCTCAACAATAATCCAGTCAGAAGTTTTTCCACTGTGAAGCACTAGTGGTAATAATAAGAGTTAGGTTAGGTTTATTAAACTTTATTAAGCAGGCACTTTACATGTACTAGTTAATCCCCATGATTCTCACAGAATCATCGGAGATCAGTGTTTTTTATAGATGAGGAAACTGAGTCACAGAGAATTTAAGAATCTTACCCAAGGTCACACAGGCAATTAAATGGCAGAGTAAGAATTCATACCCAGGAAGGCTGATTCCAGGGTGATCTTAAGTCAATAGAAGTCAAAGTTAAGTCTCATGTGGAAATAAATGCATAAATTCTTATGTACCCTGTTTCACATTAAAATATTTCCAAAGGAATTTAGGAATAGCCTCCATTTTGTGGCTAGATAAAAACACAAATTTTAGAAACTTCTTGTCCTTCGTTAAATGATCAACTTAAGGCAGGATTTGAGTGAAACATACCCTCTTGCTTTTTTCTACTACCCTATCCTTAAACATTTAAGTATCATCAGCACTGTTCACTAGGTTTCCAAAGAGAGAGATGCTAGGAATCTAAAAATCCCTAAATCCTTGATCAACCACTTAACATGGCTAATTCTTGAAGGGTCAAAGCATGGCAGATATTCTGAGAAAAAGAAACATTATTACCAGTTAGAACTTGGTTTTCCACCCTGGTGAAATTGGCTGTACCACTTATGACCTTGGGGATCCCTTTTTCCAAGTTAGAGACAGACCAAATGTCCTCTTTAGTCCTTTCCTCCTGAACCCCACCCCAGCTTACTCTTTGAAGTCCTTGCTCCACAAAGGTGAGGAGGAGGATGCAAAAACTAGCTCACAGAAAGAGCCTTTTCTAAGGGCTTGAGCAGTGCCCTTCACCTGTCCTTCCCCTTGAACTCTGTCCTAATCCTCAGAAGTTTTTCCAGATCAGAGTCCCAAGAATACCCAGCTTCAGACTACCCCACTGCACCAGACTCTGTTTATAGAAAACACAGAGCACAATAATATGTGAAGCAATCACCAAAGAAGATAACACAATGAGGGAAGTATCTAAGAGAGTCTGCCACTTGAAAGACAACATTTTTAAAAGTCTGCACAGCAATTTGACCCAGTTATGTCTGACAGAATTATTCTCCTCAGAAAGACAAGGTTATGCTGTAGTAACCTAAAATCTCAGGGGCTTCTAAGAAGAAATGTTTGTGTGTCCAACGTAGGTCAGACACAGGTAAAGAAAGAAAAGAGAAACATAGCCATCCTCAAGCTGGCTCTCAAAGTTTTTGCTTCCATCCACATTCTGTAGGCCAAAAAAAATCAGATGGTCACTCCTGAGTTCGAAGGGCAAGAAAGTACAATCCTTCTGTTGGGATGGGTACTACATACCACACAATGCCAATGGAATAGGGAAGTGTAATTTGCCTCCAGAGAAGGGCAGTAAATATTTTGAGCAAAATTACAGTATACCACAGGTTTTGGTTTTTGTCTATTAGTGTATTATTTATTTTCTATGCTGCATAACAAATTACCACAAATTTAGCATCTTCAAATAATATACATTTTACTTTCATAGTTTCTGTGAGTCAGAAGCCTGGGCACAACTTACCTGGATTTTCTGCTTCACGGTTTCCTAAGCTGAAATCAAGGTGTCAATCAGAAATTTGGTCTCTCCAGAGCCTTGGGGTTCTAATCCAAGCTCACATGGTTTTTGGTAGAATTCAGTTTCTTGTAACTGTAGGTCTGAGGCCCTCAGCTTCCCCAGGCCATGTTCAGTTCCTTGCCAGGTAGGCCTCCCCATAGAGACAGCCCACGATGTGGCAGCTTGCTTCTTGTAAGGAAGTCTCTAGAGCAAGGCTACAAGGAAGACAGAGTCCTATAAAACATAATGTAATCATGGGAGTGACATACCATTATCTCTGCCATCTTCTACTGCTTATAAGTAAGCCACCAATTCCATGCACACTTAGGGGAGAGGATTGTACAGGGGTGTGAGTACTAGGAGATGGAGATCATGGGGGTCAGCTTAAAGTCTGTTTGTCACAGGAGGTAGGGTGGGAAATGAATGGGGATTCTTAAGGCTCCCTCTAGATAATAGACTATGTTGTTAATGTATACTTCAAAGACATATCCCAAGTATTACCAAAAACATACCCGTACATGTAAGATTACTTTATTTAGACATTGAAATTATAGCACCAGTTTTATTTTAACTCCATAATATTTCCCCTGCCCTGAGGCTGCTATTTTTCATTTAGTAGGAAAACCATTTAAGAAAATACCTGCTCATGATATTGATGAAAACCGTCTTTCATGCTCTACTTTTATCTCACTTTCTAGAAGAGGATTGTATTTCTTTTAATATGTACCAACCCTAAATATAGTCACATTCTAAGGTCTTTTTCATCTGCTCCCTGTGAACTATCAATTAGCATTTCTACATTAGTCACAGATGATGTGTGTCACTAGAATAGCTAATAAATACAACCTATGCAAAGCAGCTTCTATCAAAATAAGAGAGAATGCCAAGCTCCTGGTTTCCACAATTAGCGTATATTATGTGTATACAAGCCAAGCAGCTCAAATAAAAGGCACTGCCAGAGAACATACCGAATGAAAATGTTTGCTTACCAAAAAGAAATTTCTAAATGTTAATTATGACCAATGTGCTTTTTCCTAAGACCAAAATAATTCTGCAAAAGACTTGCAAATATAAGTTGGCAACACTAAATCTGGCCATTTGTAGCAGTTTATGGTATGTATATCATGAGGAATATTTTGACTAAAATTCATTTCAAAGGAAAATGCAAACATTTTCCAGAGCATAGATTGTGTTGTATTGTAGTATTAATCAAATGCCTGCTGGATGAGAAGTATAATGCTCCTCTCACACTGTAATAATAGAAGTACCCTTGTCTTTCAACAGAGTTTCATAATAAAATAATACTATATTTATACACAGCTGCTAGATGTCACTGGCAACACCGTGACAATATAATTCATGACCCCAAAGGGTGCATGTTGTTCTTGTTCTCAAAGACACTAGAAGGTAGCACGACGATCCTAACAAAAACTGGGCTTATAAGCAGGTCAGAATATGCTCAACCTGACTCATAACTAAGGACTAACTCAAATCATGAGATAACTTTATATCTAATACAGTGTCAAAGATCAAAGTGTTTGAAAGTGCTGTGTGGGCTATGGTTTGGAGAAATAGGTATTCTCATATTTGGTTAATGAGACTAGAAATTGGGGCATCCTCCTTGGCAGGCAATGTGATAATATCCATCAAAAAATTAAAATACATATAATCATTGACCTAGGAGTTCTGCTTAGATTTAAGCTCACATAACAGCATACAGACATTTTCTCAAGGATAACCTACAAAAAATATTATATAGTAAAAAACCAAAAACAAAACCAAAGCACAGATGTGTGTACATAACGTGGTCCCACTCATTTAAAGAAAGCGGGGGGAAGATGTATATGTTTGTTTGCATATATATTTCTTTTCCTGGAAGGATAAACAAGTACCTGTTAGCAGTGGTTATCTCTAGCAAAGGGAGATGAATTATGGAGTAGAATTATATATTACTTTTATTGTACAGCTTCTAGTACTATTTGAAATTTTTATCATTCTATTGTTTCAATGACAAATAGAGTAAGTAAGAAAATGAAACCTACTTCAACTGAATGAATCAGGTATACCGAAAGTCATTTCTAATTAAAATTATGGAGTTATATTTTGGTTTCTTGGCCTGCCCATATTTTAAATGTCCTTAAGAGGCAAAATGAATGATAGGACAGTTGCCACTCAGAATGCTAATTTCTTTCTCTGGCATTCTGAGTGATATTAATGCTTCAGACACTTATTCCAAGCTAGCGTGACCTCAAAAAAATTCATCTTGTTGGGTTCAGGGTCATTCTCTGAAGGTGAAAAGGTTCAGGTTCTGAGATTGAGAGCATAGTCTGGGATGGACCCAAGCCTGGATCACATCTCTGCAGAGGTTAAGAAGTCATTTGTTGAGGAAGAAGTCAAGAACCCTCTAGAAATGTGATTAGGAAAAACTGCTTTGAGAAGTTTCTTTATGCCCAAAGGATAAGGCAGTCCTAAAACTGGATTCCTGAGTTTGAAGTCCAAGAGTGGACCAAAAAAAAAAAAACCCTGAAATTCTCAAACCTACCTCAGTTTGATCTATTCGCTTACTCTTAAATCAGATTCAGACTACCCCCTGGTGGTTAACTGTAGAAAGAGATTCCTTTCTGTCCAATACACTGTGGCCCTTGATTCAGACAAATGCAACTTGATTTATTACAAAGACAATCAAACTTCCAAGAACTGAAAAACACAATACAAGTTTCTACCAGGCAGGGAACAAGATTCCTAGTATGGCAGTATGAGTGGAGGCTGAGATAGAGAAGACAATAATTGGCAGGAAATGTTTATGTTTTAGACAAAATGTTTTTAAATGTTTCCCTGATTTACAAAGGCCTCTTCTTCTGGTCTCATTCCCCTTTCAAATGCCACAATTTTTATTCTACTTAGTGCTGTATGCCCCAGCCTCTCTGAGCTGCATCTGATTCATTGGCTCTAATTTGTACTCACATGGGTTGATAACATGACACCTTGTTGTACTCTAAGTCACCAAAGACACATAAACGCTACCTCATTTTCTAAATTACCTAACACCCTTAGGAAGAATTTGAATCTTGTGGTCAGAACCAATCCACTTGTATTTGTGTCACTAGAGTTGGTGTCCTCTGAATTTAGTGTTAGTATAAGCATTGGTGTCTGAACATTGTTCCTAGAATACATGGCATCTTTATATAAATATCAAAATATCTACGGGTTTCTAAGTAGCATGTGTTAATAGAAAGATGAAGAAATATATGTTTGCAGATTCTTCCAAGTCTCAGCTATTTGTTCTGCTTTATTTCATTTTAGTGAACGTGCTACACTCCCTAAAGAGCAGACTTCTTGAAATTGCTTTTTCTCATCTGATGCTGGAATGAGAAATATGTTTTGATATCATTGGAAAATCCCTACAGAGTTAGAAGGTGGAGAAGGAGGGGTCTCCCGCATTTCCAGGATTTAAGATAAGCTCCTCAGAACTTCCTCCCTTATCCTGGTGCTTCTCTGTCCTCATTTTAAAAGAAAAAATGGAAATGTAGTTATAATTTTTTCTCTTTTTATTGAAGTATTATTGGTTTACAAAATAATTAGTTTCAGGTGTACAACATAATGATTCGATATTTTTATACACTATGAAATGATCACCACAATAAGTCTAGATACCATCTGTCACCATACAAAGTCATTACAGTATTATTGACTATATTAATTATGCTCTACATTATATCCTGGTGACTTACTTATTTTATAACTGGAAGTCTGTTTTTCAGTCTCCTTCACCTATTTTTCCCATCTCTCGACCCTCTTCCCCTCTGGCAACCAGTTTGTTCTCTGTATCTGAGCTTGTTTCTGTTTTGCTTGTTCACTCTTTTGTTTTTTTAGACTCTGCATATCAGTGATATCATACAGTATTTGTCTTTCTCTGTCTGACTTATTTAACTTAGTATAATACACTCTGGGTCCATGTTGTTGCAAATGGTAGGATTTCTTTTTTATGACTAATCGTCTATTGTATATATACCACTTTATCCATTCATTATCAGTGGACACTTACATTGATTCCATATCTTGGTTATTGTAAATAATGCTGCAATGAACACTGAGGTGCATATATCTTTTAGAATTGGTGTTTTCTTTTCTCTCAGGTAAATATCCAGAAATGGAATTGCTGAATCATATGTTAGTTCTATTTTTAATTTTTTGAGGAAACTTCATACTATTTTCCATAGTGGCTGCACGATTTACATTCCCACAAACAGGGCACAAGGGTTTCCTTTTTTCCACATCCTCACCAATACTTTTTATCGCTTGTCTTTTTGATAATAGCATTCTAACTGGTGCAAGGTGATATCTCATTGTGGGTTTGATTTGCATTTCCCTGATATTAATGATTTTGAACATCTTTTCATGAACCTGTTGACCATCTGTATGTTTTCTTTGGAAAATTGTCTATTCAAGTCTTTTGCCCATTTTTTTAATCAAATAGAGGTTTTTTTGCTACTGAATTGTGTGAATTTTCATATATTTTGGATATTAGATCCTTATCAGATATATGATTTGCAAATATTTTCTTCTATTCAGTAGGTTCCCTTTTTATTTTGTTGATGTTTTCTTTTGCTGTGCAGAAGCTTTTTTAGTTTGATGTAGTCCCATATGTTTATTTTTGCTTTTGTAGCCCTTGTGTGAGAAGACCAAAAAGAATAAAATAGCTAGGAATAAATTTAACCAAGGAGGTAAAAGACCCATAATCTAAAAACTATGACATTGATAAAAGAAAATGTAGACAACACAATTAAATGAAAAGATATACTGTACTCATGGATTGGAAGAGTTAATATTGTTAAAATGACCATACTACCCAATGCAATCTACAGATTCAGTGTAACCCCTATCAAAATACCAGTGGCATTGTTCACAGAACTAGAACAAATAATTCTAAAATTTGTATGGAAACACAAAAGACCCTGAATAGCCAAAAAAATCTTGAGAAAGAACAAAGATGGAGGTACATGCTCCCTGATTTCAAATTATACTACAGAGCTATAGTAATCAAAGGAGTATGGTACTGGCACAAAAACAGACACATAGATCAATGAAATAGAATAGACAGCCGAGAAATAAACCCACAATTATGGTCAATTACTCTATGACAAAGGAGATAAGAATATAAAATGGGCAAAAGACACCCTCTTCAATAAATAGTACTGGGAAAACTGGATAGCTACATGCTAAAGAACCAAACTTGACTACTTTCTTACACCATATACAAAAATAAACTCAAAATGGATTAAAGACTTATATGTAAGACCTGAAACTATAACACCCCTAGAAGAAAGCATAGTCAGTAAGCTCTTTGACATTGATCTTAGCAATATTTTTTTGGATCTGTCTCCTTGGATAGTTGAGATTTTTTAAAATAATAAAATTGACTAAAAGATAACATTATAAAAAATGGATAAAAATTTTGAAAACCAACAGCTAAAATTAAAACTACACATAGTCAAACAATTTAAAGAATAACTCTTGACCAAGAAATGGCTTTTTGATGTATTTAAATAGCTAAAAGGTGATTTGCATTTGTCTGCATTGTGAATATAGGATATTCTGATTGACAGAGTTTCTTGGGGAGATCCTGGGCTGGGAGCTTTCCTTCACATCATGGGAAAGATTCATGCCTACAGAAACAGGAGTATATTCATACATTCAGATGGCACAAACAACCTCAAGCCAATAATCAAACATCAATAATCAACCTCAACATTCTTCAAACCAATCATCAGCTTATGGAAAATACAAACTCTCTTTCCTCCCACAATTCTTTCCATCTTCTTAGAAAGTCAAAAACTATTAACTGACCCTTATTAGGCATTGAAACAAGTTCAATTGATCACTGGTTGCATAGTGTCAGGGTCACCATCCACAGCCAAGGCAAGTATAGGAACGGAAAAGTGACTTACAAAACTCTACGAAATCTGAACCCAGTCTCTCTCTGACCTCATTTCTTGCTAGTTTCTCCCCTCTTGCTCTGCTCCCACCAAGCTTACCTTCTTGCTTATCTTATCACACACCAGGCACACTCCTGCCTCAGGCATCTTCACTTGCTTTCTCTGCTTTGAATGCCCTTTTCAGATATCTTCATGGCTAGTCCTTCTCCTTCAAATCTGGCTCATATACCACCCTAACATCACCATCCCCTTCCCTCGCACTCCTGATCCCCTTACCTTAATCTATTTTTTACTTAATACCTACCAGCTTCTTAAATAATATATAATTTAACTATTATGTTTATATATTCCTATCCACCCCAACTCCCCCACCCCGCACACACATTGTAATGTAATCTCCACAAGGGCAAGAGTTTTGTCTGTTTTATTCACTGATGTATTCTCAGTGTCTAGAAGAGTGTCTGACACATGATAAATACTCAATAAATTCAATGTTGTTCAAAGAATGAATGAAGATATTAACATTGTTCGGCAGATCAGTTCCTTTACTGTGCAGTGTAAGAGCAAGTCCAGGTAAAAGAGACACAGCCCTGGGTCTAGAGCTGCCAAGTGGTGCACAGAGGATATACGGAATGGCAGAAGTGAACAGAGTCAAAAAGTTAATGTAGCAGACCTTTCTGGAGTCTTTCGTAGAAATTTCTAGAGTAAATCTAGGACAGGTGTTTGTCTACTGCTGCCCGAAGGATTTTTCAGTTTTTAAATCTAGAATATCTCTAATCTACCATCTAGTCTAGTTACCCTGTCCTGCACAAACATTGCCTCTGGCTTAAAGAGATTTCAGTCATTTTCTGATTTTAATCCCTCGTTTTCCATTTCTCCATGAAGTAATAATGCCTTCTCTGAAAGGATAAGGACCCTGAGGGTAAATCTAAATAACCCACTAACTTGAAAGTTGGTCCCATTCATTCTCATCAGCACTTGCAACCTCAGAGGACACCACTCTGATATTAGCAAGAAGACCTGCATCATTTATATTCAGTTGATTAGGCTTGGAGAGTTTTAACCACTCTCTTCCATTCTCTCAGAATTATTCTGTGACATATCTAGAATGTCTACCTTTGTGATGACTGCTTTTCTGCTATGGATGTATGCCTCCGTCTCTTATTTGCACACAAGTTACAGAATAAATTTGTGTTGTCACCTTCTCCCTGCATCACTTATAGGTTCATGACTCGCATTCAACTGGTAATCAAAAACAATATTGCTTGAATGTTAAACCTTCTTGGCAACTGAGCACAATGAAGTATCCTGTACATGAAGATACAAAGCAAAAGGGAAGACTAATTTACTGAGCAAATACAGTGTGTTACATACTTTACAGATGTTACCTTATTGCAACTTTACAAGGAATTTTCACAAGAAATGAAGTATGTTTTACCCCATCAGTTAATGAGATTATAAGCTCCTTTGAATAAGTGACCATGCTTATCTTGCTTATCACTGTATCCCTACATCTAAGATGCCTGGATCATAACAGGTGCTCAGTAAATAGTTTTGAATAAATGAATGAATAAAATTATGACATGGCAGTTCCTCTCACCTATAGATCTGGCCCAAACCCCGATTCTACACCCTACTTCATTAGCTGTACTTCACTCATAAAGCTGAGCTTCACAAGATGGTGAGTATGTTCTTTCCACACCTTAAGACTGTTTCTTAATGTAAACACAGTGATCACTAGAAACTCAATTAATATAGAGGAACATCAGGCTGTCTCCAAATGATTTAATTTGATTCTGACATAGAATCTTTAGGAAAACATCCATTATTTCAAATACCATATTGGCCTGTTTTTAGATGGATCACTGAAGCAGCCTACGATGTACAACAGAGCATTTTCATAAATATATCATGTTCTTAAACCGCGAGCTTTCTCCAGGACACCTTCTGTCAAGTTATAGGTCATGAAAGCAGCAAAGCATTTTATGGATTCATTTTCATTCCCGTCAATCCATTAGGTGTGAATTAGACAACCAATCTGGATCTGTTTCTTGGCTTGAATCTTTTTTGTAAGATGTTACTGACACAGAGTTAAGAAGCCAGGAATAGACTCAATTTCTTATAGTTAAGCATAACTATTTATGGATGACGATTTTTCACTGATTCACTAATTTTAGTTATAATAAAATATTTATTCTGGCCATAGACTCACTCAGAGACAACTTAAAATCAGAAAAATAATTTTTACTTTGATTTCATTATTTAGTTTATTACTGAAACTAACTGATGCCACTTCACAGCCTTAGAGGTTTTTGCAGTAAAATAATGAAAAAATAATAAAACCCACAAAGCATTATTTTGTAGCAAACATACCAGAGTCCTGTTCTCATAAAATCCTATGAATAAAACTTTAAATGTAGTTTGACTTACATAGAATTAATTCAACCAGGGAAAAAAACATGAAATGTGACATCAATACTTTGAGCTAGGAAAAAGTACTGTGAACTAATTTTTAAAAAGTTATGAGTTGCTATTAATATAAAACTTAACTATCCATAAAATTATTGCCAATATCAAGAATCATAAATAGAAGAGCAATAGGTATTTTCCTCTTTGATTTTTCTTTGACTTTTTCCATCTTATGAACTTTTTTTCCAGGTAAACTTTAGAATCAAGGTACATAAAGAGTCCCATTGGGATCTTTATTATAATTATTACATTGAATTTATAAATTCACTCAAAACTATTTGATGTTTTTACCATATTGAATAATCTACACCAGGTATGTGTTATACTTTTCTGTTTTTCAGTATTTTCTGTATCATTCAGTACAAGGTTATATTCTTTGGAAAGTATGTACCTTGAACATTTTTTGTTGAATACATTCATAGGTATTTTAAAGTTTTTGGTGTTATAGTGAATGGGCTCCTCCTGCAAATACACAGAGATATAAGACACTGAGCAAATTACATTTGAATTCTAATGTTCTTAGACCTGATTATCAATGTGACTCATCAGGTCAAGTCACGATCCAGGAGTAGTTTTTCAAGCTCATCTTTTTAACTGCATTAGAAGATAATGATCCCAAGAAAATATTCAAGGAGTTCCTGATCAGAAACATATGTGCAATCTAATAATGTTTATATTTATCTTGAAACAAGCAGTTGTAAGACAGAAAAATGAGAAATAACCTGAGATAACTTCACAGAATATCCAATTACACAGAGTCCATTGTGATGCACTAGTTTTCAGAGCCAAGGCAAAAGGATGGAAGGGCAGTTTTATTCCGGCAATAGCTGCCAAAAATTTTATGAGGTACATGCAGAGATAGCAGCTTTGAAATTTCAGTTTTATTCATCTCCCCAAATCCTGTGTTAAACACCTGTGGACTGAGGAGTTTATCATTGCAAATGATAAATTGCAATTGTAAACTCAAGAGGATTACTAAAGAGACAAATAGATGACTTTTATTAAAAATAAGGTTTATGGATTGGGAACACAATTGTGTTTATCAAAAAAAAATTATTTGCTGAGCTTTCGTAGAAACAGAATCACTTGCTACACATTTTTTCTCCATATGCTGTATGTCTCCATTTCTTTCTCATTTAGATTTACAAGTCACATCTTCCACCTATTGAGTTCACTGAGAAGCCCAGTCTTTTCCAACTCTTGTGAGATGAAGCAGGCACTTCATAGAGCTCCAAGAATAGTTTGTCCTATTTAAGAAACACCAGATGGAACAGCTAATGCCATGCCTTGCCTCATCTGTACTCTCAATGTGGCACAACTTTAACTTTCTATCAAAACCAGAAAAGTCTTTACCTTTATACAAAGGGAAAGGGGAGAAGCATCTTTAGATTCTCATCTTCTAATAGTTGCATCATGTCCTGGATCCTTACCCAGGATCAGTTTCTAAAACAGTAATGTCATCAGGATTTGTAATTATTAAATGAGTAAAATTTTAAGCAGGGATTTGGATAATGGTGTTAGGCTGGTATTGACATTTCAGTGCTAAGTTATCTATAGAAAATCTAAAAGAAGGGAAAAGTAGCATATAACTAATCTATTAGCAGAATCAGAAACACTGAGGTTTCTGATAGCAGCAGTCATGTAGAAGGAAAAATGAAAACTCCAACTGTTAATTGTCCTCCCAAAACACCAGTTTTCCCTTCTCCTGAATGTATAAATCATATATCTTCATTCAACTTCTATCAGTGTTTAATGAAGTTATAATCAAAGTTTACTTCCATTGGAGACACATGTGCTGAGGGAGGATGTATTTAAAATATATAAATGACTATGTTAGAGAGAAACCTAGAATAGAGAGTATCTTAAACCAAAGGTCCAGCTCTGTGTGTTCCTGCTCTAGAGGTGATTAAATGACAGATGGAATTAATAGAATAAAGTGCTGAGGAATAAAGGTCTTTCTTAATTAAAATTTTCCCAACAGAACCCTGATATTATCAGTTGAACTCAATGTTTTATCTGGCCATCTCCAAATCAGCTACCATTGTCACATACGATTTATGATGTTTCCCTGGGGAGAAGCTGTTCCCTTGCATCAGTCATTTCCACAATCAGCATTTTATAATCAAGAGGATAGTTATCAAATAACAAAGAAATCAAAGGTCATTCCTTATCAGGAAAATTTTGGAGAGTTCCTTGTTACAGACTTCGGAATACCTAACAAGGCAAGGTGTCAGTTACCAAGATTTAGTAATAGCTGTCCTTCAGAAAACAGAGTTGACCTCATACGCCCCATCTGTAAAATGAAAATAAGTTAGACCTACTCCACTCAGGATACAACAGCTGGCCGGCCTCTTATATGTGCTTATTAATGGAACACATGTATCACAAATTTCTTCTACTAAGTCCATCTCCTTAAATCAAAGGTGTTGTGGAATCAAATAAGTGAAGGAATATAGTTATTTCAGACTTTCATTTGAAGTTATCTGAAGGGGAAGAGAACTAGTTTAATTCAGTTTGGTCTTTCTTCATAGATAGGCTGATTAGAGTGAAGTTGACAAGAGATCATGGGCTATACAGAGATAAAAGAGATCTCAAACTATGAAGGGTTCATATATTAGATGAGCAGACCCTGAACCACCAAATTTGATTATAGCCCCAAAGGCATTATCTTCTGGCAAAAACTGCCATTCTTAATTTTTTGTAAGTTATTCTTTATTCTAGATGACAGTTTTTAGAAATAATATTTTGTCAAATTTGATTTTTTTTTTCATCTACTGATTCTTCATGTGTAAGAATAAAACATGGAGTATACTGTGTTAACAGCTAAAATTTAAAGGAGATAAGGTAAAGCACAGATGGTGAAATATATTAGTCAGGACAGGGTAGCCTATGCTGTGGTAACGACACACCCTAAAACATGTGTAGCTTAACAAAGATTCGTTTGTTGTCTACATCACAAACCTGTGTGTTGGAAGGATCTCCTTGGTGACTGTCATAAATTGTTACTCAGAGTTCTTCCATCTTGAGATACTGACATTTTCAAAACACATGAACTTTCCACTCACAATGGAAGGGGAAGAAAGAACCAGGATGAGGAACAAAAATTCCTTTTTAAAAAATGTTTTATTGAAGTATATTTGATTTACAATGTTGTGTTAATTTCTTCTATCTAGCAAAGTGATTCAGTTATATGTACATATATATATTCTTTTTCATTATGGTTTATCTTAGGATATTGAATATAGTTCCCTGTGCTATACAGTAGGACCTTGTTGTTTATCCATTCTATATGTCATAGTTTGCAACTACTAACCCTAAATTCCCACAGTCCATCCTTCCCCCACTTCCCTCCCCCTTGGCAACCACAAGTCTGTTCTCTATGTCTGTGAGTCTGTTTTTATTTCATATTTGTGTTTTATTTTAGATTCCACATGTAAGTGATATCATACAGTATTTGTCTTTCTCTGACTTACTTCACTTAATATAATTTCTAGGTCTATCCATGTTGCTGCAAATGGCATTATTTCTTTTTTAGGGCTGAGTAGTATTCCATCATGTGAGTGTATATATATCACATCTTCTTTATCCATTCGTCTGTTGATAGACATTTAAGTTGTTTCCATGTCTTGGCTATTGTAAATAGTGCTGCTGTGAATATAGTGGTGCATGTGTCTTTTTAAATTAGAGTTTTGTCTGGGTATATGACCAGGAGTGGGATTGCTGGATCATATGGCAACTCTATTTTTAGTTTTTTAGGTCTTCTGCCCATTTTTTGATTGGGTGTTTGGGTTTTTTTGTTATTGAGTTGTATGAGCTGTTTGTATATTTTGGAAATTAAGCTCTTGTCGGTCGCATCATTTACAAATATTTTCTCCCAGTCCGTTGGTTGTCTTTTCATTTTTTTTTATGGTTTCCTTTGCTATGCAAATGCTTATAAGTTTGATTAGGTCCCATTTGTTTACCTTTGCTTTTATTTCTATTGCCTTGGGAGACTGACCTAAGAATATATTGGCATGATTTTATGTCAGAGAACATTTTGCCTATGTTCTCTTCTAGGAGTTTTATGGCATCATGTCTTATATTTAAGTCTTTAAGCCATTTTGAGTTTATTTTTGTATATAGTGTGAGAGTGTATTCTAATTTCATTGATTTACATGTGACTGTACAGCTTTCGCAACACCATTTGCTGAAGAGACTGTCATTGCCCCATTGTATATTCTTGCCTCCTTTGTTGAAGATTAATTGTCCATGGGTGTGTGGGTTTATTTCTGGGCTCTTTATTCTGTTCCATTGATCCATATGTGTGTTTGAGGAAAAAAATTCTTGATTGATTCAGTCCAAAAGTCACATGTGTGACCTCTACTATCAGAGCATAGCAAGAAGGCTGGGAAATACAGTCTTCTTGATGCCCAGAAAAAAGAAGGTATACACAAGTCACTGTCTCTACCACAAGAGGCACGGGCTTTGGAGTCAAACAGCTGAGGGATTGATTCCCATAGCACTTTGGACAAGTTGCCTAACTTCCCCTCACCTTAGTTTCACCATCAATCACATAAGAATAGCAAAACTCCTTGCAGAACTGTTGTGATGATTAAATCAATCATCTGCATAGATTATCTAATTTAATGTTCAGTATATGACAGCCATTGTTACTACTATTTAAATAGCTCCTGGTTTTTATAACTGACCCTGAGACTAGAGCAGATTTTAAGTTCAGGACCATCAGATCACAAGACTGTTCTGGCCTTTGAAATCATCCTGTGTGGATCTGAGCTTGTGAACTTTCAAGCTTACTTCCCCAGATCAAACTCTTTACACACAAATATCCACCTTCCATGTACTACAGCCCTGTCTTCTCTGCTTTTTAATGAATGCTTAAACTGTAAAATTTCTGAGGCTTTTAACGTGATTGTTAGCCTCTGGAGTTCTGGTATTTGCTTTTTTATTCCCTTGTTTGTGTCTTTCTTTTTTTTCTTACTTTTCTTGGAGCAATGGATTGAAAGCATTAGACATAACGTTCTGTTGATCAAATGCCTCTTTCTTACTGAAGGTTTACTATGTTCTCAGAAACTAGTCAAAAAAATTCAGAACCCCTGAATGTCTTAATAAGCAATGAGACCTAAGTGACAGCATTTTTATTCCTTCCCTTTCTAACTTTGCCTTCCCTCTTTAAAGAGCTCAATTTAATGCAGGTAAATGAATATACCTTCCACACTAAGCGTTGCTGGATCCAGACACGGAAAAGACACACCTATCTTCCATCTTTCCAACTCCCTATTTTGAAACAACTAAATAAGTCTTACCAAAAAAAGTGGATGAGAACTCTGGCATTGCTTTTTCTCATTATGCCTTTAAGATTTGATTCATACTACAAAGATCTGTCAACACAATCATTCAGGTGGCAAGAGAGACAGCAGCTGCTGCCTAACTAGGAAACCGATATTATTCCTGCAGTATGTGCCATCCTGCAGAGCTTGGATTAACTCAAGATGGATACTTTCTCTCTCGTGCTTTGTTACAGATTACTTCTGGTAGTACCAGAGGTACTGCAAAGAAGCATTCAACACCGGCAAAGAAGTTATTTAAAATGAAATATGAAGCATTCTGACTGCTTCTGGATTATCTTTTCTGTTGCTTAATGAATTTTTTTAAAGGAAGTAGCAGCTTTTCTTCTATTAGAGTTCCTGAAAATGTGCTTGTGCATATATCAACCACGGTCAAGATGAAACTGTTGAAATATTGCCTTAGGAAATAGTAATCTATCCACTAGACATAGTTCTTCTTGTACATTTAGTTAGTATTGTTTTGTCATAACTCAGAAAAATTCTGACTCAAGCATGTTCGACTTCCACAATGCATCCTGGAGTCCTCCAGTACCTAGTAGAGCACTGAGCTCCCAGCTACTGCTACTGCAAACCCATCCCTCCCTTTCCCCACTACCTACCTACCTACACACACACACACACACACACACACACACACACACACACACACACAGGAATGAGAATTCAAAATACTCTACAGACCATCTGACAATTGCCTAATGCTTCAGGGCAGTGAAGCCATCAAAAATACTCAAGGACCTGGTTTTCAGTGGAGCAAGGGCAATGAAATTATATCCAAATTTTCCTATAAATCCAATGTCTTTAGCTTCTCCAATTCCTGAAATCACCTTGCACCTTAAGTTTTGCCTTATATAAGGTAACTCTGCTGGATCCCTGCAGACATCTCTAGGAGCTGTTCCTAGTTATCATAACTGATTTCAAAACATATAAGCAAAGAGGCCAAAAAAAATTTCTCATGATTCCTGATCTCCCTGTGAAGGGAGTATGAGGTCACACATCTCCAGAAATTATTGAATCTTCTCCTCTCTGCCATTTCGCTCCTTTAGAGCCTCCTTATACTCATGTGAACAACAAGAAAAAAACAAGATAAAACAGGAATCCTTTAACTTTGCTATATGTTAGTTGCTAAGAAAGCACTTTGAGAATGAATTTAAATCCTGAGTAGATTTTATAATGCCAGCAGGCCCTGACTCCTCTGAGCATGGAAAGTTTGCAGCCAATTCTGACCACATTCTAACTGACTCTGTCATTTGCCCATAAATAGTGTTATATTAGGATCAGATCCTGGAACCCAAGATAATAAGCATAGCAAGCAAGAGCTACTCTCACCATGTACCAGCTATTTTTTTAATGGCCCGGAATAGAAAGGGGTCTATTTAGCTGCATGTCTTAGACAGCTCATTTCTCCTCTCTGAATCTTAGTTCTTTATCCACAAAATGAGATATTCCTGACCTATTCTTCGGAGTACATTAGGCATGAATCAATGGTTTCGTCTATTATATTCTGCTACCTTGTTTCTAGGATAAAGTGAAAATAGTAAGGAATAAAAGAGGTGAGTGTTAATGAAGTTCATTGCAGATATAAGGAGGAGACGATTACTGGACAAAAGTACACAAGAAAAACTCTGAGTAGCGATGAATGACAGGCTCCGTGTGTTCACCAGGGATGGCCCAACACATAGAATGTGATTTAAGAAAAACCATGGAAACCAAAATGCCCAAATGCACCACCTCCATCAAGCTGTCCCTGGTACCTCAGTTGAGATCTTGAGCCCTTTAAATATCCAAGCACACCTGAGCAAGGTAAGTTATATAGTAATGCCTTGGCTTTATTGGGCTTATCAGAAAACTGGACCCTTTCAGAACTCATGAACCGGTTCCAGAAGGCTTTATAGTGGAGAAGGCAGGACCCCTGGCCCAGAGAAAATGTGTAGCTCCTAAAAGGGCTAAAGACAGGGATGTGGTTTGGTGGGGAGAACAAATAGGATAAGTTACCAGAAAACTGGATATAAAGGAGGGACAAGATCACAAAGATATACAACAAAATTCCAGATACTATTGACAGAGGAGAAGGATAGGACCTCCAGAGAGACAGCCTTCAACCCACTGGTCTAAGGTTCCTAAATGCAAGATCTTCCAAGGACACAACTGATCCTAAAATCTGACTGAGGCTTAAATGTACAGTTGGTGGTTCAATGGCTGTAGCTGTAACAGAGTACTTCAAATACGGGGAGTTAAATAGGTAATTCTGTCACCACTTCACCTAAGGCTTCCGCTATTAGAGAAGACTAGAGCTTGAAAGTAGCTCCCTATGTCACTAGGTATTTTCACCCACTCCTTTCACTGAACACCTCGTCACCTTCTGTGATTCTATAAGGATTTCTGGGCTAGGTTTCTAAAAATCATACTGAGAGATAAAAGCCCACCTCATTTGTGGCCTTATCCTTTCATAGCAAGGGGTCAATTAAAGAATTCAAGCTAATATTTAAAACCAATGCTCTGAACATACCAGAATGAGGAACAGAAAGGAAAATTCATCCTTCCACTAGTCTTTTTTGGATCTTTCTATATATGAAATAGTAGTTAAGGGTTTTTAGCCAGGATTGTTTTCTAGTTCTCCCGTGTGTGGGGGAAACTGTCCCATGTCCCAGAGCCACAGGCGAACAAGCAGACCCTCAATGAGCTAGGGCAATTCTTCTATCCCTAGTCAAGATAGTCTCACAGAACTCACAGCTGAGTTCTGGACTCACTATATTGGTTCTAAGGTCTAATAATAAATAAGAACAAGAGCTAGCATTCATGGAGCACTTATTATATGCTAAGTGACATTCTAAACGCTGTATGTCTACTTACTCATTTAATCCTCATTGAAGATTGCTGGAGTAGCACCATTCATAACTGCATTTTCCAGATAAAACTGAGGCATGGATAACTTCGGTAACTTGCCCAAGAACAAAGAACTAGTAAGTGGTGGAGCTGTGATCTGAAAAGAGCCAGACTGACTCCAAAGCTTTACCCCCTTGCTGCTCTACCTCTCATTGCTTATACCTGCTGCTAAGTTTCCTTCAAGGGACTTAGAGGGGACCTCTTCTTTGGCCAAAACAAACAAACAAACAAACAAACAAACTCCAGTGAAAACTAGAGCTAACGTTGGATGTTCTTGGGTACCATTTTCCAAAGAGTATCCTTCAGAATTCTATTCTCAAGGACATCAATTAACATGCTGTTAAAAAAGGAATATTTGTTGAAATAAGTTTGGGAATGCTGAGTACTATATCCTCTTGCAGAGAGTTCTAATTCACATGAGCATTTAAAAGGTGATGTGAAGCCCTGAAGTAAAGAAATCTGTTTAACTTTGTTTAACCCAGCATGTGTCAAGCATACTTGACATTGTTGTTAACCATGCATCAGTTAACATTCTAGAGAATAACATTTGTGGAACATCCACTTGGGGAAAGCTGGTCTAGAGCCATGACAACATACTCAAACTATTCTAAACATGGCTTATGGGATATGTAGACCCTGATCCCTGAATGGAAACTGAGAAACTACCCCTTCCCAGGTGACTTTAGAGGATCCCAAAGAGTAGGATGCATGGTCTTATGGCAGCATCTGGAGATGATTTTGACCCCAAGGGACATTTGGTAATGTCTGGAGTCTGTTTGTTGCAACTACAGTTGGTACTGGCATCTAGTAGGTAGTGACCAGAAATGCTGGTAAACATCAAACAATGCAAAGTGCAGATCTGCACAACAAAAAATTGTAGGGTCCAAAATATCAATAGTGCCACTATTGAGAAAGTCTGCCTAAAAGGAAATAACTTCATCTATCCCTGATCTGTACTTAGGCAGAGAACCTTACCTTCTACACTAGACTATAAATCCCAAGAGCAAATAGCCAAGTCACCAAGACATGGCACTATTGCCATTATATAATAAACACTCTGAATATTTGTTGACTTACTGTCTAGGCTAAAGGATCCTTCCTTAGCTTCCACAGTGTCTTTTCTACTAGAATCTCAGAGCTCTGGGAACTTCTAGTTGAAGGAAACCCCTGAGACAAGCCACTCTGATTCAGGGAAACTGGCTGATTTGAATCTTAGTGGGCAATGGGAGGAGATGCTAGATTCAGGGCCAGTGAGCACATTTCTGGGATATGCCCCATAGTCAGAAGAAATGTCTGAGAACCTGTGCCTACCATTAAATGCATGGGCTGGCCAAAATGACCAACTAGAGTTTCTTTGTTCTAGAAGAATGGTTTTCTCCCTGACTTTGAGGTTCTTAGGTAGAGTTTCTCCAACCCAGAATAAAAAGGAGACTCTGGCCCCCTGGGTTTGGAAGAAACAGATTAAAGCCAGATGTTAAGGAACTTGGCAAATAAATAAACTGAATGGAAATAAACTAGATTGTGTCCTCAGAGCCCCCAAGAATAATGTTCCATTCTCTTGGGAAACCAGATAGAGGTCTAGGACAGGTAGATTTTGATACTTTGTGGTCATGCTAGTACACAGATCCTCCTTCAGGATTAGGTACACAACAGTGTTCTTGGTGGCCACAGATTCCCCCAAACTCAGTACACATATGTTCATAATGGACTAGGTTTCAGCCTCCGAGCATTTAACTTCTTACACATTCCAAGTTTGGAGTAAATGCACTGGGAGCCATCTGCCACTAAGCGTCTGGTTGGATTTGGACCTAATCCATCTCTGCCAGGTGCCTGATAGTCACACACACTGAAAACCCCAATGCCAAAATTATATGTGAATCAAGGACCTGAAGTTTCAAAATGATCCAATTAAGAAATATTTTTAGAACTGAGCTTAATTTTTCTAAGGCTTAAACTTTAACAATTATTATTACATAATCAGTGATCTTTGAAATGAAATCCAATTGAATATACTGTTTAAACTAGAGCATTTCTCACCATAGTTTGGTAACTTTGTTAATGTAATTAAAATATAGCTAGCCATACTTTTTCTCATAATATAATTTTTAAACATCTTTTTCAGCATATTAGTATTCATAAGTCTGGTTAAAATTAGTAGATAACTGGGAAATATTACTTTGTTGTATTTTGTTCCAATCACCAAATACATGAACTACAGCCTTGTATACAATGTCTTTTCAAACTGCTATCCAAGAGCACAAATCTGCAAACCATCCACCCAGTACCATAAGAGGTGACCAATTTGTCTCAAAAATAGGATTTTAAGTTTTTTGAGGAATAAAACCATTCCTTGCACTTCTTTATATCTATAGTGTGCATAATAGGTATTTATTATATAATTCATAAAGTAAACCTAAATTTCATCACCCTATGACCTTACTAATAAAAATGGGAATGATAGCAAATGCACATTGTGAACCTTCTGTTTACCAGACATTGCATTAAGCACACTTGACATATGTAATTTTCCCATTAATCATCTGAAATTCTGATATACCCCCATTTTCCAAACAAAGCAACTGAGGATTGGAGAGGGTAATAAATTTTCCCAAGGACACAAAGCTAGTAAATGGCAAATTGGAGTCACAAACTCAGATCTGTCTGACTGCACATTAGTACCATGTGGTAACCAGTTATGCCACTGGAGCTCCCAGATTATCAGTCTGACTTCAGAGCTCATTACCTTAATTACTGTTTTTCCCCATCCATGAACACATCCTTCTTCTGGTCTTCTATTAGCAGTAGGCCTTGTGGGGGAGGATTGTTATATATTCAAGAATTCCAGGAGGTGGCCAAAATGGCAGAGTAGGAAAACCTTGAACTCACCTCCTCCCATAGACACACCAAAATTAAAACTACTTACAGAACAACAATCTATGAGAATGACCTGAAGACTAGCAGAAAATATTTTCCACAACTAAAGATGTAAAGAAGAAACCACAACTAGAATGGTAGAAAGGGCAGAGTAGGTCAGGACCCACAGTCCTGTGTTGGCAACCCACAAATGGGAGGAATATCACAACTGTGAAAGTCCTTCCCAAGGAGAGAGGAGTTCGAGCCCCACATCAGGCTCCCCAGCTAAGGGAATCTGTACCAGCAAGATGAGCCCCCAGAACATCTGGCTTTGAAAACCAGTGGAGCTTGTGTTCTGGAGAGCCAGAGGGCTATGGGAAATAGACACTCTGCAGTTAAGGCAGTATGCAAAAATTCACATGCTTCAAGTCCCAGCCCAGAGCCAGTAGTTTGAAAGGATCCTGAGTAAAACTCACTTGCTGATTTTAGCAAGCCTCCTGGAGAGGCAGGAGGCAACTTGGATTCCCCCTTAGGACAGAGACGATGGCAGTAGCCATTTTGGGGAGCTTGTTCTACCACGATGACACCTGTGCTGGCAAGTGCTATTTGAGAATCCTCCCTCAAGCCTAAAGCACTGGGAACCCAGCCCTGCCTGCAAGCAGACCAGCACCAGTCCCAAGCTCCACACTGAGTGGCACAGACAGTAGTACTGGGACCTGACTCTGCCCACTAGCAGGTCAGCACCCCAGCTTTATACCACCCCAGGCTGTGCAGCCAACCACATGAGAAGCCTACCCCATGTTCCAGCAGGTCCATAGCTACCACATGTGACATGGTCTCACAGACAAATGGCTGGGGGCCAACACAACCTACCAGTACACCCAAAGTACTTGACCTTGCCATAACAGATGGGCGCATGCAGCCACATAAGGGGCACCACTAGAGAATATAGCTCTGATGACCAGAGAGGAACATACTGCTGGGCCCCATAAGATATCTCCTACATAAGGCCACATTTCCAAGACTGGGAAATGTAACTGACATGCCTAACACACAGAAATAAACACAGAGTCTTAGACAAAATGAGGAGACAGAGGACTGTGTTGCAAACAAAAGAACAAGACATAACCTCAGAAATAGAATTAAATGAAGTGGAGATAAGCAATCTACCCAGTAAAGAGTTCAAGATAATGATCATAAGGAAGCTCACCAAACTTGGGAGAAAAATGATTGAACACAGTGAGCATATCAACAGAGTTAGAAAATATAAAGAAGAACCAAAGAGAGTTAAAGAATACAATACCTAAAATAAAAAGTAAGCTAGAAAGAATACACAAGTACACAAGTAGATTAGATGATACAGAGGAAGGGATCAGCGAAATGGAAGACAGTGTAGCAGAAATCACCCAAGCTAAACAGAAAAAAGAAAAAAAAAAGAATTTAAAAAAATGAGGACAGTTTGCACTTGGACAACGTCAAATGCATTAATATTCTCATGATAGGAGTCCCAGAAGAAGGAGAAGAGAAAAGGACAGAGAACTTATTTGAAAAATAATAGCTGAATATTTCCTTAACCTGGGAAAGGAAACAGACATCCTGGTCCAGGAAGCACAGAGAGTCTCAAATAAAATTAACCCAAAGAGGTCTACACCAAGACACATTATGACTAATATAGCAAAAATTAAAGATAAAGAGAGAATCTTAAAAGCAGCAAGAGAAAAGCAACTCGTTACCTACATGGGAACTTCCATAAGACCATCAGCTGACTCTTCAGCAAAAATTTTGCAGGCCAGAAGGAGTGGACGATATACTCAAAGTAATAAAGGAAAAAATCTATAACCAAGAATACTCTATCCAGCAAGTCTATCACTCATTTTGAAGGAGAGATAAAGACTTTTGCAGACAAGCAAAAGCTAAAAGAGTTCTGTACCACTAAATTGGCTTTATAAGAAATGTTAAAAGGACTTCTCTAAGCAGAGAAGAAAAGGTCACAATTAGAAATACGAAAATTATGAAAGGAAAAACTTCATTGGTAAAGGCAAACATACAGTAAAGCTAGTAGATCAAACATTTATAAAGCTAATAGAAAAATTAAAAGACAAAAGTAGTAAAATCATCTATAGCCACAATAAGTACTTAAAGGATACACAAAACATAAAGATGTAAAATATGACATCAAATATATAAAACAGGGGGTGGGGGAGTGGTCAGAAAAATGTAAGCTTGTTAGAATGTGCTTTAATTTAAGAGATCATCAACTTAAAATAATAAGAATATATATGTTATCATATATGAACCTCACAGTAACCAAAAACCAAAAACCAAAAATAGATATACACACTAAAAAGAGAAAGGAATCCAAACATAACACAAAAGATAGTCATCAAATTTGAAAGGGAAAAGAGCAAAAAAGAAGAAAGGAACAAAAAAAGACCTCCCAAAACAACCAGAAAACAATTCACAAACGGCAATAAGTACATACCTACTAATAATTACATTAAGTACAATAATAGTAGGGGATTTAAACACCCAACTCACATCAATGGACAGATTATCCATTTAGAATATCAATAAGGAAACACTGGCCTTAAATACACATTAGACAAGTGGGAATTAGTAGGTATATATAGAACATTTCATCCAAAAACAGCATAACACATTCTTTTCCAGTGCACTTAGAACATTTTTCAGGATAGCCCACGTTAGGCCACAAAACAAGTATCAATAAATTGAAGATTGAAATCATATAAGCATCTTCTCTGAACACAATGCTATGAGACTAGAAATTAACTATAATAAAAAAAACTGCAAAAAACACAAATGTGGAGTCTAAACAACATGTTACTAAACAACCAATGGGTCACTAAAGAAATCAAAGAGGAAATAAAAAAATACCTGGAGACAAATGAAAATAGAAACAAAATTTTCCAAAATCTATGGGATGCAACAAAAACAGTTCTAAGAGGAAAGTTTATAGCAATACAAGGCTACATCAGAAAATAAGAATCTCAAAGAGTTTATACCTAAAGGAACCAGAAAGAAAAACAAATAAAACTCAACATCAGTAAAAGAAAAGAAATAATAAGATCAGTGGAAATAAATGGCAATTAAAAAAACAATAGAAAAGATCAATGAAACTAATAGCTGGTTCTTTAAAAAGATAAACAAAATTGATAAACATTTAGCTGTGATCATCAAGGAAAAGAGGACCCAAAAAGATAAAATCAGAAATGAAAAAAGAGAAGTTACAATTGACACCATAGAAATATAAAATGTCACAAGAGATTACTATGAGCAATTATACCCCAATAAAATGAACAACCTAGAAGAAATGGATAAATTCCTAGAAACGTACAATCTCCAAAGACTGAATCAGGAAGAAATAGAAAATATGAACAGATTGATACCAGTAATGAAATTGAATCAGGAACAAAAAAATTCCCAACAAACCAAATTCTAGAATCAGACAGCTTCACAGCTGATTTCTACAAAACATTTAAAGAAGAGTTAACACCTTCTCTTCTCAAACTATTCCAAAAAATTAAAGAGGAAAGAACTCTCCCAATGTCATTCTATGAGGCCAACATCACCCTGATACCAAAACCAGACAAAGACATCACAAAATTAAAAAATTACAGGCCAATATTCATGATGAACATAGATGTAAAGAATTCTCAACAAAATACTGGTAAATCAAATTCAATAATACATTAAATGGATCATACCCATGATCAAGACGGCTGTAACTCAGGGATGCAAGGATGGTTTAATATCTGCAAACCAATCAGTGTGATATACCACTTTAACAAACTGAAGAATGAAAATCATATGATCATCTCAATAGATGCAGGAAAAGCTTTTGACAAAATCCAACATCTATTTATGATTTAAAAAATGCTCAACAAAGTGGGTGTAGAGGGACTATGTCTCAAAATAATAAAGGTCATATATGACAAAACCACAGCCGACATCACACTCAACAGTGAAAAACAGAAAGCATTTCCTCTGAGATCAGGAAAAAGAAAAAAAAGATGTCCACTCTCACCATTTTTATTCAACATAGTATTGGAAGTCCTAGCCACAGCAATCAGACAAGAAAAAGATATAAAAGAAATCAAAATTGGAAAGGAAGAAGTAAAAAGACACTGCTGGCAAATTACATGATATGATACTATATATAAAAAATCATAAAAATGTTACCAAAAAACTATTAGAACTAATAAATGAATTCAGTAGAGTATCAGGATACACAAATAATGTACAGAAATCTATTGCATTCTGCTCACACTAACAATGAGCTATCAAAAAGAGAAATTAAGAAAACAATCTCATTTACAATTGCATCAAAAGAATAAAATAACTAGGAATAAATCTAACCAAAGAGGGAAAAGACTTGTACTCAGAAAACTATAAGACAATGATGAAAGAAACTGAAGACAGCACAAAAAAATGGAAAGGTATACTGTGCTCACAGATCAGAAGAATGAATATTGTTAAAATGGCCATAGTATTCAAGGCTATCTACAGATTCAATGCAATTCGTATCAAAATAACAATGGAATTTTTCACAGAACTAGAACAAATAATTCTAAAATGTGTATGGAAACACAAAAGACGCTGAATAGCTGAAACAATTTTAAGAAAGAAGAACAGAGCTGGAGGTATCATGCTCCTTGATTTCAAACTATACTACAAAGTTACAGTAACCAAAACAATATGGTACTGGCACAAAAATAGACACATAGATCAGTGGAAGACTAGAGAGACCAGAAGTGAACCCACACTTACATGGGCAATTAATCTATCACAAAGGGGGTAAGAATATACAATGGAGGAAGACAGCCTCTTCAATAAATGGTGTTGGGAAAAGTGGATAGCTACATACAAAACAATTAGACTGGACTACTTTTACTTTCTTACACTATATACAAAATAAACTCAAAATTAATTAAAGACTTAAATGCAAGACCTGAAACCATAAAACTTGTAGAAGATAACATAGGCAGTACACTCTTTGACATTGCTCTTAGTAATATTTTTTTAGATCTGTCTCCTCTGGCAAGAGCAAAGAAAGCAAACACACACACACACACACACAAACATACAAATGGGACTACCTCAAACTAAAAATACTGGCACAGCAAAGGAAACTATCAACAAAACAAAAACGCCACCTACTGAATGCAAGGAGATATTTGCAAATGATATATCCAGTAAAGGGTTAATATTCAAAATATGCAAAGAACTCATACAACTCAACATCAGAAAAACAAACAACTCAATTAAAAATGGGCAGAGGACCTGAATAGACACTTGTCCAAAGAAGCCATGCAGATAGCCCACAGACATGTCAAAAGATGCTCAACATCACTAATCATTAGGGAAATGCAAGTTAAAACCACAATGAGATACTACCTCACATCTGTCAGAATGGGTATCATCAAAAAGACAACAAATAACAAGTTTTAGCAAAGATATGGAGAAAAGGGAATCTTTGTGCACAATCTTGGTGAGATTGTAAATTGGTGCAGCCATTATAAAAACCAGTATGGAAGTTCCTCAAAAAATTAAAAACAGACTGCCACATGATCCAGCAATTTCACTTCTGGGTATTTACCTGAAGAGAACAAAAACATTAATTCAAAAAGATATATTCACCCCCACATTCATTGCATTATTTACAATAGCCAAGATATGGAAGACACCTAAGTGTCCATGGATAGATGAATGGGTAAAGAAGATGTGGTGTATATATATACAATGAAACATTGCTCAGCCATAAAAAGGAAATCTTGCCATTTGTGACAACATGGATGGATCTAGAGAGTATCATGCTAAGTGAAATACATCAGAGAGGAAAGACAAACACCATATGATCTCACTTATATGTGGAATCTAAAAAGCGGAACAAACAAAACAAAATGAAAACAGACCCATAGATACGAAAAACAAAGGCGGTTACCAGAGGGGATGTGGATGGGTGGTGTGAAATAGGTGAAGGAGATTAAGATCTACAAGCCTCCAGTTATACAATAAATAAGGTACAGGGATGTAATACATAGCATAAGGAATATGGTCAACAATACTGTAATAACTTTGTATGGAGATAGATGGTTATTAGACTTATCATGGTAATTATTTCATAATGTACACACAAATGTGAAATCACTATGTAGTACACCTGAAACTAACATAGTATGTATATCAACAATATTTCAATTTAACAAAAAGGCAGTGAGCTAACATCTTAGATAGTATATGCTAACTGCCAGCTGCTTCCTAGTACACCAAATCTTCTATTTCCTGTCTTGGTACACCTCACCAACTTCTCTCCCTTAATGGAAAACCTGAAATCTCAAATGTTCAAGTGCTCAGACCAGGCCTCCTGCATTCTCTACAAAGTCAGAGAAGCCACTTACCTAGTGACAAACTAGGAACTACTATGCAGATAGTCCGAAGAGACTAAAAAAAGTGGCACAAAGGTAAAACAAGTGTTCACAGAATATTCAAAAATCATCTTAAATATCAAGTTCAATCCTCATTCTACATATACAGGCTCATGAGGAGAAGGGATTTCCCAGAACTTACACAGGTAATTAGTGACAGAGCTGAGACTAGATACCCATTCTCCTCTCTGTGAGGACCTATTTCCATCACACCATTTTCCCTCTCCTTGAATTACTCCAAGACAAACAAACACCAGTCTTTTATGCAGGGTGATCCAAGGATTTTTCCAATGACCCGTCTTTCCATGGAGCTTTCTAAAACTGGAGAAAGGAATTATTTATAGCTCTTATTTCAAGGTGCTTTTCAAATATCTAATTATCCCATGACCCACAGGGGAGCTAGAGGTGGCAAAGGACAGTGAATGTAGATGTGTATTTTGCAATCATTCATGTGATGACTGAAACTCCAGTGCTTAGACAATGAATGCCAAGGATGAGGATGCTAGGAAGTGAAAGCAAACATCTGTACCTGTCATTTAAAGATATACTGAGGGCAGGAAAAAAATCTTTGAAATGCTTTTAACCCACTAGAGGTAGGTAACAAAGTGTTTGATCTCTAATGACATCAGCAAACTTTTCAAGAGTTATCTGGGGCAGATTTTCTATTCCATTTCATTTTATTTTTAAGTGCTCTTTTGGACTTTCTAAATGATATAGTATAGGAGAATACAGTTCTGAGTTGTATAAGAGGCTTCAACTGACAGCATTTGTAATATAGTCCATGAGTCTTAGAAATGTTTCCATCTACCAAATTAGACTATGTCTATCTGGCAGACGTTGCTACTTGCTTTGGGAGATGAATGGAGCTAAAACAACCATGGCTGCTTTTCAAGCCTTTAATTCAATGTAGACAGCACTCTCATGCCCAGGTCTAACTTGGTTTCACTGCTCTGAGACTACAGCACCTCAGTTATTATAGCCCAAAGAGAAAGTTTAACTGCTCTGGAGGAGCCAGACAAGACAAAATTATAATCATAGATCCTGGCAGCTGGCTTCAGGTGTTAACAGGCAAGAGCCAGAGTTCTTGCAAAAGGATGGATAGAAGAAAGAGGAAAGAAAAGCACAGAAATCATCAGAGTGCAAAATGTTTCCTTTTTTTTTCTTTTCCCCATTTTAGCCATTTTTTCAAAAGAGAACACCATCAGAGAAACACACATGACTTGCCCTGTGCTTGAGACACTATCAAGGCTGGACGTATCCACCAGAAATAACTGAAAATGCCAGCTTGCCAGGTCCCTTCTTCACTGGTGTAGTTCTGGGCTCACCCGCTTGTGTTCTTCTTTAGCCAATGATAAAAGTTTCCTTTTATCATTGCTGCAGTTACCTTCCCATTCACGCCCTTGAAACTCCTCTTCACTGTTTTCTATCTTTCCTCATGATCTGACATCATGTTCTCCTTCAGAAATTACCCCTTTCTGAGCTACCGCTTCACATATTGTAAAACTGGGACATATTAAGTACTATGTAAGGGTCTGATAAGTTGGCTGTACTGCATATCTTGGTCATGAAGATCAATAGTTTAGGTACAAAGTTTGAGAATTCTGCAATTTCTAAGAAATTGCATTTTTTCTATAATAGCAAAAAAATGCTTCATGATATCTCTCTCAACTCAACCCTAATAGCCTTTATTTTAACACTCTTCTTGAAAAGTTATTTTTTCTAAAATTGTATTGCTTGATTTTTTTTGGTTCATTAATTTATTCAGCAAATATTATTAAGCACTTGCCACAAAGCAAGATATGGTGTCATGTGTCTAGATTCAAATCCTGGCTCTGGTATTTACTGCCTCACTTTTAGGTGGTTGTAAAGATTAACAGAGATAATAGGCTTAGAAATTAAGTGTATAGGGAGATGACTTCTGGAATGGCAGCATGAGGATCTCCAAGACCTTCTCCCCAGTGAAACAAATCATAACTGGCTAGAAATAATTTTAAAAACAAACAAATGAAACTCTGGAAATGGGCTTAAGGGAATACAGCAAATGAAGAAATATTTACTCAAGAAAATTTACCAAATCTTCATAAGAACAGGAAGAATCTGTGGCATTTAAGTCACAAGCTTCCATCCAAGTTCAGCGTGATGGAAGCGCCAGTCTGGATGAGTGCAGTCAGGAACACAGGGCTTACTTTCCTCCCAGCTCCCAAGTGAGGGCTACAGTATTTCTTCAGGAGGAACAGGCTGCCAGTATTTCCCACTTCTCCCCCACCCACCCACCCTTATCTGTATTGTAGAGGTTCTATTCCAGGCAAGAGAAGTTGTGAGGTCTGGAGGCCTCTTCCTCTAACTATCCTCCACTCATAGGGTGGAAACTCTACACTAGAATTAAAGGCCTTTAATACAGGGACCTAGATCACCCTTGCCTCAGCTCAGAGAGCAGAGGTTCCATAACAGGAAAGATAAGCTAGGAAGACCAGGAAGACCAGCTGCCCTAGCCCAGTGAAGCCAGGGTGTCATTCCAAGAAAAGTGAGCCACTGTCTCCATACCCAGCTCTGTAGCAGTGTACAGAGGTTTTTTTTCAGAGTGAGTATCTGAATATTTTCCCAGGGGAACAAATTTTATTGGAAGAGAATAAGGGGAAATTGCTATATTATGTTAAATGTCCAATATTCAATAAAAACATAGACTACATGCAAAAAAACCCCCAAAAACAGGAAACTGTGACTCACATATAGGAAAAAAAAAAGCAAGCAACAGAAATTACCTTTGAATGATCCCACATGTTAGACATCGCAGACAAAGACTTCAAAGCAGCTATTATAAATATGTTCAGAGAACTAAAAGTATCCTTGCTTAAAGAAGTAAAGGAAAATGTGATGACAATGTCTTATCAATAGAAAATATTATCAATACAGAGATAAATTATCCAAAAAAATGGAAACTTTGGAGTTGAAAAATACAATAACTGAGATAAAAATTTCACTGGAGGGGTTCAACAATAGATTTGAACTGGCTGAAGAAAGAATCAGTGAACTTCAATACAAATCAATAGAGATTATGCAATCTGAAGAATAGAGAGATAAAAAATAAATAACATCAGAGAAATGTGGGGCACCATTAAGTGCACCAGCATATGTATAATAGGAGAGAAAATAAAAAGAAAAGATAGAAGAAGAGAGAATAGAAGAGAGGACAGAAACAAGCAGAAAAATTATCAAAGAAATAATGATTGCAACATTCTAAATTTGATGGAAAATATTAATATATCCAAGAGATCAATGAACTCCAAGTTAGATAAATACAAAGAAATCCACACCGAAACACATCATAGTAAAAATGCTGCAAAACAAATACAAAGATAAAATCTTTAAAGTAGCAAGGAAAGCATGACCAAACATTTAAAGGAGAATACCAAACTTCACAATCTCTTCTCCAAAAACAGAAAAGCAAGGAACACTGCCCAACTTATTATATGATGCAACTATTACCCTGATACAAAAACCAGACAAAGTTATCACTGCTATAAACTGAATTGTGTCCTCCCAAAAGTCTCTACCTCTGCAAATTTTGGAAATTAGACCTTTATGAGGTAATTAAGGTTAAATGAAGTCCCTCCCTCCCTCTCTTCTCCCCTCTCTCCCCTCCACACACTCAGAGGAAAGGCCATGTGAAGACAATGTGTCCATCTGCAAACCAGGGAGAGAGCTCTCATCCAGGAACTCAATCAGTCATCTTAATCTTGGACTTCTCAGCCTACATAACTCTGAGAAATAAATTTCTGTTTAAGCCACACAGTCTGTGGTATTTTGTTATGCTAACCCAAGCAGACTAATATAATCACCAAAAGAAATATAAAACTACAGATCACTGTGAACATGAATGCAAAACTCTTCAAGACATTACTATCAAACCAAATCTAACACATATAGATATGATTATACACTATACCAAATGGAATTATTGCAAGAATACAAGGTTAATTCAATATCCAAAAATCAATTAACATAATATACCATATCAATATAATAAAGTACAAAAGCCACATGATCTTAATAGATGAAGAAAAAATTTTTTTACAAAATCCAGTACCCTTTCATAATTAATGAAAAAAGTTAAAAATCACACAACCAACTAGGAATAGACAAAAATTTCCTCAGCCTCATCTACAAAAGGCACCTACAAAAAATCCACAGCTAACATTATATTTAACGGTGAAAGACTGAATGCATTCTCCCTAAGATCAGGAGCGATATGAAGGTATCTTCTCTACCCACTTCTATTCAACATTGTACTGGAGGTTCTAGCCAGGGCAATGAGATAAGAAAAAAAGAAACACTATCCACTCCAAAATATGAAAACATATGTTCACATAAAAACTTGTACACAGATGTTCATAGCAGCATTATTTATATCAGCCAAAAAGTAGAAACAACCCAAATTTATATAATTATATGCATGGATAAATAAAACATAGTATATCTATACTATGGGATATTATTCAGCAATAAAAATAAAATGAAGCACTGATACCTCCTACAACTTGGATGAACATGGAAAATATTATGCTAGGTGAAAGAATCCAGTCACAAGAGAACACAGATTTCATGATTTTATCTATTTGAAATGTCTAGAAATAAGGAAAACTATAGACACAGAAATTATTGGTTGCCTATGGTGGGCAGGGTGGTAGGATGGGGAGTGACTGCTAATGGGTACAGGATTTGAGGTGGAGGACTGATGAAAATGTTCTAAGGTTGGATTATGATTATAACTGCACAACAGTGAATATACTAAAAAACCACTCTAAACAAGTGGATGGTATCTCAGTCAAGGCATTTTTAAAAATTAAGTTAAGAAAACATTATACCAGATCTGCACTGGGTGTTCTGTGAATGCTATACCCTTTCTCTTTTCTTTCACTGGATTTGATAAGAATGCAAAAATGAAGAAGTGGCTCTCTCTTGGATATCCATCTTCCCTAAGTAGACCAAAAGTTACTCGAGAGCAGGTTCCTCATGGTGGTTAGCATATATAATCGGCCCTCTGTTTCCACGGATTCCTCACCCCTGGAAATTCGATCTATGGTTGGTTGAATCCATGGAGCAGAACTTGTGGAGATGGAAAGCTGACTGTACTACATCATTTTATGCATGTAAGGGATTGAAGCATCTGCAGATTTTGGTATCCTTAGTGTGTCTTGGAACCAAGCCCCCGCAGATACTCGGGGATAACTGCATTTCATATAAAAGGCACTCATTATATGTATTAATATTTGTAAAACTATTAGTTTTACCACTAGGAGAGCACTGTAAAATAAGGATTAACAGTGTGGATTCTGGAGCCTTAATACCTGGATTCAAGTCCTAGGATTTAAGACACAAACCTCAAAGTTAGACCTGCTCGATTTGAATCCAGGCTTTAACGCTTAACAGCTGTGTGAGTTATTAGCCTCTCCCAGCTTTAGTTTCTTTACCTTTTATGAAAATATATTTATATGCCTACATTTGCTCACATTCTTTCTATCAGGATGCCCCGTTCTTCTTTGTATCCAACCTTTGGAATCCTTCCTTTCTCTAAAATCTTTCTCCTCCATGAAGTCTCCACCAACTCCACCCCCCAGGCCAGTTATTTTATAGGGTTCTTGTGGAGGTTGGAAATGTAATAACATGTGAAGCACCTAGAATTGGGCTTGAATCATACTATGTGATTTTAAAATGTTAGCTATAATGTTATTTTTATTGTTATTTCTTTCAATGATAAATAGCTCTTGGTTGGGTGAGTATTCACTTCAAAGCCGGCATAACAAATCTTTTTGAGAAAGTTAATAGTAGGATTGCCACATCATCAAGTGCCAGATATGGTGTCCTCTCTGCTGATTTTTCCCCTCTGTTGCTCGTAAGAGCTGATGGAAAAATAAAGAGCAATTGTAGGTGGGGGCAAATCAATAGTTAAGAATCTCTTTTAAACGTGATCTCATCACTCCTATTTACTAGAAACCTCCAAAAATAAGAATGATAATCATTACAGCCATCTATTAAACAACTGCTCTATGCCCTGTGCTGTATACAATGAGCTCATATACATTACTCAATTAAACAATTGCTCCTTTTGCCCACAAAACAAAGTCCACACTAAAAGCATGCCAAGACCTTCCATCATTACTCTCGAATATCTTCCCATCTCTCTCAGCACAGCACTCATATCCCCCTGTGCTTAATGCATGTGGGGATTGACCATGCTCTCAGAAGACTTGCCCTTTTCCACTTTGTCATTTGCCTTGTGTGCCTTTGCTTTTGTTGTTCTCTGAGCTTGAACTGTCCTTCCTACCCATCTCTATCCTGTTTGTCTCTATCCTATTTGTTCATATCTTATTTGTCTCTCAAGTGTGTGCTCATATGCCACCTCTTCTAAGATGCCTCCCCCAATCTTTTCCCTGTCCTCCCATCCCATCATAAACAATCTCTTCTTTTTTTGCCTCTCTGGTAAACCTTACAGTATTCTGCTTTGTAGCCCTTCTGGACATAACTTCTTGAAATCAGGAACCTCATCTTCTGAAACTTAGCATCCAAAAAAGGAGAGGTGAGCACCATGCCTTGCATGTATTAGGTGCTCAAAAATTCCTGAAATGAATATAAAAGCTAGTCATGAAGACATTCTTGGTTTCATGTCTGTGAGAAGCAAATTCTGGCTTATATCTGGGACTAACAGAATGTGCTGTGTGTAATGGCTCTAGAATAATCTTGACGCACCACCATTTCATCTCAGAAAATGTCCAAAATAGTACCTTACCCTTCAGAAATCTCATGTACCTTACCCTTCCGAAATCTCTGCCAAATTATACAAAATAAGATGAAATGAAAAATATATTAAATAACATGAAATGAAGATAGTGTGCCTTCTGTTGAATTTAAGTTTGTGACTTAAATTAAAGGAAGAAGTACTTGGAATAAAACATTTGTGAATTCTAAATAAATCTGTAAAAAGGGGACAGACTGAAGATTTTCATATTCTCAAATATTTCCAGGAAAAGTGGTAAACTGGATGTGCAGAGAGAAGACTGAGAAAGCTTTATGCTTATACATTGGCCCATCTGCACAACTAACCATATTTAGGCTGTGATAGCAAAACCATGCAACTATTAATCCAGGTTTGTAGCAGAGCCACTTACCAGTAGTCAAGAGATTAACAAAGCTGTGTGAGTGTGTCCTTGGAGTAGAGAGGGTCAGGATGCAGGCAAAGAACACAAATTTTGATTAAAAAGAATTACTTAATTCAAAATACAATGTAGATAATGTTTAGAATCTAGGTTAAGCTGACAATTGCGTGACTACACAAATCCACATAGTCAAAATAGTTAAACGTTTAAGTATTTTCTTCTATCAAATCTCTTCCTTTTTCCTTCTTTCAAAGGAACTAGCTCATTCTAAAGAGAAATAGCTTTCATATGTGATATGACAAATTGGTAAGAGAAAGTAAAAAAAAAAAAAAAAAGGAATCCCAAAGATTCACACACTGGAAAATTAGGCCTTGGATGTCATTTGACAATATTACTATCCTGCTTTTTATGGTATACTTTCCCCCATGATACTCATAGCCCTTAATCACCTGGTTTAAGTATGTGTCTCAGGTTACATCTCAACAAACCCAGATGTGCAGGCGAAGCCAAGTTTCAAATCAGTGACAGAGCTTAAAATGGAATTCTCATCATGATTCCAGGTACTGCTAGTTAGAATACATATACCACACACAGTCACCATAAGGATAGTAGTTAACAACGTGGACTCTGGAACCAGAATTTGAAAGTTTGAATCCAGGCTCCTTCACTTAACAGCTGTGTGACCTTCTGCAACTTACTCAACCTCTCTCTGCCTCAGTTTCCTCATCTGTAAACAGGGATGATAACAGTACCTATCTCAGAGAGTTTTTATGATGATTAAATAAGTAAATATGTGAAAAAGCTTCAGTGTCTGGCACATACTAAGCTCTATGAAAGGGTCTGTTAAATAAATACACACGGTTGTGCAACACCAGAGAGAATAAAAACCCCTAGAAATGCATATTGGAATCAACAAATTTTGACTAAAGAGTCTTTTACCCTAAAGGGTGAATGACTATAGTGTCACCACCATCCCTGTTTGCCCAGGACTGAACAGTTCCAGACATCTGGGACTTTCCATGCTAAAAACCAAAGAGACCAAGACTTTCAGTGCAAACCTGGACGACTGATCAACCAAAAGAGGCTCAAGTAGGTAATAGTGATAGACACCATTTTTTTTTTAACTTCTATCATGTACTACTGAGTACGTAACATATATTACCTCATTTACTCTTCCCAACAACTCTGCAAGTAAGGTAATTTTATTTGAACTGCTTGGGAAAGAAAATTCAGTTATACAACAATAAAGTAATTTGCCCAAAGACACACTGCTTTAAGAAAAATGATCAGAGATGGATCTCAAATCTGCCTGAATTCAAAGCCTATGGTTTTAAATGTTTTGCTCTACATTGTATAGTGATTATAAGATAGCTTCATATAGGAAGGAGTGCCCCAGCCAGTTCATGTCCACTGGAGGACAGACCTGGAGTAGTGAGTTTGTCAAGATGGACCCTTAAAGTTAAAAGGCCACTGGTCTGGCCACGATGTCCCTGACTTTCCACATAGTATGTGCTTTCCTGGGGGACTTTCATAAATCCACCTGTTCACCCTACAGCTGGACATACACAAAATAAGAAGTCAAGCTCCTGCCATTTTGTTGGACCTTAGTAAAGGCATCAGAGTAAGTTCTTCTATTGCTTAACGCTTTTCATTTACTCTTTACCAATTATTCCCTTTCAAAAATTCAGCCCTGTTTTCAGCGTAAATTTTTAAAATTTATCTACCCTAGTCACTTTTTTCCTCCAACCCTGCTATTATTTTGCTAGTATAACTGGAATAAAATAAACACAGCCAGATCCATTTAAATTTCTTTTCTCTGAAACTTCATCTCTTAGCATATTTCTAGGATTCTTCTATTTTATGACATATTAGCCATGGGCTAATTATATATCTGGGAGAGGGTCTCACTTGACAATAATACCCTCAGAACAGGCAGGTGTAGCTCTGTCTCTGTAGAAGCCACTGAAGCCACCCGATTACTCCTTGCTGCTCCAGACCACAGAATAAGCGTGTGGATGGTGTGAATGCCACGGTTTGAACAAGGAGTAAAACAACACCAACAAAAGAGCCCACACACTCTCTCTATTTTGGGAACCTGCTCTAATTTATTTGAAATGTTCAAGAATACATATTGTATCATCTTCATCTTTCCATGCAAAAGAGGATTTAAAAAATGATGAAGGACAGTCTTGGTTATGGAAGTTTTTAATAATAACTCTGATGTTAATTAAAAACTCACTTGCTACTGCAAAATCTGCTTCTTAAAGTACAGGTTTTATTTATTTCAGCTGAGTAGCTGAAAAATATTTCTACACCCTGCCTTGCTGGTAAGCAGATTTGTTATGTTTTGCAGTAACTGCTCACTCCCCTTTTCTAGGAATAGCTGCAGCCCACACTCTCAGTCGTGTTTTTACTCCCCTCCCATTCCCTAGTCATAGCTGACCAAATCTGGAGTATGGTCAGACCCAGGCAGCATATGCACTGGCCAAGCAGCTTCTCTCAGGATTTTCAAATAAGAAACACGCAGAGGGTACTCTGTTGGTAGTTTCATCTTCGAAAATAAGCACTTCTGCACCCCCAAGTACCCATTTTCAAAATGAGGCTTATGATGCCTGCCTATGTGAAGTGATGTTTATGAAAGTGTAAATGAACGTCATCTCTAAACCAAGATATCGTATAAAGGCAATGGACTTTTTGTTGTTTGAGTTTTTTGTTTGTTTTTATTTTACAGAGTAATTCTTTTTGGGTGGGTCCAACCAATTCAGGTATTTATCCTTTGCAGTTTCTGAAGGAATTTTCTTAACTTATGTAGTGACAATATATGGTTTAGTTGAGAATGGCCAAATATGCAAAATGCAATGAACTCACTTTATATAAATGCACATGTATAATATATAAATACATATGCTACATATAATACATTACATATGCGTTGTATGTATGCATACGTAAAGATGCACAGAGCATTCCCACATTACAGGAGATAAATAGTGTGATAGTGGTGCTAGAGCTAAGTATCACTAAGGTATTGGTGAAATCCTTAGTCCTATATCCTGTGTTTCCACTGCTATGACGCACATGATAAATGGTAATATTGGTACAGCACACTGGAGTAAGCTGCCAGTAAGATCAACATGTGGAACATGTTGCTACTGGAAAAGTCTTATCCTAACCATAACTCTTCTATTTCTGTGTTTCTACTCATCATTTTTTGTGCTCCTCACTTTCTCAATCTCCAGGCTTGTCTAACTCAAAGGGGTCACTTCCTCATATCAGGGCACTTATACTAATTTCAGGAAATTCTCAATCCCCTTGCACCAGCTCAGAGATACAGTTTAAACAGAGTCTTCATCCAACTATTTCTGTATAGCTTAATCTACTGCCATTTCTAATTTGTTACTGAACAAATTCCTGCAGATCTTCTTAAGGACAATCAGCATTCTAGCCATCCTCTCTCTTTTCCATATTGCTGCAAATGGACATGCTGCTTTGTACCTTTGGTCGGCAAACACAGCAGTTTGTTCACACCACAGGCCTTCATCCTAGCTGTGCCCTTTGGTACTTCTCCCTTTCCTTTGCATGACTGACTCCTTGTCATTCATGTCTTGCCTTAAATCTGAATGCTTTTCCTTAACCACTCAATCTGAAGCAGCAATCCAGGTTCCCTGCCAAGTCAGCCCACTTTATTGCCAGCTGGTGTTGTGTTTATTGTATTTGTTTATTGCCTTTCTCCCTCCCCACTCCATGTGAGCCCCTGCAGAACAAGGGCTTGTCAGTCTTATTCTCAAGTGCTCCCTAGAACCTAGAACAGTACTGGCATTTAGTCTGCACTTAAATATTTCCTGAATAAGTAAACTTTAAATAATTGATCTCCTGCAACTGCCTCCTACCTGGAAATTGTTTCTAAACTCAGCTTTTAATAAGAAGAGAGCAAGTTTCCATGGAAGGACTTCTGAAAACATCTGTCCCACCACATAGAAGTTATTGACTTTTCCTGAGTCACATTAATAAATATCTTCCTGAATTAATTAATAAACAAGTCACCTGGAGTTTGTGCTTTATTTCACGTTATTTTTTATGTGAAGGTTATAAAAGCATTTTATATATCACAATGTCATACACAAAACTTTGGGTTTTTATAATTACCTATGGTCAGAGAAGGACACCACCTATGCATGTTTTCAAAGTATTTCTAGGTCTCTTTACACAAATATAATCCTAATAAGTACCAGGTCACTCATGACCTTAAGTTATGCTATTCAAGCCTGTTAAAATCAAATGTATAATGCAGTACTGTTCAGTTCTAAAGGCAATTCCTAAGGTGAAGAATCACACACTGACCAAATTACCCTGAAAACTCCCTTAAGTCACCCATGAAGTATAGCATGCACATATGCCATTTCTCAATAAATCAAACATAGTCAGTTTTTTTTCCTTCCCCAATATTATCAGAACAGAGAACTATTTCTTCAACTGATCATCAGATGAAGTATTTGGACATACTCTAGGAAATGTACATATATTTAAATTTTAGAATCAAATTCAGCTCAACAAAACATTCACACAATGAAAACAGAAATTTAGAGACTTACAAAGGAGAAACAGATATATACATATTACTATCTTGTTCATTCCCAATCATCCATAGGTTCAGTAGAATGAATGCCATGGACTGAATTGTGCCCCCCCCCCAAATTCATATGTTGAAGTTCTAACCCCCAGTGTGACTGTATATAGAAATAGGGCCTTTGGAGGAAATTAAAGTTAAATGAGGTTCTCAGGATGGAGTTCTAATTAAATGGGATTGGTGGCCTTATAGTAAGAGAAAGAGAGAGAAATCTCTCTATAAGCCAGATGAAGACACAGACAGTGAGCATCAGCAATCTAAAAAGAGAGTTCTCCCCAGAACCTGACCATGCTGCAACCTGATCTCGGACTTCCAGTTTCCAGAACTGTGAGAAATAAATGTCTGTTGTTTGAACCAGTCTATGGTACTTTGTTACAGCAGCCTGGGCTGAATATTGCAATGGGGAACACATGATAAATCACACTTCTTTCTCTTTTCTTCCTTAATACCCAAACCCTGTGCTCAACCTCGATTACTTAACTGTGGAAATGATGCAACTCTTCTGTAACACATTGAATCGTAATTGATTATCACTACCCTGAATGAAGGAGTTGATCTAATTTGTTAGCCAGTTACCAAGCAAAGCCTGGGAGGATGGAAAACATGAGAGCCAGTTAGAACAAAGAGAAAAGAGTCAAGGAAAGTCGGGCACAAAGCTTCTCTGGAAGGAATACTGAAGCGTATGCCAAGGGGTAGGTTGGGGCTGAGGCATCTAAGGGGCAGCAGAAAGGTTAGGCACTAAGTTCTAGAAGTTCGGAAAGGAGACTAACAAAGGAGATAAAGAAAATAAAGATATGTTGGTAGCAAAGACATCTTTCTTGGTTTTGCCTAAGGCTCTTCCTGCTCATAAATGTAATAACTGTGAGAATTGCTTAGTGTGTTATTAATCTTACAGCAGACAGATAAACAGCCCCACTTACCAGCTCTTCATATGCCCTCCTCTATTCATCCTCTCAAAGGATGAAAGGAGAAAATTCACTTCCAGAAATGACAAAGGGAAAAGATTACCTATTCTTATTCACACCTATATAAAATTTTAAGTACACTTACACACAAAGGTAGGAGAATCATCTCCAAAGTGAAATGGTTTTTGTGATCTTCAGGAGGGAAAAAAAGGAGCCACTTCATTTATGCTTTAACAAAACAGGAAATTTTAAGTTAGAGACTTTGGATGCTGAGGATTTGAGATAACTTTTAATCGACTAATGGATTCTTTTTAAAAAGACTCTGTCCTTTATGGTCTTTTCGAGTTTTCAATTTCCTCCATCTTAACTGTCAAAACGGAAGGGGTGCTCTGCCTATTACAGTAATTAGTTGAAATGAGGAGAGAGCTGTGAAAGGAATTCAGAAGCCACAGAACGTTGGTATTAATGCTGTTTGTGTTTCAAACATGAACAGTAGCAGCAATACGCATTCCAAATGACTGAAACACCCAGACGTTTGGTCAATAGAATTCTTTGACACCTATTGTGTGCAGAACACTATGCCTGGCTGCTGTCTGAAGAAAGAAAAGAGACACAGGACAGCCCTTACCTTCCAGCTTACAAGGCTACAAGTCTCAATAGACAAGACATTTTGGGAAGCCATTCCCACAAGAAGAGGCCATTTTGTCAGAACTGATGACAATTGTTAAGGACAAACTGTACCTCTGTTACAGACAAATGTAAAGTTGTGTTGCCTTAAATTTAAAGAGAACAATTAAGAGACTGCGATTCTTATTTTTCTTGGGAAAGTCTCTATTTTGTCTATTACATGATGTAGCTAAAAATAATAATAATAATAATAATATAGCCTATTAAAAGCAGTTCCTTAGTGCCTTTACCACTGGTAATCTCCATAGATCAAATCAGCATAAGACAATCTTTGTGTGACTGTGTGAGATTTTAGAAAGTGAGCTTTGAGCCTGCTACTGGAGGACTGTCCTACTAACAGGAATTGGATTGCCTCCAATCCTTTGACCAACCCAGAGCAAAGACTTTCTTGACAGGCTCTCTTTTTAAAGACTGATAAAATGAATCCATTGTAATAATTCCATGCAGATTTAAAAATAAAGTTTGTGTGAAATTTCAGCACCAACTGAAAATGTGTTTGACTTACTGCAGATATATTTTAAGTCTGACATGAGAATCGATACCATACTAATCAAGGCAGAGCTGTGAAGGAGACATGAGTAACAAGCTTGACTCATGGGATAGAATTATAAACAACTTCACTTTTATCGCTCACTGTCTCTTCAAATTTATTCTGTTGGGTTAGTATTTCGACTGTCTCCAGATGAACATTTGGGCAGTCTCCATTACTTATTCTGGGTACTCTTAAGTAATAAAAAGTCCTAGAGTCACTTTAAATCACAAAACAACGTTTTATGTCACTAATAAATCAAAAGTCTAAACTTGAATTAAAGCCGAAGATTCTCCCTCCCCACAGCTGAGGCCTGTAGGAGAGAAATGTACAGTTGGAGAAGAGCGAATGGGCTTCTCTCTTTTTCTACTTTGTACTTCTACTTGTCTCCCCCCAGCTTAAACTGGAAAACATGGAAGACAGGAGGTTCAAAAAAGAGCTTACTTGACTGATACTCTTGTGAGCTGGTGTTAGTCCTCTCCAGGTTCTGTCATATATTTAAAGGTGAGTTCTTTTGTGGGTTCTTCGGAGAACACCACCCCCCCCCCATACAAAGCTGGAGTGTTCTCGTCTACAGTGCCCTTAATACAGGAGATGAGTTCTTCGTATTATCAGCTAATGCTCCTTCCTCATCTTTGGACATGTGGTAATCCCTCTGTTGTGGTCAGGTTGCTCTTTTGCTCAAAAGAGCTTGCTTAGGTTTTCAAAATGTCCCTCTGGCTACTGTGTTGAGAACAGATCCTAAAGGGACAGAAATCAGAACTTGTTTTAGAATGCCTTTGCAATAATCTAGATGATGGTGGTTTGGTCCAGGGTGGAGCAAGAGTGGTGTGAAAAGGGGTTGGATTCCAGATATATTTGAAGAGAGAACTGATAGGATTTGCAGATGTGTCTGATGTGAGGTAGGAGAGAAAGACAGAAGTCAAGGAGGATTTAAAGGCTATTTCTTGGCCCAAGCACATTCTTTCTTCTGACAAGCTCCAGAAGTGCCTGTTGTGTTTCCACTTTTTTTTTTTTTTTTGGCCACACCACGGGGCATGTGGGATCTTAGTTCCCTGACCAGGGATCGAACCCACATCTCCTGCATTGGAAGAGCAGAGTCTTAACCACTGGACTGCAGGGAAGTCCCTGCACTCACCTTCTTGAAGCTTCTCCCCTCTCTGTGGTTATTCCATTCCCTCCACGTCCCTCTCCTTCTCTCCCATGTTTCCTTCACAAAATCTTGCTCTTATGAAGAGATCTTAAAAATGTATCCGTTGAGATATAAATGAGTAGTAAGGCTTAAAGTGTACTTTTCCCAAAGGATATTTGCATTTTGAAAGAATAGTTGTATGTGAATAATGTGCCTTTTAAACTTCATGAATAAATACCTCTTCTGATCCTAATCACACATATTGATTTATTTTATGGAGCAAGTCCTAAGAGTAGTAGACCAAGAATTTCTACTTTAGAGAGGCTTTAGAGACAGCAACATGAGGTAAGGGAATGGTCAGGGAGCTTATCTTGAAGCTGAGTTTGCATAACAAGCCCATCATGTTTTCTTTAGACCACAAGCCCATTTGAAGCAATTTGTAGGTGCCTGATGGACTGGTAGGTAGAGGGGAAGGAGAGGATTAAACTCCAGCCATCCCTTGGCACCACCACTATTTTCACACATATTTATTTATTATTATTTTTAAGCAATAAAATAGAATATCTTTGATAGAAGAGGTCTCAGAAAGCATCTGTTTTATATCTCTAGGATTCCAGAAAAGGACATTGAGCCTTGGAGAGGCTGAGTTTCTCACATAAGTATCCAATGCTATATCAGATAGGAAGGCCTTTCAATATTCCAACAAAACTCAAGATCCAGGCTTCCCTGGGGGCGCAGTGGTTAAGAATCTGCCTGCCAATGGAGGGGACACGGGTTCAAGCCCTAGCCCAGGAAGATCCCACATGCCACGGAGCAACTAAGCCTGTGCGCCACAACTACTGAGCCTGCGTGCCACAACTACTGAAGCCTGTGTGCCTAGAGCCCATGCCCCGCAACAAGAGAAGCCACTGCAATGAGAAGCCCGCACACTGCAATGAAGAGTAGCCCCCACTCGCTGCAACTAGAGAAAGCCGGCTCACAGGAATGAAGACCCAATGCAGCCAAAAATAAAAACAAATAAATAAATTTATTAAAAAAAAAAAAAAAAAACTCAAGATCCTCCTATTACAAAGCTACAGTAATCAAAACAGTGTGGTATTCGTACAAAAACAGACAAATGGATCAATGGAACAGAATAGAGAGCCCAGAAATAAACCCTCACACCTACGGTCAATTAACCTTCAACAAAGGAGGCAAAAATATAAAATGGGAAAAAGACAGTCTCTTCAGCAAGTGGTGCTGGGACAGTTGGATAGCTGCATGTAAATCAATGAAGTTAGAACATACCCTCACACCATGCACAAAAATAAACTCAAAATGGCTTAAAGATTTAAATATAAGACACGACACCATAAAACTCCTAGAAGAGAGCATAAGCAAAACATTCTCTGACATAAATCATACCAATGTTTTCTTAGGTCAGTCTCCCAAGGCAATAGAAATAAAAACAAAAATAAACAAATGGGACCTAATCAAACTTACAAGCTTTTGCACAGCAAAGGAAACCATAAAAAAAATGAAAAGACAACCTATGGAATGGGAGAAAATATTTGCAAATGATGCAACAGACAAAGGCTTTATCTCCAAAATATACAAATAAGTCCTACAACTCAACAACAAAAACACAAACAACCCAATCAAAAAATGGGCAGAAGACCTTAATAGACATTTCTCCAAAGAAGACACACAGATGGCCAGTAGACATATGAAAAGATGCTCAACATCACAAATTATTAGAGAAAAGCAAATCAAAACTACAATGACCACCACTAATTATTAGAGAAAAGCAAATCAAAACAACTACCTCACACTGGTCAGAATGGCCATCATTAAAAAGTCTACAAATAACAAATGCTGGAGAGGGTATGGAGAAAGGGAACCCTCTTACACTGTTGATGGGAATGTAAGTTGGTGAAGCCACTATGAAAAACAGTGTGGAGGTTCCTCAGAAAACTAAAAATGGAATTACCATATGATCCAGCAATCCCACTCCTGGGCATATACCTGGACAAAACTATAATTCAAAAAGATGCATGCACCCTTATGTTCATAGCAGCACCATTCACAATAGCCAAGACATGGAAACAACCTAAATGTCCATTGACAGATGAATGGATAAAGAAGATGTGGTACATATATACAATGGAGTACTACTCAGCCATGAAAAAGAACAAAATAACGCCATTTGCAGCAACATGGATGCAAATAGAGATTATCATACTAAGTGAAGTACATCAGAAAGAGAAAGACAAATACCATATGGTATCACTTACATGTAGAATCTAAAATATGGCACAAATGAACCTATCTACAAAACAGAAACAGACTCACAGACACAGAGAACAGACTTGTGGTTGCCATGGGGGGAGGGGCATGGGGGAGGGAAGAACTGGGAGTTTGGGGTTAGCAGATGTAAACTATTATATATAGGATGGATAAACAACAAGGTCCTACTGTATAGCACAGGGAACTATATTCAATATCCTGTGATAAACCATAATGGAAAAGAATATTTTAAAAAAAGAATGTCTATATGTATATAACTGAGTCACTTTGCTGTATAGCAGAGATTGGCACATTGTAAATCAACTATACTTCAATTTAAAAAAACCAACAACTAAAGCTATTCCATTCAAGCATCAATGATCTCTTAACTAGAACTATAGTCTCCCTTTAAGATTTTATTTTTAGTACTGTATTAAAAATAATGCATATTATCATAACTAGTCAAACACACAAGGTTGTAGGCACAGCAAGTTAGTGATTTCCTTAACTCATTCATTTCTACTCTGAAATAACTTCCTCTGTGTTCATACAAATATTTGCATATACATAGATACACATATATGTGATTGTGTTGTTTTTACAAAGAAAGCAGGTGATGTCATATGTATGTATAGATATATGTATATATATAAAGTATATGTGTGTGTGTATATACATATATATACAATCACATTACAACTTATTTTCTCACTTAATATTTCATGTATCTCTCTCCCAGGAAATAAATATAGAGCTATTTTTAAATAGCTGTTATAGAATGGAAATATGAAAACTTATTCAACCATTCTAATGCTTGATAAACACTCTTGAGGTGTTTGTCTCTAGAAACACTGAAAAGAGCTGTACATTTATCCTTATATCTTTTTTTTTTTAACATCTTTATTGGAGTATAATTGCTTTACAATGGTGTGTTAGTTTCTGCTTTATAACAAAGTGAATCAGTTATACATATACATATGTTCCCAGATCTCTTCCCTCTTGCATCTCCCTCTCTCCCACCCTCCCTAACCCACCCCTCTAGGTGGTCACAAAGCACCGAGCTGATCTCCCTGTGCTGTGCAGCTGCTTCCTACTAGCTATCTATTCTACGTTTGGTAGTGTATATATGTCCATGCCACTCTCTCACTTTGTCACAGCTTACACTTCCCCCTCCCCATCTCCTCAAGTCCATCCTCTAGTAGGTCTGTGTCTTTATTCCCATCTTGGCCCTAGGTTCTTCATGACCATTTTTTTTATTTTTGTAGATTCCACATACATGTGTTAGCATGCGGTACTTGTCTTTCTCTTTCTGACTTACTTCACTCTGTATGACAGACTCTAGATCCATCCACCTGCTGAAAATAACTCAATTTCGTTTCTTTCTATGGCTGAGTAATATTCCATTGTATATATGTGCCACATCTTCTTTATCCATTCATCTGTCGATGGACACTTAGGTTGCTTCCATGTCCTGGCTATTGTAAATAGAGCTGCAATGAATATTTTGGTACATGACTCTTTTTGAATTACGGTTTTCTCAGGGTATATGCCCAGTAGTGGGATTGCTGGGTCGTATGGTAGTTCTACTTTTAGTTTTTTAAGGAACCTCCATACTGTTCTCCATAGTGGCTGTATCAATTTACATTCCCACCAACAGTGCAAGAGGGTTCCCTTTTCTGCACACCCTCACCAGCATTTATTGTTTGTAGATTTTTTGATGATGGTCATTCTGACCGGTGTGAGATGATATCTCATTGTAGTTTTGATTTGCATTTCTCTAATGATTAATGATGTTGAGCATTCTTTCATGTGTTTGTTGGCAATCTGTGTATCTTCTTTGGAGAAATGTCTATTTAGGTCTTCTGCCCATTTTTGGATTGGGTTGCTTGTTTTTTTGATATTGAGTTGCATGAGCTGCTTGTATGTTTTATAGATTAATCCTTTGTCAGTTGCTTCATTTGCAAATATTTTCTCCCACTCCGAGGGTTGTCTTTTTGTCTTGTTTATGGTTTCCTTTGCTGTGCAAAAGCTTTTAAGTTTCATTAGGTCCCATTTGCTTATTTTTGTTTTTATTTCTCTTTCTCTAGGAGATGGGTCAAAAAGGATCTTGCTGTGATTTATGTCATAGAGTGTTCTGCCTATGTTTGCCTCTAAGAGTTTGATAGTGTCTGGCCTTACATTTAGGTCTTTAACCCATTTTGAGTTTATTTTTGTGTATGGTGTTAGGGAGTGTTCTAATTTCATACTTTTACATGTACCTGTCCAGTTATCCCAGCACCACTTATTGAAGAGGCGGTCTTTTCTCCACTGTATATTACTGCCTCCTTTATCAAAGATAAGGTGACCATATGTGTGTGGGTTTATCTCTGGGTTTTCTATCCTGTTCCATTCATCTATATTTCTGTTTTTGTGCCAGTACCACAATGACTTGATTAATGTAGCTTTGTAGTATAGTCTGAAGTCAGGGAGCCTGATTCCTCCAGCTCCATTTTTCCTTCTCAAGGTTGCTTTGGCTATTTGGGGTCTTTTATGTTTCCATACAAATTGTAAAATTTTTTGTTCTAGTTCTGTGGAAAATGCCATTGGTAGTTTGATGGGGATTGCATTGAATCTGTAGATTGCTTTGGGTAGTAGAGTCATTTTCACAGTGTTGATTCTTCCAATCCAAGAACATGGTATATCTCTCCATCTATTTGTATCACCTTTAATTTATTTCATCAGTGTCTTATAATTTTCTGCATACAGGTCTTTTGTCTCCTAAGGTAGGTTTATTCCTAGGTATTTTATTCTTTTTGTTGCAATGGTAAATGGGAGTGTTTTCTTAATTTCACTTTCAGATTTTTCATCATTAGTGTATAGGAATGCAAGAGATTTCTGTGCATTTATTTTGTATCCTGCTACTTTACCAAATTCATTGATTAGCTCTAGTAGTTTTCTGGTAGCATATTTAGGATTCTCTAAGTATATTATCATGTCATCTGCAAACAGTGACAGCTTTACTTCTTCTTTTCCGATTTGGATTCCTTTATTTCTTTTTCTTCTCTGATTGCTGTGGCTAACACTTCCAAACCTATGTTGAATAATAGTGGTGAGAGTGGGCAACCTTGTCTTGTTCCTGATCTTAGAGGAAATGGTTTCAGTTTTTCACCGTTGAGGACGATGTTGGCTGTGGGATTGTCATACATGGCCTTTATTATGTTGAGGAAAGTTCCCTCTATGCCTACTTTCTGGAGGGTTTTTATCATAAATGGGTGTTGAATTTTGTCCAAAGCTTTCTCTGCATCTATTGAGATGATCATATGGTTTTTCTCCTTCAATTTGTTAATATGGTGTATCACATTGATTGATTTGCGTATTTGAAGAATCCTTGCATTCCTGGGATAAATCCCACTTGATCATAGTGTATGATCCTTTTCATGTGCTGTTGGATTCTGTTTGCTAGTATTTTGTTGAGGATTTTTGCATCTATGTTCACCAGTGATATTGGCCTGTAGTTTTCTTTCTTTATGACATCTTTGTCTGCTTTTGGTATCAGGGTGATGGTGGTCTTGTAGAATGAGTTTGGGAGTGTTCCTCCCTCTGCTATATTTTGGAACAGTTTGAGAAGGATAGGTGTTAGCTCTTCTCTAAATGTTTGATAGAATTCGCCTGTGAAGCCATCTGGTCCTGGGCTTTTGTTTGTTGGAAGATTTTTAATCACAGTTTTAATTTCAGTGCTTGTGATTGGTCTGTTCATATTTTCTATTTCTTCCTGGTTCAGTCTCGGAAGGTTGTGCATTTCTAAGAATTTGTCCATTTCTTCCAGGTTGTCCATTTTATTGGCATAGAGTTGCTTGTAATAATCTCTCATGATCCTTTGTGTTTCTGCAGTGTCAGTTGTTACTTCTCCTTTTTCATGTCTAATTCTACTGATTTGAGTCTTCTCCTTTTTTTTCTTGACGAGTCTGGCTAATGGTTTATCAATTTTTTTTATCTTCTCAAAGAACCAGCTTTAAGTTTTATTGATCTTTGCTATCGTTTCCTTCATTTCTTTTTCGTTTATTTCTGATCTGATCTTTATGATTTCTTTCCTTCTGCTAACTTTGTGGGTTTTTTGTTCTTCTTTCTCTAATTGCTTTAGGTGTAAGGTTAGGTTGTTTATTTGAGATGTTTCCTGTTTCTTGAGGTAGGATTGTATTGCTATAAACTTCCCTCTTAGAACTGCTTTTGCTGTATCCCATAGGTTTTGGGTCGTCGTTTTTTTTTTTTTTATTTCCTCTTTGATTTCTTCAGTGATCTCTTGGTTAACAAGTAGTGTATTGTTTAGCCTCCATGTGTTTGTATTTTTTTACAGATCTTTTCCTGTAATTGATATCTAGTCTCATAGCATTGTGGTTGGAAAAGATACTTTATTATTTCAATTTTCTTAAATTTACCAAGGCTTGATTTGTGACCCAAGGTATGATCTATCCTGGAGACTGTTCCATGAGCACTTGAGAAAAATGTGTATTCTGTTGTTTTTGTATGGAATGTCCTATAAATATCAATTAAGCCCATCTTGTTTAATGTATCATTTAAAGCTTGTGTTTCCTTATTTATTTTCATTTTGGATGATCTGTCCATTGGTGAAAGTGGGGTGTTAAAGTCCCCTACTATTATTGTGTTACTGTCGATTTCCCCTTTTATGGCTGTTAGTATTTGCCTTATGTATTGAGGTGCTCCCATGCTGGCTGCATAAACATTTACAGTTGTTACATCTTCTTCTTGGATTGATCCCTTGATCATTATGTAGTGTCCTTCTTTGTCTCTTGTAATAGTCTTTATTTTAAAGTCTATTTTGTCTGAGAATTGCTACTCCAGCTTTCTTTCGATTCCCATTTGCATGGAATATCTTTTTCCAACCCCTCACTTTCAGTCTGTATGTGTCCCTAGGTCTGAAGTGGGTCTCTTGTAGACAGCATATATGTGGGTCTTGTTTTTGTATCCATTCAGCCAGTCTATGTCTTTTGTTTGGAGCATTTAATCCATTTACATTTAAGGTAATTATTGATATGTATGTTCCTATTATCATTTTCTTAATTGTTTGGGGTTTGTTTTTGTAGGTCTTTTCCTTCTCTTGTGTCTCCTGCCTAGAGAAGTTCCTTTAGCATTTGTTGTAAAGCTGGTTTGGTGGTGCTGAATTCTCTTAGCTTTTGCTTGTCTGTAAAGGTTTTAATTTCTCCATCAAATCTGAATGAGATCCTTGCTGGGTAATCTTGGTTGTAGGTTTTTCTACTTCATCACTTTAAATATTTCCTGCCACTCCCTTTTGGCTTGCAGAGTTTCTGCTGAAAGATCAGTTGTTAACCTTATGGGGATTCCCTTGTGTGTTATTTGTTGTTTTTCCCTTGCTGCTTTTAATATTTGTTCTTTGTGTTTAATTTTTGATAGTTTGATTAATATGTGTCTTGGCATGCTTCTCCTTTGATTTATGCTGTATGGGACTCTCTGTGCTTCCTGGACTTGATTAACTATTTCCTTTCCCGTATTAGGGAAGTTTTCAACTATAATCTCTTCAAATATTTTCTCAGTCCCTTTCTTTTCTCTTCTTCTTCTGGGACCCCTATAATTCGAATGTTGGTGCGTTTAATGTTGTCCCAGAGGTCTCTGAGACTGTCCTCAATTCTTTTCATTCTTTTTTCTTTATTCTGCTCTGCAGTAGTTATTTCCACTATTTTATCTTCCAGGTCACTTATCCATTCTTCTACCTCAGTTATTCTGCTATTGATCCCTTCTAGAGAATTTTTAATTTCACTTATTGTGTTGTTCATCACTGTTTGTTCTGCTCTTTAGTTCTTCTAGGTCCTTGTTAAACGTTTCTTGTATTTCTCTATTGTATTTCCAAGATTTTGGATCATCTTTACTATCATTATTCTGAATTCTTTTTCAAGTAGACCGCCTATTTCCTCTTCATTTGTTACGTCTGGTGGGTTTTTGCTTTGCTCCTTCATCTGCTGTGTGTTTCTCTGTCTTCTCATTTTGCTTAACTTATTGTGTTTGGGGTCTCCTTTTCGTAGGCTGCAGGTTCGTAGTTCCCGTTGTTTTTGGTGTGTGTCCCCAGTGACTAAGGTTGGTTCAGTGGGTTGTGTAGGCTTCCTGGTGGAGGGGACTGGTGCCTGTGTTCTGGTGGATGAGGCTGGATCTTGTCTTTCTGGTGGGCAGGTCCAAGTCTGGTGGTGTGTTTTGGGGTGTCTGTGGCCTTATTATGATTTTTAGGCAGCCTCTCTGCTAATGGATGGGGTTGTGTTCCTGTCTTGCTAGTTGTTTTGCATAGGGTGTCCAGCACTGTTGCTTGCTGGTCGTTGAGTGAAGCTGGGTCTTGGCGTTGAGATGGAGATCTCTGGGAGATTTTCTCCGTTTGATATTATGTGGAGCTGGGAGGTTTCTTGTGGACCAGTGTCCTGAAGTTGGCTCTCCCACCTCAGAGGCACAGCCCTGACACCTGGCTGGAGCAGCAAGAGCCTTTAAGACACATGGCTCAGAATAAAAGGGAGAAAAAAAAGAAAGAAAGAAGGAAAGAAGATAAAATAAAATAAAGTTAAATAGAATAAAGTTATTAAAATAAAAAATAATTATTAAGAAAAAAAATTTTTTAAGTAAAAACAAACAAAAAAATGGACAGACAGAACCCTAGGACAAATGGTAAAAGCAAAGCTATACAGACAAAATCACACACAGAAGCATACACATACACACTCACAAAAAGAGAAAAAGGGAAAATATATATATATATATATATATATATATATCTTTGCTCCCAAAGTCCACCTTCTCAATTTGGGAAGATTCGTTGTCTATTCAGGTATTCCACAGATGAAGGTACATCAAGTTGACTGTGGAGATTTAATCCGCTGCTCCTGAGGCTGCTGGGAGAAATTTCCCTTTCTCTTCTTTGTTTGTACAGCTCCCAGGGTTCAGCTTTGGATTTGGACACGCCTCTGCGTTTAGGTCCCCTGAGGGTGTCTTTTCTTCGCTCAGACGGGATGGGGTTAAAGGAGCAGCTGATTCGGGGGCTCTGGCTCACTCAGGCCGGGGGGAGGGAGGGGTACGGATGCGGGGCGAGCCTGCGGCGGCAGAGGCCGGCGTGACGTTGCAGCAGCCTGAGGCGCGCCGTGTGTTCTCCCGGGGAAGCTGTCCCTGGATCACGGGAGCCTGGCAGTGGCGGGCAGCACAGGCTCCCGGGAGGGGCGGTGTGGATAGTGACCTGTGCTCGCACACAGGCTTCTTGGTGGCGGCAGCAGCAGCCTTAGTGTCCCATGCCCATCTCTGGGGTCCGCGCTGATAGCCATGGCTCACGCCCGTCTCTGGAGCTCCTTTAAGTGGCGCTCTTAATTCCCTCTCCTCACGCACAGGAAAGAAAGAGGCAAGAAAAAGTCTCTTGCCTCTTCGGCAGCTTCAGACTTTTTCCTTGACTCCCTCCCGGCTAGCTGTGGCGCACTAGCCCCTTCAGGCTGTGTTCACGCCGCCAACCCCAGTCCTCTCCCTGCGATCCGACCGAAGCCCGAGCCTCAGCTCCCAGCCCCCGCCCGCCCCGGGCGGGTGAGCAGACAAGCCTCTCGGGCTGGTGAGCGCTGCTCGGCGCCGAGCCTCCGTGCGGGAGTCTCTCCGCTTTGCCCTCCGCACCCCTGCGGCTGCGCTCTCCTCCGTGGCTGTGAAGCTCCCCCCTCCGCCACCCGCAGTCTCCGCCCGCGAAGGGGCTTCCTAGTGTGTGGAAACCTTTCCTCCTTCACGGCTCCCTCCCACTGGTGCAGGTCCCATCCCTATTCTTTTGTCTGTTTTTTCTTTTACCCTACCCAGGTACGTGGGGAGTTTCTTGCCTTTTGGGAGGTCTGAGGTCTTCTGGCAGCGTTCAGTAGGTGTTCTGTAGGAGCTGTTCCACATGTAGATGTATTTCTGATGTATTTGTGGGGAGGAAGGTGATCTCCGCATCTTACTCTTCCGCCATCTTGAAGCTCCTCCTCTATCCTTATAACTTGATGCTTTCATTATTACAGGATATATTTTCTTAAGGCTTGAATAAAGTATGTGACTATTTTAAAAAATTTCTTCTAATCTCCTTTCTATAAATCCACTCTAGACTCTCAAATTTAGCCTTTGATTTTTTTCCTTTTATTAATTTACCCACTCTACAAATATATATTTACTGCTATTAATATACCTGATCCTGAGACACTTTCCTGGATCCTTTATTTTTAGTTACTATTCAAACATTAAAGTGCTTCTTAATAAATGGTCATTTTCCACACATACCTACAATCCAATTCATCTCCCATTGCCTACTATAGTAGCTAAAACACCACATAAGCATTTCATGCCTGAATCTGTGAGAAGGAATGAATCATTTCTAGAAGTCACCTAGTTTGCCTTGGGTCGGGACTTTTCATTTGGCCAGAGAAAACACCCCATGCAAGGAACACTAGGAAATTATAAGTGGAAGAACCTTGATTAGCTTCTTGTCTTTCTTCCCAAAATCAAACCCTCAAGGAAGACCAGATTGCATTTCCCTCATATGTAAGTAGAACTGCATTTGAAAACTTAGTCTTCACCCTAGTGAGCTGAAGGCACAAGATAAATGGCTGTGCAGGCTAAACAACATCCAGGGGGAATCAAGCAGTATTGGCAGATTTCCTATGTACTACTGACAGCACACTCCTATCTAAGAAATCCTCATAGACACTCTGCATAAACTCTCACACAGGAGAGACAGTGATAGAGATAGCTGCCTTTCACATATAAATAGAATGTCATTTTCTAACTGTAACAAGGACATATTCTTTGCAATGGTTGGAAGGCACAAACCCCAACCTAAATAGTAATCCAATACTCAGGAGGACAATATGACAGAGAAGAGGCACTACAAAAATAAAGATCATGATCTTTGGAGTCAGAGAGACATGGATCCACAGTGTGGCTCTATCTTGTAGCTTTATGTTGACTTTGGGTAAGTTACTTAATGCTATAAAAGCCTTGCTCCCCTCATCCGTAAGTCATAATATGCATACCTCATAATATGTATATTCTTATGGCTGTTGTAATCATTAAATGAGTATTAAACACAGAGTATGGCACTTGCCACATAGTAAATTCTCAGTGAAGTATCTTATTACTATAATGATCAAAGGAACTTCAATTTCTCCATTGGTCCTTTGATCACGTAGAAATATACTGGATTACATTCAAAAAGTATTACACAAAACTACAAAAGGCCTAGGAAAAACAGTTAGCCATGAGATAAAGACAACATAGATGAAAAATGCAGCGAAGCTCAGAATATAGAAAGCTCACGATAGAATAGAGACCCAAAAAGTAGTCCAGAAGACATATTTCAGGGCTATATTGTGAATCTGGGGGTCAAAATAACTAGAAGAAAATAAAAAGTACAAGTAGAAAGATAAATCAAAAAGACTGGTAAGCCTGGAGTTTGAATATCGCTAAGATTATGGTCTCCAAGTTCCTCTGGAGATAAGAAAAAGTAACAAGAATGGTTTTGACATGTCTGAGTGTTCTGTATGTGGTGGGGATGGGGGAGACTTAGGAGAGGATGGTGATAAAAAGATGAATTAGTGGAGGAACATCACAGTCATGTTCTTCCGTAACTTCAGCTTTATATGAGAATTTCACTCATCAGGAGTATATGGGTACAGGAGGCTACACAACTACATTAAAGCAGTTAATTCAAATAAATCTGATACTCAAATGCCTAGAATTCCTCAGTTCAGTATGCTGAAGACAGAAATCTATTACTAGGGTCCAGGGGCTCTATTTTAAAGTCCAATGGTTATTTTAGAATGGAGGATAAAGTCATAGGCTTATTGATTTATAATGTACTGGGTTACCACTAAAGACAAAAATAATAATAATAAGACTCAATTCTCCATTATCCACACCAACAAAATCAAACACTGACACAGATAATTCAAAGACTCTTGTGTAGCTTTTCTTTTCTTCAGAGATTAGATTTCCTGTCCTTTTCATTTCTGGTTCAATTCCTGGCTGCTGAGAGGTTCTGCACTTTCTCTCAGCTGCCTTAGCACTCCTCACATCTCTCCTGAGGGCCTTGGGTCAGTCAGCCAGTCAGCAAAAATTTATGGGACATATCCCGTGCACAGGCTCAGGGCAGTGGGGCAGGCACAACTTTAACTCAACTGCAACAGAACGCTAATAAAATATGCAGAGAGACACACCACTCTGAATGGAGAAGAGATCAGCCACGAGAATTCTAAATGGAAAAAGTGAATTTCCATTCCTTCTCCTTTAGCATTTCTGAATAAGTCATTTTCAGTCTTCAAGAGGTTCAGATGTTAAATTCTGGGAAACAAGACTCTAGAGTGTCTGGTAAATAAATCCTGGTTTTATTACAGCACTGGCTCTATTTTTGCAAGGTGAATACAGTCCTCAACAGAACAGTATCAGAAATCTAGAGGCAGTGTGGCACAGTACAAAGATTCCTGGGCCTGAAATCAGAAAATATGTGTGGAAATAAGGCTGTGCCATATTCTCTCAGTGTGACCTTAGGCAAATTGTTTTTCTTTAAGACTGTTTTCAAGATGATTTTAGATATTTGAGGAGATAACATAAGTAAAAGCATTTTATTAAAAGTACAGCGCTATTCATTCATGCATTATCATTCAATATGAGTTATTTTACTTTAACATCAGTGAATTTTCCTTACTATTGTCACAATTAAATATATATAATCAACACTGTGTACTTATTAGCTTAGCATTGGCTTACCAAAAAAAGTATAAATACAACCCTTCACCATGAAAAAGAAACCCCTAACATTTAGGTGAATTCTAAGTTACTGCTCATACTTTACTTGACTATTTATCTCCAAAGAAGACAAAATTACTGAAGGTTTGTCAGTGGAACTTCTGAAAAATGGCAATCAGTTTTGTTTAAGCCCTAAAATACAAAGCATTCCAAGGTCTTGGGACACATTGGAATAAATGTTCTGGAATGAGCAAAGACACAAAATCTGAGCAGCATTTAGTCAAATTCCTTAATCATTGGGCATTCCCTTTTTTTTTTTTTTTTTCTTCACCAGTCTCTTATTTTCTCATTTCACTTGTTATCCTCAAAAGATCATACTCTACATAAACCTATTATCAACAAGAGTAGATTATGTAAATTATCCATGTAAATGTATTTAAACAATTAAAGCCACATAGATATTCAAAGTTAAAGAACAAAAGCAAAGAAACACGGGCTTCCCTGGTGGCACAGTGGTTGGGAATCCGCCTGCCAATGCAGGGGACACGGGTTCGTGCCCTGGTCCGGGAAGATCCCACATGCCGCGGAGCGGCTGGGCACGTGAGCCACAACTACTGAGCCTGCGCGTCTGGAGCCTGTGTTCCGCAACGGGAGAGGCCGCGACAGTGCGAGGCCCGCGCACCGCGATGAAGAGTGGCCCGCGCTCACCGCAACTGGAGAAAGCCCTTGCACAGAAACGAAGACCCAACACAGCCAAAAATAAATAAATAAATAAAATTGGTTAATTTAAAAAACAAAAAAAAAAGCAAAGAAACACTAATTCTAATTAAAGAGCAATCACACAACAGGCATAAGGTCTCCTAGTACCAGTTAGTAAGGGGCTTTTTCACACCTACTGTGCATATTTATGTATTTCACTTAGTTACTTTAATGCTTATAGACTTGCATATGTCAAATATAAACATAAAAGCTCCTTAAAATTGATTCGGGTTTTTTTCTACAAATTGTCCCTCTTTAAAGTACATCTGCATACTTGAATCATTATATTAACGCAATCCAGTCAGAAACTAACATCATCTAGTCCTGCTCATTATTATGGGAATATCAGGATCTGCAGCTGCCTTCCGTTAAGGCTATCAGACTAGACTTTCATTTGCAGAAGGAGACCCATTGATTGTGTCAAAAAACATCAGTTTTGTCCTTTAATGACCCACAAGCTCCTTTCAAAAGCAGTTCAGTAATGGTTACTACATTAAAACTTCAAACATGCACAACCTTAAGATGGGGTTCTAAAGCACCACTTTCATCAGCATTGCAGGGTCATGTGGAAGGAATAATGTTGGTCTGGGAACCAGACATCTGGCTGCTAGTGCAGACTCTGTTACTAACTGATTGCATGACCTTAGGCATAGGGTTGCCATAAAAATACAGGACATCCAGTTAAATTTCAATTTCAATTCAACAATTTCGTTTTAGTGTAAGCATGTCCCAAATATTACATGGGACATACTTATGATAAAGAAAAAATTCACTGGTTATCTGAATTTCAAATTTAACTGGGTAGCCTATATTTTTATTTGTTACATCTGGCAACCGTCCTTGGGCAAGCTAATGATGGCTTCATCATTTGAGAAGTGCAGGGGTTGGACAGAATGACCTCTACGTGAGACACCATTAAAAAATATTAAGTTCATAGATAAGCAGGAGGCAAAACTCACCATATTTGTTTTCCCTAGTTATTAGGCAGAAATTCATAAAATCATTCACATTTAAAACCAAGCAAGCTAAGCCTAATGGTGGAAATAGATACAGTATCTCTATAAATTTCCAACATGGAAATGCTCAGGCATTTTAATAGCTTTTGTATTTGCCATCTATTGCTACATAATAAATTACCCCAAAACTTAGTGGCTCAAAATAACATTTATTATCTCACATTTCTGTGGGTCAGAAATCCATGAACAGCTTAACTGGGTCCTCTGGCTCAGGATCTCACAAGACTATAATGAAGGTTTTAGCTGGGACTATAGCCAGCTCAAGTGTCAGATAAAGAAGGACACACTTCCAAACTTATGTGATTGTTGACAGGATTCAATACCTTGTGGGTTGTTGGACTGAGGGCCTCAATTCCTTGCTGGCTCTTGCTTGGAGGCTGCCTTCAGTTTCTTGCCACATGAGCCTCCCCATAGGGTAGCTTACAACACAGCAGCTTGCTTCATCAGAGCAAGCAAGCAAGAAAAGCCAAAGAGAGAGCAAGCAAGGCAGAAGTCACAGTCTTTTACAACTTAATCTCAGAAGTAATATGCCATCACATATACTATATTCTATTTGTTAAAAGCAAGTCAGTAAGTTCAGCCCACAATCAAGGGGAGAGGATCATATTGTAAAAAATTAATGAACAGAAATCTCAAATAAAGTCAGGAGACCAGAAGGGGGAGCTCTCAAATCCTGTGGTGATAGCGGAGCCCAACAGGAAGAAGAAAGACTCCTCTTTTTTCCTGGCAAGGATTCAGCCAATGAAAAGCCATGGACTCTTTGTTTACTATAGCCCTCCCAACTTCCTTTTCCTCTCTATAAATGAGTTCTCCTTCCCTTACCATGCAGGGGACTTGCAGGTGGCTCGCCATGGTTGCAAACCCCGAATTGCAATTCTTTCCTGCTCTCAAATAAACCCATTTTTTGCCAGAGAAATAAGTGGCAGTTTATATGTTTTAGATCAACATATAAACTGTTATATTGTATTCACAATACAAAATGTGAATACCAGGAGGTGGGGAATCATTTTACATACCATCTACCATACCTTAAAAATGTTTTTTCCTGGAAAAATGACCAAACAGCTATTCTTACTTAACTATAATTTATAATTAGTTAAAATGGAGCCTCTGTACTTGGGCCCTTAAGAAATTAGTGGCCAATATTAAAGACATCATTATTGAATGAATCATTGAATCATTATTGTAAGTACATCCCATAGAAAGAGACAGCTTTCTTCTTTCTAAAGATCTCAAATATATACGCTTCTTTTTCAGTGTCAAACATGCAGATAGAGATTTGCTTTATTCCTTTTTCAAAAGGTAGAGTCACAATTTAGACATACAAAAATATATCTTTATTAATCCAAACTTACCAGGCTTATTAAGTCCTTATTTCCATTAATGGTATAACACCCCTACTCTTGCCCTTTACTTGATAGTTTCTGGTTTTAAATTACTATTTTGGGTTAATAATCAGTCAACTTAGGACTTAAATTTAGGTCAAATTTAACTAGTGGCTCTCAAATTTAATCATGAAGAAAATTTATCTTGGGATGTATATTATTAGTTCCCTAGGGCTGCCACAAAAACTATTACAAACCAAATGGCTTAAAACAGAAATTTATTCTCTCAGAGTTCTGGAGGCTAGAAGTTTGAAATCAAGGTTTTGGAAGGGCCATGCTCTCTGCAGGCTCTAGATGAGGATCCTTCCTTGCCTCTTCCCAACTTCTGGTGTTGCCATTAATGCTTGGCATTCTTTGGCTTGTAGATGCATCACTCCAATCGCTGCCTCTGTGTTCAAATGGTGTTTGTCGCTCTGTCTTTTGTATTTTCACATGGTGTTCTTTCTCTGTCATCTCTGTATACAAGGTTCCCTCGTTTTATTAAGATACCGGTCACTGGATTAGGGCTCAGCCTAATCCAGTAGGAACCATCTTCACTTGACTACATCTGCAAAGACCTTATTTCCAAATAAGGTCATTCACAAATACCAGGAGTTAGGATTTTAACACCTCATTTTGGGGGACACAACACACAACAGAGTTCTTGGTAAAGATGTAGATTCCCACCCAACAAGAATTTTCCATCCCCCAGGGATTTTGATTCTATGGGTCTTGGAAGGGGTTTAGGGATCTGCTGTTTTGAGAAGCTCTGTATGTTCTCTGGGAATGGTGCACAGAGAACACTTGGGCAAACTCTGCTCAAGCCAACCAGCTGCACTCTTCCACTAACTGTTGTTAGACAAACAACAGTTAAAAGCCTCCAGGCTTTGTCTTCAAGATCCTCTTAATGAGAAAATTTAGATGAGGGACAGGGTGGCAAAATGAATAAAAGAGTAAGGTTAGCATCAAAGGACACAAGTCTGAATACTGGCTCTACCCCAGCCATGTCACTGTAATTCAGTCCCTGAACCTCTATTTCTTCAACTGCATCACTGAGTTTCTCTTGGAATTATCAATAAATGAAATAACATTTGCAAAGTATCTAGCCAGTTCAAAATAATATTACACTATTAGGATTGAAAAATGGCAATAAAAGGTACCCATGCCATTTAATCTAGTAATTCCTCTTTATTAATCATTTATTTAACAAAAATTTATGAAGTACACACCATATGCCAGACAGTGAGCTTGGCACTGGGGTAATTGTGAACAATAAATATAGTCCATACTTCATATTCTGGAGGAACTATAACTTAAGGAAATAATCTAAAATATTAAAAGAAATAATAAACATAAAACTATTCATGGCAACATTAATAAAATAATAGAGACAATAAATATCTAACAGAAAAATTTTTTATCCACTGAATGAAACACTCTGCAGGCATGGACTGAAGACTATGTAGTAATCTGGAAAAATGCTTTTCATGTGAAATAAAAATTAGGGTACAAAATTGCATGTATACCATGATTACAAATACATAAAAATAGAACTGTATTATAGGAGGAAAAAAATGGACTAAAACTGACCAAAATGAAAAATGAAATAGTGGTAAAGATAATGAGATAGCATTATTAGTCTTTTTTTTTTTTAATTTTTGTACTTAATGGATGGAACCATTAGTTTCCTTATCTATTTGAGTTTGTTTTTTCTTTGGGGGATTTTAAATTTTTTCTACAGAGGGATTGTTTTTGAAATCAGAAAAAAAAAAAACCCACATTTTAAAAATTACTTGCATACTATCTGGTTACAGTGCCTGACAGACAGTAAATCTGCAAATGTCAGGTAGATCTGGCATTCTCCAAGTTTATGAGTTCCTCCTTGGGGCACAGAGCTCAAACGAATCTCTCCCAAGGCCAGATGAACCAGGATCCTATCCAACATGCCATTGTGCTTCCCTCCTGTCCCCAAATATGTTTCTGAGGGGGCCCAGTATTTTGCTGGTCTTTCTAACTGGAACATCACCTACACTGACAACAGGCACTCAGCTGATGTCTGTAGAATTGAACTGAAATTCTTTAAATGACTCCACGATTCCTTTTCCTAATTGTAACTGACACTTTGGAGCATATCACACAATAACTAGATTCAAATTATTTTTCCCAGGTGTATTACTTTTGGCTTCACTCACACTGACACACTGACAGGCAGCTTTCTCACTGCCCAGCGCTGCAAGCTTGGTGAGGCAGAGGGACGGGTTCTACTCGCAACATTTTGACCACCAAGGACCCTCTCACTCCCACTCCTCCCCCAGCCCTAACTCCAAATTTCTAAGATATTTACAAAATTGCTTTTATTAAATAACTCATCTCCCTGTTTATTAAAGATAAAAACTAACTCCTAGGGACCTCCCTGGTGGTGCAGTGGTCACGAATCCACCTGCCAATGCAGGGGACACGGGTTCGAGCCCTGGTCCGGGAAGATCCCACGTGCCACGGAGCAACTAAGCCCGTGCGCCACAACTACTGAGCCTGTGCTCTAGAGCCCGTGAGCCACAACTACTGAGCCCACGTGCCACAACTACTGACGCCCGTGCTCCCAGAGCTCGTGTTCCAAAACAAGAAGCCACCACAATGAGAAGCCCGTGCACTGCAACGAAGATTAGCCCCCGCTCACCACAACTAGAGAAAGCCCACGTGCAGCAACGAAGACCAGCCCCCGCTCACCACAACTAGAGAAAGCCCACGTGCAGCAACGAAGACCCAACGCAGCCAAAAATAAATAAAATAAAATAAATTTATATACTAAAAAAAAAACTAACTACTAGTCAGAATTTTAGACAAATATGAGATAGTAAAATTCTAACTGAGAGCAAGTATACTTGACCCTTTGGTTATCCTGCACAATGATTTTTGTGGGTAAATATATGGCTTTCATTAGGATTTTTACAATTTTGAAAGTAACGGTTGTATTTCCATTACATTGCCCCTGATACCTAAGGATCCCAAGTAGGAAAAATTTTGCCCAAAGACAAATCTCACTTAAGACCCCATGATCCACTCAGAGAGAAGTTTGAAAGGCCCAAATAAACTGTTTTCTAGCTATGGTCACTTCAACCTTTGGTAGACAAAAGGCAGTTCTTCTCATTGCTAAGTCTTGCATTTGGTGTCTGAGGGGAAGATTCGTTTTCCTTTAGAGTGGAAAGAATCTATCACATGAAGAGGAGGGCTGAGTGGAGTCCTTATTTGTGCTGAGGTTGTCGGTCTTCTTGGTTTAAGTAGGGTTGTAAGGGTAAACTGGGCAGAGTGCCCGAGGCCCAGAGCAGAGCTCTGAGTTTATAATCAATGATTATAAAAAACATTCCCCAGTGTGCTTTAACTCCTTCTTAATATATTAACACATTTTTATTCAACATTTTGCAACCAAGGTAATAATTATAAACATCATTGTCCTAGCTGAGTTCTCCCAGAAACAGACTCTGAGAAAAGTATTCCAAGGAAAATAATTTGTAACATATAAGAAATATGTAGAAAATAGAAGGATAATATTTTAAAATAGAGAAAAAATGATATAGGGAAGGGAAGTTAGAAAATAAAGCCATTATTAAGACATCTACCACAGAAGCTACTCCCTCAGAGAAATTCTGGAAATATGACAGTGTCATTTTTATCATTTTTCAACGTACACTGCATTTAATACTATGATATATTGTGGTCATAGTAGAAAATTTTAGTTTCTACCCTCAGATATATGCTAGAAACTGCCTTTGGATAAATAAATCTCTATTTAATTTTCTTGTAATTATTTTTTTTTTCCCTAAAAGCAAGGATTTCACAAAAACTCATTTGGGTTTCTGGTTTAGGGTACACTAAGAGGTGATAAGATATAGTTGTTAGGAACCCCATGTCTGGAGCCTGAGTTCAATACTGTACTCAGACACTTACTAACTGTGCACCTTAAGCAAGTTACTTAACCTCTCTCCGCTTCAATATCTTCATCTATAACATGAAAATAATAATTTTACTTACTTAATAGTGCTGTGGAAAATTTGCATGAGTTAATATGAATAACCTAGAGAAGTAACTGGCTCATAATGAGCCCCATATAAGCGTTAGCTGTTATTTATTTTTTCACTCAGCCATTTAAGCAGCCTATACTCTGGGCCAGGGACTCTTTTGACCCTCTAGCTGTACATATCAATAAGATATATGACAGTCCTCTAGGAACTCAACAGTTTAGTAAAACAGACGAATAACAATAGTAGATGGGCAAATTAAACAGATGGTAAGAAATTTAAGTGTGACTGAAATTTAGAGTGTTTTGCGGGAAGAAGTGTTGGGTTAGGACTAGGGAATAAAGGTCTCTGCTCACCAGGTGAAGATTATTGACTTTTCTTCTATAAAGAATGAGAAGGAGGAAGTGGTGTTTTTTGTTTTGTTTTGTTTTGACTTTGCAGAAAGTGACATCTCAAATTTGTTTCTTAGAAAAAGAATTCAGTCATTAATGTGAAGGATTGATTGAAATCAAAGAAGCAAAGAGTCTGCTGTGGATACAGTCTAAGTCAGAGGCAAGGCAAGTGGGCTTCCCCTGAGGCAAGGGCAGTGGGAACAAGAATAATGGCAGGTTGCAGGAAGCTTTTGTTGGTGGTGACAATCGGGTAGGTTTAGGCAGAGAAGAGGGAGGGGTTAAGAAGGAGGCTATGAGTTCCTGCTCTTGAAATTTGGCTGGCCACAATATTAATAGGCAGCAGGGTTACAGAAACATCGGGTTTTGGCCAGGGGTTAGGGGACCATGATGAGGTTGGATAATGACAAGCAAGTTTGAGGAGCCTACAGAACAGTCATGCAGAGGCGTCTATTTGGGTCTCTTGGATTTGGGAGACATCAACATGTGAGTATGTAAGTAGATGATATCACCCAGAAGTTATGTGGTATTTGGAAAGAAATTAGATGACACCCTGGTGCCTCAATCACACCAAAATAAACATATGAGTTGGGTGTACCTACTAAGCTGAATGACATCTCCCATTCCCAGATTTTCAATGGCTGAATCTTATACGAAACCACTGAATAACACTTTCTCTTTCATGTTTCCAATAACGTTCTGTCCATTTTATTTTATGATGGTGCTCCAATATATCCACTCTAAAACTGAGAGGATAAGTTAAATCTTGATTCAAAATATATGAGCCATAATTATCATGCAGTTGTTAGAGATTAATCTGTCAGTTATCATTTGATTTCCAAGACTGCACTATGATTGTTTCTTTCTCCCTTGTTACTGTGTATGTATTTATCCCAAGGTTGTACCATTGAGAAAGACTTTCCTAGATAAAGGAGGCCTGTGTTTCAAGCAAGGATCCTATCTTTAACTGTGCTCCTCTGCTAAAACTCTAAAATAATGAGGCTAGATTTTTATTTAAAAAGAGAAAGCAGCACACATATATCTAAGTGTTTCCACCTTCAAAGTGGTGATCATTTAGAAGGACAGACATTTTCTCCCAAGATGCTGCCATTTCTCAGCATCTCAAAACAGCATTAGAATTCTTTAAGAATAATCATCAAAGCCTGTCACTCTTATTTTAATGTACTTAATGACCGCACATTCTTTTTATTTAAAGTTGGATTTGATTTTTATGACCAACTAAACATCATTTTCAGCAAGTAATTAAGGTAAACAAGTAAGTTCAAGAGTGAAGCATAACCATAAAACAATGATGATAGTTTTCTTCTATTTTCCTAGTGCTATAGGCAAATCCCAAACACAAAGTCTAAACATCACTGTATACTTGGCCTAAATGACCATTTTGAAGGAATAAGCATTAAATTACATGTTCCAATCCATTCATTAAAACGGAAAAATCAATCTCATTACTTTGTTATAAAATCTTACTATTTCACTACTCTTTCAGATTTTCTAATCAAAAACTTCAACAAGATCTCCCAAAGAAATTAATTTCAGACAAATTTTAATAGATGCTGAAGCTCTTAAAAAATATATTTACACTTAGTCCTTTGCACAATCATTAAGGTTTTCAAGACAACCCAATACAGATTGGTTTATTACTAATTTAAATCTCTTTGTCCTTTAATATATAATGTAACATTCTGTTATTTTTTAGTTTATCCCCTAAAACCACAACCTTAATTTAACCATACATCAGTGTTTTAGATAAAATAGCTGAAATGTTAATGAAAAATTCTAAAAAATACCACCGGCCAATTATTTATTAAAAATAAAATACCCCCTGGAAAAGAGTCACACAGATTGATCACAACTGAATGCTGTTCCCTTAAGGAAGAGCAATGACCTAAGTTTAATTGGTTCGCATAAAAGGAATTTTATTAGACAAATCTGACAGGAACCTTTGTCTGAATGTCATTTTATCTTTAGATTTTTCAACAACTACTTCCCTAAATACCTAATTATAGAGCAGTGTTTAATTATATACAAGTAGGCAATTTCTCTGTTTTTTAGTACTACTATGTTCTAGGAATGATGCTATGTAGTAAAGACACAGTGGAAAATAAGAGACAGAGACATTATCCTTATCCTTACTGTGTAATGTCTTGGAACGTACAGTGAATAATTTCTGATCCTAGATAGATTTTTAATTGTCCCTTTGTGCATTAAAAGGAATACTTACAATGATCAAACGTCACATACATTTCATTTTGATGAAAGCTTGGAGTATGATCACCAAAATCAAGTATGAGAAAATCTTCAATGGTCTTGACTTAATAAAAACATGTGCTAGTTTGATGGCAATACATGCTGATGTGTCTTATCAGCACATTTCTTCTGAGTGGCATTGTCTTATTGCATTTCAGGATCATAAACAGATGTTCTCCATTTGTGATTCACTGCTACCTTGGACTGATTTACTCCTCCTTTCCTGGGTAACTTGCCTATGGAAAATTTCCAAATTTATTTGGGATGTGGAACAAATAAAGGGCAGAGAGGGATGACAGAGGCATATTCCAAGGCATGAGGAGCACAACTTAATTTTTGAATAAAAGTTTGATAAAGCATTTGAACAGCTATTTCTACCTACAAACGCTTATCTATACAATACTTTTTTTTTTGAGCACTCACTATGAAGCAAGCATTCACCTTAACACTTTACATATATTGTTTCATTTAACAATCACAACTACCCCCAAAGGTAGATATTATTGTCCTTATTTTACAGATGGAGAAACTAAGGTTCAAAGAAGTGAAATAATCTGCCCAAAGTCACACAGCTTATATTTTCTGAAATTAGATTTAAACTCAGGTCTATCCAATTCTAAAGCCCAATTCTTAATGACTATGCTAGACTGCTTTATAACAAGAAGAAGAAGGAGGAGGACGAGGAGAAAGAAGTGAAGGAGGAGGAGAAGAAATGTTCTAGTGATCATTTTTGAAATTTATTGGTAAAGTCTGTTTTTACCATTCTAGTTAAACTTACTGCCAAACCAAATAAATTAAAAAGATAGTGGAGAAGTAGTTATCCACGTATGACTGAGTAGGACCCTATGGGGCCTTCCTTGGACAGACCCCTCCCCCCATATCCTCTGCTTTAGCTCCTCTCTGAAGAACCTTGATAATAGTATCTGATGCACAGTTCCTGAGTTGTTTTATAGATGCTAAAACCCTCACCAAATGGAAGAAATTAACTACTTGATGACCACGAGCATATAGCCCCCAGACCTACTGGTGCCTAAGGATTGATAATGTTAACCCCACGTGACACTGCCCTGTTACCTCACCATCAACCAATCAGAGAATTGTGAACAAGCTGATCACATACCCTGGGATGCCGCTCCCTCACCTTGCCTTTAAAAATGCTCTGCTGAATCCCATTGGGGAGTTTGGACTTTTAGAGCATTAGTTGTCCTGGACTCCTTGTACAGACCATTACAATAAATGCTGCACTTTCTTTCACCACAGCCCAGTGTCAGTAGAATGGCTTTACTGCTCATGGGTGAGCAGACCCAAGTTTGATTCAGTGACACATGTTTGACCTATATCCTAGATAAAACTAAGAAGAAATACTCTTTACAGTCCCAGGTAGGTTGTGGGTTCCCAGTAGCTAGTCATTTCAATTGTCATCTCTTTCCCATATTGAGTTGCCAAAAGCAATTTTAGTATCAAATCCTCACTGGTGGCAGTTCACAGATGTATTCACATTTTTCTACACACTAGGATCCAAAGCTATTACCATCTCTTTGAAGTAGATATCAAATTGATCCACAATGAGCAGGATAATTATTTTAGTCAATAGTTTCTACTCCAAACTCTTCAATCTTTTTATCAGACTACTGACAGAAGTAGAATTGACTGACTTCTTATCTAGCCAAGATATAAGGCCACAGTCCAAGAACTAGGATCAGGAGAGTGAAAACATGGGGCTGGTTGCACAGCATTATAGGAAAAGAACTTCCACAGGGAGAGAAAAACGATGAAGTCACAGACCCAGGGAGGAGCTGAATAACAAACAAGATCAAACAAGAATGTGGAACTATAATCCAATTTGAGCAAATCTTGGCATTTTTGGTAGGGCTGGAGAAACATCATCTCCAAGTTCAGACTGGGGCAATGTAACCATCAGTCCATAGCATTAACCCACATGATACTTGGATGCAGGGGAAGGGAGACAGAGCAGCAGTGAAGCCCTAGGGAAAGCCTAGCAAGACAGCCTCAAACTAAATGGCTGAGCTAAGGGCAATGTCAGGTGACAGAGAAGAGATTAAAAGGGGATTAAGACAAGCATGTGACCCAGACTTTCCCAAGTTCTCTCCAGAAATGATAGAATCCTTATCTTATCCCATTCTGTCCAATAGGTGAACCTAGAGTCAGGAAACTAGATCACCAAATTTAACCACTAAACAAACCAAACTATTTGAAAAGTAGGGCTTAAATGGGCCCCCGAATCTGACCTAGGCCAGTCTTACCCCTTTGAAACAGTTCATAGCACAAGAGAAGCTCACACAAGTCCATAATAAAGTCCCAACTTGGCGAAGCTGTTGAGGCTCTGGAAAGACCCCAAACATCTTCTTCTGGCAATTTCTGGGACGATGATAATGATGATGGTATTCAGGAGTATTTAATATGTACCAAGCACAATGTTAGGAACTATACACACAGAGATGAGTTTGACGGTTCTCAAACAGGTCCACTTTGGCATTTAGGGAGCATTTTGAGTTGTAATAATGAGTGGGGTCAGGATGGCATTTAGCAAGTATGAGCCAAGAATATAAACAGTCCCATACAATAAAGAATCAGCAAACTTGAAAATTCCAATAGTATCTCTTTTGACACAAACCTGATAGGTCAATCCTACTTAATCCCTTGAAACAGCTCTGTGAGTTAGTTCATTTGCTATTGATGATGTCACAATTGTCATCTTCACTTATTAAAGGAGAAAACTGAGGTTTAGAATAGTTAAGCAACTTATCCTTGATGGCTGCTCACATGGCTTATCAATGGCAGAACCAGGAGAACAATCCAGAAAGTCTAGCTCATTGTTTTGCATCCTTAAGCACTGAAATCCTGTCTACAAAATGACTCATGAGGGCTAAGTGTTAGGAAAATTCACAAAGGTAAGAGAAGTAGCAAGTGAAGAGCTGTCTATTTCAATTTTTGTCAATACACAAAAACTATTTCACTGTTTACTTTATGCTTGCCCAGTGCTGTCTCAACTCAAGGTAAGTACAAAAGGTAGTATATGCAAACTTTGGGAAGAAACTCATCCTGGCCAAAACCACCTCTAAATAGCTGTGCCTTTCCTTTCTATTTAATGCAATATAATGAAAAGCACACAGGATTGACTCAAAATTCTAAGTTTCTAATCTTGGATGGCCACTAGCAAATTTGGGCAAGTCAGTTTGAGCAAGCCTATTTCTCAGTTTTTTCCAAATATAAAACGAGAGGTCTGAATGATGTCCTAGATCTTTTCAAGATCTATGAGGTTTTTTTGCTTTGCTTTGAATGGCATATGAGGCTGGACATATAAACAACATATTTGGCTTCGGTAAATATGCATACCTTTTAGAAAAAGGATGATTACCTAGGGATAATGCTAAAAATTAGCTGACCTAAAGACAGTACAAAAATCTACCTTCAAAACTCCATCAGTGTCGGGCTTCCCTGGTGGCGCAGTGGTTAAGAATCCACCTACCAATGCAGGGGACATGAGTTCCAGCCCCAGTCCGGGAAGATCCCACATGCCGCGAAGCAACTAAGCCCAAGCTCCACAACTACTGAGCCCATGTGCCACAACTACTGAAGCCCGCATGCCTAGAGCCCGTGCTCCGCAACAAGAGAAGCCACCACAATTAGAAGCCCGCAACGAAGAGTAGCCTCCACTCGTCCCAACTAGAGAAAGCCTGCACACAGCAACGAAGACCCAACGCAGCCAAAAATAAAATTAATTAATTAAAAAAAAAAAACTCCAGGGACTTCCCTGGTGGTGCAGTGGTTAAGAATCCACCTGCCAATGCAGGGAACATGGGTTTGAGCCCTGGTCCGGGAAGATTCCCACATGCCACGGAGCAACTAAGCCCGTGCACCACATCTACTGAGCCTGTGCTCTAGAGCCCGCGAGCCACAACTACTGAGCTCGCATGCCTAGAGCCCATGCTCTGCAACGAGAGAAGCCACCGCAATAAGAAGACCGCACACCGCAATGAAGAGTAGACCCTGCTCGCCGCAACTAGAAAAAGCCTGTGCACAGTAATGAAGACCCAACGCAGCCAAAAATAAATAAATTTATATAAAAGAAAAAGTGCAAGGGAGATGGAAAATGTATTAAAAAAAAAAAAAACCCCATCAGTGTCCGTGGAGTACTGTGGACGCCCTGTGTTCACAGGACTCAGTTTTGCCTGTAAGAACACTGATATTTCACATGGGCTTCCCTAAAAGTTGTGAGACCCTTGGAGTACAAGATTAAGAAATGCTCTTACTTGATGGATTTGAGCTGTAAAATTTTAACAACTCACTGCTTACAAGAAAAGCAGAAAAAATGTAGTTGCTTTTGCTAAAGTTTTGCAGTACTGCTGATGCTTGCAATGTGGAATCCAGCATGAAGGGACAGAAGCATCCAAGTAAACACTTCCAGACACAGAGAGTTAGAAATTGTCCTCCTGCCTAGATGGATAGAAGATTATATGAATCCCTTTCCTGTATCTTCTCAGGAAATAGGGGGGAATAAGGTCAAAACTCTATGAACCAAGCATCCAAAATTCTTGCCAGAACAGAATGCCACACTAACCTCCTCAACAGACTGTCTCTTAAACTATGTAAATACGTAAAAATACATTTTTTAAATTCATAATTGGATTGAATCAAAGTGAAGACATACATACATGATTCTCACACATCTCTCTTTCTTTCTACTCTGCAATTCCTTAAATGGATTTTGATCTGAATGCACCTATATTTTAGTGAAGTATCTCCTTCCTGTCTTTTCTTCCGAACTGGAGATTATCTGATTGGAACCAAAGAGAGAACAAGCTCTTAGATTTTGACACGTTGTTCTCTGTGTATATTTTTTCCCATACTTCCTTATATAGATTAAAGCTAAACCACAGCTACAAACATCTTAACAGTGAATAACACATTTAAAAACTTGGTGGTGAGAACTAGTCTGCTTATAACTGTATTGAAAAATAAAAGGCTGTTTGTCTTTAAGAGGGGAAATTAACACCTCAAATGAGGGAGACAGAATGTGTTTTATAATTAAGAACATAAATGTAAGCCTAATTCAACACTAATTTCTGAAATCCTGGAGCTTATGTATTCTAACAAAACATTAGCCTGGACATTCCATCAGCCTGGAACAGAAGAATAACATGGTCAGAATCTACATACATAGTTTTGGTATTTGATAGAAGCTAATTAATATTCTTTTCTACTTTATGGAATTGAGAAATAAATGAGATGGGGGGAGCAAAACAAGTGTCACTTATTACTAAAATAGCAGAGTAGGTGGATATGGCTTGCATCAGTAGAAGAGAGTGTTTCCTAAACATTGAACCCAGAGTTAGACAGACTAATCTACCCACTCATAGGCACTGCTGGGTAGGACAAGGCCAACAAAGGATAGAGACCTCACTGTAGAGGAGTAGAGCACATACTCCCTGTAGACAGTTGGCTCTCAAGAAGAATAAAGTGTAGATCCAAGCATGACCAGTTTGCTCTAGCCAAACTCACCAATCACCACTCAGTTTCCTTGTGAACAGGTGAACAAAGAGGCAGAGGGAGAGGTTAGGAATGTTACACTCTGCCCCTCCATATGGAAGGAAACATAGGAATGCGGAAGAAGTATCACTCCTAATGCTGTAAGACAGGCAGTCACTTGGTTTGGGGATGGGAGGGTAGAGAGCAAATGTATATCCTCATTGCCTAGTTTAATCCTTTAAACAGATATTAGAAAAATGTTCTATATAAATTACCACTTAAGATCTTAAGGATTAGATTTCTTACAATGCAATAGTCAACTCCCAGAGATAGATAACACAGGGGCAATTATTTGGGAGCGGAACTTTACAACTATCTATTTTAGCAACAGACCTGACAGTCAGAAGGAATAGAAGGAGGGACAGGTCAAATTTCAGGGAAAAGGATAGTATTTGTATGATTACGATAAAGAAGGTCTTAGGAAAGCCTGCTAAAATTACTTTCTTTTTCCCATGATACCCATATGAGTTGTGAGAAAGTTTACCTAAACAATACCCAAATCAAGATGAGAATTATTCATGTTGGCAATCTGGGTACCAAACTATTTCCATGTCTAGTGATGTTGTTTTAAAATCACATTTTTCAATCCTGTTATCTCTCCAAATTGCTCCTCTCACACTGAGTAGATTTCTCTATTTTAAAATCATTTAGACGTAAATTAGTCACACCCCCTTTCTAACCTATAAATAGAGCTGCAAAACTGAACGACAAGACTTTGTCCAGAATAAGATATGGAATCTGCAGTCAAAAGTGTTCTCAGCATTATTAAACGTGTTTTTTCACATGTAAACAACAAGTTTTGTTTTTGCCTGCATTCCAGGATTTCAGATTTGTTTTTGGTTGTCAAAGATGTTAAAGGAATTGCTAAGTTCTTATTATTTAATATCCCTTAATGGATTTAATAAGAAATACAAGATCATGGTCTTCTAAAGGAGAGATTCTTTTAAATCTATGATATGATATGCATAGTTTTAACAATGATAACTACAATTTTGGAAACTTCTATTGAATTGTAACAACTAGATAATTTGTGACATTACAAAGCAGATTCATATTAATCTACTTCTCTTTGCTAAGAGTGCCTAACTGTGAAGAGGGATAGAATCAATGAGGTGAGGATGGACAAGGACTGGGATATAATGGTAGTCATTTTACAAACATCTATGGGGTCATTTCAATCTCAAAGTCACTTGCATTCATAAGCAATTTAATTTGTTTTGTCTTCCATCATACTTCAAGGAAGACTCCTGTGTAGAAGATAAAATAAAACATGTGATTTCCTCTAAGACTCCAGCTGAGCCTACACAAGATTCAGTGTGTGCGATAGTCTCAACTTCTCTCCCTAGGAATAGCTCAGAGGTAGAAAGAAAGCAATAATACATCTGATGACAGCAAAGCATCTTGCCCCACCTCCTCAACTATAATCCCATAAGTGATCCTAGAATATCAAGACTGTAATGGCAGTGACCACTCTGGGCCCTCATCTGGAAGCAGTAAAAGCTGAGGTCCTAGACATTAGTTCTCCTGCCTGAAGTCACACATCCTGTGAGAGACAGAGTCAGAGCTATCAACAAGAGATCCTGACCCAAGTCCAATGTCCCTTTCTTTATCAAACCTGGGGCAAGAGCTGAAGCTTAAATAGTAGAAAAATAGGGAAAAACAGTGAAGTTTTATGCCTTAAACTCTACTAAGAGAAGAGCTTTTCCAAAAAGAGTCCTTTACCAACTATTTAAAACTTACATTTGGATGATGATTGTTAGATACCTGGAAATGTCCATAGTAAGACTGAGTTTTTCCAGCCTCAATAAAACAGATCTATACATGAATCTTTTAGAACAAAACTCTGTCTCCACTACAAAGCTATCAAAGATCAAAAGAGGGAATGTGGGGCCAAGGGACAGGAACAGGAGGTAGAAGTCTACATTCCAGCTACTTGTTACTCATGTTTTGGTACATTTTAAAGAAATTCCATATCACTTTATTGATAGGATTTATGGGATGACTTGGGTTTCATCAGAAAGTATCATGCTCTTCATGAATGTGTATTAATCCAAATAAGGTAGTTCTGTCTTCAATTACAACCATCTGTTGAAAATGAATTTTTATGAGTTGTCTTCTCAACACAGAGAGAAAACAGATGTACATTTAACCCCAAACCACAGAATCACTCAGCCTATTCTAAAGTTTGATAAGATGTCTAGGATGTCATATATACAAATTAAAAATAAATCTGTTGGGCTTCCCTGGTGGTGCAGTGGTTAAGTATCCACCTGCCAATGCAGGGGACACAAGTTCGAACCCTGGTCGGGGAAGATCCCACGTGCGGTGGAGTAACTCAGCCCGTGCGCCACAACTACTGAGCCCGTGTGCCACAACTAGTGAAGCCTGCGTGCCTAGAGCCTGTGCTCCTCAACAAGCGAAGCCACCACGATGAGCAGGCCATGCACTGCAACGAAGAATAGCCCCCCGCTCGCCGCAACTAGAGAAAGTCCACGTGCAGCAACGAAGACCCAATGCAGCCAAAAATAAATAAATAAATAAACTTTAATAAATAAATAAATCTGTTTACCTTGTGCTTTTATAGTTTAATACTTCATGCAGAACAAAAGTCTATAAATAAATCTGTTTAACTTTAAAACCCATTACAGCCCAAGTCATACTGCTTTCTGCACACTCACATCATCACTGAGCCTTTCTTTTTAACACTTTAAAAATAATCAAAATTGATTTGGGCTTACTGAAAATGTCAGATTATTTTCCTGAGATGACAGTGAATGGAAGGGTCTACAGAAGATAGAACTGGCAGGAGTGGAGATTCACTGACCTTCATAAGACAAATCAGCAATGCAGGCATGGTACAACTTTCAGCCTGAAGGTTTCCAGCTACTTTACACTAGCTCAGTTGCAGCAAGAGGCGTTAGGTTGTTTCTTATTCATCATTAAACACTGGAAGGTCTTTCTGCAAGAGTGGATAGAACTATCAACATTTAGGGAAAGAGACTTTTCTATCGATTCTATCTTTCTGAAATGGTCTATTCTGTTTTCCCAAAACAGTCGGTACATTCCTTCAAAGCAGGGCCAGATTTTATAGTGCTTTGCTTCCACTGTGTCCAACAAATACTTGGAGCCCACAAAATGCTTGTCAATTGTGATGAGGGTATCTAAATGTCATATTAAAGTTCCTTCCAAAACACTGGGCAGAGAGTCAGAGGACCTGCTTTCAAGCCTTGGTTTGCCATTCTATTATACACACAGACATAGCATGTCTGAGTTTCAGTTTTCTCACCTTTAGAATTAATTCCCTCAGTCTATGATATATATATATGAATTATCAAAATTTCATCATATATAGGGGCATAAAACAGAACAAGAGATCTATTAGGGAGCAGTTCTACAGCATGTCAATCTAGAAACCCCCAGTATCTCTTGGACATGAAAACCCCAAGGCTATATAACCATGTTATTATTTTACCCTCATCGGATCCTCCTAAACTACACTTGCTTCATTTGAGGTTCCAGATATATTTTCAACATCTCTGTATTTGCATTTATAATTTATTCCAAATCACAACTCTCATATGTAACAGTTTATCCAATGAAATGTCTTTATATGGGCACATGGCTAAAAATCATATTCCCAGCCTAGAGCATCCAGAGATGAAACAGAGGGGAAACATACAATATCCCCATGGTTAATTAGCAAGTTAATAGTAATCTTGATTTTTAAGCACTACAGAGAACACTGGTTTTAGAGTTGTAAGATGTTGGATTATAGGACTGCTTTTTACTTTTGGGACTTACCTCATATCTCTGAGGCTCAGGTTTCTCATCCATTACCCATTAAGAGTATCTTCAGGTGACTGGATCATCCCTGCCCACTCACAGAGTTAGGCGAGAATCACTAACATGAGGTATTGTGTGTAGACGTATATTGTAATGCTCTTTATAGAATTAAGTAATTAATAATAGAAGAAAAATTGAATCAATATCTTCACTCTTTTCCTTTCCAAATTCCTAGATGTTCTGTTTGGTTTTGCTTTGATAAATAGATATAGTTTAAGTGACTGCAATCTTAGAGATGAGAAGAAAGATAAAAAGTTGAAGAATAATTATCATAAAAAACACAAATTGCCCACCATGTTCACATTACCACCCTCCCTCTCCAACTGCAATGCACACAGCATATAATTCAGGGCTTACTGTTACAAAGTGATTACCACATGAAAAAATACTTGTTCCTTATGGATTTATCATATTCCAGTTATTAAAATTGTACCAAAAGGAAATTTGCTATGAGCCACCTGTAAGACAGTATGCTTTTTTAGTAATGGTATGTGTTATAGAGGGTGTTTAACCAATGAACAGTTACCCCTTAATTATCTATATTTGGACTGTTCACTTTGTGGGTTCTCTCTGACAAACTTTAAATCCCAAGCTGGCTTTCTTTTGTCATTGCCCTACAATGTGGGGAGCTATTTCTCTCCACCCACACACATTCTCGGGTGTGTATTTTGGAAATGAAAACCTATTTATTATTATCCTAAGCAAAATTAAGTTATGACTGTAAATCTGCTGCCAAAACACAGTCAGGGCATCTTCCAAAGGCAAATATAAATGATTTGATGTCATCCATTTTTACTCACTTCTCTGTTCCTCTCCAGGAAGATAATCTACCTTATTCTTTGGTTCAAATGCCCTTTCCTTTAGTTTCCCTTCTTTTCCACCACTTGAAATCTGCACTGTTTTTTCAAATCAGTGCAATTATGATCTCAAATCTGAAGTGAATTGAAAAGCCACCAAAAGACCATGTTTTAATAATTGAGATTCTCAGGTCCTTCTCCCAGATATGCTATTCACCGGAAACATACATTGTAAGGATCACTGCAGTTATTTCTTTGACACATACGGAAAACCACTGGTCTCATGCAGATCAGGATGGACCCACACTCGAGTTCCTACATTCGATCATTCACTCGGCCGTTGTCTTAGCCCTTTAACTCTGAGAGATTTTAATGTCTGGATATTAACAGTGAGGACTTTTCGTTTCAAAGCACCTCAACCAATCCAGCAGCACTTTATTCTGGACCTTGTTTTAGTCCTAGATATAAATATTGCAAGGCCACCAAGCTTCCCAAATTAAGATAAACAAACATACAAAGAGCACTTCTAAATGTGACCTACTTAAAGTTAGCAGGATCTTTATTTTTGAAAACCTATTTACCTACTTCAGCTTCTCTTTTATAAAAAGTGTGTTGCTTATCAAACTCAGCTGGGGCAATTTACTCCTCTAAGCATTTAATCAGATTTTCATACCAATTACGATAATTATCAGCACAATTTAAACAGTTTTCTTAATTATAGCTACAAATCTCTCTCTCAGAGAAAACAAGTCCCAGAGCTTTTAACAAAAAGAGTTTTCTGTAAATAGTAGGTGAGTACTAATGTTCAAGCCTCACATAAGTTGAAGAAATATTTCTTCTAGCATCCATTTGCAGGTCATAAAGAAAGCCTTCATCCTCACTCCTAACAGTACAGGCTCATACCTACATTTCTTGGTGTCTAATATTTGGGTACACATCACTTCACACTGACACTGGCTAGAAAAATGACCATCTCATTATTTAAAAAAGTGTGAAGCTGTCTTGGATTTCCTTTCACCCTTAGACTGGAATACCTCATTTTTATTCCTTGTTAAGGAAACACTCATCTAAGAAGCAAGGAGGTCTTGTGCTTGCTGTGCTGTGATTTAGTTTCTCTCTGCTTCTGTAAAGAGTCATGATATAAAGCACACCACTCATTTACTCATGTCTGACATGTATTCACATGGGGAGAGGGTAGGCTTGAACAAATGCTTTAAAGAGTTCAGACAGGTTAAGTTCAGTGAAAGGCCACAATCTCCCTGAGCACAGGACAACCGATGCATGTTCTAAGATATGCCAACTACACAGGGAGGGAATGATGCATAAATTCATCACCATTTTTTTGAAAGCCAAAAATACATGTTGCCGTCAACTTTCCCCTTTCATTTAGAAATCTAAGTGTAAGCCAAGGGAAATGTCACCACACAGCTCAACTCTGTCAAACGTAATCTTTGGGGGAGTTATTTGAATAATATTCAATTTAAATAACACTTTTAAATGTCCATGGGGTGATTAGAAAATATCAAACAGGGGTTCAAATATGAACAAATGGCAGGTCAACAGAGACTTGTCAGCTCTATGTACATCAGGGTTAACAACTGAAATCAACATATAAAGAAGACATCAAAAAATTTTTTCAAAAAAAAATCATAAGGAAATTGGATCAAAATTGCACAGTTGGAGGACGTGAAGATCAACTCCCCCCACAAGCACATCAAAAATACATCTAAATGTGGAACAATTCTGGAAAACTAACTGGAAACTGGCAGAAGAACTCCTATACAACAAAAGCTGCAAGAGAGATTTCCATATAACTGGGTAGGACAGAAAAAAGGTATAGGGTCAGGTCCTCTGCCCCCAGGAGGGATCTGAAAGGAAGAGAAAATCTGCATGGACAGACCCTCACCCTGGGGAGCGAGCAGTTCAAGCCACAGATGGGAATCCCAATCCTGGGGTCCTAGAGGAGGAGACCTTGGCTGCTAGGAGAACTGTTGGGACAGATGAAAGCACTGAAAAAGCCTAGACTCTACTTAAGAAGAGTGTGTGGGTGCTGGCTTGTCAACAAAGAGGGCGGAGAGAGCTCTGCACTTGTGGCTGTTGCCTTGCCACACTCCCCCATCTGAGCAGGGTGAACCTTCTGGCCCCACTCATTCCATACCACAGCTTGTGGGATCTGGGCCAGCTGGGCCCTGGGAAAAGACTCAGTCTAGCTATGCAGTGACAGCCCAGAGCCTGGAGTGTGGTCCAGGTGGGGCAGTGGCAGCCATTTTCAGTGCTTACTCAAGTGGCACCAGGAACCAGCATGCCTCAGTCCCGCTCCCAGCAGATCAAACACTCTGGCCCCACCCACTCCATGCCACAGCAAGATTTAGAATAGAAACAGAGATAAAGAATTTCTCAGGTAAGCAAAAACTAAAAGAATTCAGCAATATTAACCTACCCTATAAGAAATATTGAAGGGTCTTCTCTAAATGGGAAAGAAATAAGAATCTATAGGAAAGGGAAAATTCCAATAGGAAGTAAAGATTCAAGTAAAGATTGAACGTCACTTAAATAAACCAGTAGGTAGATTAAAAACAAACCAAAAAAAATGTAAAAGTGATTATAACTATAATAAACAATACGAGGATAAGCATGAAGATGTAAAATAGGACTTCAAAATCACAAAATGTGGGGGAAGGTAGTAAAAAATGTAGATCTTTTAGAATGTGTTTGAATTTGAATGACTATCAGTTTAAAGCAAGTAGATATAGTTACGGGTCAATATACATGAACCGCATGGTAACCACAAATCAAAAATATACAGGAAAACGAAATTGAGTTATTTGTAGTGAGGTGGATGGACCTAGAATCTGTCATACAGAGTGAAGTAAGTCAGAAAGAGAAAAACAAATACCATATGCTAACACATATATACGGAATCTAAAAGAAAAAAAAAGGTTCTGAAGAACTTAGGGGCAGGACAGGAATAAAGACGCAGACGTAGGAAATGGACTTGAGGACACAGGGAGGGGGAAGGGTAAGCTGGGACGAAGTGAGAGAGTGGCATGGACATATAAACACTACCAAATGTAAAATAGATAGTTAGTGGGAAGCAGCCACATAGCACAGGGATCAGCTCGGTGCTTTGTGAGCACCTAGAGGGGTGGGAGAGGGAGGGTGGGGGGAGACGCAAGAGGGAGGGGATATGGGGATATAAGTATACATATAGCTGATTCACTTTGTTATACAGCAGAAACTAACACAACAATGTAAAGCAATTATACTCCAATAAAGATGTTAAAATATATATATATATATATATATAAGAGATTCACAGAAACCAAAAAGAAAGGAACCCAAGCCTATTACAAAAGAAAATCAAACCACAAAAGGAAAACCAAAAGGAAGAAATGAACAAAGAAGAACTACAAAAACAACTGGAAACAAGGAATAAAATGGCAATAGAAACATACCTATCAATAATTACTTTAAACGTCAGGGGACTAAATGCTCCACTCAAAAGACACAGAGTGGCTGATTGGATTAAAAAAAACAAAACAAAACAGGAACCTGCAATATGCTGCTTACAAGAGACTGACTTCAGAGTGAAAGACACACACAGGTTGAAAGTGAGAGGATGGAAAAATACTTCATGCAAATGGAAATGGCAAGAAAGTAGGGTTAGCAATACTCATATCAAACAAAACAGACTTTAAAACAAAGGCCATAATAAAAGACAAAGAAGGGCATTATATAATGATAAAGGGATCAATACAAGAAGAGGATGTTACACACATTAACATATATGCGCCTAATATAGGAGCACTTAAATATATAAAGCAAATATAAAGGGAGAAATTGACAATAATACAATAATATTAGCAGACTTTAACACCCCACAGACATCAGTGGACAGGTCATCCAGACAGAAAATCAATAAGGCAACAGAGGTCTTAAAAGACCCAATAGACTAGTTGGACTTAATTGATATCTACAGGACACTACATCCAAAAAAACAGAATACACAATATTCAAGTGCACTTGGAGCATTCTCTAGGATAGACCACATATTAGGTCACAGAACAAGCCGCAGCAAATTTAAGAGGATATAAATTACATCAAACATCTTTTCTGACCATAATGATATGAAACTAGAAATCAACTATGGAAAGAAAAATAGGAAAAGAATAAACACATGGAGACTAAACAACATGCTACTAAAAGAAACCCAATGAGTCAATGAAATCAGGGAAGAAATCAGAAAATACCTTGAGACAAATGAAAATGAAAACACAACTTTACAAAATCTTTGGGATGCAGCAAAAGAAGTTCTAGAGGGAAGTTCATATGGACACAGTCCTTCCTCAAGAAACAAGAAAAATCTCAAATGAACAACCTAACCTACCACCTAAAAGAATTAGAAAAACAACAAAAAAACCCCAAAGTCAGCAGAAAGAAGAAAACAATAAAGACCAGAGAGGAAATAAACAAATAAATAAAATAGAGATTTAAAAAACCAGTGGAAAAGATCAATAATACCAAGAGCCGGTTTTTTGAAAAGACAAATAAAATTGACAAATCTTTAGACAGGCACACCAAGAAGAGAAAAGAAGACTAAAATAAACAAAATAAATGAAAGAGGAGAAATAACAATGAATACCACTGAGATACAAAAAAAAAATCATAAGAGAACACTATGAACAGTTATATGCCAACGAATTCTACAACTTAGAAGAAATGGACAAATTTCTAGGAACGTACAACCTGCCAAGATTGAGTCAAGAAGAAACAGACAACTTGAAAAGACAGATCACTAGAAGTGAAATAAAATCTGTAATTAAAAAAAAAAAATCTTCCTGCAACCAAAAGTCCGGACCAGATGGCCTCACTGAAGAATTCTATCAAACACATAAATAAGTTATACCTATCCTTCTCAAACCATTCCAAAAATTGAAGAAGAGTGAACACCCAAATTCATTCTACAAGGCCACCATCATCCTGATACCAAAACACGACAAAGACACTACAAAAAAAGAAAATTACAGGCCAATATTTTTGATGCATATAGATGCAAAAATCATCAACAGAGTACTAGCAAACTGAACCTAACAATATATAAAAAGAATCATACACCATGATTAAGTTGGATTTATTCCAGGGTCACGGGGATAATTCAACATATGCAAGTCAATGTGATACACCACGTTAAGAAAAGAAAAGAATAAGAAACACACATGATCATATCAATAGGTTCAGAAAAAGCATTTGACAAAATTCAACATCCATTCATGATAAAAACTCTTAAAGTGGGTATAGAAGCAGCATCTCAACACAATAAAGGCCATTTATGACAAGCCCAGAGCCAACATAATACTCAATGGTGAAAAGCTGAAACCCTTCCCTCTAAATTCAAGAACAAGACAAGGATGCCACTCTCACCAATTCTATATTTCATAGTATTGGAAGTTCTAGCTACAGCAATCAGACAAGAAAAAAATAAATAAAAGCTATCCAAACTGGAATGGAAAAGGAAAATTGTCCCTATTTGCAGATAACATGATATACTATATAGAGAACCCTAAAGTCTCCACACAAAAGCTATTAGAACTAATGAATGAATTCAGCAAGGTAGCAGGATACAAGATTAATATACAGAAATCTGTTGTGTTTCTATACACTAATAATGAAATATCAGAAAAAGTAAAAATCAATCCCATTTAAAATCACACACAAAAAATATATGCCTGGGAATAATCTTAACCAAGAGGTGAAAGGCATATACACTGAAAACTATGAAACACTGGTGAAGGAAACTGAAGATGATACAAAGAAATGGAAAGATATCCTGTGCTCTTAGATTGGAAGAATTAATATTGTTAAGATGGCCGTACTACCCAAAGCAATCTACATATTTAATGTGATCCCTATCAAATTACCCAAGGTCTTTCTCATAGACCTAGGACAAATAATCTTAAAATTTATACGGAACCACAAAAGACCCAGAATTGCCAAGACAATCCTGAGGAAAAAGAACAAACCTGGAGGTATACCCTCCAGGACTCTCCTAGACTTCAGACTATACTACAAGCTGCAGTAATCAAAACAGTGTGGAATTTGCATAAAAACAGACACATAGATCAATGGAACAGAATAGAGAGCCCAGAAATAAACCCACACACCTAGAGTCAATTAATTTACAATAAAAAAGCAATAATATACAATGGAAAAAGTCTCTTTAACAAGTGGTCTTGGGAAAGCCGGACAACAGCATGTAAATCAATTAAATTAGAACAGTCTCACACACCATATACAAAAATAAATTTAAAATGGTTTAAAAACCTAAATGTAAGACATGACCCCATAAAACTCATAGAAGAGAACATAGGCAAAAAAATTCTATGACATAGATCATCACAATATTTTCTTAGATCAGTCTCCCAAGGCAAAAGAAATAAAAGCAAAAATAAACAAATGGGACCTAATCAAACTTAAAAGCTTTTGCCCAGCAAAGGAAATGATCAACAAAATTAAAAGACAACCTATGGAACGGGAGAAAATATTTGTAAGTGATATATTTGATAAAGGGTTAATATCCAAAATATATTACATTGGCCAAAAAGTTCGTTCGGGTTTTTCCTTAAGACGCTATGGAAAAACCCGGACGAACATTTTGGCCAACCCAATACAAACAGCTCATACAAGTTAATATAAAAAAAAAAAAAACAATTAAAAAAAAATGAACAGGAGACCTGAACAGACATTCTTCCAAAGAAGACATAGAGATGGCTATAACAGCCACATGAAAAGATGCTCAATATTGTTAATTATTAGAGAAATGCAAATCAAAGCCACAATGAGGTATCACCTGACATCAGTCAGAATGGCTATCATCAAAAAGTCTACAAATAATAAATGTTGGAGAGGATGTGGAGAAAAGGGAACCCTCATCGCTGTTGATGGGAATGTAAATTGGTGCAATCACTATGGAAAATAGTATAGAGGGTCCTTAAAAAACTAGAACTACTATATGATCCAGCAATTCCACTCCTGGGTATATACCCAGAAAAAATGAAAACTCTAATTCAAAAAGATACATGCACCCCAATATTCACAGCAGCACTGTTTACAATAGTCAAGACATGGAAGCAACCCAAGTGCCCATCAACAGATGAATGGATAAAGAAGATGTGGTATATATATATACAATGGAATGTTAGCCATAAAAAAGAATGAAATATTATCATTTCCAGCAACACGGATGAACCTAGAGAATATTATGCTTAGTGAAATAAGTCAGACAGAGAAAGACAAATACTATATGATATCACTTATATGTGGAATCTAAAAAAATAATACAAATGAATATATATACAAAACAGAAACAGATTCACAGACATAGAAAATAGACTTACAGTTACCAAAGGTGGGGTGGGAGACAAATTACGAGTATGGGAATAACAAATATAAACTGCTATATATAAAATAGATAAGCAATAAGGATTTACTGTATAGCACAGGGAATGACACCCAATATTTTATAATAACCAGTAATGGAATATAATCTGCAAAAAAAATGAATAAATATGCTGTACACCTAAAACTAACACAATATTGTAAATCAACTATACTTCAATTAAAAAAAATCATAGGATGGCAAGTGCTAAAAGGAAACCTAGGAATCAATACACATCATTCCTACTTTGTATAGGAGGAATTATAGCCCAAAATGGTGAAATGATCACAGAAGAAATCTGTGAAAAACTGATAATAGAACCCAAGCATTCTAACCTCTATATGAATTCACCTCTTCTCATGGCTCCTAAGCAAATGGAAGTTTCTGTGTGAGGGTTCTATAACTCTCCTTTTCTTTCAAAGCCTTACATGCTTCTATACCTAGTCAAATATGGTAGATGATGAAACACTTCAGACTTTGGAGTCGAACAGCTGAGTTAAATTGCAGGTGTTTTTAGGTAGTTACTATTGGATCATCACTAAAATTACATAGACATTGTAGAAATGGAACAAAGCTGGAGTCTCAAACTCCAATATATGAAGAGTCTAAGCATGTACTACTGCAAACAAATGAGGCAAGACAAGAGAGTCCTATGGTAAACCAGAGCTCACATGCATTTTTAGTATTTGTTGTCATGAGAGTATGTGAACCCAGGGATGCCAGATTGTCCTATTTTTTGGGAAAGCCAAAAGTCCAAAAAATTTTAAGAAACCTAATTTTTAAATTGTATCAGCTAACTCAAAATTTTAAAAACATTATGAGAGCCGAATAAAACGTGTCTGCAGCCTGCATTTAGACGGTGAGCTGCCAGTTTGCAGTTTCTAAGTGGAGCACATCTGGTCAAATAAAACATAAGGAATGAGGCCAGATCAGAAACAATTACATTTTTAAAAGGGAAAACTGTTACTTCCATTTAACATAAAGTGTATACAACTCAAAAACTCATGATTCAAAATTTTAAAGCATAAATTAATAGAAAATTAGGACTGCTTTAATCAGATAAATTAATGCACTAATAGTAAAGTTGTACAAGGCATTTTGCTAAGTGTTATAAAGGATATAAAGATGAATAGGACATCATCCTTGTCCTTTAGAAGTTTACTCTTTAGTGCAGAGGATAGGAAGTTAACAAAAATAGTGAGAATACAGGAAAAATACGAGGTCATTAGAGGGTAAGTACAAAGTTTCAAAGAAGGGAGAACTTATATTTGGATTGCAAACTCAAAAACATTTCTGGAAGAGTGAATGAACTAAAGGCACTGGAGACCAGGTTATTCAGTCAATCAGCAGATGACAAATACCTACTGAATGCCTCTCAGACACGGTCTGGGTATAAGGGTTACAGCAGTTAATAAGACACTAGAGATTCTGAACTCAAGGAGCTTATATTTTAGTGTGGGGTAACAAATAATATAGTTGACCCTTGATCAACACAGGTTTGAACTGCATGGGGACACTTATACGCAGATTTTTTTCAGTAAATATAGTACCTGTATTTTTATTGTACAGATCTTTAAATTAAGTGCAAGGAAACGTTTGCATTTGATTAAAGATCACAATATGTGGAATCAAAAGCACTAGAGTTTGAGTCCTGATTCCATCCAAATGTTTCAGCTTCCTACCCTTGGTTAAGTCATTCATCAATTCATTTGTTTTTGAGGCAAAGACAGCAATATGTGGATTTGTAACTATGCTGGGCGGGGGGAGGTCAGCATCCCAACCCCCACAGTGTTCAAGGGTCAACTGTATATAAGAAAGCAAACCAAGAAAAGATTGTTTCAAGAACTGAGAAGTGTTGAGAAGAAAATCACCAAGGGTCAGGATAGACCCCCCTCATCCATTTACAGAGGTAGTATTATTCTCTCTGTACATCCAAATGGAAACTAAGGGGCCCTGAAAAACCAAACCTAAGTCTGAGAATGTGTTTATTTCCTTAAAATGCCCTATCTGTCACCACTAAAGAAAATATACCTCTTCAAACTGTATGTTGCTGTCTTCCATCACACATACAGTAATGAGATAAAGAGTAACTGGGGCCTAGTAGGGTAGACAGGGAAAGTGTCTCTGGAGAGGTCAACATTTAAGTTGGGAAGCCAGGTGTAAGTAGTTCTGAGGAGTGTCCTATGCAGAAGGAACAGCAAGAAGTAGGCCCAAGAGAGGAATGGCATACTTCAAGAACAGAAAGGAGGCCAGTGTGGCAGGAACAGTGAACAAGATGTAGTACAGAAAGGTTGGGGTCAGTGAGGTTGGCAGTGGTGAGTATTGTGGTCTTTTAGGCCACGGTAAGAGTTTGATTTTCTTCTGGATGCAGAGTGATGTCACTGGAGGATTTTAAAGGGGAAAGTAACATGATCAATGTAGGCCTAAGAAAGGTCAGCCTAGTTCGTCTTGAAAGAGGTACATGGGGAATAGGGAGTAAGTGTGGAGGCAGGGGTGCCAGTTGGAAGGCTGTATCAGCATTTAATACCCTGGACTGTACTTCAATACACATGCTATCCCTCTTGCCAATATGTCATGCCTCTTACCTGTTTTCTAGCAGAGGTTGTAGCCAACACCATACTTTACCACATGATTAAGTCAGTTCAGGGAAACCTCTGATGGACATTCCCATGACAGTATTGGCAAAAATACATTTTCATATTGATTAGCATTTGATGACACACCTATGAAGGGGTTTTGGTATACCATGTGACTTGGCATACCAAGAGATAAGGGATTGACTTATCTGGTGGTTAACTTGAAGTTAATTTAACTTGAAGACTTAACTTGAATAAGATAGATAACAGCTATTTGGGGGAATGGTTTGGAGAGAGAACAAGATTTAGAAGGTATTATATGCCACCTCAACCTACACTATAAACTTTGAGTTTCTTCTTTATTAAAAATATTGCCTAAAATGCATAGCAATTCACATCATACTACCAGATTGTCACTATATTCTTTTTGTAACATTTGCCTCCAAGGAAATAAACATTTAACTTTAAAACTGAAAATCAGAGAACCTTAATATATCAAATGTTCCTTCCCCAATGGATAATAATCATTCAACAGAATAAATTAACTTCAAATGTAGACACTAAAGTATTTACAAAGATACGTCTGAGATTTTAAAAATCCATAAGATATACAATAAAGCCAATAAACCTGAAAAATCAGGAAGGAATAAAAGATTTTTCTAGGGTTATGTTCTATATCTATCTAGAGACAGGGAGAGAGACAGAGACAGAGACAGAGACAGCGACAGAGGGATAGAAGAGAGACGGATCCAAGATGAAATGAATACCTAAATAGATAAATTATTAAGGACATTAATGTGGTATTCAAAAATCTCCTATACTGAACAAAACACTTTTACAGTTTAGTTTTAGCAAATTTCTAAGGAACAGATGATCTCTATCATATATAACTGTTCCTGAAAAAAAATTATACAACTTATATGAAGATTGGAAAGAATAGGTTCTGTTGCAAGAAACAGAAAACCCAAAGAATCAGAATAGCAGTTTTGTTTGGGTTTTTTTTTTTTCCTTCTTATAAACTTCAGTGGCCTGCGTTGATTGTAAAGACTGACAATCAGAGAGTCAGGATATCTCTTTCTTGTTCTGCCCTCCTCAATATGCAGTTTTCACTGCATGGTCCAAGACAAATGCTCCAGGACTTGCCATCACTTCTGCATTCCATACAAGGAAGAGGTGATAAGAAGTTATATCAATATTTTCCCTTTAAATTCAGTTCCCTGAAGCTGAATAGATTCCTTCTGATTACATCCCCATGATTAAAACTTAATCACAGTCACACGTAAATATAAGACAGCCTGGGAAATGTTGGCTTTATCCTGGATAGCCATGTGCCCAGTTAAAATGCAGGGCTATCTTCAAAGGAAAAAGGATATTAGATGACAAATACTGGTCTCTGTCACAGAAAGACTTTAAATATTGTCATTATTTGGATTCTTCCCTGAAGAAATTCACAAAAGAAAAAGTTATAAAAACCAATGAGAGTGTTTAATAAGGTTTCTAGATACAAGATGAACATTCAAAAGTCAATAGTGTTTTGTTTATGCCAGTAAGAGCTGGTTAGGAAAAAGCAAAAGAAAAAAGATTCCATATACAGTAGCAGCATTTTTTAGTCTATGAAAAATTCTAACAAAAATATATATGAGACATTTTGGACAAAATGATGAAACTCTGTGAAAGTCATAAAGACCTGAATGACTGGAAACTCTCAGCATAGTAAAAATGCCTTCTCCCAAAAATTGATCTAAAATTTCACACAACTTCCAATAAAGTTGGAATGACATTTTCATAGAACTTAAACTGAATCTGAAATCACATGTAAAGTAAAAAAAAAAAATGGCTAAAACAATCTTAAAGAAAGAGTTCTTGCCTACCAAAAGGTAGAACAATACTATTTCAGCTGATACAGCGTTGGCACCATAGCTGTCAAGCAAATCAACGGACTAGAAGAAAGCCCAGAAACTGACCCATAAATATAGAAGAACATGGTGTATAATATATGCATTATAACGTATCAGTGAGGAAAATACAGTTTATAATAAATTGTGTTAGCAAAAGTAACCCTAAGAAAATTAAATTTACTACTTCGTAACAAACAAAAACCAGTCCCAGGTATACTAAAGTTCTAAATGTGAAAAATTTCTAAAATTTTGGAAAATATGTTTATGACAATTAGATAAGACACATCAAGAACATTTAATTTTAAATTTTAAATAATTATAAAGTTAAAATACTAGCCTGAGAATAGAAGATATTTACAACGTAATATCCAACAAAGAAGTAATATTGTGAATATAAAAGGAACTTCAATTAATCAATAAGACAAAAATCACATCAATAAAATTGGCAAAATTTAAAAACAAGCTATTTCCAGAATAGTAACTGAAAAGACAAATGTGAAAATATGCTAATCTCTCTTGGTATCAGGGAAATACAAATTAACTGATATTTTTCTTCCACCACACAAGCAAAGTTTTTTGATCTAATTAAATGTATGCAAGAATTTAGGGGAAATGGTACTCTCAAGATTCGGCCAAAGAGAATGAAAATTGTTACAGCCATACTGGGGTACAATCAGCAGTATCTAGGAAAAAAATGCAAATATACCCCATATGTTATACCCCAGTGACAACAATCCTGGAGGTGTGACTTCAAGGAACTCTCACATAAGTGTACACATAAAAAAATGTTTATTCAAGCAATACTTGTAATTGGGAAAAACAAGCTATAAACAACCCTCATGTCCAAATGCAATATATAAATATACAAGATAAAAGGTTATACAGCTATTAAAACAAATGAAATTTAGTATGTATTCATACAAATTAGTAAACATAAATGCATAAAAATAAACTATGATGCTCTTTATGGACATATAGCATTTATATGTATATATATATATATATATATATATATATATATATGTATGATGTACATTTATGTGTATAGATGTTACAAATACCATATGTATGGAAAAGTATACAGTGGAAGAGTACTCACTAAATTCCTGACAAGTTACCTCTGATATAGGAAAAAGAGAGTGAGATTCAGGGATTGAGGGTGGGGTTGAGGTAAACTATAGCTTTTTTACTTCATGTATCTAAAAATAAGAGAAGATATTAACAGTTATAATCCTAAATGAAGATATATTTTTGTCAGAATCTTTTTTTTTTTAATATCTCAAATGAGAAACGCAGCCGAGTAGGTCAATTTTGAAAAAATTTATATATTAAGTGACAAGTAAACAGTTGTTAAGTTTCACAAATCATCTTCATTCTTGATCCCCAAAGGCTTGGAGACTTTTAAAAAAACCAAAACAAAACAGAATGCAGTACATTAAATTTCAGATACTGGAGGACAACGGGAAGGATATCTCAAAAGTGCAAAAAAAACCAGATCCCTAGCAGTAAAACCACAACAGATGATAAACAACCAGTGAATGCTCTGACGTTCCCTGGATATGGTCAGCCTTGAAGGTCCTTTCTACTTCTGCCAAGCCCATAAACAGAGGAATCTCAGGTCCAATGTGTGCAGACACAGTGTGTTTTCCAGTGGCAAATACACTGATGCTCTTTTCATTCCTGAGGCAACAGCCTAGGAGAGACTAGGTACACTTGAGAATGTGTGAGCATGTAGTTAAATAATGCTCCTCTCTGCCCACTAAAATAATTCACCAATATAAGATTCATACAAAAAAAAAAAGTGTTTGTATCCCTGGAGTGATTTTCCAATAAACCCATAACTTGCATATCATCATGAATAGAAGGAAGAACATTTTCCTAGAGCGTGTTACTTGGAACACTGGTCTTAAAAGATGTACCACAGCGGGGGGAAATTATAGTGGTCAATTAAGCTTGGGATAGACTAATTCTAAATCTGCCTCTTGGATGCTTATAATATTTTAGCATTTTAAGGTTCTGAGAAGTCTTACAGTTGAAAAAACTATTTTGTTAAACTCATGAATCCACATTTACTTAGACAGCATTTTTTTTTTAAGTAACAGGTAACTTTGACTGCTGTGAAACAAGTATGCTGTGGACCTCAGTGTGGATAATGCTGTTATACTTATTTGGATGCATATAATCTAGAATATACACAATAAGCAACACAAACTAAGCCATCCCTACTGCCCATTGTGCCCAGGACACGACAATCCACCAAGGTGGGGAAGACTGATAGAGCACAAGTTCAGAGTGACACAAATCAGATTTTTTTCTCTGCCTCTCACAGCACCTTCTCTGAGAGAGTACAAGCTTATCTCAAATTCTTCCCACTGTGATTCTCAGGTTCCTCTGGGCCTTGTGAACCAGTCCCTTTAGCTGATGCCATAGTGACTTACGAGTTTTCAGTTTTCCTCTTCTTCAGCTCCATCAAACTGTAGTGATGCATCTGTATCGGCTGATACCCAAATGAGTAGTAACACTGCCTTGAAAGGGTGTTGCTGTTGCCACCAAACTAGGAAACTGCCCCTGCTCATGACACCCAGGACTGCCGTATGAAGAATGCTGAGCATCATGTGCACCAAGGGCACGACCACCAGTCACTGCCCGAACCACAGCAATGCCTCTGTCCATCACTGGCACCCAACAATGCTCTCAGCACTCATAAAACCTTGGTCATGTCTTCTCTCATCCCTGCCCACCTCAGTGAGTGCCTGGGGCAGGGCTGGAGAACAATCTGAGTGACAGACAGGGCTGGTCTCAGAATCGGTATGAGCATGTCATATTTCTCTTCCTTGGAATATCTCACCAGTTTTTCAGACATATCCAAAACCTGAGACAGAATGAAGCTCATCCATCTTGTTTATTAGTCAGTTTTGGAAGGAACACTGTGAAATGATCCTGTGATTGTAAGTGAAGATGTTCTTGCAACTTCCCATGTCCTTTCATTATCCTAAAGACTTCATTTTTTTTTTTTTTTTCCTGCTCCTTTCTCTGGCAAGATGAGCAAAGACCACAGAAGTAATAGAAGGATTTGGTGTTTTCTGGATGTGAAAGTGTGAATGCATTTAAGGGTTCTATTTGAACTGGGTACCCTGGTTATTTGAGATTCTGATCAATCCCATTCAAACCTGATCCTCAGCACGGTCTCCCCCAACTCACACCTCCCAGCTTTCCAAGCCCTCCACAATGTAGGCTCACGCCACAGCTCCAGCCTATTTCTCTTTGTCACAGAGCAAGTGTGCATTTAAACATTGGACAATAGTTACTAATCACCTATTCTGTGGTAATCAGAGTGGGTCCTAGGGTAAATAAGACACAGTTCCTGTTCTCAGAGAGCTTTCATAGAGTTTTCTTCTGTCACATGATTTTCCTTGGGGTTTTATAAGCACTCGGTATTCAATTCTCCCTCTATGCCTTTGTTCATTATCTTCCCTCAGCATGTGATGGCCCTTGTCATTCCAACTTAAACACTGCTTATATAAGGCAAAGTTAGGGTTGCCAGATAAAATGCAGAACACAGTTAAATTTAAATTTCAGATAAATCACAAAAATATTTTTTAGTCAAAGATTGTCCCAAGTTTTGCAGTCTGTTCACGATATTGCATGGGGCATACTTATACTAAAAGGCTTAGTTCATAAGGGAAGAGGAGGCAATGCCAAGAAGATAAAAGTGCTATCCTTCTACTCTAGGAATTTATTGTATGAGGGAATCACATATGTTAGTGGAGAGATAGATATTTGGAGAAATAAAATAACCTGGTTCAAGTATGATTCTTCAACATATGAATTCTACTTTTAACAAATCGCATCACTTCATTATGTTTCAGTTTTCTCATCTGAAAAAGAGAGATACAAGGTGTCCTGAAACGAGCATCTTTTCTCTACTACACATTCAGTAGCAAAGAGTGTTGGTATCCTGAATTAGGCTATGGTTAGAGCAGTTACACCATGGAAGTAGACAAATGCTAAAAATCAGGGTTTTATTTTTCTCCAAAAACCCACTGTTTACTAATATACCATTGGTAGGTAATCAGAATGCTTCTTTATATGCCGTCACGTGTTGTTGATAGAATATATGAGCACCTACGCTATATATTTTACATGAATATAGATGTTATAAATATATATCAACACGAATTATAAACATGCATATATATTAGATATTATTACAAGGCAGTTGAGATCTGTGTGCCTGTCCTTCATGTTTTTTAGTGAAGAAACACATTTATATACTTACATATTTAAGGTCAAATAGAATGAAGGTGAGCAAAATATACTCATTTTCAGCGGAACATGAAATAATGAGACTGATAATCCTACAAGAGTCACAAACCCCAAAAGTCACATTTAAACGAAGTAATTCGTTGTTTCTTCCAAAACAATTTCCCCAAGTATAATTGTTTAAAAGTCCCCAAATTGACACAGTAGGCTTCTCTGCACGGCACTAAATAGATATTCATTTCCATAGAGAGCTAAAGGTACAGGCATACCATTTTTTATTGCACTTCCTTTTTCACACTTTTCAGATATTGCATTTTCTAAAAATTGCAGGTTTGTGGCAACCTTATTGAGCAAGTCTATCAGCGCCATTTTTTTTTTTTAATATTTCATTTATTTATTTTTATATTTATTTTTGGCCGTGTTGGGTCTTCGTTTCTGTGCGAGGGCTTCCTCTAGTTGCGGCAAGCGGGGGCCACTCTTCATCGCGGTGCGCGGGCCTCTTCACTATCACGGCCTCTCTTGTTGCGGAGCACAGGCTCCAGACGCGCAGGCTCAGTAGTTGTGGCTCACGGGCCCAGTTGCTCTGCGGCATATGGGATCTTCCCAGACCAGGGCTCGAACCCGTGTCCCCTGCATTAGCAGGCAGACTCTCAACCACTGCACCACCAGGGAAGCCCTATCAGCGCCATTTTTTCAACAACATTTGCTCACTTTGCATCTCTGTCAAATCCTGCTAATTCTCACAATATTTCAAACTTTTTTATTATTATTCTATTTGTTATGCTCATCGGTGATCAGTGATCTTTGATGTTACTACTGTAATTGTTTTGGGGCGCCACAAACTGCGACCATATAAGATGGCAAACTTAATTAATAAATGTATGTGTTCTGACTGCTCTACTGACCACCTGTTCCCCCATTTCACCCCACTCCTCAGACTTCCTATTCCTTGAGACACAACAATATTAAAATTGGGCCAATTGATACCCTACAATGGCTTCTAAGTGTTCAAGTGAAAGGAAGAGTCACAGATCTTTCACTTTCAATCAAAAGCTAGAAATGATTAAGCTTAGTGAGGAAGGCATGTCAAAAGCCAAGATAGGCAGAAATCTAGGAGGCCTCTTGTCCCAAACAGTTAACCAAGTTGTGAATGCAAAGAAAAAGTTCTTGAAGGAAATTAAGAATGCTACTCCTGAGAACACATGGATGACAAGAAAGCAAACAACCTTATTGCTGATATGGAGAAAGTTTTAGTGGTCTAGGTAGAAGATCAAACCAGCCACAAGATTCCCTTAAGCCAAAGCCTAACACAGAGCAAAGCCCCAACTCTTCAATTCTTTGTAGCCTGAGTGGTGAGGAAGCTGCAGAAGAAGTCTGAAGCTAGCAGAGGTTGGTTCATGAGGTTTCAGGATAGAAGCCATCTCCATAACAACAAAGTGCAAAGTGAATCAGCAAGTACTAATATAGAAGCAGCAGCAAATTATTCAGAGGATCTGGCTAACATAATTAATGAAGGTGGTGACACTGAACAACAGATTTTCAATATAGATGAAATGGCCTTATACTGGAAGAAGATACCGTCTAGAATTTTCAAAGCTAGGAGAAGCCAATGCCTGGCCTCAAAGCTTCAAAGAATAGGCTGCCTCTCTTGTTAGGAGCTAATGCAGCTAGTGACTTTAAGTTGAAGGCAATACTCATTTACCATCCTTAAAATCCTAGGGCCCTTAAGAATTATGCTAAATCTGCTCTGCCTGTGCTCTATACATGGAACAACAAAGCCTGGATAACAGCACATCCATTTACAGCATGGTTTACTGAATATTTTCAGCCCACTCTTGAGACTTACTGCTTAGAAAAAAAAAAAAAGATTCCTTTCAGAATATTACTGCTCATTGACGATGCACCTGGTCACCCAAGAGCTCTGAGGGAGATGCACAATGAGATTCTTGTTGTCTCCATGCCTGCTAACATCACATCCATGCCTCAGCCCATGGATTAAAGAGTAATTTTGGCTTTCAAGTGTTATTCTTAAGAAACATATTTTCTAAGGCTATGGCTGCCATAGATAACGGTTCCTCTGATGGATCTGGGCAAACCAAATTGAAAATCTTCTGAAAAGTATTCACCATTCTAGATGCTATTAAGAATATTTGTGATTCATGGGAAGAAGTCAAAACGTTAACATTAATAGGAGCCTGGAAGAAGTTGATTCCACCCTTCATGGATGACTTGGAGGGGTTCAAGACTTCAGTGGAGGAAGTAACTGTGGATGTGGTGGAAATAACAAGAGAACTAGAATTAGAAGTTAATTCTGAAGATGTGACTGAATTGCTGCAATCTCATGGTAACATTTTCATGGATGAGCAAAGAAAGTGGTTTCATTCATTCATTCATTCATTTATTTATTTATTTATTTATGGCTGTGTTGGGTCTTCGTTTCTGTGCGAGGGCTTTCTCTAGTTGTGGCAAGTGGGGGCCACTCTTCATTGCGGTGCGCGGGCCTCTCACTATCGCGGCCTCTCTTGTTGTGGAGCACAGGCTCCAGACGCGCAGGCTCAGTAATTGTGGCTCACGGGCTTAGTTGCTCCGCGGCATGTGGGATCTTCCCAGACCAGGGCTCGAACCCGTGTCCCCTGCACTGGCAGGCAGATTCTCAACCACTGCGCCACCAGGGAAGCCCAAGAAAGTGGTTTCTTAAGATGGGATCTACTCCTGGTGAAGATGCTGTGAACATTGTTGAAATGACAAAGGATTTAGAATACTGCATAAACTTAGTTGATAAATCAGCAGCAGGGTTTGAGAGGATTGACTCCCATTTTGAAAGAAGTTCCCCTTGGGTAAAATGCTACCCAACAGCATTGCATGCTACAGAGAAATCATTTGTGAAAAGAAGAGTCAATCAATGTGGCAGACTTCATTGTTGTCATATTTTAAGAAATTGCCACAGCCATCCCAGCCTTCAGCAATCACCAACTTGATCACTCAGCAACCGTCAACATCGAGGGAAGAACAGCGAAAAAATTATGACTCACTGAGGGTTCAGATGATGATTAAGATAAAGTATTTTTTACTTAAGATGTGTACATTGTTTTTAGGCATAAGGCTATTGCACACTTAATAGATTACAATATAGCCTAAAGATAACTTCTATATTCACTGGGAAACCAAAAATTCATGTGACATACTTTATTGCAATATTTGCTCTATTGTGGTCTGGAACCCACTGGCAATATCTCCAAGGTATGCCTGTAATTTCATCTGCTATTGTCTCTGGTCTGATAAGGGAATGCTTTCCTGGTTGTCACTCATTGCAGCTTCTGTGCACAAGAGCCACAGCAATTCATGACATGTGCTCATTAGCTGGGAAATCCAAATGCCAGATTCTGCCATCTTTCGTAGAGTCTGGAGGGTTTGTTTTTTGGTTTTTGGTTTTTGGCTTAAACTCACCTACTCTTTTCAGGTTCATTGAACTTTTGATTTGAAGCACTACTGAGCTATAAGGACATACTTTGAGAACCCACATGATCCTTTCAAACAATTTCTTCTGAATTCTCCACTTATCATTTACACTATTAAATATGCTTGTACTAAATAAGGATCAAAGGAGAATTATAGCAATAATTTATCCATTATATTGCTGATGAATATTTTTATATTTAACATTTTGCTGTTTTAAAAATTCCTGCACCTGTTTCTCAGGGTGGAATTGGCAGAAGTGGATTTCTAGAGTCATAGTGTATGGCTTTTTCTCAATCCCTGGTTCTATATAAAACAGGTATTAGGGTACAAAAACATGTTTTATCAACTTAGTCATAATTACTAAGATAAATACCTTCTATACTACTTTCAACTCTCCTCAGAAATATTTATGAAGTGCAACTCTAATGCTAGTCACACCTACTATTTTGACTCCAGACTTGCATACTCTGTGGGAAATTGAGGTATTCAATATACTAATAAACTTCCTACTGCATAACATGTATTATACAAAAGCTAAAAGGAATATGAAAGAACAGATACTATATGTACTGTACAAGAACTGGTAACTTAGATAACATATGAAATAAATAGAGAACATCAAACATTGCATATTAGAGTTACGCCTAATTTATCCATATCTTTGGATGGTATGGCATTTTACATGGAGTAAAATATTCAGCCAGTAAAATCTTTTCTTTAAGCATAATTATTTCAATTATAACATTTTAATGAAATCTTTCTAAAATACATACTGTATTTATCTGCCTTTATAAACAGAACACAAAATACCAAATCAACCTTGTAATGATTCAGGTTTAGCACAATACCAATAGTGTATATTTCTATAACAGTAAGACTCGGAGCATATTTGAGCTATGGATAGCTCAAGCTATTGCATGGCCTAAAGTATAAGACTTCTTGAGATTTTGCATGTGTTCCAATCATCTTTCAGCCTATTCCTTTATTGTCAAAATATCACAGAAAAAACACTAACATGAACAATAAAAAGAAAGAAATAAAAAAACCAGGAATCCACACCCACCTTGCTCACTAACCAGCAATGGAATTTCAAATCCATCACTGTGGACCTAGCAGAAACTCATTTTATCATATTTAAAAGAATTGAAAAAGATGCTTTCTTAGTCTCCTTCCAACTCTAAGAGCCTATCTCCCAGGCTGCTAGTGAAAATATAAATTGCTATAACCACTTTGGAAAATTTTTATTTTATCTAATCAAGCAGAAGTTACACATACTCCATGACTCTAGAAATCTACTTCAGCCAATTCCACCCTGAAAATGTGTGCAGGCATGTTTAAAGCAGCAAAAATTTAAACATCTAAATATTCATCAACAATATAATGGATAACTTATTGCATATTCATTATACAGAATACTATAAGCAATGAAAATGAATTACAGCCACACACAATGATGTGGCTAAATCTCATAAATGTGATTTAAGTTTTAAAAAGTTGGAAAAGAATATATATTGCATGGTTTCATTTCTATTAAGTTTTACAAATTTTAGTTTTTTTTTTTTTTCATCTAAAACATTATGTGTAGTAACATATACTTAGGTGGTAAAACTATAAATATAAGGCATAATCACATGATAGTGATTAATTTTAGGGGAGAAAGTTCTGCTTAGGAATGCAGGTATTTGTTTTATTGAAATTCATTTAGCTGCAAGCCAAGGATTTTATACCCAAATAAGTTGGTCTTCAAGTATAAAGGCCACACATTGTTATGAATAAGCAAGAGTTCAGGGATACTATTGTTAAGAGTGCTTCATGAAGAAGCTTAGCATATAAACTTCAGAAAATCAAAGTGACCAGACAAACATTGATATAAAGACTGGTACTGAACATTACACATACTTGAAGCACTAAAGGCATATACCCAGAGAAAACCATATTTCAAAAAGAGACATATACCACAATGTTCATTGCAGCACTATTTACAATAGCCAGGACATGGAACAACCTAAGTGTCCATCGACAGATGAATGGATAAAGAAGATGTGGCACATATATACAATGGAATATTACTCAGCCATAAAAAGAAACAAAACTGAGTTATTTGTACTGAGGTGGATGGACCTAGAGTCTGTCATACAGAGTGAAGTAAGTCAGAAAGAGAAAAACAAATCCCATACGCTAACACATATATATGGAATCTAAAAAAAAAAAAAAAAAAAAAAAAAGGTTCTGAAGAACCTAGGGGCAGGACAGGTATAAAGACACAGATGTAGAGAATGGACTTGAGGACACGGGGTGGGGCAAGGGTAAGCTGGGACAAAGTGAGAGAGTAGCATTTACATATATACACTACCAAACGTAAAATAGCTAGCTAGTGGGAAGCAGCTGCATAGCACAGGGAGATCAGCTGGGTGCTTTGTGACCACCTAGAGGGGTGGGATAGGGAGGGTGGGAGGGAGACGCAAGAGGGAGGGGATATGGGGATATATGTATACATATAGCTGATTCACTTTGTTATACAGCAGAAACTAACACAACATTGTAAAGCAACTATACTCCAATATAGATGTTAAAAAAAAAAAGAACTAAACCTAAATGATGGTTATAAAGGAAACTGTGTGTTAAGTAATGGCTATATAGTCTGACAATGCAGGGAGAGTGCAACTACCCCAAATTAGGAAAGAATGGGGAGATTATGTGAAAACTAAAATAAATTCACTGATTATCTGATAGAAATTAGCTGGGAGTATAATTTATTGGTATACACCTAATTGTTTGAACAATTTAAACAATTTTATATAATCAAAAATACACAAAAGAAAGGAGAGTGATATACCAATGAATACCAAAGAAAAAATAAAGGAAAATATGCCATACAGTGGAATATTTTATATATACATGTGTGTATGTAAAGCAATATGGAATTGAAACCAAATATATCTCAAATCGCCTAAAATAGCAAAATACAGCTCTATGCTGTATATAAGAAACACATCTAAAATTTTAAGTGAGAGAGATTCAGAAAGGTTAAAAATAAAAGCATGGACAATAAGTAACAGAAAAATGCAAAATAAACAAAATTCAGTGGTCATGATGTTCATATTTGAAAAGGAAGAATTCAGAACAAGAAGCATGAAAGGAGAAAAAGGAAACTTTAAAATGCTGAAGTTAAGAGTCACAACGAGAACATAGAAATGATTAAAATTTTTGTTCCCAGTAACACAGCAAAATCTTTCACAAAGTAGAAACTATAGAATACTCAAAAAGAATAGATAAAACATATATCCAAAATTTAGAATCTAGCATAGCTCTCTCAATCTAAGATCAAGTAGACAAAAAAATCTGTAGGGATGTAGAAGACCTAAACAACAAAAACAACAAGAGGACCTCATGGATACATGTCAAACTCCAAACCCCAATAGAAAATACATCTTCTTTGTAAAAGTAAACAAAGCATTTATGAAAATTAAAATACATGTGTCCACAAGAAATGATCAATTAATACCAAAATTAGAATACAGCATTCTATGACCAAAATGTTAATAAAAACAAAGAACTTTCTCCCTGAAAATTAAAAATATGCTATTAAACAACTCAGATTAAAAAAGAAATGCAAAACTACAGAATTTCCCGTTAGTAACAATGAATACACAACATATATGAAACTGTAAGATAGGGCTAAAGCCATTATCAGAGGAAAATTCATAGCATAAATAAATATATCAATCAAATTGAGCACAATGTACCTGCTAAATGCAAACCAACCAATCCAGACCCTACACCCCAACCACCTCCTCTATAAGTTTCTCACACTCAAGACATATCTACCTGCCCTAGCCACCCCAGGGCCACCCCAGAGGGACAGCCCCTCTGCCCCAGAGCCTGTGAAATTATTCAATCTAGCCAATCCTAACCCTAAGCACACTGGCTTCATAATTATTTAATACTTTATTGAAGGTATAAATTAATACAAAGAAATAGCAGAAAGCAATTAGAGGCATGAGAACTGAAAAGGAAGAAGTAACACCTCTTTACTTGCAGATGATACCTAGCAAAACCCCTAAATTGATGGAACATTACTGCAAACATAAGAGAATTTGGAAAATAGTGAGTGATAAAAATCAACATACAAAAATTAATACCATTCACTTCCACTCTCGCAACTTGGAAAATACAACCAAAAAAAGGCTTCGTTTACAAAAGTGGGGTTGGGGAGAAGGAGAAAGAGACCAGACTTAGGCACAAATTTAGCAAGAGATGTCTAAAACTTAAGAAAACTATGAAAAATATCTGAAAAACACAAAACTAGACTTGAACAAATGAAAATATACAGGGCATTCTTGGATAGGAAGACCCACATCATAAAGGTTAAAGTTCTTCCTAAGTTAATTTCTAAATAGAATACAATTCCAGTAAAAGTACCATTTTTTCCTGGAGCATTAAAAGTTGTTTTTAAAGTGCATTAGAAGGCATAAAAACAAGCAAGAGTTGCCAGAATAACTGTGAAAAAGAATGAAGGAGATCTAGCACAACCAGATACTAAAAGATATCATAAAGCCTCAATACTTAAGTTGATGTGTTATTCATGTTTGAATAAACATACAAACCAATAACGTAAAACAGAAAATCCAGACACAGATTTAACTGCTTATGGAATTTTTAGTATAAGGGAAAGTGGCTAAGAAATCAGTAAGGAAATGGACTTTTAAATAAAGGCTGTTGTCATAGAGCTACAAGTATAAAATTTGATACATTCCTCAACTATAAAACAGCAGAAATTCCATCAGAGACTTGAAATGTAAAAATTATATAAGTACTCAAGGAAGCATGGGTGAATAGCTTTATTATCTGAATTGGAAAAAGTTCTCTAACTATGACACAAAATCCAGTAACATAATTAAAAGATTGATAAATTTCATGATAATATTTTTGTGGGGTAAAACATTCAACAACTTAAGCCAGGTAAAAAGACAGATATACTGGGAAAATATGTTTGCAAATTATATCCTAAAAGTTTAGTTTTCTAAATGTAGAGAAAGCTTCTAAATATAGAAAGAAAAAAAGTCAACTCGAAAAGGAAAAAAAAAAAATATGGACCAGAGATATGGAAAGACAGTTCACCCAAAAAGAAATTCACATAACCCTTACACATTTGAAAAGATGATCAATCTCTCTCATAATAAGGTAATAGAAATTTAAAGCTAAATGAGATACAATTTCAGCAAAAATCCAGAAGTCGCAAGGTTCTGAAGAAACAGGCATTTTCACATATTGCTGATAGGAATGCAAAATATAAATAATCCCTCTGGAGAGGAATTTAACACTAGTAATCCAAAAAAAATTTACATTTAGCCTCTGACTCAGCACCCTTTTCCAGGAATCTACCCCAAAGATGCCCTGGTAAAAATAGAACTTTTTACAAGGCTATCTATGGAAGTATTGTTTGTAATAGCGAAAAAAGCAGAAACGTACATCAGTAACAGACTGATTGAATATGCTTTCAAATATTCACTAGTGGAGCATTATGCAGCTGTGAAAAGGAATAAGGAATCTCTGTTCATATTTCTATGCAGTGATTCCCAGTTTATACTGTACAGTAGAAAAAGCAAGGTAGAGAAAGTTATGTAAATTAATCTATTTATCTAAGTAAAGGGTCAGTACAAATACACACACATACATATACACACACACACATACTTAAAAGTGAAAGGATTTAAAAAATGGAAGGATAAACCACAAATGTTTGGTGGTTACTTAAAAGGGAAGAAGAAAATAGGGTGAAGGACATGAGAATAGAAGCTAGATCCTCCTGGTTAAATCTTGTTTTTATACAGTTGACTTTGGAACCATGTAAATATTACATATAATTATAAAACTAAGTCAATTTTATAATAAAAGACAGTAGCTTAAAATCTGAAATAAATAAACCTAACTCAAATTGATGGTGTAACTATACAGAAAGGAATTATTTAGTTATACATTCCTAGAGATATTTGCTTTAAGGGCAGAAAGAACTGTAAAAGAAATTTTAAAAACCTTAAACTATTTCTAGTAATCATAGTATAGATATTAGTGGTGATATTATTCTAAGACTGTTGTCTGAATTGTAAAGAAAATGAGTATGCTAGTGTTTTATATAATGAGGTTTTTGACACGGGAAAAGAGAGTTACTGCTTATTTTCAAAACTATATATTTCCTCACTTGACTATCTGAATAAGCCTTTACACAATGCCCAATGACCAACCCTGTCATAATTAACACCCCATTACCCAGATCACAGTCTCTTAATATTTTCCACCAAAAGAATCCAGGGCTCTTTGGAGAGAAGACTGATTTCAGGTCTTGCAAGAAAATATTAAAGATTACTCTGGAAAATTGTGTCATACTAGAAAGCAAAAAAGTTACCAAAATTACTAAAAAGATTCGGGAACCAACTTGATGAAGCTCCCGTTAGCCAAAGACAGGAAAATTTGAACATCAGTAAGAATATTGAAACCAACTGAAACACAAATATGTTTAAATTCACAAGTTCATAATGAATCTCAAAAAACAAAAAATCTTGTTGGTCACCTTCAAAGAAGGTTAGGGAAGTGATTCATTATTTTGAAAAATAGTAAGTCAAACGAGTGCATTAAGCGTTTACCTCAGAGTAGATAAATATATTTCAGAGTAGCCTTACAGTTAATGCAGAGCTGTTTCTCTTTACAGAAATACTCCAGCAAATAAAGAAGGAACGATATATTAGAATACCACCCTCTTATAATCCCTAATGAGTTAATGGATTTCAGCAATGATTACCAGTGGCTGCTAACGTAACAGAAGAGAAGAAAAATTCCTGATAGAAGTACTTAATACCATTTAAACACTACTGATAAAATGTTTGAACCTGAATCTGATCAAGCCTCTAGATATAACCATCAATTTACAAAAATACAAGGAACAAAGAAACATGGTAAAGGACATTATGGGATGAAATCAGCAAAGTCCACAGTATGAGAATCCAGAGTCATATGACCCAGCTTCTTTTGAAAAAAAAAAAAATAATTGCAAGGAGGGAGGGAGTGGGAGAGAGAGAGAGCATAATTTATGAATTAGAAGAGATTTAAGCAATGTGTAAGCCAATTACACTGTACTGATCTTACTCAGATCCTGAAGCAAACTAACCTTGAAATAAATTGTGTAGAACTAGAGAAACTCAATCATTAACTGGATAATTGATGATATTAAAGAACTGTTAAATTTTTGGACAATAATGCAATTGTCATTTTGTTTTAAGAATGAGCCCTCATCTGAGTGTGGAGAAAAGGGAACCACTGTACACTGTTGATGGGAATGTAAATTAGTGCAGCCACTATGGAAAACAGTACAGTGGTTCCTTAAAAAACTAAAAATAGAACTACTGTATGATCCAGCAATTCCACTCCTGGGTATATATATCCAGAAAAAACAAAAACTCTAATGCAAAAATATACATGCACCCCAATGTTCATAGCAGCACTATTTACAACAGTCAAGATACGGAAACAACACAAGTGCCCATCAACAGATGACTGGCTTAAGAAGATATATATATACACAATGGAATATTACTCAGCCATAAAAAAGAATGAAATATTGCCATTTGCAGCAACATACATGGACCTAGAGAATATTATACTTAGTGAAGTTAAGTCAGACAGAGATAGACAAATACTATAGTTTGTGGAATCTAAAAATAATACAAATGAACTTATTTACAAAACAGCAACACAGTCACAGATATAGAAAACAAACTTATGGTTACCACAGGGGAGAGGGAGGAAGGGATGGACAAATTAGGAATATGGGATTATCAGATACAAACTATTATACATAAAGAGATAAGCAACAAGGCTTTACTGTATAGCATAGGGAATTATATTCAATATCTTGTAATAATCTATAATAGAATATAATCTAAAAATATATAACTGAAAAACTTTGCTTACACCTGAAACTAACACAATATTGTAAATCAATTATGCTTCAATTAAAAAAGAAGAGCTCTCATCTTTTACAAAGACACACTGAAATATTCACAGAAACTGATTATGATGCCTGAAATTTTCTTCAAATTGATCTAGGATGGGTGAGGTATAGCTGAAATAAAATTGACCACGGGTTGATAAGAGTTGAAGCTTAATGGCAGGTTATGAGGGATCATTTTATTACTCTTTCTATACTTGTTTTACTTTGACATTTTGCATTTTAACAAGCTAAAGAAGAAGAAAAATCTACACAGTTTTGCTGATTTTATTTTCAAGATTTATTCCTTTCCTCTGCCACACCATTAACTCCCAGCTGGTTTGTAGAACTTATTAAAAATAATTCTTATTTTTATTCCTTTTATTATTAATTTTACTGTACTGGAGACAGAAATATACTGAACATCCATTTTTCTTCAGAACAATGCACTAAATGTGATGGAAACCATAAAACAGGAGGAGCCACTACCTCTTTCCTTGAGAACTTTGAAATCTACTAAGAAAAATAAGTATGTATGTAATAATCTAAATGGGAGAAGAATTTTAAGAATAGTTATATGTATATGTATAACTGAATCACTTTGCTGTATACCTGAAACTAACACAACATTGTAAATCAAATAAACTCCAATACAAAATTAAAATTTTTTTAAAAAGAAAAATAAGTGTATAAATATTTTAGGAGACTGATCTACAACCTTATTAATCACAGTCCTCATTTTTGCACAGTACATTGTATTACAAAATGTGTGACCTATTTATAATCTACTCCCTTAGGACTATTGTGAAAATTAAATGAGAATGTGTTAAAAGCACTCAGCATTGTACCTAGCACATAAGAAATGGTGGCTAAAACACCACCAATCCTTAATCCATGGGTCTTGTTACTAAAACATGGCACCATATTAACATGAAAATTTAGGAAATGGAAGGATGCACAATAGAAGACAGAGAATAGAGCAAACTGTTGTGCTGTTTAAACTGCAGGTAGTCCCTGGAAAAAGTGAATTCTGAACTGAGGTTTTATACAAAGGATGGATGTAGATAGATTGCAGGAGAAGGACATCACTAACTGGGATATTACAAGAGTCAAGATACAGAGACCAGCTATAGCAAATAATTTAATGTAGTTATGTATAGTGAAGTAAAGGAAAGTAGTTAAGAGGTAAAATTGGAGAGGTGGACGGGGGGAAAAAAGAGAAGGATGACATGCCTTGCAGACTCTGTTCAGGATTTGAAGATTACTGTTTCAAGGAGAAGTATCAATACTTCTTCCCTACCCATAAGATTTTCTTCAGTGTGAATCTAAAGCATGTATAGTATTTGACCCCTGGTTTCTCTTTACTCAATTACTCATTTCTTCTTTTTGGAGGAATATTGCCCTCTGTGGTCGGTAAATTTAAGAATTAATTGGGACTGCTCAGTGCAGTTCTGCCCTTTTTTATCCCCCTCCCCTCAAGAAGCTGCCTACAGGGGTCCATAACATCTTGTACTCTTCACACGGAGAGTCTGGCACTGGTTCCACACTGCTTCCTCATACAGCCCCAAAGGTAGCCTTCAGCAGTGATGAAGGTGATACTTGGCCTTCATCTACCAGCCCTCTGTTTTAGTTAAGACTTTATTCAGGACATGGGTTGAGAAGAGGATGCTAATTAGTAGGCCAACTCAAAGACTTCATTAATAATATGAGCAACAGGAACACACTAAAAGTCCTTCAATAGAGGAGATTTTAAAAAGCTTCAAGTAAATTATCCCAGCTGTTTATGTGGAAAGGAGCAGAGATAAGAGCTAATTAAATTAATCTAGTTATAGGAAACAAGGACTGGGCCTACAGGTTTCTATTTTCTAAGACAGAGGCTGGCAAACTTTTTCAGGTAAAGGGTCAGATAAAAATATTTTAGGTTTTCTGGACCACATAACAGTTTTTGTGTAATTTTTTTAACCCTTTAAAAAAGTAAAAACTATTCTTAGCTTATGGGATGTACAAAAAAAGGCCATGGGTTATACACAAAAGAGACTGTGAGCCGTATTTAGCCCATGAGCCATAGTTAGTCCAACTTCTCTCAAGGGGCAATTCCTTTGAACAAGGGATTATGTCCTTGCAAAAACTATAAAACAAATTCCAATGAGCAAAGATTAGCCAATTTGCATCAATGAACTCGCTTAGTTAAAACCATTCTGGGGGGACTTCCCTGGTGGCACAGTGGTTAAGAATCCGCCTACCAATGCAGGGGGCACGGGCTCGAGCCCTGGTCCGGGAAGGTCCCACATGCCGCAGAGCAACTAAGCCCATGCACCACAACTACTGCCTGCGCTCTTGAGCCTGCGAGCCACAACTACTGAGCCCACGCGCTACAACTACTGCATCCTGCGTGCCTAGAGCCCGTGCTCTGCAACGAGAAGCCACTGCAATGAGAAGCCCGCACACCGCAACAAAGAGTAGCCCCCGCTCGCCGTAACTAGAGAAAGTCCACGCACGGCAATGAAGACCCAATGCAGCAAATTAATTAATTAATTAATTAATTAATTAATTAATTAATTAATTAAAAAAAAAACCCCACTCTGGGGCTCTGGCCCTTGCTTAGTAATAGAGTCAGTCCCTCAGATGTTGCTTTTAAAGCCCCTGTACATAATATACACATACATACACATTCTTACAATCACATAGGTTATTGATCAACAAAACAACAATTTTGGAGGCTTGCATATGTGCAATGCTCTGCTAGGAAAGCTTCACTCTTCTCATTGTTGACTAATGCTGACCATCACCTTACGTAGCATTGTGCTGCTAGAGAATTTTAATGCACCTCCTGGTTCAAATGAAAAGTAAAAGAGACTAAATACCACATAAGAAATGAAGACGCAGAAAGGCGTGAATTTTATAGTATTATTTTCTTCTGCCAACAATGTCTTTAGTACACAGATGAAACTTTTATATCAAGGTGGATATAAAACATGCAATTTCTTATACTTTCATTCACATAAATTTTAAAAGTAGTCTCTCTCTTCTCACACAACTATAGTCACTGCATCTAAAATAAGTTTTTGATACCAAAGAACCAAGCCAAACGTGTCCCAGAGGGGTTAATTGTTTTTTTTAAACTGCAGTCTTTCTAAGGGATTTGCACCCTGCAAAACTGGATGTTTAAGTGCAGTTATTTATGATTTATGAGTGTTAAAATGCCTATGGGCTAAATACAAGAAAATAACTTCAGTGTTTTTTATTATTCTCTCAGTCTCATAACTCATATTTGAAGAAATTGAATCTCACATTCCCTTTAGAATTTACCCTTCAGCCAAGACCACGATTAGAGAAATTTCAGACTGAAGAAAAAGAAACTCTTCAGAAGGTTTAGAGAAATGAACAAAGGAGGGTCCTAACACAAAGCTTTTGTAACCTTAATAAATATATATAGAGAGACTCATGTGTGTACTTTCCCTAAGGGTTGGACATCTTTTGCAGAGAAGAGCCCCTTAGAACTTCTAGTGTCTCCATATGTATTATAGGGCACAAGGAACATCACCTTTTTTTTAATTAATAGGCTTTTTTGAGCAGCTTTAAGTTTATGGAAAAATTAAGTATAGAGAATTCCCATATACCTTCTCTCCTCCCCCCCAAACACACAGTTTCCCCTATTATTAATACATTGCATTAGTGTGGAACATTTGTTACAATTGATAAACGATATTGATACATAATTATTAGCCAAAATCCATAGTTTACATTAGGGCCCACTCTTGTTGTATAGTTCTATAGGTTCTGAGGAATGCAGTGTCATACATCCACCATTACTGTATCATACAGAATAGTTTCACTGCCCTAAAAATGCCCTGGGCTTCACCTATTCCCCTCCTCCGCCTCCTCCTCCCCATGAATCCCTGGCAACCACTGACCTTTTTACTGTCTCCATAGTTTTGCCTTTTCCTGAATGCTGTATAGTTGGAATCACACAGTATGTAGCCCTTTCATACTGGCATCCTTCACTTATCAATATGCATTGAAGTTTCCTCCATGTCTTTTCATGGTTTGATAGACCATTTCTTTTTATTACTAGCTCTTTTTAAGACAGAAAAAGTAATTCCCAAAGAATTTAAGGTCTTACCAAAAAGTCATTTATTGAAGGATATACAATAATTCTAGGTGAATAGGTGGCGCTTACAAGCAGGGTACACCGTTACCTGCCAAAACTTGTTTTCACAGGTTCTTCATACAAGTAGTTGATACACAATTTTATTAGAATTTCCAAATATAACAGTATCCCCAAAATAATGAAAAATGGCAGAAATATAGTTAATACACATTGTCTCTCATTCCAGGTTATGATCAAAGTCAAGCACCACCAGAGCAGAGAGACATAAAGGAGATACATGTGCCTATTTTCAGAGATGTGTCCATTTGCAAATAGGTACAAATAGGCTCTGGAAGTGGAAAAATAACCCATTTTTAATTATGTCTGTGCTACTGTAGAATCCTCACCATCATGTAAAGGAGCTCCATGTTGTGCAGCTTGTATCTCAACAAATATTGCTGGAACAAGCACAGGATACTAGTTCCTATTCTGATACTTACTAGTTCTGATTTCAACAAGTCACCTTTCCTCTGTGAGCTTCAGGACCTTCATCTGTAGCGTGGAGAACACAGTGTTCCCCTCCTGACTCCGAGCTATTGTGAGGATCAAAGGAGACTGAGATGAATAGAGGAGATAAAGGTGATGCCGGGGCAACACTGACAAACCTCTAAAAGGTTTACTCTGTTGCTGTTGTAATAATAACGTTAATGGTGTTGTTATATCACTCCCCATCCTAACCCCTCTTCTATTCTCTGGCACTCAGCCCAGATAAGATGTTGTCAGGGAGGACATCATAAAGGAACCTGCTTAAGCAGGGAAACAAAAGACCCTCTAAACTAGAAAGTAAATCAGCATCATAGGAAAGGACAATAAGTTATGCATCAGAAAAGAAAGTGTCAAAACCTTTCTAAAAGGAAAATTGTCCGTGGTTGCAATGCATAGACCCGACATGAACCACTAGGCTTCCAAGATAGCAGACCAGTAGGAAAGGCAGAACACACCTCCTGGTGGCTGAAGGGCAAAGAAGTAGCACAACCTAAATGTCTTCTGCAGGACACTTCACAGCAGCAAGAAAAGGGGGGGCATCCTGGCTGAATGCTGAAATGTGGTTAAACCTGGTTTCCTCTTCACTCTAGCTGCAGAATTGCACTGCTCTAACTGACCCAACAGAGAGCCAACTGTTAAAAGCACAACTCTCCTTAAGTGAGATTGACTCAGATAATCCAAGATGGTCACAGTAACTAAAACAAATTAATTCCTTTCCTTTGGTTTCCTTGGTAGGGGAGGGGTAGGAAGTGTTCCTAACAAAATGACAACAGAGAAATAGCAAACTGTTTAGAACACCCCCACCCCTCCAAAACAGAAAGTCACTGTTAGCCAGAAGGAAGATTTGTCTGTGCTGTTTTGGTCTATGATGATTAGAAATGAAGCGAAAAATCATAGCTTTAACAAATCTAGGAGAGAGCCCAACAGGCGCCAAGCACACCAGGTCAACATGGTATCTGGTGTATGTCTGTGCCAAAAAGATATAACTTTACTCTCAAGTGCATGTATAACCAAATACTGAAGGTAAATACTGAGAGTCTACAAACACCTTCTAAAACAAAGGTAAGAGTTCTAGTCAAAATAGTAGAAATTTATACTTGAATAAGCCATCTGTACTCCAAACACAGAGAAACAGAGTATTAAAATAAAGAAATGAAAAGAGATAGACTCAAAACCTAGATAAACATCTCTTTTTAGTGGAAATAAAACAAAATCAAAAAGCAATAAAAACAACGGAGGCCCTGGCCCTGCTGAGTTCTGGTCACAGCGACTGCTCTCGAAGTTCAGCCCTTAACATTTAAGAAGGTTCCCGTGTGAAAAGGGGACCTGGCTCATTGTTTGAGGACAGGAGTTGGAGATGCCATCTAAACACAGTCTTCAGCAAGGCAGCTAAATAAAAACGGTTACCAGCGACCACCTATGGCTTTGGTTTTGAGCAAGCTGTGGGATGAGGAAGGTAAGAGGTCACAGACAGAATCTAAAGATCAGGGAAATGAATCAAGCCACCCGCTGACTCTGTGACTAGATCTGAAACATCCTATCACATGGGACAAGGAGCCCTGAAATGACAATAAAAACAGAATTCTAGGCTAACAATCCAGGGAATAAGAGAAAGTGAGAAGGGGTAGAAAAAAATTTGTCACAAGGGTTAGAACAAAACAAAACCACACAAAACATCAAAACACAGGAGCGGTATATCACTACACAATTTTATGAAAACCACATGTGGGTAATTTCTTCAAATTTCTTATCTAATTCATGAATTCTGCTGTTTAAACCATTCGTTGTGTTTTTTAGTTAAATAGTAAGGTAAAAATGCTAAGAAATGAACAGGATAGAATGACAAGTTCTGACTGAATTTCAGAAGGACATTCAGTACTTTTTTTTATTCATAGAGAACCAGAGGTCTATATTATCTGATTCACCTGAGAACCTTTGAGCCATTTTCAACTTAGCCCTTCAATGAACAACTTAAATTTCTTCTCCACTATGAAGCCTTTCTTCCCCACCCATGTCATTTGTCTCTCTTTTAAGCTATTTGTCCAAACCCCGTAATCACATACTTGTCACTCATTCTGTACTTTTCTGTGTTACCGCTTAGAGAGTTGGTTAAGCATATTTCATGAATTCATCTTATTGGAAAATATTACAACTGAATAGTTCTCTCATTATATAAATTCCACTGGGTAGAAAGGAAAAATAAGGGGAGAGGGGAGGTAGGTGGAGGGTAAGCAGTCAGTGAAAAGTCACTCATAACAAATGACAGGGAATATCGTCCTAACCGGGGAAAGGAAATGCAAGCCTCTAAAAATAACTTACTAAAAGATCCAGAAGAAAGGAGAATAAGTTGGGGGAGAAGATGACAGAATATGGGTTTTAAAGAGACAGGATGGAGGAAAGGGTGTGATAAAGTTTTACAAGGAAATTTAAAAATGTAACAACTAAATGTAGTTGACTCCATGGAAAATAAAATTAGAGATGTGGAAGCCAAAATTGAGAACCTCTCTTAGAATGCGCGAGAAAAGATTTTTATAAGTAAAAATGGAAAGATAACACCCAGGCAACAGATATGTAACAAAACAACTTTGTGAAGGGACACTAATGATGGGAATAGAGGAACAGGCAAGAAAAACTTTCTTGGTTGAAAAAAAATCAAATATGTAAATTAAAGGACTCATTACTTTCCAGTCAAAATCAATCTGGACTCTCACTGGGCTACAATCAATGTGTCCATAGGCTGTGTTCCTTTTTGGAGGCTCTATGGGAAAATGTTTCCTTGCCGTTTTCAACTTCTAGAATTCACCCACTTTCCTTGGCTTGTGCTTCCCCTTTCCCCCACACCTTTCCTCTATCTTCAAGCCAGCAATGGCAGTCTAAGTCCTTCTCCCCACCTCAGCACATCACTCTGACTACTCTTCTGCCTCTGTCTTCCACTTTTAAGAACGCTTGTGGTGATATTGGCCCCATCTGGACCATCCAAACTATCTCCCTATTTTAAGGTCAGCTAATTAGCAACCTTACTTCTATCTGTGACTTAAACTGCACTTTGCCATACAGGGTAACGTATTCACAGGTTCTGGGGATTAGGAAGTGGACATCTTTTTTTGGGGGGGGTGGGAATTATTCTGCCTACCCCAGCCTCCTAATAGAGTTTGCTTCACTGTGTTTCAGAATCTGTACTCATGCTGTACCTGATTTAATTTAGCTGATACTCTCCTAAACATCTGAGCTATTTTCTGTTTAGTCTTTCAACATTCACCTTAAAATTCTTCCTCACATTGAAACCTTTCTTGACACTTCCACAATCCTATCTCCCTTTTAAACTTATGATCTCAACCAAATATTCACATAACTTTTGAACAATAATTCTATAATTTACTGTGTTACTTTAATAATTCTATTTGTATGTACTGATCGCCAAATAAACTTTAATCTCCATGGAGAAAAATATGTTCACAAAGCATTTCTAAAAGCATACCTCATTTTATTGCGGTAACCCTGCATGGAGCAAGTCCACCTGCACAATTTTTCCAGCAGCATTTTCTCACTTCTTGTCTCTGCATCACATTTTGGTAATTCTCATACTATTTCAAACTTTTTCATTATTATTATATTTGTCATGATGATCTGTAATCACTCATATTTGATTTGACTGTTGTAATTATTTTGGGGCACCACAAACCACGAATATAAGACGTCAAGCTTAATGGATAAGTGTTATGTGTGTTCTGACTGCTCCATCAGGCTGTTCCCTGTCTCTCTCCCTCTCCTCTAGCCTCCCCATTCCCTGAGATACAACAACATTGAAATTAGGCCAGTTAATAATCCTACAATGGCCTCTAAGTGTTCAAGTGAAAAGAAGAGTCACACACTTCTCACTTTCAACCAAAAGCTAGAAATGATTAAGCTTAGTGAGGAGTTATGTTAATGGCCAAGATAAGCTGAAAGCTAGGCCTCTTGTACCAAACAGTTAGCTAAGCTGTGAATGCTAAGAATAAGTTCCTGAAGGAAAGTAAAAGTGCTACTCCAGTGAACACATGGATGATGAGAAAGCAAAACAACCTTATTGCTGATATGGAGAAAGTTTTAGTGGTCTAGATAGAAGATAAAACCAACCACAACATTCCCTTGAACCAAAGCCTAATCCACAGCAAGGTCCTAACTTTCTTCAATTCTATGAAGGCTGAGAGAAATGAGGAAGCCACAGAAAAGTCTGAAGCTGGCAGAGGTTGGTTCATGAGGTTTAAGGATAGACACCATCTCCATAACTTCAAAGAGCAAGGTGAAGCATAAAGTGCTGATGTAGGAGCAGCAGCAAGTTCTCCAAAAGATCTAGGTAAGATAATTAATGAAGGTGGCCACACTAAACAACAGATTTTCAATGCAGACAGTCTTATATTATTGGAAGAAGATGTCATCTAGGATTTTCATAGCCAAAGAGGTGAAGTCAATGCCTGGCTTCAAAGCTTTAAAGGAATAGCTGACTCTCTTGTTAGAAGCCAATGCAGATAGTGACTTTAATTTGAAGCCAATGCTCATTTACCATTCTTAAAATCCTAGAGCCCTTAAGAATTATGCTAAATCTGCTCTGCCTGTGCTCTATACATGGAACAACAAAGCCTGGATAACAGCACATCCATTTATAACATGGTTCATGAATATTTTCAGCTCACTGTTGACACCTACTGCTCAGAAAAAAAAAGATTCCTTTCAAAATATTACTGCTCATTGACAATGCACCTGGTCACCCAGGAGCTCTGAGGGAGATGTACATGACATTCTTGTTGTTTTCGTGCCTGCTAACATCACATCCATGCTGTAGCCCATGGATTGAAAGAGTAATTTCAACTTTCAAGTCTTATTCTTAAGAAACATATTTAGTAAGGCTATGGCTGACATAAATAATGGTTCCTCTGATGGATCTGGGCAAACCACATTGAAAACCTTCTGCAAACTGTTTACCACTCTAGATGCCCTTAAGAACATTTTTGATTCATGGGAAGAAGTCAAAATATTAACATTAACAGGAGTTTGGAAGAAGTTTGATTCCAACCTTCAGTAATGATTTGGAGGGATTCAAGACTTCAGTGGAGGAGGTAACTGCAGAAACAGCAAGAAAACTAGAATGAGAAGTGGAGCCTGAAGGTGTGACTGAGTTGCTACAATCTCACGATAAAACTTAATGAGGAGTTTCTTCTCATGGATGAGCGAAGAAAGTAGTTTGTTGAGTTGGAATCTACTCCAGGTGAAGATGCTGCAAAGATTGTTGCAATGACAACAAAGGATTTAGAATATTACATAAACTTAGTTGATAAAGCAGCAACAAGGTTTGAGAGGATTGACTCTAATTTTGAAAGATATCCTACTGTGGGCAAAATGCTATCCAACAGCATTGCACACTACAGACACATCATCGTGAAAGGAGGAGTCAATCAATGCAGCAAATTTCATTGTCTTATTTTAAGAAATTGTCACAGCCACCCCACCCATCAACAGCCTGATCAGTCAGCAGCCATCAAGACCCTCCACCAGCAAAAAGATTACGACTCGCTGAAGGCTCAGATGATGTTAGCATTTTTTAGCAATAAAGTATTTTTTATTTAAGGTATACACGTTTTTTAGACATAATGCTCTAGTGCATACTTAATAGACTATAATATAGTATAAAGATAACCTTTATATGCACCAGGAAACAAAAAAATTCATGTGACTTGCTTTGCTGTGATAGTTGTGTTATTGTTGCGGTCTGGAACTGAACCTGAAATATCTTCGAGGTATGCCTGTGGTAATATGAGTAAATTATTATAAAATGGTATAAGGTTTTTAAAAAACAAGAAAGCAAAACTGAATATGCAGTATCATATAATCATTGAAGAAAGCTCAGAGAAATATGATTGGGACATTAACAAAATTACCTCATAGAAGTGGAAGTGTTTATCTCTTTTTCATAATGCTTAGTTTTCTCAACATTCTGCACTGTGGCAGATGAGGCTCATATCCTTTCTGCCCACCTCTGAGTTCACACGCAGCTACAGAAGATAACTCCCAAATTGCTGACATCCCAACCTCAAGGCATCCAATTTCTCTGCCCAAGGGTTTTCTCTGGTTTCTTTGCAACTTGCTTAACCGACATGCAAAACCTTCTAGAAAGGCCAGGGCATCAGTGATGGGCAACCCACAACCAATGAGGAATAAGGGTGGGGCATAAAGACCTCAGCTTCTCTGTCCCATAGCACGTCTGAGGCACAGTCTATACAGTTCCCCAGAAGCCCTCCCCAGGGAGTGAGCCACAGTTGCCCACAGTGGTAACCCATTCGTTCATGCACACTTTATTGGTTTTTCATTCTTCCATGTTTCCCTTTCCCCATTTCATTACTTTTGTTACCTGGGATCACTTTCTATAGTTGTAGGAAAACAGCTCAGCTGTGGCACCTGGCCATCTTGCAGGCATCCCTATAGGTAAATGCTTGAACTGCAACACAGCCATTTCAGTGGAGAACTTTGTATTCCATCTAGCACACTAGAGGATGGGAGGTCTTGTAAGGAGCTGATATGAGGCTATCTTGAACTCATCTTCCTATTGACTATGGTAAGATGATTTCCCACCACTTTCTGCATTCTGATGAGGCATGGGACCGTCTGCTCTGGCCACATCAGACTAGAGCTGCAGAATATAAAACTGCCAGTAGCAGTCTAGGCTTGGACCACAACTCGTGTTAGTCTCCTGGGTCCTTCTGCTTCAGTGTATGGGACAAGGACCAAGGGGAGTTGACTCCTCTGGCTTATTCTTCCTTTTGCTGTGTACGTAAGTAATCAACTCTCTGATCTAAAAGTGGCTCATTGTATCTCTACCATTTGGCTCATCAGGCTTTGGCTTTGCCATCTGTTCTATGTGTGAGCTGGACACCCACACCCAAGTCCTTGTCTCAGGGTTGGCATTTGGAGGAACTGAAATGAAGATAAGCAAATAGCACTTTTATAATTGGTCATGATACGGTCTTTAAAACTCTGAATAAAAACATAACATACAGATTTGAATTTGTAAATAAAGAGTGTATGTGAATGTGTGAAAGCAAAGGCCAAAAGGAAAAAAATCCCCAAAATGTAAACAAACAATTCTATCTAGGAAGAAGGATTATTATGACTTTTATTTTGTCTCTCTACATTTCATAGTTTGTAAACTTTGCATCATGAACATTATTGCTTCTATAATTGAAAGAAAAAACCTATTTTTTTAAAAAAATGGGAAGAATATTTGAAATATACATGGCAAGAGTTTTTATATGAAAACATAGATGTTTTCTATGTCACCATATAAAATGTAACTATTCTAAAATAAAAGTGGACAAAGACCCTCTTGCACTGTTGGTGGGAATGTAAATTGATACAGCCACTATGAAGAACAGTATGGAGGTTCCTTAAAAAACTAAAAATAGAATGAGCATACGACCCAGCAGTCCCTCTACTGGGCATATACACTGAGAAAACCATAATTAAAAAAGAGTCATGTACCACAATGTTTATTGCAGCACTATTTACAATAGCCAGGACATGAAAGCAACCTAACTGTCCATCGACAGATGAATGGATAACGATGATGTGGCACATATATACAATGGAATATTAGTTAGCCATGAAAAGAAACGAAACTGAGTTATTTGTAGTGTGGTGGATGGACCTAGAGTCTGTCATACAGAGTGAAGTAAGTCAGAAAGAGAAAAAACAAATACCATATGTAACACATATATATGGAATCCAAAAAAAAAAGAAAAAAAAATGAACAATCACAGAAAGATACACAAGACAAAAGGCAGAGAGCTATGTACCAGATGAAGGAACAAGATAAAACCCCAGAAAAACAACTAAATGAAGTGGAGGTAGGCAACCTTCCAGAAAAAGAATTCAGAATAATGATAGTGAAGATAATCCAGGACCTCAGAAAAAGAAGGGAGGCAGAGATCCAGAAGATGCAAGAAATGTTTAACAAAGACCTAGAAGAATTAAAGAACAAACAAACAGAGATGAACAATACAATAACTGAAATGAAAACTACACTAGAAGGAATCAATAGCAGAATAACTGAGGCAGAAGAACGGATAATGAATCTGGAAGACAGAATGGTGGAATTCACTGCGGTGGAACAGAATAAAGAAAAAAGAATGAAAAGAAATGAAGACAGCCTAAGAGACCTCTGGGACAACATTAAACGCAACAATATTCGCATTATAGGTGTCCCAGAAGGAGAAGAGAGAGAGAAAGGACCAGAGAAAATATTTGAAGAGATTATAGTCAAAAACGTCCCTAACATGGGAAAGGAAATAGCCACCCAAGTCCAGGAAGCGCAGTGATTCCCATACAGGATAAACCCAAGGAGAAAGACGTTGAGACACATAGTAATCAAATTGGCAAAAATTAAAGACAAAGAAAAATTATTGAAAGCAGCAAGGGAAAAATGACAAATAACATACAAGGGAACTCCCATAAGGTTAACAGCTGATTTCTCAGCAGAAACTCTACAAGCCAGAAGGGAGTGGCATGATATACTTAAAGTGATGAAAGGGAAGAACCTACAACCAAGATTACTCTACCCAGCAAGGATCTCATTCAGATTCGATGGAGAAATCAAAAGCTTTACAGACAAGCAAAAGCTAAGAGAATTCAGCACCACCAAACCAGCTCTACAACAAATGCTAAAGGAACTTCTATAAGTGGGAAACACAAGAGAAGAAAAGGACCTTCAAATACAAACGCCCCCAAATTAAGAAAATGGTAATAGTAACATACATACTGATAATTACCTTAAACATGAATGGATTAAATGCTCCAACCAAAAGACACAGGCTTGCTGAAAGGATAAAAAAAACAAGACCCATATATATGCTGTCTACAAGAGACCCACTTCAGACCTAGGGACACATACAGACTGAAAGTGAGGGAATGGAAAAAGATATTGCATGCAAATAGGAATCAAAAGAAAGCTGGAGTAGACATATTCATATCAGATAAAACAGACTTTAAAATAAAGAATGTTACAAGAGACAAAGAAGGACACTATGTACTGATCAAGGGATCAATCCAAGAAGAAGATATAACAATTATAAATGTATGTGCACCCAACATAGGAGCACCTCAATACATAAGGCAACTGCTAAGAGCTCTAAAAGAGGAAATCGACAATAACACAATAATAGTGGGGGACTTTAATACCTCACTTACACCAATGGACAGATCATCCAAACAGAAAATTAATAAGGAAAAACAAGCTTTAAATGACACAATAGACCAGATAGATTTAATTCATACCTATAGGACATACCATTCAAAAACAGCAGATTACACTTTCTTCTCAAGTGCACATGGACCATTCTCCACAATAGATCATATCTTGGGTCACAAATCAAGCCTCAGTAAATTTAAGAAAATTGAAATCATACCAAGCATCTTCTCTGACTACAACGCTATGAGATCAGAAATCAATTACAGGGAAAAAAACGTAAAAAACACAAACACATGGAGGCTAAACAATACGTTACTAAATAACCAAGAGATCACTGAAGAAATCAAACAGGAAATCGGCAAATACCTAGAGACAAATGATAATGAAAACACAACGATCCAAAACCTATGGGATGCAGCATAAGCAGTTCTAACAGGGAAGTTTATAGCTATACAAGTCTACCTCAAGAAACAAGAAAAATCTGAAATAAACAATCTAACGTTACACCTAAAGGAACTAGAGAAAGAAGAACAAACAAAACCCAAAGTTAGCAGAAGGAAAGAAATCATAAAGATCAGAGCACAAATAAATGAAACAGAAGCAAAGAAAACAATAGCAAAGATCAATAAAACTAAAAGCTGGTTCTTTGAGAAGATAAACAAAATTGATAAACCATTAGCCAGATTCATCAAGAAAAAGAGGGAGAAGACTCAAATCAATAAAATTAGAAATGAAAAAGGAGAAGTTACAACAGACACCACAGAAATACAAAGCATCCTAAGAGACTACTATAAACAACTCTATGCCAATAAAATGGACAACCTGGAAGAAATGGACAAACTCTTAGAAAGGTATAACCTTCCAAGACTGAACCAGGAAGAAACAGAAAATATGAACAGACAAATCAGAAGCAATGAAATTGAAACTGAATAAAAATCTTCCAACAAACAAAAGTCCAGGACCACATGGCTTCACAGGTGAATTCTATCAAACATTTAGAGAAGAGCAAAAACCCATCTTTCTCAAACTCTTCCAAAAAATTGCAGAGGAAGGAAAACTCCCAAACTCATTCTATGAGGCCACCGTCACCCTGACACCAAAACCAGACAAAGATACTACAAAAAAAGAAAATTACAGACCAATATCACTGATGAATATAGATGCAAAAATCCTCAACAAAATACTAGCAAACAGAATCCAACAACACATTAAAAGGATCATACACCATGATCAAGGGGGATTTATCTGAGAAATGCAAGGATTCTTCAATATACACAAATCAATCAATGTGATACACCATATTAACAAACTGAAGAACAAAAACCATATGATCATCTCAATAGATGCAGAAAAAGCTTTTGACAAAATTCAACACCTATTTCTGATAAAAACTCTCCAGAAAGTGGGCATAGAGGGAACCTACTTCAACATAATAAAGGCCATATACGACAAACCCACAGCAAACATCATTCTCAATGGTGAAAAACTGAAATCATTTCCTCTAAGATCAGGAACAAGACAAGGATGTCCACTCTTGCCACTATTATTCAACATAGTTTTGGAAGTCCTAGCCATGGCAATCAGAGAAGATAAAGAAATAAAAGGAATCCAAATCGGAAAAGAAGAAGTAAAACTGTCACTGTTTGCAGATGACATGATACTATACATAGAGAATCCTAAAGATGTCACCAGAAAACTACTAGAGCTAATCAATGAATTTGGTAAAGTTGCAGGATACAAAATTAATGCACAGAAATCTCCAACATTCCTGTACACTAATGATGAAAAATCTGAAAGAGAAATTAAGGAAACACTCCCATTTACCACTGCAACAAAAAGAATAAAATACCTAGGAATAAACCTACCTAGGGAGACAAAAGACCTGTATGCAGAAAACTATAAGACACTGATGAAAGAAATTAAAGATGATACCAACAGATGGAGAGATATACCATGTTCTTGGATTGGAAGAATCAACATTGTGAAAATGACTATACTACCCAAAGCAATCTACAGCTTCAACGCAATCCCTATCAAATTACCAATGGCATTTTTTACAGAACTAGAACAAAAAATCTTAAAATTCGTATGGAGACACAAAAGACCCCGAACAGCCAAAGCAGTCTTGAGGGAAAAAAAGGAGCTGGAAGAATCAGATTCCCTGACTTCAGACTATACTAAAAAGCTACAGTAATCAAGACAATATGGTACTGGCACAAAAACAGAAACATAGATCAATGGAACAGGATAGAAAGCCCAGAGATACACCCACACACCTATGGTCAACTAATCTATGACAAAGGAGGCAAGGATATACAATGGAGAAAAGACAGTCTCTTCAATAAGTGGTGCTGGGAAAACTGGACAGCTACATGTAAAAGAATAAAATTAGAACACTCCCTAACACCCTACACAAAAATAAACTCAAAATGGATTAGAGACCTAAATGTAAGACCAGACACTATAAAACTCTTAGAGGAAAACACAGGAAGAACACTCTTTGACATAAATCACAGCAAGATATTTTTTGATCCACCTCCTAGAGCAATGGAAATAAAAACAAAAATAAACAATTGAGACCTAATGAAACTTCAAAGCTTTTGCACAGCAAAGGAAACCATAAACAAGATGAAAAGACAACCCTCAGAATGGGAGAAAATATTTGCAAATGAATCATCAGACAAACGATTAATCTCCAAAATATATAAACAGCTCATGCAGGTTAACATTAAAAAAACAAACAACCCAATCCAAAAATGGGCAGAAGACCTAAATAGACATTTCTCCCAAGAAGACAGATGGCCAAGAAGCACATGAAAAGCTGCTCAACACCACTAATTATTAGAGAAATGCAAATCAAAGATACAATGAGGTATCACACCACACCAGTTAGAATGGGCATCATCAGAAAATCTACAAACAACAAATGATGGAGAGTGTGTGGAGAAAAGGGAACCCTCTTGCACTGCTGGTGGGAATGTAAATTGATAAAGCCATTATGGAGAACAGTAGGTTCTCCATAGTGGAGGTTCCTTAAAGAACTAAAAATAGAACTACCATATTGGGACCCAGCAATCCCACTAAGGGGCATATACCCAGAGAAAACCATAATTCAAAAAGACACATGCACCCCAATGTTCATTGCAGCACTATTTACAATAGCCAGGTCATGGAACAACCTAAATGCCCATCGACAGACGAATGGATAAAGAAGATGTGGTACATATATACAATGGAATATTACTTAGCCATAAAAAGGAATGAACTTGGGTCATTTGTAGAGATGTGGATGCATCTATAGACTGTCATACAGAGTGAAGTAAGTCAGAAAGAGAAAAATAAATATCAGATTTTAACGCATATATGTGGAACCTAGAAAATGGTACAGATCAACCGGTTTGCAGGGCAGAAATTGAGACACAGATGTAGAGAACAAACGTATGGACACCAAGGGGGGAAAGTGGCGGGGGGTAGGGGTGGTGGTGTGATGAATTGGGAGATTGGGATTGACATGTAGACACTGATGTGTATAAAATGGATGACTAATAAGAAAAAAATAAATAAATAAATAAACATTAATAAAAAGAGAATTCGGGGAGTGGAGGGATAGTTAGGGAGTTAGGGATTAAAAAAAAAATGGTCATCAAGAACCTAGGGGCAGGATGGGAATAAAGACGCAGACCTACTAGATAATGGACTTGAGGACATGGGGAGGGGGAAGGGTAAGCTGGGACAAAGTGAGAGAGTGGCATGGACATACATACACTACCAAATGTATAACCGATAGCTAGCGGGAAGCAGCCGCATAGCACAGGGAGATCAGCTCGGTGCTTTGTGACCACCTAGAGGCGGGGGGATAGGGAGGGTGGGAGGGAGGGAGACGCAAGAAGGAAGAGATATGGGGATATATGTATTTATATAGCTGATTCACTTTGTTATAAAGCAGAAACTAACACACCATTGTAAAGCAATTATACTCCAATAAAGATGTTACAAATAAAAAAGAGAGACAAAAAAAAAAGTGGACGAAGGACATGAACAAGCTAATCACAAAAGAAATATAAATGCTAATGAATATGTGCACAGAAGTTCAATCTTAATCAGAGCATCATTAATCCATTAGACAAAAATTAATAATGAGATGTGATTGTTTGCTATTAAATTGGCAAATTAAATGATTATATGTTAGCATGGGTGCAGTGGAATAAGCAGTCTCATACACTATTGTTAGTATAAACTGATCCAAATTCCTGGAGGCATTTACAAAACCTTACAAATGTCCATTCTCTTAACATGGTGATATCATGCAAAAGAATTTTCCTCTGAAAAAATCAGAGATACTCACAAAAAGTTCTGCACAAAAGTGTTATTTGTAAGTGATGGGATTATTATGCATGATTTTTATTTTCATTTTTAAAGTTCTCTATAGTTTTCAAATATTTTCACTGAAATGTACAACCATTATAAGCAGAAAAACAAAGTAAATGTATTTTCCATTTTAAAAGATATGAACCAACAATTAAACTCCACAGAAAAAGAACCACCCTTTTGCTTTTCCTACTTTCATTCCACTAATGTATACAAGGATGATACATACGAGTGAACTAATTTGCCACGACAGGCCGTGGGCAGAGAGAAAACAGAACTTCCTATTTGTTTCTCTGCCCTGACACGAAATCAACATGGCTTTTCTCTAAAATCAGAAGATGGAATGACTTGGCAGCAGATAAACTGAAGGCAATTTTCTCTCTCTCTCTCTGGGTCATAATACTCAGTTACATTTCAGATGTCACCTACAGGCTCTTTCTGCATTAACAACCGCTTATTTACCATCACTAAAACATATAATGGATATAGCCAACCACTACAAGAAATAGATTAGCACATGCTTCAATCTTCACACAATAAATGTTAACATTGAAGCTATGATGAGGAGAAAAATAATGATGTTTTCTTCTCAGAACATGATAGTTTTGACTTTAAGAGCTAGAACATTTTAATGTCAACTCCCTTCATTTGATAGATTGGGCCTTTTTTGTTTACTAACACAGTACTTAGATATTTTGAATTAATGTTAAGATACTCAACCCCTGGAACATGAAGGGACTTTCTTGCATTTTTCAATAAGAACAAATAATCTAACAATGTCTTAGCCAAATCAGCAATTTCTCATACTTTAAAAGTGCCATATTCCAGCAACTCTAAGATGCCATAACTTGTTAAGATGCACCATTATTCTAGGTTCCATAGAAAAACACTGCCAAGTAAATGATGAGAAAGTACATATCTCAATTATAAGATGCATGCCAATTTCAGAGGTGTTCAAAGTTGGGGGGAGGTGAGTGCATTTGAGAATCAAACTAAGCAGGGTTCTGGTGTTTCAGCTACAGCCTGGGGGCAGGGCTCATTCATTTGGTTAATTTTCTGTATTCTGATGTCTGAAAGGAACTGACAAATTTGTAAACATATTCAAAGCTTAACTATTCAAAAACTAGCTGTAGAAAGTGAAATTTAAAGTCCCTACCATGGTATATTGCCTACAATTAGTGATGTGCTGGAGCCAGGCTCAGACCAGGATAAATAAGCAGGTTGTTAAATTGTCAAGACTCTTGTGAGCCAGTAGTTACAGCCAACTATTAAAAAATTAAATTATATTAACTTGAAATTAAATAGATTATATTAAAAACCAAGGTAATAAATACTCAGAAATTATCACCTCCTAATTATTTTACTATATTTTACTATATCTGTGCCCTAAAGATTATTTATGTCCAATGTATCTGTGCAGCAGAAATACTTAATAGTGGTGAGCCACTGCACATCTCTTTCCAATTCTGCATTCAGTGGGGTCCTTGATAGCTTGAAATCAGCCAGATGGGAGTATCAGCACCATGGAAACCGGCAAATATTACAAATCAGGCATTCCCCACCCCCGAGAAAGTCCACTATTAAACATTTACTAACACACCACTGCCTACAATAACAAAAATAATAAAACGTTAGGCTCTAAAATGGATACACTAGCTACATATTACACATAGATTTATATGTATACAAATGAAATCAGTGCTCATGCAGCTCTATATCAAAAAAACAAACAACCCAATCAAAAAATGGGCAGAAGATCTAAACAGACATTTCTCCAAAGAAGACATACAGATGGTTAAAAAGCACATGAAAAGATGCTTAACATCACTAATCATTAGAGAAATGCAAAGCAAAACTACAATGAGGTATCACATCATACCAGTCAGAATGGCCATCATCAAAATTTCTACAAACAATAAATGCTGAAGAGGGTGTGGAGAAAAGGGAAACCCCCTACACTGTTGGTGGGAATGTAAATTGGTACAGCCACTATGGAGAACAGTATGGAGTTTCCTTAAAAAACTAAAAATAGAGCTACCATATGATCCAGCAATCCCAATCCTGAGCATATATCTGGAGAAAACCATACTTTGAAAAGATACATGCACCCCAATGTTTATTGCAGCACTATTTACAATAGCCAAGACATAGAAGTAACCTAAATGTCCATCAACAGAGGAACGGATAAAAAAGATGTGATACGTATATACAATGGAACATTACTCAGCCATCAAAAAGAATGAAATAATGCCATTTGCAGCAACATTGATGGACCTGGAGATTATCACACTAAGTGAAGTAAGTCAGACAAAGACAAATATCATATATCACTTGTATGTGGAATCTAAAAAAATGATACAAATGAACTTATTTATAAAACAGAAACAGAGTCACAGACTTAGAAAACAAACTTATTGTTACCAAAGGGAAAAGATGGGGGGGAGGGATAAATTAGGAGATTGGGATTAATATATATACACTACTGTATATAAAATAGATAATCAACAAGGACCTACTGTATAGCACAGGAAACTCTACTCAATGCTCTGTAATAACCTATACGGGAAAAAGAATCTGAAAAAGAATAGATATATGTATAACTAAATCACTTTTCTGTACACCTAAAACTAACACAACATTGTAAATCAACTGTACTCCAATATAAAATAAAATTTTTTTTAAATGAAAGCAGTGGATCATAGAAAGAGTAAGAGGCAAGGAAGCTAAAGAGAAAGATAAAAAATCTAAACATTGACCTTAAATTGAAAAGCTTTCAAATACATATATATATGTGATTATATGTGATAATATGATTTGTATTATTAGAATTATTCAAGGGAAAAAAAGGTTATTTTAGTTTTCAGTGTTTAAATTTCAATATTCAAGCGCCTGAATGACCTTCTTACTTTGCTTAATAAAATGCAGAATGCTACATATTGCAATTTTTCACCATATGGAACCTCTAATTTCAGTGGGATTACAATTTACCCATAGTTCCCCAATAAATGAGAGACAATATTACTATCATTTTTCAATGACAATAACCTGGCATGAATTTGACTATATAATGTTGCCCTCAGAATGACCCCACTTATCTACAAACCAGTGAAATCCAACTGGGTCAAATAAAATTTGTATGCTGAACACCGATGGCTGAAGCAACAAACTTTTAAAATTTTCTATCATTTCATGAAGAGTGATATTAGTGATTTCTGTATAAAATAGTTTAAAAAATGATCTTATTAAATGTCAAAGACTGCAGTTCACTGTCCTTTGCTTCCTCTCTGAGGACTCGGGTAACCTGAGGAGATTTATTTATGAGAATTCATGTAAATCCCATTAACCTCTTCTTAATACCCTATGGCACTTTAGAAAGAATATATTTTATTTTATTTGCATTTACATAATACAGTTTGATACTCTCATATTGCATAATCTTATTTCCTCAGTTCATTTTTTAAGAGAAATGAATTGTTTACAGCTTTTCTACAAAAGAGACCCTATGTGAACCATAACCAAATAACTTGCAGAGAACTGGTTGCCATGGCTATACAGAAAAAGTAAGACACAGTTGCTAATAGGAATGTTGAAAAGTCTGATTTCCAACCTGGACTGATGACACAAGATTTTTGATCATAAAATTAATGGAGCCAATGTATCATCCAACTCTTATCCAAAGAACCAAGGGCAAATACTCCTTTTCATAATTTTTTTAATAAAGAGCATGTGAACATTTATAACTGTTAAAAAATTAGAGATATCAATGTCACCTGCATTTGACTCTGTCTTCTTCATTCTCTAACAGTGTTGCTTTTTCCTCAATGTAGCTCAAGTTTTATTTCTGACGGATTATTTCTGACCCTAGAGTTATTAAACACTGGGTTTGTCAGTGTGAACAAAGGAAAATAAAAGAGTGACTGAGCACGACCCCTTCAAGAAATGTCAGCAAGCCTTTGTTACTGGGACAACGTCATGAAGGGTCATGAGTATGTTGTGGTAAGAAGTTTGGCATTCCCTTGTAAGGCAAAGAAGAGTCACCAATATTATTCTTTAAATATGGCACATTTTTTTTTAATGCTGTAGAAGCATCAGTTTGGCAGCTGAGCAAAAATGTTTTAGAGAGAAAAGTTTGCCTGAATCAAGGATACCAACTTCTGAAGACACAACTGAACTGCAGTAATCTAAGTGAGAGACAGAAAGAGCTTGCACTGTGACGTGGACTTCAAGAATCATAACATAAACACTACTGTTTTCCATTTTAAAAGTCCAGTCATACTTGTGATGATAATATAGGAGCTTTGTAGTTTTACCAAGGCTTAAAGAGCTATGGGTCTCCAATAGAAAAATGGGCAGAAGACCTAATAGACATTTCTCCAAAGAAGACATACAGATGGCCAACAGGCACATGAAAAGATGCTCAACATCACTAATCATTAGAGAAATGCAAATCAAAACTACAATGAGGTACCACCTCACACCAGTCAGAATGGCCACCATTAAACAGTTTACATATAACAAGTGCTGGAGAAGATGTGGAGAAAAAGGAACCCTCTTACACTCTGCAGGAATGTAAGGTGGTGCAGTCACTATGAAGAAAGTATGGAGGTTCCTCAAAAAACTAAAAATAGAGTTGCCATATGATCCAGCAATCCCACTCCTAGGCATGTATCTGGACAAAATTTTAATTCAAAAGGATACATGCACCCGTATGTTCATAGCAGCAACATTCACAATAGGCAAGACATGGAAACAACCTAAATGTCCATCAACAGATGAATGGATGCAAATGGATGCTGCCATTTGCAGCAACATGGATGGACGTAGAGATTATCATACTAAGTGAAGTAAGTCAGAAAGAGAAAGATAAATACTATATGATATCACTTATATGTGGAATCTAAAATATGACACAAATGAACTTATGTACGAAACAGAAACTGACTCACAGACATAGAGAACAGACTTGTGGTTGCCAAGGGGGGGGGGGGGGGGAGGGAGGGATGGAATGGGAATTTGGGATTAGTAGATGGCAAACTATTATATATAGAATGGATAAACAGCAAGGTCCTACTATATAGCACACGGAACTATATTCAATATCCTGTGATAAACCATAATAGAAAAGAATATTAAAAAGAATGTATATATATGTATAACTAACTCACTTTGCTGTACAGCAGAAATTAACAGAACATTGTAAATCAACTGTACTTCAATAAAAAATAATTTAAAAAAAATTTAGAAAGAGTTATGGGTCTCTATGTCACTGCCTCCCCACCTCATACTCCTCTAGAAACTTCTCCCTGCACCACACACACCTCTGCAGGATGTAGGTGCTCCCCCATTTCAAGAATTTATTTCTTGGTAAGCAGCCCAGTCTGCTCAAGCCAGTCTGCCCTTTCCAGTCCCTGGAATTCTGGAGAATAACATTTTCTCCATCTTATTACATATACACCTGTATTTCTACTCTCTGGGTATAACTAGTAAAAGCCTATTTTGAACCTTTCGTTTCTGACAAATTTTATTACCTTAAAATAGTACACATTTAAAAAAAAATACATACCTCATTTGCATATATATGATGTACATCTGTAGCACCCTGAGAAAATAATAAAAGTGTTTCTCTTTGCCTGGTGAGGGCAGGGAGGCACACAGGGGGATCTCACTGTAGAGAAATTTTTCAGATTTATGTTTTGAAGAGTTTTCTCAAGAACTGTATCTGAACTAATGAGAAAACACTGACTCAAGGGGAAGGAAATAGTGTTTTTACAAGAAGAGATCAGACTTCCTTCTGATTCTTCACTGGAACTAGATACTGGAGTTAGAGAGAAAAAGAATTAATGTAAAACAGTCAAAATCTTATTGGAGTAGATGACCTTCAAAAGGAATGATTTTCAATCTTGTTTGCACTCCCCTAACATCAGAGTAATACCAAGTACTATTATCAGCAGTAACAATAGCCCATTAAAGTAATAATTCTTATTTGCAGGATGTGGCTTTGGTTGGGGTGGTTCATATCAGAATCTAGGGATGGGAGGAGAAATGAATGGATGTGTGCATTTTGAAAAAGCTTCCAGGTGAAGCTGATATAACTTGCCTCCACCGCCACCCATGTCACTCGCCTCCACCCCTACCGTAAGTAATTTCCCCCTTCCTTGCCCTGAGTCAATGTCTGCTTTAAGTCTGGTCCACCAGAAGTTGGAGTGGTCAGATCTGTATTCACTCTGACCTATATTCGTAATCTCATTGTACTCCTCTGAGATGAACTGAATTCTTTGTTTCTTGATTGAAGGCAAACTGGTAGACCAAAGCTGAATCCAGGGACAGACTGTCCTTTTAGGCCTACACATTGATTTTTTTAAATGTGTGTTTGGTTGTTTTTATATAGAGCATAGATTTTTCCAATTTTCCATAATCACCTCTATTCTCTCTTACACCAGGTTTCTCCATTTATTTGTTTTCTATTTGGTCCCTAGAGGGATTTAGTTTGTGACTTCCTGGCTAGAACAAGATACTTTATAAAGCTGTAACATACTTTACTTTAAAATGTAAAGGCTTTCTAACCAAATACACATGACAAGGAATACAGGTACAGAGTAGAAGTTTTCTCAGAAAACGTGTAATTTTTCTCTTTCATTGTCTTTTCATCAAAGATCTTGCTCCTTCCAGGTCTATAGTAAGACTCAAGAGCTATAGAGTGAGTCTGAGTCAAACTAAAGGCCTTTGTCCTAGACCTCAGGGGCTGCCTGAGGTTTGGGCTCAAATGCAACCTTGCCATCAGTCTGTGTCTCTGTCACTTCCTTGCCATTACAGGTTAGGTCATACTGTTCCCAATGATGTGTCAACATGATAACCTTCCTTGACTAGCAAATTGCTATAGACTGAATGCTTGTGTTGCCCCCAGATTTATACGTTAAATCCTAACACTCAATATGATGGTCATTATGTGCAGACTAGGTCATGAGGGTGGAGCCCTTATAAAAGAAACTTCAGAGCTCCCTTCCCCCTTCTGCCTTGTGAGAACACAGCAAAATGATGGTCTTCTATGAATCCAGAAGCAGGTTCTCACCAGACACTGAATCTGCTGGCACCATGATCTTGGACTTCCCAGACTCCAAAGTGTAAGAAATAAATTTCTGTTGCTTATATGCCACCCAGTCTATGGTATTTTTGTATAGCAGCCTGAATGGACTAAGACAGAAATCAAGAATTCTCTCCCCATTTGCCTTATTGTCCTAGATCAATATTTCTGGGTCCTCAAGAAACTTGTTTCTGGGCCTACCACGATTTTTTTAGGTTATAGGCCAACAAGATGAAGTGATTTAATGTTATAGAATGCCAACAACCTAGTTTTGTTGGCAGAATTTGACTCAGTTTCTCCCAAAGGATTATTATCACTGAGAGTGACAGATAAGAATGCCATAAATATAAGGAAAGAGTGCAAATACATTAAGAGGAAAGCACAATTAACATGATATAGAACTCTAAGGTCTACAGTACAGGTGAATCTATTCCAGGCCCTTACTCCAATACTGGCAAAGTGTCCTCTCTCTACTCTTACCTTCAACATGCATAAGAAAAAATATTTCCTTCTGATTTGAAAGAATTTTAGAACATTACCAACTCTTTCCTGGAGAAATGCTCATCATTCTATGATAGCTTTGAGTTGGCAATATTGATACTCCAAGAGGTTATTTTCAACCATGTATTTCCCCCACGAATCAGGAAGCTACCATTAGGTGGGTTGTATTGCACTAATTATACCAAATAGTTCAAAATCTTATGAGCAATTTATAAAAAGCAAGATATTACATTCTTCTCCACTCAACTTTGATTTTCAAATGTACTTCTTCATTAAGTATAAGAACTCAGTAATGAATGCAAATTTTTTTTCAATGTACCCAAGAGTATATGAAATATTACATTTTTATAATGTTACCTAATCACATTTGGCCCCAATCTCAGTCAATTTGGAAGTCTCCCTCCCCTTTGTTTACATCTCATGGGTGGGGAGGAGTTAGAGACTGCCAGGCAGACTAGCCACTGGCATCCACTAAAGAATGTTTTTCAAACTATGGGTTTCAATCTATGACATCAATTCAGTAGATCACACAGACGCTCTTACAAGAAAGAATAAAACAGGAAAGAAAAGAAAACATAAGCCAGCACCACAAATAAAAATAAAAATATTGTTTTATGAATGTTTTGTGGTCCTGGCCCATAATGTAAAATGTCTTTCCTATTGTAGGTCATGGGCCAAAATTTTTGAAAATCACATAAGACATCGAGGTGACTACTGCATCTCCAGACATGAAGTCCAAACATGGCCTACATCTTCCTTAAACTATCCACAAGATCTCTACTGTGCCAGATTTTTCTCAGTTACTCCCAGGCCTCATTCTGGGTTGCACAGTAAGATGTGGCCACTCCTCCGTGCCACTTGAGAACAGCAGAGAGCTTTCTAAGGCTGTCTGAAGTCCTCTCTGCCTAGACATGCCACATATTCTCTTTTTTTAAAATATATATATAAATTTATTTATTTTTGGCTGCATTGGGTCTTCGTTGCTGCACACGGGCTTTCTCTAGCTGTGGTGAGCCGGGGGCTACTCTTTGTTGCAGTGTGCGGGCTTCTTATTGCGGTGGCTTCTCGTATTGTGAAGCATGGGCTCTAGGCGTGTGGGCTTCAGTAGTTGTGGCTTGCGGGCTCTAGAGTGCAGGCTCAGAAGTTGTGGCGCACGGGCTTAGTTGCTCCGCGGCATGTGGGATCTTCCCGGACCAGGGCTCGAACCCATGTCCCCTGAATTGGCAAGCGGATTCTTAACCACTGCGCCACCAGGGAAGTCCCCACGTAGATATTCTATTCCACATGCCCTGAGTTCTTAGGAAATCAGGAGTGCTTCCCTTCATAACTGGCTGTCTCCCTGGGCTTCAACCCTGAAGTAAGGCTTCAATTGCCACTGGTCTTGAATACCAAAACCTCTCTAGGGGATTTAATTTCTACTCCCTCTCTTCCAACCTCAGGGACCAGAGTACAGCCCACTTATCGGAGACATACTTAGAACTCACTTTCTTCCTTCCTTTAGACTCCCCTCTCCTCTTAGTTCCTGAGATTTTACCTAGTCGGGGAGAAGAAAAACTGTCCTTGCCAGTATTTTTCATACCTGTTGTTCATGGCATAACTGCATGCTCAAGCTCGTCAATGTCTTGGCTTTTTAAGCCAATACAAATGCCCAGATTCTTCAAACTCAAAAACATCCTTTCTTTCAAAACTGTTGCTTCTCCCCTGCATTTATAAGCCTATTCTTAAAACTAAAAGCCAAAAATTGACTGATTTTTCTATTCCTCTTTCCCTCAGGCAATGGTACCTGAGTCTTCTGTTTAATCTTTAATAGGAAACAGGCTGCAGGGTAAAGAGGAATTGCCAGACACGAAGAACATTTCAATTAATATTTCAACACTATTCCTAATTATTAAACTTAAAAGGATAGTAAGTTAATGCAAAATTCAAAGGTGTGTGTATTTTTATGATACTCTCACACTGGTATCACAGTCACCAAATACTGTTTAATTAAATCCTATTTTTATTCAAAACTTGAATGGAAGAATTCTTTTAAACTTTCCTTGAAAAATTACATAGTAATTTTAAAAAAACCCTTTGAGAACATATATGCCCCTTGACTTCAGATTGGTAAAGCATTGAAACTTTTTGCTGTGACAGGTTCTCGTTTTATGTTGAACTACACAAATTTGATATGATGCAAAACAACATGCTACTAAAGTCTCACCTCAGGTATAAAATTTGAAAAAGAAAATTGTTTAGACCTCCACAATTTGTAAAAGCTCACCAAGAATTTTATGATTTCAGAGCTGGCAGGCCAACTTTATTATAAATTATATGTATGCTCTTGCCAAACAGATGACCTTTTCACATAAACTATAAATACCCACCCAATCTTTCTTCCATAGCACATAGTCTTGTTTTGTTTACTTCATCAGTATTGCACAAGAAATTTTCATTCACTATTATCATACTTTAATTTTTTCCTTATATGTAAAATATGCTGTATATTATCGATCAAGTGGTAGGGCTAGTGATAGTTCAGGAAAAAGCCAAAATCAATAACTGAGAAAAGAAGACGTGATAAAAGACCACGAAGGAGGACAATCAAATGCCATGACACCATGTACTAGTAAAACAAGTTGTAGATTTATTCAGGCTTATGGAAAATTTAGCCTTGAATTATATGCGTTTTGAATTAAAGGTGGCCTTCAGAAAAGCATCCTTTGCATAAAATGCAAACGCCTAGTACTTCAGCTCCTTATAACTGTGGCAGAGTTGGGAATTATTCTGATGACTGTTATTTTCCTCAAACTAGTATCAAAATGGTTCAAATCACCATATCTTTGGCTCCATTCTTTTCAAAATTCTTTCCTGACAACATGACTTATCAGGAGTTGGGAAAGTGATTGCAGCTATTTAATGTGACTATATATTGTTTGTGAGGTACCTGTGTCTTTTTGTACAATTTAGAAAAATGACTCATAACTGCTTTGTAAAGTTGTTTTTCCCACTCAAAAATTTGTTAAGAACCTATCAGTCACTGCCCTATTTTCTTGATTTATACTTATAGAGTCTTACCACAACTTTATCAGTTAGAAATTTATGTCAGTCAAAGTCCAATCAGGAAAACAGAAACCTTTCTAAGTATTTAAAACAAAGGTAATTTAACACAGGAATGAGGATGGCAAGAGGGATCAGAGAGGCAACCAGAGGCTGTAACCACAAACAGCAGAAACTGTGACCACCCAAGAGCTAGAGAAAATAAGCAGAGGTATGGATTACTGAAACCTAGGGTCTGAGCTGTCCTGGCAGAAGGTGGACTCATGGTGGGGCTGCCCAGGAGTTGTGGAGTCTGAGAAGGAACAAGCAGTACCCGAAATGCCACCAAGGTAGAGAAAGAGGGAGGGAAATACTCAGGCATCTCCCTTCCTCCAGGGCCCCAATCTCCTGCCAGTGCTTCCCATTGTTTTACCCCAGGATGGAAGCGCAGGAAAAGCATGGGTGGAGGGGCCTGGGGTGGGGCTGCGGGGAGGGCGGGAATCTTCCCTATCAAATGAAGAGAGAGAGCCAAGCTGGGGAAGGAAGGGACAAGAAGGAAGAAAGAAATCTTCAAAACCAGCACATTACCTCCCCCTTCTCTTCAGACAGGGAAATCAATCCATCTCCAGTCCATAGCTGAACTATTTGTATATGAAATAAAATTTGCATTCAGTCCCTTCCATGAGGAATCATTCCATATAATCTCAGAAGACCATTTTCTGCAGGAGTTGGAGCTGCAAATCTCATATACACCAGAATATAATCTTACAAATGTGAGCAGGATTTTAAATCTTTTTTTACATATACATAAGGTTACTTTATCCTATAAGACTCAGACCTAAAATGTTCTAAAGTGTAGTTTAAAATACCTAGTCTAGCAATATAATAAATTCAGTATAATTGCTTCCTTTTGAATAAAAGCCATCTACCATTTGGTATTAAATGGCAGTAAGAACAATGAGCATAATAAATTTTAATCACGTTAACCTTTTAGTCAGTCATATGTAGGTGACTTTGATCTCCAAATTTCTGAATTTTTATATGGTTTATAAATGTAATTCTTAAAGTGCATAAGATACTACAAACTCAGTTCCTGCTTTTATATTATCAATATTTTAATTACATATATATTTTCTGACTTTTCTCTGTGCCATTTACATGACCAAGCCTGCTGGAATTCAAGGAGCATGTGAATGACTTTCCTTACTTAATTGACAATCTCAGCAAATGTACTAATTAATTTCACTAATCTTCAGCAAACTATAAATTAAGAAGTGAGGCTATGACAAGCTTATTGATTCCATGCCAACAATTTTCTCTAATATGCTGCTTCTATTCCATAAATTAAAATGTTTCCACTGCGTCCTCTAAAATTCATATTTAATTATTAACAAACTTCCCCACAACCTCAACTTTTTTACTACATGTTGCCTTGTTTGCTCAAGACAAAATCAGCTCTCCCCTGAGGACCTCACTCTCCCTGTAGGTCTTTCAGGCGAAGGCTATTCATTTTCCAACACCCCACCCATTTTGGGGTCTGAATCAGAGCACTCCTTGTTCCTCACTGCTACTCCAGCGCCATATAACTCCTAACTCTCTTCTGTAAGCCTTTTCTCCTTTGAGGCTCACTCATGTCACTGGCTGTATTATCCTACACTCCTGTTTATCAATGAGGACAAGTCCCTGGCTACTCTCCCTCATTTATTGAAGACTCTGACACATCATCTTAATTTCTTCCACCATCCTAGTTTTCTTCCATGTCCACAGAGAGAACAATTCTTTGAAATCTCAGTACTCTAACTCCTCATCTCCAATGGCCTCCTCCTTCACTCACTTCAGTCATCTACTCCCATGGCAATACTGGAACTCATCATCCTTGATGAGTTGTTCTATCCTTCATATCATAATTTTATTTTTTTTTCAACATCTTTATTGGAGTATAATTGCTCTACAATGGTGTGTTACCTTCTGCGTGAATCAACCGTACGTATACACATACCCCGATATCCCCTCACTCTTGTGTCTCCCTCCCACCCTCCCTATCCCACCCTCCCTCCCTCCCTATCCCACCCTCCCTATCCCACCCCTATAGGTGGTCACAAAGCACCGAGCTAATCTCCCTGTGCTATGCAGCTGCTTCCCACTAGCTGTCTATTATAGGTTTGGTAGTGTATATAGGTCCATGCCAGTCTCTCACTTCGTCGCAGCCAACCCCTCCCACTACCCGTGTCCTCAAGTCCACTCTCCACGTCTGGGTCTTTATTCCTGTCCTGCCCTTAGGTTTTTCAAAACCTTTTTTTTTTTTTTAGATTCCATATATATGTGTTAGCATACAATATTGGTTTTTCTCTTTCTGACTGACTTCACTCTGTATGACAGACTCTAGGTCCATCCACCTCACTACAAATAACTCAATTTCATTTCCTTTTATGTCTGACAAATATTCCATTGTATATATGTGCCACATCTTCTTTATCAATTCATCTGTCAATGGACACTTAGGTTATTTCCATGTCCTGGCTATTGTAAATAGTGCTGCAATGAACATTGTGGTACATGACTCTTTTTGAATTATGGTTTTCTCAGGGTATATGCCCAGTAGTGGGATTGCTGGGTCGCATGGTAGTTCTATTTTTAGTTTTTTAAGGACCCTATATACTGTTGTCCATAGTAGCTGTATCAATTTACATTCCCACCAACAGTGCAAGAGGGTTCCCTCTTCTCCACACCCTCTCCAGCATTTATTGTTTGTAGACTTTTTGATGATGGCCATTCTGACCAGTGTGACGTGATACCTCATTGTACTTTTGATTTGCATTTCTCTAATGATTAGTAACGTTGAGCATCCTTTCATGAGTTTGTTGGCAATCTGTATATCTTCTTTGGAGAAATATCTGTTTAGGTCTTCTGCGCATTTTTGGATTGGGCTGTTTGTTTTTTTTTGATACTGAGTTGCATGAGCTGCTTGTATATTTTGGAGATTAATCACTTGTCAGTTGCTTTGTTTGCAAATATTTTCTCCCATTCTGAGGGTTGTTTTTTCATCTTCTTTATGGTTTCCTTTGCTGTGCGAAAGATTTTAAGTTTCATTAGGTCCCATTTGTTTATTTTTGTTTTTATTTCCCTTACTCTAGGAGGTGGGTCAAAAAGGATCTTGCTGTGATTTATGTCATAGAAAGTTCTGCCAATGTTTTCCTATAAGAGTTTTATAATGTCTGGCCATACATTTAGTTCTTTAATCCATTTGGAGTTTATTTTTGTGTATGGTGTTAGGGAGTGTTCTACTTACATTCTTTTACATGGAGCTGTCCAGTTTCCCCAGCACCACTTATTGAAGAGACTGTCATTTCTCCATTGTATATCCTGGCCTCCTTTGTCATGGATTAGTAGACCATAGGTGTGTGAGTTTATCTCTGGGCTATCTATCCTGTTCCATTGATCTATATTTCTGTATTTGTTCCAGTATCTTACTGTCTTGATTACCGTAGCTTTGTAGTATAGCCTGAAGTCAGGGAGCCTGAATCCTTCAGCTCCGTTTTTCTTTCTCAAGATTGCTTTGGCTATCCGGGGTCTTTTGTGTTTCCATACAAATTGTGAAATTTTTTGTTCTAGTTCTGTGAAAAATTCCATTGGTAGTTTGATAGGGATTACACTGAATCAGTAGATTGCTTTGGGTAGTAGAGTCATTTTCACAAGGTTGATTTTTCCAATCCAAGAACATGGTATATCTCTCCATCTATTTGTATCATCTTTAATTTCTTTCATCAGTGTCATAGTTTTCTGCATACAGGTCTTTTGTCTCTTTAGGTAAGTTTATTCCTAGGTATTTTATTCTTTTTGTTGCAATGGAAAAGGGGAGTGTTTCCTTAATTTCTCTTTCAGATTTTTCATCATTAGTGTATAGGAATGCAAGAGATTTCTGTGCATTAATTTTGTATCCTGCAACTTTACAAAATTCATTGATTAGCTCTAGTAGTTTTCTGGTAGCATATTTAGGATTCTCTATGCATAGTATCATGTCATCTTCAAACACTGACAGTTTTACTTCTTTTCTGATTTGGATTCCTTTTATTTCTTTTTCTTCTCTGATTGCTGTGGCTAAAACTTCCAAACTATGTTGAACAAAAGTGGTGAGAGTGGGTAACCTTGTCTTGTTCCTGATCTTAGTGGAAATGGTTTCAGTTTTTCACCATTGAGAATGATGTTGGCTGTGGATTTGTCACATATGGCCTTTATTATGTTGAGGTAAGTTCCCTCTATGCCTACTTTCTGGAGGGTTTTTATCATAAATGGGTGTTGAATTTTGTGGAAAGATTTTTCTGCATCTATTGAGATTTTCAGATGGTTTTTATCCTTCAATTTGTTAATATGGTGTATCACATTGATTGATTTGCGTATATTGAAGAATCCTTGCATTCCTGGGATAAACCCCAGTTGATCATGGTGTGTGATCCTTTTAATGTGCTGTTGGATTCTGTTTGCTAGTATTTTGGTGAGGATTTTTGCATCCATGTTCATCAGTGATATTGGCCTGTAGTTTTCTTTTTTTGTGACATCTTTGTCTGGTTTTGGTATCAGGGTGATGCTGGCCTCATAGAATAATTTTGGGAGTGTTCCTACCTCTGCTATATTTTGGAAGAGTTTGAGAAAGATGGGTTTTTGCTCTTCTCTAAATGTTTGATACAATTTGCCTGTGAAGCCTTCTGGTCCTGGGCTTTTGTTTGATGGAAGATTTTTAATCACAGTCTCAATTTCAGTGCTTGTGATTGGCGTGTTTATATTTTCTATGTCTTACTGGTTCAGTCTCAGAAGGTTGTGCTTTTCTAAGAATTTGTCCATTTCTTCCAGGTTGTTCATTTTATTAGCATAGAGTTGCTTGTAGTAATCTCTCATGATCCTTCGTATTTCTGTAGTGTCAGTTGTTACTTCTCCTTTTTCATTTCTAATCCTATTGATATGAGTCTTCTCCCTTCTTTTCTTGATGAGTCTGGCTAATGGTTTATCAGTTTTGTTTATCTTCTCAAAGAACCAGCTTTTAGTTCTATTAATCTTTGCTATTGTTTCCTTCATTTCTTTTTCATTTATATCTGATCTGATCTTTATGATTTCTTTCCTTCTGCTAACTTCGGGGGATTTTTGTTCTTCTTTCCCTAATTGCTTTAGGTGTAAGGTTAGGTTGCTTATTTGAGATTTTTCTTGTTTCCTGAGGTAGGATTGTATTGCTATAAACTTCCCTCTTAAAACTGCTTTTGTTGCATCCCATAGGTTTTGCGTTGTCGTGTTTTCACTGTCATTTGTTTCTAGGTATTTTTTGATTTCCTTTTTGATTTCTTTAGTGATCTCTTGGTTATTTAGTAGTATATTGTTTAACCTCCATGTGTACGTATTTTTTACAGTATTTTTCCTGTAATTGATATCTAGTCTCATAGCGTTGTGGTTGGAAAAGATAGTTGATATTATTTCAATTTTCTTAAATTTACCAAGGCTTGATTTGTGACTCAAGATATGATCTATCCTGGAGAATGTTCCATGAGGACTTGAGAAGAAAGTGTATTCGGTTGTTTTGGGATGGAACGTCCTATAAATATCAATTAAGTCCATCTTGTTTAATGTATCATTTAAAGCTTGTGTTTCCTTATTTATTTTCATTTTGAATGATCTGTCCATTGGTGAAAGCGGGGTGTTAAAGTCCCCCACTATTATTGTGTTACTGTCAATTTCCCCTTTTATGGCTGTTAGCATTTGCCTTATGTATTGAGGTGCTCCTATGTTGCATGCAGAAATATTTACAATTGCTATATCTTCTTCTTGGATCGATCCCTTGATCATTACGTGGGGTCCTTCTTTGTCTCTTGTAATAGTCTTTATTTTAAAGTCCATTTTGTCTGATATGAGAATTGCTACTCCAGCTCTCTTTTGATTTCCATTTGCAAGGAATATCTTTTTCCATCCCCTCACTTTCAGTCTATATGTGTCCCTAGGTCTGAAGTGGGTCTCTTGTAGACAGCATATATATGGGTCTTGTTTTTGTATCCATTCAGCCAGTCTATGTCTTTTGGTTGGAACATTTAATCCATTTACATTTAAGGTAATTATTAATATGTATGTTCCTATTACCATTTTGTTTAATTGTTTTGAGTTTGTTATTGTAGGTCTTTTCCTTCTCTTCTATTTCCTGTGTAGAGAAGTTCTTTTAGCATTTGCTGCAAAGCTGGTTTGGTGGTGCTGAATTCTCTTAGCTTTTTCTTGTCTGTAAAGATTTTAATTTCTCCATCGAATCTGAATGAGATCCTTGCTGGGTAGAGTAATCTTGGTTGTAGATTTTTCCCTTTCATCACTTTAAATATGTCTTGCTACACCCTTCTGGCTTGCAGAATTTCTGCTGAAAGATCAGCTGTTAACCTTATGGGGATTCCCTTGTGTGTTATTTGTTGCTTTTCCCTTGCTGCTTTTAATATTTTTTCTTTGTATTTAATTTTTGGTAGTTTGATTAATATATGTCTTGGAATGTTTCTCCTTAATTTTATCCTGTATGGGACTCTCTGTGCTTCCTGGACTTGACTATTTCCTTTCCCATGTTAGGGAAGTTTTCAACTATAATCTCTTCAAATATTTTCTCAGACCCTTTCTTTTTCTCTTCTTCTTCTGGGACCCCTATAATTCCAATGCTGGTGCATTCAATATTGTCCCAGAAGTCTCTGAAACTGTCCTAAATTCTTTTCATTCTTTATTCTGCTCTGCGATAGTTATTTCCACTATTTTATGTTCCAGGTCACTTATCTGTTCTTCTGCCTCAGTTATTCTGCTATTGATTCCATCTAGAGAATTTTTAATTTCATTTATTGTGTTGTTCATCATTGTTTGTTTGCTCTTTAGTTCTTCTAGGTCCTTGTGAAACGTTTCTTGTATTTTCTCCATTCTATTTCCAAGATTTTAGATCATTTTTACTATCATTACTCTGAATTATTTTTCAGGTAGACTACCTATTTCCTCTTCATTTGTTCTGTCTGGTGGGTTTTTACCTTGCTCCTTCATCTGCTGTGTATTTCTCTGTGTTCTCATTTTGCTTAACTTACTATGTTTGGGGTCTCCTTTTATCAGGCTGCAGCTTCATAGTTCCCATTGTTTTTGGTGTCTGCCCCCAGTGGGTAGGGTTGGTTCAGTGGGTTGTGCAGGCTTCCTGGTGGAGGGGACTGGTGCCTGTGTTCTGGTGGATGAGGCTGGATCTTTTCTTTCTGGTGGGCAGGACCACGTCCGGTGGTGTGTTTTGGGGTGTCTGTGAACTTTTTATGATTTTAGGCAGCCTCTCTGCTAATGGGTGGGGTTGTGTTCCTGTCTTCCTAGTTGTTTGGCATGGGGTGTCCTGCACTAGAGCTTGCTGGTTGTTGAGTGGAGCTGGGTCTTAGCATGGAGACGGAGATCTCTAGGAGAGCTCTCGCCAATTGATATTACGTGGGGACAGGAGGTCTTTGCTGGACCAATGTCCTGAATTTGGCTCTCCCACCTCAGAGGCTCAGGCCTGACACCTAGCCGGAGCATTGAGACCCTGTTAGCCACAGAGCTCAGAAGAAAAGGAAGAAAAAAAGGAAAGAAAAAAGAAAAAATGTAATAAAATAAAGTTATTAAAATAAGAAATTAAAAAATATTATTAAAATAAAAAAGTAATTGGAAAAAAAAAAGAAGAGAGGCAACCAAACCAATAAACAAATCCACCAATTATAACAAACACTAAAAACTATACTACAAATAAACGGACACACAGAACCCTAGGACAAATAGTAAAAGCAAAGCTATACAGACAAAATCACACAAAGAAGCATACACATACACACTCACAAAAAGAGAAAAAGGAAAAAGTATATATGTATCTATATATATATAAAAAAAAGGAAGAGAGCAACCAAATCAATAAACAAATCTATCAATGATTCTAAACTCTAAATACTAAACTAAGATAAACATAAAACCAGAAACAAATTAGATGCAGAAAGCAAACCCCAAGTCTACAGTTGCTCCCAAAGTCCACTGCCTCAATTTTGGGATGATTAGTTGTCTATTCAGGTATTCCACAGATGCAGGGTACCTCAAGTTGACTGTGGAGACTTAATCCGCTGCTCCTGAGGCTGCTGGGAGAAATTTCCCTTTCTCTTCTTTGTTCACACAGCTCCTGGGGTTCAGCTTTGGATTTGGCCCCACCTCTGCATGTAGGTTGCCCTCTGGCATCTCCTCTTTACCCAGATGGCGGGGGGGTTAAAGCAGCAGCTCATCTGGGGGACTCTAGCTCACTCAGGCTGGGGGGAAGGAGGGGTACGGAATCCAGGGCGAGCCTGCGGCAGCAGAAATCAGCATGTCATTGCGCCAGCCTGAGGTGCACTGTGTGTTCTCCCAGGGAAGTTGTCCCTGGATCATGGGACCCTGGCAGTGGTGGGCTGCAGAGGTTCCCGGGAGGGGAAGTGTGGACAGTGACCTGTGCTTGCACACGTGCTTCTCTGTGGCTGCAGCAGCAGCCTTAGCATTTCACGCCTGTCTCTGGTGTCTGTGCTGATAGCCGTGGCTCGCGCCCGTCTCTGGAGCTCATTTAGGTTGTGTTCTGCCTTCTGTGGGCAGACAGGGAAGGGATCCCCTCTCCTCACACACCCCAAGACAGTGGTCTCTTGACTCTTAGGCAGTTCCAGACTTTTTCCCGGACTCCCTCCAGGCTACCTGTGGCGCACTAGCCCCCTTCAGGCTGTCTTCACACAGCCAACCCCAGTCCTCTCCCTGGGGTGTGACCTTGAAAGCCTGAGCCTCAGCTCCCAGCCCCCACCTGATCCGGCGGGTGAGCAGACAAGCCTCTCAGGCTGGTGAGTGCTGGTTGGCACCAATCCTCTGTGAGGGAATTTCTCTGCTTTGCCCTCTGCACCCATGTTGCTGCGCTCTCCTCCATGGCTCCGAAGCTTCCCCCCTCACCACCCCCCATCTCCACCAGTGAAGGGGCTTCCTAGTGTGTGGAAACTTTTCCTCCTTCACAGCTCCCTCCCAGAGGTACAGGTCCCGTCCCTATTCTTTTGTCTCTGTTTTTTCTTTTTTCTTTTGCCCTACTCAGGTATGTGGGGAGTTTCTTGCCTTTTGGGAAGTCTGAGGTCTTCTGCCAGCGTTCAGTAGGTGTTCTGTAGGAGCTGTTCCACATGTAGATGTATTTTTGATGTATTTGTGGAGAGGAAGTTGATCTCCACATCTTACTCTTCTGCCATCATGAAGGTCCTCACATCATAATTTTAGACCTTTTATTCTCTAACTAAGATATCTTGCTCTTCTAGCTTGCTGGTTCATTTAGCCCCAATACACCAGTTTTCTCAATCTGTTAGGATCTCTGCTTCTCAACATTTTCTTTGCCAGGATCTTTCTCTTCTCCTTCCTTCCACTCCTTAGAGTCAAGGCTCAACATTTCAATGGCTCTATCATCTCCCTTACTTCACCATCCTTCTGAAATTCTAAGCCAGGAAAACACCAACCTTGGGAAACCCAAATGTCTACCTTCTCTGTAGATGCACATGGGCGGTTGAGCTTTGTTGTATAAAATCACAAAAACTGGTAGATTTGTGTCATACAAATTTAAGATGATCAATCTCATCTGGAAGCTCAGCATTATCCCAAAATACCATCATGCACTCTTAATCAAGTCTCTTCCCTGTTTAGCACTAACCATCACTGTCTGCAGAAAGGTTGCTTTGTTGCCTCTCTGTTTGCTCTCAACAGATGACCTCTTCCAATTTCATGGAAATAAGAAAAGCCAAATAGAATGAAGCTCCTTCAGTGCCCAGCCTGTAGTCCTCTTTATCTTTTCTCCTTCCCTTCTTCCTTCCTTCCTCTTGTTACTACATGTTTTAGAGCAGTGGTTCTCAAAGTTTAGTTCCCAAATAAGCAACATCAGGGAACCTGCTGGAAATGCAAATTCTCTGACCCCACTTCAGACCTACTGAATTAGAAATTCTGGATCCAACGATCTGTGGTTTAACAAGTCCTCCAGGTGACTCTGATGCTCGTTTGTTTAAGAACAACTATCTTAGACTAGTCCTTCTGTCTGTGCTCTTGATCCCTCCCAATATCACATTCTCAGAAGGTTGGAGAAATGGCAACAAACTTTGCCCACCTGCCACCACCTCATCTAACACCTGGTTATTTCAACAGCCTCCTAACTCAGCTCTCTACTTCAGTCTTGTTCTCCTGCAATCCATTCTCCACCCTGTAGCCAAAGTGAACCTCTTGGGTCATAAATTTGTTAGTGTCATTCTATTTCTGAAAACCTGTCAAGTCTTCCCTTCACCATTCACATACTATCCAATCTTTCAACTTTCTTACAGGTCTTTCAAGTTCTGGTGTCGGTCTCCCCATCTTCAGCCTGTACAATCTATCTTCTTAAATTTTAATACTTCAGGCATCCTGAAATTCTTTCTGTGCCTTTCATGCCATATCTTTCCTAGTCTCTGGTCCTTCATGGATGTTGACTCCTCATCTTGGAACACTCTTCCTACTGTTTCTTCTGGCTAAGTCTAGTTGTCCTTTATGTCTCAAGTCAGAACACATTTCAGGGATGAGGCCTGGTGTGGCCTTCAGACTAGACTGAAGTTTACTCCTAGATGCTTTCTTAGCTCTGTCTTCATCTCCTATCATAATTTCCACCTTTTTCTAATGCCTGTTGTCTTGCTAGACTAACAGCTACTTGAGGGCAGGGACTGTGTTCACCTCTTTCACACTGTATACTCTGTACCTAGCATAACACCTATGTCTGGTGTAAGGTGGGTGCTCAATAAATATCTGTTGAATGAATAAATAATGAATGAATTTCAAAATATCAATACATTTTGTTTTGGGTCTTCATTTTCATTTTTTAAAATATTCTTTCTATTAAATGTCCTTTTTTCCCCATAAGTCTTTCCATTACTCTTTTAAAGTCCTAGCCCTGTGTCTCCCAATCTGTGTGCCAAGGTGCCTCAGAATGTCTTAGCAAACTCACAGGGCCACCATGAGATATTTTCAGTTGTCAAGGGAAGCATAGCAACATCTATCATATACCACGAAATCTACTAGCTCAAGGGAGTTCAGAGTTTCAACATCAGATAACTACATTTCTTTCCAAAATGTCTTATCTTCGTGAAGCTGGCTCTTCACAGTAGCTGTGATAAAAAGGAAGTATCACATGGTACAAAATTAAGTAGAGGTGCCCAATTTGACTCACATTTCGAGAAGATGTGCAGTTTCCCAATAGCACTAAGTTTTTAGGACATAAGTACTCTTTAAGTTGGTTACCTAATCACGTAATAAGAACTGCTAAGTATTTCCTGGAGCCTAGAGGCTGTGTGAAAAAATTACGGAAACACAACAGGAACTGAGAAAGTTCATGAAACTCTGTCCTTGCCAATTGTTAATTTTCTTTATATGGACTAACCTGCCTTCCTATTCTATTTTTAATCATATTCCCACTCCAGTTGTTGCTTATTATGATTTCCTTTAGTTCGTTCTTTTTGTTCATCATGATATATCCACTACCATCATTGATTCTGATTATTTTTCCTGATTTCTATAATAATTTCTCTTTTCTCTCCTCTGTATTGATTTCTAAAATCCACCATGATCATTATCTATTTATTGCACTGAAATATTATACTGTAAAGAAAAGAAAATCGGCTTTATGAAGCTCTATGTGCACACCTAGAAATATGTTTTATATGTTTGGTTTAGGTGTATGTGTGAAAAGCCAATCGTGTGCCCCAGCTTTCCTCTAAAAGGAAGGTGCTATAATGTTTTGACCTCACACAGTTGTGAAGGCTGACTGGACAATATCTGTAAGACTGTCACTTTCACATCTGATGCTGGAGTTTGACGTTTATAGGCAGGCAGGCAGGAAGCGAAGATGGATGGATGGTGGGAGAGAGCAATGTAAAGCTGGAACTTACAGCACATGGTGGACTTAAACCTGTGTCAGTTCTCTTGCCTCTGACCTTAGCGGTATGGGTGTCCTGCAAAAGCGGAGTCCTTCATCATGGGGTTAACACAAATACACACACCTGAAGGAAAACCAAGAGATGGTAGAGCAGTTGCAGGCTCAGTCAGCACCTCACAGCCACCAAGTGAGGCAGCAGATCACCAACAGCCTGTGCGAGCTACAAAACAGCTGCTGCTTCATTTCTGCCCTCCGAATCTCATACCAGTATCCTTCTGTGTCCCACTCTAACTGGACACATGCAGGAAAGGGAATTCTGGGAAATGCAGTTCATAAGAGCCAAGTTGGCACATTATGAAGCCACCACAAGCACAACACATAGTTTCTTTACCAAAGTAGCTTATGTTATAGTTACAGGCAAAATATGTGTTCATTAAAAGATAAGTATCAGAAATTCAATATATAAATATTAAATGAGTGATTTCAGAAAAAGTAGAGAGAAGTGCAGGCAATGGTTAATAGGATTGGCATGATGGATAGATTTCAAGATGATGATGATGATGCAGTGTTCCAGTGAGGGAAAATGGCAAAGTCCCAGAGTCAGGAATAACCAGGCATTCGAAGATAATGGCAGATCTAACCAGAGCAAAAGGTCTGTGAAAGGAGGATTGGGTGAATGAGTCTAAAAAGGAAGGCTGAAAACAGACCACAGTATCCAATGCCAGAACTGTTTCTAGCTTTATTCTGCAGTCAGAGAAGAAATCCTCATTATTTATCAGATTCACTGCTATTAGTTGTTTTTTTTTTAAACCTGGTTTCCATCTTTATTTCTCTCTATTCTATGAAATGATTCTCTATCCCCGTATTTACATCGTCTTTTGGTTGTAATGAAACATTATATTGTATAGAAAAAGACTTGTCTTTGAACTTGGTGTAAGGCAAATGGGGCATGAGATATAAACACGACTTTAAGATGAGGACCCTGCTGCCAGTGCACAAAAGGGACTGAAAGGGGCAAGAGGAAACTGAAGACATAACCATTTCTCCCAGCAGCATTCCTCACAAACTAAAACTGGAGGTTAGACTACAACTTGGAGTCTTTGGCTATGACTCAAATTTCCACCCATACTTTTAGGACTCCAGCCTGTCAATATCCTGATAAGCCATTGTTATTCCTTCTATCCAGAAAATGGTTAAACACCTCTATCCCCATCTGAAGACCCATTGGCAAGAAGGGCTGGCCTCAGTAAGACTCATACTAGGGTTGGCCAGAGCACAGTATCATCCAAGTAAGTTTTCCTTAGTTCAATGTCCTCTCCCGAGGAGTTTCTGATATTGGTACAACCAGATCCTCCTGGAGGCTATAGCATCCTCCCATTTTTTCCCTTGGGCAGAAGCATGTCCAGAATTCTGGGTCCACTAATTGCTTCTGTAGGCTGCAATCAGCAGCTAATAGTCTTTCTTTGGACAAAACCCAACTCTCTTCCCCACAGTCTTGTACTCCAATGCCTCCAGAAAGAGAACTGCAGCAAGGACCCCTGCTGAGCTTGTTTTAATGGGAAGAGCCCTGGGCTGAGATCCAAGAGAACCGAATCATAATCCCTGTTCTGCAGCTCACTAGCTGTGAGATCTTGGGCACAACCCAAGATACATCCTCTGTGAGCTTTGTAAAATGAGTTGGTTAAATTAGAGACTCTCTAGGGTTTCTTCCAGATTTAATTTTTTTTATTTCATGACATGCTAATTAAAATGAGATCCAAATTTTACTTATCAAATTGACAAAAAAGAAAAGAACACTACTATTCACTGTTGACAAGGCCTCTTACACACAGATGAGAGATCAAATTAGTAAGAAAAACTAGGTGAACCTGTGCCATTATATAGAAAAACACATACTCTCAGGAATCTCCCTCTCCTACTCCCAGAATAATTTATTTCAAGGACATACCCAGCATATACGCAATGATATAACTGTATTGATGTAAAACACAACAATTTTTTTAAAGTTTTTATAACAATAAAAAGAAATAATACAAATATCCACTGGCAAGCCATAATTAAAGAAATTATAGTAAATCCATGCAATAGTACAACATAAAACAACCTAAAATGTAGAGCAACATTTAATAAAATTGAAAAGTTCTCTATATTAAGTAATAAAAGGGAGTGATCTACTTAATATTTCATTGTTATTCAGTATGATCTCAATTTAGTTTTTTATATATGGATAGATATCTATATCTATAATTCCCCAGTTCTGACCTGCCCATGATTGCTAAATAAAGTCACATTGCTTTTTTCGCTTTTTGTTTTTAAGTATCTTTATAGGAGTATAATTGCTTTACAATGTTGTGTTAGTTTCTGCTGTACAACAAAGTGAGTCAGCTATAAGTATACATATATCCCCATATCCTCTCCCTCTTGGGCCTCTCTCCCACCCTCCTTATCCCACTCCTCTAGGTGGTCACAAAGCACTGAGCTGATCTCCCTGTGCGATGCAGCTGCTTCCCACTAGCCATCCATTTTACATTTGGTAGTGTATGTATGTCAGTGCTACTCTCTCACTTTGTCCCAGCTTCCCCTTCCTGCCCCCTCCTCCCCCACTGCCGTGTCCTCAAGTCCATTCTCTACGTCTGCATCTTTATTCCTGCCCTGCCACTAGGTTCATCAGTACCATTTTTCTAGATTCCATATATGAAGTCACATTGTTTTTAAGAGCCAGGTGACAACTTATGTGAGCCCTTATTCTGCAGATGTCCATGCTTCTGTCAGGTTCCCCATCAGAAAGGTCTAGGACTCCTGAAGAAACCCTTTCTTCCTCCACAAATGAACTGCTGGTCCAGAGTGCTAAAGGTGGGTCTATGCCCCAATATAACTAACATTCAGGCTCCTCCTCTCTTCTAATACAGTCAGCTCAAGTGCAAAATCTATAGAAATCTGTAATCTTTTCAAAAGCCAAACCTGATCATCCTCATCTCTCTTAAAACTTACGACTTACCATTACTCTAAGGGCAAGGATAAAATTCCTTAAGAAGCCCATAAACTCTCCTGTGTGCCTCCCCAGCCTCAACACATACCAGCCTCTCTTTCCATTTCAGCCACCTGGGTCTTTGCTCAGTCTTTCATATTCTTCATGCTCCTTCCTGCCACAGGGCCTTTTCATTTACTATTTAATTCTCTTCCTACAGTGTTTTTGCCCCACTGTTTCATCTGGTTAATTCTTTTTCATGCTTTAGTTCTCAGTTTAATTGTCATTTTCTCAGAGAAGGCTCCTCAAGGCTAATGGACTTGGTAAATTACTAATAATATACATTCTAATAGCATCATATATCTTTCCATTATAGCACTTGACCACAGTTACAAAGTTACATTTTAATCATATGACTTAATAAAGAGGAGCTGTGTCTGCTTTGTGCTCCTTTTCCTGTTGTCACTCTCCTCCTGCTTCTTCTCACCCTTCCCCATCTTCTTCTTTTTCTTCTGCTTCTACTTCTGCTTTTTCTGCCTCTACATTTCATCTACACCTAGCATAATGTCTGGTATATATTTTTGGAATGACTAACCAGTCTATCTCAGGATTCCTCCTGGTGGAGGTGAAGGATCAGAATAACCCACACTATTGAGAATCCTCACTCATCCCCACACCTCGACACAGGACCCTAACTCTCCTTTCACCCTGAGAAAAGAAAAGGTCTCCACCCATTCCAGATCAGGTATGTTGGGCAGAGATGTCAATTATTTGGAGAATGCTCTTACCTCTATCTATAAGGAGTGGCCTGAACTCCAAGGTCCAGAGGAGCCATGACAATATTTTATAGTACTTTCTCAAAACATAGATTGTTCAGGCTTAAATACTATTCTAGATGAAATACCATTAGTCCAGACTCAACTCATTACACAATCTTCCCTCACAGGGTTGGTAAAGCCTCACGATCTCCTTCAAAAAGATCTCCTGAGAACAAACAGCATTTTCAGCCATAGGGCAGCATATGTAGAAAAAATAAATTATCTAATTCTATAGCACCCCAATTCTGTTAATAATAATCTGTATTAATATTACTAGATTATTTACCATCTCAGATTCAAGCATCAGCATTTGGACCACTCTCTAGCCTTATCTGAAAATTTATCTAATATCTACATGTATAAAATAGGTCCAATTCATAAAAAGGAAGTTTTCCATATATACAAAGTGAGTTTTGACCACAGTTGAGGGGAACTGCTTACAACCCTCCAAATGGCAGTTTTCTAACTTGCACAGCTCAAGATTCATTCTTCCAAGACTTCTCTCTCTACATACACAAAGACATGCACACACACCTACAGAGAATTACTCCAGGGCTGGCTTCTCCTCACAATGAGTTGTTCCTGGGCTCCATCTTAACCGTAGCCCAAGACACTAAACAGAAGGAAGTGACAGTGGGCGATCTTCCATAACTGATAAACCACCACCCCCACCACTCAGTTCTCTGAGGTCAAGGTCATGTGACCTCTTATCAGTTTGGCTACACAATTGAGTGAGTTTCCCAGACTGTAGGAGAGAGAGGAGGGCTGAAGCAACGGTTTCTCGGGGGCATTCTAACATATTGACTGAATAATGGGATGTTTCAGCTTCCCTAGGATATCTATAGCTCACTGTAGAAAAATTAACTTAGTGAAACTTTCCGGGTTTGTGGCAGAAATTGTGTATTTATATATACTTAAAATTTTTTTTAAGGAAAAGTAAAAAGTTCCTTAAAGAAAAGAGGATCAGGTAGCACAAGGGGCTCAACTATGGATGGGTAATTAATGAGTATCTCTTTTTTAACTTTGATAGTTAGGTGATGGTTAACAAAATGTTGAAATATTAAGGTTACTTTCTTTAAAAAGAAGTATCTTGGGGGAAAAAACTTAAATCTGTGCAAGGAGTCTGTATTTCAATAATAATAATGGCATAGCATCATATTTCAAATGTTGATAATACCATAATACTACAAGAATTTAGTGGAAAATAGATACAATTATAAAGGATCACACAGACAGTCCAGTGTTGGAGGGTGGACCTCTTCTTCCCAAGTCCAAGACCTGCTGTCTTTCCACTATAAGATGATTAAACTGTTTAACATGTTTCTAGAAAAACAAGCACTCACAAGACATACTATGGTCCTTATGTGGCAATCTATCCAGAGATAGAGAAGATATTCCCCTGTACATACACCCCTGCTGCATATGTCACTCTTAGTTCTAGAGGGATTTGAGAATTTGTATAAAAACTTTAAACCTTCACTCTGAGGACATAACTACTTTTCTGTATGCAGAATTACTTCTAATTTTAATGAAAAACATCTTAATTTCCCTCAAGAGTATGTATATCCTTCTAAATAGTGAGAATAACAAAATCCAAACAGGTAATTGCTTACTGGGAATTATAACTAAGAGAGACATTGCATAGGAAATGAATTTTTGCTAACAAAAATGAATAGAGATTCACTAGGAAGGCAAGCCTGAAGAAAATGAATTCTTACACAAACTTCAAAACACAAAGAACTGAACGTCTCACACTGAAAATGCCCATCGGCACTAAAGAATACACTGCCAGTTTAGCATTAATCTATGAAATGTACCCCTATAGAAATACAGAACCCAATTTGTCTTTTATAAACTCTACACACACATACCCTCCCTCCATTAAAAACATAAGCAATTGCTTGAAACAAACTCTATCTTCTTTCAAAACTTTTAGCAGAAATAAAATTCTATAGTACCTATAGTCTTAAAACTCTTAGAAATTTCATGCAGTGGCAATCATTTAGTACTTAGACATATGGCTGTCAAATTTATATACAGTTTCTACTATCCCCATGCCCATAGGATGTTTTCCTTTGCCATGTGGTATAGTCAGAAATATTCCTGGTATCCTCTTATGGCTATCAGGTAGTAAAAGTAACTAGTTGGTAGTTTGAAATAGTGATTCCGTATCAGTCCACTTTGAAATAATTTTGACCACTGTTATGTTCAAGACACCATACTAAGAGTATTGGGGGATAGAATATAAACAAAAATCAGCCAAGGTCAGCTTTTCAGTAAATTTGAAACCTCTGACATCAAGAAACCTTTTGTGGAGAAGAACAGAAAGAACAGAATTGCTATCATTCTAATCTCTGTGTTTACGAGCAGGGCTTTTTTAGATTCCACATGTAAGTGGTATTATACAGTACTTGTCTTTCTCCGTGTGACTTATCTCACTCAGCATAACGTCCACAGAGTTCATCCATTTTGTCGCAAATGGCCATATTTCCTTCTTTCTTATTGCTGAATAATATTCTATTGTGTATGTGTATATATACCACATTCTAGGGGTTGAGGGGTGGGGGAATTGGGGACGTATTGTTTAAGGGTACAAACTTACAACTAGTAGATAAATAAGTCCTGGGGATCTAATGCACTGCATAGTAATTATAGACAACAGTACTGTATTATAAATTTCAAAGTTGCTGAGACTAAATCTTAATTTTTCCCATCACAAAAAAGAAATTATAATTATATAACATGACAGAGGTGTTAACTAATGCTACAGTGTTAATCATATTGCAATATATAAATGTATTAACTCAACATATTGTGCACCTTAAACTTTCACAAAGTTATCTATCAATTATATCTCAATAAGAATATTAATTAATTTAATTTTCCCAGGAAAAAAAAGAGAGAGAAAATTGCCCTCCATAATATCAAATCAAAATCTCAATCCTTGCTTTACGTGAGGTAGGGTTTCTAATTTCAAATCAAGAATTGGTTATCATCTGAAGCATCCTTGTACCTACATTCTAAGTTCACTCTTGGTAGCACCATTGTTTACAATGTGTCATAAAAGATAAACAGAATATTTATCTTCCGTGCATCTGTAATGAAGAAAGTACAACTAGAACAAGTGGAAGAGAAGAAAGAAAATCAATGATGAAAACCATGTCAGAAGCAGTTACTGGTAAATGTCAGATTTCATGTCTTGATATCACAGCTCATGTTTTCAAACAGAAGATAATAACTTTCCACAAACCTACTTGAAAAAACTTAAGCTGTATCATAAACCTTCATGAATTCAGACTAATCATGCATAAGACTGGTCCAAACCAGCTAAAAATTAGAAGAGTAAATTTATAATATATTCAAATTTGAAAGAAATTCAAAATATAAAACGTCAGTGTTCTTGAAATTTGTTAGATTATAAATTCAGTTTGTTTTCAGCAAAATTCAATCGGAAAACAAATCCCAGACAAAATAAATCATATGGTGGGAAAACTGCTTAAAAGTTTAGAATCAAGTTAGACCTTTGGAAGACCATCTTCTTAAAAACAGAAGTCTGGTGGCTCCTAGCCTCATCATCATTGAATTGTCCCTTAATATTATGATTTTTGTTTTTATCAAAGGTCATTAAACTATACGAATGTACAATCTGCCTTTAAAATTTAAAAATATTACAGAGGCCATTGCCCATTATGTTATTCAACATCAAATGTTTTGTACTTTAGTTCTTAGTATCACAAGGTGCTGTGCAATTAATTACACACAGAAAGTACTTAATAAATGTTTGCATTTTTGAGGACAATATTTAGTTATATTTGTAAATTATACACTTATTTGTATAAAATATATATGTTCTGAAATATTTGAAAACAATATATTCTCTTATTCAAAATAAGTATACATGTTGCAATCTTGTTTATACTGCTGATTGGCTTAGAGTGTGATACAAAGTTAAGTTTCAACAAAACTCCAAATGGATAACAAAAATTTCTAAATTTGTATGTTTCTGATCCATGTTGTATTACATATGCACCAACAAATTAATGGGCAGAACCTCTCCTTTGAACTATCAAAGTTATAAGCTAAAATAAGAACTGGTATATTCTTGTCATGATCAGTTGGTATAAAATATAAATTAATTCACAAACAAAGAAAATAGAATAAATTAAAACTATTGAAAAAAGATAAAACTATAATGGATTCCATAGCAACATATCAAAATTTCACATAATTTTACTCTAAAGCATACATTTACCCAACCTTAATACATATTTTGAAGTATAAAATGATTCTGAATTTTATCCACCAATGACTTTTGGAACATCTAATTAATATTATTCATTCATTCCATACCCTCTGTTCTTGAAGAAGAATTGAGTGCCAAATATCCACCTTCACTCTGAAATCAGATGCGCTAAAGGACAGCTCCAGACCTCAGGCTGTGATCCCTTTATGGAGGGAGGTAACATTAATAATCACAGAAATCAGAAATTTTTTGCACCTCTTGACAGAAAGGTATTAACATAGCTAATAAAAACTAACACTGACTAAATACTTACTGAGTACCAAGGCATATGCCAAGTGGTTCACAGGTATTATATCACTGAATCCTCCCAATAGTCTTATAAGGTTGGTACTCTTATTATTTCCATTTTAAGTAAAACTGGAGATCACAGAGGTTAATCTACCCAAGGTCACAAAACTAGGAATTGACAAAATAATATCCAAAGCCAGAATTTTTGGTTCCACAGTCAGTGCTATATTGAATCAGTATCATAAGAAATTATTTCCCCAACTTTTCAGAAAAAAGTGCAAAAATAGAACAGGTAAAGAAAAGTTTGTCTGAAAATGTCTAAATAACAATGAAATAAAATAAAAACCGAATAAAATATATTTCATCGTTTTATTTGAAGTTTAGCTCACGTTTGAAGACAGATAAAAAATCATTTGGATGAGATCGAAAATATTTACTATGGGAAAGTAATTTTTAAAGATTTAATAGGGCTTCCCTGGTGGCGCAGTGGTTAAGAATCCGCCTGCCAATTCAGGGGACACAGGTTCGAGCCCTGGTCCAGGAAGATCCCACATGTCGCAGAGCAACTAAGCCCATGCGCCACAACTACCGAGCCTGTGCTCTAGAGCCCATAAGCCACAACTACTGAGCCCACATGCTACAACTACTGAAGCCCGCACACCTAGAGCCCGTGCTCCGCAACAAGAGAAGCCACTGCAATGAGAAGCCCGTGCACCACAACGAAGAGTAGCCCCCACTCGCCGCAACTAGAGAAAGCTGGTGTGCAGCAACAAAGACCCAATGCAGCCAAAAATAAATTTATAAAAAAATAAAATTAAATTAAAAAATAGAGATTTAATAAAAATTTAGTCTTCACAGTTTATTCTGTAGCAGTTCCTGTTGCTTGGTTACCATGAGGCAGAGAAAACCAACTACATAAGAATTATCACAACCATACTAAAAATAATTAATTTCTTATCTCTCTGTTCTACTCTTGTGTTGAATTACAAAATAGAGCAAATAAAGTTATATTATACGCCTAAAAATAGCCATTTAATATATAAACTAATGCTTTCTTCATTCTTTGTTGAGTCTTCTAAACTCCTAGGTATAAAAGTAATAAATATATCTTTAATTTCAGTGAGAAAAATACCTTATAGCATCTGACCAGTGAGTCATCCAAACTGTTCTGTTGCTGACCTGTTTCTGATAAACACTATGGAGATAAGAAATGAAATGAGTACCGTACAGTCAAGATAAGGAACATGTAAAGCGAACATCTGTTGCTTTTGCTGTCTGAAGCACCTCACACCTTTTTTCTAGCAACAAAACCCCTATTACCTGGGGGAACCCATTTCTTGTCCTTCAAGCAGAGTTGAACTTAACATATCCCAGACCACAGAGGTGGGCACAAAACTCCTAATTGAACAAAGTTCTCCATTTCCTTGGCCACAGCAATTGGAGACATTATCCAAGAAGTCTAATCATACTTTTCAGTGAAGTTTACTATATAATCAGTCAGAGAGAGCTTTGGAGTCTCTCCTCTGGATTGTGATCTGTACGGCTATAAACTTGGGTTTACAGTAGCTATATTTTCCGCCATTTGGGGAGATCTTGTCTGATAATGAAATCAATAAACAGAAGAAGCAGAGGTGAGTGATAGAATGGCATGTGGAGTCAGCTATTCCTTTGCCCTTTACAGTTACATGAGCCAACAAACTTCCTTTTTGCCTAAGCTAATTTGATCTGAGTTTCATTTGCAAACAAAAAAACTGACAGATACAATTCTCTCAGTCATGGAGTTACTTAATTTCCTCTTGAATATAGTTACATTTAGGAACCTAGGATTTAAAGGTGAGCTCTTTGAGATTACTACCAGTTGTAAAAAGTTATATTTCCTTTTATTTGTCTTTAAGGTATCTCAAATGTCCAGCAGCAGTAGCAAATTGGAATTCTGTGAGTAAACACACGCATGGCTGTGTCTATAGTCAACAATAGTTGGGGAGAATGATAATGAAAAAAAAAATCTCTTCCAAAAACTACCTCATTTCACTATCATAAGGCCTTAAACACGCCTTAAATTCTATCATCAGAGGTTCTTTCCTTATGTTAAGCCTCACCATTTCCCTGCAGTCCTCTTATGAGGAATAAATAACACTGAGGCACTTACATCTTAGTGTGAATTACTCAGACAATTTTTCTCCATGACAGGAAAAGAGTAGGTGCCAAAAAGTTTCAAAAAGAAGGTAGAAAGTAAAAGGATCAAGAGAATGAGAAGAAAAACCACAGAAGGAAAATATTTGCAAAAGACATATCTGGTAAAGGACTGTTATCCAAAATATACAAAGAACTCTCAAAATTTAACAGTAAATACCAAATGTAAAATAGATAGCTCGTGGGAAGCAGCCGCATAGCACAGGCAGATCAGTTCAGTGCTTTGTGACCACCTGGAGGGGTGGGATAGGGAGGGTGGGAGGGAGGGAGACGCAAGAGGGAAGAGATATGGGGATATATGTATATGTATAACTGATTCACTTTGTTATAAAGCAGAAACTAACACACCATTGTAAGGCAATTATACTCCAATAGAGATGTTAAAAAAAAAAATTTAACAGTAAAAAAACCAAACAACCTGATTAAAATATGGGCAAAAGATTGGAACAGACACCGCGCCAAAGAAGATATACAGACATCAAATAAGCATATGAAAAGAAGTTCAATGTCATATGTCATTAGGGACTTGCAAATTAAAATGACATATCACTCCACATCTATTAGAATAGCCAAAATCCAAAACACTGACAACACCCAAATGCTGGCAAGGATGTGGAGCAATAGGAACTCTCATTCATTGCTGGTGGGAATACAAAATGGTACAGGCACTTTGAAAGATAGTTTGGCAGTTTCTTACAAAATCAGGCATACTTTTACCATGCAAACCATCAATTGCTCTCCTTGATATTCACTCAAATGGGCTGAAAACTTATCTACACACAAAAATCTGCACATGAATGTTTACAGCAGCCTTATTCATAATTGCCAAAATTTGGAAGCAACCAAGATGTCCTTCAATACGTAAATGGATAAATCACTGTGGTACATCCAGACAATGAAATATTATTAAGTGCTAAAAAGAAACAAACTACAAAGCCACTAAAAAACATGGAGGAACCATAAATGCATATTGCTAAGTCAAAGAAACCAGTCTCAAGAAGCTAAATACTGTATAAATCCAATTATATGACATACTAGAAGAGTCAAAACTATGGAGACAGTAAAAAGACCACTGGTTGACAAGGGTTTTGTGGGAGAGAGGGATAAATAGGTGGAGCATAGAAAATATTTAGGGCAGTGAAACTGTTCTGTAATGTACTATAATGGTCATCGTGATATACATGTCATCACACATTTGTCAAAGCTCATAGAATGTATAACATAAAAAGTAAACCCTAATGTTAACCATAGACTTTGATCAATAATGATGTGTGACTGATGTTCATCGATTATAATAAATGTGCCACACTGGTGCACTGGTATGGGATGTTAATGGTGGGAAAGTCTTTGCATGTGTAGAGTCTTTGCCTATGGTAGAGAGGAGCTGTGTAGGAACTCTTTGTACTTTCTGTTCAATTTTCCTGTGACGCTAAAAACACTCTAAAAAATAAATTCTATTAATTATTTTTTAAGTAAAAGCAATGAAACAGGTGATGACCAAGAGTCAACAAATGGTACACATCACGATTTCCTTATGCTTATCACTCTTCAACATAGGATTTAGGGCCTACTATTCAGATAACAAACATTTATTGAAAACCTACTATGTGTCTAGTACTGTGCTTGGTGCCTTGGAAATTAAATACAAATAGCCATTTCCCATATGCAGCTTACAGTCTAATAGAGAGAAGTAAGACAACAAAGAAATAATTATATAATTACAGATTATAATAAGGGAGCACTAGATAATATCTGAATATTGGTGAGACTGGTTCAGTTAAAAAAAACAGAAAGAAAAATATCTAAAATGCAAGAGAAAGAGAGGTGGTAAATTAAGAAGGACACCAAGATGGTATGAAAGGATGGAATCCAGAATATAGGTAGAAGCCTTGTTCTTTGGCAGGAGAGAAATTTCTCCATTATAGCAGAAGAGGAGGCATATAAAGAGGAGAATATTTGCAGGCACCCTAGCGGGAAGGTATAAGCCTTCCCATCAGGTGAATAGAAATTTCCTCTGGGGGTATGTGTGATGGATAGCAAAGGTAGAAAGAGCCAAAATAATCTTTTGAAATCTATTTAACAAATGGCACCATCTTTTTGGCAGGCAAAGAAAATGGCTTTTATCATGGTGGCCCTTGTGATGTGAACCAGGTCCAGAGCACAATTATATTAGAGTTTATGGCTTACAGAGATCAAGGTTAAAGCCATGCAAACAAGAGAAATGTCTCTGTTCATATGAATTAGACTGTATCTTCACTGAGCTACTTAAAAGCTTGCCTTGGTAAGGTATATACTTGTTTCTTAAATAAACAATGAGAAAATCAGCCACGGTGGCTAGAGGGAAGAATAACCTGGAATTGGAATACCCACATTGGTCTGCACTCAGGGGCACCCTCCATCATCAGAGTCAGCACAACTGAGTAGATTAGGAGTCTCAGTAGCATCAGCCAAAGCCTGAAACAGTCTTGTTATATAAGGCAAAGGGGAAGGAAAGAGGTGGACTGACATGGCCTCCTCTACGGTAGAGTTCTCTGAAGCAGAGTGTGTGGACCTGAGTAGGATTTGAGAGAGGGAGGGAGGGAGGGAGGGAGGGAGGAAGGAAGGAAGGGAGGAAGGAAGGAAGGGAGGGAGGAAAGGAAAGAAAGGAAAGAAAGAAAGAGAGAAAGAGAGAAAGAAAGAAAGAGAAAGAAAGAATGAAAGAAAGAAAGAAAGAGAGAGAGAAAGAAAGAAAGAAAGAAAGAAAGAAAGAAAGAAAGAAAGAAAGAAAGAAAGAAAGAAAGAAAGAAAGAAAGAAAAAGAAGGAAAGAAAGTAGGAAAGAAAGAAAGAGAAAGACGAAAGGGAAAGAAAGAAAAATGGGGATTAATGGGAACTGTAGAGAGAGACCAAGAGAGACAGAACACTCACTTGAGACAGCTTCTCTTAGAAGGTCTGAGTGTGCTAGTCCCTTTACTAAGTCACATAAAATGATTTCTGTTCCTCCAACATGATATGGCTTTTCTGAGATTCTTCTAGTGAATGTCTGATCTGGAGTAAACAGGGGAGAAAGGAAGAATTTAGGGGAGTAACTAGCACTGGTTCACCCTAGTGGATTACTCTAGGCCAGAGGACATGGGTTACCAGGAGGGAGAGAGCCACAGACGCTGTGTCAAAAAAATGATGACTGACAGAAACCCTGTCACAACTGGGTCACAGAAATATGAGGCAAGATCTTCAGTGAGAGTTTTAAACAGAGAAGATATGAAATACTTTTTGTGACAAATAGAAGAATTGATACTCCAGTACAATATAGGTTGCTGGAAAGCATTAAGAGCGCATTTAAGAGAGAAAAGTTTTGCTTTGAGCCTTGCCTCTGCCATTTATTAGCTGGGTGATATTTTTTACAATATGCTTAGACCCTTTGAACCTGAGTTCCCTTGACTGTAAAATGGGGATAGTAAAACCAATAATATAAGGCTGTAGAAAGGATTAAATGAGATTATGTATGTAAAGGTCTTTATACATATTAAATCCTTTTAAAAATATTTGTTTCTTTTCTGCTTTCATAGCTTTCAAGATTCTTAAGCTTTACTAAACTGTAGGGTTTTTTTTTTAGGTCAATACTCACCTGAGAGTTTTTTCTTGGGTAAAGTGTTAACACTAGGTGGATACAAAATTAACATACAAAAATCAGTAGCATTTCTATACACTAACAATAAATTACATAAAAAATAAATTTTAAAAAGGATCCCATTTACAAAAGCATCAAAAACAATAAAATACTCAGGAATAAATTTAACCAATTAGATGAAAGATCTTTATACTGAAAATGCCCTTGATAAAAAAAATCAAAGACACAAATAAATGGAAAACTATCCCATGTTCATGAATTGGAAGAATTAATATTTCTTAAATATCTATACTATCCAAAGCTATCTATAAATTTATTGAAATCCTTGTCAAGATTCCAATGGCATATTTTACAGGAACAGAAAAAAAATTCTAAAATTCATATGGAACCACAAAAGACCCCCAAATAGCAAAAGCAATCTTGAGAAAGAAGAGAAAAGCTGGAGGCATTCTACTTCCTGATTTCAAACTATATTACAAAGCCCTTGCAATCGAAACAGCATGGGTTTTGAGAGCCTATAAATAAACCCATGCATATGTGATCAACCAGTATCTGAAAAGAGAGCCAAGAATCCTCAATGGAGAAAAGACTGTCTCTTTAATAAATGGTGCTGGGAAAATTGGATATTCACATATAAAAGTATGAAACTAGACCCTTATCTCACACCACTTACAAAAATTAACTTGAAATGGATTAAAGACTTGTAAGACCTGAAACCATAAACTCCTAGAAGAAAACAGGAAAAACTCCTTGACATGGGTCTTGACAATGATTTTTTTTGGGTGTATAATTGACTTACAACATTTTATTAGTTTCAGGTGTACAACACAGTGATTTAATATTTTTATAGATTACACTCCATTTAAAGTTATTACAAAACAATGGCTACATTTCCCTGGGCAATGATTTTTTGGATATGACAATGAAAGCACAAGCAACAAAATCAAAATGAATAAGTGGGACTACATCAAACTAAAAAGCTTCTGCACAACAATAGAAATGAATGACAAAACGAAAAGGCAACCTACAAATAGGAGAAGATATTTGCAAATCATATATCTCATAAGGGGTTAATACCCAACACACACAAAGAACTCATACAACTCAATAGCAAATAAACAAATAATCCAATTTTAAAATGGGCAAAGGACCTAAAGTCACATTTTTCCAAAAAAGATATGTAACAGGTACATTAAAAAGTGCTCAACATCACTAATCATTAGAGAAATGCATATCAAAATCAAAATGAGATATCACCTCATGCCTGTTAGAGTGACTATCATCAAAAAGATAAGACATAAATGCTATTGAGGATCTGGAGAAAAAGGAACCCTTGTGCACTGGTGGTGGGATTGTAAATTGGTGCAACCACTATGGAAAACACTATGTACATACCTCAAAAAATTAAAACTAGAACTACCATATGATCCAGCAACTTCAATTCTGGGTATATATTCAAAGGAAATGAAATCACTAAGTGAAAGAGCTATCTGCACCCCCATGTTCACAGCAGTATTATTTACAATCGCCAAGACATGGAAACAATCTAAGTGTTCACCAACAGATGAATGAAGAAAATGTGGCATGTATATATATAAAACAAAATATCATTCAGTTATTTAAAAAAAAGAGGGAATCCTGCCATTTGGGACAATGTGGGTGGATCTTGAGGGCATTATGCTGAGTGAAATAAGGTAGACAGAAAAAGACAAATACTGTGTTCTCATTTATATGTGGAAATTTTTAAAAAATCAAACTCAGAAAAAGAGATCACATCTGTGGCTACCAGCAATAGGGTATGTATGGGGTGGGGGAGTTGGATGAAGGTGGTCAGAAAGTACAAACTTCCAGTTATAAGTCCTGGGGATGTGGTGTGCAACATGATGACTATAGTTAACATTGCTGTGTGCTAGATTTGAAAGTTGCCAAGAGAGTAAACTCTAAAAGCTCTCACGACAAGGAAAAAACCATTTTTTGTATCTCTGTGAAATGATGGATGCTAACTAAACTTACTGCAGTAATCATTTCACAACACATAAAATGCAAGCCATTATGCTGTGTAACTTAAACTTATACAGTGCCGTATGTCAATTATATCCCAATAAAACTGAGAGAAAAAAAGGTATTAGGGGAAAAGTGTTAACATTTGGACTATTACTCCTAAGTTGCTTCAGGCATTTTGAGCATTATTAGTTGTTCAGGGTATATACAATTCTTGAGTCAGTGGGCTAACCACTGTATCTAGATTATGTTTTTATTCAAGTTGGTCTTAGGACCTCTAAAAGTATAAAGTATCAAAAGAATTTCAGTGAGATTTATTTATGCCTAGAAGACAGTCTTCCCAGAAAAAAAAAAAAAAAAAAAAAAAACGCTTTTAAAAATCCCTATCTACAAGTTATTTTTATGTTTTTAATATGTCATGGTTAGATTGGTTCAAGACGGCGAGTAGAAGGACATGGTCTCACTCCCTCTTGCAAGAGCACCGGAACACAACTAACTGCTGAACAATCATCGACAGGAAGACACTAGAACTCACAACAAAAGATACCCCACATCCAAAGACAAAGGAGAAGCCAAAACAAGAAGGTAGGAGGGGCGCAATCACAATAAAATCAAATCCCATTAACTGCTGGGTGGGTGACTCACAAACTGCAGAAAACTTATACCACAGAAGTCCACCCACTGAAGTGAAGGTTCTGAGCCCCACATCAGGATTACCAACCTGGGGGTCTGGCAACATGAGGAGGAATTCCTAGAGAATCAGACTTTGAAGGCTAGCGGGATTTGATTGCAGGACTTTGACAGGACTGGGGGAAACAGAGACTCCACTCTTGGAGGGCACAAACAAAGTCATGTGTGCACCAGGACCCAGGGGAAGGAGCAGTGACCCCATAGGAGACTGAAACAGACATACCTGCTAGTGTTGGAGGGTCTCCTTCAGAGGCGGGGGGTGTCTGTGGGCAGCAGAAGTCCTGGGAAGTACTCCTTGGCGTGAGCCCTCCCAGAGTCCACCATTAGGCCCACCGAAGAGCCCAGATAGGCTCCAGTATTGGGTCGCCTCAGGCCAAACAACCAACAGGGAGGGAACCCAGCCCCACCCATCAGCAGAAAAGGAAATTAAAGTTTTATTGAGCTCTGTCCACCAGACCAACACCCAGCTCTACCCAAAACCAGTCCCTCCTATCAGGAAACTTGAACAAGCCTCTTAGATAGCCTCATCCACCAGAGGGCAGACAGCAGAAGCAAGAAGAACTACAATCCTGCAGCCTGTGGGACAAAAAACACATTCATAGAAAGACAGACAAGATGAAAAGGCAGAGGGCTACGTACCAGATGAAGGAACAAGATAAAACCCCAGAAAAACAACTAAATGAAGTGGAGATAGGCAACCTTCCAGAAAAAGAATTCAGAATAATGATAGTGAAGATGATCCAGGACCTCGGAAAAAGAATGCAGGCAAAGATCGGGAAGATGCAAGAAATGTTTAACAAAGACCTAGAAGAATTAAAGAGCAAACAAACACAGATGAACAATACAATAACTGAAATGAAAACTACACTAGAAGGAATCAATAGCAGAATAACTGAGGCAGAAAAATGGATAAGTGACCTGGAAGACAGAATGGTGGAATTCACTGCTGTGGAAAAGAATAAAGAAAAAAGAATGAAAAGAAATGAAGACAGCCTAAGAGAACTCTGGGACAACATTAAACGTAACAACATTCTCATTATGGGGATCCCAGAAGGAGAAGACAAGGAGAAAGGACCAGAGAAAATATGTGAAGAGATTATAGCCAAAAACTTCCCTAACATGGGAAAGGAAATAGCCACCCAAGTCCAGGAAGCGCAGAGAGTCCCATAAAGGATAAACCCAAGGAGAAACACACCAAGACACATAGTAATCAAATTGGCAAAAATTAAAGACAAAGAAAAATTATTGAAAGCAGCAAGGGAAAAACTACAAATAACATAGAAGGGAACTCCCATAAGGTTAACAGCTGATTTCTCAGCAGAAACTCTACAAGCCAGAAGGGAGTGGTATGATATACTTAAAGTGATGAAAGGGAAGAACCTACAACCAAGATTACTCTACCCAGCAAGGATCTCATACAGATTCGATGGAGAAATCAAAAGCTTTACAGAAAAGCAAAAGCTAAGAAAATTCAGCACCACCAAACCAGCTCTACAACAAATGCTAAAGGAACTTCTCTAAGTGGGAAACACAAGAGTAGAAAAGGACCTACAAATACAAACCCAAAACAATTAAGAAAATGGTAATAGGAACATACATATTGATAATTACCTTAAACGTGAATGGATAAAATGCTCCAACCAAAAGACACAGGCTTGCTGAATGGATAGAAAAACAGGACCCATATATATGCTGTCTACAAGAGACCCACTTCAGACCTAGGAACACATACAGACTGAGAGTGAAGGAATGGAAAAAGATATTCCATGCAAATGGAAATCAAAAGAAAGCTGGAGTAGCAATACTCATATCAGATAAAATAGACTTTAAAATAAAGAATGTTACAAGAGACAAAGAAGGACACTATGTAATAAACAAGGGATCAATCCAAGAAGAAGATATAACAATTAAAAATATATATGCACCCAACGTAGGAGCACCTCAATACATAAGGCAACTGCTAACAGCTATTAAACAGGAAATCGACAGTAACACAATAATAGTGGGGGACTTTAACACCTCACTTACACCAATGGACTGATCATCTAAAATGAAAATAAGAAAGGAAACAGAAGCTTTAAATGACACAATAGACCAGATAGATTTAATTGATATCTATAGGACTTTCCATTCAAAAACAGCAGATTACACTTTCTTCTCAAGTGCACAGGGAACATTCTCCATGATAGATCATATCTTGGGTCACAAATCAAGCCTCAGTAAATTTAAGAAAATTGAAATCATACCAAGCATCTTTTCTGACTACAACGCTATGAGATCAGAAATCAATTACAGGGGAAAAAAACGTAAAACACACAAACACATGGAGGCTAAACAATGCGTTACTAAATAACCAAGAGATCACTGAAGAAATCAAACAGGAAATCGGCAAATACCTAGAGACAAATGATAATGAAAACACAACGATCCAAAACCTATGGGATGCAGCATAAGCAGTTCTAAGAGGGAAGTTTATAGCTATACAAGCCTACCTCAAGAAACAAGAAAAATCTCAAATAAAAAATCTAACGTTACACCTAAAGGAACTAGAGAAAGAAAAACAAACAAAACCCAAAGTTAGCAGAAGGAAAGAAATCATAAAGATCAGAGCAGAAATAAATGAAATAGAAACAAAGAAAACAATAGCAAAGATCAATAAAACTAAAAGCTGGGTCTTTGAGAAGATAAACAAAATTGATAAACCTTTAGCCAGACTCATTAAGAAAAATAGGGAGAACACTCAAATCAATATAATTACAAATGAAAAAGAAGTTACAACAGACACCACAGAAATACAAAGCATCGTAAGAGACTACTACAAGCAACTCTATGCCAATAAAATGGACAACCTGGAAGAAATGGACAAATTCTTAGAAAGGTATAAACTTCCAAGACTGAACCAGAGAGAAATCGAAAATATGAACAGAACAATCACAAGTAATGATATTGAAACTGTGATTAAACACCTTCCAACAAACAAAAGTCCAGGACCAGATGGCTTCACAGGTGAATACTATCAAACATTTAGAGAGGAGCTAACACCCATCCTTCTCAAACTCTTCCAAAAGATTGCAGACAAGAACACTCCCAAACTCATTCTACGAGGCCACCATCACCCTGATACCAAAACCAGACAAAGATACTACAAAAAAAGAAAATTACAGACCAGTATCACTGATGAATACAGATGCAAAAATCCTCAACAAAATACTAGCAAACAGAATCCAACAACACATTAAAAGGATCATACACCATGATCAAGTGGGATTTATCCCAGGGATGCAGGGATTCTTCAATATAAGCAAATCAATCAATGTGATACACCATACTAACAAATTGAAGGAGAAAAACCATATGATCATCTCAATAGATGCAGAAAAAGCTTTTGACAAAATTCAACACCCATTTATGATAAAAACTATCCAAAAAGTGGGCATAGAGGGAACCTACCTCAACATAATAAAGGCCATATATGACAAACCCACAGCAAACATCATTCTCAATGGTGAAAAACTGAAACATTTCCTCTAAGATCAGGAACAAGAAAAGGATGTCCACTCTCACCACTGCTATTAAACATAGTTTTGGAAGTCCTAGCCACAGCAATCAGAGAAGAAAAAGAAATAAAAGGAATACAAATTGGAAAAGAAAAAGTAAAACTGTCATTGTTTGCAGATGACATGATACTATACATAGAGAATACTATAGATGCCACCAGAAAACTACTAGAGCTAATCAATGAATTTGGTAAAGTTGCAGGATACAAAATTAATGCACAGAAATGTCTTGCATTCCTATACACTAATGATGAAAATCTGAAAGAGAAATTAAGGAAACACTCCCATTTACCACTGCAACAAAAAGAATAAAATACCTAGGACTAAACCTACCTAAGGAGAGAAAAGACCTGTATGCAGAAAACTACAAGACACTGATCAAAGAAACCAAAGATGACACAAACAGATGGAAAGATATACCATGTTCTTGGATTGGAAGAATCAATACTGTGAAAATGACTATACTACTCAAAGCAATCTACAGATTCAATGCAATCGCTATCAAATTACCAATTTTTTGCAGAACTAGAACAAAACATCTTAAAATTTGTATGGAGACACAAAAGACCCCGAATAGCCAAAGCAGTCTTGAGGGAAAAAAACGGAGCTGGAGGAATCAGACTCCCTGACTTCAGACTATACTACAAAGCTACAGTAATCAAGACAACATGGTACTAGCACAAAACGAGAAATATAGATCAATGGAACAGGAGAAACAGCCCAGAGATAAACCCACACACCTATGGTCAACTAATCTATGACAATGGAGAAAAGTCAGCCTCTTCAATAAGTGGTCCTGGGAAAACTGGACAGCTACATGTAAAAGAATGAAATTAGAACACTCCTTAACACCCTACACAAAAATAAACTCAAAATGGATTAGAGACCTAAATGTAAGACCGGGTACTATAAAACTCTTACAGGAAAACATAGAAAGAACACTCTTTGACATAAATCACAGCAAGATATGTTTTGATCCACTTCCTAGAGCAATGGAAATAAAAATAAACAATTGGGACCTAATGAAACTTCAAAGCTTTTGCACAGCCAAGGAAACCATAAACAAGATGAAAAGACAACCCTCAGAATGAGAGAAAATATTTGCAATTCAATCAACGGACAAAGGATTAATCTCCAAAATATATAAACAGCTCATGCAGCTCAATATTAAAAAAAGAAACAACCCAATTCAAAAATGGGCAGAAGAGCTAAATAGACATTTCTCCAAAGAAGACATACACATGGCCAAGAAGCACGTGAAAAGCTGCTCAACATCACTAATTATTAGAGAAACACTAATCAAAACTACAATGAGGTATCACCCCACACCAGTTAGAATGGGCATCCTCAGAAAATCTACAAACAACAAATGCTGGAGAGGGTGTGGAGAAAAGGGAACACTCTTGCACTGTTGGTGGGAATGTAAATTGATACAGCCACTATGGAGAACAGTATGGATGTTCCTTAAGAAACTAAAAATAGAACTACCATATGACCCAGAAATCCCACTACTGGACATATACCCAGAGAAAACCATAATTCAAAAAGACACACGCACCCCAATGTTCATTGCAGCACTATTTATAATAGCCAGGTCATAGAAGCAACCTTAATGCCCATCAACAGATGAATGGATAAAGAAGTTGTGGTACCTATATACAATGGAATATTACTCAGCCATAAAAAGGAATGAAATTGGGTCATTTGTAGAGATGTGGATGGATCTAGAGACTGTCATACAGAGTGAAGTAAGTCAGAAAGAGAAAAACAAATATCATATATTAACGCATATATGTGAAACCTAGAAAAATGGTACAGATGAACCAGCTTGCAGGGCAGAAATTGAGACAGAGATGTAGAGAACAAAAACGTATGGACACCAAGTGAGGAAAGCGGCGGGGGGTGGGGGGGTGGGGGGATGAATTGGGAAATTGGGATTGACATGTATACACTAATATGTATAAAATGGATAACTAATAAGAACCTGCTGTATAAAAAAATAAAATTAAATTTAAAAAAATACATTGCTACTGGAATGTGCAAGCTAAAAAAGAAAAAGAAAATATGTCATTGGTAAACTAATCATGAGAATGCAATTTGGTGCAACTGCTTTTATTTGACAGAAACAAAAATTGGGGTTTTGGATTTCCAGTGGGGTTTTGTATTATTTGTTTTCTGAGTTATCTGAAATTCCACCATGCTGCACCAAGTTCTCATACTTTCGTGTACATCAGAATCACCGTGCATGCATTTTTAATAAAGTTCCAAGGCCTTAACTCCAGAAAATCTGATGCTTTAGGTCTGAGTGACACCAAAGAATATGCATTTTTCGCCAGCATCCCAGGTAATACTAATGCAGGTGGTCTTTAATGCCCATTTTGAGGAAGACTTAGAGCCTAGACAAAATGCACATTTGCTTTGGAAAAATTATTTGGTTTTTACCATGTGAAGAATCTAAAGAAACTCATATTTACTTTTTTTTTTAAACAGAGTCACAGATTATTTTTTAATTTATTTATTTTTATTTTTGGCTGCGTTGGGTCTTCATTGCTGCACACGGGCTTTCTCTAGTTGCGGTGAGTGGGAGCTACTCTTTGTTGCGGTGCGCGGGCTTCTCATTGCAGTGGCTTCTCTCTGTTGTGCAGCATGGCCTCTAGGTGTGCGGGCTTCAGTAGTTGTGGCACACTGGGCTCAGTAGTTGCGGCTCGCGGGCTCTAGAGCGCAGGCTCAGTAGTTGTGGCACACGGGCTTAGTTACTCCGCGGCATGTCGGCTCTTCCCAGGCCAGGGTTCGAACCTGTGTCCCCTGCATTGGCAGGCGGATTCTTAACCACTGTGCCACCAGGGAAGACCCCGTATTTACTTTCATATATAGACCACAATCAATTCACTTCTGGAAAAAAAAGTCCTCCCATAATTTGAATTTTTGTTCATTTTGAATGTTACACCTTATGAATACATTATACACAGAGTTTGAATTGTTAGTTCTACAATATTTTTCATGATGAAGGTCCATACGATTCATATATTTGGTTCATTAGAGGCTTGGACAGCTGTTTAAATTATCACTTGATAGTGTAAGAGCAATCCTTTTACATTTTCCTTTGTTTATGAAAATATTTACTTTAAAGCCCCAAGAATTACCAAGCCTCTCCTACTTTTAAAATCTTTATGTACAAAAGGAAGGATTTCCTGAAATTTTCTTGGGAATTTTCCCCGAGGATATTTACTAAGTACATCTTGTCTAATCCTTTCCAGGGCTCCTGTAAGACATATTTCTTTACGCTTAGTAACAGAGAACATTACAAACAAAAACTTGCAATCTTATGTAGAATTCAAGCCAGATAAAACTTGGAAAACAACTATATGTCTTTCAGAGGATTGCCTTTCAGCAGCATTGAAAATGCATATTTCAGATACCAAATAGCAGATAAATGTAATGCTTTCCAAGATGGAACATAAGGTCCCAGTCTATTTTAAGAGGAAGAAAAGATTGGAAAATATCCCAGAAATGTCACTGTGGGAGCAGGTTGAACAACCCACTAGTATAAAAAGAATTTTTCTTTAAAAAAAGCAATCACATCACACATTTATTAAATTTAGGGAGGACAGTAGAATAAAAAGTGTTAGATTTCCTTAGGAAAAATATTCAAGTGAAACTAAGTCCTGAACTATAATTGAATATTACAGTTTAGTAGATGGTGTTCAGAATCATGGGACCAGAAGGCACTATCGACATTCATCTAATCATTTTCCTGCCTTCACTTGAGTCCTACCACTAAGTCACCTAAGGTTAATAAATAATCTATCTCATTTCGAATGCCTGCAGAGGAAGAAATTTTATAAATCCCTCATTTACCTCTTCAATAACCCATGCACAGTTTGAATCTATTTCATTCAAATAAATTATCTTCTTGTATTCAATCCAAAAATATTAATACCCCACTATGTGTTGGTTTAAAAACTGGCCCCTGTAAACAGAGGGCAGGGAGAGACCAAAGAAAGAGGCAGAGCACTCCAGATTGGTAGGTGGCAGATTTAATAAGCAAGGGAACTTATGAGACTTGTCTTGGGTGGCTGTAAGACTAATATATCACCACACCCACCTACCAGAATATTAAAAGCTTGTACAGAGGCCTTAATGGGGTTCAGGCACATATACCATCCAGATGGTGTCAACAACACATTGTTCTCTCAAAGACTGCATCCTTGAAAATGACTCCCACTGTAGGAACCATGAGGAGAGGGTACATTCCATGCATCGTGGAGGCAGGTGAGGAGCCTCTGATTGCCCAGGTCCAGCTCACAGGTCAAACAGTGGTCATGTTCTCTAGATTACCTCCTCCAACACTATGTATAAGATCCATCCAAAACCTCCACCCAAAACCTGAGAAATTTAGTCAATCACAAGGCATCTTAGATACATAAAATCAAACAGTTATTCCAATGAGGACATTATGCAAAACTATGGATTTTAACTCTTTGCCCGTACTACCCCTTCCCCTTTCAATATCCAACCATCCATAACCCCCAAATCACAGTATAAACACTGGTAGGAACGTAAAGTGTTCAGCTCAAGAATCCTTGAATACTTGCTTCAATTGCAACCTCTAAACATTTAATTTGTTGATATTTGATAGGGCAATGATATTCACAAATCTATAATCTGTAGATGCTATTGGCATGTATTTATATTCCATTAGAAATGACATATATATTGTGAGAGAAGAGGAAAACATTCAAACTTCTAGGGGCCCTCCTCAATACCTTATTCAGGTGGGAGAAAATAATAGGCAGGAGATGGACTGTAAAATGAATAATCACTACCTGTACTTACTAGAAGATCTGAATTTTTGGAGAGGTAAGATTTTATGGACAGAACAGAGGAAGTAGTGGCCACTCTATCAATTTTTGAGTTATGCTCTTATAAGGGGAATATTGGTCCCCTCTATAGTGATCTATTCCAGTATTACAAGTTCATGCACGATTGATGGGCATTTGGAGCTCCTCCCCTGATTATCAGCAGAACCCAGCTCCTATACTTACCTCCAGCTCTGCCTTCTCTATTATGATTCTGGAACAAAAGGATGAGGTTCTGCAAACACAATATGTTTACCTGGCCCGGTGTTCTCATTCTATTGCACACTTACAAATGATTTGTCTTTGTCATGTTTCCCAATGTCAAAATGATCCACTGCATATATTTTTCATTCAGGATCTTGTCTGAAGTGTCCAAAGTAAAAAGTAATTATTTGGTTGTCAATTGATGATACTATGTTATTAAGCAAATTTACTAACTTCACACACACACACGAAAAAGGTTTTGGTCTTTGTCTTTACTTGCACTCATGCATTCTTATAAATCCTCTTGGCTTCACCTGTCTTATATTCCAGTCACCACTGCAGCAAGTTCAGCATAGAGTCTGACTAGCTTCACACAGTACCTCCATCCCACTCTACACATCTCTTTCCTCCACTCCTAAGCTTCAGTATGGATATATTGACACATATACAATCTTGAAGGTAATTCTCCATGGGGAAAAGTTGGCCAATGGCGAACAGAATCCAATGAATCGATGATTCTCCCTTCCTCCTCTCACTCACAAACAGACGGCCCTGGGATACATGGCTTCTCAGATAATACCCAGGCTTCCATTGTAGTAATCAACTCATATTCTTGTGTTGGTTCTCTTTTTTTTCTCTCCTGATCCCTGGGTTTATTACCCAATAAAGTGCTTATACAAAAGTTTTCAACTTAGGTTCTGCTCTCTAGGGGAACCCAAGTAAGATAGGCAGTGATTTTCATTTTTATGTTGGTTTCCTAAAAATAATCCTCCCAACTGACTTAGTTGTAAGTCAGTTGAGAGAAGAGGATAGGACAAATAGAAAATACATTTATTATGGTTTTCCTCAACTAAAACCCCAGATATAGACATACAGACTGTGTATATATATTCTAGTTCTAGATACTATTCAGTGTGATTGCCCTACTTCTTAAAGTCGTTTTTTCCTCATAAAAATACACCTCTTTTAGAAGATAAATTCCTTTAAAAATAGTAACCTATGTCAAAATATTCAATTAACTCACTTTTTTAAAAGCCCCTTTAAAGCTTAATTGAAGTAACATGCATTTTTTTGAAGTATTCTCTCCACTCCCATTTCTGGTAATCCTGTTCATGCCTTCTTCACTTCCCCAATATCAGCTGTAATATTCTACTTTTAAAAGAAACTTAAATGTGTGATAAACAATAGGAATTTGGTTACTTTTTTTCAAGTACAGTACTGATCAACAGAATAGCCACCCTTAAGCCTAATTAATACTACATAAACAAAGTTGTGCTTTTTCCATTTAATATCTAGAAAATTCAGGGGAAAATAACACTCTTCCAAAAATATAGAAGACTGAACTAATATAAACCCCTATCTCACTATAAAAACAGGGAAAGGATTAATAAAGTATAACTCTCACTTTTTATATATAAAGATGAACTGGTAGATGCAAAAGCCAATGTATCAGGTGCCCAAGGATATAATTCCTGGATATAAGCCCTAAGGACTTCAGAGCTGGGGCTTCAAATACCAAACAAGGTCAGGAGATGTGCCTTGAGCTTATATAAGGCAAAGAGCTGGAATCAAGCTTCTTGCAAAGTAGGAAGCTTTGAATTGACGCCATTCCATAAAAATGAGAATGGAATAGTTTCTCCAATCAACTCAGGAAGCAGCAAGGAAACTTACTGTGTGCCTAGAATTCAGTGGAAGTTAGATGAATCCCATGAAAAATGAAACATCAAAGTTACATCTGTACATGAGTAAGGAGTCCAAATTTATACTACTCATATGGTGCTGACATCTAAAGCCCAGAATTTAACATAAAGATTAGTGAAATCCTAGAACTATGGCAGAAACAAACCCAAAATTCTTCTGTAGAAACACTGTATATTTAGGGTGCAGGGAATTCCCACAGAATAAACACACTCATTGAAAATAAGCTTATAATGCATACAAAGGAATAATACACCATGATAAATAATAATTAGACAGAACTAACAGGAGAATTAGAAATCCAAGAAACTTGAGATACTAAATCAGTCCAAAGATAAATTTTTAAGTGTTTAAAAGAAGGAATGAAAAACTTAATGAGTATAGTGTGCTCTTATTTTAATAAAAATAAAAACATAAATTTTTAAATATAATATTTGACACTAAAATTTCAATAGGCTAAACAAATGGTTAAACACAGGAAGAAGCGGAACAACTGGTTAAGCTGAAGGGAAAAATGGTAAACTGGAGAAGAGATCCAAAGAAGTTACACAGAATGTAGCACTAATAAAAAAGATGAAAACCACAGAAGAGAGGTTAAGAGATAGGGAATAGGGGGTTTAGAATGAGAAAATTCAACATACATTCAATATGAGCTCCAGTAAAGGGGGAATAAAGAAAACTAAGGAGAGGTAAGAGTCAATGAATAAAAATATCTCCTTAATTGAAAAAAGCAGAGGACTTATAGAGGCAAATAACAATAAATTTCTACCTAAACACTTCAGAGTAATATTGAAAATTATCTATGATAAAGAGAAAAATATTTTTAAAAACCCAAGATTAACAGTTCTCAAAGAAATAACAATTAGACAAAGAGTAGACTCTCCATAAACAGCAACAGAAGCCAAATAGAATTACCCCTTCAAGGTGTTGAGAAAATAGTCATTCGAAATTAGAAAACCAGATAAAACAGCATTCAAGAGTAACATAAAATGAAAACATTTTCAGAAAAACAAAGAATGAGATGGTTTACCATCCGGAGATTCTTGTTGAAAAAAAGTATTAAAGGGCATGTGTCAGGAAGGAGAAAATTAACCACAGAAGAAAAAGTAAAGTGTAAAAAACAATAACTAGCAAAAACTACTGGAAAATATTTTGGTAAATCTAAATAAGCATCAAAATATACATATATGAAATATTTATATTTATAATATATAATTATATACAATCTTTATTATACAGAATAATTATATTATTTTAGTAAATTAAATTATAATATATTAAATATGTAATATAACATATACTTAATATTTTATATTAAATATGATTATATTATCTATAATTTATAATACTTATATATATAAAGGATTACTATTCAAACCCAGAAAGAATTCTTATAAGTCAATTAAAGGTGAGACAAGACCATAAAATATTCAAATGGCAAAGGATATGAACAGTTAATAGACTAAAATTTCCAAATGGTTAACAGACATATGAAAGGCTCTTTGTTCTAGCTCTATGTTCTGGCTAGTAATCAAGTAAATAAAAATTAAAAGACATTGATCTTTCATATCTATCAAATTTGAAAACCTTAAATTAAGATCAGGATTTTCATAAACATGGGAAAATAGCAATTTTCATTATACTATCTATGGGAGTACAAATTGGTACAATCCCTTTGGAGTGAAATTTACCAATATCTAAAAGACTTTAAAGTCTGCTTAGCACACCATCCAGCAATTCCCCTCTCAAGAGTATACAAGAAACTAGGGAATTCTAGGGGAATTCCTAGAGAAACTGTCTTACATATGCCCAAGAAAACATGTACAGATATGTTTATAGTAGCAAAATACTGAAAGCAATCTAAAATCAGATAAATCGTGGGATTTTATGTAATATAATACCAGATAACAGTAAAAATGAATGAATTAGATCTACCTGTATCATCCAGATTCATCTTGAAAAACTAATGTTGAGTGAAAGAAGTTAGAGAATATTAAATACAATAAATTACAACATTGTCCAGGTACAGTTTTAAAAATTTAAACATTAAATGGCATAATCTATATGCAAACTTATGATAATGTTGCCAATAGGCAAGCTAGAAAACCAGCTTTCCATTTTATTACTGATTTATTTTGGGTAAATGTAATTTCTATTTCATGGAGAGTAAAGAGGGTTTTGGATTCATTACTGACTTATTGCTGATTTTTATTTTATTTCTATTTCATGGACAGTAAAGAAAGTTTATTTAAAAAGAAAACACTTCAAGTTCTTACTACTTAAGCATGTTTAAGCAAAAGGAAGCATTAAAAATCACATTATTTTTAAAGATGATGGAAGTTTAGTGAACCAAATCTTTGATTTGATTAACCCCTACCTTCATCCTAAATTTTTAAAATCTTTCAAATATTTATAACATCCCAAATTTTAGTAAGGCTGTTGACTCATCTAATGATTTCCATATTTTGCAAAACTCTAAGTCAACTGTGTGAAGGAAAATAAATTATTTACAATTTTAACATTGTAATAGCATAATTTTGATTGAAGCAGATATCCTTCAGCAATTTTTATTATTTATTCCATGTATAAACATGACAATATTTCTACTGGACTGAGAAGAATCCTCTTTTTTTCTAAAACCATGAGGAAATCCAAAGCTGAGTGCTAATTGATGAGAAAAATGACAGTTCACAGCATTTTTAAAGGAGTCTGGAATGTAAGCTTCACTAATTGCAGTTTCCTTGGAAGCACAGAGGTTTATATTAAATCTTGTCACATTTCAATCTACATTTAATTATCACAGATCAGCCTTCAAATGCCTGTTGATGAGAAAGAAAATCACACAGGATATGGTAACCAAGGAGCACAGAAAGAGTTGCAAGACATCTGTTCTTTTGCTTCTGTGGTAAAACTAATCAATATTTTCACGCAGTCTCCCAAAACAGATAAACTCATGACACAATAAAACCAGCCTTTCTGTGTGCATCACTACCCCAGAACCTCTGCTAATTGTTAACAGCTACAGGTTGCTTGAAAAGCTTTTGTCTTCTTTGGGTATCACATTCCAGCAGCAAAGCTCTGGGGATGTTTATATTTCTGTGCGAGAGTCTCCTGAGACCACTGCCTCCCGTAACATTCAGAGTGATGGTTCAGCTCCTCCTCACAAACCATGAGAGTCTGTGGTTTGCTGCCACACCAGACACATCAATCATCATGCCTACCACCCCTTACAAAGAAACTGCCTTTCCACAGTTCCTGCTGAAGACACTAGCCACAGCTTTTCGTACTGTAGGGGAGGCCATATTCTGTATCATATAACCCACCTCCTCTATCTCCCTTGGAACACAAGTGATTGGAAAATGGGTGGATATCTGACCCAAGGTGAGATCACCTTTCAGTTGTCCAGTGGCCTGTAAGTTGGCTTATTGTGAAAAGCTTAACTGAGTTCATTAAAATCTTGCTCTGGGAACTGGGAAATACAGTGAGAATTGGTGTCAGCAGTGGGAAATTAAAGTAAAATATTGCTCAAATAGAAGCCATGAGGTGAAGGAGAGGATATGATGGGCCAGATCAAGTTATGAAGAAGAAAACACGAGTGCGTGGAGGATATTAAGAAGAACCGTTGTAAAAGCAGCAGGTTTTAGTTGAAAGAGCAGTAGTGACAGAGAGAGGTTGAATGATATCACCGGGAGCAGTAAAGCAAAACTCTACCATGTCACTTGCTGAGAAAGACTTACCAGTTTCTTTCTGAAACTGAAACCTTTCTTACCAGAAACTTACCAGTTTCTTTCTGAAACCTTTCTTTCTGAAAGGTCTCCCTTTCACCAAATTGTGTATCTTAATACTGACCCTCCATTCCTATTACAGAATAACACCCTCTAATTGAAGTAGACTGAGTGATTTAAGAATCGAAATAAATGTCACTTCTACTACATTTTAAAGTACGAGCATTGCAAAATTTATGTAACTCTATTACAGTCTTACAGTTACCTTCTCTTTAATCTCTTACTTTGCTTACAGGATCTACAATGTAGCTTTATAATAAATTTTGATATCTACCACTCTTTTCTCGCTAAAATGCTAACTCAAACCCAGTGGGAAATACAAAAGCAAGAAATTTGAGAAGTTAGTGTAATATTTATAATACTCTTATCCCTACATCATCATTCATACGTGACTTGGATTTTTATCCTGGGAGACTATTATTAGGAGAAGCAGATAGTGGAGGGTAAGAGTACAACACCCCTTAATTTTATTTTGGAATTTTATTTATTTTTATACAGCAGGTTCTTATTAGTCATCTATTTTGTACATATTTGTGTATATATGTCAATCCTAATCTCCCAATTCATACCACCATCCCCACCCCCCACCCACTTTCTCCCCTTGGTGTCCACACGTTTGTTCTCTACATCTGTTTCTCTATTTCTTCCTTGCAAACTGGTTCATCTGTACCATTTTTCTAGATTCCTCATATATGCGTTAATATACAATATTTGTTTTTCTCTTTCTGACTTACTTCACTCTGTATGACAGTCTCTAGGTCCATCCACATCTCTACAAATGACCCACTTTCATTCTTTTTATGTCTGAGTAATATTCCTTTGTATATATGTACCACATCTTCTTTATCCATTCGTCTGTCGATGGGCATTTAGGTTGCTTCTGTGACCTGGCTATTGTAAATGGCGCTGCAATGAACATTAGGGTGCATGTGTCTTTTTCTTTCTTTTTTTGTATTTTCGAATTTTATTTTATTTGTTTATTTTTTATACAGCAGGTTCTTATTAGGTGCACGTGTCTTTTTGAATTATGGTTTTCTCTGGGTATATGCTCAGCAGTAGGATTGCTGGGTCATATGGTAATTCTATTTTTAGTTTTTTAAGGAACCTCCATACTGTTCTCCATAGTGGCTTTATCAATTTACATTCCCACCAACAGTGCAAGAGTGTTCCCTTTTCACCACACCCTCTCCAGCATTTGTTGTTCGTAGATTTTCTGATGATGCCCAACACCCCTTAATTTTGTTGAGTACCAGACAGTTGAGCCATGCCAATTACAAAAAAGAAAAAGGAGCACACTAGTCCTATATTTGAACTCACTAAATATTTCCCATTTCCCACATCTGAACCACTCCTAAGTTTAACATAACAATGCCAAACAGAAAAGAGAAAAGAAAAGTAGAAAAGCTCAGAATTTTTTTTAAGTGTAGCTGCACTTATAGAAAAAAATAAGGAAAAGTAAATTGAATAAAAAATTCCCCACAAGTGACACTGAATTCCTCAAGGAAGTTATTTATAGTTGGGTCCAGAATCACATAATCGATTTTTGTAGTTTAAAAAAATGCCATCAGAGTTTTTACAAAGAACTGCCGTTTTTTGTGCTTCAGATATCAGAGAGTCAATGACCTTGAATGAAAAGGAAAAAAAAATAAATTCTCTTTTTCTGAGATACACACAATGCTCACTTTTACTTGTTATTTCAAAGTCTGTAGTACCTGGCATGTTTTAAAGTTTTAAGCCCTTCTTCTTATGATTTTCCAGTCTTTATGGTCATCCACAAAATCATTAGTTGACTCTAGATTACAACTGAAACTGTGCATAGAATTCTTTTGTTTCCTTTCTTCTTTTTCAAATAAAAAAACTGAAAAATTCTCCATGATTCTGTTAGTGCACAACACTTTCCTAAGCAATGATTACAACTGATGAAACATTTGTAATTATAAAACCACAGTAAATCAAACTGAAACAGCAACGGGATATTGTAATCTAAAGATGAGTTTGTTTTTCTGCCTCTCAAACTTGTGTACACTTTATATTCTTGATATTGTTTTTTCTTCACTAAGTATAAATCCAGCTTAAAAGTGTCACTTTTTCTGTCAAAATATAACAAAGAAGTTGGTAGCAGTATTAAAATTATATTTTATCAGCACCGACTGTGAATAGTTTTAGCCCAAAAAGAATTAATGTTTACTATTACATTTTCATGTTATCCTCATTTGATTTGCAATGACCCAGCTACACAGCCATGTCAAAAATTAGAGTCTTTAAACAAACATGCTTAAGAACAAAAGTGGGTAGTAAATTAGATCAACAATCTCTATTAACCTTAAGTGGCCAAGCTCATAAAGACACTTCCTTTGTTGTCTTACTGCAGAACCCCACACAGTTTATACCCAAAAGTCCTAAGGAGCTGCTCCAGAGATGTTCTCAATAGTGCAAAAAATTACGTGATAAACTCTAATAGTAATTTATTATTTTAAAACATACTATCAATGTATGTTTACATTGTATTAGGAATAAAATAAAATTTCCCAAACATGATAAAATAAATACTATGCATTACACTTACTAGAGAAAAATTTAGATGTACACCTTTCACGTTCTGAAACAAGGCAGGGACACCCGCTATTACGCAGCTGTTATTCAATTTAGTAGAGAATGTCCTGGTCAATAAATAAACTAGTTTATTAAAAAAAAATACATATAAGAATTTTTAAAAAAAGGATAAATTTGTCTTTGCAGATAAAAAATAACTAAAAGAAAATCAACAAATTATTAAAATATTAAAATCAATAATAAAGTAAAGGGAGTTTATTGCATTTAAAATCCAACTTAAAAATAATAATGTTCCTTTAAAGTAGCAGTAACTACACAGAATATATAATAGAAATAGAATCCATTTATAAAACACAAGAAACACTATAGGGTATCTAGGGATGAATTTAGCAAACCATTCCTGAAATGTTCTGGGAGAAAATTTTGAAACCATATTAAAAGACCATTAAAAAAAGGCCTAGGGCTTCCCTAGTGGCGCAGTGGTTGAGAATCTGCCTGCCAATGCAGGGGACACGGGTTTGAGCCCTGGTCTGGGAAGATCCCACATGCCGCGGAGCAACTGGGCCCGTGAGCCACAACTACTGAGCCTGCGCGTCTGGAGCCTGTGCTCCGCAACAAGAGAGGCCGTGACAGTGACAGGCCCGCGCACCGCGATGAAGAGTGGCCCCCGCTTGCCACAACTAGAGAAAGCCCTCGCACAGAAACGAAGACCCAACACAGCCATAAATAAATAAATAAGTAATTAAATATTTAATGGAATAAAATAATACATGTGTGGGGATACAGAAGTAGTATGGTATTTGTTAATTCTTAAAAAAAAAAAAAAAGGCCTAAAAGATGGAGTAAGATAACATGCTTGAGAATAAAATGATGAAGCATTTTAAAGATGCCAGTTTTCCCCAAATCAATCCATATATTCAATAAAATTCATATTAAAATCCTAGAAAGAATTATTTTAGAATAAGACAGTGATTCTTAAATTTACATCAAAGAATAAAGATCTGTGAATAGCTATGAAATTTTTTAAAAGAACAAATCTTTTTTGGTTTGTACTTACCTTTCCAGATTTTAAGACACTTTAAAACCATGAAACCAGCATGAGAGTGGTGCATAAACAGATGAGAAGACCAGTGAAATACAATAGAGAGCCCAGAAACACCATAATTAACGAAAAGTTAGCAAATGAAAGTGTAGGATCACAAATCAGTGGAAAATGGAGTAATAATTTAGTATATAGTATTGGAGAAGTGGCTTATTATATGAAGAAAAATACATTTGGATAGTTCCTATATCATACATGCAGCTGAACTCCAGATTGATAAAAACCTAAATGTGCATTGGGTTATTTGTATGGAAATATGTTAATATAAATGTTTCAGAAAAAAAAAAAAAAACAAACCTAACTGTGAAAGTAAATTTAAAGAGTGAAGTAGAAGATGGAAATGGAGATAGACTTTTTAATAAAGAAGGCCTCTACTGCACAAATCACAAGGCAAAATTAATGGATATATATTCTACATAAAAACTAAAGATGTCAAGACAGCAGAAGCAAGAAGAACTACAATCCTGCAGGCTATGGAACGAAAACCACAATCACAGAAAGACAGACAAAATGAAAAGACAGAGGACAACGTACCAGATTAAGGAACAAGATAAAACCCCACAAAAACAACTAATTGAAGTGGAGATAGGCAACCTTCTAGAAAAAGAATTCAGAATGATAGTGAGGATGATCCAGGCCGTCAGAAAAAGAATGGCAGCAAAGATGGAGAAGATGCAACAAATGTTTAACAAAGACCTAGAAGAATTAAAGAGCAAATCAACAGAGATGAACAATACAATAAATGAAATGAAAAATACACTAGAAGGAATCAATAGCAGAATAACTGAGGCAGAAGAACGGATAAGTGACCTGGAAGACAGAATGCTGGAATTCAAGGCTGCCAAACAGAATAAAGAAAAAAGAAGGAAAAGAAATGAAGACAGCCTACGAGACCTCTGGGACAACATGAAACACAACATTTGCACTATAGGGGTCCCAGAAGGAGAAGAGAGAGAGAAAGGACCAGAGAAAATATTTGAAGAGATTATAGTCAAAAACTTCCCTGTCATGGGAAAGGAAATAGCCACCCAAGTCCAGGAAGTGCAGAGAGTCCCAGGCAGGATAAAACCAAGGAGAAACATGGAGAGACACATAGTAATCAAATTGACAAAAATTAAAGAAAAAGAAAAATTATTGAAAGCAACAAGGGAAAAATGACGAATAACATACAAAGGAACTCCCATAAGGTTAACAGCTGATTTCTCAGCAGAAACTCTACAAGACAGAAGGGAGTGGCATGATATATTTAAAATGATGAAAGGGAAGAACCTACAATCAAGATTACTCTACCCGGCAAGGATCTCATTCAGATTCAACGGAGAAATCAAAAGCTTTACAGACAAACAAAAGCTAAGAGAATTCAGCAGCACCAAACCAGCTCAACAACAAATGCTAAAGGAATTTCTCTAAGTGGGAAACACAAGAGAAGAAAACGACCTACAAAAACAAACCCATAACAATTAAGAAAATGGTAATAGGGACATACATATCGATAATTACCTTAAACATGAATGGATTAAATGCTCCAACCAAAAGACACAGTCTTGCTGAATGGATTAGAAAAACAAGACCCGGCTTCCCTGGTGGCACAGTGGTTGACAATCTGCCTGCCAATGCAGGGGACATGGGTTCGAGCCCTGGTCTGGGAAGATCCCACATGCCGTGCAGCAACTGGGCCCGTGAGCCACAACTACTGAGCCCGTGCATCTGGAGCCTGTGCTCCGCAACAACAGAGGCCGCAACAGTGAGAGGCCCACGCACCGCAATGAACAGTGGCCCCCGCTCGCCGCAACTACTGAAAGCCCTCGCACAGAAACGAAGACCCAACACAGCCAAAAATAAATAAATAAATTTAAAAACAAACAAACAAAAAAAAAAAACAAGACCCATATACATGCTGTCTATAAGAGACCCATTTCAGACCTAGGGACACATACAGATTGAAAGTGAGGGGATGGAAAAAGATATTCTATGCAAACGGAAATCAAAAGAAAGCTGGAGTAGCGATACTCATATCAGATAAATTAAGACTTTAAAATAAAGAATGTTACAAGAGACAAGGAAGGACACTATAAAATTATCAAGGGATCAATCCAAGAAGAAGATATAACAATTATAAATATATATGCACCCAACATAAGAGCACCTCAATACATAAGGCAACTGCTAACAGCTCTAAAAGAGGAAATCAACAGTAACACAGTAATAGTGGGGGACTTTAAAACCTCACTTATACCAATGGACAGATCATCCAGAAAGAAAATTAATATGGAAACACAACCTTTAAATGACACAATAGACCAAAGATACTTAATTGATATTTATAGGACATTCCATCCTAAAACAGCAGATTACATGTTCTTGTTAAGTGCACACAGAACATTCCCCAGGACAGATCACATCTTGGGTCACAAATCAAGCCACAGTAAATTTTAAAAAATTGAAATCATATCAAGCATTTTTTTCCAAACACAACACTATGAGATTACAGGGAAAAAAACATAAAAAACACAAACACATGGAGGCTAAACGATACATTACTAAATAACCAAGAGATCACGGAGGCAATCAAAGAGGAGATCAAAAAATACCTAGAGACAAATGACAATGAAAACACGACAATCTAAAACCTATAGGATGCAGCAAAAGAAGTTCTAAGAGGGAAATTTATAACAATACAAGCCTACCTCAAGAACCAAGAAAAATCTCAAATACACAATCTAACCTTACACCTAAAGGAACTAGAGGAAGAAGGACAAACAAAACCCAAAGTTAGCAGAAGGAAAGAAATCATAAAGATCAGAACAGAAATAAATGAAATAGAAACAAACAAAACAATAGCAAAGATGAATAAAACTAAAAGCTGGTTCTTTGAGAACATAAACAAAATTGATAAACCTTTAGCCAGACTCATCAAGAAAAAGAAGGAGAGGACTCAAATCAATAAAATTAGAAATGAAAAAGGAGAAGTTACAACAGACACCGCAGAAATACAAAGCATCCAGGAGACTACTACAAGCAACTCTATGCCAATAAAATGGACAACCTGGAAGGAATGGACAAATTCTTAGAAAGGTATAACCTTCCAAGACTGAACCAGGAAGAAATAGAAAATAGGAACAGACCGATCACAAGTAATGAAACTGAAACTGTGATTAAAAATCTCCCAACAAACAAAAGTCCAGGACCAGATGGCTTCACAGGTGAATTCTACCAAACATTTAGAGAAGAGCTAACACCCATCCTTCTCAAACTCTTCCAAAAAACTGCAGAGGAAGGAACCCTCCCAAACTCATTCTACGAGGCCACCATCTTCCTGATACCAAAACCAGACAAAGATACTACAAAAAAAGAAAATTACAGACCAATATCACTGATGAATATAGATGCAGAAATCCTCAACAAAATACTAGCAAACAGAATCCAACAACACATGAAACGGATCATACACCATGATCAACTGGGGTTTATCCCAGGAATTAAAGGATTCTTCAATATACACAAGTCAGTCAATGTGATATACCATATTAACCAACTGAAGAAGAAAAACCATATGATCATCTCAATAGATGCAGAAAAAGCTTTTGACAAAATTCAACACCCATTTATGATAAAAACGCTCCAGAAAGTGGGCAGAGGGGGAACCTACCTCAACATAACAAAGGCCATATAAGACAAACCCACAGCAATCATCATTCTCAATGGTGAAAAACTGAAATCATTTCCTCTAAGATCAGGAACAAGACAAGGATATCCACTCTCACCACTATTATTCAACATAGCTTTGGAAGTCCTGGCCATAGCAATCAGAGAAGAAAAAAGAAATAAAAGCAATACAAACTGGAAAAGAAGAAGTAAAACTGTCACTGTTTGCAGATGACATGATACTATACATAGAGAATCCTAAAGATGTCACCAGAAAACTACTAGAGCTCATCAATGAATCTGGTAAAGTTGCAGGATACAAAATTAATACAGAGAAATCTCTTGCATTCCTATACACTAACAACAAAAGATCAGAAAGAGAAATTAGGGAAACAATCCCATTCACCATTGCAATAAAAAGAATATAATACCTAGGAATAAACCTACCTAAGGATGTAAAAGACCTGTATGTAGAAAACTATAAAACATTGATGAAAGAAATCAAAGATGACACAAACAGATGGAGATATATCATGTTCTTGGATTAGAAGAATCAACATTGTGAAAATGACTATACTACCCAAAGCAATCTACAGATTCAAGGCAATCCCTATCAGATTACCAGTGGCATTTTTTACAGAACTAGAACAAAAAATCTTGAAATTTGTATGGAGACACAAAAGACCTCGAATAGCCAAAGCAGTCTTGAGGGAAAAAAACGGAGATGGAGGAATCAGACTCCTTGACTTTAGACTGTACTACAAAGCTACAGTAATCAAAACAGTATGGTACTAGCACAAAAACAGAAATATAGATAAATGGAACAGGATAGAAAGCCCAGAGGTAAACCCACGCACCTATGGTCAACTAATCTATGACAAAGGAGGCAAGGATACACAATGGAGAAAAGACAGTCTCTTCAATAAGTGGTGCTGGGGAAACTGGACAGCTACATGTAAAAGAATGAAATTAGAATACTCCCTAACACCATACACAAAAATAAACTCAAAATGGATTAGAGACCTAAATGTAAGACCCGACACTATAAAACTCTTAAGAGGAAAACATGGGAAGAATTCTCTTTGCCATAAATCACAGCAAGATCTTTTTTGATCCACCTCCTAGAGTAATGGAAATAAAAACAAAAATAAACAAATGGGACCTAATGAAACTTAAAGCTTTTGCAAAGCAAAGGAAACTACAAACAAGACAAAAGACAACCCTCAGAATGGGAGAAAATATTTGCAAACAAATTAACAAACGATTAATCTCCAAAAATTATAAACAGCTCATGCAGCTCAACATTAAAAAAACAAACAACCCGATCAAAAAATGGGCAGAAGACCTAAATAGACATTTCTCCAAAGAAGACATACAGATTGCCAAGAAGCACATGAAAAGCTGCTCAACATCACTAATTATTAGAGAAATGCAAATCAAAATTACAATGATGTATCACCTCACACCAGTTAGAATGGGCATCATCAGAAAATCTACAAACAACAAACGCTGGAGAGGGTGTGGAGAAAAGGGAACACTCTTGCACTGTTGGTGGGAATGTAAATTGATACAGCCACTATGGAGGACAGTATGGAGGTTTCTTACAAAACTAAAAATAGAATTACCATATGACCCAGCAATCCCACTACTGGGCATATACCCAGAGAACACCGTAATTCAAAAAGACACATGCACCCCAATGTTCACTGCAGCACTATTTACAACAGCCAGGTCATGGAAGCAACCTAAATGCCCATCAACAGACAAATGGATATAGAAGATGTGTTACATATATACAATGGAATATTACTCAGCCACAAAAAGGAATGAAACTGGGTCATTTGTAGAGACGTGGCTGGATCTAGAGACTGTCATACAGAGTGCAGTAAGTCAGAAGGAGAAAAACAAATATCGTATATTAATGCATATATGTGGAACCTAGAAAAATGGTACAGGTGAACTGGTTTGCAGGCCAGAAATTGAGACACAGATGTAGAGAACAAACGTATGGACACCAAGTGAGGAAAGTGGTGGGTGTCGGGGTTGGTGGTGGGATGAACTGGGAGATTGGGATTGACATATATACACTAATATATAAAAAATAGATAACTAATAAGAACCTGCTGTATAAAAAAATAAATTAAATAAAATTCAAAAAAAAACCATAAAGATGTCTTTCAGAAAAAGGCAACACAGTCAAAGTCAGCAGAGCAGTCCCACACTAGAAGAAAATATTTGAAATCTCTAAATCTGACAAAGAATTAATTGCTATGATATATAATGAAGTACTATAAATCATATTTTAAAACAAAAATTAGGAAACAATAGAAAAATGGTTAAAGAGTATGAATAGGCAGTTCACTAATGGGGAAGCCCAAAATACTATTAAGAATATGGAGAGATATTCTACCTCCCTAATGGTCAGAGAGAGCCAATAAAACAAATTTGAAATAGAATTATATAGTCATTAGAATGGTAAAAATTGGAGCATTAGTAATATCAAGTGTTACCAAGGATAAAAGAAAATTTTAACATCCATTGCTAGTATTACGAATGTAAACCAGGGCAAACATTCTGGAAAGCATGAAATTGTGTACTTTGAATAGTCTTGAATACAAACCTCAGAGAAACAGACGGAATGCACATCATAGCATGACTTTTGGTAGCAAGTATTTGGAGGGATCCTAGACATTCATCAGTAGGAGAATGGACAAGTACAATATGGCATGTGCAAATGATGGCATGGAGTAGTCATAAATAATGAGCCAGATGTACATGTAACAACATGCGTAGATACAAAAGAATACAGTAGTACACAAGAAAAGTAAGATGCACAATGACATAACCATGTCATTTATGTAAATCAAAAACACAAAGCAATAGCACTATATATTTCTTTAAATAGATACATATCTAAGTAAACATATGGATAGTATATTAGGAGGCTGACTATTAAATACAGTAAAAAGGGTGAATGTGTGTTGGGTGGGGAAAAGTGAGTGAGGATGGTGAATACAGAACAAATAAAACAAAAAGGGACCTCATGATGAAAATACTCGCTGAACAGAGAATATGATTAACTCAATACTCAGCACATGAAAATCCACATACAACAGTATTTAGAAGATAGTGGGAATTCCCTGGTGGTTCAGTGGTTAGGACTCTGCGCTTCTACTGACGGGAGCCTGGGTTCGATCCCTGGTTGGGAAACTAAGATCCCACAAGCCGTGCAGAGTGGCCAAAAATGACCAGGTTAAAACAAAAAAGATGAGGATAGTGGTGCTATAGGACTAGAAAAGAAGAGCTTTTAAAGAAAAAAGAATGGACAAAAATATCAAATGTTGTGAAAAGTTCACATAAGAAAAGGAGTCAAAAAAAGAAAAAAGAACAAATTATGTTTCCTTTACTGAAAGTGGTCAAAATAATTTCACTAAACCATCGTCAATTTCTTCATATTCCTTAATTTGTAGAACTAGATTGAATGCTTTTCTATGAGTATTTTGGCAATGACACACAAAAAAATATCTTGTTTCTTCTAATTGCATACTAATTTCTGCTTTTCTATTACTGGTAGCTTCATATCACTACTTACGTTCTGTTTACCACCTCCTATGACCAGCAGATCCTTTCCCGATCTCATTGTGCTCATTTGTGTGATATAAATGGCTCATTATTATTATCAATTAGCTTGTTTTTATGATAGGCATGCCCTATGACCTCTCCTTAGTGAAAAGATACTTCTATAATCTATTCCCATATTCTCTGGTTTATTTATTCTAAGTCACTTCATCATTGACTGTATATATGGTTTTATATCAGAGTGCCCCAGATGTAAGACCATATTTATGTTATCTAAACCAACTCCTTCCCAGCAAGGGGGCTGTAAATGTAGACTTTCCTCAAGAAGATAAAATGGTATTAGTGAGAATCTAGCTATTCTCTTCCATAGCTGGATCTTCTCCCTTCTTGTCATTAAATCTATTTCACTCTTTCTCACACACATAGAAACACACTTACTCTCCCTCCAGGGATGACAACCCAAAGTCCCATCCAGTCACTGCTTGCAATTCAAGTCCAGGAACACTGGGTGAGATGCAGTCTTCTCCATCAGGTCTAGATGTGGCTCCTCATGTTCCAGCATCCTATTAAACTAGAAAGGTATCTGTTTCCCTACATCCCATATACAGTGGTTGAACAAGGACATGATGGTTACACAGTGACTACACAAGGAACACTCCCCATTTGGAAAAGGGAAAAAATGAAGGAACACAGCAGACATAGGTCATCCTGAAATCTTGTTAGGCACACATTTTAAGAGCCCCTCCATCTGGGGGTAGTTCCTTAAGTAGACCCTGATTCTGCTCTTTGAGAACATCTCCATAGTTTTTGGCTATCTGAAACAAATAATTCCATCTTTAGGGAGTTTCCTCCTTGTTCATTAATCAACTTGGCCACATCTAAAGTGAGCGTTAGGGAGAAGATCCTATTTGAGGTCTAGACCAAGCCCTCTAAGCTGCCTCCTGCTTATGGAAAGTTAAGGGACAAGAATTATTTTACATCTCAAATAGTCAAAGTGATTTTATTCTGGGTGTGTGGCTTCTTGGGCCATATACACTCTCCTCAGAAACACAGTAAGCACTTAGTATTTTTACTTCCAGTAGTTCCATGTGCCATACTCAAAGTTCTTTTCAGACACAGATCTCAAATCTGTCTTTTGTTCTTTGCCTCTTTGTCCCAGTCCCTCACATTCTCAATGTAATACTGGCTATAGTGAGGCTCTCTGGAACAGCAGGTGAGAAGTTTCACTCTTAATGAAATCTTTTCCTGACTTTATTCAACTGTGAATGTTTAGCACCTTCAACACTCAAAGTTTTCATTATTTTTTTTAATATCAACTTTTACAATTTAGTATGTATAGAAGCTGTGATAATTTTTTTTTCAATCTTTCTAGGCCCCAGATATCTGAATTCTATTTCCTTTCATATCTGCTTGAAATTGCCAATTGTTTCCAGATTCTCTCTTATATTAATTTCTTAGAAAATTTCTTAAAACAGATATTAGTAACAAATATAAACTATTCAAATTTAATTTTCCAACCTCGTCCCCATAGCTGCCCACTCAGTTGGCATGAGGTGGGCCTTCCAAGTAGGTAACAGCTTGAGTATTTTGTCAGCACATAAATGGACCTTTAGCTGTCCATCCAGCTGTATCTTTCTTTGCCATTCACAGACCAGCTACTAAGTCAAAACTACATGTTTTATACTTTCGTTACATCACAGTACCCCACTTCTAGTACAAATTCTTTATTTGTCAGGATACGCCAAGTTATGCTTTGGTATCAAATAAACATTGAAAAATCTCAGCAGCTTAACACAAGTTTATGCCTCCCCCATCATAGTTTGATGCAATTGGGTAGTTCTCCTGGACTGTTCTCTGACCAGTGATTCAGGAACCCAGATTCCTTCCATCCTGTGGCATTACCACACCAGATTATCACTTTCACTTGCCCAGATTAGGGAGAGAAAGTGAACCAAGAATCTCACTGGAGATTTTAGGGTTCAGGCCTAGAGACGTCACTTTTGGAAACATTTCATTGGCCAGATCATAACTACAAGGAAGACTGGGAAATATATGCCCTGGAAAAGGAACTAGAATGGGTGAGCATCTAGGCAGTTTCTATCTCAACAAACTTTGCCAAATATGACAACAAAATAAATCACATTTACTTTTTTCCCCCTTAGGAAACAAAAGCTCTCAGTCTTCTCTCTCCCCACTTCCATTATCCACCACCTCCCTCAGTGAGGTAATTAGTATTAATAGTTGGTGTATATCCTTCCAGATTTTATAAATCTATTTACCTCTCCACGAATCCCCTTCCTGCTCCTCCTAAAAACAATGAATGTGAATATGATTGACGAGGTCTTCAGGTATTGATTGAGCCACATTTACTGGTGGGCTCAGCTACTGTATTTTAAAGTCTTGTACACATCCGTGGATATTCTATTCTCCCTTCCACATCTTTGTTTTCCATCCAACTAAGTGCAACCAGGTGTCTAAGTAGGTCAAGCTTCTAAATCATTTTCTTCTTCTAATTTCCTTCTTCTGTCTGGTTCTCATTCACTTTCTCTCTTTCTCACTCTTTAAGGTCTTCCCCATCAGCACTCTTAGACTTTACTCTGCTATGCTGTGAGCCAGGGGATGATAAAACCCCAATGTTTGGATTTAGAATTTTAAAGGAGATATAAATATCATTTGGGTTTCTGGTCTAAGCTATAGGAGTCAATCCAGGTTGAAGAGAATTCTTCATTAAAGGTTATTGACTACTTGGTCATTTCTACAATTCTTTAATATTCAGCAGCCTCCAGAACTCCATGGAAGGAAAGGCTGTACCATGCAAAGAAGAACTCAAATGTTTATGCTGTCCTGTCACGGTGTGCAGTATGGAGGCCCTGGGAAGATAGCTGATTGACAGAGCAGAGCATGATTAGTGTATTTCTGACTCCCTGGACACAATTCTACCAGTACCATTACAATCCAGTCCAGTCTCACAATGGACATTTTTGTTTTGTTTAACTAATACTGGGTGACAATAAATGCATTATTCTGAAATTTATCATTTAATAGATCATGTATATCTTCCCAGAAAAATAAATCTAGATTCATATATGAATGAATACATATATAGTCACATTTATTATATATGTATATATATATATAAAGGAAGTATTAATTTTCATTTTAATCACTGCATAGTATTCTCTTGTACCATAGTACCATAATTTGTTTAATCATTCCCCATTGATGGATACATGTATGTGTGTGTTTGTATGTGTGTGTGTGTGTGTGTGTGTGTGTGTGTGTGTGTGTGTGTGTGTATATTTATTTATTCATTTGGACTGTAGTTTCTGGATTCAATTCCTGAAAGTAGGATTTCTAAATATAGGTTTATGGATTTCTAATGTTTAAAAATATTGCCAAATTACCCTTCCAAACACCTGTACATTACCAGGATATAAAAGTGACTTTTCTCCATCTGATCACCAAAATTGGATGTTAACAATCTTTAAATTTTGACTATCAGATTTGTGAAAAGTTTGTATTTAATAACTGTTTTAAGTTGTATATTTTATTAGTGGGGTTGAAGACCCTCCTCACATCAGAATAATACAAATAGTCTCCTGAATTTTGTCCTAATATTTTTATAGGTTTCTTTAACATTTAAATGCTTAGTCTTCAATTACAGGAAAAGATCTGTAAAAGATACAAACACACGGAGGCTACACAATACACTACTTAATAATGAAGTGATCACTGAAGAAATCAAACGGGAAATCAAAAAATACCTAGAAACAAATGACAATGGAGACACGACAACCCAAAACCTATGGGATGCAGCAAAAGCAGTTCTAAGAGGGAAGTTTATAGCAATACAAGCCTACCTCAAGAAACAGGAAACATCTCGAATAAACAACCTAACCTTGCACCTAAAGCAATTAGAGAAAGAAGAACAAAAAAAACCCAAAGTTAGCAGACGGAAAGAAATCATAAAGATCAGATCAGAAATAAATGAAAAAGAAATGAAGGAAACAATAGCAAAGATCAATAAAACTAAAAGCTGGTTCATTGAGAAGATAAACAAAATTGATAAACCATTAGCCAGACTCATCAAGAAAAAAAGGGAGAAGACTCAAATCAATAGAATTAGAAATGAAAAAGAAGTAACAACGGACACTGCAGAAATATAAACGATCATGAGAGATTACTACAAGCAACTCTATGCCAATAAAATGGACAACCTGAAGAAATGGACAAATTCTTAGAAATGCACAACCTTCCGAGACTGAACCAGGAAGAAATAGAAAATATGAACAAACCAATCACAAGCACTGAAATTGAAACTGTGATTAAAAATCTTCCAACAAACAAAAGCCCAGGACCAGACGGCTTCACAGGCGAATTCTATCAAACATTTAGAGAAGAGCTAACACCTATCCTTCTCAAACTCTTCCAAAATATTGCAGAGGTAGGAACACACCCCAACTCATTCTACGAGGCCACCATCACCCTGATACCAAAACCAGACAAAGATGTCACAAAGAAAGAAAACTACAGGCCAATATCACTGATGAACATAGATACAAAAATTCTCAACAAAAGACTAGCAAACAGAATCCAACGGCACATGAAAAGGATCATACACCATGATCAAGTGGGGTTTATTCCAGGAATGCGAGGATTCTTCAATATATGCAAATCAATCAACGTGATACACCATATTAACAAATTGAAGGAGAAAAACCATATGATCATCTCAATAGATGCAGAGAAAGCTTTTGACAAAATTCAACACCCATTTATGATAAAAGCCCTGCAGAAAGTAGGCATAGAGGGAACTTTCCTCAACATAATAAAGGCCATATATGACAAATCCACAGCCAACATCGTCCTCAATGGTGAAAAACTGAAACCATTTCCACTAAGATCAGGAACAAGACAAGGTTGCCCACTCTCACCACTAATATTCAACATAGTTTTGGAAGTGTTAGCCACAGCAATCAGAGAAGAAAAAGAAATAAAAGGAATCCAAATCGGAAAAGAAGAAGTAAAGCTGTCACTGTTTGCAGATGACATGATACTATACATAGAGAATACTAAGGATGCTACCAGAAAACTACTAGAGCTAATCAATGAATTTGGTAAAGTAGCAGGATACAAAATTAATGCATAGAAATCTCTTGCATTCCTATACACTAATGATGAAAAATCTGAAAGTGAAATTAAGAAAACACTCCCATTTACCATTGCAACAAAAAGAATAAAATATCTAGGAATAAACCTACCTAAGGAGACAAAAGACCTGTATGAAGAAAATTATAAGACACTGATGAAAGAAATTAAAGATGATACAAATAGATGGAGAGATATACCATGTTCTTGGATTGGAAAAATCAACCTTGTGAAAATGACTCTACTACCCAAAGCAATCTACAGATTCAATGCAATCCCTATCAAACTACCAATGGCATTTTTTACAGAACTAGAACAAAAAAATTCACACTTTGTATGGAAACACAAAAGACCCCGAATAGCCAAAGCAATCTTGAGAACGAAAAATGGAGCTGGAGGAATCAGGCTCCCTGACTTCAGACTATATTACAAAGCTACAGTAATCAAGACAGTATGGTACTGGCACAAAAACAGTAACATAGATCAATGGAACAGGATAGAAAGACCAGAGATAAACCCACGCACATATGGTCACCTTATCTTTGATAAAGGAGGCAAGCATATACAGTGGAGAAAAGACAGCCTCTTCAATAAGTGGTGCTGGGAAAACTGGACAGCTACATGTAAAAGTATGAAATTAGAACACTCCCTAACACCATACACAAAAATAAACTCAAAATGGATTAAAGACCTAAATGTAAGGCCAGACACTCTCAAACTCTTAGAGGAAAACATAGGCAGAACACTGTATGACACAAATCACAGCAAGATCCTTTTTGACCTAGCTCCTAGAGAAATGGAAATAAAAACAAAAATAAACAAATGGGACCTAATGAAACTTAAAAGCTTTTGCACAGCAAAGGAAACCATAAACAAGACGAAAAGACAACCCTCAGAATGGGAGAAAATATTTGCAAATGAAGCAACTGACAAAGGATTAATCTCCAAGATTTACAAGCAGCTCATGCAGCTCAATAACAAAAAAACCAACAACCCAATCCAAAAATGGGCAGAAGACCTAAACAGACATTTCTCCAAGGAAGACATACAGATTGCCAACAGACACATGAAAGAATGCTCAACATCATTAATCATGAGAGAAATGCAAATCAAAACTACAATGAGATGTCACCTCACACCGGTCAGAATGGCCATCATCAAAAACTCTAGAAACAATAAATGCTGGAGAGGGTGTGGAGAAAAGGGAACACTCTTGCACTGTTGGTGGGAATGTAAATTGATACAGCCACTATGGAGAACAGTATGGAGGTTCCTTAAAAAACTAAAAATAGAACTACCATATGACCCAGCAATCCCACTACTGGGCATATACCTTGAGAAAACCATAATTCAAAAAGAGTCATGTACCAAAATGTTCACTGCAGCTCTATTTACAATAGCCAGGACATGGAAGCAACCTAAATGTCCATCATCGGATGAATGGATAAAGAAGATGTGGCACATATATACAATGGAATATTACTCAGCCATAAAAAGAAACGAAATTGAGTTATTTGTAGTGAGGTGGATGGAGTTAGAGTCTGTCATACAGAGTGAAGTAAGTCAGAAAGAGAAAAACAAATACAGTATGCTAACACATATATATGGAATCTAAGGGAAAAAAAAAAAAAGGTCTTGAAGAACCTAGTGGCAAGACGGGAATAAAGACACAGACCTACTAGAGAATGGACTTGAGGATATGGGGAGGGGGAAGGGTGGGATGTGACGAAGTGAGAGAGTGGCATGGACATATATACACTACCAAACGTAAAATAGATAGCTGGTGGGAAGCAACCGCATAGCACAGGGAGATCAGCTCTGAGCTTTGTTACCACCTAGAGGGGTGGGACAGAGAGGGTGGGAGGGAGGGAAATGCAAGAGGGAAGAGATATGGGAACATATGTATATGTATAACTGATTCACTTTGTTATAAAACAGAAACTAACACACCATTGTAAAGCAATTATACTCCAATAAAGATGTTAAAAAAAAAATGCTTAGTCTAACATGTATTTTAGTACGTGGTATGTGGATAAACCCAACTCTATTTTCTTTCAAGTGAAAACTGATATTTAGTTTCAGTGACCAAATTATGATAGCCCCAATCAGCATGCCTGATGGAAATTTGACCCCCTCAATGTGTCCCATTATTATCTTTGGAAGTCCCCAAAATAATCCCTATAAACCAATTAATAAACCAATGAATTTGCCGCCGTTATAATGACCACCCGGTTTTTCTCTCCTGCCTTTCGTTCTTGTGCCCAGGCCAACACCCCTCTAGGCCACTTTGTAAAATTTTATCACTACCTATTACATAATAGGAGTGTTAAGTGTCTTCTCTCCAGATTATCCCAAATTTGGCCAATGCTGGGATCAGTAGAGACACAAGAAGAATGTCCTCCTCCCCAACTTTAGTGCCAAACTTTGTCATTTGGACACTGAGTCAAATCTAAATGTTCCTCAGTCTTTCATAGTCTTTCTTGAGTTGTTCTTGTTAGCAGAGAATCTCACAGGGTCCTCATCAAAACAGTTCTATAAATTCTGTCCTGGGACTTCCTGGTGGTCCAGTGGATAAGACTCAGTGGTCCTAATGCAGGGGGCCCAGGTTCAATCCCTGCTCAGGGAACTAGATCCCGCATTCATGCCGCGACTAAGAGTTTGCGTGCCGCAACAAAGATTTTGCATGCCTCAACTAAGATCCGGCACAGCCTAAATAAATACATAAATAAATAAAAAGAAATCTTCAAAAGAAAAATTCTGCCCTTTATTTCTTTATACATAAGAGTTCAAATTAGATTTTTCCAAAGAGGGACAGATACCATACCATTGCCATCTGTGTTTTTCAATGCTTATGTATGAAATAAAATGCATAGATAAGATAACCTACCTAAATATAGAATTTCAAAATATATATTATGAATTCAAATTATGATATATGAAACCTTTAACTATATTTTAGAAGAATAAATGGAAATCAATTTATAAAAAAATTATGTGCTTCAATATGAAAATCCTTGCACAAAATCTTTGGCAAGGTATAATCTGATACTCATCTCTGTGTATACAACCACAGTGAAACTCCAAAAAAGTCTGATCCTGGTATTTTGCATTAGCATTTCCTTCAATGATGTTATTTTCCAAAATAATGAACAATTCTTGGTAAGGTGATAAACCAAACAAAGTGTAATCTTCCCATGATTTACTTAGTAACTTCATTCTGCGAAAATTCAGTTTATATAACAACCTGCCAAAAAAAATGTGATTGTATGTAAAAATGTGATTTGCATCTAGACTCAGATAGTTATAAATAGGGGTTTTTTTTAATATACACTAATGTCTGGTTGGACAATAAATATTTATAGGCGTCACATGACAAGTCTTCATTGTCTGGGAATGTCTCATCCAGTGCAGATAATCTAGCATCCTTGATAGCCCAGTGGTATTCCCCCTCTTCCATCACTGTAAGAATATAAAAATGCCTCACAAATTTCTAAACACTCCATCAGGAGTGGTATCACATCTTTTGGAAACCACTAATCAACACCACCATTTCCCTCATCACCTAGGCTCTCTCCGCCAAACCCAACCCAAAACTCCCTCCTCAACTATTTACAAAACAAAAACTCCCATAATTAGCAACTGTATTAAATAGATGCTTTTTTAAAAGGAGTAGGGAAGGTAATGTTTGAGTTAACAGCACTGGGTCCCATTTAGCTAAACAAATGCATTTTCCTATAATAATACAAAAATAAAGCAGAATACTCTTCAGTAATCAAAAGAGAAAACAGATTTTTAAAAATCTCTTCAGTGCTTTGATCATCTTGGGTCTTCAGCATTTAGCACAGTACACATAGTATGTCACAAATACTAATTGAATGAATGTTACTGTTTTCTACCAACCTACCCTGTAATAGGTTTTCTTTCTCTCCTGTTTTTCAGTTTTGCTAAGCAGTTATAATTGTTCTGTAACATAGCTTCCATTATTAAGTTGTTGGCATTCCACTGTTTTTAATTCACATTTCTCCTTTAGCTGAAATTCATATAAAGACAGTCCTCTTGTGTTGCACAAAAATAATCATCTTTGTCAACTCTTCCAATAAGCTAACATTGCATGATAAATTTAATTCACTGTACTATTTTAGTCATTAAATTTTACTTTATGTTCATGTCTTGTGTCAATAGATCACTGGTTTAATGGAGTGTAATAAATGAGTTCTTAATTGATTATTGTTCTCAGTAATCACTGCACTTCCAAAAGGAAAATCTGTGAAATACACAGACATAATGTGATGCCCCAGAGCACAGAGTAAAGAATGGATGCCAAGCATAGAAATATAATTTTGAAAACTCAGGAAAGATAAACCCTAGAGCATAACATATTAGAATCATATTGATAGTTGGAATTTTTTTACCCCAGCCTGCACCATAAAGTGTAATTTCGTTTTAAGAAATGTCTATAATAAAAAATAGTTCCTCAAGGTGTAATTTCCTGATCAAAACAGGTTTTTGCCCCCACACAGCAATAATGTTTTAAGACATCCCAGGCTTTTTGACTGATATTTCAAACTGTGACTATGTACTGCACTGCTATTTCTGCAAGAGACGGTGATGGTTATTTTGTATAATGCAAGCTTAAAGTACTCTACAGTATAAAGAAATAGCTTTTGGAAACAGTCAGCTACACGTTCCACTACCACTACTAAATAAGCAATGACAAAGAGATATTCACCTATCCTTCTAAAATGTATTTTATTTGATATGTCCTTGTAGGGGAGTAAAAAGCAAGTCCTTTTGTTCCAAGCAGTTGACAAGAACACTGGAAATATTGAGAAAATTGTACTCATTTCTTCTGAATAGTAAATCAATTGCTTCATCTTATCTTGTTCTGTCATTGCAACACTCACAATGCTATTATGGGTATCCATTTTAAAGGATCCTTATCAATCTGCTATATCACTGGTGAACTCAAAAGTTAGAAAGTTGAATTTAACTAAAGTTGAAAGACTAGAACAGGGAAAAAATGGGATTTAACTCCCCATGTTTTGACCCCTAATTAAATGTTCTTTACATTACACCCTAGTGACTCTTTAGTGTGAGTACAAAGTACCCTAAAATGTCATCCTCCTCTCTCAAAACTGTACCTTTCGCTCTGTTCTCAAAGCCTGAAACCCTTGAAGGGAATTGCATGTGGACTGAGTTCATGGCTGAGGGTACAGGGAATTACTGCAATTCCTTTTTTGACCTCTCTTCTCAGGACCTCTAGAAAATGCTTGATAAAATACTTTGTTCTTATTTCATATAAATTGGTTAATGGCATATCACAAAAGTCCACATCTTAAACAATGTATGACAGGTGAACAATGTATTCATATTATGTTGGTGGCCAAGTCCCAACTTGTACTGAGTACTTTGTGGTCCTGGGACTGGGTGCTTCCGTTCCAAAAGAGCTGTCAATGGAATTTGTCCACTGATGAGTCATGTTTCACTTAAATAGAACCCCTCAATGCTAACAAATGAAGTAATTTAGGCCTTAGATCTTAGATCTGAAAAATAAAAGCTCTGATGGGGTGACACTACCCATAAAGCAAAGGCAGAGTTGAGTCAGGTGTCTCTCCTCTCTCTGCTCCTGAGCCTGCACCTCTCTGGCCCTCTATCTCTAGCTACAGAAGTAGGGAATAAAGCAACGATAAAGTGATTATCTCTTAAAGTGTTGTCATGATTGCAAAATGAAATCTGGTTTAAAAATAAATTCTTAAAAGAAAATTATTTTAATAAATTGTTCATTAGTCTTCTGGCTAACTGACTTTTGATGAATTGATCTAGAAGCTCCTAGTCCCAAAGTACACTGCCTCAGATGTGTGCATACGAGGCAGGCTTGGTCAATCAGTATCATAGTCCCTAACCATATTCATGATATATGACCCATACCAGAGTCCACTCTGGGAAGATTGTTAGATCTGTGGGTAACGATGCTCCTTCTTCCTTTTGTATATTAAGCTATAAGGACCACACAAGCCTAGAGTTGTCAGTGGCCACATTGCCACCTTGTAGAAAGAGACTCTAAGAATGAAGCTAACACAGAGGAAGTCAGAGCCAAGGTATGGACAGAAACAAAATCTAATTTATATAGTTGAAAACATATAACATGCTATTCCTGAGGACTGATGCCTCTAAACTTTTCACAAGTATGAAGCAATACATTCTCTTTTTGAAATTAAGCTCTTGTAAGTTTCTGTCACTTGCAATCAAAGGCAGACTGAGAGATTATGGAAAAGCGATGAGAAAATTTTAAAGTGGTATACAAATATAAGGCATTTTTATTGTTGCCAAATAAATGCAAGAACTTTCTCTAAAATATTCTATTTGATCTTATTCGATCGAGTCTAGTGACTCCATCATTCTTTAACACAACTTTCAACTCAGTTATGTTGCATAAACAATATGACTATTATATGAGTTTGAAATAAAATTTAAATGAAAACATAGAATTAACCAAACTTAACTGCAAAGGCTATGGAGGAAATGAAAAGGTGTTATAAAAGCAGTATACCTGTAACATGGAAGAACACTATTTTGACTGCCAAGTGCAAATGCATTAAATTCATTTTGAAAATTATTTGGTTATTTTCACTAATAAGTACTGCTGTGTATGTACATGAATAGAGTTTGATTTTAGGCACTTGGGTTAATTAACATTCAAGTTCAAGGATGACTAGTCTTTAATAACAAAAAATACATTTACCTCAAATAATAGTAGCATTATTTAAAAGCTCTTTTTCTGAAAATGATTGTATTCTTATTCCCCAAATAACTATTCTTTTTTTACCTTTAACTCATCAATCAGGAACCATGTCATTATCCCAAATCATATTAAAAGATTATTTTCATAGGAAAGCTCATGAATTTCAGTCCTTTGAATAATCTTTTTATACTCCAACTCTACTATAAAAGAAAATTATTTTCAGGTTATGTTTATTTCATTTAGGATGAATGACAGTATTTATTTCAGTTCCTCATTCTGTATTCAGATCTCTATTAAACAGAGAAATCAAGATTCTCTTTTTGCTCAGATCAGTTTCTTTGGTCCTACCATTAAGAGGGTTATTTACATGAGAGAAAGTAATTTCTAAACATTACAAATATTGAATCTGATTTTCCTCCCTCTCCCACCGTTAGCAGAGAGACTAGGCTGGCGAAGCCACAGAAAGAGAAATGCTGCTGTTGGCCGTGGATCTTCGTGAACAGAAAGAGTGCAGTTATAGAAGGAAATCTTGGCAGAGCTCTCCCTGCTGAACACAGACATACATGGAGAATGATATGTGGAGTCATTTGGTCAAAACTCTTCTAATTTGGGATGAGAGTACAGAATACTGGCTCCCTCCTAAACATACTGGAGTCCCAAATCTGAAAAATCGGCTAGGAAACCACTTCTCAAAGCCTGTTACTTAATCTCTTATAATTTCAGAAAGGAAACTCAGGCTAAATATTGACCAGAGGAAAGAAAAGAGGTAGGATGGCAAGAGGAAAATTTGTATCAAGGGAAAAAATGTTTTTCTCCAAAACCCAGAACACCAATTAATTGCCCTTCTGAGGGTAGGACTCAGACTCAAAAGAGTGAACTGGTAGCTCCTTTTATGAATTTTAACTATGGCTGAGTTTTAAACAAGTTGCCCTCCTAGAATGTACTTGGTTGTGTTATTCAAGTCCTACCCATCTTTCCTAGCCCAGATCCAATCCCAACTCCTCTGATGAGAATCCTCTAGTTTCCCCAGCTCTGTGTTGACTATTCTTTTCTGAAATATGACAGTCCTTAACCTGTCACCTCTCTCCCATGATTCCTCTTTTACTCAACTCTGTGTTCTTGCTATTTGTGTTCATGTCCCAGCTTTCCTGATAAAAGTATGAACTCCCTTAAAGAAGGTTCCTTGCATAATTCAAGTTTTTAATCTTAGCCAAGTACCTTGCACAGTGTAAGGCATTGAATAAATACTTCTTAAATGGATGGCATAGAGGAATGGATGGAGAAAATGTTTAAGACCAATATTGGCAAACTTTTTCTTAAAGAGCCAGACAGTAAATATTTTAGACTTTATAGGCCAAGAGACAAAATTGAGAATATTATATAGATATTTATATATAACCACTTAATATATAACCATTGTAAAAGTAAAAACCATCTTAGCTTTCAGGCTGTATAAAAACAAATCTCAAGAGAGATTTGGCCCATAGGCTGTAATTTGCCAAATTCTGGTTTATATCATTAAAAATTTTTTAAAAGTACATTTATTAAGAAGGCTTGTTTTTAATAGGTCACTTTTAATTACCTTGTTTTATCCTTGAAATGGTGTATGGCATTTAATTGGGGCACATAATAAATAAAAGTTTTTGGCTACCAACAACCAAATCTGATTATTCTACTTTTGTTTTTCAGACCCATTTAAAACATCATCAGCTCTATGCTTGTCTCCATACTTTCCTTATTTGACTTTGTATTGCAGGACTTTGTAAGGTTCAGTTCATCAGATGTTTGAAGACAAAAACTGTGTCATCTTCTGAGTATCCCCAATAGTGGGGAGAAAACCAGGTACAAACATAGAGAAGTGGCAAAGGAAGGTAGATTCAGGAAACAGCAAGTAATCAAGTTTTTACCACCACATATAGAGTGGTGGTAGTTTTCGATAAGGCTAACTAGTTGGGAGGACCAGCATGTACACCGGAATACATTACCTATCTGCAAAGGAATTTATACTTAAAAGGGCAACTTAAAAGGGAGAGTCAAATACAACTTAAAAGGGGCAATCATAGACTTCCATTTCTAGCCTTGATGGAGTAAGTGGAGGCAGACTTGTCTTCCAGCAGTAACTAGAAAACTTGACAAACTATGTTCAGTAATTATTTTCAGGCCTGGGTAGTAGGTAAAGGAGGACCATGGTTCCTATGGGAAGGGATGAAAACAAGGTGGGCCCTATGATCATTCCATACTCTGACTGGATACACATTAAGGACTATAGTACATAGAGGAAAAACCCAAGTGGAGAATAAGACTATTGCTAAATTAAGGAAATAGAGATCAGAGTTCAGGGAAGCTGATGGATTGTGTAAGGCAGAAACCAGAGAGGAGAGATGAAAAAGATTCCAAAAATCTACATGGGCGCCCCCTTGAATCTTTTGCTAAACATTATTAGGGTCACATGCATAGCGTTAAAACTCCATTAAGCTAGGCAAAAAAAAAACAACTAAGGATCTGTAAGATGAAAAATTCCCAGAGTTTAGATAGGGCCTGGAGGAGTTTGAAATATAACTAGCTAGAGTAGAGAAATCTCAATGAACAGGGAGTAGAGACCTCAGAGGCTCATCCTTTAATATCAGAGCTAAATTCACCTAGAGTAAAACGACTCCAGATATGAACTATTAAAATTTAAAACTGAGCTTCAAAATGATCAAGGTGATCTTCAAGTTACTTAACTGCCTGCTAAAATAAAAGTCACAACTTTTAAAAAAAAAAAAAACATGATCCAGATCCTCACATCATATATTTACATTGTCCAGCATCTAATAAAAAAATTACTAGATATGTAAAGAAGCAGAAAAATGTGACCCAAAGCCGAAAGGAAAATACAAACAATAGTAAGAGACTTACCATACAGATCAGAGCAAAATAAGAGCAAGGATCTGAGGGCAAACATGTCCAAGACTGGCACAAATTCCCAGATGAATTTGGGGATCCAGGAGCAGAGATCAACTGTGCTTCTCTCTTCAGGTAGTGCCAGAAAAAGTAGCAAACCTTGAAGAGCTACTGAGCATGGCACCTGACATAGACACAGAAGCGTGGAGAAGGCTACCTGAGGTATCTAGGCAGCCAGCCTGAGACAGGCTCACAGAGCTTTCCCCACAACTCCCAGCACCAAGAGCACAGCCAATGACTTTCTGTGGTCAAAGACTGGAGGGATTTCAATATAGATATGAGAGCAGACACTGAGATAGCTTTAGGAGCAAAACACAAACAGGAACAACCACACTAAGAGGATGCCTGAATGGTCAGACGATGACACTATGAACCAGGTTTACCAACACCCCCCCACATATCTTGGTATCTAACTATGCTCTGAAACAGAAATCTGAGGGAGGTAAGGAACTGATTTGAGAGAACAGTGAATTGACCAAAATCTAGTTTTTAAATTATAATCAAGGGAAGTTATAGGGGGAAAAGGGGACATTTCTTGCTAATCTGTGTTTCACTGTATTATTATTGTTACAGTATTGTTTTGCTGTTTTTGTTATTTACAGTAGAGATAATGTTATCTTCTACATAAATAAAACTGCTGTTCCCTTAGTCTCAGACTCTTCCTGATCTCAATGTTAATGTCTGACTCTATCAGTTCTCACTGATTCATTTCAGCTTCTAGGTCCCATTCTAGCCCCCATATCTGGCTTTTCCTCCATAAGAGTGCCTGTGCTTGGTTCCTTTCTTCCCTGTCAAAATATACCTCTCTTCTTCTCCCTGGGGAGCCTGTTCTCTGCTTCTAAATATTTTCATTGTGCCAAATAAATCTATTGAAAGGGGTATGTGGCTGCCAATACTTTAATGTTCTATCTCTCAAAGGTAAGATGTTTTCATTAAAACAAATGTCTACTTAGAAAAATATTTTAAGAACGGACATTTTATTTCTGTTGAGAACCATTGGCCCACATGAGCTAGTCTTACCAGAGTAAAGTACAGGGAAAAACAAAGCCTTGGCATAGGTTCAGACACATGGCACCATTAAGTAACTACTTAAAGCATATGAATGACAGCTAATTATTGCAAACTTTAGAAAAGTATAAGCTTAACTTATTATACAAGCCAAGACACTTTTGAGAGGGACAGGGGTGCTATTAATAACTTCTCTTGGATAAAAGTCATAAATCATGACTGTTGTAGCCAAACCTGGGTGTATGATCACCTACATATAAAATAACTAATCTAGGAGTTCAGGTTTTTGAGCATGAGCCACCTGTTCCCCTTGCTTGGTCTTGCAATAAACCTTTCTCTGTTCCAATATAAATAAATAAATAAAATAAAGTAAAAAGTAAAATAAAATAATTAATCTACAACTTCAATCAAAAAGAGAAAATACAAATTGTTCCAAAATATATTGAATATACCTTTATTGCATAATATGCCAAGCAAATGGAGGGTAATTCAAGAATGAAAGAAGGGAGTTAATGAGAATTGGTAGAAAAGGAACAAGAGAAAGGAAAGGGAGGTAAGGAATGGAGAGGAGAATCTGAAGGTCAAGCGGTGCACAGACATGGAAGGCAAAAGAGGGAAATTGCCACATGAAGAAGAGAATTTTAAAAGGCCATCTTCTGCTTATATAGCCCTCATTATCACTCCTTCCCTTCTCAGTTCTCTGAAAATGACCCCTGGTGCAAAATAATCTTTTCTACAGATGTGTCATTGCTGATTTCCACCTCGGATCTGGTATCCTACAGATCAGCACAGCCTCAGTTCATGACCAATTTTTGTCTTTACTTAACCGTATGTTTTTAAATGTCACATTATAGGTGTTTCCCACATACCCAGCCACTGAAATCATCCACACAAATTTGATTATTTTGAAACAAATCCCACACATCAGATCATTTCTTCTGTAATTTCTTCAGTTTGTATCTCTAAAGTATAAGGTCTTTCTATAATAATATAACAACAATAATATTACCACATATAAAAATGGCAATATTTAAGAATATCTTAATGTTATCAAATATCCAGACTATAGGCAAATATCCCCCATACACTGTTTTGGGTTTCTCTTGTTACTGTTAGTGTTTGACTTTATTTTTATGGTTGCTTTGTTCAAGTAAATTCCCTATTATGAATTCAGCTGATATGCTTCTTAAGTTTCTTTCAGTATTTATAATTTATTTTGAGGACATCAGATCACTTGACCCATGTATTTTCACACTTTCTGGGTTTTGCTTGTTGTACCCTCATATTAAAATTTAACTTGTGCCTCTGTCCCTTATATTCTTATAAACTGGTAGAACTAGAGGCTTGATCAGATTAAGGTTGAATTTTTTTAAATATACAGTTTCACAGGTTGTATTATATAATGATATTACCGATAGCATCACAGCAGGAAGCAATAACATCTGATTGTATCTCTTTTTGTGATATTTAGATTGTTTACAGAATTCAAACTTTATATGAACCATATACAAATACAAAATATATATACTTATGTATAAATTTATGTGTATATAAATACATATATTTATATATAAATATATTTTTATATTTATAAATATTTATATATAATATATAAATATATAAATATATATATTATATATAATATATAACGTATACTTATATATATTTAATATATATTATATATTATATATATAATATATAATATATATTTAATATACAATATATATTTATATATATTTATATATATTATATATAACATATTTATATAAAAATTTATAAATATATATTTATATTTATAAATATATTTATATTTTTTATATATTTATATTTATATAAATTTATAAATATAAATATATTTATGTATACATATATACATAAATACAAAATATATACTATGTGTGTGTGTGTATATATATATATATATATATATATATATATATATACATATATATATACACACAAAATACATTATAAAGTTTCCCATAAGCTTCACATCTAATAGATTTATTATCCATTGGTAATCACTGCCTAGATCCACTAGTTCATCAGTAATGGGAAAAAGGTGATACTCTTAAGTCTATCATTCCTTCTACATTTATTAGCTGGAATTATTCTGTAAAAAAATTTCCCTTGAGTATTTTGTTCAGAAAATTTTCTGGTTTTCAGAATACTTAATTGGTTCCCTGCATTCCATGTAGATATAGATATGTAACTCCTTCCCTTTTACAGCTTTACATTACTCAACTGTGTGGATATACCACAGAATACTGGGTTGTTTCCAGTCTGAAAAATGCTGCAATTAATAGAATTGGGTGTGCCTTCTTACGGTCTCCAATGCCCTCTCCAACTCAACAGCCAACTAAACTTTTCTCAGGTAACCAAAACATAATAGTTGACACATCTGACATTCCTATTAAGTCTCTCAGCCCTTTGAACACCTTCATCTTGTTTAATAAGGCAATATGTCTGCCACAAACACCCCCTCTTCCAATATAACTATTATCCCAGAACTTAATCCTGAAAGGAACTTTAGAGATTATCTAGATCAACTCCTTTATTTTCCAAATGAGGAAACTGCAAGATCACATGATTGTAACCAAGGTCCCACAGTGTCAACTAAGATCAGATTTAGCATGCAGTTAAGGAAGCTCAAGCTTCTACTTCATTCGTGAGGATTATTTCCAAGACCCAGAGACAATTCCTAGCAATGTTTATATTACCATATGTTCCTTTAAACTTTTTAGAAATAAATTATTTTAGCTGAAATCAGTTAAGACCACAGTCTCTTCCCACTCTAACTTCCCCATGTCATGTTTGTGTCAAGTGGCAGTGGGCATTTTTGAGATCTGGCTAAGGGAACACTGGATTAGGAGTGCACCACTCCTAATGTGGATGGATGTGAAGCATGCTTCTTCTTGTTATATTTAAATTTATTAATAAAACAAATGAGATAAATTTAAATTAAAAATTTAAAGAATATTAAATAAAAATGATACAAATGAGTAACTAAATAGAAATTATTTGGAAATTGAGAACTGTAACAAAAATTTTCAGGTTCTGCCAAAGCAATAATTCATTTAAAAGAAGAGATGAACTTTAAATTAATTTTAAAATATTCAATAGATTCATGGAGTGATTAATAAATCAACAAATAACAGTGGGTCACATGAATATGTTAGAAAAATTAACTTCTTGCTGATTTGACATAAAATACTGACATTGAACAAAATAACATAAAACAATACACCACTAATACAAGGACATTGATGACAAACATGCTTAATGGCTATCATCAACTGAAGAAGTATTTAAAACTAGTTACTGCCCAAAAACTTTAAATGCCCTGAAACGTTACAGCTCTTATGAAAGAAATTTGAAAAGTTCCCCAACTTGACAGTTTACTAACATTATGTGATCTTAACAATCATGAATTGAGAACGGAAAGAAAATTTGCTAATTCTAATAAAAGAAACTAATTTTGATCAATCATGAGAGTCCTATTCACAACAGATTACATGATTAATAATTTTTAAAACTGAGGCAAAAGAGTTTAACAGTAATCCAGAGTAGCCCTTGTCATTCTTGCAGGCAACCCTTATGACAATAATAGAAGTAAATAGAAGTGCTCTCTGTTCTAGATGCTATGGGATAAAAAAAAAAAAAAAAAGAATAAGACAAGTTTCTGCTACTGACTTAGGAGAATAGAATTATGACAAACAATGTTTGTTGTAAACAAATGTACAAAAACAAGAGCAATTCACATGTATTCAGAAAGTCAGCGGTGGTTTTTTAAAATAGTTAATGTAGGTGCTCGTTCTTGGAGGATGGAAATGATTTCAATGGGTAGGCATGAAAGAGGACATTCCAAGTAGGGATAATAGGATGACAATAAAAACAGAAGCAAGAAATTGTAGATTGTGTCAAAAAACAGCAAGAAGTTCTGCATGACTAGACTATAGGTTGTGCGTTGGAAAGTCATTTTAGAGAAAGACTAGGTCAGAATCAGATGGGACATGAAAATTTGAACTTTATTTGGCATTTCTGTGAGCAGAAAAGTACATGATGTAAGAGTGCTTAAGGAATATGATTCACGATGCAGCATGGTGAATGGGTTTGGGGAAAAAGAGGCCCATGAGAGCAAGAACAGTTAGAAGACATTTATAACACAATGTTCCAGACAAGGTCTGATGAAATTTGACCTATAGTTGTGGATGGAAGTAGAAATCAAAGTGTAAATTTATGATGCACTGTGAGGTAGAAACCAATAGAACTTGAACATGGATTGGATACTGGAGGTGTGGACAAATAAATAGGCAAGAGTTTCAAATCTAAATGCTGACTGCCAGGACAAAATAAAAAGTTCAGGCATTTCCTATGGTCTTTTTCTCTTTTAAGGCAATACAACAGCAAATTGCATGTTTCTTCCCTGAACTGTCTCTTCAAAATTCTATTATTCATGCCTTGCCTTCTCTCAAGGAAACACAAAATTTGGAAGAAAATGAATGGCTTCCTAAAACTGATTTTATCAGAAAGCTCCTGAATAGAACATAATGTTATTTGTTAATTTCCATAGAAATTTTGTGCTCCATGTCATCCTAAACCTCTTGAGCTTCACTGTCTTTTTCAATCTTTATGCCCTTATTTTGCAATTCATTTATTTAAATTGCTTGATCACAAGAACTTTCATCTGATTACAATGGCATATAGTTGCATGAACATATAAAAACTTCCAGAGCTCCCTAGTCATAACTCTAGACTAGGTTCCCCTAGATAGGACTTCAAACACTGTTTTAAAACAGTGAAGATAACTCATGGGACAAAGTCACAAGATAAGGGGGATGGCAATATTCAGATGATAATAGCAGTAATTTAGATGAAGTCAAAGTCATACCTGATTCAGTCACTGAAATCAACCAATGCACTATGCTAGACCTCATAAACAATACAAGAGAAGTCTGAAAATTAATTCCTATCTTCTAGGAAATTTCTGTCCCTTTGGGATGAAAAAAGATAAGGTCTTACCGTTTCAGGTAAGCATTTGATTATATACCACAGTAAGTTGTTCACAGTTAATCAAATATGGTTAAGCATTCAAAAAAGAAATCATGTTCACTGGCTGAAGTAAAAAGGGGAAGGTTTCAGGTGGAAGGAAAGACTTCATTGGTCCTTAAAAGACTGGTCAGCTTAGAGCCAGCAGAGAATAGGGAGAGGAGCACAGAGGTTTGGAGGAAAGCAAACTGGCAGCACTGGCACGAGCCTAGTGTATACATAAAACAGAAAAAAATGCTGATTTTGGTGAAATAGGGGGTAAATGTTAAACACATAAAAACAAAAGATTAACTAAGCTGGAAGAATTCAATAGTGGAAGGCTCCTTAGACACAATTCTATGGGCAAGGAAAGTTACTGAAATTAATGACTAAGAGTAAGATAAAGTGGAATATTTAGGAAGATGGACTGACAGGTGTGTTGGTGATCATTGGGACACTAGAGAGATTCTAGAGGCAGGAAGCCCAATTCGGAAACTACTCTAACAAGAGGTAGGGTCAGCACAATGACCAGCATAAATATGAAATGCAAATAAGGAGAAGGCCAAATCAAGCCCCCCCAAATTGATTCTGTATCTCTATGACCTGTTAGGACTATTATGACTATTGGAAAGTAGGGGATAAAAAACTTTTTTAAGGCTAAATTTTTTTACGTAGCTAAATGCTAAATCAAAATAGGCTATTTTCTTCACCCTTAAAGTATTTTTTGTATCTTTTTGGTTTGTCTCCATTAATCATATCCAACAAGAGACACTAAGGGCGAAGATAAGAATATAAAGTTTCAGGGGAAAAAAATAAAGAAAAGAAAGTTCCCAGGTTTTTCTGGAGGGACAGAATGGTTGCCTTAAAGGTAATAAAATAGAATTATGAGGAAGGAAAGCATGATAAGTGGAAAACTTCTCTAAAAGAGACCAGAAAAGAAGTTAGTATTTTGAACACCTACTTCAGATACCTCATCTCATTTAAATCTCCCTACAACCCAAGAAACTAGTTTTCACATTTTACAGTTTTCAAAATAAGAACTATGAGATATTGAAAAATTTATCCTGACTTACAGTTATTAAATACAGAGGGAAAAGTGTTGAAATTCAAAGCCAGATCTATCTGGTTACAGAAACTGCTATGGAATTCCTGCTATGGAATACTGCCTCTCCAGCCTAAATTTTCCATGAAATATTCCATGAAAGATTTAGTTTCCTTTCCTCTTGTACCTGCTTCCTGTGGCCTTTGATGAATGGGAGCCTTCTGAGATGCTAATAGGAATTAGGGGGATAAGAGAGAGTCCTATGTCCAGGTTTTTAAAGAAGTGCTAAATCAAACCTTTAATATGTTAATACTCAGGGACTATCCAAAGCAGAGATACTGTATGCAACACGTTCCAAAATATTTTTATCCATAGTACCTTTCTCTCATGGTTCATTTTGTGGGATTGCTATTTCTAATCAGGTTGGACAATATGATCTAGTACTTCTGAAAAAGGTTTAAAGGATGGAAAGTGGAAAGATGACTGGTATACATTCATTTGTTTAAAAGTAGAAATATAAGTGATGAATATACATCCCACTGAATTTTACTATGTAAGAAACAAATGACATACTTAAGAGTCACTGGGAGAGAGGCACTATCAAAGGTTGCAGCCTCAGATTTGAGGACAGGAAGCCCATCTGGGCTTCCAATAAGCAAACTCTTCCCATGACACCATGATGGGGACTTCACCAAACACAGGCTCTGATTCATCATACCTGGTCTTATTTCAGGTGATTCCATCTCTGGCAAAAAGTAAAAGAAAGCGGTCAGTATTTGGAAACACGCAAATCAAAACACAAAAGTGAGCCAAAAGAAGACAGCAGCACATAAAATTATAAAGGAGCTTTCCTCAATTAAATAGCTTTAAACTTTCATGATAAATGTGAAATATGCGGTTTCCTTAGAAAATGGTATTTAATTATTTTTCTTTCTCTTCTCTCTTTGCATGTTTAAATTATGAAAGTAATATATGATCACTTTAGAAGAAATCCTTATGCAAGTGTCGTATAATTGTATCCACAGAGCTAGAAAAATAAATGTTAAAACCTCCTCTGAGGAGTGAGAAAAAGAGTAAGAGTAAGAAGAGATATTTTACTTTTTACCCTTCTGTACTGACAGAATATTTTATAGCAGGTGTAGATAGCTGCTCTGTAAGTAGGTATAATTTTGGTGTGCTCGTGGGAGGAGGTGAATTCAGGGTCTTCCTACTCTGCCATTTTGGCCACATCTGGTAAGTATCTTAAATGTTAATTGCAATCAGAATCTGAAACCGTATAAACAAACATTTTATACTCTAAAGATTTTGTTTCATTAAAATGTATTGGTCTATTTTGTAGTGTGAATGGATATTTTACGAAGCATGATTTTGTAAGAATATACATTGGTCATTTGGAGAATATTGGTTCTCTTAAGTTATGTGAATCTTCTAAATGCTGATAGATTTCATTATATAATACCAAAAAATTACATTTGGTAATAACATCATCATTATGACCAGAAAATTCTTTTAATATTGGGAAGCTGTTCAGCTCACGGTAGCAGACACAAGTTTCCAAAATTCAAATTTTTGCCTGAAAGCTTGAATTTTATCTTTGGTAAAAAATACTACCAGTGGGTTTCTTGAAGTGACAGATTCACTTCGTTTGTTTTCAGGAAAATGTCAAATGTTTTCCAAGTCTGAATAACAATAGTTTGTCTGTCAGTGGTTCTTTGAAATAAAATGGTGTTACATGAAAAAAAGCAGCTAGTTCAGTTGCACCTTAGACAGTCCTAAAATGCCTTCCCTGAGACAACCAGAGATACCCCTTGTACTTTAAGATATTGAGTAAGTGCTTTTATGCTTACTTCTCATTTCATCAGACAAAATATCAAAAAGACTTGCTTTCAGGAGTTGAGATTTAATAAAAATTAATAGTTTTTACTGCTTTATCAATGACATAAGTGAAACTGGCATTTTTGGCTGCAAATGACTGGCAGGAAAGAATACAATGATCACTAGTGCAGTTTGGTGCCATTGCCTTGAATCATGCTGCGGTATCCGCAATTTTACCCATCAGCTTTTGAATCATCATGGCAAATGTCAAACAGTGAAAAAGGCAAGTCACCTGCTAGTATTATTATAAAAATAGTTTTAACCTTGCAGATCTCTTGAAAGAGATTTGAGACGCCCTAGAGATCCAGGGTTCACATTTTGAGAAGTCTGGTCTAAATCAACCAGGAGGTAATCCTATCTGCCTTTCCACTGTGACGGGTTTAGAGTGGTTGAGAATTCTGGGGGTGGGCTATGAAGAAGAGTGACGACTGTGAATGAGGAATCACATTGCCACAGTTGCAGTGGGCAGCCTTCTTACTATAACCACAAGGAAAGCAAGCCTGAGAACCAGCCACACAAAGTAGGGTACACACCAAGGACATTCACAGAAAACCAAGGCCAGAGACCCCATGGCACCCACTATTCCACTGAACCTTTGGTTACATATGTTAAAAATAAGACAACAGGCCCAAAATGGAATCACTTATGGTAAGCCCCACATCACCAAACTGAAACTTAATTACAGTTTCAGCTCTCCCAGAAGGGAATCTTAAACCAGTCAATCAGGAATCCCCTGATCAGCACTGGGTTAGATAATCTGCCTGAGAGACCCCTGTTATCCCCTAAAAGACAGCAACCGTCCAACAACCAATCCACTTTTCAGCCTAGTATAACTTCCTTGTTACTGCTCCCTTCTGCTGACAACCGCTTCATTTTGTATAGCTCCTCAGAGCTCATTTCTGTCTGCTAGGTTGGATACTGCCCAATTCATGAATCACTGAATAAAAGCCAGTAAGATCTTTACAATTTACTCAGTTGAATTTTGTTTTTTAACACATGAGTCAAATAGTTTATTCATTTTCAAGACAGTTTGACTTTGTCTCTATTCTAAGCACTAAAGAAACAACAGCAAATGAAACAGGCAAAATCCCTATTCTCATGAAACTAATCTGAGAATATTTCTCTTGTAATTTATCTCAGTTACCTTCATTTTTTTAAAACAGATATGCTTTGTTCTTGTTCCTGATGTTTTACTTATATTTTCTGATTTTGGTACTTTCTTTTCTCTATTGTTTACAAAGTTGTCTGATCTCTTATTTTTTTTAAGAAAAATTTAAATGGTATATTTAAAGTGTATTTCTTGAATTATCTGTCAGAATGTATTTTCTGACTTCCTGCTAAAAAGAGTACACTTACATTTCATTCCACCTTACGCTTTCTCTCCTCATCTCCCATTATTTTGCTTTTTAGATTATTATTTTTATACTGCCTACACTTTTAACACTTAGATACTGCCCTTATAACCATAATTCCCATAATGGTTGAGCCCTAATTCTAATAGAGACATATGAATATTCACTGCTAGTCTTCTAATGCCAGTTTCCCAATTTCTGAGATCCTTATCATGCCTCACTTCTCGAATGCCTGATTTTCATCAGGTAATTTTCTCCCAAGGCCTAATTTGTGCTGTATTCTTTTTTGCACAGTTGATGACGTGCGTTTTTGATCTTCATCTTTAATAAAGTGAAAAATCATTGAGTCATACTTTTTCCTCTTAGGTGTCTGATGTTGCTCCACGATACTCTATCATTGAAAGTCACTGTGTCTGATGTAGTCTAAACGTGTCAATTTTTTTCCTTTGCCTTAAGAATGGTTTCTAGATCCTTGAAATTCAGTAACTTCCCTATAATACAGCTTGATATTGATCCTACTCTACCATCTTTTCCCTAGCATATACTGTGCCCTCCTGGCTGCAGATTCCTTTATTTCAAGACATTTCTTCTATTCTGCCTTTGAATATGTATCTGATTCATTTATTCTGCTCTCTTCAGGAGCACCAACTGTAAGTCACTGGGTAGCAATGGGAATTTTTTCTGTTGTCTAAGAATTAGGACTAAGACCTAAGATCAAGCTGAGAATAAAAGATGCTGTACATCCACATTAAGTTCTAATAACCACCAGTAGTTGGTACAAGACACCTCCCTGTGGAGTTCTTTGAGAGGACTGTTTAGCAGGACCAGTTCTACTAACAGCACCTAGTCAATCTAAGAGCCAGAGTAGGGAGAGAAGACATTAATATTAGGAGAGTCTAGTGTTCAAGAAGATGAGCTATTTCTGCCCCCTTTTTTCCCATGGGCCAGGGAATAGGGATACTTTGTCTGCCAGAAGCCTTTAAATCACCTTGAGTGGGATGGAGCTGCACTTCTGGGACATCAGGAGAGCGCATATGTATAAGAGGATATTAACTGCAACCCAAGTTCTTGAGTTCTCATACAGGTATAGCTTATCATATACAGAGCATCAAGCCATTTTATATATGTGCTATCCCTTTGTTTTTTTCCACTCTTTTTAAAATTATACTCTAGGGTATTTGTTGTTACTTGTTGTATCTAAACTTCTTTCCTAAATTAGAGAAGACCCCACTGTGTGAGACTTGGTGTGAAGCAAATTCCTACCCACCCACTATGGCACCTAAGGGGAAGAAGATGGTTCAGCTCCCCACCCCTGCAGCCAGGGCACAGGCCTGTGGCCTAGTCTCAGCCATCTGGCTCTATGTCCAGGACTTTGGAGCAATGCAAAGAAAAGAAACTGGCTAGAATTACTCATGGTGGTATCAGCCATCAGCACAGTATCCAATGCTAATCTCAAGCAGGGATGCCTCTCTTATTATTAGAACAACTAGAGTCAATTTCTATTACTTGTAATCAAGACCCACAATTAGGATCTCCAAAATTTTTTCTTTGTTTTTAATATACAGTTATCAGATTAGACAGTATGCATTAAATTAAGATGAAAACACAATTAGCAATGAAGTTGTAAAACATCTCATATACCTTGGTCTTTTTTCTCATACACTCCTCTTTTCTTGATATCCCAAAAAGGGAATAAACACTGTTTTGTTTTGTAACTAATAGATGTATGGTAAAAAACCAAAAGAGCAAAAATCTAAAACCAAGCAGGACCCTGTGGGGCCCTCCCTGGTACAAATCCTTTCCGTGTCCCCATTTCTTGTTTGTAGGAAAAAGGCTTCAGCCTCCTAGACCTTCCCTGAATACCAAAGGGCAGATTCAAACAGTTGCTAATCAGGGAAGGGAGGGAATACAGAAACAAAGGAGGAGCAGCCAAGAAACGATAGTGCAGCAAAGGGGCAGGGTCCTGGTTCCTCCTGAAGAAATACAGTATCTTTGAGTTCTTCTGCAGGAACTAAGGCCCTCACCCAGGTGGAGGATGGCAACTTCAGGCCAAGCACAGGATTCCTAGATCACCACCCTGTTACCTCACCACCAACCAATCAGAAGAAAGTCACACACCCTGCAGCCCTCACCCCAAATTCTGCCTATTAAAAACTTCTCCCCCAAACCAGCAGGGTGTTCTGGTTTTTGAGCACAGGCCACCTGTGCTCCTTGCTCAGCCCTGCAATACACCTTTCTCTGCTGCAGACTCCAGCGTTTCAGTTTGTTTGGCCTCACTGTGCATTTGGCACAGGAACTTGTATTTGATAACAAATCTTTCCTTCGAACAATTTAAATCAGCTGATATGTAAATGAGGTTATTTGTTCCCAAATTAGATTTTCCTACATTTGTTTTATCATTATTAACCTTTGGCTTGGCATGCAAGTGAATTGGTTCCAGGACTCAGATAGAAAAGCTAAGTGAAATCGTTACATTGATATACTCTTCATAATGCTAAGACTCATTCTGTCAGATCTCTTCATATATCATTTTCCCCCAGTCATAAGTCAGTGACATCTACTGTTATTTTATGTTTATTTCTCAAGGGAAAAAATCTTTACTAACTCTTCATATTCTCACTCTCAAAAGTTTTGCCCCATTATTGTGACAATATTAAATGCCAAGCTCGTGTTTGAAAATACAGGCTATTTTCAATAAGGCAGCTGAACTGCAGAGCAATCGATTCTCTGCCTTCAATGAAATTTAGACACTTTTGCTTCAATAAAATTCTGTTATTAGGCCATCTCCCTTTCTAAAGTATTTCCTGGTGCTATTTTTTTTTAATGGCAGCCATTCTCATTTTACAAAACCTTCTTGAATCCTGTTTCCTTGACAACAAGGTAACATGTACTTCATGAAGAGCAAGAACTAAAGGCAAGAGAGTGGAATCCAGCCCTTTTCATCATTTAAGAGCTCACAGATAGAGGATTTGTGGCATAATGATAAGATAGTGTTTACCAACAACCTCAAGAAGGTTGTTGCTTCAATGGCATTGTAATTATTGCTTCAATGGCATTTTTCAGAAGTGTCAAAGTATTCTATTTAACAATACATATAGAATGCTTATAAGTATCAGGTAGTGTTATAAATCTACAAAATTAAAATCTGAATTTTCCTAGCCTTCTGAGTGATGTACTCTTATTATCTTCATTTTACAGATGAGGAAATGGAGGCATGGAAAGTTTAACCTGCTCAAGATCACAGGGCTAGTAAATGTCAGAGGCTCCTTTCAACTCCTGGTAGTTTGGGTCCTCTGATACTGAGTAACTTGGTGTTTGCATATGACTGAAAAGTATTTGACACTGACTTTGAAATCTGAATCGAATTTAATATTTGGTGGTAAAAAGTCAAAAATACTGCTTCCCCGTCACAAAGAGAATTGTCACACCTGAAGCTAAGCAAACACTGCCACCTGTGCTATTCAGTCCCAACTGGTTTGGTCTTTTTACTCTACTACATGTTAAAGATAACCAAACAGAAGAAGAAAGAGAAGAAAGTTAGCTACCACTTCTTGAAAGAACAATATTCTTGAGACCCTTTACACACATTGTCTCATTTAGTACTGGGAACAGGATAGACATTTTTATCTCTGCTTAATGATTAGGAACTGACTCAGAGAGGTTAAGCAACCTAAAACAATGCAGAGGCAGAGGCAGGACTCAAATGTAGACTGGCTCTTCTTGCCACACGTGGGCACAGTTTTTACCACATTTGGTACCACTGGAAACTCAAAAGCCCAAACTGAAGTAGGAACTCTTGCCTGACTCATCTAAGTAACTCCCTGTGAGTACAATACCATTTTCTCTACTCTTTGGTGCAGATGCTCTATTAATTATGCCTTCAGATGTTGCCATTGCAGGGGAGGAAAACTTTTTCCTTGACCCTCTTAGGGTCCCTGGCTGGGTCTGAAAGTTAAACTGACAAATACAGATGAACAGGAGAAAAGCATACAAATTTATTTAATATTAGTTTTGTATGACATAAATCCTTCATAAGGAAATGAAGACGGGAACAAACAGTTAAACCTGCGTATCTTTATGCTAGGTTTAATGAAGTGTTGACAGTCGTGGTGAAATATGATAGGTCAAGGAATATGAAGTAAGTGTAGTAAACTTGGGGAAACTTAACAAAGCATATTTGTTGACATTCTTCTCAGCGTCCCTTTATCTTTGGACATAAGGATGCTCCTTCCCTATGATGGTTTCTTGACTGTTTTGGAGGAGAAGGGTTGTGGGAGGTCAAAGGGACCTTCCTGCTTCTACATTTTCTCCACCTCCTTCAGCTTAAAATATCCAGTATGCCAAGGTGCCATATTTTGGGGTAGCATGTCCTGAACCCCTTCACCATTTCACTATAGATGAGACAATAGAGTGACGCTCTGGAATCTATTTGATTCCAAAGGTTGTATTGTTTTTTTTGGTGTTTCCAAATTATCTTTACCATTAATATTATTAATTCACAACAGATTCCCCAAAGTCGAATTTTGAATTTAAAGAAATAAACTTTATTATGGTCCTTAAAACATATTTTAAGCTTGTTTCCCAAAACAGCCCTAGCAAATTAGATTGCCACCACGAATTTATAAATGTAATATAAAATCTCAAAATTTTTATTGCATCTTTATAGAATTGGATATTTTACAACTTTAGAAATATTTCACTAGTACAGCAGGAAAAAGCCATATTATTTGTATTCATTTTGTTCATTAATATCCATTCTCAGCAACCTCAAACTAGAAAGGAGATACTTTAGAAAAATATGAAAATAATCTTATTTTCCTTAATAAGACTGCAGTTTCTAACAAAACCTTCTCCCGAAATCCTACTAAAATATTTATCATGCAGAGAAAAAAGTGAAAACTCACAATTGATCTCAAGTTTTCTACAAGCAAAATTGGTGGCCAAGCCTGCATTCCTAACCCTCCATCACTTCCTCATTGCCAACTTTGCCATTTATTAATCCAATGGACTATGAGCAAGTTACCAGCCTCTATCTGCCTTAGCTGTCACATCTGTACAATGGAAAAGAATATAGAACCTATTTCAGTGGTTCTTGTGAGAAATGAATAAATTTCTATATGCGGAGCTCTTCAAAGAGTGCCTGGTGAAGAGTAAACTCTAAATACACCTTAGGTATATAGCATTAGCTTCCATCATCGTCGTTGTTCATCCATTGTTTCTGAAAGTGTACGATGTTTATCATTGCAGATATACAAGATTAAGGGTGATACAGTTATCGTAGGGGGGACTCAGAAGTGTCACTGAATGGAATGAATCACATGTAATGAGAAAAGTATGCCTTCCTTTTTTAATTCTCACTTAATTCTTCTGATTAAAACAAGATTGAAGTTTCAGTTTTGGTGCCAAGTATGTCTTTATCATCTTTCCAGCAACTGAAAGTGTCCTTTGTAACCTAAGAGAGCAGTTTGCAGACCGGCGGGGGAATAGTATTCAGAGAGAATTTAATAAATTAGTTTTTAAGCATATTTGCTTTCATAAATATCTCCTATTGTTTTACTAATGTTTTCATTTAAATAATATAAAGATTTTTTAATAAAATAACTTTAATTAAAAAATGATGGAGGCTTCCCTGGCGGCGCAGTGGTTGAGAATCTGCCTGCCAATGCAGGGCACACGGGTTCGAGCCCTGGTCTGGGAGGATCCCACATGCCGCGGAGCAGCTGGGCCCGTGAGCCACAATTACTGAGCCTGCGCGTCTGGAGCCTGTGCTCCGCAACAAGAGAGGCCGCGATAGTGAGAGGCCCGCGCATGGCGATGAAGAGTGGCCCCCGCTTGCCACAACTAGAGAAAGCCCTCGCACAGAAACGAAGACCCAACACAGCCATAAATAAATAAATAAATTAATTAATTAATTAATTAATTTTAAAAAAAGAATAGATTTTAAAAAAATGATGGACTATTTAAAGAAAATATTAAATAAATAACAAGTAATAAGAAGATGTGGCAAAAATCAAGAAGTGTTCATAAAAGATTTAGTTTGGGGAATATACTACAATCTTAATACTCTAAATCAGAGGTCGGCAAAGTTTTTCTGTAAAGGGCCAGGCAGTTAATATGTTAGGCTTTGCAAAACATATAGTCTCTGTCACAATAACTCAACTCTGCTATAGATAATATGTAAGTGAATGAATTTGGCTGTATCCCAATAGAACTTTTATCTAAAAAACAGGTAGTGGCTGGGTTTGGCCCATAGGCCATAGTTTACCAATCCCTGCTCTAAACTATGAGAGATAATAGGATTCTGAAATAAATGTTTGATTATGATCAAAGTTCTGTTTCTAAGATTTCACTACTGAGACAGAAAAATAATAAAATAGTTCATCTGAAGTTGGGTGATTTTAAAAATAGTGATTCCCTATTAATTTCTTAAAAGGCTGGGCAGGGATTTCAGATTAAAAAATAGCTTCAGAACTTTAAGATGAAAGAGGATGGATAAGCAGCACCGAAACATCATTTCCTAATTCATATAAAAAATACATGTATAATAAATATGTGAGGTGACGGATGTGATAATTAACTAGATGGTGGGAATCCTTTCACAATGTATCCGCATATCAAATCATCGCATTGTACCCTTTAAATATCTTACAATTTTATTTGTCAATTATACTTCATTAAAGCTGAAAAAACCCACAATGTAATTACTGGTTTCCTAAAAGTGCATAGTAAACTCACCCAGCTAAATCATTTCTTTTGTAATATGAATGTGTGTGTTTACATGTATCTTTAAAGAAGACCCAGTGATAGCTTAGCCTTTAAAGATGAAAGATAACCTAAATATGGTCTCATAGAATTTAAATTTATGGCAACTTCAACTTCACTATACACAATTTAATTAAATTTATTTATAAGATTTTCAAATGAAAAAATTTAATTAAAAAAATAAAAAATACATGTATAGCATTTATCTGGCATGAGGCACTGTTCTAGCAGTTTATCTGTCTTAATTCACTTATTCCTCCTAAAAATCCTTTGAGGTTAGTAATATTCTATTCCTATTTATATAAAAGGAAATTGAGGCATATAAAATACCTCATAAGAGGAAAAGCTGGTATTTGAATGTAGCCAGTAGGCTCAGAGCCTATGTCCCTACTTCGCCGCCACTCAACTAGGACACAGTGGTTGGTTGCATTTTCTTGAAAACTTTAACTCAGCTTAAAATCTGCTAAGTATGGTAGGAATTTTCTTGCTGGTGCAACTAAGAGAAGTTCAAGGGCTTGAACAAGGAGGAATACTCCTTGAGCAGGAATGAGAGCAATGGAGAACAACTTCAGGCAAAAGTTTCTGAAAGCTTTGTGGGCTTGAAGTAACTAGTTTCAAGGTAAGTTCTGACATGCAGAACCTCAGACAGCTCGGACCAAGGAGAATCTGGCAAGCTGTTTGCAGTGGTTATACAAAGGCAGAAGTGTGGTGGAGGATTCATTTTAAGTGACTATTAGGCCAGAAGGGCATCCTATTACATTTAAATTAAACGTTGGCTTAAAGACTTAAAATTATACTTCCCTCCCAAGCTCAGATGCTTATTATTTTTTTAAACCTGGCTACAAACTGATCTTAATATTATATATCAACATGAGTAGTAGCTCATCTTCATAAATTTTGTTTTTTTATTTTTTTTATTTTTTAAACATCTTTATTGAAGTATAATTGCTTTACAATGGTATGTTAGTTTCTGCTTTATAACAAAGTGAATCAGTTATACATATACATATGTTCCCTGTTATTTTTATAGTTATGTTCTTGTAGAAACAATTTAAGAATGTGCGAAATTTAGTTCTGATGTCCCTCACATGTCTCATTTGGGCATAAGCATGAAAGACAACAATACCTAGTAGTGATTATGGAAATCATAAATGAAAAAATTATAGCCTATTATAATCAGCATGAAGAAAGGCATGCCTCACACACCTCCCCTACTCCAACTATGGCAACTATTACACGGGATGATAACAGTGGAATTACAAATTCAGCTTGGAAGGCTATTATCACAAATTATTCTGAAAATCAAAACTACGTTTTCCTCTGGAAATTAAAACCAGAATTTTTTGAAATTTTGAATAAAGAAAATAATATCATTACAAGTTGGGGTTTAATAACGTTTTCTGGTTGGTTGTTTCAATTTGATTTCAGCAGTCATGTGAATAGTGAAGAAAATAGAGGAAACTGGGGAATACTAATCCATCACCCATTGATGGCTGTTCAGTCGTGCCTAATAAAGCAGCTGTCAGAGCGGTGCCTGGACGTGCTGTGGTAGCACCAAGCACACCAGCAGCCTTGGTCCTCTATCCTCCTCACCCTCTGCTTTCTGGCTCCCCTTTTTAATTACTCTTCTTTCTGCTCCAGTGTTCCCTCTTTCTCTCCTTCTCCCCACTCTCAGAACCTCTATCTTTCCACAGAAATGAATGCAGTTGTCTTTCCTGGGACCTTTACAGGGTAGCAAAGCGAAATTAGACATTTCTACCCCTCACCAAATCTTTCTCTTCTTTCTCACCTATTCACAAAGTTGACTCTGTTACTAGAGCTTCTCTCTATTATCCTCTTAACAAATAGAACTTTAGGAAACGGGGTAATTACCAATGAGTATTAAGGAGTAAAGTAGTCTTTAAAATTTGACTGTTTTTTTTATAACCACCCTTTTCCAAAAATGATTTAAGGAGGTTTTCAGAGACATATTCAAATTAACATTAAATTTAAAATAAATAGATGGCATTTTATGACAAAGGATAAATATAAGTAAAAAAAAAGATAAAACTGGAGTGAGTTCACACACAAACACATCCCATGAGGTTCTATCTTTTTATAGATGGGCCACAAATTCAGACTTACAGGGGTCAATTCAAAGAGGAAAGCACAGTTTGTTACATTATTCATGGTAAACATAAAAAGAAATTATAACAGCTTCTCAGAAGAACTCCAAGTACTTCTAGAGACCATGGATAAAAGACAATGTCCTCAACCTTGTTATGAGAAGCACAGTAAAAAGTTTCACAGTACAAATCTCACACTATCCCCCAAATCAGAATTCATAACAAGCTATTCTACAAAGAAGTTCACAAGTAGATGTTGAAAAAAATATGGGGATTTAGATGGAGAAACACACCAAAAAATGTAGAAATGACATAGGAGCTATGCTTAGAAACATTCTAATTATCTTTATAAACTCTCCTTATACCATCAGAAATTAGCTTTACCATGACCATGTGTTAGTCATGCCTCTGACAGAAAAGACAGAGCCTATATTGATGATCCGTGACCCATCACCTATTGTCCCTACATGTCTCCAATGCATATCTTCGGCACAGAGAACATTTTTGGGGAAATGATGTCTTCACTATTCATTGAGATTGAGGCCCTAGATCCTTATGTGCTCTCCCATCTAGTCAGCCAGGCTAGCCACCTGTGAGCCAAACCCTACAACTGTGAATGTCAAAAGTGTACTTGCTTTCTAAGTTATTTCTCTTTACATATCCTTATTTTATCCCTTAACAGATGTGAAAGCAGAATGTTTAATCTGTATCACTAATCTGTATCATTCATTACATCTTTAAATTAGCCTTTTATAAATATCAGACACTACACCACAGCACTGAAAATGAATCACTGCTCTGAACAAGAACAGAGCCAATTAAACATAATATCACAATTTGCTCTGATAAAGAACAAATCCCAACTAAGAAGAGGAACCTAGCATTGGATCCATAATGAGATAACTCAGATTGAGGAGACAGCCTCGTTATAACCCCCTGGAATTCTGCTATTTGTAGTGATGGTGACAAACATTCCCTTTCAGCATGATACATCTTAGCCAAGTGCTTAAAGCAAGGAGATTGTACATTAATAGAATCTTATTCGGCTATTTAGATACTACTTGAAGATAAACAATGCTTCTCTTTCTCTCTTTCTCTCTCTCCCTCTCTCTCTCTCTCTCTCTCTCTCTCTCACACACACACACACACACACACACACACACACACTGCGAAGTGTCTTTAGGGATGATGATAGAGAATGTGAGAGAATTCTCCATGTCAAAATGTCTCTGTCAAAACTTACAACAAAACTAGTCCTTAAACAAGGGTTTCAGACAGGTAGTAAAGAAGCTGGGGCCAAAATTAATGAAAGAAAAAAATATGAGAAAGAAAGCAAAAAATTAATATGTGATGAGATGATAAGAAGCCAACTGTGTGAAGTGTCCTAGTTCATGCACTAAAATAAACATATTAAATGCATTTCATTAACTTTATCTCAAATTCATCTTACCATTCAATCTATAGAATAATCAGGCCAGAATGCATAAGGAGTAAGTGAAAGAACCCAAGCACTGTCCTAATTCTGCAAGTAACTTCTGTCTCCAGGATCTTCTTTCAAGAATGTTTCTAGAAAAGCAAGGTTTTTCTCAGCTGTTTTCAGTGTCATGCTAGTTTGACTGAACTTAGGTGATTCCTTTTTTCACTTTCTTTAGAGTTTTGTTAATTAGTGCTGAGCATTAGCAGACCATACAGATAAGCTGGCAAATGACCAAAAACATGTTAATAGAGAATTGCTCATAATTCCCTTGCCACCAGTCAGAAATAATTGGTACCTTTCTTCAAGCTTTCCTAGGAGAATGACAAATCAAGAGGAAATGCCTTTTACTTCAAAGGATTTTTATTGGCTCTGGATCATAAAGCATGGCAATTTGTTTCCCCTTCTTATTATAAAGAAACTATAACAACAACATTTCTAAAGGAATACTGATCAAAGCTGAGGAGCTTAACGTCTGTCAAACTACAAATCCCTTGGCATCTAGAGAATCTGAGGAAACAGAGCTGCTAAAGAGTCAGGCTCGCTCCTTCACAGAAGGCACACCATGTAAGCAAACCACACATTTTGGTATGAAGATGCAGCTGCACTCCACATTGGTAAATGAAACAAAAAGAATAATCTATCACCGTGTAGAAGTCAAGGTATAGGTTGCTTACCTGCTGGAATTGAGATAAACAAAAGGAAAAGGTAGACACATTAAAAACAAAAAGCCATTAACACAAAGAAATAACCTACCTCTTTTTGTTGTCCGAGCTAAAGGTATAATAAACTTCCATGAACCTCAGAGAAGACAGACCAAAATGGAGTGATGAGTTGGCAAAATCTGGGGAATCTATGTGTTAGTAACAACAACAAAAAAAAAGAAAAAGAAAATTAGGATTGGCAACAAGTAAATATTTATTCTTCCTGAATGTTTTTTAACTATCCCACTATCCACCACCTAATATTATCATCCACTTTTGCCATTTCCTTATTATATATAAAACATATAAAGTGGCATTTTTATTATACCTTGTGCTGTGAAAATTTAGCCTTGCAAAGCCTGAATCTAAGGTATCTGTGATCCACCTTTAAGTGAGATTCTCCATATGTTTTATTAGAATGCATATATTTCTTGGAGAATTAAAACTACCACTTGAATTAGGTATATATATTTGGAAATAAGGCTCCATTTCCACTTTATATACTAATTCTATGATTTTGGTATTAAAATATAACTCACTGAAAGTGAGATGGAACCATTTCAACATTTCAACTTCCAATGAGCTATAAAATACAGTAAATTTTAATTTTAGAAACCACAGAATTAGTATATAAAGTGGAAATGAAGCCTTATTTCCAAATATCCATATTTTATTCAAGAGGTATAATTATGTATCTTTTATGTATAGGAAAGTATTTAGACTATCTCAGTTGGGAAATTAAAATTTAGCTACTATCATTTAGAAAGCCTCTATTGAGTGGTAAGGTTTTTGTTTTAAAGACATCCAAAATCTTCTTTACAGAAATGAGCATATCAGTTTCCTACCCTGCCAAAGAGAACACATCTGATCCTTGTTTTAAATTTCACCAAATTATTTCTGATTTTTGAAAAAGCTTATGCCTTACAGCCTGTTTATTGCTTTCTGAAACTACATTTTCCACCAAGGAGTGAAAGAATTATTTTCTTCTTTTGGTTTCAATAAGTAAGGGGGGCAGGAGGGAACTCCATCTAAGTGGCTTGCATGCACCATTTTTTATTACAGTGTCTGATCTCCTTCACTTCTAACGAGATTTCATAAATTTTAGGTTTTCTTCATATATACACATCATATACATGCATCTTCATACATACACAGGTAATTTCTGAACATTTTTTAGAATCTATCCAACGTTGCACATAGACAATCAATGAGGAGGCTCTACCAGGTTTTTGGCTGGGGCATGTGTGTGATAAATCTTACTTTAAAGGAACCCAGTTAATAAGTATCCAAGTTTATAAAACAGGTAACTTGGAGAATGATTATTCAAAGACTCACTGAAAGATTTCCCCCGTTTCTTTCAGTAGCAAATTCCCTAAGGGCTTTCATAAATGATTCAACTAGCATTTGTTGATTCCTTGCTATGCGCCAACTGTTCTGAATAAGGGGAGAGAAAAGATAAGAAAATCCCAATATCTGCCCTCCTAAAATCTGATGGTTGAGACAAATCCATAAGCAAATAATAATAATGTTATAACGTTTTATCTATCTAGACCCTTAATTTGTCCCCAAAAGAATATAGGTCACTAAATTACAACAACTGTGGAATAAGTGCAACATTAGAAGCACAAACAAAGCATAGAAGAGGAAATAAGAAATATGTTTTAATTTATAGTCATATGTATAAGAACTTCGATGATGAATAAAAGAAGAGGATTCTTATGAAGAACCCACAGATTGAAATCTGGCACAATGTCCAATCACAACTTTGAATACACTTATCTAACTAAATTCTATAAGTGAGTTAATATCTATTAATAATTGGCAGATAAGTAGTTTATGCTATCTTGCCATTGCTATTGTCTATCTAAGGGGTTGCTGATTTCATAGATGGCCATGCAAATACCTATTTGAAACAGCACATCAAAACATTGTTTTGGGAGAAAGCCCAGAAAAAACTCATAAATTTGATTGTGTCTTCTTCTCTATTTCCTCATATAATTGTTGGGGATTTTAATCCTTTGGGAAATATTAGACTTCTAAATAAATAGCAAAATAAATCATTAGCCCTGTAAAGATTTGCTGGAATCATTATAGTTTGTAAACATTAGTTCCATGATTAATCTATATGTAAAACTGAAAAAAAAAAAAGTTATCCATTTATAGGTTTCCAAAAAGTAGTTTCTGAAAGTACAGGCTGCCTGGTACATAATAGAAACTTGTAGTGGACACGTGATTTTCTTCTGACTAGAATCAGAATCTCTTTGGGGAAGCACCACTGCTGTCCTTGGTCCTGATAGCTCTAGGCATGTGCATATAAGTCAAGCCTGGCCACAGTAATTGGATCAAGAATCGCCATGTGGGGCTTCCATGATGGTGCAGTGGTTAAGAATCCGCCTGCCAGTGCAGGGGACACGGGTTTGAGCCCTGGTCCGGGAAGATCCCATATGCCGCAGAGCAACTAAGCCCATGCACCACAACTACTGAGCCTGTGCTCTAGAGCCCATGAGCCACAACTACTGAGCTCGCATGCCACAACTACTGAAGCCTGCATACCTAGAGCCCATGCTTCACAACAAGAGAAGCCACCACAGTGAGAAGCCACGCACTGCAACGAAGAGTAGGCCCCGCTCACCGCAACTAGAGAAACAAGCCCGCGCGCAGCAACAAAGACCCAACACAGCCAAAAATAAATAAAAATAAAAATAAGTAAATTTTTAAAAAAAAGGAATGGCCATGTGATCCAAATCATGCCAATAAAGGTCATTAGCAAGACTGGATAGACCTACAAGGAAAGAGGTGTTTGCTGTAAGGATAATCTATGACCAGAGAGGCCGGTGGCCATCTTCACCTCCACACTGAAAGCTCCTACCTAGAATGAAGCTGATTCAGAGGAAAGCAGAGTCAATAGATGGAGTAAAAGACTCAGATTCCTGATAACCTCAGTTATACTTCTATAGTATACAGCATGACTGAAGCTAGAGTCTCCTCTTGAATTTCCTAAGTCAACAAATTGCATATATGTTTATTTAAGGAATAAATATTATTGTATCTGAGATTTTTTAATTACTAATTTTATGTCTGATTTGTCATTCACAGGTAGAAAAAAAATCACTGTGCATCTCTAGTTTCTCTTTGAGTAAAAGATAAAATAAGTATCGTGAATTTTTAAAAAACCTCATTGTACCATAATGAGGTACAAGAAACCTCATTATGGTACAAGAAGACAGATACACACTTTCATACTTCACAAGCCTAATTCTGGAAACTCACAGAAAACTTCAGAGAGCATAGATTAAATTGTGTTATGTCAGTATTTAATAAAAACTCTACTGTTTGCTGAAAAACCTAATTCTAAGAAGTAACCATTCTTCTACCCCTTTGTGGCTTGCAAAGTAAATATGACATATCTCATATATTCCTCAGGAAGGCAGAAAAAAGTCTTAGTGATGTTTCCTTGCTAAACATCTGGTATTAGCTAGATGGTATACAAAATAAGAGATGCCAAAGGAAGAAAACAAGAAACAGAGCTGGTTGCCACAGACTGTTCTAAGGAGAAAATACAAAACCATTTGTGTTTTTACTGATATTTCTTTGGTTGAAAGACAGTGGGTGAAAATTAGGGAGCAGGCTAATTTGCTGGGAAACTACTTTCATGTTTTCAACACTTTACAGGAATGGAAATCAAAGGGAACTTGCATCCTTTCTGGCCCAGGTAGGATTTGAAGAGTACCATTTAAAGAAGGAAAACTACTCTCTTTTCCAAACCCCCTCCTTTCTGTGATGTTCCCCTTGAAACAGAATTGGGTGCTTTGCCGAGAACATGCAACATATATTGTCTCTATATGAGAAACAACAATATTTACAAACAAAAGTTTGTAAATGACTCAAGTCATTTCTTGTCATGTGGTTTCATGCCTCTTCTAGGTGTAGTTACCATTTCTTGTATAGGTACCTACATGAAAGGAAAAGAATGCTTTTGCATCCCTAGTATTTGGCATAGGCAATCTAAGCTTTAAATGATGGTATCAGTATTCCCACAGGAAGCCAGATGTGCTTCCAAATACTGTTATACAATTAAACAGATATATGAACAATGCCATCTCCTTTTGGGGCTAATTTTTGCGTCTTTTTGGGGTACTTGCTCAATATGTTTTCTTCTTTTTTTTTAATGCTACATTAAGCACCAGCATCAGAAAAGATCATTTGCAGCCAATCTGCTGCCCAAGTTAAGGCTCTGTTCAATATTTCAGTGTTTCCAAAAATGACACACTGCTTGTTTGGCCCTGCCTGTAATCTTGTTTTCAATTTCTATCTGCCTTGGGCATCTTCCTCCTGCCACATATCCATATGAGCCTAACTGCACCACATGCAGTGCCAGATGCTAGAAATGCCATGATACCAAAGCATGTGACACAAGGATGATCTGCTCTTTCCCTTATAATTAAATGAGAAAACTGTGGGTATACTGTCTCCCGCTTGGCCCCATCACAAATGCAGCCAACAGATGCCAGCACACATGATTCATGTAAGTACAAAGGAAAGATATAAATACACCCCTTAAAAATCTTTTTCATCAAGGACTGGAACCGCATGAGGATGTTTAATTTACCTTGTGAAGAAAAACAAGTGGTAAGGTAAAAGAAAAGACACAGCAACACCTAAGGTAACCAGCACTCTGTGGCTTCTGTCCAAAACCATGTCACACACTGGCCCCATGCTTTAACACACCTGTCATTTCCTATTGTGAGCTTCCCAGGCACTGAGTTGGCGACAAGCCAGGATTAAACCTCTGGCAATTATTCACCCCAAGTCCATCAGCCTGTGCTCTGAAAACTCCTCAGACCCCTCAGACTCACCAGCAGCAGCCAATGTTTCCTTTGATAACTGCTACCTCCCAGCAAACGGAATGCAGAACAGACAGGCCATCTGAGAACACCGACTTTCATCTCTGAACTCCCTTACCACTAACAAGCTTCTCTCTAATAACCATATTAAACCCAACTATCATACATGGAAAGAAGGCTTTAAAAAAAAAAACCAAGTGCTGCAGACAAGGTCTGCAACATAAATTATAGACATGAGGACACTGTGGATAAATTACCAGTGATGCTGGGTACGAAGTGTAACAGTTTGGCTTAAGAGGATTAAGTACAAGAAGCCTTGAATTTGGCAACTTTACCCCAAATTCAGTCTGTGATTAGGCCTCTAGCTTTGATTCTATTGATTTATCCTTAATATTATCATCTAACCTTGCAAAATTATCTTTTCTTCTAGAATTGATGTAAACAAGTAATCATCAAAGCTGCATTATTCTTCAAACATTGAGTGCTAAAGCCTTGATGTTAGAGACTGAAAAATGATCACAGGAATTATGCAGCTACTAACAATTTTCCCAGATGTATACACTTCCTATGAAAGAAGGTTTCAAATTTTCAGGTGTGAATTAATGTTTTCAGGCAATTTATGTAGCATTTAATATCTCAAGTAATAATGTAATGCTTTCATAATTAGCCAGGCCCACCTCCTCTCATAAATGTATGTCTGACGTCTCTGTAAATTTATATCATCTGCTCTGGGTTCCCATGGAGTTCTTGGTTTCCTATCCCTTACTAGATAATCCAAAAGGAAGAAATCAAAAGAAAGAAGCAATCATAATTGACCTACATACCTTGGGGATGTGCAGCATTTTCATTTCCCTTCAGTCCATTCCTTGCCTTTATCCTCAGCCTTTAGCACTTACATTGATGACCATCTGGCACATGGACTTCACAGCCTGTATTTTTCAATGGCTTTGATGGCCTCCTTCCCAAACCAGCCTGCGACAAACATGTCTGAACAACCTCGTCGTAAAGGTCTGGTCCTAATAAACTGTAAGTTCCATGACAGCAAAAGCTACAGCTTGCTAATTTTTGCAGCTCCCACAGCATTTGGCAAAATGATCAGCACGTAATATACCACTGAGGCTTGAAAATGGAATATATCTGAGATTCTTACCACAGCATTCTCCCCTGCCTGGTCACAATCCTGCCATGTGTCTTCCTCCCCATCTCCAATCACATCTGCACTTCATTCTTATAAAAGATATTTAATAACCAAGTCTTTTATATTTCTTCCAGTCCATCATTGATCTTCCCACTGGCAGTATAATCCCTACTCAGTCCTGGACTACTGTTGAGTCACTTCTCTGCCAGCCCCATCACCACCATCAAAAGCCTCACCCTAGGACCTACTGGCAAGCTAATATCCAAATTAGTTTCCCACATATACATGTTCTTCCACTCTATTTTCTCTGTTTCTAGACTGATTGAGATGTCTAGAAAAGATGCAGAAATGGTGCAGTGCAGTCTCATCTTGGGGAACTCCAAACAGACTTATTTTCTATCACTCATCAACTCTTTTTTACTCCCAGGGATTTCCCAGAATTTCTCTCCTTAAGCCCACAACTCTTCACACTTCAAGCGTGTCAGATTTGCTAATGTTCTACTTCAAGAGGCTGATTTCACATGAAAGTTATATAAAATGGATACTATAAAACAATGAAATACATTCCATGCAGTTAAAATGGAAAAAAAAAAAAAAGCTTTTGAAATTCTCAATGCTCATTAATGTGAGAGCCCAATGAAATCTATTTTTGGTAAGGAGGGTTCAGTCATATGGCCAATCCACCCTTTGGAATGAGACTTTATTCCCAAAAAATGATTCATTTGAGAAGTTGAGCAAATATGTTACCTTTACTGAAAAAAGAAAAAGGTGGGGTGGGGAGCGCTGACATTACTGTCATCTGTCAAAGGATGAGACCACCATTTAAACTCTGAAGCAAAACCCAAAGTGGCGAAGTTTGACTGATTGCTCACCTGGGTAAGGGAGAGAGCTATGCTGGTTAGGCACAGTCTCACTGAATTAAGCAAACTGTTGATATTACATAGGATTTTAAGAAATACTGGTGGTGGAGGAGGAGATTGTGTTAGTTATAGAGGCAACAGTAGGTTTACATCAGTCTTAAAAGGTGGCTTATGTTGGATAAAGAAACATGCTGTGCTTGGTTACAGAAATAAGGTTTGGTTGATGTCAGCCTTTGACTCAAGTTCACTGGAGTGAGTTCACTGCTGAATGGTTGACTTTCAGAGCATGAGCCAACTGATTGGTTGGCTTTCAGAGGGGAATTCACAGAAGCAAACTCTCATTAATCAATTGGACAGGTTTAAAACCAGTACTGATGTTTGCTGGTTATCATGTCCGCTTTTTCCTGGGAGTGTGAAGCCTTTAAAATTTTTTCATACCTAAAAAATGTATTAGCTGTGGTAAATTTTGGTGCTGGTGGTACTTTTAAATTCCATCTAGCATAACATACTATTCCCTTGACTAAAATAGAAGACCTAAGTTGGCATGGAGGCTTGGTCTGATTTGCCAAAGTCTATCAGTTGGTTAATTATAACCTAGAGCAGCATATTGAGAGGACTATGAAATCTTATCCAGGCCCAGCAGATTAGAGTATCATCATTCATAAGCAATGTTTGTTATGGAGAGAAGAACTGAATGACAGTACCATGCCATGTCTTTTCTGATTCTGCCCTAGATCCAAAAGCCACTCAGAGTCTACAGTTGGCTAGGCTGGACTTCATGGATGGTTATGGAAGAGATTAATTTCAACAAGAATAATTGAACTGGCTGCCTTCTAAACAAATGGCATTTGAAAATGACAATGATTGGGATGGAATAGAGGGTATATGTGCTAAAGCCATAAGGACAGCATCAAAATTCAGTGAAATCTTAATAAATTGAAACAGAGTGAGAGAATAAATATGTATGTCCAAAGAGGTAAGGAAGAACAACCATTTATATCCAGGAAGAAGAAAAATTTAATTGACAAGCATGCCATTTTTAATAATAACTTTTTCTCTGAAAAAAGTATAAATTTAATTGAAATTTTATAAGAATGAATAAAATGTTTCCTAAGTTTAATTCTTTATGGGTATTAATTTAGCATTCAAAATATAATATTTTATTTTTTAAATTTTAGATATAAGACATCTTTGACTTCAAAAACAAAGAGGTCTTAGTCCAATAAATTAATATGCTTCATGAAAATACTATTGTTGCATACAGGAGAATTTACTTTCCTCTCAGGAAATTATATGTGCATTTTCCACTATTTTGAAAGCAACGCTCAAGATCTAAGGCTATGATAATTTCTGAATCAGGTGAAACACAAATTTGAATTGGACACTCGGTTGGAGTTTAAGAATATGTCACTTTTTTTTTTTAATTATTTATTTATTTATTTATTTATTTATGGCTGTGTTGGGTCTTCATTTCTGTGCGAGGTATTTCTCTAGTTGTGGCAAGCGGGGTCCACTCTTCATCGCGGTGCGCGGGCCTCTCACTGTCGCGGCCTCTCTTGTTGCGGAGCACAGGCTCCAGACGCGCAGGCTCAGTAATTGTGGCTCACGGGCCCAGCCGCTCTGCGGCATGTGGGATCTTCCCAGACCAGGGCTCGAACCCGCGTCCCCTGCATTGGCAGGCAGACTCTCAACCACTGCGCCACCAGGGAAGCCCAAGAATATGTCACTTTTTAGTGAGGGAGTCTGGCAAACCTTTCGAGATCTATATCTCAATTTATTTTTGCCATCCTCATCACCACATAAACAATAATTCTTAAGAAGTAATTTTTATAATTTTATTTTTTATTGTCCCCAAAAGGAAAAACATTACTGCTTAATAATAAAAATAAAGAGAAAATAGAGATTCTAAAGAACAGATGGAATTCATGAATTTAAAAGATTATAGAGGCCTCCAGAAGTATTTCTCACTATTTTCAAGGGCTTGCTCAATTTTAATTTCCCCTCAAATATCCAGGGTTGAATCATGTTTTAAAATTATACATCTCTAGTGTTTTCTGACAATATACCTTGATCTCTCTTATAGTCAGTATGTGAACCAGAACTGTGCTCGTGATGATCTTTCCAGCACAATGACAGTTCTTTATATTCCAAACAGTTAATCCAGCAGACACTAGTAAGCACTTAGCTCTATACAGTCTTCTACTAGATACAATGAGTGAAGAATAATCGACTATATAAGACTGTATAAAAAATTTACAGATGAGCAATAACAAAATATAGAATTTAATATCAACAGATAGTGCAAATTGGAAATGTAAAGGTTAAAAAATGCAACATCATTCACTAATGGTGTGACGGAGCAAATGTCTTAACTTCTCTGAAACTTATTCTCCATATTTCTAAAATGGTTACCTCATTGTGATTTTTATTATTTAATGTGATAATTCAGTTAGAGTACTTATTCAGTACTTAATGCATGACAAGCATTAGTAAATATGAGTAAAGACTTAGTAAGACTCAGTGTGGAAACCAGGGGTGGCTTCCTCAAGATGGTGAAATCTGAGCCAGCTCCCGAAGTAAAATGCAAAGAGGAAAACAGAATACATTCCAGGTAAGGACATGAGCAGAGAAATGGAAATGGAAATTTTCAAGAAAAGCATTTCATTATATTCATCCTGGAAATTATAAACTATTGTCTAATTCTCCATAAGATCATATTAACTTTCTTTTTAATAATAACATAGAAACTAAATTGAGAGAGATCTTGAAAGGACAGCCTATCTGTTAACTAGGCTTCAGACAGGCAGGATCATTTTTAAATTACTTATTTATTATTTGCTTGAGATGACAAAAAAAGAAAAATTATGGCAAATTACAAAATATGAAACCCTTTATTTCGTGGCAAGCCTATCTTCCACTTTAAGCTAAGACAATACGTTCTTGAAGTAACTGCCAAATGGATGTACTCTACAAGGGCACCAGTCCTTTCATCAACCTCCTTCCTTTCCCTGGAGCTGTCAGTTATCATTAATGTTCCTGACAGCCGTTTCATCCAAGGCACTTGCTGATGTGGAAGGTGTTACTCTTGAGTGTCTGATTTATGGATAGAGAACAATATTCAATATGAAAACTTCAATCAAGCAAATACCTGAAGAAAGATCCCCTGCCACAAACAACTTCTATTTGTCCACCTTAGTAGGTGGAGATATGAAGTATCTATTAGAGTGCATACATCATAAAAAGGGACTGGGTCACTTGTGAAAAAAAGTTTTTAATTAATAAATTTTCTAAAAAATAACCTTCAATAAAGTAGATTAATAAGATCTCCATAAACTTAGTATCTTTTTTAAAAACTTGTTTTCAAAAAATTTAATGTATCAAAGATGAATGCAGACATATTCTGTGCAGCAAAAACAGAATAGCTTTCATAGTCCAATATTCCCTCCAAAAGTAACTAGAAAATCCATATAAAATAGTTTTTAAAATATATCTGTTGGCATTGGAGAGTCTTTGGGGCATCCAGGAACTGAGGGTCAAGATCTCAGAAAGGAGAGAAATTCTTTGAGGTGAACCCAATACTCTATAAACATTTTCCCCTTGGGTCATTTGTTGAGTCTTAAGCAAGAGGGAAGAGGCTGAAGACAGAGGCTAAAAAATTTTGTAGAATGAAAATTCTAAGAGGCAAAGAAGCCAATGGAGCTTTTCTCATAGAACTAAGAAGATAAAAAATGCACTTTGGGGGCTTCCCTGGTGGCACAGTGGTTGAGAATCTGCCTGCCAATGCAGGGGACATGGGTTCGAGCCCTGGTCTGGGAAGATCCCACATGCTGCAGAGCAACTAGGCCCGTGAGCCACAACTACTGAGCCTGCGCATCTGGAGCTTGTGCTCCACAACAAGAGAGGTCACGATAGTGAGAGGCCCGCGCACCGCGATGAAGAGTGGCCCCCGCTTGCCGCAACTAGAGAAAGCCCTCGCACAGAAACGAAGACCCAACACAGCCATAAATAAATAAATAAATAAATAAAATTTTTTAAAAAAATGCACTTTGGGTCTGCTAAGGCAGCCAGAGGGGCCAGAGAAGCTGAGATCATCAACAGAAGGGAAGTATAAAGAAGTAAGCCCAAACTCACATAAGTTTTCCCCTCATAGCATTTACCAATTCTTAAATTACACAGGGAAAAGTAGATAAGAAGCAGAGCAAAAATCTACAGGAAACCTCAGTGGAGCTTTCTACAGTCTCACAGTGCAAATGAAATAAAAATTAGAGTTCAGGATCTGCCAGAAAGAACAGCCCTGGGAAATACCCTAGGCTCTCACTTGGGAACTTTTGAGTTCTATCTTCTGAGATGGGCAAATCTTAGATCTAGACTTAAAAAATCAAAACTGTAGCCTAGAATCACACTAATCCCTGATTAGAATAAGTGTTCTGACCCTTCTCTAGCTTCCTGATGGAGTATAGGGCAAATCATCTCTGGAGGAAGATAACATCATCCAAAGCCTCTCCAACTTATAGACAGGTACAGTTATAGATATAGATATAGATATAATGCCATCATTCCATTTAAAAAGTTATTAGGCATACAAAGAAACAGGACCAGGTGAAAAGCAGACAATAGAAACAGACCAACAGAAAAGAACTTGAAAAAAATGTATATATATATATATGTATAACCAAATCACTTTGCTGTACACCTGAAATTAACACAAAATTATAAATCAACTACACTCCAATATAAAATTAAAAAAAAGAAACAGAACCACAAATGAGGCCCAGTTATTATACACAAAATTTAAATTATGTATGCATGTTTAAGAAAATAGATAAGATGAAGAATTTCACCTGAGAAATAAAATCTACAAAAACAACCAATTATAAATTGTAAAACTGAAAAGTAAAATAATTGATATTAAAATGCAATCATTCTTTCAACAGCAAATTGGATACAAATAGAGAATTCATGAACAAAAAAAGATAGGTTATTATAAAATATCCAGACTCAAGAACAGGAAGAAATATGATACAAAAAGAGTATAAGAGACAGAGATATGAAGAAAAATCTAACATTCATATAACTGGAGACCTGGGATGGGAGGATGAAAGAATCAGACCAAAGCAACATTTGAAGGAATATGGTTGAGACAGATTTAAGACTTGTGAAAAACATCAATCCACAGTTTCATAACATTCTAAGAAACTCAAACAAACTAAACAAAAAGGAAAGCATTCTAAGCACATTTTAACTAAAACTCCTGAAAAAAATCATGATAAAGGGAAAGATACTAAAAATCAGCTGAAGAACAAAACACATTAGTTTTAAACGGGCTACAAATGAACAGCTAAGTTTGAAAAGAAATGATGGAAGCCAGAAAATAATAGGATAACTGCTGAAAGATTTTTTAAAATCCAATGTAGAATTATATGTCCAGAAAAAATGATCTTTAAAGACAAAGGTGTAAACCATAAACAAAATGAAAAGACAACCTACAGCCTGGGAGAAAATATTTGAAAAAGATGCTACTGACAAGGAATTAGTTTCCAAAATAGACAAACAGCTCATACAGTTTAATATATATAAAAACAACAACAACAACAACAATAAAAAAATGGGCAGGGGCTTCCCTGGTGGCACAGTGGTTGGGAGTCTGCCTGCCAATGGAGGGGACACGGGTTCGAGCCCTGGTCTGGGAGGATCCCACATGCCGCGGAGCAATTGGGCCCGTGAGCCACAATTACTGAGCCTGCGCGTCTGGAGCCTGTGCTCCGTAACAAGAGAGGCCGCAATAATGAGGGGCCTGTGCACCGCGATGAGGGGTGGCCCCCGTTTGCCACAACTGGAGAGGGCCCTCGCGCGGAAGCGAAGACCCAACACAGCCATAAATAAATAAATAAATAAATAAAAATTGTATAACTTTAAAAAAAAAAAAAACCAGATTTATTAAAAAAAAAAAAAATGGGCAGAAGACCTAAATAGACATTTCTCCAAAGAAGACATACAGATGACCAACAGGCACATCAAAAGATGCTCAACATCACTAACTAAGGCAAGCACTAGGACACATTGATATTCAGGGTCAAGGTGAAAATGAAGGAACCATAAAAGAAACTAAGAAGGAATGATGGAGAGGTAGGAGGAAAACTAAGAGTGTGTTAGATTTCTGGAAGCTAATGAAGAAAAACTGGATAAGGAGGAGCTATAAAAACTTCATTCCAGGGGCTTCCCTGGTGGCACAGTGGTTCACAATCTGCCTGCCAATGCAGGGGACACAGGTTCGAGCTCTGGTGCAGGAAGATCCCACATGCCACGGAGCAACTAAGCCCACGTGCCACAACTACTGAAGCCTGCATGCCTAGAGCCAATGCTCTGCAACGAGAAGCCACCGCAATGAGAAGTCCACACACCACAACGGAGAGTAGAGACACAACTAGAGAAAGCCCATGTGCAGAAACGAAGACCCAATGCAGCCAAAAATGAATAAATTAATTAATTTAAAAAAAACCCACCCTTCAATACAAGCATCTGACAAGGGATTAACCTCCAAAATATACAAACAGCTCACGCAGCTCAATATCAAAAAAACAAACAACCCAATCAAAAAATGGGCAGAAGATCTAAACAGTCATTTCTCTAAAGAAGACATACAGATGGCCAAGAGGCACATGAAAAGATGCTCAACATTGCTAATTACTAGAGAAATGCAAATCAAAACTACAATGAGGCATCACCTCACACCAGTCAGAATGGCCACAACTAACAAGTCTACATATAATAAATGCTGGAGAGGGTGTGGAGAAAGAGGAACCCTCTTACACTGTTTGTGGGAATGTAAACTGGCCCAGCCACGATGGAGAACAATTTGGATGTTCCTTAAAAAACTGAAAGAGTTACCATATGATTCTGCAATCCCACTCCTGGACATATATCCAGAGAAAACTCTAATTTGAAAAGATACATGCACCCCAGTGTTCATAGCAGCATTATTTACAACAGCCAAAGCATGGAAGTAACCAAAATGTCCACTGACAGATAAATGGATAAAGAAGATGTGATATATATATATATATATATATATATATATATATACATATATATATATATATACATAAAAATAATGGACTATTACTCAGCCATAAAAAAAGAATGAGACTCCCTCTTGCGAGAGCAGTGGAATCACCATTAACTGTTGAACAATCATCGACAGGAAGACACTGGAACTCACCAAAAAAGATACCCCACATCCAAAGACAAAGGAGAAGCTGCAATGAGACAGTAGGAGGGGAGCAATCACAATATAATCAAATCCCATACCTGCTGGGTGGGTGACTCACAAACTGGAGAACAATTATAGCACAGAAGTCCACCCACTGGAGTGAAGGTTCTGAGCCCCACGTCAGGCTTCCCAACCTGGGGGTGCAGCAACAGGAAGAAGAATTCCCAAAGAATCAGACTTTGAAGGCTAGCAGATTTGACTGCAGGACTTCAACAGGACTGGGAGTAACAGAGACGCCACTCTTGGAGGGCACACAGAAAGTAGTGTGCACATCAGGAACCGGAGGAAGGAGAAGTGACCCCATAGGACACTGAACCAGACCGACCTGCTACCGTTGGAGGGTCTCCTGCAGAGGCGGGGGGTGGCTGTGGCTCACCATGGGGACAAGAACACACGCAGCAGAAGTTCTGAAAGTACTCCTAGGCATAAGCCCTCCAAGAGTCCACCATTAGTCCCACCAAAGAGCCTGTAGCCTCCAGTGCTGGGTTGCCTCAGGCCTAATAACCAACAGAGAGGGAACCCAGTGCCACCCACGAGCAGACAAGGGGATTAAAGTTTTCCTGAGCTCTGTCCACCAGAGCAACACCCAGCTCTACACACCACCAGTCCCTCCCATCAGGAAGCTTGCATAAGCCTCTTAGAGAGCCTCATCCACCAGAGGGTAGACATCAGAAGCAAGAAGAACTACAGTCTTGCATCCTGTGAAACAAAAACCACATTCACAGAAAAACAGACAAAATGAAAAGGCAGAGGATTATGTACCAGATAAAGAAACAAGATAAAGCCCCAGATAAACGACTAAACCAAGTGGAGATAGGCAAGCTTCCAGAAAAGGAATTCAGAATAATGATAGTGAAGATGATCCAGGACCTTGGAAAAAGAACGGAGGCAAAGATAGAGAAGATGCAAGAAATGTTTAACAAGACCTGGGAGAATTAAAGAACAAACAGAGATGAACAATACAGTAATTGAAATGAAAAATACACTAGAAGGAATCAATAACAGAATAACTGAAGCAGAAGAACAGATAAGTGACCTAGAAGACAGAATGGTGGAATTCACTGCCATGGAACAGAATAAAGAAAAAGAATGAAAAGAAATGAAAACAGCATAAGACACCTCCAGGACAACATTAAACACACAAATATTCACATTATAGAGGTCCCAGAAGGAGACGAGAGAGAAAGGACTCAAGAAAATATTTGAAGCGATTATAGTTGAAAACTTCCCTAACATAGGAAAGGAAATAGCCACCCAAGTCCAAGAAGTGCAGAGTGTCCCACACAGGATAAACCCAAGGAGAAAAACGCCGAGACAAATAGTAATCAAGCTGACAAAAATAAAAAACAAGGAAAAATTATTAAAAGCAACAAGGGAAAAATGACATACAAGGGAACTCCCATAAGGTTAACAGCTGATTTTTCAGAAGAAACTATGCAAGCCAGAAGGGAGTGGCACAATATATTTAAAGTGATGAAAGGGAAGAACCTACAACCAAGAGTACTCTATCCGGCAAAGATCTCATTCCAGTTCAATGGAGAAATCAAAAGCTTTACAGACAAGCAAAAGCTAATAGAATTCAGCACTACCAACTAGCTCTACAACAAATGCTAAAGGAAATTCTCTAAGTGGGAAACACAAGAGAAGAAAAGGATCTACAAAAACAAACCCCCCAAAATTAAGAAAATGGTAATAAGAACATACATATCGATAATTACCTTAAATGTGAATAGATTAAATGCTCCAACCAAAAGACACAGGCTCGCTGAATGGATACAAAGACAAGACACATATATATGCCGTCTACGAGAGGTCCACTTCAGACCTAGGGACACATACAGACTGAAAGTGAGGGGATGGAAAAAGATATTCCATGCAAATGGAAATCAAAAAAAAGCTGAAGTAGCAATACTCATATCAGATAAATTAGACTTTAAAATAAAGAATGTTACAAGAGACAAGGAAGGACACTACATAATGGTCAAGGGATCAATCCAAGAAGATGTAACAATTCTAAAAATATATGCACCCAACATAGGAGCACCTCAATACATAAGGCAAATACTAACAGCTATAAAAGAGGAAATCAACAGTAACACAATAATAGTGGGGGATTTTAACACCTCACTTACACCAATGGACAGATCATCCAAACAGAAAATTAAAAAGGAAACACAAGCTTTAAATGACACAATAGTCCAGACAGACTTAGTTGATATTTATAGGACATTCCATCTGAAAACAGCAGGTTACACTTGCTTCGCAAGTGCACACAGAATATTCTCCAAGATAGATCACATCTTGGGTCACAAATCAAGCCTCAGTAAATTTAAGAACACTGAAATCATATCAAACATCTTTTCCAACTGCAGCGTTATGAGATTAGAAATAAATTACAGGGAAAAAACAGTAAAAGAACACAAACACCTGGAGGCTAAACAATACATTACTAAATAACCAAGAGATCACTGAAGAAATCAAAGAGGAAATCAAAACATATCTAGAGACAAATGACAATGAAAACACAATGATCCAAAACCTATGGGATGCAGCAAAAGCAGTTCTAAGAGGGGAGTTTACAGCGATACAATCCTACCTCAAGAAACAAAAAAATATCTCAAATAAACAATCTAACCTTACATCTAAAGGAACTAGAGAAAGAAGAACAAACAAAACCCACAGTTAGCAGAAGGAAAGAAGTCATAAAGATCAGAGCAGAAATAAATGAAATAGAAACAAACAAAACAATAGCAAATATGAATAAAACTAAAAGCTGGGTCTTTGAGAAGATAAACAAAATTGATAAACCTTTAGCTAGACTCAGCAAGAAAAAGAGGGAGAACACTCAAATCAATATAATTAGAAATGAAAAAGAAGTTACAACAGACACCACAGAAATACAAAGCATCCTAAGAGACTACTACAAGCAACTCTATGCCAAGAAAATGGACAACCTGGAAGAAATGGACAAATTCTTAGAAAGGTATAAACTTCCAAGACTGAACCAGGGAGAAATCGAAAATATGAACAGACCAATCACAAGCACTGAAATTGAAACTGTGATTAAAAATCTTCCAACAAACAAAAGTCCAGGACCACATGGCTTCACAGGTGAATACTATCAAACATTTAGAGAGGAGCTAACACCCATCCGTCTCAAACTCTTCCAAAAAATTGCAGCTGAGGAACACTCCCAAACTCATTCTACAAGGCCACCATCACCCTGATAACAAAACCCTACAAAGATACTACAAAAAAAGAAAATTACAGACCAATATCACTGATGAATATAGATGCAAAAATCCTCAACAAAATACTAGCAAACAGAATCCAACAGCACATTAAAAGGATCATACACCATGATCAAATGGGATTTATCCCAGGGCCACAAGAATTCTTCAATATACGCAAATCAGTCAATGTGATACACCATATTAACAAATTGAAGAAGAAAAACCATATGATCATCTCAATAGATGCAGAAAAAGCTTCTGACAAAATTCAACACCCATTTATGATAAAAACTCTCCAGAAAGTGAGCACAGAGGGAAACTCCCTCAACATAATAAAGGCCATATATGACAAATCCACAGCAAACATCATCCTCAATGGTGAAAAACTGAAATCATTTCCTCTAAGATCAGGAACAAGACAAGGATGTCCACTCTCGCCACTATTATTCAACATAGTTTTGGAAGTCCTAGCCACAGCAATCAGAGAAGAAAAAGAAACAAAATGAATACAAATTGGAAAAGAAGTAAAACTGTCACTGTTTGCAGATGACATAATACTATACATGGATAATCCTAAAGATGCCACCAGAAAACTACTAGAGCTCATCAATGAATTTGGTAAAGTTGGAGGATACAAAATTAATGCACAGAAATCTTTTGCATTCCTATACACTAACAATGAAAGATCAGAAAGAAAAATTAAGGAAACACTCCCATTCACCATTGAAACAAAAAGAATAAAATACCTAGGAATAAACCTACCTAAGGAGACAAAAGACCTGTATGCAGAAAACTATAAGACACTGATGAAAGAAATCAAAGATGACACAAACAGATGGAGAGATATACCATGTTCTTGGATTGGAAGAATCAATATTGTGAAAACGACTATACTACCCAAAGCAATCTACAGATTCAATGCAATCCCTATCAAATTACCAGTGGCATTTTTTACAGAGCTAGAACAAAAAAATTTACAATTTGTATGGAAACACAAAAGACCCCGAATAGCCAAAGCAATCTGGAGGGAAAAAAACGGAGCTGGAGGAATCAGACTCCTTGACTTCAGACTATACTACAAAGCTACAGTAATCAACACAGTATGGTACTGGCACAAAAAACAGAAATATAGATCAATGCAACAGGATAGAAAGCCCAGAGATAAACTCACAGACCTATGGTCTACTAATCCATGACAAAGGAGGCAAGGGTATACAATGGAGAAAATACAGTCTCTTCAATAAGTGGTGCTGGGGAAACTAGACAGCTACATGTAAAAGAATGAAATTACAACACTCCCTAACACCATACACAAAAATAAACTGCAAATGGATTAGAGACCTAAATGTAAGACTGGACACTATAAAACTCTCAGAGCAAAACATAGGTCAGAACACTGTTTGATATAAATCACAGCAAGATCTTTTTTGACCCACCTCCTAGAGTAATGGAAATGAAAACATAAATGAGCAAATGGGACCTAATGAAACTTAAAAGCTTTTGCACAGCAAAGGAAACTATATTTATTTATTTGTTTGTTTTTTTATTTGTTTGTTTATTTTTGGTTGTATTGGGTCTTTGTTGCTGCATGCAGACTTTCTCTAGTTGAGTCAAGTGGGGGCTACTCTTCGTTGCGGTGTGCAGGCTTCTCATTGCGGTGGCTTCTCTTGCTGCTGAGCAAGGGCTCTAGGTACACGGGCTTCAGTAGTTGTGGCACGCAGGCTCAGTAGTTATGGCTCACATGCTCTAGAGCGCATGCTCAGTAGTTGTGGTGCACAGGCTCAGTTGTTCCGTGGCGTGTTGGATCTTCCCGGACCAGGACTCAAATCTGTGTCCCCTGCATTGGCAGGTGGATTCTTAACCACTGCGCCACCAGGGAAGCCCCCACACACACTGTTTTTTTTTGTTTTTTTTTTACAGAAACTTTATTTTTTAATTTATTTTATCTTTTTCAATTTTGAAAAATGGTTATAGATAAAGGTGTAATATATAATTTTTAGGAAATATGCAATGAGGTAATAAGGAGTAAAGAGCTTCATATCTGCTTCTTACTCTAAAATAGTTCAAAAGAATTATATATAATCAGAGACAGGGAGAGTATGTGATAAAATGCTATCATTTAGGGAATCTGAATAAAGGATATAAAGATACTTTTTATATCATTTTTGCAACTTTTCTGTTAACCTAAACTTACTTTTCTGTTAACCTAACCTTACTTACTTGAGACAATAAAAGATGAGAGCATAAAGCATCTCTCTCCATTACATCATGTTTTCTATTTTCAAAAACTGCAGAAAAAGTGAAGCTAAATAGAGAACTTTCCAGATAAGGAAAAACTAAAAAATTCTGTCCATAGAAGGTCCACAGTAAAAGAAATGCTAAAGGGAGTTCTTTAGGAAGAAGAAAATAATCCCAAATGGACACTTGGAAGAGCAAGAAGTATTGAAGAGCAAAGGAAAAGGTAAAAAAGTTGGTAAATGAAAGTGAATATTGACTGTATAAAACATCAATGGTTACATCTTCTCGGATTTAAAATACACGTGGAAATAAAATACAAAACATCAGTAACACAAAGGGTAGGACTGGATGAGGAGAATTAACAAGAGCTAAAGTACTATAAGAGTCTAAGCTCACTTGAGAAGTAACAAAGTACTAATTTTCATTAGTATCTCATAAGTAATAGATGCATGCTGTAATCTTCAGGATAACCACTTAGAAGAATAGTAAAAGAATTTATAGCACATAGCTAATAGGTGGAGAAACTGGAATCATTTTTTTAAATACTTCAGTAATCAAAAAAAAAAAAAGACAAAAAGAGGAAAAGGAACATAAAACAGAGAGGATAAGTAAAACAAAAATTTGGGTTGGCCAAAAAGTTCATTTGGTTTTAAGTAAAAATAAAAGACAGATTTTTTATTTTCACCAAGAACTTTATTGAACAACGTATTCATTAACCGAACGAATTTTTTTGGCCAACCCAATAGTAAGATGGTGGAGTTAAAATCTTAATATATTACTATATATTAGTGATTGCATTAAGTATGAATGGATTAAATATTCCAATTAGAAGTCAAAGACTGACAGACTGAGTCCTAGAAAAATGGTATTCTGTTTATAAGAAGTACAACTAAATATAAGGACATGGGACGTTGGGAAAGTAAAAGGATGGAAAAATTATGTACTATGCAAGAACTAATATTTTAAAAGCTGGTGTGGTCATACTAATATCATAAAAATACACTTCAAGGCAAGAAGCATTAGAAGAGATAAAGAAGGATTCTCCTAAAGGTAAAGGGGAAGATAAAATAACCTTTAAATGTGCATTTTCCTAATAGTATAGCTTTAAAATATATAAAGCAAAATTTAACAGAACTAAAGAGTGAAATGTGAATATATCCACCATCAGAGTGGGAAATTTTAATACACCTCTCTCAGAAGTTGACAGACTAAATAAAGCTGGACAATACAATTAACTGGTTTTATCTTATTTTCATGAATACTTAAACCAAGAAGAGAAAACAGAAACTTTTTTCAAGTGCAATGAAATATTTATCAAGATTGACCCATGGTAAAGCAATTCTCAACTAATTTCAAAGGACTGAAATCATTCAAGAAAATTAGCCTAGAAATCAGTAGCAGAAGTATAATTAGAAAATCCCCAACTATTTGGAAACTAAGTAACTCATGGGTCAAAGAAATAATCACAATGGAAATTAGATAATATTTTTTAAATAATGACAATTAAAACACAATATATCCAATCTTGTAGAATCCAGCTAAAACTGTAATTATAGGGAAAATTTTAGCCTATGATTAATATTTTAGGAAAGAAGAAAGACTGAAAGCAATGCTGAAAATATCTCAGTGAGTTAGAAAAATAACAACAAATTAAATTCAAATGAAAGTAGAAGGAAAAAAATTATAAAGAGTAGAAATAAATGAAGTAGAAAATATGCACAGTATAGAAAATTAACAAAGACAATATGATTCTTAAAAAAAAATAAAATTATAAACTCCTACCAAAAGAGATCAAGAAAAGAGAGGGAAGGTACAAATGACCAATATCAGGGATACAAAATGGGATATCACTACAGACACTCTGGACATTAAAAAGAAAATAAGAAGTCATCATAAATAACTGCTAATAAATTTGAAAATACATATAAAATAAACAAATTCCTAGATAAATACAACTTACAAAAATTAACACAAGAAGAAATTAAAAATTAGAATATTACTATACTAGAAAATAAATGGAATCTGTAATAAAAAACGTAACCACCACAAAACAATCTCCAGATCCAGATGGCTTCACCAGTGAATTCCTCCACATACTAAGAAAGATGTAAAACCAATCTTACACGAATTTTACCAGAGAACAGAGTAAGAGGAAACACTTTTTAACTCATTTTATAAAGCTAGCATAATATTTATACCAAAACCTGGCAAATGAAATTCAAGAAGGAAATGTATATGTCAATTTCTCTCATGAACATAGACATAAAAATCTTAGACAAAGTATTAGTAAATCAAATCCAGTAGTACATAAAAAACCATAACCAATTAGAATTTATTCAAGAAATACAAGGTTGGTTTAAACAAACTAAATTTAATCAGTGTATTCATCACCTTAACTAGGTAAAGGAGAAACATTATATAAATACATAGAAGAAAAAATATTTGATAAAATTCAATACCCATTTAGATCAAAAAAAAAAAAAAAAAACTCTTGGCAAGTTAGGAATAAATAGGAACTTCCTAAATCCAATAAGATACTTACAGAAACCCTATTGGAAACATCATGCTGAAATTTGAAAGTTTCCCCCATCCCCACTTTGTAGACCAGGAATAAGACAAGAACACCTTCTATCACCACTTCTACTCAACATAGTAAATTTTGAAATTGAAAAATTGTACTATACATATATATATATATATATATATATATATAATACACACACACACAGACATTTATAATTTTAATATTATATAAATTATAAATACAAAAAAGAAAAATTATCATTATTTACAGATGACATGACTGCATATAAAAAAATCCAAAAGATTGTTCAGAAATCTATTAGAGTTATTAAGAGAATTTAGCAAGGAATCTGTATAAGATTAACATGCAAAAATAAATGTACCTATATACTAAAACAAGCTATTAAAAATAAATTTTTAAAGATACTATTTCTTAAAGCATCTAATACCTAAGTATAAATCCAATAATAGATATTCAAGACTTGAACACAAAAACATAAACAGATATTTTTAAAGATCTATATAATAAAGAGAAATACCATGTTTTCATATTTGAAGACTCAGTATTGTTAGAATGTCAGTTTCCCCAACATTGACACATGTATTAAATGCAGCCTCAAAATCCCAGAAGGTTTTAAAGAGGAGGTGTGGAATAAGCTGATTCTTTAAATTTTCATGGAAACTCAAAGGACCAAGTAGAGTCCTTTCTTAAAGAATATTGAAGAACAATAGAGCTGGAGAACTTACTACACTGTTATCAAGACTCAAGATATAAAGCTCCAGTACTTAGATACTGTATTTAGAACACAGACCAATAGAACAAAAGTGGGTCCAGAAAGAGATTCAGCCTTCTTGATGAAGGAAACACTGTGATATAGGGAAAAGAAATGTTTTTTCAATAAAGGGTGTTCTGTTAATTATATACTTGCATAAAAACTGAATAAATTTTGACTCCATCTACATCTATTGATATAAATATCAATTCTACATAGAATGTAGATCTAAATGTAGAACATCAAACAATAAAACTTTTAGAAAATGAATAAAGATAATATTCTTATCTTGTGGTAAGCAAAGATTTTTCAAATAGGACATAAAAAGCACTAAGCATAGAGTAAAAGATTAATAGATTGCGCTACATTAAAAAAGTGAAATTCTGTGCATCCAAAGATACTATTATGACAATAGAAGATCATGCAACAAAGTGAAAGGAGACATTTACAACTGCATATCAATCAAACAATTCATATGCAGAATTTAAAGGAACTACAGATCAATGAGAGAAAACAACTTATTAGGATAATGGACACTGCACAGAAGAGGTTCTCCAAAAGGCCAATAAACATATGAAAAGTTGTTCAACTTCATTAGTCTCCAAGGATATGTTACTTAAAACCATAATGAGATTTCATTATACAAGACCAGAATAGCTATTATTAAATGACTAACAATACCACGTGTTGGCAAGGATGGGAAGCACCTCGAACTCTTGGTACACTAATAGAGATGGAGTAAATTGGTACAACCATTTTGGAAAACAATTCACTGCTATCTACAACAACTGGACATATGCATTTCCTGTGACTTAGAAATTCCACCCCTAGATAGATACATATGTGTATATATATACTCAACAAAAGACTTACAAGAATACCTTATATGAACATACATGAGTGTTCACAGCAGCACTATTTGTGATAGTCAAAAATTGGAAACAACCCAAATGTTCATAATAAGCAAACAAATATGACAAATTCTGTTATATTCATACAATATTAAACAGCTGTGAAAATGAATAAATTACTGCCACGACAACAACATGAAAGAGTTTTCCAAACATAATGTTGAGTGAAAGATGTCAGACAAAAGGGAGGACATATTATATGATTCCTTTTATATAAAATTCAAAACAGACAGAACTTAGAGATGGTTATAGAAGCCAGGATATTACTTACCTTTGGGAAAGAAGAGTAATAACTGGGAAAGAGCACAAGAAGTGTCTCTGGGTGCTGGTAATTTTCTGCTTCATGATCTGGGGAGTAGTTACACAAGTATATTTACTTCATAAAAAATTATCAATTTAGGATTTATGCACTTTTCCTTATGTGTGTTATCTTCAATAAACAGTTTAAAAAGTAAAAAATGAATGTGAAATGCATGAAGTCTGACATTAAAGAGAGACTGACTCCTATTAGCAAGAGACATTAAGAATAAGCCTACAATGTAATTTAGCATTCACAAAAAGAACACTACTGTTATAGGCTGCATAAAAAAGGCATTCTGTTATAGTCAAGGGGACTAGAACACCTCTCTAAAGATTAATGGAAGTACTCCAGAAGATTGCATTCAGATTAGGATATCACTATACCACAAAAGAGAGTGCACAGAAAGATCTTTTTTTTAAGTTCAGAGGAAATAAGTTTTTGATACAAAAACTTACAAAAAACTATCAAAGTAATTTTTCTATTGGAAGAAAATCTTGCCAAAAGAAGAAATAAAACAAATTCACTACAGATAAGAATAGCATGGACTTATAGCCATGATCAATCTTCCTCTTTCCTCTGCTTTCTCTCCAATCCTATCCTCCCCCCAATAACTATATCAGTGACATTATTACCACTGTTGTGTTGCCTCACCTTCCCCCAGATAGCCTCTCTTTGAGAAGTGGGAAACAAAAGTTTTAAATAAACACAAGATTTCTTGGTCACCACTGCTCAAAGTGGTCCTTCTTACAAAGGTTATGTTCATCAACCAAGTCTTTAGAAAACTGGTTAGAGAGCATATACATAACATGAAAGTTTGCATTTATTTTTATTTTATTTATTTTACCTCATCTCCACATCTGGCAGCAAATATGTCTATACTTTTATATACCTGCCTTTCATTGGCCAGAATATCTCTGTAGATACAATTTTGCTTAAATCTCTCTTATGCTACCCTGAAAAAACAAAAGCAAAAGCAAGCTTATTGAGCTGGTAGAGTGAGTTCCCTTGCAAATCCCCATCCCTCCTTTACTCCAAACACTTAATAATAGCTTAAATTTTTTCAATGTTTTTAAAAGACATAGGTACAATGAAAAATAATATAAGTATCTTCATGGTTCAGATATAGAAAGAAATCCACAATAATGAAAATGAGTTGCAGCTCTAAGCATGCTATGCACCAGGAAAAAAAAAAAAAAGTGTTGGTCTCTGGAAGGTCCACTGCTGCAGGAGAATAAGGACAAAACACTCCATGTGTGTCAGCCCACATTCAGGCTCAAATGTTGAAAATATGTGCTGGAAAAAGGTTATTCCTATCTGTGAACAGAGGCTGAAATGAAAAGCTGTTACCCTTGAATCACAAGAAAAAATGAAGACTTCTAGGACTGGATGTACAATATCCCCGGGCCAATGTAAGAAATATTTTTGAACTGGGAACTCTGAGAATCCAAAGGGAAGCAATGCCAAATCACCAAGTACAAGGATGGTGTCAGGAGAGAAAAGAGAATCTCTTACTTAAGATGAACTTGAAAGTTAGAATTTAAACCCTCACAAAGAAAGCCAACCCATTAAATGAAAGCCCACAAACTCAACAAAAGGGAGTATTGATTCTCAAAGAAATGGAAACAATAAAGCATATGAAAAGTTTTAAAAATAAGTATTTTAATATCCTCAAACTGATAAAAGAAGAAAATGTTTCCATTATAAAAAACTAGGGGATTATGGAAAAAAGTAGGTAGATAAGAAATAAAAACAGCTTGATACGATAAAATTATAAATGCTAGAAATGAATATATATATATATATATATATATATATATATATATATATATCTCAAGGAAAGAATTTAGAAAACATAAAACTTTAGACTGAATCCAGTTAAAGAATTAGTTATTGAACCACTGCTGGGGAATGTACCCTTGAATCTCTGTACTCCCCAAGGTTTCTCTCCCTTGGACTTCTGGCTTTTTCATTTTACATGCTCTCCTTTGCAATCACACCCTCTTCAGAAGTTTTTAAAGTTCTGCTGATGAGTTTCAAAATTTTATCTCCAGAAAAGACCTCTACCTAATAGAGAGAGAGAGAGAATATAGAGATATATAAGATAATACAACCAGGTGCCTGATGGACACATTCATCTGGACGGGCTTTAGGTACCACAAATTCAACATATCCCAACTCAGCTCATTAACTTCTCTCTCCACTTATAATCCGCTTTTTTGCTCCATATTGTCTATGTCAGTAATTAACACTACTGTTTATCTACTTATCCAAGTCAGGAACCTGAGAGCCATCTGTGACTACATTTTCTCCACCACCTCCTACGAGTAGTATTTCTGAACTCTATCCTCATTGCTCCATCCTAATGTGAACCCTCCTCATCTTTTACTGGACCCCTTTAATTTCAATAGCTCTTTAGTGATCCCTTGCCTTTAGTTTGGGACTTCTGCGAACTTTTTCCCTCCAAGACAGCTGCTAGAGAAGTAATCTCCAGTGAAGTAAAAATATAACATTGACTGCTTTACTTCTCTTTATAAAACTCTTCAATGTCTTTCCATTAACTCAAAGTAAAGCGTGGTTTAGCACATGTTCAAATGAGGAAAGGTATCCTAAGAGTAAGAAAAGGTATAACTTCACTTATTTGTTCCTTCAAGGCAGAGACTATCTTTCTTATCTTTGGAGTGATACCATTTGTGGCACAGCATTAAATGTTTAATGGATAATTTTGTGAATGAATAAATGACTGAATATAGAAATAAGGTTAAAATTCAGGCAGCTTTGCTTTCTGTGGTCCTGTCTATGTAAGCTCTACTCCCTGCCTCTCTAGCATTTAAGAGCGACAGTTTGAAGTTTACATGACTATAAAACTAAAGATCAAATACAACACAAATAGAGAGGCTGTGTTTGGCTGAAGTTGTGAAGAACAGTGAGATTAGGAACTTAGGTTGCAGAGAGACAGACCTGGGTTTAAATTTCAATTTCATCATTTAATAGCTGTGTGAATTTGAACAAGTGGCTTATTCTCTCTAGATCTTAATTTCCTCATCCATAAAAATGGAGACAATGATAGTACCTCCTTCTTGTATGGATGAAATGAAGTGATGCATGTAAATTATTTAGCAGGCCCAAGTTCCCAGTAAATGTTCAATAAATGTTAGTTTCTATTACTTTCATTATCCAATATTTGCTAGGTATCTCTTGGGTGGTTTTTTCTCAGAACACTGGAATCACTGGCTGGTACTAGGCAAGGAAGCTCTGCCACAGAAATACCTTCAGACAAACTAGGAAGCCTTTAGAATTGTTTTGAGAATGACCACTTTTCAATTCTTTGTTGTTTTTGTAATTGTTAATTGTAATTAACAGTATCTTACAGAGTTTCACAGGTTATCAGCTCCTTGTATCTCCACCCATTTCTAACCCATAGGAAATGCTTGCCAAGATACTTCACTGAAAATGGCTTTTCTTTTAAACAACATTGATTTATAGAGACAACTTTAAACAGTAAGGCATCTGATTATATGGTTCATGTTATTTTACATCTATCAAGATTATCAAATCCCAGAAGCTTAGAGGAGGGGCCTCATGGAGTCTGAGGAAGGGACTCTACCTGACGTGTGCTCTACCTGGGAAGGGGCACAATAAAGCTAGTCCTGAGAATGCTAGAAGAAGCTGGAAACTGGAATCAACTGACTTTTTCAGGGCAAGAGGTCACTGTTGAAGCGATACTGACAGGAATAATGAGCAACACAGGAAGAAGTCCCTTCACCTCCTGCTGCCTTCCAGTCTCTCTCTGCAGCCCCCTATTGGTAGAATATAACAGGAAGCCAGCTGGGCAAGGAGGAATATGGTTAGCAAAATCCCAGCCCCAGAAACAAGGTAGAGAAGGGTGGGTTTGGCACTAAGAAACAGTAGCTGATTAACTGCACAGACAGGTAGGCTAGGTTATACCGTCCTGACAACCTAAAATATCTAACACAATAAAAGTGTATTTCCTGCCCATTCTCCATGTCCAGTGCAGGTCAGCAAGGGGGTCAGGCTTATGGAAGTTTCCATAACCATCAGAGCAGTGGGAAAGGTGTACAAATCATACTCTTGCTTTTAATGCTTCTGCTCAGAAATGCTACATGTCACTTTGTTGGTCATGTTTTGTTGGCCAAAGCAGGTCACATGACCATACCGAATTTCAGAGGGTATAGGAAGTGCCATCCAACTATATGCCCAAAAGGCCAAGAAAATTAATAAAAATGGTCCATTCATGGGACTAGTAATGAGAATGTGTCATAAACCAAGAATTACAATTAATCCAATCCTTGGCACCTGAAGTAAATACACACATACACATATATATACACACACACTTTATATATATGCACACACTTTAACACCTTGTCACGCTACACCTAAGTGTTTTGTGGGAGTCACAGTGAGACAAACACAGTCTCCAAAACAGTTAATTACTTAGATTGTGTATCTGCAACATTACATTTAAAATTCTGTCCCCTAGACTGCAGCACTAGAGAAAGACATGTTGATAATTTTAAAGACATTTATATCAGATTTAAAGAAAACAGTGTGACAATGCTAGAAGGATTGTCTTTGACACAGAAAAATCCGAGTCCCAATGTTGGGCCCCTTTGCAGGGCTGCAGTGAATGAGGCTGAATTAGGCCAATAATTCAAATTGGTTTAATTTCAAGTGCCAATTTCTACTGCTTAGCAGTGGTTACTGGGTGGTGGATCAGCCAGCCTCCTTACCTAACCCTCCTACCTTATTTCCCCCAACTGTGGCCATGAGTTGCTTCTTGAATCTCCAAGAGGCCACACTTTTCTAATTGGTTATGTCCAGTAATCTTATTTCACCTTTATCTTTAATGAGACAAGAGTCACTCATTTGAATCTCCAAATCTCTCCTCTGTGTAATTAATTTTTGAGGCACAGATTTGCATTTTTCTTCTCCAAACACTTTCGAGTTTGGCCTGTATCCTTGAAGCAGTCAGGTACACAGAATGGAAGACAGTACATACCTGCCAGCTTTACACTTCTAAAAATAAGTCTCTTAGAAGAGGCAGAAAGAAATGTGGAAAGGCTTTCATTTTCCAATCACGAGGTCTACTGTCCCACCCCCTTCTACTTTTTAGCCAGCATATAGACAATAAGACAATCTGGACGAGCCAAGGTCTAGCTCAGGCAAGTGTGTTTGTTAGCACAGAACCTGCGAACGAGCAGTCAGATAGTCATGGTGTGCCAAAACACCTCGAAATGGCCCTCTCTCAAGCTCACAGTGTTAAACCCTCAAATCCTATCCTGAGCCGATATGTAGACTTGAAAGAGAAAGAAGACTTTATGGAGGAGGGGATGTAATGACTAGAGGGACCTCAGCACTTCCTGGCATCCCCCCAACTCCACCCCTAGTAAAGCCAGATCACTGTAGTAGTCAGGTTTCTTTTTAGATGCCTATTTTAGAGGCATTTGTTCCATGGCACCATCTCTTTTCAATTAATCATCTTCCCCACACAGCATCAGCAGGTGTGGTTTGGGTGCTGTGTTTAGACAGACTCTGGAAACTCCAGGTGCCAGAAACCCAGTTAAAAATGCTTAAGCAGAACAAGTCCATTTTGACTCACAAACCTGAAAGTTCATCTGGCATGACTGGACCCAAAGGTTCAACAATGTATTCAGAAAACTGGCTTTGCTCCTCTCAGACCTGCTCTCCTCTTCTTGGCCTCATGCTCAGACAGGCTCTTCTTCCAATATAGTGGCAAAATTAGCCACCAGCAGCTCCAGCTCCATTCTGCCAGGTTAGGGGTCCCAGCAGAAGAGAGCACACCTCTTTCACAACAACTCTGACAAAAGTACAGGGGAACATGTCCCTTGTGGCCAAACCCTGAGCCATATGAGGAACCAGGGTCTTGACTCCTCTTATGCCTCCCTTCTAGCCTTACCAACACCATTTGGGCTGACAGTGATGAAGGGGGAAGTGTACAAATAAAAATCAGGGAATGAATGCAGGGAATGGATACACAAGCAAAAAAATCAATACTGACCCAGTTCTAGGATGGATGATTTAAGGATGCAGCTTACACTGAGAGTTCTCAGGCAATGTCTAGTCAATCCCTGGGGCCTATTCAGTAACATCAAAATGTAGCAAAACATAAACTGAGGATATAGTAAAGGGAAAAAATTACAGTCTGCTTCCTTTTTAATAGCATGGAAGGAAAAAGGGAGATAGGGAGGGAATAATGGTTGGAGGAAGGAAAAAGGAGAGAGGGGATAAGGAGGGAGGGAGAGAGGGACTGAAGTACCACCTTAGGATTTAAAAAAAGGAAGACTCTAAGCTCTGTGCCTTAAATTGTAAGATGATCACTGTGAATTCCTGAGATGTTTATGTTCTCATGGTGAAGTCACTACACAGCCTGTGCTTCCTTTTCACTTGGTACAATCTTTGTCTCACCCTGACTTCTACCCCTAGCATCTTTCTATGCACCAACAAAGGCAAACGGTTTAAGGCAAGTGTTCCAGATCTCACTGGCCTGTGGGTATTGGCTGTGATATTCCATCTGTTAGTGTCAAGGAAGCTGTCTCTTGGATTTCCCAAATCTGCAGCAAAGACCCAGGATGTCCCTGGAGTCTCAGTGCACACCCCTCTCCCCACTAACACAGTGATGGGAATGTCTCAGGTCCTACCAGCAACTCTGGAAACAGCCCTTCAGCTTCCCTTCCCCCTAAAGCCCCTCTCTCCACAGGGTTCAAACTCAAGTCCTCAAAGCTAGCAGGAGGACAACAGCTGAGGCAAATGCCACTCTGTCCTCCCGCCTACCCTAAGCTCTTAAAGAAAAATTTCCCATTCCTTGATCAAGCAAAACTCTTGAAGCAAGTTTATTCAAAAAGATCCACCCTCCATTCTCTTACCAGATGACTAAACTTTCCCAGACACTTATGAATACCAACTGAGACCCAAGCCAGGATCTCTGCTAAGCAGTGGCAAATAACAAACCAGCTCCTAGTTGTGCATGAAAGGTGTCTTTGGAGTTATGATACTTTGATACAGGGTCTCCCCATAAAACACTTAATGGCTCTGATTGTCTTCTAAAGTATCTCTACCATTAACTATATGAGGCAGCAATTATTTACCACCAGAAGTGTCAGACTGCATTTTGCCCAGATAAATGCTTTTTTAAAATCATTATTTTGTCCTTTTTTCATGATTTTTAGTCTTGAGTATATTTTTCTTCTCTTTGGGTCCAGAGCCCCAGCCCAGATTATCATCTTTATTTCCACATCTCTGTATCTCTTTCTTCTTACCCAAGTTTTAATTTCGCCTTAGCCAAGTTTTAAAGTATGTAGTTGCAAAGCACCAAAGTGAACATCACTAATTTCCTCAATGCAGTTGCATCAGCACATACCTTTGAAGGTTTTGGCCTAAAAGCTCATCAAACAAGGAAAATAAGGCTCAGACTCAAAGGACAAGTAGACCTTAGAACAGCCTACATAACCTGTGTAGCAAGGATCAAATACACTATGGAAAGAACAGGGCTATATAGTTCACCCATGAATTGTATAAGATGAGTGGAAACTTGTAGCACAGCACTAAATAAGGAGCAGCAGTAAAAGGAACTTCAACATAGGCTAGGCAGCCAGACACTGTGCAGAGCAGAGATACAACACCTGCTCCAAGCATATTAAAGTCAAAAAAAAAAAACAAACTAGAGAAGCTCTCACCTGAAAGGCACATTATTCTTTTGAGAGAAAGTGACAGATAAGGTGTAGAAATTAGAGATCAACTTACTTTCTTTTCCCTCCAATGAACTGAATTAAGCTAGAAACAGTTTCCTAGAGCTCTCGTTCTCTACTTGACAATGTTCTAATGAAATGTATGCTACCGAGTTACATAGTTATTTAATATCTCATCCACAGTGCCTTGTTAGAATTCACCTGGCAAACTTGGCAAGCAAGAATCATGCAGCAAATCTTTGGTGGCTGAGAAGTAATATATTTTAATGCAATTAGAAATGGAGATTCTATGAAAATTAAAATTAAAGAACAGGAACTCTAAACAGAACCAGATCAGATGTTTGATAGGGCTAATTACAGAACCCAGGTTTTAACTTGGTAAAGATTAACTGAGTCCTCACAATGACCTATGGTTCAAAGTCTTCCCAGGGAGTACCAGAAAGATCTATATGAGGGTGGAAATTGTGTTGGAGTCACAAAGCGTTCAGAGTTCATTCTTGGAGGGAGGCATGGAGAAAAGTAATCAGGGATGGTCTGCTTACCTGGTTTATTGAGTAAGTTTGCTGCCTTCTTTATTCTTCATTATCTCTGCATCTTAATCCTCCCCCTTTCCTCTTTTAATACAACAAAAAGTAAATCTTAAAAATAAAAGAACAAAGTTCACACTTTGCAGGTGTCTGGCATATGTATTTAACAAATAGCCATTGATGGGAAAAATAAAAGAAGGAAAGAAGAAGGGAGTAAGGGAAGAAGAAGGGAGAGAGGAAGGAAAGGAGGAAGGAGAGATAATGGGAGGGAGGAAGGGAAGGAGGGAAGGCAAGGGAGAAAAAGTAAAAAATTCAATATTCTTCACGTTTCATGTAAAAAAAAAAATACCACTTATACTTTCTAAAGGAAAAAATCAGACTATCAATATATTTTATCCTGACTTATTAATTTATTAATTAATTTATATTTAAATTATTCAATGGTATAAATATTAGATCTTTTTATTAAGTGCATCACTTAATGCATCACTTCTAGTAAGAAAGGAGAAAATTATACAAGAACTGAATTGCTCCAGAAAATATGGATATGCTAGAGCTCAAGAAAACAGAAATGTCTAAATATTCCACGAGGGTATGGCTATAAAGTGGTTTTTGCAGAGTCCTTTTTCTAAAGAATTTTTTTGAGGAGAATTTTTGTCCATAATTCCATGCTCAACTTCCTAGTCCAAGCTAAGACAGGAACCATAATGTACTCACAGAAATCTGACTGCCTCTATATCCTACCATGCCTTTCTTTAAAAGGTTACCTTCTTTTAAGGAGAAAAAGAATGTACTTTGTCAAAGAACTGACATTATTAGAGGAAATCCAGCTACTTTTTAAATGTAAAGAAAAATGTGATTTCTCGAGTTTCTGGAAAAAAAGATATTAGGAAGAAATGTGAGTTTCAGACTTTGGAGAATACAAGTAGCAATGGCAAACATTCTGATCAGTTCATTTTCTGAATTTGGCTTTAAAAGGTCAGATTTGAAGTTTGTCAGCCATCTGTTTCTTTCCTTATCTCAGGCAGACAATATCTAATATAAAGGAAGCCCAAGTCATCTAAAATTTTATAGGTTAAGCATAACAATGTGAAAGTACAGAAATAAACTTCAGGAAAAGCTGTGTATTAGAAGACATATGTATGAATTCATTCACAACTTTTCAACAATTATTCTATAGCAACAATGAGAAACTTAAGAGGAGCAAAGGGTGCACGTGCCTTTAAAAATGAACAAGAAAAAACGAACTGTTTCAGTCTAGCATGTAAGGAACTTAGTTGCCAAGGCACATTAACAACAAGTAAAAATCTGAAAAAACTGAAAAATCAACAACTCTCCATAGATCTGTCAGAGAAGTGATATCATAGGGCAAACCACTGCCCTGAAAATCAGAGAGACTGATGAAGAATACAGAGAATCACAACTTATATTAACAGAAATCCACCAGCAGAAACTGCCATGGGAACCAGTGCCAAGGTAGGAAAACTTGAGCTGTAATTCACAAGTTGCTGAAGGCTCAATGTGGACTAATCTGTGAGTAAAAAATTCCAGGGGGACTCAGTCAATGGGGTAAAGCTTTTGTGAGTTTTACCTCCAGGAGCTCTACCAGGTGCCCACAATGAATATTAAAGGAAAAACTCCCTCTTGCTTCTGGCAGGAAGAGGGGAAGAGGAAGCACTTTGAGATACACCAGAGTATTCCATCCTTCTTAATAAGGCCTGCCCTCAGGAGAAACAATTTTACCAGAAAAAAATGAAAAATTATAATTTTAACCTCCTGGGGTTTTATCAGAGTCTAACCCACCTGGAAGAAAGAAAATATTCAACTCCATAAGTATCTCACCTTCCACATGGGAGAGCAAAAATACCCAACTCCAGTCCCCTCTAGCCATCCTGTCCCAATTAAGAGGTGGGGGTAAACTGAGAAGCACCAGTGAAGTTCACAGTCCAAGGACAAAGGCTCACCAAAAGACTGAGACATAATGATGGGACTATAGAATACTTCCCTTCTCCCCACATCTTACCACTACATTGCTAAAGACCTATTTATCAAAGTTCCCTTTACCCAGTACAACATGTCCACCTCTCATCAAAATATTACAAGGCATACTAAAAGGCAAAACACAGTCTGATGAGACTGAATAAGTATCAGAAATAGAGTCAGATATGGCAAGAATGTTGGAGCCATCAGACTAGGAACTTTTTTTTAACTATGATTAATATTCTAAGGACTTTAGTGGAAAAGTAGACATGTAAGAATAGATACATAATGTAAGTAGAGAGATGGTAACTCTGAAAAAAAATCAAAAAGAAATCCTAGAGATCAAAAACACTGTGACAGAAATGAAGAATGCTTTGATGAGCTCAATAATAGACTAAACATGGCTGAGGAAAGAATCTCTGGATACAGGGCTTCAGGATACAAATGAAACTTCCCAAACTGAAAAGAAAAAAGTAAAAAAAAAAAAAAAAAAATATATATATATATATATATGTGTGTGTGTGTGTGTATATATCTATATATATATATAGATATATATAGATATATATACACACACACACACACACACACATATACTTTTAAAAAAAGGAACAGAATATCCAAGAACTGTGGGACAACTACAGAAAGTGTAACATACACATAATGGCAAGACCAGAAAGGGAAGAAACAGAAAGGAACAGAAGCAATATTTAAAGCAATAATGACTTAGAATCTCCCCCAAATTAATGTCAGTCAGACACCAAAACACAGAGCCAGGAAACTCAGAGAACACCAAGCAGGATAAATGCCCCCAAAAACTACACCTACACATACCATGTTAAACTTTAGAAAATCAAATATAAATTAAAAATCTTGAAAGAAGCCTGAAGAAATAAATCCTAGCTGTAGATGAACAAGATAAGAGTTACATACAACTCTTCCTCAGAAATCATGCAAGTGAGAAGAGAGTGGAGTGAAACATTTAAACTGTTGAGAGAACAAAACCACCAAGCTAGAATTCTGTATGCTGCAAAATTAACCTTCAAACATGAAGGAGAAATAAAGACTTTCTCAAACAAACAAAAACAAATGAGGGAATTTGTTGCCAGTAGGCCTGCCTCGCAAGAAAATTTAAAAGAAGTTCTTCAGAGGGAAGGAAAATGATAGAGATCAGAAATTCAGAAATACATAAAGAGAGGAAGAACACTGGAGAATAAGTGAAGGTAAAATTACATATTTATTTTCTTATTCTTAAATGATCTAACAGATAATAGTTTGTTCAAAATAATAACAACAATGTATTAGATTATGTATACTTATGTATGTGTGTATATATATACTTATATATATGCTAATGTATAAGTGAAATGAATGACAGCAATGAATCAAGAAATGAGAAGGAGAAATTAGGAATATTTTGTTATAAGGTACTGGCACTACCCATGAAGCAGTACAGTGTTATTTGAAAGTGGACTTGGATTTGTTGTAAATGTATAATGCAAACTCCAGGACAACCACTGAAAAAAAGTAAAAAGAGAGGTATAATTGACATGCCAAGAAAGGAGAGAAAGCAGAATCATATAAAATTACCAATTAAAACCATAAAAGGCAGAAAAAGAGTGAAAAACAAAAACAGAAACAAAAAACAAGGTCTAACAATAGAAAACAGTAGCATATGGTAGATATTAGTCCAACTACATCAACAATCACTTTACACAGCAATGGTCTAAATACACCAATTGAATGACAGAGGTTGCCACAGTGAATCAAAAAACAAGACCCAACTGTATGTTATCTATAAGAAATCTACTCTAAATATAAAGAAACATATAGATTAAAAGCGTGATGGGTGAGAAATGGGTGAATTTTTTTTTAGTTTAAATACAATTCTTTAAAAAAAATTTAATAAAAGTTAAAAAATCTTTTAAAAAGTAAAGGGATGGAGAAAATATACCATGCCAATACTAATCAAAAGAAAGAAGGAGTAGCTATATTAATTTCACACAGAGCTGACTTCAGAGCAAGGAAAATTATCAGGGAAGCAGAGGGGCTTTACATAATGGTAAAGAAGTCAATTCTCCAAGAAGGCACAGCAATTCTTAGTGTATATGCACCTAACAGAACATCCAAATATATATGGCAAAACTTTTGGAACTGCAAGGAGAAATAAATGAATCTCTATTATAGTTAGAGACTTTAAACCCATCTATTAGAAATGGACAGATCCAGCAGGCAGAAAAATCAGTAAGGACATAGTTAAACTCAAGAGCACTTTCAATCACTGGGCATAATTGACATCTATAGACCACTTCATCCAACAATAGCATAATATACATTCTCCTCAAGCTCACATGGAACATTCACCAATATGTATCATATTCTGTGCCATATGACACACCTTAACAGGGGACTTCCCTGGTGGCGCAGGGGATAAGACTCCACAATCCCAATGCAGGGGGCCCAGGTTCAATCCCTGGTCAGGGAACTAGATCCCACATGCATGCCACAAATAAGAGTTCGCATGCCACAACTGAGGAGCCCGCCTGCTGCAACTAAAGGAGTCCACATGTCGCAACTAAGGAGCCGGTGAGCCGCAACTAAGGAACCCACCTGCCACAACTAAGGCCCAGTGCAACCAAATAAATAAATATTTTTTTTAAAAAGACATACCTTAACAAATTTAAAAGAATAGAACACATAAAAAGGCTGCTCTCAGACCACAATAAAATTAAACTAGAAATCAATAACAGAAAGATAACTAGGAAATCCCAGAATATGTGAATATTAAACAACATACTTTAAAATAATACAGCGATCAAAGAAGAATCTCAGGAGAAGTTTTAAAATATTTTTAATTAAATGGAAATGAAAACACAACTTATCAAAATTTGTGGGATGCAGCAAAAGCAGTGGATCATAAAACTAAATATAAAACACAAAACTATAAAATGCCTAGAAGAAAACTGAGGAGAAAATCTAGATGACCTTGGGTATGGTGTTGATATTTTACCAACGTATACAACACCGAAGGCACAATCCAAGAAAGAAATAATTGATAAACTGGCCTCCGTTAAAATTTAAAACTTTGGTTCTGTGAAAGACACTGCCAAGAGAATGAGAAGATAAGCCACAACCTAGGGAAAGTATTTGCAAAGAACACATCTGATAAAGGACTATTATCCAAAATATACACAGAACTCTTAAAACTAGGCAATAAGAAAGCAACTCAATTTAAAAGAGGGCAAAAGGTCTAAACAGACATATCAACAAAGACATTATCCAGATGGCAAGGAAGAATATGAAAAGATGTTCAGCATCATATGTCATCAGGGAAATGCAAGTTAAAACAGCAAGATATCAATACACACCTATTACAACGGTCCATATCCAAAACTGACACCATGAAATGCCGGTGAGGATGTGGAGCAACATTGCTGGTGAGAGTACAAAATGGTACATCCACTTTGAAAGACAGTTCGAGTCTACAGCCTTACCACACTGAATACACCCAATTTCGTCTGAAAGACAGTTTGACAGTTTCTTACTAAACTAAACATAATCCAACCATACAATCCAGCAATAGCACTCCAAGGCATTTACCAGTCCACACAAAAACTTGCACACAGATGTTTATGGAAGCTTTATCCACAATTGTTAAAACTTGGAAGCTATCAAGTTATCCTTCAGTAGGTGAAAGAATAAATAAACTGTGGTACATCCAGACAAAGGGATATTATTCAGCACTGAAAAGAAATGAACTAAGAAGCCATAAAGAGACATGGAGGAAACTTAAATGCTTATTATTAAGTGAAAGAAGCCAATCTGAAAGCCTACATACTGTATGATTCCAACTATATGATATTCTGAAAAAAGGCAAAACTTTAGAGACAGTAGAAATATCAGTGGTTGCCAGGGGTTAGGGAGTAGAGAGAGATGAGTTGGCACACCACAGAGGATTTTTAGGGCAATGAAACTATTCTGTACAAACTACAGTGATGGATACATGTCATTATACATTTGTCAAAACCCACAGAATGTGCAGCACCAAAAGTAAACCCTAAGGTAAACTATGGACTTTGGGTGATAATGATATATCACTGTAAGTTCATAGATTGAAACAAATGCACCACTGTTGTACAGGGATGTTGTGCATGTGTAGGGATAAGGAGTATGTGGGACTCTCTGCAATTTCCACTCGGTTTTGCTGTGAACTTAAAACTGCTGTAAAATAAAGCTTACTAATTAAAAAATGAATAATAATGCAAAGACAATTAAAATTTATCAGGCAAGCACACATCCTCCACACAGACTAGAATACAGATTCCTTAATTCAAAAAAAAGAAAAAAAACAAGAAATGAGCATCTGCCAGATAGGAGGCACTCTCCAAGCTACTAGGAATATAAAATAATTGAGACCTAGATCCTACCAAATGGGGTGAGGATATAATCACATAATTATTAACGTGTTATAAGAAATTCTATCATAAAGATATGTGCAAAGTACTATGGAACACAGAGAAAGGAGATATAGCAGAGTTTCAACATTTAATTTATCTGCTGAACTATGGGAGCTACCATCTGTGAAGATGAGGTATTACTACAACAAATGAATATGTTAATTTGTACAAAATTTACAGAGGCTTAATAGTAATATGAAAAAGGGAAAAAAAACTAAAGATAAGTTCGTACTTTAGAATTCTCCACCTAGATTCTTGCCCTTCTAGTTATGCGAGTGTTACCTTAAAAACAAATGGTTTTAATTCCCGGACATTTGCATGTAGACTGTCGTTATATTTTCTCCCTTTAATATAGCTCAGTGGTTCTCAATCTTTAGGATATATAAGAAATAGCATACAGGGTATATGTATATCATAATTGTAGCTAAGCTTCAGAATTTTCTAGGGTTCTTTTGACCACACAATTTACTGGCTTCACACGGTGTTCTCTTAGGCCTCTACTAGTTTGTTTTAGGTATTTTCCCAGAGGATGTCGACAGTCGAACAGAATCTAACAAGATAAGATAAATTGTTTTAATTTAAATTTAAAATAAACTCACTCAAATCTTTTGAAATATGTGATTTCATGCTTAGATTGGGATTCAAGTATCCCATATAATCTGACAGGAAAATGCATAAAATGTGACATGTTACCAAAAAAATTCTCATCACTAATGTGTCACTGCTTAAAATATTTATACATAAAATTGAAACTAGTGAATAAGTAAGTTAAAAGGAGTTTTGACATGAACACAAATGTTGACTTACCACTGACAGAAATGGAAAGGTAGAAAATTACATTCAAGTTACCATTTCCCAAACACTATGATACTGCATACAAAACTGCTAAATTTCATCTATGTCCTGGCATCACTGCTCCCTAAATTTCTGTACAGCACACTTCAACTTCAGTCATGTCTACACTACTTTTTTGATGGCAGTTGGTTGATAATACTTGCTTTGCACATCATGAAATTCCCTACAGACATGTGGGTGTCGTGACTATTTAGATGGCAACATGTTGAAGTTAGAATGTCAGTATGGAGCCTGGTTTCTCCTTGTTTTTATGGTCAAGGAAGGAAATGAGGAAGACAGGGATTGTTTATTTGCTTTCAAGTCTTGCAAAATAGATGAGGATTTCCCAAACTGTGTTGTTAAAACATCAGTCTCACAGGATATTCCATGAAGAGTTCAATGGACAAATGACTTTGGTAAATGACAGGTAGCATGTCCCCTTCTTAGAGATTCACAAGGCACATTAAAATATTAGACAACTCTTAGAAGTTTAATAGTAAAGATATGTGTTTCACTCTGTTTAACCAGTGTGCCCAGACTTACTTGATTATGGAAGTGAAGGGTGGCAGTATATGCTATCCCAAAATATGTCACTTGGGCATAAGGATCATTTTGAGTTAAAGGCACCTGAAGAACAGCAGGGTGCTCTAATGTCCCTTTTTTCTTCCTGAAAACAGAAAATGAAACTTTCATGTGAGAGCTGCTCTCCCTAGGCCAGGAGGAAAGAAACATCCTTACCACCAGAGATGGGAGTTGAGGCTGAAAGAACTCTATACAGACAGACCTTGTTAAAATAATTATCTCCCTTTATTCTTCCCATTTATTTTAATTATTTTCCACAATTGCCTCTCTTTGTTCAACCTAGTATAAAAACATTTAGATTTTGCCTATTCTTTTGGGTCTTTGTTTCCTTACGAGGGCTCCTGTGTCATGTAAAACTTATACTAAATAAATGTATTTTTCTCCTGTTAATCTGTCTTATATCAATTGAATTCTCAAGCCCAGCTGGAGACCCTAAGAGCTAAGGGTAAAATTTTTGCCACCACTACAGAACCCATTTTATTTAATGCTTATTAGCAACCACTGAGAATGACTATCTTTTAGAACACACTATAGAAAATGCTGCACCAGAGAAAAGCAGAGAAGTTATTTTTGCAAATGTCTCCCATTTTAAACAGAAATTCTTACTTTACAAAACAGATAAATGATGGGATTATTATTCAATTTTCACGAGCATACCACAGAATTATATTTTTTAAAAACTTCCCTTATACATTTAAAATGAACTAATAAACTTTCAGTTTGTTTTGATCAGTTAACTCATATGCAATTCTTTTAGAGAAAATAATAATTGGTCTTCTTAAAACCATCCAATGTCAAAATAATTCTTCCCAATCACACATGATATGGCCATAAAAAGTGAAGACTCCGGAATTCAATGACACATTAACTAACCAGGTCTTTTATTAAACACATTTATTAAAGTAACATGCACAAACTAAGCACTCAATAAATTCTAGTTGAATTGAATTGAATTGAATCACAGTATGCTTACTGGGACAAAACCTAAAAACAAATGAGGTACAGTCTTCTGCCCACGATGTGTGTTATAAAACAATTAGTACATTTGCAGTTGGTAAGTAGAGAAATTCTATCGGTGTAGAATGCAGAAGTTGTGTTGATTGAAACACAATTTTTTCCAAGGGGAGCAATAATAGTGGGGGAGAAGTAAACTCTTCAGCAGGAAAGGACAATGGTCTCTGCTTGGTAGCTGCACAGACAGGAGCCCTTTTGGTTCTATATTATTTCAAATGAGTGCCTGCACCCAGGATCCGTTCTCCAAAGAGGTGCACCCTAGCCTTTAAATGCTCTTCCTTTGCTCAGAACTACAGTTCCAGTTGCGTTGTCTCTATGTTAGCAAGCCAGCATTTTCATTTTATTTTGCCTGTGTATTTTTAATATCCCATGAGGCAACACCCCCACAGCTGTTTTGCCTTCAGACACCATTACTGTCTTGGTTAAAGTTCTGGTTACAAACTAACATAAGTTTTAAGTGGTCTGCCTCAATTTTATTTTCCCATAAGCCTTGTTATTTTTAGTACACAATTTTTTCTAATAGGAGGTTTTCCAGGAATATAAATTTCATGTCCTATAAAAACTCCTGCAGTTATAAATTATTCTCTTAAGTGAATGAATGAGTAGTATGTTTTGATTATACAGGCTGTTGTTAGGTTGTTTCTCTAACCCAAGGATGTTCGGGGAGGAGAGGAGTTGGGAGTTTAGCTCTGTTATGGCTTGAATGACTCCAATATCCTCCTCACCCTTCCATTTGCTCTCACTTAGACTTGTTTCCTATTTCTAGAAAAATCATGCCCAACTCAGGGTTTCTGTAGATATTCTCTTCCTCGTCATTTAAATCTCAGCTCAAAGGTCACCCTCTCGGAGAAATCTTTCCTGATCACCTTACCTAAGGCTATACTCTCCCAAACTTCTGTTCTATCACATTTCTATTTTTCATTGCCTTCCTAACACTTAACATTTCCTGATTTTTGTTTTTGGCTAGTTGGACCCATGAAAGCCTGGACTACATCTGCCTTTTTGACTAGAGAGATGAAGCAGGAGACCAGGGTGCTCACAGCTGGAGGAATGGGCTTAGTGAGAAGGCCCTACCACATATAATCCACAGCCTAATTACCTACGTTTCTACTCTCATTTCATACTGCTTTCCCTTACAGCTTCTTATCACAGCCATAGCCATTCTCTGGAAATTTCAGAGGAACAACCAGTCTCCTAGCTTGATCTCAGGCCACACCCACTCCTGCTAGTTCTTTGATAAATCCCCAATGTCTAGAAGATCTTGGCTTCTAGGAGGCACTACAAAAATATTTCTTGATTACATGACATAATAGAAGAAAACATACTAATTGACAAATTAAGAGATTTTTCCCTGGCCACTTAAAATAACCCTTAAATAGCTGAATCTAGTCAATTTGTTTTTTTTCTCCCCTGTGTTTCTGTGCTCACCATCTGATTGGCTCTCAATGCATATAGATGAACAGACCTACCATAATTTAAAGTTCTTTTTGTTTTCTGTGTCTTCTTATGGAACATTCTGTTTTTTCTTCCCTGTTAGCTTTGTTGTTTTTTAAAAATCTGTATCATCTAAAGGTGATGGTATAAAAACAAGTAGAGTTGAGTCAATGGATGCCTTAATGACTCAAACAATTTGAGTACGGTATGTTCTAGTGGAAACACTTGCTTCAGAAGGGATACTAGATAACAGATTGAAGGATCTTAATATCCATATTCAGAGTATTTTCATGTCCATAGAGTCTTATATCTATTATTGGCATAAAATAAATGAAAGTAAATTTTAGTCTTTAGGATTATTCTTTTAAATATACCATAAAATTCAAATTTTCCCCTTTTTTCCAAATCCAAGCTCCAGTTTCAAAGAATGATTCTCCAGGGAAAAGAATTATCTCTATTCTAGATCTGTTAAATCAAAACTATGCTTTAGTTGGAATTCACATTTAGATAGTTTTTCCATAATAACAAAATCACTAATTAAGCCATAAGCATTTGAACCAGACAAATGGGTATTTTGGTCTACAAGGAACAAATGATATGAATATATATTTTAATTTTTTAATTAAAGTTATTATTTAGGTTGGTGTCATACAGCTACAATCACAGTCATAGATATGGGCACTAGGTTTAGTTGGTATATTTGTTCATTCACCTAACATCACTGAATAATATGAGTCATGATTATAATGTTCAAATTTAATACAGATGAATACTTCTATCTAATTAATATACAAAAGTTCAGGTACACACGTACTTTATTCTAGCTCAGCAGGAGCTTTAAGCCCCACCAGCTCCCATAGCTGCGCTACTGTCATATTTTAATGGGGCTACAAAGTCGTTACCTTGTCTCACAACTGGGAAGAGACTTTGCTTCTCTGAATAGTAATTTCAAATGTAAACAATACCTTTAAAATAAAAATATTGGAACACTCTGAGCCTAGTGCAGCTGCAAATAAAAAAGATTAGAAAATTGAATGTTCCCAACTACAATGACAAATGAATTCACTATAGATGAAGCATTTTCTATTAACTGGTACCATGGGGACTAGATGACTTAGCTGTCAAGAAATTTCCCATGGGGTTGCTAGGCACAAATCAGTCCAACACTAATGAATCTCATCCTATTTACCTCACTTCTAAAACCATTATATAAATTGGTTCAATTCTGGATGGAGGATAAACACAGTTAGTGGGCTAAGGGATAAAAAAGGACAGGGAGAGCTTGGCGTTAACACACACTGGCAGTCTCACATACTTCTTGTTTACACTAGATCCACTACACAAATATAAGCTAATAAATAGTAGTTGTTATAATTATGTTGTGGTTGTTATTATTATTATTTGATGATGATGATGATAAGTAATGCTTATGCTGCTAAGATGTACCAGGCTTTGTTCTACTAAGTGCTAAGTGCTACGTTTGTCAACTCACTACTATAAGCTCCATTTTAGCAATAAAAGAGACGGGATTTGAAGAAGTTAAGTAACTTGTCAGGGATCAGATAACCAATAAACAGCAAACCCTGAACTCCCTGCTGAAACTGAGCTGGACTCTGTGGAGCTCCTAGGCACAAAAGCCTTTCTGTGTCCCCCCATTTCTTGATTACAGGAAACAGGCTTCATTCAGCCTCCAAGACCTTCCCTGAGTTCCAACAGGCAGGTTCAAACAGTTGCTAATTAAACAAGGGAGGGGATGCAAAGACAAGGGAGGAATAGTCAAGAAACAATAGTGCAGCCTTGGGGCAGGGTCCTGGTTCCCCCCCCCCCCCGCAAGGGATATACATAAGAATATCTTAGAGCTGTTTCAAAGATACTGAAGCACTCCCTGTGTGGGAAAAGTTAACTGTATGCTGCCCACAAGCACGCAGACCCCAGAGCCATTGGAACCAGAGGTTGATGACGATGACTCCCAGTTACTTCACCCCCAACCAATCAGAAGAATGTCCACGAGCTGATCACAACTTCTTTGAACCACTGCTACAAAACTCCTCACTATCCCCTCCAGGTCAAGACACAGTTTTGAGGGCATTAGCCTGCTGTGGCTCCCTTTGCCTGGCAAAGCAATAAAGCTATTCTTTTCTACTTCACCCAAAACTCTGTCTCCAAGATTTAATTCAGTGTCGGGGTACAGAGGCTGGATTCAGCATCACTACTCCAACTGCAAAGTCTGTCTTCCTTGCTATCATAATATATAACTGCATTGCACAGATAATCATTAAAATGTAATAGGGGTAAAAAGTATTTTTCCTTCTAGTGATGTCAGGGCATGTGCTTTGCCCTTCTCAATGGATTAAATATAAACAGGTATAATAAATATCCTTACTCAATTGCATGGTTTTCATGCTCTTGGAAAAATGAGATTAAGTTGATCTCTAAGGTCCTTTCCAGTTCTCCAATTCTTCCTGACTTTCATCCTAAAGGTGTTTTACTATAAGCAAGTCAATTTCTTCAACCACACCAGAAACAGAGAGCCATCATCCTGCTCCATGCAGGCTCCATCATCTATTGATAGAATAGACTGCTGTTGTGAAAATTACCTGCCTCCCCTACACTGCAATATTTTCTAAAATTCCAGACATTTTAATTTTCTTGTGTCTTCTAAAGTGCAACACTATCTCCTTGTGTATTTCCAAAGTTCATGGGTCAAACTGTAAGGAAGGTGAAATCTGGCCACTGACAGACAGAGCCTATGAAGTACCTCTAGAAGGCTTAGATAAGGGTAAATAAGGCCACAAACTAAGAGACAAAGAGGTGGTCAAGGTCATAGGCCTCTGACTATTGATTCATGGATATAACAAATTCAAAAAGAGTTGTTTACAGAATGCTCTCAAAGCCTCTGTGGCTCTGTAAATCAAATTTATCTTTAATAACTCCTTTAAATCCAATAAATATTCAGTTGTTTCAGTTGTTACCTCCTAACTGAAAATCAATTACTCAGTTTAGTGAGGTTTTGTCACTTGGTCTGATCTACCTGAAAACATGCAAGGCCAGCAAAGTCATGGTCAAGGAGACAAGCCCTGATAATTGCCTTCTTTTGCCCTCTCTGTAGATAAAAAGGCTTAAAAAAAGTCACTGATGTGGAGAAATGGTCCATTTTTTAAATTGAAGTATAACATATTGTAAAGTGTACAAATTTGAAATATACAGCTCAGTGGATCTTTACATATGTATAACCCTCTTTTAATTGCTACTCTTATAATCACACTGGAGTCTAGGACATCTCCAGCACTACAGAAGGTTCTCTTGTGCCCCCTCCAGGTCAATGTCCCCCACCAAGGATAACCACTATTCTAACCTTTATCCTCATGCATCCATCTTGCTTGTCTTTGAACTTTTAAAAATATGGAACCATATAGATATAGTGTGTATTCTTTTGCCTCTGACTTCTTTTACTCAACATTGTTTTTAAGATTCAGCTATGTTGTTCCTTGGTCGATAGCTCATTCTTTTTGATTGTTATGCAGGTATTCTATTCTATTCTGTAGAAGGATATTTAAGTTGCTTCTAGTTTGGGGCTATGCTGACTAATGGCATAATGAACATTCTCATACAAATAATTTCTGTTGGGTAATGGCCAGGACTGAAATCGCTGGACCATAGTGTAGGTATATATTTGCCTTTAGTAGATATTGCCAAACAATTTTCCAAAGTAATTGTGCCAATTTGATGGCTACCAGCAGTGTATAAGAGTTCCAATTGCCTCATATACTTGGTTGGTGTATCGATTTTAAAATTAGCTGAGGACAAGAACCATTCTCATATTTGCTTATGATCTCCATAGTTCTAGTCATTCCACAATTCCAACTATGGTCTTTATTTCCCAGAATTAAAGCAACCAGAAATGTTTGTTCAGATAGTTAATCTGAACATCAGTGAAATGGAGAGAATTCTTTTTTCTTCAGATCAAATATAAACATTTTCTGATCAAACGTCCAATGGAGAAAAAAATGAGGTTTCTACTGGATGTGTATGCAAGATTTTTACACTTGCTTCTTTAGCAAATGTCTGTGTATTTCAGCAGGCTGTCTGACAATGGCTTTCCACAAGAATTAAGCAATTAGATTATCCTATTTTTTTCCTTTGCAAACAAATTTGCCTTTAGCCAACACAGTGGGGAATGAGAGCTCCTCCTTCATAAAGGGAAGTCCTGCTTTATCCCATTCATCTTCATTAGCTGTCACAAGGGCTAATGTAAGAAAGTTCCACTTTCAGCAATTTATTCTTGAACCAATTTGATTATGAAGTTTGTGCACAAAAGGCCCATTTGTCAAAAATATAGAATGTACATGGTTGGGAGATAGAAGGTTTTAAGGAAGTGGCAGATAAATAAAACATTCTCTGAAATTAGCACAGATATGTCTGTGCTGCCTCACATTAATATAAGAGAAAACAGACACTGTATTTCTCTAAAATTCTTACAAAATAATTTGCTTTCCCCTGGGATATGTCATGTAAAAAATGTACGTATATCAATCCTACTCAGCTTCAGTTATTATTCTTCAAGAGAAGTTTATGACCCTCCTTCCTCAAAGTCTGATTATTGATTACATCTAGACATTCTTTCATATGCAACATTTTTTGCCATAAAAAGTGTCTAAGACCAGTCTCCTAGATGATCAAGCAAGTCAGTTCTTCAGATGTCTGATGTCTCTTCATTCTCTATTGCCATTTCTGAAGAAACTCTTTGCTTCTGTAAGTACAAACACAACCTCTCTAAAAGCTTTCTCTTTTCATCTTCTCTTATAAATTTGAGTCTCACCCCATGAACTTCGTGAAATCACCTAATATAAAACAGAGCCACAGAAATTGCTTTTCTTTAGTCCAAAGCCCTTTTATCTTTGGAAAGATTGTGTACCAAAATGCCACGATGGACTTATTTTGGGTCATCATGCTGGAATCCCTAATTTGTCATCTTTCAACTCCAGAGTGTTTTCATGAGCCTCTCTGCTCTACTCTATCTTCACCTGTTTCTCTCTAATTTCCTGGCCCTCTACACTTCCACCTTTCTACCAGCTCCTTCTTTTCTTCACTTAAATATCTTCACTTAAATATAAACCCCATTTTTCAAAACAAAACAAATTCTCTACCCTCATCTCCCTCTTCAGCCCCTGTTCTCTCTCACCCTTCCACGGCCAAATTTCTTGAAAGGGTTGCCAGGATTCTATTTTCTCACTTCCTAATCAGCTCTCAGTCTACTCAGATCTTTCTTCTGTCCTCACCACTCTATGCAAAGTTTCACTCTATGACAATGTTCATCATTAACATCATCATTGCTAAATCCAGTTAATAATTTTTAGACCTTACATTTCTTTACACTCAAGAGAACAACTGACCATTCCCTCCTCTGGAAATACTTGTTCTGCCTGGCTTTGTGGCATGACTGTCTCCCGGTTTTTCCTTCTGGTTACACACTCCCTTTTCCTTTACAGCCTCCTGTTCCTCTACCTATCCCTTAGAAGTTGGTGTTCCCAGGGTTCCCTGCACCTTCTTCTATTCTCACACCACACCTACTCCCCAGACACTCCCATCCACTCACATGAATTAAATTCCCAACTAGAGCACTCCACTTCCCATAGAGTAGTGGGGACAAATGCAACATGGATTTCGAGGTAATAGGGACATGAGAAGATAGAAACCTGCCAACCTTTTCAAGAAATACCCTTATGTAAGTAACTTTCAAGTCTCTCTCCTGAATTCCAGACCTGTTAAGCTAATTCCTACATCTTCACTCAAACTCATTGTCTTCCCACCCCTCCTCAACACTTGCTTCCAAATTTCAATGAATGGCATCACTATCCACTTATTGAGTAAACCACGGTCTGAATGATCTCATTGTCTCCATCTTCTCCCTCATCCTTCCCAGTCACTCAAGTTGTGTTAATTCTAATAATAACAAGTAATATTTTATTGAGTGATTACTATGTGCCAAGGGCTGTGCAAAAAGCTTTTACGTGCATTATGTAGTTGAATTCTTTATTATTCCCATTTTTAGAGATGAGGAAACTTGACCTTAGGGATGTTAACTTGCCTAACTTGGCTAACTTGCCAAGTTGTTCACCTAAAAAATATGAAGTGAAAATTCAGAAAGCCATAGTTTTTAACTATTATGCTGTGCAGCCTCCTAAACATTTTTCAAATCTGCATAGCTACATCCCTGAAATAAGTCATTGTCATCATTCATTCATATTCTTTCTCTCTCTCTCTCCACCTTGCTTGGATTTCTAAAACAGACTTTTAACATATCTCCTTGAATTTATTCTGCCTCTATTTCCACACCAAAAGGAAACTGTCAAAACATAAATCTAATCAAGTCATTCCCTGCTTCAAAATCTTTTAATGGTTTTTTATTGTCCTCAGTGGAAAAATTCAAACTCCTTACCATGGTTTACATGGTCCTGTGATTGGACCTCTTCACTATGTCTCTTGTCACTCTGCTTACCCTATACACCAGCTGCACCAAACTTGTTTCACGTGTCCCATGAATTCTAACTACAAGGCCATCAGACTATTTTCTCTGTATGAAATAATCTGCCACACCTACCCCATTGTCTGTGGCTAGATCCTATATTTCCTTCAGTTTGTCACTTCCCTCATCCTCAGCAGACAGGTCAGACTCTTCAGCTATGTGTCCCCACTGTACCTTATACTTCCTCTACTACTCTTTATTTTAATTATTTATTACAATTGTTTTCTTTTCTTAATTTTAAACTCTTTGAGGATAGAGGTAATGCTGCCCATTTTCCATCACATTTCAGTGCCTAGCACAGTGCCCAGTACAGAGTATCTATCCAATAAATACGTATTGGATAAATTAAAAATTCATTAATTAATTGCTATTATTCCCTATTTTCTCCCTCCAGAAGTAGTTACCCCTCCCAAAAAAAGTTATCTGTTTGCCTAGATCAGCAACTCCTGACACCTAAGTTTCCATATATCCATGCACTGTGCAAGACATTGCAAGAGGTACACAGATGACCAAGATAGAGTCACTGCTGACAAAGTCCCAAACAGCTGGGGAAAAAAAGATAAAATATGATTAATTCCAGCAGGATTATGGGTGGTGTCATTTGAAATGAAGCTTTAAGATGGGTACAATATCTATAAATGGAGATGGAGGCAGGGCTCCTAAATATAGACAGAGCCTTAGGAAGACAGCAAAGCTAGAGAATAAGGCCTATGAAAACTTGACTAGCAAGGACTGGGAGGAGTATGAGTAATCTAGAGCTTAGGGAATGACAACCGGGAGTAGATAAACCAGAAAGATATTTTGGAGTCATATCATGAAAGGCCTTGACACCAAGGGAAGAACTGTATACATATTCAGTAGTCAGTGGGGAGCCAACAAACAGTTTCAGCAAAAGAATGACATGATTGGAGCTGGGTTTTATGAATATTTTCTCCCAAGATGTGCAGAATAGACTAAGGCAGGAAGACACTAGAGGTGGGAAAATTCCCACACTTCATCAAATCAAGTTCAAAAATCAATGGTGGGGGGGAGGGGGGCGATGAATTGAGAGATTGGGATTAACATATATACACTACTATATATAAAATAGATAACTAATGAGAACCTACTGTATAGCAAAAGAAAAAATCATGATATCGCTTATATGTAGAATCTAAAAAAAGGTTACAAATGAATTTATCTACAAAACAGAAATAGAGTTACAGACGTAGAAAATAAACTTATGGTTACTGGGGGGGGGGGGGTAAGAGGGGGAGGGATAAATTGGAAGACTGGGATTGACATATATACACTACTATATATAAAATAGATAACTAATATGGACCTACTGTATAGCACAGGGAACTCTACTCAATACTCTGTAATGGCCTCTATGGGAAAAGAATCTAAAAAAGAGTGGATGTATGTATATGTATAACTGATTCACTTTGCTGTACACCTGAAACTAACACAACATTGTAAATCAACTATATCCCAATAAAAATTTTTAAAAATCAATGGTAAGAAGCACCATTGTTTGATTTAGCACTGAAAAGGGAACATAAATGTACAAGATGGAGAACCTATTAAGAAACTGAAAGTGAGGAATGTGGTCTCTGCTCTTGAGGAGCTTCTACTGCAGTAGCAAAAGCAGAGAGTGTGATAAAGAATTAAAGTGTGATGGGGGAAACACAGAATGGAAGAACAAACAAGAGTCTAAAACTTGGCACTGGTCTAGGAAGGGAGAAAAACCTTTCCTACAAAACTGAAATACAAAGCAATTCTTATACAAATTGGTAGTCTGAATCACACTATCAGTGTGATCCAAAATATCTCAGAGAATTTAAGAAAAAGGACAAAAGAGACACCGTAGAGTTGGAATTTATACAACTTGGCAAACGGTTTGATGTGGTGGGGGATAAAGGAGAGAGAGAGGGCAAAGTGACTAAGAGTTTATCCACAAGGACCAGGCAGACAGAGAAGTCAGGAGTAGATACTGTTCAGGAAGGGACATGAGTGTAGTTTTGTACAGCTTGCACGTCAATTTTCCACTGGGATACCCAGGTGAAAGTTTATAACAGGAAAATGGAAACGCAGATTAAGAATTTAGGATTACATTGCTAAAAAATCAAATCCTTTATGTTGTTGCTTATTGGCTGGATACAAATGCACAGAAAAATCTGTATAATAACACATGTCCCACCCTCTAAACCCAAGAGACACAGCAGATGTTGTAAGAGTAGATGTTGGTGGGGAGAGGAAATTTCATGTTTTACTCTTTATATATTTATGTTATTTGAATTTTTATAGTGATCATGTGCTCAAGTATTCTGTAATTTTATAATCTTTGATTTAAAATATTTGGCGCTAGAGACATAGATCGTGATATCCCTGGCATAAAAATGATAGTAGAAAATGCAGGAGAGGATACAACTGGACAAAGACACAACTATAAAACGATAAAATAAGTGGTCTAAGGATTAAGTTTGGAAACATAGAGTTAGAAGAAGACAAGACCAACAAACAAAGAAAATATCTGTCCAAAAAGTAAATGGAAAACAAATAATATGAAACATCACATAAAATAAAAGAGAAGTTGGGGGAGGAAAACAGAAACAAATTACTATGTGTCACGGGTTCGAGCCCTGGTCTGGGAAGATCCCATATGCTGCGGAGCAACTAGGCCCGTGAGCCACAATTGTTGAGCCTGTGCATCTAGAGCCTGTGTTCCGCAACAACAGAGGCCGCGATAATGAGAGGCCCACGCACCGCGATGCAGAGTGGCCCCCACTTGCCGCAACTGGAGAAAGCCCTTGCACAGAAACGAGGACCCAACACAGCCATGGATAATAAATAAATAAATAAATAAAATTAAAAAAAAAAATTACTATGTGTCAGACACTGTGTTAATGAGAGAACAGAGATAGCTGTCATTTACTGAAGATTCCTTATTCATCAGAAACATGCTCAGAACTTTATAGTAATAATTTCATTTTATATTCCTAAGACACCTGAAGGTATAAAAGTTCTCATTTGGAGATGTGGAAACTAAGGCTCAGAGAGGTTCAAATTTAAGATTTCATAGCTAGTTTAGTTGAAGAGTCCAAGTTCAAAGCCGGTTCTAAATTCAGAGACCTTGCTCGGAGTTCTGGCCATTTGCTTTTACTTGGAAACAAGGAGTATCAAAAGCTATACAGAAGTAGTGAAAATGATAACTAACAGAAGAGGATTAAATTGAGTGTTTATAAAATACTTACTGATCTTTGTGACCATTATTTCTGAGACCCACATTTCAGTGAGTGGAGGGAGTGAAATCCAACCACAAGAAAGTAAAATGCAAATAAAGCCTTGGCAGTTACAGGAGTAAGAGTAATTTTTTAATGTGCCATTAAAGAGAGGATTGTTTATGGTTAAAGAAGTAAGAGAGGGGGCACAATTAATGAAGTGATGTCCTGGAAGAAGAGATGGGGTCATACCATAGATGGAAGGTCTAGGCTTGGAAGATATTGCATCCTGAGAGAAAGAAAGAGAAAGAGAGAATGAACCTCAGTGGAATGAATTGAGAGCTTCTACTGATGACTTCAAACCAGAGAGGCTAGTATAGAATTGGAGGCTTGAGGAATATGGAGAAGATTTTAAACAATCACTGTGAGAAATATGATAGAAAGTCAACAACAACCTGTGATCAAAAAGTTGCTGAATGGTAGAATGAAGCTGAAAGTAGCAGGGATATTATAGGTACATTTATCCAGATTTTTAACTTTATTTTGCAATATACAATAGTCTAATACTCTAGGGAGTAGCCTATAGGACTTAAAAAGTTCATCGTTACAAAATAGGTGGTAAAGCCAGAAATCAGATATGGATCTAGAGTTTATCAGGCTTTAAATGAAGCCCTTGTTCTGTAACTTGCTACCTCTGTAGTGTTGGGAATTTTATTTCACCTCTAAGTCTCAAATTTTAAGTCTGAGGAATCAAGACAGTAACAGTGCCTATCCTCGTAATTTGTTGTGAGAAAAGAGTGTTTGCACAACAGAGTATTTAGCACTCAATATTATAATCAAAATTAAGTAAAGGGAGAACTGAGAGAAGTATATCAAAGGACTAAAAGAAAAGATGAGGCCAGGAGCTAGTTAAGGATGAATGATGGAGTAGAAAAGGAAAAAGACGAGGTCATGGTTAGAAGAGGAAATTTCAAAATTTGAGATCTTGCAGGCAATGCAGTTTTTTTTTATAAATTTATTTATTTATTTTTGGCTGTGTTGGGTCTTCGTTTCTGTGCGAGGGCTTTCTCTAGTTGCGGCGAGCGGGGGCCACTCTTCATGGCGGTGCGCGGGCCTCTCACTATCACGGCCTCTCTCGTTGCGGAGCACAGGCTCCAGACGCGCAGGCTCAGTAGCTGTGGCTCACGGGCCCAGTTGCTCCGCGGCATGTGGGATTTATCCCAGACCAGGGCTCGAACCCGTGTCCCCAGCTTTGGCAGGCAGATCCTCAACCACTGCGCCACCAGGGAAGTCCCGGCAATGCAGTTTTGACTGATGTTTGACTAAGTTCAAACCGGGTAATTAAGTAATTTTTTTTAATGGAGGCCACTGGAACTGAGGCATCTGAGAATCTGGAAAGGGAGTATAAAGATGTTACCAAGGGAGGTGCTTCAGGACTGGTAATAGAAAGAGAGATCAGTGATGCAGTAAATCATTAAGAATGGTAGGGAAATCTCTATATGTTGTTTATAGGTGGCTGAGACAAGGAATAAGAAAAAAATTATGTAAAGGAAACTCAAAACAAGAAATTATTAAGGGAGAGCAAAGAATATATAAATTGTCTTTCTGGAAATAGAACATAAGAAAAGTATTGTCAAGAATTTTGAAGGGTTCTGAGATTTAACCCTACTTGCAAGCAGCAAATTAGCTGTCACACACAGCTTCATGGGTACTGGCAGAAGAAACAAGATTCCTTTATATCTATACATATAGATATATATAGATACAGATATCTAAAGATATATAGATAGTTTTATAGCAATAGTAGTAGCCAGAGTATTATCATTTTCTTGTGTCATTTCAGGACATGCAATTCCCTCATGGGGATATGAAAAGGGCAACACCTACACACTCAGCAGGTTGGAAATGCAGAAGAGGAACCCTGAGCTTTGGGAACCCAAACCTTTTGTGATGAGCCTGCCCTTTGTTCTGAAGGGAGACACTATCTTATCTTCCAAGGCTGTTTGTTATACAAATATCCTTGAAAAGATAGTCTAGACAAAGGCAGCCACTGCCTCTACTCACAAGATATGCAGAAAGACAAGAGACCTGTGGAAAACTGTCTCCTAATAAGTATTTTCTACTGGAAAGGAAATATTATCAGACAAAAAAACAGCTTTTAATTAATGCAAGGAGATAAAATTAGAGTCACCATAGTCATACAAGTTTAATGTCTTTTCATGACAATTCCTTCTCCTAGGGATTTTTTTTCTTTAAACTAGTATGTCAGAGCTTGGGGCTTCTTAGAGGCTTCTACCTCCTTGGTTTCCACACTCATTCTCACCTATAAGACTCAGTGTTTCGCAGGCTCCCTGTCTATTTATTCAGTGACTAAAATCATAAAGCATGCTGCTTCTAATTGTAGAAAAGTTATTTGCTACTTACAGAATTCTGGCATTGATATATCACTCCCTTCTACTATTTGTTCATTTGTGTATTAATTACCCCCAGCTCTTAGGCTCTCACGAGAAACACATTTCTTGAAAACTTCCAAAACTGACATGGAAATTCTGTTTATCTGAGAGTTAATACAAAGGACTAGAACTGAGTTGTATATGCTTCTTCATGAAGTGAACGACTAGGGATGGTGGAAATTCAGAAAAAGAAAGCATTATTATACATTTGAAAAATCACATATTAAAAGCAACCTACCAGCATCTTCTTTGATCATATAAAATATTTAAAATGATTTCACAGCAACTGAACTTACCTGTAAATAATTTTACCCGTGTGATACCATGAGTTTTGAGCTTTGCAAAACACAGAATTTTTCACTGCATAATACCAGAAAATCCCTGAGAAAGTGAAAGTTTGGTCACAAATCCCTATATAATCTGCTTTGTGAAAAACATCTGGGTTTTTATGATCATCTGCTGCTAAGCACTGAATGGGCCCAATGTCTAAAAGATTGACAGTGTTTTACTTTTTATTTGGAACAATACTGTCAGCTCCTGTTATATTTCTTACCCTTCCAGAAAAAGGCTAAGAATAAAAATTAAACTTTACTATTTCCTTTAGGCAAGGGCAGTTTCCTTTTTATACAGGCAATAATAATGGCAACTGTTCCCATAGCCTGACATAGTATGCCAGGTGTCAGAGAAAAACCAGACCCTGACAGTAGTTTAAACAATAAAAAAAGATTGTTATTCAGGACTACTGCAATAGGAGAAAAAATATCTCAATATAGAACTGGGCTCCATTCTGAATGCAGCAACTTAAAAACTGGAATTTATAGCCTAGAAGAAGAGTAGAGGGGTCTGTGGATGAAAAATTAACTCAGAGGGTAGCATAATTCTTGCTACACCAACCTAACAGGATTCTTGCTGAAGGCAGGTAAGGGTGATCAGACATCACCAGGGAGATGGTGGGTGATGAGAAATTTGATCACCTGTCAAGAGTGATCAGATATCAAGAGTGGAGTATTCTGGCTAAACTGACTTGACAGGATTCTTGCTAAAACTAGACTTTACAAGGATGGAGACAGAGGCCGAAGGGTCAGGTTAGTCGAGCAGAGGGCTCAAAAGAGCATGACTATAAAGTTTGGTCAAGGAGAGAATCGTCACAGTCACTCATTTCACCCTCACAATAATACCTTAAGGCATATGCTGTTAATTTCCCATTTTAAAGATGTGGAAACTGAGGCACAGAGAGGTTAATGACTTGCCCAAGGTCCCATGCCTGGTAGGATGTAAAACCAGGGTTTTTTTTAATTGAAATATAGTTGAACTACAATATTATATTAGTTTCAGGTGTACAACATAGTGATTCGATATTTTTATAGATTACGCACCATACAAAGCTACTACAAAATTATGAACTATATTCCCTGTGCTGTACATTACACCCATGTGACTTTTTTATTTTATAACTGGTCATCTGTACCTCTTAACCCCTTCACCTATTTCGCCCATCCCACCCACCCCCTCCCCTCTGGCAACCACTAGTTTGTTCTCTGTATCTGTGAGTCTGTTTCTGCTTTTAAAGCCAGGATTTGAATCCCGGCAGTCTGGTTTTAGACTTTGTGTGCCTTGCAAGGACGGTACTACTAATAGTGACATTTATTGAGCAATGACAATGTTCCAGTATGTTCCAGTCACGGGGCTAATTGATTTGCATGCTTGATCTCACAGAAGTCTGAAAACAACTCTGTAAATTTGGTTTTACTATTATTCCCATATTACATATGACAAAACTGAGGCTTCAGGAGGTCAACATAGGTCATATAGCAAGTAGCAGTGGTCATATAACTATTGGGAGCAAAGGTGGGATTTAAACCCAAGGGTTTTTTTCTTTTTTTTCACTCCAGAGCCCATATTCCTAGCTTTCTCTTTCTAATCTTTTTTTTTTTTCAGTTATTAAATATGTATAGAGCTTCTAGTAGGCACTGTGCAAGCAGTAGGGCTATAAGAGCAGGAAAGACCAACCCTGCCTTCCCAGAGTTTAGTCTATGGGAAAGATAAGCAACCTTTGGCAATTGCAATCTAGAAGAATAGATGCTGAATAGGACTAGTTACAGGTGCTGTGAGAGTAGAGAAGAGGCACCTAACCCTGGTTTGAGGGACTAGAGAAGGCATCTCAGAAGTCACAGAAGGCATGGAGAGCAAGCAACATCTAAGCACAGGTCTGTCTCACCAAAAAAAAAAAAAAAAAAACAAGTGTGGAATGGGCAGGGGTTGGCCAGGTGGCTAAATTGAGGGAAATATGTTCCAAGCTGAGGAAAGAGCCTATGCAAAGACTTCAAGGTCAGTATGAACAGAGCACAGGGTGAAAAGGAACACAACTGTGATGTGCTGGAGAGGTAAGAAGGGATAGGATCATGAAGGGTCTGTTGGCCACTGATGAAATTCACACTTAATTCTAAGAGCAGCAGGAAACCAATGAAGAGTTCAAGCAGGAAAATAACATGGTTCAATTTGCATACTGGGATGACCTCTCAGACTGCATCATGAGGACTAGTTATCTGGAAGGAGAGCGAGACTGATAGAAGGAAGGCCAATTATGAGATGGTCAGGAATACAGACAAGTGGGCAAGTGGAAGTTACAAGAGTGAGACGTAAGTGGTTTTAAAAGTGATTTCCCAAAGTAATTCAAAATTTCTAGGACTTGGGACTTCCCTGGTGGCGCAGTGGTTAAGACTCTGCCTGCCGATGCAGGGGACACGGGTTCAAGCCCTGGTCGGGGAAGATCCCACATGCTGTGAAGCAACTAAGCCCGTGAGCCACAACTACTGAGACCGCCCGCCACAACTACTGAAAGCCCGCACGCCTAAAGCCCGTGCTCCGCAAGATAGAGAAGCCACCGTGATGAGAAGCCCGCATGCCACAACGAAGAGTATCCCCCGCTCACCAAAACTAGAGAAAGCCCGCGCACAGCAAAGAACACCCAATGCAGACAAAAATAAAATAAATTTATTAAAAAAAAAAAATTTCCAGGACTTGGTAATTGGTAGGGCTGTCAGAGGAGGAATCAGATGACAAGCAGATATGCAGCTTGGAAATCTATTCAAAAAGGAAGGCAATATAAGAGAAAGAGCAGGCTTAAGAGGGAAAATAATTATTTCTGTTTGAGAAATGCTGAGCTGTATGCGCTCATGAGACACCCAGATGGACAAGTTGCTTGCGTGGATGGTAAGATTGGAGCTCAGGAAATTCTGGAGATAAAGATGTGGGAACCATCCTCATGCAAATAATAGTTAAAGCATTAGGGCTTATGAGATCACCCAGAGAAAGTGTGCAGAGGAGGGAGGAAAGTAAGAATGGGAGACCAGTCTTTAAAAGTTAAAAGAGAAGATTTCCAAGAGACTGGGAAAGACTGGCCTGAAAGATGGGAGGAAAGCCAGGTGTGGGCATCACAGGGGTCAGGAGAAAAGATTTCAAGAAGGAAGGAGGGACCACCATGTCAAATGCTGAAAGGACAAGTAAAAGAGGGCTAAAATTAGGTCCCGTGGGTTCACCAAAAGAATAGATTTTTGTAGCTTACAAGAAGCTGCTAGAAGACAACTACACTCCTGTCTTTTATAGAGCTTTGAAGAATTTATGCTAATCTCCTGAGTTTGGGGGATGTGTATGAGTGAAGGCCTCAGGGAGCAGCAAGAGGAGAGAGTGAGAGTATTCAGATTAAAAAAGAGTTTGCAGGTGGTCCAGTGGTTAGGGCTCTGGGCTTCCACTGCAGGGGGCATGGGTTCAAACCCTGGTCAAGGAACCAAGATCCCACATGCCTTGCAGTGCAGCCAAAGAATCACGAGACAGCTTGCTTCCTCTACTCTGCTCTTCACATGTGTGAGGATACAACCGTGGTCGGCCACCTACAAACCAGAAGAAGGCTCTCGCCAGCACCCAACCATGGTGCCTCCCTGATCTCAGACTTCCAGCCTCCAGAACTATATGGGAAAGCAGAACCACCAAAAGGAGTGATGACCAGCGATCTCATGAGAAGTCTGGATTTTATTTCTCATGCCTCAGGACATCCAGTTGGGAACGCCACACCAGCTCCTGGGATCAGACTTTCATCCACTTAATACCCCTGTTTGCCTGAACTACTAGAGCCAGTCCTAGCTAAACACGAATGGCTACCCAGAGGAAACACCTGGTGAAAGATTGCAATCCTTACATCAATCCTTACATTTCAATCTTTACCTGCTATATCTGTAGAGGGTATCTGATCAAGCCAACTACAGTGACGGAATGCCTCCATACCTTCTGTAAGACTTGTATTGTCCAGCACCTTGAAGACAGCAATGATTGTCCAAGGTGTGGCAACCAGGTTCATGAGACAAACCCGTTAGAAATGTTGAAGTTGGAAAACACATTAGAAGAAATTATATTTAAGTTTGTCCCTGGACTACGAGAATAAGAACTTGAGTGGGAGTCTGAATTTTGGAAGAAAAACAAGCCTCAAGAAAATGGACAAAATAATACTTCAAAAGTTGACAAACCTAAAGTAGATGAAGAAGGTGATGAAAATCAAGATGATAAAGACTATCACAGAAGTGACCCACAGATTGCTATATGTCTAGAGTGTTTACGAAATAATGGACAATCAGGGGACAATGTAGTAAAGGGTTTAATGAAGAAATTCATTTGGTGTTCTACACATGTAACTGTGGGAACTATTAAAAAATCTCTAAGTTTAAAACTAAAACTTCCAAGTTCTTATGAGTTGGATGTGCTGTGCCATGGTGAAATTATGGGGAAGGATCATACTATGGAGTTCATCTACATGACAAGATGGAGACTAAGAGGCAAAAACTTTCGGTGTCTGAACTGCTCAGGTTCACAAGTCTGCCCTCAGGATGGCCCTTTGTATCAGTCATACCCCCACACCCCATGGTATTGCAGTATCGACCAAGAATTGATTTTGGTTAGACCACGAGGCCTAGATCCCACTGAACGAATCCTGCACTATGTGTTTACTCATCGACAGACTGCACAGTGAATGGTGTGTGGACTGGAGGGACACAACCAGATTTTCAGCATGTGAATAAGGCTGTTGTCTGTCTCTAGATTGTCAATTGCATTTATGTTGTTTCTATTAAGAGCAAACCAAGTGCCATTCTGCTACTGAACCATCTGCATAAGGTATCTGTGCTGTCTCACAGTGTACAAGTCATGGTTGAAATCAGTTAGGTGTGCAGCCACGATTCAGTCTTCTGAATATTTTGCTTGCCTGTTCTAAGACTCTTCTAATGCTTGATTACACTAGTAATATGGCTCAATCTTTGTGGTGTTGCTGTTTTCACATACTTACTATTTGATTAATTCTTGTTTAAATAGAGTACTGTACAAGGAACTAATAATTATTATATCTTGAAATTATTCTGTATGGGAAATATATTCAGAAAAGTGGTCCTTGAGCCACTGTCCTGTTTTTAAAAAAAAGAGTTTGGAGGTCAAAGCAAGGACACAAGCACTGCCTGGAAGCAAGCTTGTGTAGAGACTAATACTGTGCGGTTGTCTAGATTGGGTTTACCTTCTTTGCCTCATCAATAAAGCAGGTTGTTGTGAGGTTTAAGAGAGCTAATTGGTGTAATAGGTTTAAACAATGCTTGGTATACAATAAGCATACTGTGTTAGCGCCTCTTAATATCTCCTTATTTTCTGGGGTCTCTGTAAACCTTCAGAATTCTGATGAAATCTTTGAGAAGATGAGCCCCTAGTACCAACTGAGATTGGATTCTCTCCAATCTGGCAAAAAAAATTTAAAGTGTTTAGAGGTAGACTTATGTTGATCCAAAAGAAAAAGGGGGGAAGGGTAGAGAGGACTGGCTATGTCACTGCAGGAAGCAATGAAGTCTGTGAAAATAGACCAGGCCTTGGAAACTACCTGTGGCCCACAACCTAGTTTATAAATAAAACAGCCACACCCATACTATTACGTATGGCTGATTTCATGCTACAATAGCAGGGCTGAGTAGTTGCAACAGAGACGGTATGGCCCTCAAAGCTTAAAGTATTTAGTATCTGGCCCTTTACAGAAAAAGTTGCCAACACTTGGTATAGTCAATACTTTCAAAATATTATGAAAGCACTATAGAGAAAAAAGTTAAAGCACTTGGTAATTTAGTTTATTGTAAATTCTATATAAATTAGTTGTATGATTTGGCTGCTCAAAAGTGAAATTAAACCATAGTTGGATTGCTACAAATATAGGATCCAGAATGATGGAGCAGATAGCTGACCAAGCTGGAAATATTATGCTAAGCTAGAAGCAGTACTATTGCAATCTAGAGCAGCACCATCCAAAAGAACTTTCTGCAAAGATGAAAATGTTCTTAAATCTGCACTGTCCAATACAGTAACTGCCAGCCACCTGTGGACACTGTTTGAATAAGGAACTGAATTTTAATTGTATTTAATTTTAACTAATTTAATCACATGTGACTAGTGGCTACCATATTGGATAGTGCAGATATAAAGTGTTCAGCATCACAGAAGTACTTGTGTAATAAAAAGAAAACAATTTAATTCAATAGACCTTTTTAGTCCTTTCTTCTGCGGATACAAAAGTAAGATTCAATTAAAATATAGCAAGTATATAGATGCTCACAAAACTAAAATACATGAATATAAATGCCATTATGATAGATAAAAACTGAGTACCCAGTATGTGCCAGGATTTAGGCAAAGTTCTCAACATTTACTATTTTATTTAACCCTTCAAGAAATCGGTGAAATAAATAATTATCATCCTAAATTTCATATTTTAACAAAACACTGAGCACTAAAAAAGACGAAATATGCAAGATCACAAGTGATAATTGAGTTTCAGACATAAATCTGCCTGACTCTCACACCAAAGGTTCTTTCTACATAACAAAGAATGAATTATATATCGTAGGAATACAAATAAGGGAGAAATGTATTCTGCTTTTAGAGGGTCAGACTTCTGGGATAGGGAGAGCCAAAGATAGCTAGGGAGGATAAGTGATATTTAAGCTGAATCTTGAAAGAGAAGGAGTTCTCCATAAAGATAAAAGGAAAAGACCATTCAAGGCAATGGGGAACAGCATGAGGAAAAGACACAGAGCTGTTGAAGGGCCCAAGAGTTGTGGGTAGAGCATGGGATCATGACCTTCAGTAGATTACTTTTTGTGTTCCTTCTATATGCTACATACTGCTATACTATATACACACATTATCCTAAGCATTGTGGAACGTAAGATAAAACAAATGATCAAGACACAATCCCTGCTTTTCACAAACACATAATGTAATAGAGGAGACTAACAAATATACAACCGGGCTGGTTGAGATACTAGAGTTACAAATTACCCTGAGAGATCAGGGATTGAGCCTCTAAATCATTGGAATGTGATAAAGCCTCAGATTAAGTAAGCTTTAGGTTTGTATCAAGTATAAGACACTAATAAGGATGGCAGGGGAAAAAAACCAACCAGAATGGTCAATGGAATGTTAACAGAAGGAATTTGTGAGGAATTGGGAGATGTTTAGTCTGAAAAAAGTCAAGGTGAGAAGCACATGACTTCTATCTTTCAACGTATGAAGGAACATCATGGAGCAAAAAGGCCAATCTTACTCTATATGACCCTAGATAGTTCTACACAATGAAAATTTTGCTAGCAGATGACAGGATTCTCTCCTTGACCGAACTTTGGTCTGGCGTCTCTGCGTTTTCTTTTTGTCTAGATCCAAACTTGGGCTCTGTCCTTGGCCCATTTAGTCCAGTGTTAGCAAAAATAGTGCTGGGTCTGTTTAGTGAAAATTCCCCACCCTTGATAGCTGATCAAATTCCTGACCCATCACCCCTGTAGGGGTGGAAAACTTTTCCCTTCTTCCCTTCTAGGTTTGTTGGATGGTCTAATAATAAAATTGACATAAGACAATTTAACAGGAGAAAGACAATTCTAATTTTGCACATACAAGAGCCCCATAAAAATATGAGACTCAAAGATGGGACCAAAGCAGACAACTTTTTTATACCTTTCACACAAAGAAACAGTAAATCTGTGAAGAATTGAAAAAACAAAGTATGGGCTTGGGGTAGTAAATTAGTGAAGAAGTTAACAGTTTGCTTTTATAGTCTTCTCAGCCCTTAATTCCCTCTCTCTGGTGATGAGGACACCTTTACCCTCCTGGTACAGGAAGGGCACCTTTCACATGGGAGATTTATTTCCTTTTTTCAGGGGGACAAAGAAGGGTCAGAGTGTGTTTCTTGCACCAACTGTTTCTCAAGTAACTTTAATTCAAAACGATCAATATGCCCAAAATGACATATTTTGGAGTGGCATATTCTGCTCCCCTTTGCCCTCAATATATTATCACCCTGCCTTGCCTACAGCAAGAATCCTATCAAGTCAGTTTAGCCAGAATCCCCCTTATCCTTGATGTTCCCTGTCGGTAACTTTTATCCACTGACCCCCACTCTGCTCCTTGTCTATAACACCCATTTGTCCTTCTTATATCTGGAATTGAGCACAATTCTATACTGAGGTCTGTCTTTCCCTATCACAATAGTTCCTGAATAAAATTTGCCTTCACCAGTTTAATTTCTGTTCAGATGATTTTCTTTGATACAGAACAGTCTGGAAATGTCACGAGTTGCCTCAAGAAGACATCTATCTCTAGAATAGTCCAAGGAGAGGCAGTGAAAAGATAGTAACCATAGAGGTTGTCCAGAGACACTGCTCTAGATTCAAAGATGATCTTCTGCCCCTGATATTCTGGGATTCTAGCATAGAGCTGGCATCAACATTCCACTAATTTTTCTTGTAGCTCAACTGCAATCACTTTTCTGATCAGTTCTTCAAATTGAATCGGAGATTGTGTATATTTATTTGCAATAATTTAGAAGTATAATTTGTTATTCAGGAAAGAAATTCATTCTATTCTCCAAATTTTTTATCCTGGTGAATCTCATTCTGATACTAAAAAAGAGTTGCTCTAACTTAAATGACGCTGTCTTTGATGCCACAGATTCTATACTTTAGAAAGCAGCACCCAGGACCTCTGGACTTCAAACCCAAGATATTGGCCTTTTTAGGACAATCTCAGACTCCCTAAACAAAATGTCTAATATAATATGCATTCTGAAGTAATAAATTAGCATTTCTTTTCAAGTACTTTATAATTCAGACTTTTCACTAGTCCATAATTTTAGCCTTCTCTCATGTTCCCACACTCCCTTTGCTGATTTATCTGCCTGTCTCTAAGATCCATTCAGCACCCTTCCTCTGCCCTGCATGGAGGCTGATCCATGCAATAGTACTTCCCAGGTTCCCTTGACAAGGTTCTTGTTAGGTTTAGCCAATGGGAGGCACTGGTGGGAAAATGGAAAAAACTTTCTCTTTCTCTCTCTCTCTCTCTCCTCCTTCTTTTCTTCTCTCCCTCCTTTTCCCTCTCTCTGATTTGGATTGTATTTCCAGCAGCAACTTGTCTCTTCTGTGGTCCTAGCTCCTGCCAGTCTGCCTCACCATGGTTACTGCTCTCACCAGGTTGCCTGGCCCCTGGAGTCCTGTACCCACTACCTTCTCCCTTTGTCCCTCCAGCAGTGGGGTGACCAGGATACAGCTCCTGTTTTTGCTAATCTCTGGCTTGACTCTCTGTCCCCTCCACTCTGTGTGTGTTTGGGGAGCAGAGGGGTAAAATATACAGAACATAATGTCCACTTTATTCTTTAACTTCTCCAATAACTTCGTATCTGAAAACTAGTTTCCTATACTAAATTCTGTTAAACTACCTCTGTGTTTCTATTTTCCTGGCTGGATATCACCCCATTCTCTAATTTGACAGAGGTTTTGTATAATTCTAAAGTGTGGGTTTAAATATTGAGTAGAAATCACCAAAAGAAGCTGTACTAATTTAACAAAAACCTGTTTTTTCACTTGGTCTACATCTTAAGTGATGGCTTTTGTAGCCTCCTCTCTTCCTACAAATCTAGTTTAAAGTACCTCTCCACAACACAAAAGTAGCCATTGCATCATCTTATACTTGAACACTTATTACACCTTGAAGTGTCAGAGATTTCATTTTGGATTCTCCTATTAGACTTTAAATCCAATTGAATTAATACAAATCCTTCAATAACAAAATCTATTTGGAAAATCACTCACAGGAATCCCTTTATCTCTTTTATTTTATTTTCCATTCTTATTTTTTTCCTGCCTATTGCCTTTTTCCCCTTTCCCCCATGGAAATAAAAGACATGATCAGAGCAACGTTTCAACAGCCCACCAACATGACCTCTATCTTCCTTCATGTTATAAGAAGGAGATGTTGCCGTGGCAACTCTGGAAGAAACGTGCTTGACTTTCTGGACTGCAATCTCCAAAAAGAACTGTCTTTCAGATCTTAATCTATCCTCAGGTGAGAGACCTGATATTGTTTTAGATAGGATTTCTTTCTTTAATGTGAGACCCATATTTGAAGGACAATTATGGATTGTCCCCGGCCCAGAGATGTTTGTCAGGTGGGCACTGTTCACCTGCAGACCATTTCGTGCTCAGTTGCCTCTCATTCTGCTAAATGCCAGACCATTCTACTGCCTCAGCATCATGAATTTTGACAATTAACAATTACTGAGCCTTTATTATGTAAAATGTTGCGAAAGAGTGGCCAGTCTAAAACTCTCTCTCTAAATGGATAGTTTTCTCTTATCATTTCCTTTTCTCTGACCATTGTGGTCTTTTCTGCTTTCTTTTTTCCACTTTATATATTCTTAATACTAGACTCCTGTCTCTGTGAACTCACTGTCGGACCTGAATTGAAGAATAGTCCATTGGCCCCTGTGTCAAGCATGTCTGTATGCATCAGGGGGAACAGATGAAGTGAGAAGTCACCAACTTTGGGAGTGGAGAAATCGAGAAGCGGGGACAATCCATGCCATGGCAGACAAATTACAGTAACTTCTATGTTGGATGTACCTCGCCCTCCCTCCCAGACTGCTACTAGTTCAGGAGCTAGAAAAAAATAAGGAGAAAATGACAGACTCTTTCTTAAGGAAACACTGTTTTTGCGTTGGCCTCCTTAGCAAGTTGTAAATCCTAGGCTACATGGTACCCTCACTTTCCATCAGCTGCCTGGCTCCAGCCCTCTCCTCTTTCTTCCTTTAGCTCTAAACTGAGAGCTAAGAGGTGTACCAGCACTGTTCTCAATCCTTTGTATACATTTTTCTTCTCTCATCTTCACAAATCCTGGCCATATTCCTGATGAGGACAAGTAACTTGTCCAAGGTCTCTTAAGTAGAAAGCTACAAAGGCAGAATTTGAACCCCAGATGGTCTCATCCAAAGATTCTTTCATATACAACACATTGTATCCCCAAAGGAGAAAATCGGAAACACAATATGAAAAATCTGTTTGCTTGTCTAATTTCCCACTGGCTTATAAGCAATGTGAGTGAAGAGATAATTCATATTCACTTCTGTAGCCCCCATGCCTGGCATATTGTAAATACTCAATAAGCATTTGTTGAAGGATGAATGAATTTTTAAGTTAATACCCACCTCTCTTCTTTATCCTGAGCCAGAATAGTGCCAAAACCTCTAAAATGGCCTATTCACCTCTATTCTTGAGACACCTCTGAGATTCCACAGCAAAACATGATTAATTTCACACTATTATTTTAAAATTTCTCAATAGTCCCCTCATCAAAAGGATAAAGTGCAAGTTTCTCTTCTCTTATCTAAAAGTTTTATCTCTTCCCCCTCCTTCCCACAGCGTACAACTTACCATCACCCCTTTGCTGAATCATGATGGAAGTTGGAGTTATTGACAGCTTTCCTAATAAAGACCTTTGAGCTTTTGTGCATACAATTTCCTCCACCAGGAAGACCCTGGTCTCCCCCCACCACATACACACACTCCTCCCTCACCTTATTTGCCTGGCAAACCCCTGTCACCCTCTTATGAACTGAATATGTGTCCCCCCAAAAAATATTCTTATGTTGAAACTCTCCCCCACCCCACCCCAATGTGATGGTATTAGGAGGTGGGGTCTTTGGGAGATAATTAAAATTAGATGAGGTTATGAGAGTGGAGCCCTCATGAATGGGATCAGTGCCCTTATAAGAGTCACAAGAGAGTTTGCTTCCTTTCTGCTCTCCATCAAGAAGTTAGCAGTCTGCAACCCAGAAGAGGTTCCTTATCAGAACCCAACCATGCTGGCACCCTGATCTCAAACTTCCAGACTCCAGAACTGTAAGAAATAAATGTCTGTTTTTTATAAGCCACCTACTCTATGGTACTTTGTTATACCAGCCCAACCTGACTTAGACACCCTCCTTCGAAAATTAGCTCAAAGCAACACCTCCTTGGGAACCACGAATTTCCTGAGAACTCAGTGCTTTCTGCATCTTACACAGATGTCCACTATAGAAATGTTATATTGTGTTTTCACTGTCCACTTCTTCACTTTTTTGTAAGCTTGCTAAAGGAAAGGACCATGCCTTTTCAGCTCAATGACCCCAGGACTTAGTATAGTGTTTGGTGCTGTGAGCCTAAAGAAATCAGTATTTGTCCAAAATAAGAAAGAAGGAAGGAAAGGAGGAAGGGAAGGAGGAATGACTCTTAATTTGGTTGATAAGAGGAACCTATGGGAATAGTTATGTAGTGAATGCATTTTAATCTTTGAGGCAGGGGTGGGCAAGACAGTTGTGAGGTTTGGAACACTGCATGACATAATTAACTCAAGGACTATGTAATGTCTCCCTAATCATAATAACAATGATTAGGGAGACAGAAAATCAGGGATGGCAAAGGGCAGCAAGACAAATTTTTATATACAACTTTATCTCAAGCTGTCCCTATCTGGAAGATTCATCTCCAAACCCAACAGTATGGTGATACCTCTGAAATCATTAAATTTATTGTTTTGTATGTTTCCTTTCAAGTCAAAATATTTTGAGATATAAAATCATGCCTTTTGAAAAGAATGTGATATTGTCTTGTCAACTGGTTTTTCTTACTGCCACTAATCAAATAACTCAAGTACATATTTCTTAGGACCCGAAGCACAAAATATATTAGATTTAAAGAAAATCAGAAATTAAAAATGCTTATACCCTCTGGTTCTAGGAAAGAGGAATTACATTTTGCCAATTATTTAAGGCTTGGCTTATTTTACTATCTCCCATTTGTAATGTTTAATATTAAAATAAAATGTGGATAACATTAGCAGAAATGTGGTAATACTAAGTAAAAGACAACAAACTTATAACAGTATAGTAAAAGCAGGCTTCCCTGGCAAAATCCAGACTCTGAAACATTGTTCAAGAATGATATTTTTTGGAAATAAAAACAAAAATAAACAAATGGGACCTAATGAAACTTCAAAGCTTTTGCACAGCAAAGGAAACCATAAACAAGATGAAAAGACAACCCTCAGAATGGGAGAAAATATTTGCAAATGAAGCAACTGACAAAGGATTAATCTCCAAAATTTACAAGCAGCTCATGCAGCTCAATATCAAAAAAACAAACAACCCAATCCAAAAATGCACAGAAGACCTAAATAGACATTTCTCCAAAGAAGATATACAGATGGCCAACAAACACATGAAAGAATGCTCAACATCATTAATCATTAGAGAAATGCAATTCAAAACTACAATAATATATCATCTCACACCGGTCAGAATGGCCATCATCAAAAAATCTACAAACAATAAATGCTGGAGAGGGTATGGAGAAAAGGGAACCCTCTTGCACTGTTGGTGGGAATGTAAATTGATACAGCCACTATGGAGAACAGTATGGAGGTTCCTTAAAAAATTAAAAATAGAACTACCATATGACCCAGCAATCCCACTACTAGGCATATACCCTGAGAAAACCATAATTCAAAAAGAGTCATGTACCAAAATGTTCATTGTAGCTCTATTTACAATAGCCAGGACATGGAAGCAACCTAAGTGTCCATCGACAGATGAATGGATAAAGAAGATGTGGCACATATATACAATGGAATATTACTTGGCCATAAAAAGAAACGGAATTGAGTTATCTGTAGTGAGGTGGATGGACCTAGAGTCTGTCATACAGAGTGAAGTAAGTCAGAAAGAGAAAAACAAATATCGTATGCTAACACATATATATGGAATCCTAAAAAAAAAAAAAAAAAAAGAATGACATCTTTGAGACTAAGGCTAGAAAATGTCATAAATACACATGACTCAACTCGAAAGAAGGTAGAAAGGAAATTCAATGTCATGAAGAATTTATTACTACAAACTGGATAATAAATACCATTTGTTCTTTATCAATATTATAACTTTGACAGTTTTATGTGGATATTTATGTTGGCAGTATTAACACCAGGCTTTTCTTCCTCTTGGTGCTGTGGTGTTTGTTTTGTTGTTGTTGCTGTTGTTGTTCTGGTATTGATTAGCGCATTTAGTATAGCAGATGGTACAGCTATTGGTTAAGTGATGATTATAGTCATCTATTAAGAAACTACCATGTTCCAGTGATTTTCTCAATACTATTTCTGACCTTTATAACAATTCCTGATGGGAACTATAGTCAGTGCCTCTGTGTTATAGATGAGGAATCAAGAGTTCAAATAGATTAAGTAATTCGCCTGCAGTTCCAGACTTCATTAGAAAGGACCTGGAGCTTGGGCTTCATGGAACTCATGGGACTCCATGAGACTCTAAATCCTATGTCTGTCCCACTGCCATTCACTCTGGGATACCACCACTGCTCTGGATGGAATACAGAAAAGCACGTCAGCTGTTTAGTGAAATATGTTTGGAGAGAAAGCCTCTTTCTATCAGAGAATTGAACTGGAGAAGCCCATTTTGAAAGTCCAAACAGGTTTTCAAGGGGGTAAAAAACACTAAAGTTAAGATAAGCTATTTAACATAATCTCTTTAGAAACACTACTTTTTATTTTCAGAATTATGAGCAAAAGAATAATGAAAGAGACCAAAGGGATCTTTGAGACTAAACACAATTAGTGACCTTTTCTAATTAGACCACGCAGGGGGCCTGGACAGGAATGATTGGCACCAAGCCTGCCTTGGCTGCTTATAAAACCAAGAAGGGACACGATGTTCTTTTTGATATGTCAACTTGGCTAGGCTACAGTCCCCAGTTTCTCAATCAAACACTAGTCTAGGTGCTGCTTATGAAGGCATTTTGCAGATGTGATTAAAGTCCATAATTAGTTGACTTTATTCTTTTAATTAATTTATTTATTTATTTATTTATTTTTGGCTGCATTAGGTCTTTGTTGCTGTGTGTGGGCTTCTAGATGCGGTGAGCAAGGGCTACTCCTCATTGGGATGCGCAGACTTCTCATTTCCGTGGCATCTCTTGTTGCGAAGCACGGGCTCTAGACCACGTGAGCTTCAGTAGTTGTGGCGCACAAGCTTCAGTAGTTGTGGCTCACGGGCTCTAGAGCGCAGGGTCAGTAGTTGTGGCACATGGGCTTAGTTGCTCCGTGGCATGTGGGGTCTTCCTGGAACAAGGCTCGCACCCATGTCCCCTGCCTTGGCAGGCGGATTATTAACCACTGCGCCATCAGGAAAGCCCAATTAGTCGACTTTAAATGAAAGATATTATCCTGGATAATTTAAGTGGGCCTGATTCAATCAGTTGAAAACTGTAAGAGCAGGACTGTAGCTACCATGCCCAAAGCTATAATGGTTGGTAGTTTTTTTATACCTTCTTCATGCAATAATGGCAATTGTCTTTAGCCAAGCCATATACTAATCTTAAATACCACTAATTTCACTAATGAGGGATTGATTGTTAAATCCAGTATGCTAACTAATTAAATACTAATTTTATCTATGAACACTGATTTCTAACATTCATAATGCTGATTAGCAAAATGTCTAATGTCAACCAGACGTTGCAGTGCTTGCAGTAGCCACCTATGGAGAGCGGCCATTCTGACTAAATGCTAACTAAATGCTAACTTACCACTCTACTGCTGAAACATAGCCTAAACTAACATAAGCCCAAAACAACAATGAGGGCTTCCCTGGTGGCACAGTGATTAAGAATCCACCTGCCAATACAGGGGACACAGTTTCGAGCCCTGATCTGGGAAGATCCCACATGCCACAGAGCAACTGAGCCCATGTGACACAACTACTGAGCCCGTGGCCACAACTACTGAAGCCCGCGTGCCTAGAGCCCATGCCCCGCAACAAGAGAAGCCACCACAATGAGAAGCCCGCGCACCACAACGAAGAGTAGCCCCCGCTTACCGCAACTAGAGAAAGCACGTGCAGCAACGAAGATCCAATGCAGCCAAAAACAAAATAAAATAAAATTAATTAATTAAAAAAAAAAAACACTGCTATGCTGAAGTATTTTGGACTAAATTGTAGACATCATAATAAGTACTTTAACCAAATATCTAAAAGGGAAACCAGGTTTCCCTAAGATATTGTGCTGCTTTTGGTGTCTTTCATGTTGTGAAAGACATTACTAACCAGCAAGCTGGCATGTATGGGGAAACCCGTCTACATCTAATTATTTCTTGAAAAAAAAAGAAAATTCCTACTTCTGGACCTTGATAGGTTGAGATAAGCAAGGATGACACAACTCTCTCCCTTTGAACAAGTTCAGATTGTCATTTGGGTGGAGTTTTACTTATATCATTTTTAAAGTTTGCACTCTTTCACATGAGAATATGGAAACCACTGAAAATGTATTTATTAAATTAGATCCATTTCACATTCTTAGGGAATATATATATATTAACTCAAAACACAAAGTTAGTGTGACAACCCTCAACCACCAGAAATACGAGAAAAGAAAAAAAGAATCTAGAGAAAAGAAGTATAGGAGGATCCTTTCTGTTCCTGAATGTGAAAATAAGATAGACAAAGAACTGCCAAGCTATTCTATCATGGGTACAGGCAGTCTTCCCCAAAATTCTCCATCAAACAACTCATTTCTTATCTTTACAAAATCAAACCTCCACAATTGAAGACTGGGTTATTCATCAAGCAGAGAGCACAGAATGTCTTTCATTTGGCCAAATGTCTACAAAGCATATTGTTAAATCATGAGCTTGGGCACCAAAGAGTCAGACAGCTGGTCTTCCTCCAAGCTCTCTTTTTACCTGATCATCAAGCACTTGATAGGAACCTATTTGTGAAATTCCATGGCGAGAAAGACACAGACCCTACTGGCCATTACTTTCACCAGGCTTAGGAAGATAATCACAATATGCAAGGGCCCTTGAAGATTTGTTTGCTAATTTATCTCATTGACATTTATTGAGCAGCTGCTACTTGGCAAACTCAGGACTAATAGGTGGGAGCTCAAGCATGTGGAAGACTAATTCCAGAAACCCTCAAGGATTTCACAGTCAATTGGAGAAGATAAACACAAACTGACATTAGACTAAGTGAATAAGCACATTAGATGTGCATAAACAAAAGTTGTGTTTGTGAAGATCAGGCAAAATGAGGCTGGAAAAAGTGCTAATTTCTTCCCCAGTTTGAAGAATATGGCCTAAGGAATGTGGCTCTGAGTTCCCTGTAACCTGTGAAAAATCAGTTTTTGTCACCTATCCTTCTTCTGTCTTCATTGTCACCCTTTTCTCCCTCATACCCCATACCAATGCCCTGAAGCAATCTCTCTGGATTCCCAAAGCATTAACCCATTCCATTTCTCTATTGCATCAAAACCCCCATGAGCTTAGGGAAACTAACATCAATCAATTAGAACAAATCTCCTTAGACCAATTCTCACCAATGATTAAATTAGTGATGTGGCATGTTAATCCTCTCAGGAGATGATGAAGTATTAATGCAGAAAAAAAACTTAAATCAATGGAAATACACTCAAAACAGTAGAAATATTGGTTACCCTACAGACTGATAGTTCAAAATAAAATATATATTGAATATCTAAAATATCACAAAGTGTGATATACATCCCTTTTGATGTAACCCTAATGGTACATAAAATTATTTCAGGTGTCACATGGAAAACATTTTTATTTTAACAGGTATGTTCATGTATACATATGTATATGTGTATATGTTTCTGCTGTTGTCTATACTTACATGTAATTATGTTGAAAATAGAAGTAACATACTAAATGATGCTAGCTTTGTATTTTAGGGAAATAAAACTGAGAAACTGCATATACAAATGGATAATGGCCAGACCATATATAAAAATAAAACTCTGACCCACAATCTGTACCAAGCAGCGCAAGAAGCCTACCCATTGTCTACAGTAACCAGCCTAGGAAGTCCACTTACTATCTACAAGTCAAAACTAAGAAGTCAGACCACTATCTGCATCAACCAGTCCAGGAAGCCAAACAATAACCCCTGTAAACAATGGGCCCAAAATGGCCAGAACTTGTTAAATAACTGAGAGCTTCCCTAATTTTTGCCCCCATTTCCAACTAAGGACCAACCAAAGAGAGCTAAATATGCACCCCTGATCAATCGCACAGAGTACCCAAATTCTAGTTAGTCTACCTACAGCTTCCCCATGCCAACAGCCTCCAATCAACGCATACCTGATTTTTTCCACTTTTCCATTCCCGTCTGACTTTGAGTCTGTGCCAAACACAAGTGATGGTGGCTGACTCCCTTGCTATAGTAAGCTCCAAATAAACAGTCTTTGCTTGTTCTCATTTGAGTGGTCTTCATTTATTTCCACAAAAGTCTCCTTCTAAAACAAATGTACTTAGCTGTGAAAAGGGAAGTTAATTAAATAAAAATATAATTAAATAATAGTACAGATGGTACATGAATATTACAAAAAGTATCACAGTGGTACATAAACGAAGGAAGTTTGAAAACACTGCCTTCTGTGCAAAGCTTATGCTAGATGTTACACTGCGCACAAAAACTTGCAGGGAAATGCTATGACAAGAATACCAGGGGCATGCTCCCACCTCAGACCTTTGCACTGGTTGTTTCCTCTACTTGGAATGGTTTCATCACACACCCATAAGACATGCGTCTGTCTCTTCTTTGGGTCATTGCTCAAATGTCCTCTTCTTTGTGAGTTCTTCTCTAACTATTCTGTTTTTAATAGCAATACCCTCTATCCTATCCCTCCCTCGTATACACACACAGTCTTCACCATCCTTTATGTTTTATTTTCACCACAGCACTTATCATCATCCAATATACTACATACTGTATTTCTTTGTTACAGCTTGGCCCCCAACAGAAAGGTAATTCCCTAAGGGCAAGGATGTTTTACTTTCTTTTTCTTTTCCTTCAATGCTGAACCCTCAACACCTAAAAAAGTGCCTGGCACTAATAAAGTCTTTAATAAATATTTATTAATTGAATGAAAGTGTGAAGGAATACCATCAGCTTTGGAGTCAGTAGAACCCAAGCTCAGTTTTAACTCTGTCACCTACTAGCTGTGGTAGTCATGGAGGTGTGTCCCCCAGATCTCCTTCCAGGGGCAACATGTTATTCCAGCTGTCAGCTCCTCAGGGTTTGCCTCAGCTGCAGAAAGTCACCTTACTTAAGGATACACCCTGAAAAGGCAGCCAATATTCTGTGACTGCTTGAGTATATAGGCTCAGCAATTTCATCCCAACATGAGCTACTACTCTGATGGGTAGAATATGCTCCAGAGCTCCCCCTAGTGCTGGCCACAGCTTAGTGGTGCCTTTATCACGTATCAGCTTCTCCCTCTGCCCAAGCAATCCTATTTCCCCCCAAGCCTCCTCCCTTCCTCAGGTTACTCCCTAATAAATACCCTGCACACCAAATTCCATCTCAACATCTTCGTCCAGAGAGCCAACCTGCAATACCAGCTAAGTACTCAAGAATTCAACCCATGACCTCAACTAGGAGCCCAAATTTCCTCAGCTTCCTTATTGCCCAGATTCTTCAAGGAGGCACTGACATGTTCTCAACAGCCAGCTCAGAAGCAGCTTGTGCCTCTCAAGGCTTCTACACACTTCTGCAGATCTATGTGGAGAAGACCTAAGAATCATTCAATGTAGCCCAGACTCCAGAAATGAAGTCTGAACCTGCCCCAAGTTTCCTGCCATGTGGGGACTCTAGTCAAAGCTTTCCTTCTACCACAGAGAAATAAGGGATCTTTGCCCTGCTGCTATTTATCTTCCTTCCCAGTTGCCACACTCAACATGAAAGCATTTGTTTTTATTCACAATGTCTGTCTCCAGGTTACAATCCCCACAGGCACCCTCATGAGTTTATAGCTAACAGAGCTCAGAGTCTGGCTTCAGGACCCTATAAATAAACAACAGAGAACTGATAAGAATAATTACAGCAACTAATCCTTGCCTTTCTAGTGGTTCCCATCCATTAGAATGCCATAGGCACCAGGCTGTTACACTGTGGTTGCACATGTCCTATACCTAGCTAGGTACACTGGGCTGGGAAGCAAATTATTAATCAACCATTGGATGAGTACAGTATACATTCAGTGCAGATTTCTTCCAGGTTCAGTCCAATGACCTAGGAGTGAAAGATTTAAAGGCCTACTTATGAGTCCCCTACAATAAAAAATATCAAAAAATACAGCTTTCTCCATTCAAGGAGACAATTAGATTTTAAAATATGTTTCAGTGGGTATTAAGCTAGATAAGGAAAGGAAAGCGCAGAAAGCACTTTTTAATTAAAATCAAATTATATGGCTGATGACTTTACAGATAAATTGGCATGGCATATTATGGCTGTTCTCTCATCACTGAGTTGAGAACAAATCTGAATGAATCACAAGAGTCTAAACTAATCTCTCACAGTAGAAATAAAAAGAAAAGAAAAAGAGGCCAAATTATTTGTGAAAAAAGCATTGTGCCTTCTCAGGGCTTCTTCCTGTTTTGTGCTTTGTGTAAGGTACTAATGCCAGGTTTGCATGTCCCCGGAACCTTTGAGCTGACACTGGTACATTTTTGGAGAACCTTATAAAGTTAACTACAATGTTAAGTACTCTATGAGTAAGAAACAATAAATAGCTTTTCTCCACAACTTGCAGGGGCAGACAGCCTCAGTGCCCAGTTAGGGACATCCCAATGGCAACTAACTCACTGACATGAATGGGCAAAATGCCTTGATATTGTCATCACTCCTTCATTTGAGAGCCTCTGTCATCCATTTGTCCCCAAGACAGAGAACCTCCTTTTCAGGCACAATCCAAATGGCTGGTGAGGATGATGTGACTTGACTGTCTAGGGAAATGACTGAAAAGGAGTAGTACTCCAATCCACAAAGGATAAAGTCATGGCATCCTAAGACAGGCAGCTCTTCCATTCCAGGAGCTGTGAGATGGGAAGACTGACATAAAACAGCAAGAGGACAAAAGGTTTCAGGAGCCCACACTCATGCCAAAACAAATAAAAACATGTGAAGAGCCACTTCCTACCAAGAGACATAAAAGACCTCGTTATTTAATCAAAATTCATTCTTAGAAAAAGTACAAACTCTTTGTGGAGGAAGTCATGGTAACCTTCTAAATGTTTAGTTAAGACAGAGACAAACTGTAAAGACGACAGCCTGAAGTCAATGAGAAAGGAGAACTACTGGATTTTCCATCCAGCTCCCTTTTCCTACATGGGACTAATAATTTTCACTGTGTGAAAAGAGTATTACAGTGGTTTTGCAATGTAATATATTTCACCTCATATCCTCAGAATCTATTCTTTTCAAACTGAAGATGACAACCTATTAGTAGATCATGAAATCGATTTAGCATATTTTAATTAAATTATAGAATAAAGCAGGATAGAATAGAATAAAAATATCAGAATGCATCCCAGTAAGGTATCATCTTGAACACTGTTTGCATTATAAGTATACATGTATGTATGTATGAAACCTGCGAGTATATAAGTATATGTGTATATTAGGTAACAATGTAAAATGTATTTATTACTCAAGGTCTTGATTTTAAAATATTAAAAGCCACTCTAAATCAAGTTGGATAAGTCACTAACCCTCACCCCTCTGCCACCGCACGAATATCAGGGCCTGGATCTCATCTTCACAACTCTCACATACAGCCCATTCACAAGCCGATTGAAAGTCCCTTGTGGGCTGCACACCTTACAAGGCACAGTGGTGGGAAGGCCTACGACCAAATCATTAGAAGACATGGTTCTCTGTACTTCAGGCATTTCCATTAGAAGAAGGAGGCAGAGTGGAAGAGAAGGCAGAGAGAAGAGGAGGGGACTGGGAAGGAGGAGGAGGAAGAGAAGGAGGAGGAGGGGGGAGGGGAAGACAGGGAAGAGGGAAAAGGGAGAGGAGAAGAGGGAGAAAGAAGAAACAAACACTCCCCATGATGCACCTCATACTTCAGACACTTTCAACTACACGCTGTTTATCTAACATCTAGACACCCAGTGCCCTTATACAAATACCTCCTATTTAAAATGCCTAACACGAAGAGTAGCCCCCGCTCGCCGCAACTAGAGAAAGCCCACGTGCAGCAACAAAGACCCAACGCAGCCAATAAATAATAAATAAATAAAATTAAGTTAAAAAATAAAGACCAATATAAGGTCTTTGTAAAAAACAAATTGTATTTAAAAAAAAATGCCTAACAGCACATTTGGAATTGAGACAATATCTGGACTTCTAAAGTTTGTCTGATTTTTGGCCATGTATCCATATGAAGAAGAAAAGAAGTCTGCATATGTGCTCTGAGCAGAGCAGAGGTCCTTAACTGCTCAAGAAGTCACAGGTCCATGAACTTGGATGGGGGAAGTTACATCTTTATTTGCACAAATATCTTATTGATTATTTAGCATGTACTTCTATTGTAAATGTAGGCAATGAACTACAATAAAATTAAGAGAATCTGAAACTTTGTCAACAATAGAAATCATGGATAGTTTCATAGTATATTACAGTTATTGCAGATTTCCAGAAATATTGTTTATATTCATCACTACTTCAAAATTAGAGTAGTTATTATTTTCTGCTATATCTTGTTATTTAATGTGTTAATAAAGGACATAAGTTGTAATTTTTTTATTTTGATAACTGTATTTCAATGTAATTGGTTTCTTTTGTAACCTTGGATATTTTATTTTATGCATTTATAGCATTATTCTGTGGAGTCTATAGGCTTCTCCAGACTACCAAAGGGATCCATGGCATAAAAATGGTTATGTGATTAGAGACTTATTAGAAAGAGCAGTGCAGAAAAGTACATAATTATAATCCAGAACAATCAGTCACTTTGGTGGAACTGGAGTAAGTTATTAGGGCTATTTATACTAGAAACACTTAAACTGCCTAAAAGTTCTTAAGAACACTTCCAAATTCTCCCCACTGGCAAGGCTAATAAGACACTATGGAGAAGAAACTAACATTTAGAGTCACCTTGGCTGCCTGAGACAGAGCTCCCGGCACTCAGGTCCCCGAGTGGGAATAAGCTGGTCCTGGAGAACAAGCTTGCATCCTGAGTGGCAACCATGGCCACCAGTTTGTTAAATCAGCAGGACAAAGGCCATAAATGCAGTAGCTATGATGAACCTGTAAACTGCCCCCTGATACCTAGCAAACTATAGCCTCTATGGGGCAGTTCCACAGGCTGCCAGGAATTCAGACTTGGGGGATACCTTCAAATATGTGACAGGCACTATGCTTCACATATTATCATGTAATACTCTAAATTCACCCTGTAAGAAAGACTCTAAAATTATAACTTCCATTCCATACTTTGAAAAAACTGAGGCTTAGAAAGCTTACTTAGATTACCCAGAGTCACAAAGTTATTTACAGGTAGAGTCAGACACAGATCCCTGCCACCTTCTCCAGACCCTGCACTCCACTAGTGTCCACCCTTCAACTTGAGCAGGGGCAGACATCTGGAGCCCAGTGAAGTAAAATTGCCTACCTATTTAATGCGGCTGTGGACATTGCAAACTATATGCATGCTAGAAATTCAGTGTTAGTCATCTTGGGTTGTTCTAATAAAATGCCATAGCCTGGGTGGTTTAAACAATAAACATTTATTTCTCACAGTTCTGGAGGCCAAGATTATTTCTAAGATTATACACAGTTATTTCTAAGTCCAAGATCAAGGTGCTGGCAGATTCAGTTCCTGTTAAGAGCCTGCTTCCTGGCTTGCAGATGGCTGCTCTCTCACTGTGTCCTCACATGGTGGAGAAAGAGCTCTGGTTTCTTCTTCTTCTTATAAGGACACTAACTCCATCATGAAGACCCCACCCTCATAATCTCCTCTAAACCTAATTACTTCCCAAAGGCCCCATCTCTAAATATCATCACATTGGTTGTGAGGACTTGTTGACCTGGAATAAATAGACTACCAGATACTTCTCCAGCAAAGATGGGTTTATTAAGGATCAGTAGAGAACTACAATTCAGAATCTGTAACCATGGTGAGCCATGTGCAAGTCCCCTCCCTCACAGCAAGGGAAGGAGCATGCTTTTATAGAGCAGAAAAGGAAGTTGGGAGGGCCATAGTAAACAGAGTCCATGGCTTTTCATTGGCTGAGTTCTTGCCAGGAAAGAAGTCTTTCTTCTTGGTCGGCTATTATCACAGATTTGAGAGCTCCCCCTTCTGGTCTCCCAACTCTTCTTAACTGAGGTTTTTTCCTTAACTTTTTTTACAGACTTCAACATATGAATTTGGGGGAGACAGAAACATTCAGTCCGCAATATTCAGCTAAGTAAATTTTGCCTGGGAAAGATCAGAACACACGAGCAGTGGAGCAGAGATATTCTGTCCTGACCCTACAAGTAAACAGGCTTAATTTCCAAGCCTGTACCTTCTCCTCAAAGGAGGCAGAGATCCTGGAAAGAGAAGATAGAGAGGAAAGACCATCTACCCAAGAACTCTCTGAGTGTGTGTTGGAGGGGGAGGGGAGGGGGTTGAGGACATAGAAATATAAGAATAGGCCCTAACGCTGTTCCCCATAATCCTTTTGGTGGTTTTTTCTCACGTCTCAGGTAGCTTCCTCATACACATGTGCTGATGAGTACAATGCTGACCCCTGTGTGGCTCTCTTTTCTGGTACTCTCTCCTGGAGCTCCCACTCTGCCTCAGTCTCCCTGGACATTCAGCTTCATTTCTTCAACTTGGGGTATCTGCCAGGCTCCACCTGGGTTCACCCTCTCTGTGCTGCCGCCTGGATACTCTCTCAGCACAGTAAGCTGGGGAAATCATAGGGCTCAACTTACTTGTTTTTCAACTCTCAGAAATCACTTTTCTTCACTGCATGAATGAAAACTTAAAAACTGTTCTTTCATATATTTTATCCGACTTATTTCAGGTGGGAGGGTAAATCTTTACTCAAATTCTTTAGTCAAAATTTCTTACTGGATACCAATGAAAATTGCTTCCTGTGATTTCACTATAATCTTTACTAAAAATGAATTCTTAAAACTGGGGTCAAAGAGACTTTGTTTCCTTACTGCTCATCCTTACATTAAACCTCCATTACCTAAGATAACCTAAGAGAATGTCCAACATAGTAGGAATTAAGAAACTGTAGCAGGTTGGTGGGGAATATACACAGTAATTTTTGCATTCTTGAATCACACTCATTTGTGCACTGGAGTTAAAGTAGAATGACAAAAAAAAGAAAAAAATTTAAAAAGAAAGAAAGGAAACTGACTCTAGAAGGAAGAGTCCAGCAGTCTGCAATCCCTAACTACTAGCATATGATGAGTCACAAGCTCCTCTTTCTCTTTCTAAGTCAGTGGGGTTCTATCAGTAGAACTGATACAGCTACTTACTAACCAGGGATGCTGAGAAGATAAATCTGGATTAATTAATCCAATGGTTTCAGAAAGAGTTACAATCTTGCTACATCATAAAAATTACCCAGAAACCACACTAATGATGGGCTGTTGAATTCAGAAAATGAGAATGTCAATGCACAACACAAAAATGAAAGATACTGCTTGACAAAATGTATTGCGTCCATTTATTCTGTCAGGCAAAGTTGGGTTCCTCTCATTTAGGACAGACTGCTTGGTAGCATACCAGCACAGTATATATTTTATAGGTAGCAATAAAGTCTTATTAGTATAAAATCTCATTACAACTAATGATGCTTAAATTCCTTTTGAAGTAGGTGAGGTTGTCTGGCTTTAGAGGGAGTTGGCAGGTAGATGGATTGATAGTGAAAAGAACTCAAAAAGGTAAATCATGTCATCAGGGCCTGCATGGTTCCTAGTCTCTGCAGCCCACTCTCCTCACAGCTGCAGCCACTTGACCTTCAGCCTCAGGTCCTCTCTCTCTCCAGCCTTGAAGTCAGTGGTTCTCGAAGTGTGGCCCCAAACAGGAGCCTCAGCAGCATCTAGGAATTTGTTAGAAATGCACATGCTCAGGGGGGAAGACCATGGACCTAAGATGGAGCTGACAAAATGGAGTCAGTGTGGTCCAGCCACACAATAATAAATTCCCTCTTTCCACATTCTCTTATTTTATGATTGTTGTTCTTTTATAATTTCTTTAGACCCTGAATTCCTTGTTTTTTAGTCTTTCTTCTTTAATAGTAAACATTATTGAGATTGTATACATTTTTTCTGAGTTTGGCTGTATTCCAAAGACTTGGGGTTCATTGTTATCCTTTTCATTGTTTTTCCTATGGTCTGTAGTCTATAATCGGGGGCTTGTTTAACTTAATTTTCAAGGTTGAGATTTTTTTGTCTTTTTGTTTACTTTTATTTTATTGATTATGATCAGAAATATGGCTTACAAAGCTCTGCATCTTTAAATTGGCAAAAAAATAGTTAAGGAATGAAATGAGAAAGTGACTGGCCCTGAGCACAAAGTAGGGGTTCAATACATGATTGGGCTGAAAGGAGATGGCAGATGATGGAAAAAGATAGAAAATGACCGTCTTGCATCACTTTCTACCCCAAAGCATATAATACTTGAAACTCAGGCTGGGGCTGGGCCTTGTAACCTACTGACAGATTTCTCAAGGAATGACAGCTTAATGCCTGCCTGGACTACTGAATTCCTCGGTTCTAGGCTCCCCATTATTGAGTTGTCTTTACTTGTCCTGAAGGTACTATTCAGAGGTAGTTTAATTTAGCAAGAAAGAACTCAGGCTCTGAGGTCAGACTGCCTGCTTTCAAATCCTGACTTTGTCCTTACTGGGTATGTGTAATTTCTTGCTAATTTATCTAACCTGTGTCTTAGTTTCCTTTTCTGAAATTCAAATGTAACAATAGTAACTTCTTCACAAAGTTAATATGAGAATATATGAAATAATATGTGTCTTAGCCAGAAATCTTTGAAATCTAATTCAAGAAATAAAAAGGTGACCCATAAAAATTGCTGATTTTAGGTATAGGTGGGTCTAAAGTTCAAAGACGTCACTAGGCTCTCTCACCTTTTGCCTCTGATTTTCTGAGCTCAAACCTCATTTCTCTTACTATAGAGGAGTCTCCTCCATCTACCTGTGGAATATAGCCACAGGCAGCTACAAACTTAAATTATTCCAGTTTAACAACCCAGTAAAAAATAGAGATTATCTTTCTTCAAGAATTTCTATATCAATCCCAATTTAACTGGCTCTTCTTGGGTCATGTATGCACCTTTTAACAATGAATAACAAAATGAGATCCTGTTTACTATGCCTATACCTGTGCCTGACAGGAGTGAGAAAAAAGCACATGGACTGTGAGAGGAGCACTTACCCTAGGAAAGTTACCAGAAAAGGGAGGGAAAGGGCATACAAAAACAACCAAAAACAAGGACTTCCATTATAATTTGTAAAACACTTAGCACAGTGATTTGATATAGTAAAGACTTAATTCATATTGTCTCTCTTATCATCCACATATTGAAAGTTCTCGATGGTACTGGATACCATGCAATACCTGTGGCTCCAGACTAAATTTCTTCCAGCACTAGAGTTAGCGTTGTTCCCCTGCCTGTGGTCAACCTGCCACTGGGTCTGGTTCTAGTTCTGAGTCTCTTCCAATCTGCTCTGTCCCATGCAACTAAGTCCTGCTAAAAGCATGTGACTGTTTTCCGAACAATGCTATATGTGATACTTTAAAAAAAAAAAAAAAGAGAGAGACTTCCCTGGCTGTCCAGTAGTTAAGACTCTGCGTTCCCAAAGTAGGGGGCACGGGTTCCATCCTTGGTCAGGGAACTAAGATCCCACAAGCCATGTGGCCCAGCCTACAAAATAAAAAATTTAAAAAATAATAATAAAAACTAGCTTCCAAGAAAAAAAAGTTTCTAACATGCACTCTCTCCATGAATCTGCTTCATTAATATTACGCTTAATTAATAAATTTTAATTTACTTCTATTTATATTGAAAAATATACTGGTACTGGTGTTATCCATCCACCATAAAGAACTAGAAAAACTGAAACAGAAGAAACAGATGTTTTCAAATTTTGGAAACATGGGACTGAGATCTTTTAGAAAAAGGAGGTAAATGAGATGAGCCCTAAGATCACCCTGCCTGTCTGTCTAGGAGTACTTTTTTGAACATGACAAAAAGGAAAAACCAAAGCAGATCATAGCAGTCATGCTAAATCATAAATTGATAAGACAAAGTTTGGACTTTGAGGAGAATGACACAGCTGAAATATTTGGGACAGAGTACAATATGAGGGAGGACTTCAAAGAAAGTGCTCCAGAAATCGATATAGAAATCCCCTTGAGTCTGCTGTTGAGTACAAACTCCATCAGGCCAGGTAAAGAACTACCAAGAAGCTGTCAGCTAAACCATTCCCAGAGCTTACACAGAACTCAGAGATAGTCAAGTTCTAATCAGCCAGAGTGGAAAAACCTTGCTGAACACTTGGGACATGGAGTAGAAATCTCTGGAGAGTCATGACTTGTTACCAAAGTAACCCAACCCTAATGTAAAGACTACCCCAGAGGTACCCTAAAAAACTTTAAAACAAGACTAGAAAGGACAATGCCAACCTACCAGTCACTTAACTTCCTAGTAAAATGAAGTTTGAGATTCTTTAAAGAAAGACAAAAATCCAACACAACACTAACATTCACAATGTCCTGGATTCAATCAAAAATACCTGGACCAGGTTTCCCTGGTGACACAGTGGTTAAGAATCCACCTGCCAATGCAGGGGACATGGGTTCGAGCCCTGGTCTGGGAAGATCCCACAGGCTGCGGAGCAACTAAGCCCGTGTGCCACGACTAGTGAGCCTGTGCTCTAGAGCCCGCGTACCGCAACTACTGAAGTCCACATGCCTAGAGCCCATGTTCCACAACAAGAGAAGCCACCAAGATGAGAAGCCCATGCACCACAATGAAGAGTAGCCCCCGCTCACCACAACTAGAGAAAGCCTGTGCGCAGCAACAAAGACCCAAAGCAGCCAAAAATAAAATAAATAAATTAAAAAAAAAAAAAACCTGGAGTGGTGAAAAAGAGAAAAGTGTTACCCATAATAAGGAGACAAATCAGTAAATAATTACAGACACAAAAATGGCAGAGATGATGAAATTATCAGGCAAAGATATTAAAACAACTACTACAGATATTCACAGGGTTTAAAGAAAAACATGACCACAATAAAAAGAGAAATGGAATTATTTTAAAAAGCTAAATGGAACTCTTAAGATGAAAGATACAATTGCTGAAAAAAAAAATTCATTGGATGTGAATGACAGCAGATTAGGTACTGCAGGAGAAAAGATCAGTGAACTTGAGGACATAAAAATAGAAACTATCCAAAATGAAACACAGAGTAAAAAATACATATTTTTTAAATTAACAAAATCTCAGTGACCTGTGGACAATAACAAGCAGTCTAACATGTGTGTAATTAGAGACCCAGAGGGGAAAAGAGAAAGAGGGGAGCAGAAGAAATATTTATGAATGAATGAAATAATTGCAAAAACTTTTCCAATCTTGATGAAAACTATAAATCTCAGAACCAAGAAACTCAATAAACCATAAGCAGGATAAAAACAAAGAAAACCACTTCAAGGCACATTATAATCAAATTGCTGAAAATCAAGGATTAAAAAAAGCATTTAAAGGCAGCCAGAAAGGAAAACATGACACATACACCTTAAATATATTTTACATATATGTTTGTTTATTTGTATTTATTTATGTATGTATTTATTTTAGGGTTATAATATTGGATTGGATATTTTCCTTTAGCTCTTTTTTCAGCTTTACTGAGATATAATTGACACATAACATCACGTAAATTTAAGGTGTACATGTGGTGATTTGATAAACACATATATTGAGAAATGATTACCACAATAAGGTTAGTTAACACATCTATCACCTCACATAGTTACAATTTTTTGTGTGTGGTGTATACAATTTTTATTTGTCAATTATACCTCAATAAAGTGGGGAGGAGGACAAAAAACAGTAGATGGGGGACATACAAGATGGAGAAACAAATATAAGAGTGACAGTGGACTTTTCATCAGAAAATATGCAAAAGAGAAGATATGCAATAATGTATTTAAACTGATAGAAACACAAAACAGAAAAAGACCCATCAACCTAGTATTCTATATCTATTGAGAATATCCTTCAAAAATAGAGAAATAAAGACATTTCATTCATTTTATTTTCATTTTTGTCATGCAAACAAAAGCTGAAAAAAATTCACTGTAAACATCTGCATGTCAAGAAGGATTTAGGTGGTAGGAAAATAACACCATATGGAAACAAAGATATACAAAGAGCAATAAAGCATGCTGGATATGGTACGATGTGGGTAAAAATAAAATTATTTTTCTTTCTTTAATTGAGATATAATTGACATACAAAATTGTATAAGCTGAAGGTGACATTTATATATCATACTGCAATATATTTTTCTCAGTTTTTAATTTTTTAAGATTACTGACTAGTAGCAATAAGAATGACAAGGTATTGTGGAGTTTATAATACATGTAGAAGAGAAAGGTAAGAAAACAACACAAAGGATGGGAAAGGCTAAATGGAATTATATCTTTGTAAGATTCTTACGTTATATGTGACATGGTATAATATTATTTGAAGGCAAAGTGTGATAAGTTAAAGTAGTGGTCCCCAACATTTTTGGCACCAGGGACCGGTTTCGTGGAAGACAATTTTTCCACAGATGAGGGTTGGGGGGAATGGTTGAAGTGGTAATACAAGCAATGGTGAGCGATGGGGAGCAGCAGATGAAGCTTTGCTCACTTGCTTGCCCACTGCTCCCCTCCTGCTGTGCAGCCTGGTTCCTAACAGGCCACGGACCGGTACCAGTCCGTAGCCCAGGGGTTGGGGACCCCTGAGTTAAAGGTACATACTATAAATCTTGGGAACCAGTAAAAGAATAGAAAAAAGAGACAGCTAATAAGCCAATAGTGGAGATAAAATGTAATACTAATACATAGTCACTTAATCCAAAAGAAGTTAGGAAAAGACGATAGAAGGAACAAAAAGCAGAAAGGGCAAATATAAAACAGTAACAAGATTATAGACTTAAACTGATAAATCATATTGATAAATATAATAAATGTAAATGGTTAAGTACTCCATTAAAAGCAGAGATTGTCTGGCAAGATTTCTTAAAAGCAATATTCAATTTTACATTATCTATAATAAACTCACTTTAAATATAAAGATGCAGGTTAAAAGTAAAAGGATCATAAATGATATGCTATTTTACCATAATCATGAGAAAATTAGAGTGATTCCATTAGCATCAGCAAATTAGGCTTCAGGAGACAAAATGTTACCAGTGGTAAAGAGGGTTGTTTCATAATGATTAAGGGGTTAATTTGTCAAAGAAGACACAGTAATCCTAAATGTGTCTGTACATAATTATAGAGCTTTAAAATACATGGAATAAAACTGACAGAACTGAAAATAGGAATAGACAAATCCATAATTACAGTTGAAAATTTAAACATTCCTGTCTCATAGTTGATAAAACAAGTAGATAGAAAATTAGAAAAATATAAAAGGCTTGAGCAAGACTATCAATCAACTTTTCTTAATTGACACTTATAGGACACTATAGCGAAAATCTGCAGAACAGACATTCTCTTAAAGTGCATATAAAGATTCACCAAATAGCCATAAATAGGTCATAAAACAAGTCTCAATAAATTTAAAAGGTAATAAAAGTATGTTTTTTGACCATAGCAGAATTAAATATTTTTAAAATAGTACATAAAAACACGCAAAAAACTAGGAATAGAAGGGAACTTCCTCAACATGATGAGACCATCCATGAAAAAAACACAGCTGATACTAAATGATGACAGACAGAAAGCTTTCCCCACTAATATCAGAAACAAGACAAGGATTCCCATTTTTTTTTTTTTTTTTTTTGGCTGCATTGGGTCTTTGTTGCTTCGCGCGGGCTTTCTCTAGTTGCAGCGAGCGGGGGCTGCTCTTTGTCGCGGTGCGCGGGCTTCTCATTGCGGTGGCTTCTCTTGTTGCAGAGCACGGGCTCTAGGCACGTGGGCTTCAGTAGCTGTGGCTCACGGGCTCTAGAGCACAGGCTCAGTAGTTGTGGTGCACAGGCTTAGTTGCTCCACAGCATGGGGATCTTCCCAGACCAGGGCTCGAACCCGTGTCCCCTGCATTGGCAGGTGGATTCGTAACCACTGCGCCACCAGGGAAGCCCCCCACTTTCATCATTTCTATTCAACATTGCTCTCGAAGTTTTAATCAGAGCAATTTTCCCAAAAACAAAACAAAACTAGAAGTTAAAGGCATCCAATTTGGAAATTAATAAGTAAAATTATCTCTATTACAAGTGACATGATTTTACATGTAGAAAATCTTAAAGAACCTGTAAAAATCTATTAGAGTTAATAAGCAAATTCATCAAAGTTGCAGGATACAGATCAACATGCAAAAATCAGTTATATTTCTATAGCAATAAACAGTTCAAAAAAGAATTAAGAAAACAATTCCATTTACGATAGCATCAAGAAAGATTAAAATGATTTGGAATAAATTTAACCAAAAAGCTGCAAGACTTGTATACTGGAAACTACATAACATTGCTTGAAGACATGAAAGAAGACCTAAATAAATGGAAAGATGTCTATGTTCATGGACTAGAAGACAATATTAAGATGGCAATACTCCCCAAAGCAATCTACAGATTCAATACAATCCCTATTGAAATATCAATGGCATTTTTTTTTTTGGCAGATGGAAAAGCAGATCCTAAAATTCATATGGGATTTTAAGGGACCCATATGGCCAGAAACACTCTTGAAAAAGAATAATAAAGTTGGAGCACCAAAACTTCTGGATTTCAAAATTTACTACAAAGCTTCAGTGATCAAGAGAAGGATACTGGCATAAGGATAGACATTTAGACCAATGGAATAGAATTGAGAGTCCAGAAATAAAGCCATACACCTATGGCCAACTGATTTTCAACAGGAGTGCCAAGACTATACAATGAGGAAAGAATAGTATCTTAAACAAGAAAAATATTTGGTAAATCTTTATAAACATAGATTTGGCAAAGGATTCTTATGTATGACACTAAAGACACAAGCAAAAAGAGAAAAAAAAAGGTAAATTAAATTTCAACAAAATGTAAAGCTTTTGTACATCCAAAGACACTATCAAGAAAGTGAAAAAACAATCCACATAATGGGAGAAAATAATTACAAGTCATATATCTTATAAGAGTTTAGTATCCAGGGACTTCCCTGGTGGTGCAGTGGTTAAGAATCCACATGCTAATGCAGGGGACACAGGTTCAAGCCCTGGTCCAGGAAGATCCCACATGCCACAGAGCAACTAAGCCCGTGTGCCACAACTACTGAGCCTGTGCTCTAGAGCCCGTGAGCCACAACTACTGAGCCCACGTGCCACAACTACTGAAGCCTGCATGCCTAGAGCCCGTGCTCTGCAACAAGAGAAGCCACCACAATGAGGAGCCTGCGCACCACAACAAAGAGTAGCCCCCGCTTACCCCAACTAGAGAAAAAAGCCTGCCCGCAGCAACGAAGACCCAGCACAGCCATAGATAAATAAATAAATAAATAAACCTAAACTAAAAAAAAATTTAGTATCCAGAATGTATAAAGGACTCTTCCAACTCAACAACAAAAAGACAAAAAACCCAATTTAAAAAATGAGCAAAACACTTGAATAGATATTTTTACCAAGAAGATATATAAATGGCCAACAAGAACATGAAAAGATGCTCAATATCATTAGTCATTAGGGAAATGCAAATCAAAATCATAATGATACCACTACTCATCCATTAGGATGGCTATAATCTAAAAAATAGAAAATAAATGATGGCAAGATGTGAAGACATTGCACACACTGCTTGGTAGAAATGTAAAACAGTGCAGCTACTGTGGAAAACAGTTGTGTAGGTCCTCAAAAAGTTAAACATAGAATTACCATATTCCCATCAATTTCACAACTAGGTACATGCCCACAAGAATTGAAAACAGATATTCAAAAAAAAAACTTGCCCACAAAGAGCTATAAGTTGGAAACCACCCTAATGTCCTTCAACTGCTGAATGGATAAACAAAACTATATTCACACAGTGGAATATTACTCAGCCATAAGAAGAAATGAAGTACTGATACATGCTATAACATGGATGAACAGTCAAATCATTGTGCTAAGTGAAAGGAGCCAGACATAAGAGGTTGCATATTGTATGATTCAATTTTCATATGAAATATCCAGAATAGGCAAATCCATAGAGACAGAAAAGATTAGGGGTTGCCAGGTGCCAGGAAGAGGGGAGATTGGGGAGTGACTGCCTTAAGGATGCAGGGTTTCCTTTCAGGATGATCAAAATGTTTTGGAACCAGAAGTAGTGATGGTTGTACAAAATTCTGAATGTATTAAATGTCAGTGAACTGTACACTTAAAACTGATTGATTTTATGTTTATGGATTTTACTTCAATAATAAATCAATAGAAAAAAGAAAAGTAGAAAATCCTCACTTATTTGGAAATTAAACATAAAACCTCTAAATAACCCTGAGTCAAAGAAGAACTCAAAGGAAGATTAGAAATATTTTAACTGAGTGATAATAAAAACACAGCATATCAGAATTTATGAGATGCATCTCTAGAAGTGCTTAGAATAACACTTATAATTTTAAATGCTTGTATTAAAAATGAAAAAAGCCTAAACCAATGATCTAAGCTTCTAACTTAATAAGCTAGAATAAGAGGAACATATTAAATCCATAGTAAGGGGAATAAAGAAAATCAATAAAATTAAAAAAGAGAGAAAATTGGTGACAGCATAAAAGACTTATTTCTTTGATAAAAATCAATAAATTTTATAAAATTCTAGCTAGTCTAATCAAGAAAAAAGAGAGAAGACACAAATCAACAATAATAAGAATCAAAGAAGGGATGTTTTTTACAGATCCTAATATTAAAAGGGTATTAAGATTATCATGAATACTTCACACCTAATTTGACTATTTAGATGAAATAGACACATTTTTAAAGACACTGGATTGTCTTTTAAGTATTTTACAAAATTGGTACAACAGTAATTCTCAATCCACATGCTCTTTCAGAACTTTCCTGTCCCCATCAAGAGATGGAGTCCATGTTTCATAATCCTGAACCTTGGCAGAGCTTTGCAACTGCTTTTACTAACAATACCACAGAACTCGTGCTATGTAACTTCAGAAGGTAGGTCATAAAAGGTAAATACAGCTTCAACCTGACTCCATCAAAATATTAAAGTTCTGTTCTTTAAAACATAGCATTAATAAAATAAAAAGACAAGCCACAAACCGGGAAAAAATATTCACAATACATAATATTTGACAAAGGATTGGTGTCCAGAATATTTTGAGAACTCCTACAACCCAGTAAGAAGATAATCAACCCAATCTAAAAATGGGCAAAAGATTTGCACAGACACTACATAAAATAAGATATACAATAAGCACAATAAGATATACAATAAGATATACAAAATATACAATAAGCACATGAAACCATGCTCACAAAAAAGAATATCATATTCCATTTATGTGAAAGTCTAGAACAGATAAAATTAGTCTATAATTTCAGAAAACAAATGAGCTGTTCCCTGAGGCCAAGAGTTGCAAAGGCAATTTACTGCAACGTGACATGAGTAAACTTTTTCAGTTTGAACACTTTTTATATCTTAAATGCAAATAATTTTACACTTAAAAATGAGGCTCTATTGTTCTATTGTTACGTTGTATTGTTATGTTAAATTTACCTCAATGAAGTTATTTGAATGTTTACATCATTAAAGTAGTTTAAAAGATAAATTTAGGGATTTGATATATAACTTTTAAAACCTAATGAACTATTATAATGTTAACATGTAGCATTGACTACATATGGATAAAGCTTCAAATATCTAAGGTATTTTTTCCTCAGTGCAAGATCTATATTTTCCCATAAAATGAAACACAATATAATTATCTACAAAGAAATTTAAAACCTTAACTGTGTTTTTATACGTCCCTGATTCTTCCTTTACATAAAAAATTGGACATGTGATCTAAAAGGACCTGGGGAGGAAGAATAACTTTCTACACTGAGCCATGAAACACATTTGGTGTCTTCCCCTGACACTGCAGTACTTTAGATCCCAGAAAAATTGAAGGGATGGCAGGCAGGGTATTTTTTCATTAGGTTCATACATCACAAACTACCAATACTACTTAAGATCTATTCTTCCCTCTTCTTCCCTTTCTTAGAATTTTCCTAGTGGTGCTAACCATGAAACAAGCTGGCCTTACAGCAAACCCAGAAATGAGAGGGAACTGTGCAATGACTTAAGAACAGCAGCCTCTGAATAGATGATTACTTATGTTACTAAATGGAGAGACACCAAAAAAATGGATATCATTAAACATGGTTTTATTTGAATATTGAAAAGATCAGTGTATTACATTGTTGTAATAATAATAATAATAGCTAACTCTAATATCACTCTTACTATGAGAAAGACACTATTTTAAGTAATTTATGTATATTAACTCATGTTAATTCTCACCATAACCGCAGAAGGCAGGTATACTCTTCTTATCCCCATTTTATAAATGAGGCACCGAGAGTATACGCAACTTGCCCAAGGTTATACAGCTAATAAACAGCATAGCTGGGATTTAAACCCAGATAGTGTGACCCAAAATCTGAACCCTTAACCAATATTCTATAGCGTCTCTTGATGTTTATCATACTAGCATTTGACATCTATTAAAAGCAAGGATCTAGATTCTGACTTGTGTGATTCTGAGATGAGTTCTAGATTACTCTCCTGGCCCATTCTGTGTATTTAGGTGTGTATAAACAATTATATCTTAATCTATTTCTATACACACATACACATTTGGACAATATATGTATCAGCTAGAGACCTGAGAACACAGGAAGAAAGCAAGATAAAAGGTGAAAGCCAATAACCATACAGTTCACCCAGGAGTTCATGCTACACATCCTGAAAGATTTCTTCCTTCTCTCATCTTCTGTAGCAATTTCTTTCTACCACAAACATGATACATTCCATATACTGCATTTAGTATTGTAGTTATTTGTGCATTTCTCTTAATGCCTCTACTCCACTTTAAACTGGGGCCACATCTAAGACATGTAATCTAGTTCATTACCTTTCATATAACAGCTGCTAATAAACATTTGTTGATGTTTCCTCTGATACGTATAGATCTGATGCAGCTGAAAGATATCTGACAACAAAACTCACTACCAATAGTAGTCAAAACAGGAAGGAAAATATGTGAGCGTGCAAGAGTGCTGAAGACATTAGTTTAACTCCAGTCATGATCATACAACAGCAGAAAGAGCCAAAATAGATCTTGATTTCCTCCTGCCTCTGCCATGAGCTGTGCGACCTTGGTGGACTTACTTATTCTCCTGAATTCCAGTCTTCTCATCTAGTAAACACGGTTTGACAGTTTTAAATAAAATAAAGACTGGAAAGGTCTTAGCTTCATACATAAAAGTCAATGCTTATGTTACCAAGAATAGAATAAAGACGGGATAAATTCATCCCTCCCATGTATCACTTCTTCATTTTATCCCCCCAGAATAGGCATCACAAATTAAATGCAGGTAAAAGAATAAAAAGGCCTGAGCATGCAAGACAGTATGAGTACCATGTAGGAACAGAGATTAAATGTTGCCATTTCTTCCCATGATGAAAGTGAAACAGAAGTCTGGGATTTTATGTGGAATTTCTCCACCTTTAAATGTTAATAATGAAGTCAACATTATTCAAACGCTGTATTCACCAGTATTGTGAGGTCAAATAAAATTTGTCTGCCATCCTGTGCCACGCAATAGGCCACAAATATGCTACCTTTACTCATCCAAAAAGACAAAAAAAATGCTAACATCTGCGAGACAAACTGAATTTAGTATGCATAAACAAATACAGTTCATATCTATGCGAGCACACACACACATTGTGTGGCATTCACATGGTTCTTGGGACGTATTGTCAGAAACCACCTGCCTCACTTTATTTCTCTTCTGATTATTTCCCAACACGATGACATGAATTTAGCTAACCCCAGCAGGGGGAATTATTATAAGTTTCTCCTCCATTTAGCTAGATAACAACTCTTCAACACAAGGTCAGAGTCATTCTGCCTTAGCCGCTCTCCCATGTTTTTAACAACTGCCTTTGTGCCCAGGTGGTCTGAGTCATAGCCTTCCTTCCACACATACGTGCTTTGCCATTTTTTTTTTCTGGCTCCTTTCTTCTTAAGAGTTGAAGTAACAAGATAAGTGACAATTTTTTAAAAGCTAATTAAGAGCCTTTCTGCGTATGTCCTACTTAATTAGCTTCTGTCAACCTTGATTATACTCAAATTTTAAAAATTACACTTTACTTATATTTATTCTGCTTGTATGCATAATGTGAAATAACAGAGGACATTTATTGTTCTGAGCTTTTCCAGTGAACGACTACTATGTTGTAATAAAGGAATTATCAAAATAATATAAATGCTAACCCAGATACTCTTGTTAACGTGAATATATTTCATACCAATGAACTCCTATAATTGCTGTGCACACTTAAAGGCAGAAAGTTAATTTTTCTCTGGCATAATTGCTCCTGGTGACTGCTTTGGAATTTCTTAGTGTGAAGATGACCAATGCGGAGGGAAGTTTCTCTGCTGTGTACTAATGCTTCTCAGACTCTGGTGTGTATAGGACTCCCCCATAGAGCCTGTTAACAATTCAGATCCCCTTTGGGCACCTCTGTGACTCTTATCCCGAGTGTCCCTTATCTTCTCTAATCCTCGGTATTCTCTTGTATAAAATGGGAATTACATTCACATTAAAAGTATTTGAGAGTTTAAAAGAAAAGAAAGAAAAGCCTTAGAACGGTACCAAATATAGAACACCTTCATAGTCCCAAGATTCTGATTCAATAAGCCTCCCTCCCTGTGGTAATCCTGCTGCAGGTAGTCTGGGAACTGAGTATATTTTGAGAAACTCTTCCCTTGTCTCTAAATTGTGACCCCTTGGCGTGGCTCTGTCCCCAACAAAGCCCATTAACAATTCGTGGGAAGGAAAAATAGAATCTGGGTAAGAAAATTAAGTCTAACCTTTTTCTTTTTCCTTTGTGCTTGGTCTAGATGCACTTGCTCATAGGGGGCTGCGTGCAGAGGCCTTGCGCCCAGCCCTTCACACCAGAGTTCCTAGTGCGAACCGGCTTCTGCCGACACTGTAGCTTCAAGGGCCATGTGCAAACCCATGTGCAGAGCCACATACAGACACGCCGAACACCTCACAGCACTTCAAGATGGCGGCAGCAGGCCGTGTGCAGAGGGACTGCGCTCCACCCCGCGATCTGGAACGTGAGCACCGCAGGCAACTCGCGAGAGCCCCGCAGGCAACTCGCGAGAGCCCCGCAGGCATCTCGCGAGAGCTCCACAGCCACCCCACCCCACCCCCCTGCAGCTAGATCCCTATAAAATAGCCCTGACCAGGGTTTGTGCGGGTAGGGTGTGGATGAGCCAGCTGGGGCCTCTCCGTTCTTTGATCAAAGAATGAAGCTTTCCTTTGCTTCCGAAACAAAAACTCATTCTATAGGCTTGAGTGACACCAGGAAGAAGGACCCTTGCTGGGGACGGACTCCAGAGGGTAGGTAACAGCTCTACCTCAGAATTACCTGTGGAGCTTTTCAAACTATTAATCCTTGGGTTTCATTCCCAGAAATTCTAACACTGTATGTGTGACAAGGAGCCCAAGCATTCTGAAAGTTTTGAAAAAATGATTCCAATACTAGCCAGAGTTGAGAAACATTACTTCACAGCAGTGATCTCCAAATATTTTTCTCCAGGTCCATAGTGGAAAAAAATCCAGCATATATCTGTTTATGAAATATAAGCCAATTTTACTGTATGATGTATTATATACTTTAAAAATATACAAAAATGGAAATTTTAAAAATACAATAGAACAAAAATATCTTAAACTTTGTTTTTATTTACTAATGGCATCAAAACTCTTTTGCCATCAGTTAAAAAGTTATTTTTAATAAGATTCCAGAACCTTAGTTCTTAAATGTTTGCTAACCATGATGGCTTTATCATACCACTAGCTATGATTTCATGGCATAATATATATATACTCTTACATCTCAGAATAGCTGAAGGCCCAGGAGACGCTCAATATATAAACATGTATCTGAAAAACATACATCATTAGTAATAGTAGATTTAAATTCATATTTCAAAGAGTCTTCTTGATAATTTTTCTAATCTTTTTCACTGACTGCTTACTAGACTTAACTAGATCTGGTTAGTGTCTCTGTTTTTATCTTGCAATGTAGCTGATGAAGAGCTTGTACCAGGAGGCAAAGAAGTATTGATACTGACATTTTCTTCTTGTTTGCTTGTGTTTGTATTATTTCTAATCAGTGAGTTTTTTGCAGGAATTTTTTGAGGCTATTGCAATGCCTTACTAGGGGGTCTTAAGGCTCTACTGAATATTCATATTCTTGAACTATTTAGGCCACACTTGGCTTCAGATTCATTCAGAAGGATATAGGCTAGGAATACAGCTTGCCAGAGGTCAGAGCTAAGCACTCCTCTTCTGTGAGAGTCCTTCAACACTTCTTGCCACAGTCCAGGGGGTGGTCTCTGCCCTTCCTATATGACAGCTCAGGTTCAAGTTTATGAGAGCCTCTATATTGGCTTGTTTCAGGATCTACCCTGGTAGCCAGTGTCTCTTGAAGCAACTCCATAGGCATAGCTTCTGGGGTTCTTATGGGGACATAATCAGCTCTAAGATCACCACTCTCAACCAACAGCTATGATGCCCCCATTAGGAACTTACAGTTCCCTCAGTTCAGCTGTAGCCTTTTACTTAGTCGTTTTTACCAGTAAGCAATGTTGCCTAGCAACCTATTTGACTTACTACCTTTATCAGGACTCTAAGTGAGGAGCTAGAAAGCTAACAAAAGGGCAAGTTCTTATGCAGAAGGAGAAAAGTGTTGCTAACCTTTTATTCACATCACTGAGAAATCCAAATTTGAGGCAGTTAGTTTAGGTAAAACCAGACGATATAATCTTTAAATTCACTTAACTGAGTATACATGGTACACATCAAACTGCAGTTTTCAAAAAGCCAGCAAACAAGTGAGGGTGCCTCTGTTATCTCCGCCTTGGGGACGCTCACATCCAAATAACTCACATACTATACACAACATGGGAACACTTGGTGCTTGGATGGACTGAGGAAGGATGGTGTTATTCACATATTAAATACTATATTTTCTTATGTTTTAATAGACTTCATTTTTTTAGAGCAGTTTTAGGTTCACAGCAAAATTGAGAGGAAGGTACAGAGATTTCCCATATACCTTCTGCCCTGATACATGCATAGCCTCCTCCATTATCAGGCTTTCCCACCAGAGTGGTGCATTTGTCACAACTGATGAAACTACAGTGATACTTCACAATCACCCAAAGTCCATAGCTTACATTACAGTTAATTCTTGGTGTTGTACATGCTATGGGTTTGGACAAATGTATAATGACATATATCCACCGCTATGGAGAACATGGTAAAATTCTTTGTCATGTGAGGCTTTGACCAACATTGTAGGACATTTAGCTTCTCTTGTTCCAGCTTACTAAAACTGATAGTATCCTCCCTCTATGGAACAACCAAAAACATGGTGGATACTATTTTCTTATCTTTTGGGGTTAAAAAAATATAGGTAGATAAACAGATAATAGATTTTTAAATAGATAGATAATAGATTATAGATAGATGTAGATGGATGGATGAATAGGTAGACAGACAGACAGACAGATAAGAATACTAACATTTTGTTTCTTAACTCCATTACGTTGCCTCTCACACTCACTGAGTTAAATCATCTCCTCTTTGGAGACACTGTTCTTAGCTCTACATGATCTGAGCTCTGCTTGCTCCACCAGCCTCATCCAATCACTCTTACCCTTATTCTTTGTGCACCATCCTTAGTGCATGTTGGCTTTTTCTTTTTTCAAGTTCTTCTAACCCAGTGCTTCTCAAACTGTAATGTATATATAAATCACCTGGGGATTTTGTTATACAGACTTTGATTGAGACTTAAGGAAGTTCCAACAAACTTCTGGTGATGCTAATATGGCAGAGACTAGGACCACATTTTGAGTAGAAAGTCTCCAGCCCAGTTATTCATATTCCTGGATCCACATCAGAATCACCTGGGGAGCTTGTTAACCTGCTGATACCCATGTTCTACCTCCAGCAAGGCCATCCTCTTTCTCCTCTGAAAACCTCCTCATATAGACTTCTTTCTCCTCTAAGGCACTTCACCCAACACTCCCACCCCACTCTTTCAAACCACAGTTTAAATGTCGCTTCCTCTGATGCTCTCAGCTTGGATAAGACCTCTGTCTTATTCCATTTGGGTTGCTGTAACAAAAATACCATAGATTAAGTAGCTTATAAACCACAGAAACATATTTCTCACAGTTATGGAGGCTGGGAAGTCCAAGATCAACGTGCCAGCAGATTCAGTGTCTGGTGAGAGCCCACTTCACACAGTGGAAGGGGCGAGGGAGCTCTGTCAGGCCCCTTTTTTTATGAGTATTAATCCCATTCATGAGGGTTCAGCCCTCATGACGTAATCACTTCCCAAAGGCCCCAGTTCCAGCACCATCACATCAGGCATTAGGTTTTAACATATGAATTATGAGGGGACACAAACATTTGATCTATAGCAGCCCCTCTGTTACAGTCTCTCTTAGCACCTTAATCTTTACCTCATGACGCTCATCAGCATTCCACTTAAATAACAAAATGTGTAAATCTCTGTTTGCCTTCTGCTGATTTCCTTTACAGCTGGAATCATGCCTGCCCACTTTGTTCATTGTTATATCCCCACTGCCTAGCACTGTGCCCTACACATGATAAGAACTGAACTCATATTAAGTAAACAAATCAGTCTTTTTTTATATACATCTGAGTTTGCCAGTGTAATGCGAAGTAAACTAAAGAAACATGATTCCTACATTTCTAAACTATATAAGGAATATATAGTCTTATTTTTTAATCTCAAAGATGACACTGTTAACAACATTACTACTATAGTAATCAAAAGTCAAATATTAGGCACCTATTTTGTCAGTCAATAGTTGATGGTAAAAAAGATAGATAGGACCCCAGACCTAACAAATATTGTAGGGAATACAGATATTCAAGGGTTTAGTGTCCAAGCAGATCTCAGGAGACTTACGCCAAGCATCCTCTTCTTTTCCATAGTGGGGAGGAGGCTGAAAATAACAAGCACCACACACTGATTTAAGCCAATTCTTGTAATTAATGATATGCATTAAATCAAATAATTTTGAATAATTAAATGGGGTATTATGAAGCATATAATGAGGGCCCTAAAGCAAGTCTAGGGGAAGTGGAAGCTTCCCTAGGGAAATACATTGGGACTAAGATCTGAACAATAGTTGATCCAGGCAAAGGACGATAGGTATAGAGGTTTCAGACAGAGGGAACAGCATGTTCTAAGACCTTATGGCAGGAGCCTAAGGAAAAAGACCTGAGTGAACAGAGTCCAGTGGGGCTGGAGCAGATGTGTGAGATGAAGCTGGAGAAAGAAACAGGAAACAGGTCATGCAGGAGCTTGTAGAGAATTTTGAACTTTACTTTGAGATCAATGCAAAGTCCCTAAGGAGTTCTAAGCAGGGGAATAATGGTGTTCTGATGGCAATGCTGGAAGATCATCCTGGCTCCAGTAACTATAAATATGTCAGAATAAACCAGATAAGCCTTTCCTTCTCTTAATGATTATTATTTCATTTTTATTTATTTATTCTTCTGCAGTTTTCTGAACCATAAAATATCTCTGTCCTTTGTAAATTTCTTGGTGATTTATCGTGGACCTTATAAAGCTTGGCTAGAGCATTCTGATAATTATGGTCTTCAGATTTTCCCTGAATCTAATCAGAAAGCCATAATTCAATCTTTGTTTCCAGTAGAGCATACTACCTTAAAATATTATTTTATCCATTTTGGTAGCAATATTTTAATTAAATATTAAAGTTGCAGAAATTAAAGTTATACATCTATCTCAAAAGACACAGAAAATTTATCTTAGTGTCTGGGAAGCATTACAAATGACTATTAGGTTTGAGGAGAGAAGGTGTACTTATTAATATCAACACCTGAATTGTGACAGTGTTTCAGGTGTTTTAGATCATCAGTGCTGTATATCTCCTCTTCCCCATAGAGAGAACATGTACTTTGATTAAATATGGATTTAGATATAAAAAAAAAATGAAGAAAACCTGTTTCTTAGCAGCACAATTTTTTGTAAGGAAGATTTTTTTTTTAATTGAGAGAACATTTATTTAACTATTTGAGTGGGTAGAGATGGGGATAGTAAGTGTGAGACCCTTTGCCCCAGGAGCATGTTGTAGACAATAGGTAGTTCTTCCTTTGCTCTATCTGTTTTGCACTATACCAGTAGTTTTAAATTCTATCTAGCTCCACTGGTCCCTTCTTATGTTAAACATTGGGTAATATCCCTTTAACCTTCAAAAATTAAATTATTAGATAATATTTCCAATCCACACACATTTCAAGCAATTCAATAAAATTTCCTAACTGAACTATAAATAGGGTTGCCAAATAGAGTGACAATTTAGGACATACTTATACTAAAAATTTATTTGTTGCTTATCTGAAATTTAACTGGGCTTCCTATATTTTTATTTGTTAAACGTGGCAACCCTAATTATAGAAAAGACAATATTTGAATAGTATTTGAGTGTGTAACTGCCCAGCCTTGACTACACTGTAATGCTTAAGGAGGTAGTCAGATGCTTGTGCCAATGTTGGAATCACCAGATTGCAGTAGCTGTAAATGCAGACTGATATTGGTAGGTTTCATTAGGTTCTCAAATGCCATAAGTGGTATAGGCATTAATGATGTGATTATCTGAAATGACAAGCACTCTCTTAGAAAATTTTAAGACTAAGCCATCAACTTCTTTTGATTTGCATAGTAGTTGCATTCCTGAAAAACATGGTGTGTATTAAAATCATGCCACACACCATACACACAAACACACATATGCACACACACATTTAGGTAAGTTCTAGCCTCAGATAATTAGAGCTTCTCACATACATGAATATCCAGCAGGACAGTCAAGAGTCATGGAAGACATGGTGCAATTCTTTGTTATGTGGGACTTTGCTGCATATTGTAGGACATTTAGCTTCTCTGGCTCCAGCTCATCAAAACCAGTGGTATCCTCCCTCTATGGAAACAGTCTAAAAACACTCCCACAGATTTCCCCTAGTTGATGGTAGCAGTCTCACTGAAGCTACTAATTTAAACCATACATAAAGAGAAAGTTAGAGGAGAGTTTTTCTAGGGCAAATGAGGGAAGAGTTTGGAGAAAGAACAGAGATAAGCAGTTGGAATTTAATCAGTTCCTTCTCTTGGTACATCCTGAAACCACTGGTTAGCCTATAAAATCTTTAGTAAAATATCCATTTCTCTGTTTCCGAGAGCTTGAAGTGAGGAGAAAGAAAGAGGCTCTGAGACTTACATTCCCTCTTCCTCTTCCAGGACCTATGCTGTGAGGACAGGGAAGAGGGATGGGAAGGCAGAGTTATGGGAAGGCTACTTGTCAATATTAGAAAGGGGTTTCCCACCACCTTGCTCTGGTTCTACCAGCTAGGGCTGAAAGCCTCTGCTGATGCAGCAGTCACTGCATAATCATGGTGCATGGTTTTCTTGGAATGATGTAAAACTTTACTCTGGCCCCGTCTATCAAGGAGGCCCCTTTTAGAAATGATAGCTGTGTCTCTCATGGACCTTCCAAGGATAAAATGCCCAACCCCTTCTCTAGCCCACAGCTCCTGCCCCTCCTGTAATCTCTGGGTTCCTTCCTTTGGAATCCTCTTCCACACTGTCCAAGGATCTTGGATAATTGGACGTCTTAGCAATTACCCCGCCCATCTCCACTTCCTAGATGCATTGTAGCAGAGTTACTTCAGGAAGCATATGTTACTCCATTGGCCTCCCTGTGTTAGAAATCTCCAGGCCCCAAAGAGCATTTATCCCCAGGTTCAAACGTACCCCCAGATCTCAGAGGACTAATGTCAAGCATCCTCTCTTTTCCATAGTGGGGAGGAAGCTGAAAATGACAAGTGTCACACGCTGGCCTAAGCCAATATGGATCTTCATAGAAGATATCTGTAGTCTCCTGTGGTTAGAGGTAAGTAAGGACTAAATAGGTCCTTCCCCTCAACTTTGCTACCATGTGGTATGCTACAATAAATTTGCTACCCATACAGGCAAGTGTTATAGAAGGCAGGAAAACAGTCTTACAACCTGTACTGCAAATCTAATAAAATTCTAGCTTTTTGTCCAACCATGCATGAAAGGTTCTCTTGAAGCAGACCCAATGATATTCAGTTAGCCTTCTGGTCAGAGTCACGTAACAAAATCTTCCATTACGAAATTGAAAACAGTCTCTCTATTTCCTTGGAATCCTAGATCTAGGGGGCCATTCCAAATAGTGTAGGCTCTTGAATTTCCTGAGTAGTTATATCCTGTTCATACAAGGGGGAAACTGGCTGTACAGTATTACTGGTCTATCCACATATCTTGAGCACCACTGATTTCACTAATGAAAATTTTCTAATATTCATTATGCTAATTAACGAAGATAAGTGAAGCCAATGTGCCTTCTGAGAGTAGGTTCCTGATTAGTCAGTCATTCAAATGTTAACTAACTACTCTGGGAGTGTGCATGCCCAATTAGAGGACTTCAGATACTAACTAATCACCCATAGGGTTAGTAGATTAAAACTAATTAGCATGCATATATCACACTCTTTGTGATGAAGTATATTAAAGTAAATTTAGATAGAGTAATCAGACATCCTGGTTGACGTATTTTACAACTGTTGTTCAGAGATAATTATAGTATCCCCTTTCACTTTCAAAAGTGTCTCAGGTTGGGCAAAAACTATAATCACCCTATAATATAAGGGAATTCCTAGTTTCACAGTACATTCTCCAAGAACTCTCTCTCCATATAACTCTGAAGACATTCAAGTTGTGCCTGAAGGTTCTACAGCACATTAAGCATTCTGTGGATAACAAAATGCTAGCTTGCCCTGCTTGGAGGATACTCCCAACAGCTATGAGGAACTCTCTAGGAGACCCCATCCCTTGGCTTTAGAGAGAAGAGATCATTACCCCATAAGAAGGAAGGGAAAGTAAACCACTCATAACATTTCCTCCATCTCCTCCATGTTCTACTTACTTTGAGTTGGGAGACCTGGGCAAGGCAGATAGTTGGTGGTACTGCTGGTTATACACTGTCCCGTGGTTGTAAGCCCTGCAGGCAAGACACTGACCCTAATTGCTGGCGCTCTTTAGGAATATGCATTACTTCCCATCTTTGGTCATCAGCTTCGGACATCCCAGTTTTTAGCCAGCAGTTCCACAGCTCTTGCTCTTTCTTTAAATTCTGGGCTCTGTCACACCTTCCTTGGTATGCTATAAGAATGCTGAAAACAAAACCTGAATGCATAAGGGTCTGAGGAAACAGGAAAAAACCCTGCTCTATTTGTATAGACCCATGGCCTCCAAACTTCAAGTGAAGACATTTCAATTTGGTAGACTGCATGCTCATTTTATTCCCAGGTTTCTGGTGACTATACAGGGAGGGAGGTACCCTGGAGCAACTGAGAGGTCATACCTCACCTCTCAAAAACACTGTTCAGAAACCAGATTTGAATCCACTCTTGGTCTCACCAGTGTGATTGGGTTCCTCAGCTCTCTTCCTTTGAATATTTTATCTGTGGGGGAGTGGTGGCAGTGGAAGTAGAGGTAGTAGGGAGGCTGCTTCACAGAGTCAGCTGGAATTTGGGCTTTAAGCTCATATTTGAAGGTAACTGGGGTCCTCACAATGGGTCTCAATTTTCCTGCATTTTTTGCACAGTTAGCCATTATAGTTCTTTGTTTGTTATGGTTGTTGTTTTGACCATATCATATGTAGATTTTCACCCTGGGCACCCAATTCTTTTACAGCTGTCCTTAAGAGTAAAACATTCGATGCAAACATTTTAGTGATAGAAGGGACCGTAGAGATCATGTGTTCAACTCCTTTATTTGAGGACCACTGTGACATAGAGACAAAAGAATGAGGATCTAGTATCAGAGAACTTGTGTTCAAATCCCCATCTATCATTTATTAATTCATTGTTAAAAGTTCCTCCTCCAAACAATAATATCATACAAAGTTATTTGAGGATTAAGAGGTATAAAAACACATCACAAAATTATTTTTAAAAAATAGAAAGAAAAAAAGAAAAATGTAAATGTACTTTGCAGATGATTAAATATCAGCACAAAGAAATGATATAAATTTTCCAGAGTAACACACTACTTAGGGGAATAATCCAGGTCTTCTGACTCGAGTAATGATAACTGACATTGATTGCTGACAGTGTTTCAGGCATTATGCTAAGCCCTCAATACATACATTTAATTTCATTTATTCTTAATATTGTTATTAATATACTCATTTTCTGATGAAGAGACTACGCTTAAAATGGTTAATACACTTATCAATGCCCCATACATATAAGTAGCAAACATGTATTCGATGAAAGTTTGCCTAATAGAGAAGCTGAGCTCTTGTAGCTAAGTCAGCAGGTCTCAAATTTCCATACCAAGAATCAAATAAAAAATACTAACCACATGATTCATCTTTAGGTTTGAGAACCATTGTTAGGGGCAATTGCCTCATTTAACATATGGAAAACACAGTAGCACAGTGCCTGGAACAAAGTAGCTATTTCTTAGTTCTTTCCTCCTAATATGGTTTATCAGAATTGTTCTGCCATCCCATGTGGGGTGGGGGAAAGAATGAGAGGGATTGCAGGTGGGAACCAGACATATGGTTAATATGCAGTGAAGTAAAAGTGGTAGAAGCACAAAGAGAATGCAGTGGCATTTGTGATGGTGGAGGGTGGTGGGAGTTCACACATACGATCAACCCAAAACACTTCCCATCAAAGTTAACCTTCCCAATGGCCATGCTTACATAAATATAACCACAGACTCACATAGAAATTTACCTCTTTGTTCTCTTAAGTCTTCCCTGGCTGTTAATTTTAACCTAATTTCCCCTATATCAAAATAGGATCAGGGGTTTGAAGAAACCTATCACTCTCCATACATGCCTCATAATGTCCCATGTCGCCTTTGAGTTTGTGTTAGACAATACATTTCATAATCTGTAGTCACTTTTAAACTAAAAACATTTCTAGGTTTCTTGCTCTACAGGGAGGAGTGTGAGAAAACTAATAAGTTCTTTTCCCAACACTGATGAAGAACACAAGTAGAAGTGTTACCAAGCAAAGGGCTCGCTACCTGACATGCATAGAAACCAATACTATGGCACCCACCAGCTTTTGAGAAAAGAAAAAGCTTTATTGCTAGGTCAACCAGCAAGGAAACAGGAGGCACAGCTCAGATCTGTCTCCCAGATCTGGGGTTCAGTCAAACTTTTCTGAGTTAGGGGAGGAGGAGTGGTATGTGGAAGCGCTGGTGGGGCAGGTTTCCATTGGAGGGCTTTGGAACTTGGCTCTTTAGGGTAAGGTATGGTGAAGGGGCTTCAGCACTGGATCTTCCTGGACAGCGGACCCTTCGCTTTTGAAAGGGTTCCGGCTTGTTCTGGTCATGTCCCAGTCCTTTCGCTCTGGGGGGTTAGACATGCTGGTTCCAGGTGTTGTTTGAGGTAAAAATTTTCTCTTCTGTGTATGCTTTGACTGCATGACTGGTGGTTTTGTTCTGTTGTCTCTGAAAAACAACTCAGTATCTTGTTAGAAACAGGCCAGTTAGGGGCTGGTTCTGAGGTTACAAAAGGACCTCTGGTCTTAAAATGGATTTAATTAGCTCAAGGAGCTCACCCTGGGAATGGTCCTCTTTCTATCCCAATATGAGGGCACTTTCCTGCCTCACACATGAGAAGACTGCTGGGATACTCCCTGAGACAGCATTTCCTTGGCTAAGTTGGTATCACTGTTTTCTTCTGAGTGAGTTTTAGTTAGATACATGTATCCCTAAATTAATGGAATAAGAGGCCTCTAGGGTGAAAAATCTTTCTTTATACAATTCTCCAAATTGACACCTAATGAGATACATATTTCTCCTATAGAAGCAAATCATCAGTTTTAGAACAAGCATCCTGGTTATGCAACCTCCCTCAACTGTACAGGGGACTGTGTCTCCAAGGCAGCTGGCTAAGAGTCAGAGACCAGGATGCCCATAAACTCTCCTGCCTTCCTGACTAGATGAAAGTTTGTTAAAGCAACTTTTAGCAATTGACTCAAGAAGGAAGGAAAGCATGGTCATAGAAGAACTTGAAAAGGTTATGAATGCTCTACCCCATAAAAAGGCATCAAACATCAGGCTTTAAGTGGATGTTCTTCCAGACATCCAAAGATTAGGAAAACTTTATATTATATATACAGGGCATAGAAAAGAGAGAGTCTTAACCTGTTCTCAAGGCTAGCATAATCCTCTAGTTTCATAACACCTATGTACATAGATATAAAAGTCCTAAAGAAGATATTAATAAATTTAATATATCACTTTATTAAAAAGAACAATACACTCTGACAAAGTAAGGTCTTTCCAAACAGTGGAAAGCTGATTCACCTTTGCTCATTAGCAAGCCTATCAGTACAATTCACTACATTAATATAGTAAATTAATGTATATATATATGTATATATAATATATTCTTATATAATCATCTCAGTATATGCTACAAAGGATTTGATTTTGTTAAATTTGATAAATAGTAATTATAAGCAATTATAAGCATCCTATTTAAGATTGAAATATTAGAAATAATCCTACCAAAATCAAGAATAAGCACAGAGACTTCCTACCCCCAGCACTCTTTAAATTTGTGCTGCAGGTCCTCACCAGTATAATAAAATGAGAAAAAGAATTTAGAGGCATAAATATTGGAAAGTGACCCAATCCTAGACCTACCTGTGCTCAGATCCACTCCTGAAACACCTCGTGTTTTCTCTGTGTCATAGGTGGACCAACCCCTGCAGGGTGCGTTTCCTATGCTTCCTTTTCAGCTGGTGTCCAGCTAAATCCAACAGGTGGGAGGCACTGGTAGGAGACTGACGGTAGGGTGGGGAAAGGGAGAAGGCTAGGGATTTCTCCCACTTCCTCTCAGCCTTGTATAGCTTCTCTGGCAGCAGCTTTGACTCCTACATGACTCCCACCGGACTGGCCCACCAAGCTTGCAGTTTCTTTAGGGTGACCCTGGTCCCTAGGCTGTAGTAACCCTGCCTCCTCCCTTTATCTCTTCAGTCTAGGGCTGTGGCTTCCTGCTGTTAATAACCCCTGCGTTATCTCCTTGTTACTGGTGTGGTTTTTCAAGGGCCCATCACCTCTGTAACCACCTTCCTGTTTTAAATTCCCTTTGTGGTAAATACTTAAAGTGGCTTCTATCTTCCCAGTAAGAATGGCTATACAGAAAACTGTTAGTGTTTGTAAATTCTACAGTTTTTTCCTAGACTATCCAAATGAATCAAATGAAAAACTGTTAAAACCAATGTGAATATTTAGTAAGCCAGTGATGCAAGCTCAACAACAAAAATAAATTAAAGTTTATATATCAACAATATTAGGTAGTGGGAAGCAGCCACATAGCACAGGGAGATCAGCTCGGTGCTTTGTGACCACCTAGAGGAGTGGGATAGGGAGGGTGGGAGGGAGATGCAAGAGGGAGGAGATATGGGGATATATGTGTATGTATAGCTGATTCACTTTGTTATAAAGCAGAAACTAACACACCATTGTAAAGCAATTATACTCCAATAAAGATGTTAAAAAAATATATATTAAATCAGAAAATGTAATGGAAACATTTATTCTATTCAAAATCATAGGAATTAACTCATTCATACCTGAGAATAACACTAAAAAGAAATATGTTAAGACTTACATAAAGCAAAGTAACAAACTTTACTGCAGGACAGAAAAGTAGATCTAGATAAATAAAAGATATATCATGTTCCTGAATGTGAAACTATAGTAGTATGAAGTTGTCAATTCTTCCCCAATTAATGAATACATCTGGGGCAATACTAATAGAATAGTTTGTGGAGCTTAAAAATCAGATTTAAAAGTTCATAGTGAAAAAGCACAATATTGCCAAAAATATTTGGAAAGAGAAGAAAAATGAGGGAGGATCAATCCTAACTGCTATTAAGTCATACAATAAAGCTGTAGTTACTAAAACAGTGTAGCAATGCCAATGGGGAAGAAAATAGTCTAGAAAATTGTGTGTGTCTGTGTGTGTGTGTGTGTAACTAAGGTCAAATTTCCAAATCAATAATTGAATTTGGACCAAGTGACTACTCCTTTAGGGAAAGATAAAATTAGATCCCTACCTTAGATCCTATGCAAAAGTTAATTCCACCTTGTCTAAAAAATAAACTATGAAAAGAAACTTAACAATTAATAGAATAAAATATAGAGAATTATTTTTATTTCAATAGGAAAGATATTCTGAATTGACATACAAAATCCAGAAGCCATGAGAAAAGACTGACCAATTTGAATATATAAAATTTTAAATTCTGTATTAGTAAAAGATACCATATATAATATTAAAGAGAAGCAAGAGAGTTAGAGAAAATACTTGCAACATATATAGTAAATAATTGCTATTACAATATTTAAGGGCTCTTGCAAATCAATAAGAAAAAAATCAACAATCCAACAGGAAATTGAGCAAAAGATATGAATGATCAGTACAGAAAAATAATGTACAAATAGTGAACATAAGAAATTATTCTCTGCTTCTTGAGTAATCAGGGAAATACATACTAAAGCAGCCATAAAATTTTATTTATTTTCCTAAGATTAACAAACATTTAAAAGATTGGTAACTGGAAGTTGTGGAGAGGATGCAAGGAAACATACATTATTATATACTGTTGATGGGAGTAAAAATTGGTAAAGCCCTTTTAAAAGGTAATTATTAGCGTCTGCAAAACTTCATAAATGAACAATCACTTAGACCCAGCAATTCCACTTCTAAGGTTCTAATCTAAATAAATATTCTCATATGTACTAAAAAAAAAATGTCCACTGCAGCACCGTTTGTAAGAAAAAGAAAATTTGAAGGAAAAATACTGTGTGCATAGGGAGTATTGAAAAAATTATGCTATAGTCATAAAATGGACTAGATGTACATGTATCAACATGGATAAATCTCTGATACATATACTTAAGTGAAAATGAAGTATAAAACACACAATTTTGTATGCAATATAGTTTCTTTTACAATATAGATGTGTGTGTACATATATGTATACGTATATACATATATATTTATATATATGCTTTTACATAATATATATGATTTCTTTCTTTTATAATATAGATGTGTGTGTGTGTATTGAGAGCAAAGAGAACAGAGAGGGGCTTTGACATTACATCCTAAATGCTTCTTTATTGTTTGACACCTTTACAAATGAGGAAAATTAATAACATGTAAGAAGTACTAGTTAAAGTCACATATGTGACTTTAGTTATCATGTATTCCCTTTCTCCTACTGTATAACAACTGAGGTCTAGTGAAAGACCTTGGACTTGGGGCCAGTTCATGAATGGGAATTGTGTGGGAACAGAGACCATACGGGCCTTTTTCACACAGCAGATGCTCAGTAAACGCCTGGGTTAGAATCCCAGCTGTGTTAGGGGAGCTGCAGCTTTCAAGTGCTTGTTATCTGCCAGACAGTATTCCGAAGTGCTTATACACTTTCGGTCATACCTGTGTTCCTGCTGAATAAACCAGTGTCCAGGGCTGGTATCACACAAGAAGGGAGCAATAAAGAGCTAACAAGACAAATCTAGTTCCATGGTCTCAACCACTGCCTTATACTGCTGCCTGCTGAGAAGGTTACACTCACACATGATCATTGCTACCATGCCTAGATTTCATCCTAACTCTAGATTGGGCAGGAGGAACAGGAAAGGCAACTTTATAACAATTTCTTGGTTAGCCTGCTCCCTCTGAGGAATGATGTGTTTCTGTCCCTGAGCCCTGAAAGAGGCCCAAGGCCCGGTGGCTGGGACAGATGGCTTCAACTGGCTGTGGACGTTAAGCAGGTGAGAATTCTACATACAGGATAGGCTGCTACAATGAATCCCTCTGGGTTTATGGAAAAGCCTTCACTTCCTTGCTACTTCCTGACAAAGTAGCAACCAGGCCCAGAGATTACAGAGGAAACCAGTTATTGTTACTACTTTGTCTGTACTTTCTAATTATCAATTAAATGCAATGCATGTGAAAGAAAACTAATGACAGCAAACATTTTTTGAGTGTTTACTGTCCATGCATTATTATTTTTAAAACTTAAAACTATTATCACATTACTTCTCAAAAAGATCCTATCAAATGGTTGTTATTATTATCCCATTTTTACATTGAGATAATTGAATAACAAAAGAAAATCATACCAATACCAACCCAAATCCACAGTTAAATCAACTGATTCGTATTTATCAAATCTACTAAATCTACCCCAAGCCCAGGCCCCTAATATCACCGAGCAAGTAGTAGCATACCAGTCCTTAGAGCATTTTCTGGTATTGTCCCCAGGACACCAGTTTGACCTCTGCTAGCAATGTGACTCTGTGCAGGTCACATAAACCTCCTGGGCTTTAATTCCCTCATTTGTGAACTGGCATAAATAATCCTGAACTTATAGGATGGTGTGAGGGTTAAATGAGACAATATTTGGACACTGCTCTAGTCTACTTCCCTTATGACCAATTAACAAAGTGGATTTATTAATTTGTTCATTCAAGGTAACCGGCAGTAGCCCTCCTAAGTCACACCTTTCTCACTCCTTGCCCCTAGATGGAGTTTCATTGATAGCCTATGGCTTCCCAGTACCTAGCTCAGTGCTTGGCATGTAGTAGGTGCTTAATAGTAATAATGTACTACAATAATAATAAATACTATTATTGTGAGCCTACCACGTGCCTGCCAGTCACTGTACCAGTCACTTTATATATTTACTCACACACAAATAATCTCATGAAATCCTTTTTTATACCTATAGAAGGGTATTTGTGACAGTCTGTGTGTTGTTCACCAGGTCTTTCCAGCTCTCATGGTTAGTAACACAATTACTGGCCCCTTGTGGTTGGGTGGGGTCGATGACTGGTTCTGGCCAATGCGTTGTGAGCAGAAATGATAAAAATGCCCCTCCAGATCTCTTTTTCCCTCTCCCATAGCAATGGGAAATGTTCCAAATATTCTGTCATTCTGGAGGGCAGCCCGTGTGGTGTAGAGAACACAGCCAGCAATGACAGACATGTAGCATAAGCAGAAAACAAACTTTTGTCATTTCAGGCTACTGAGATTTGGGGGTTCTTACACCCAAATGTATAATGTAATCTATCATGACAGTATTATCATTTCAAATATATACAGATCAGGAAATTGAGTTGCAAAAATATCCAACAGAAATATAAAGAAGCTTTCTGGGCTTCCCTGGTGGTGCAGTGGTTAAGAATCCACCTGCCAAGGCAAGGGACACGGGTTCAAGCCCTGGTCCAGGAAGATCCCACATGCCACGGAGCAAATAAGCCCATGGGCCACAACTACTGACCCTGTGCTCTAGAGCCTGTGAGCCACAGCTACTGAGCCCGCACGCCACAACTACTGAAGCCCGCACGCCTAGAGCCAGTGCTCTGCAACAAGAGAAGCCACCGCAATGAGAAGCGCACGCACCACAACGAAGAGTAGCCCCTGCTCGCCACAACTAGAGAAAGCCTGCATGCAGCAACAAAGACCCAACGCAGCCAAACATAAAATAATTAATTAAAAAAAGAAAAAGAAATATAGAGACGCTTTCTAAGGTCACATAATTAGTTAATAATAGAATCCAGATCATAACTCGTATATATCTGACTCTCAAGCCTTTGGCCTTAACCCTTAATTTGCAGAGGTTCTCAATGACTGTTGAATGGACATATGAATGAATAAATGAGTAAAAGTGAAATTTACTTTATAAACTTGGCTATACATATTATTTTAGTATTACACTCTGGATATAGTTCTGCATGTACCATAATTGTCTGATAGCAACTTGGAAAAGTCAGATAGACAGACTATTGGTGCCACAGGCAAAGTGCCATCTCTGCCTAGGTCTGAATCTAAACACAGCTACTATCAAGGAGACGATCTCTCCTTATTCTGCTTGACCTAGGGAATGAGGGAGATGGAGGGAGAAAAGAAGAAAACAGAGAAGCTGTACCTGATATCTTGCCTTCTGACCTCCCCCAAGAGCAAGCCTTGACTTTGGCATCCCCAGCCTGACATGGCAGGAGCTGCTTCAGTGGTACTGACACAATTCTACTCGTGGGCATAATCCATGTGGCATAGTAACCACTGTCACAAGAAGTATGGAGAAACACGCTCTCATTGTATTTACCCAAAAAAATGCTGTGATATCAAGGAATAATAGTCTTATAATATGTGCAGATAATTCACAATACCAGCAATCCGCATAGGACATCAAAAATCACTTGTATTTGATAAACAATCAGAATGTAAGGCTCTTTCTGACATTGAGTAATGAGCTCAGTAAACTGTCAGATCTTATGATTGTGCTACTGGTTCAATACTGTGAAAAACTTTTTGAAAACATCTTCCAGTCATCATGTGCTTATGCTTTGACCAAGTCATACAGAAGATGTCTAATGAGTGATATTCTTTTGGGCTGAATTGTGTCCCCCAAAATTTTATGTGTTGAAGTCCTAACCCCTAGTACCTGAGAATGTGACGTTATTTGGAAATAGGGTCATCACAGATACAGTTAATTAAGTTAGGGTGAGGCCATATTGGACCAGTATGTCTGGTGTTTTTATAAAAAGGAGACATGTGGGGACAAACAGGCATATACAGAGAACACCATGTGAAGCTGAAGGCAGAGACTGGGGTGATGTGTCCACAAGCTAAGGAATACCAAATGTTGCCAGCCAACCACCAGGTGAGAGAAAGATATGGAACAGATTCTCCTTCATAACCATCAGGAAGAACTAACCCTGCCAACATCTTATCCCAGACTTCTACCTCCAGAACAGTGAGATGATAAATTTCTGCTATTTTAGGCCATCAGATTGTGGTACTTTGCAATAGCAGCCTTAGGAAACTAGTACAGATATTATTATATAAAATTTCATGCCATGTTAGTTTTCTCATCATAACTGAGAAAGAAAAGGGACAGCATCTTACTAGTCCTAACACTGAAAAGACAAAACACATATTAGAGTCTTTCATCTTGAAAATACCATGTACACTTCCAAGGGCAGCTCTGTGCACATCAATTGCAAACATTCTTTAATTTACTCAAATTGCTGCCTTTATCATAAGGAAAACACAGCTGGCACCCTCAGAAACTATGATAGAGTGAAAGTAATTGGGTAAAGAGTTCTAAGTAATGGATTCGATTTTTTCATGCCCCTTTTTAAATAGAAATTTGCATCTTAGTTAAGATTTCTATGCTTATCAAGCATGTCTTTAAATTGGACACAAAATTCTAAGGAAAAAGGAAAAGGAAAGATGTTTTTGTTACCTTCAAGACAGATGTGGGAAATAAAGAGAAACATTTTGTACAGATTACCCAGGATTGCTTACCCTTCTGTCCCTTTGAAACCAAGCAGAACCCTGGGGGGACTTCCAGGGTACAAAAGCCCATAGGCCTTCCCCAAGTTCCAAAGAGCAGGCTCAAGCAGTTAATGATTAGGACAATAGAGTCACAGGACTCCTAGTTCCTCCTGAAAGGATATAGATAACAATTGATGCACATCTCTGAGCTGTTCTGCAGAAACTAAGACCCCCACTGGTAGAGGATGGTGACTCTATGCTGACCACAAGCACTATATATGACCCCAGACTAGTTGGAACCAGAAGGTTGATGATTGACATTCCCTAACCATCACCCTGTTACCTCACCACCAACCAATCAGAAGAAGGTCCACCAGCTGATCATGCATCCTACAACCCTCTTCCCTAATACTGTCTTTAAAAACCCTCACCTGTAAGCCATTGGGGAGTTCGGGTCTTTTGAGCATGAGCTGCCTGTTCTCCTTGCTTGGCGCCCTGCAAATAAACTCTAACTTTGCTGCAGATACTCACTGTCAGAGTTTGGCTTTCTGCACTGTGGGCACAGAAGCCCTTCCTTGGTAACACCTTTGTGTTCAATGGAGGGGGAGTGGGGATTGCACAGGAGTAAAGTATAAGCATTCTCAAGTTTGAGAAAAGAAAAATCTAACATGTTTTAATTTATCAGATTTATTTATTTTCTATAAACTTAACACTTTTCCAATGTAAGAGCAGAAAGTACATATATATGTAGTTTATATATATATACACACACACACATATATATCTAATATGTATGTATATACTGTATTCAGTTTAAGTTAGAAAATCCAAAGGAAAGAGTTACACATGTCTAGAAAGCTGATTATAGTAGAGAAAGTTGGAGAAAGTGGCTTTTCTCCTGCTGCTGCTGTCAGGAATGTGTTTAGTTCCTTTATTCCCCCTCTCAAAGCTTAATCACACTGCATGTTAGAGACTGCTCTCTGGTATTTCATTACTATAAGTGTTGAGATGACATTAACTGTACTATTTTGCCACTTCCTGGGACAAGATCAAGATTGAAGGTCCCCTGTTCCTGAATATGCAATTTTAAGTGCTAGTTCTTTACTTTTGAGTGATCCCAGACCCCTTTGAGAAGCTGATAAACATTATGGACCCACTCATGAGAAAAATGCACAAGCACAAGTATGCCCAAAATTTGGGAAACAATTTCAGGGGTTTTCTGAAGCTCAAGCATGGATCCCAGGCTAAAAACCCTTATGTAAAACGTTAAACCCCCACCACGACACAGATTTCTAATTTCAGTTCATCTTTCAATACCAGCTTAAGTATCACTCCTACAGGAAGTCATCCCTTAATACTGTAGCCCATGCTGATTACTCCTTTCTCCAAACTTCTACTGCATTGTTAGTATCCACCAACTTAGTCTTTTATTGATTTCTATTTTCTTCCTCTTTAATTTTGTTGCCAAAATCTTGGCTCCCTGTACACTGATGCCAAAATGAGATATGGAAACAGTTTTGGAGGAGAAAGAAAGGGTGGCTTTATTCTTTGCCAGGCAAAGAGTGGAACACAGCAGGCTAGCACCTCAAGAACTGTGCCCCCCTCCCTGGGGAATAGGGAGAGGTCTTATAGTCAGGGCTCCTGGTCAGGGGTATGCAATAAGGATTAAGGCAGTAACAGTCCTGCACTCTTCTTTCTTCTGCAGAGTTTCAAAAGGGTGGGGCTGCTGACAAGATTAGGGTGTGTGCAGGGTCTCAGGTGGTCAGTCTCCTAACCTTGATGGTTCCTTTAATCTTGCCTCAGGTGGTTTCCTGGCTGCTCCTCCCTTGATTTGCAACTATTCGAATCTGCCCTTTGGAACTCAGGGAAGGTCATGGAGGCTGGAGTCTTGCCTACAAGAAATGGGGGACAAAAAGGCCTCTGTGCCTGGGAGCCCCATAGGGCCCCACTCAGTTTCAATTTCTTCTTGCCAATTGGATCATAAAGTCATTGAGGAAAAAAGCATCTTGTCTTAATTACAGCAACTTGCCAAGACCTCAGCATACACTAGGTGCTTAACAAATGTTTATTGCATTATGACTTGCTTCCTTGACTAAGACACACCATAATTCTTCTATCATTTAGGAAATAAAGGGGCTGTAATATTGTGATATGATAAGAAATGTATATTTGGTTATCCAGGCTCCTGGCCAGAGCTCCAACAACACATGTAATTTCCTAAGTGATAAGAGTTAAAGGAGCACCTTTTGTTATAATACCTGGGTTTTGTCCCCAGTTCCTGAAATATCTCCAGAGTGTTAAAGGTGAAAGGAGGGTCTTTCATTATTTATAACAAGCCCCCTTTCAACCACACCAGAGTTTATGTTAATGATGTGATTAAAAAAGCCCCTAAGGGGCTTCCCTGGTGGCGCAGTGGTTGAGGATCTGCCTGCTAATGCAGGGGACATGGGTTCGAGCCCTGGTCTGGGAAGATCCCACATGCTGCCGGGCACCTGGGCCCGTGAGCCACAACTGCTGAGCCTGCGCGTCTGGAGCCTGTGCTCTGCAACAAGAGAGGCCATGATAGTGAGGGGCCCGCGCACCGTGATGAAGAGTGGCCCCCGCTTGCCGCAACTAGAGGAAGCCCTCGCACAGAAATGAAGACCCAACACAGCCAAAAAAATAAATAAATAAACAATAATTTTTAAAAAAGGTGCTAATAATTTAAAGTAAGGTAACTTTAAAAAAAAAAAAAAGCCCCTAAGAATGGGGGCTGCTGGGGCTTCCCTGGTGTCGCAGTGGTTAAGAATCTTCCTGCCAATGCAGGGGACAAGGGTTCAAGCCTTGGTCTGGGAAGATCCCACATGCTGCAGAGAAACTAAGCCCATGCACCACAACTATTGAGCCTCGAGCCACAACTACTGAGCCTGCATGCCACAACTACTGAAGCCCCCGCGCCTAGAGCCCGTGTTCCACAACAAGAGAAGCCACCACAATGAGAAGCCCATGCACTGCAATGAAGAGTAGCCCCCGCTCACCACAACTAGAGAAAGCCCACGCACAGCAACGAAGACCCAACACAGCCAAAAAATTAATTAATTAATTAATTAATTAAAAAGGAGGTGATCATTAAATTTTTTTTTAAATTAAAAATAAAAGAGAGACAAAACGCCCAAAGTGGAGTCACTTGTGCTAAGCCCATGTCACCAAACCAAGACGTAATACCTAACCTAACTGCAGATTCAACCTCCTTCAGGAATGTAATCTTAACCAGCCTGGTCAGCACTTATGAGGCAATCCACCTCATAGACTTCTTTCATCCCCTAAAGGAAGATGACCTTGTCTGAAACAGTCCACTCTTTCTTCTTCCTCTTCTGCATATAAAAGCCTTCCATTTGGTGTGGGTCCTCAGAACGTCTTTCTTTTTGCTACATAGGATGCTGCCTGATTCTTGAATCATTGAATAAAGCCAATTAGATCTTCAAATTTACTCAGTTGAATTTTTTAACAGATTCAGTGGCAGTGGTGGAATCAAAGGAGACTTATGCCAGCTTTGGGAAAATGCAAAACACAGGCATGGTAGCCATGAACCCTTTTGAGTTCTCTGTTTTTCTTGCTGTTTCTGAGGTCTGGCTGTTAAGTTCCTCTCAGTTCTGAGCTTAGCTCTCTGTGTCTAGCTCCCAATCTAATTGGCTTTTCACAGTTCCCCATTTCTTGGAAACCCAAGTCCTTGGTTCTGTCCCAGATTCCAAAGTGGGAACTACTGGTGGCAGCTGTAGTTCCCTATTTGTTTGGAATTAGCCCACAGTCCCCATTCTTTGGGGTGTGCTGGTTCAGTTCTTTTCTCAATCCCCAGATTCCACTTTGGAAACTTGGTGATAACTGGCCAGAGTCAGACTGGGTCTGATTTAAAAACTGGACTGGGTCCAACTTAAAAACTGGACTGGGACCAGAACTAAACCGGGGTCAGACTGGGTTTGACTTGAGCTGGAGTGGGTCCAGTAAAGGCTATTGCTAATGGGAACATCAGAAGCCAAATAAAAAGGTGCAAAATTGGTGGGCATGGGTTGAGCATTTAAAAGCTGTTAGAGTGCTTGCCACCTAACTCTAAGACACCCCCATGTTAGGGTAAGTTGATTGCAGAATGGGTTAAATTGACACTAGGTCACCTGCCAACCTCAAGAAAATTTCTGTGCAACAAGATACACTGTGAAACCATGCACAATTCCCAAACCATTGGCACATCCCTTTTAGGTATTAGTTTGGCTCCAAGAGGCCCAAAGCTTAGCTAAAAGAGATAGAATCCTCAAACAGGATAGGATAGAATCCTTCCAGCATACTTGCTTATTTTACGTTTAAGAACTAGAGTCCTAGAAGCCATAAATATCTATAAAATAGCACAGTCTTACAACCTAGAATTAAAACAGCCTAGAATTAGGCAAGATCATTAATTTGTGTGCTGAGAACGTAGCTTGGTAACTGTTAGTTTGGGGGCCCCCAAAAATAGTGAGGCAGAAATGGGGGTTGCATCCCATTTGTGGTTAGAATGCCAGGACAGAAACATCGGTTAAACTCCATTTGCAGTTGAGGGTCCTATCAAACTGTTGCCACTCCCTCAAGGAAATAACCATGGCTATTCTGAGGAATGATTCAATTAGATAAGATTATTTAAGAAATGGACTTGAAAGTAAAGTTTCTCAAATTAAGCAAGCAGAATGGGATACCTATTTTAATTGGTATGCAGAAAACTCCAAAAGTTTTCAGAATTCCAAAATAGCTTCATTAAAAGATTCAATGCAGGAGGAACTTCAAGATGGCATAGGAGTAAGATGCAGAATTCACCTTCCTCCCCACAAATACATCAAAAATAGATCTACATGTGGAACAACTCCTACAGAACACCTAACGAACGCTGGCAGAAGACCTCAGACTTCACAAAAGGCAAGAAAATCCCCAAGTACCTGGCTGTGTGGCTGACAGGGTCTTGGTGCTCTGGCCAGTGTCAGGCCTGGCCTCTGAGGTGGGAGAGCCGGGTTCAGAACACTGGTCCACCAGAGACCTCCCGACCCCACATAATATCAATCGGTGAGAGCTCTCCCAGAAATCTGCGTCTCAATGCTACGACACAGCTCCACTCAATGACCAGCAAGCTCCAGTGTTGGACACCCCATGCCAAACAACTAGCAAGACAGGAACACAACCCCACCCATTAGCAGAGAGGCTGCCTAAAGTCATAATAAGTTCAGAGACACCCCAAAACACACCACCGGACGTGGTCCTGCCACCAGAAAGACAAGATTCAGACTCATCCACCAGAACACAGGCATGAGTCCCCTCCACCAGGAAGCCTACACAACCCAGTGAACCAACCCTAACCACTGGGGGCAGACACCAAAAACAACGGGAACTACAAACCTGCAGCCTGCGGAAAGGAGACCCCAAACACAGTAAGTTAAGCAAAATGAGAAGACAGAGAAATACGCAGCAGATGAAGGAACAAGGTAAAAATCCACCAGACCAAACAAATGAAGAGGAAATAGGCAGTCTATCTGAAAAAGAATTCAGAGTAATGAGAGTAAAGATGATCCAAAATCTTGGAAATAGAATGGAGAAAATACAAGAAACGTTTAACAAGGACCTAGAAGAACTAAAGAGCAAACAAACAGTGATGAACAACACAAAAAAAGAAATTAAAAATTCTCTAGAAGGAATCAACAGCAGAAGAATGGAGGCAGAAGAGCAGATAAGTGACCTGGAAGATAAAACAGGGGAAATAACTACTGCAGAGCAGAATAAAGAAAAAAAAATGAAGAGAATTGAGGGCAGTCTCAGAGACCTCTGGAACAACATTAAACGCACCAACATTCGAATTATAGGGGTCCCAGAAGAAGAAAAGAAAAAGAAATGGACTGAGAAAATATTTGAAGAGATTATACTTCAAAACTTCCCTAACATGGGAAAGGAAATAGTCAATCAAGTCCAGGAAGCTCAGAGAGTCCCATACAGGATAAATCCAAGGAGAAACATGCCAAGACACATATTAATCAAATTACCAAAAACTAAATACAAAGAAAAAATATTAAAAGCTGCAAGGGAAAAGCAACAAATAACATACAAGGGAATCGCCATAAGGTTAACAGCTGATGTTTCAGCAGAAACTCTGCAAGCCAGAAGGGAGTGGCAGGACATATTTAAAGTGATGAAAGGGAAAAACGTACAACCAAGATTACCCAACAAGGATCTCATTCAGATTTGATGGAGAAATTAAAAACCTTACAGTCAAGCAAAAGTTAAGAGAATTCAGCACCAGCAAACCAGCTTTACAACAAATGCTAAAGGAACTTCTCTAGGCAGGAAACACAAGAAAAAGAAAAGACCTACAAAACCAAACCCAAAACAATTAAGAAAATGGTAATAGGAACATACATATCGATAATTACCTTAAATGGAAATGGATTAAATGCTCCAACCAAAAGACATAGACTGGCTGAATGGATACAAAAACAAGACCCATATATATGCTCTCTACAAGAGGCTCACTTCAGACCTACGGACACATACAGACTGAAAGTGAGGGGATAAAAAAAGATATTCCATGGAAATGGGAATCAAAAGAAAGCTGGAGTAGCAATTCTCATATCAAACAAAATAGTCTTTAAAATAAAGACTATTATAAGAGACAAAGAAGGACACAACATAATGATCAACGGATCAATCCAAGGGAAGATAACAGTTGTAAATATTTCTGCATCCAACATAGGAGCGACTCAATACATAAGGCAAATGCTTACGGCCATAAAGGGGAAATCGACAGTAACACAATCATAGTAGGGGACTTTAACACCCCACTTTCACCAATGGACATATCATCCAAAATGAAAATAAATAAGGAAACACAAGCTTTACATGACACATTAAGCAAAATGGACTTAATTGATATTTATAGGACATTCTATCCAAAAACAACCGAATACACTTTCTTCTCAAGTCCTCATGGAACATTCTCCAGAATAGATCATATCTTGGGTCACAAATCAAGCCTTGGTAAACTTAAGAAAATTGAAATCATATCAAGTACCTTTTCCGACCACAATGCTATGAGACTAGATATCAATTCGAGGAAAAAAACAGTAAAAGAATACAAACACATGGAAACTAAACAATATGCTACTAAATAACCAAGAGATCACTGAGGAAATCAAAAAATACCTAGAAACAAATCACAATGAAAACAAGATGATCCAAAAGCTATGGGATGCAGCAAAAGCAGTTCTAAGAGGGAAGTTTATACCAATACAATCCTACCTCAAGAAACAAGAAACATCTCAAGTAAACAAGCTAACCTTAAACCTAAAGCAATTAGAGAAAGAAGAACAAAAATACCCCAAGGTTAGCAGAAGGAAAGAAATCATAAAGATCAGATTAGGAATAAATGGGAAAGAAATGAAGGAAACGATAGCCAAGATCAATAAAACTAAAAGCTGGTTCTCTGAGAAGATAAACACAATGGATAAACCATTAACCAGACTCATCAAGAAAAAAAGGGAGAAGACTCAAATCAACATAATTAGAAATGAAAAAGGAGAAGTAACAACTGACACTGCAGAAATACAAAGGATCATGAGAGATTACTACAAGCAACTATATGCCAATAAAATGGACAACATATTACGAAGAAATGGACAAATTCTTAGAAAAGCACAATCTTCAGAGACTGAACCAGGAAGAAATAGAAAATATAAACAGACCAATCACAAGCACTGAAATTGAGACTGTGATTAAAAATCTTCCAACAAACAGAAGCCCAGGACCAGATGCCTTCACAGGTGAATTCTATCAAACATTTAGAGCAGAGCTAACACCTATCCTTCTCAAACTCTTCCAAAATATAGCAGAGGGAGGAACACTCCCAAACTCATTCAACAAGGCCACCATCACCCTGATACCAAAACCAGACAGAGATGTCACAAAAAAAGAAAACTACAGGCCAATATCACTGATGAACATAGATGCAAAAATTCTTAACAAAATACTAGCAAATAGAATCCAACAACACATTAAAAGGATCATACACCATGATCAAGTGGGGTTTATCCCAGGAATGCAAGGATTCTTCAATATACACAAATCAATCAATGTGATACACCATATTAACAAACTGAAGGATAAAAACCATATGATCATCTCAATAGATGCAGAAAAAGTTTTGACAAAATTCATCACCCATTTATGGTAAAAACCCTCCAGAACTAGGCATAGAGGGAACAAGACAAGGTTGGCTACTCTCACCACTATTATTCAATATAGTTTTGGAAGTTTTAGCCACAGCAATCAGAGAAGAAAAAGAAATAAAAGAAATCCAAATCGGAAAACAAGAAGTAAAACTGTCACTGTTTGAAGATGACATAATACTATACACAGAGAATCCTAAAGATGCTACCAGAAAACTGCTGGTGCTAATCAATGAATTTGGTAAAGTAGCAGGATACAAAATTAATGCACAGAAATCTCTTGCATTCCTATATACTAATGATGAAAAATCTGAAAGGGAAATTAAGGAAACACTCTCATTTACCACTGCAACAAAAAGAATAAAATACCTAGGAAAAAACCTACCTAAGGAGACAAAAGACCTGTATGCAGAAAAGTATAAGACGTTGATGAAAGAAATTGAAGACGAAAGAGACAGATGGAGAGATATACCATATTCTTGGATTGGAAGAATCAACATTGTGAAAATGACTATAGTACCCAAAGCAATCTACAGATTCAATGCAATCCCTATCAAACTACCAATGGCATTTTTCACAGAAATAAGACAAAAAATTTCACAATTAGTATAGAAACACAAAAGATCCCGAATAGCCGAAACAATCTAGAGAAAGAAAAACGGAGCTGGAGGAATCAGGCTCCCTGACTTCAGAGTATACTACAAAGCTACAGTAATCAAGACAGTATGGTATTGGCGCAAAAACAGAAATATAGATTGATGGAACAGGATAGAAAGACCAGAGAAAAACCCACGCACATATCATCACCTTATCTTTGATAAAGGAGGCAAGAATATACAATGGAGAAAAGACAACCTCTTCAATAAGTAGTGCTGGGAAAACTGGACAGCTACATGTAAAAGAATGAAATTAGAACACTCCCTAACACCATACACAATAGTAAACTCAAAATGGATTAAAGACCTAAATGTAAGGCCAGACACTATAAAACTCTTAGAGGAAAACATAGGAAGAACGCTCTATGACATATATCACAGCAAGATCCTTTTTGACCCACCTCCTAGGGAAATGGAAATAAAAACCAAAATAAACAAATGGGACCTAATGAAACTTAAAAGCTTTTGCACAGCAAAGGAAACCATAAACAAGATGAAAAGACAACCCTCAGAATGGGAGAAAATATTTGCAAACAAAGCAACTGACAAAGGATTAATCTCCAAAATATACAAGCAGCTCATGTAGCTCAATATCAAAGAAACAAACAACCCAATCTAAAATGCGCAGAAGACCTAAATAGACATTTCTCCAAAGAAGATATACAGATTTCCAACAAATACATGAAAGGATGCTCAACATCACTAATCATTAGAGGAATGCAAATCAGAACTACAATGAGGTATCAGCTCACACCAGTCAGAACGGCCATCATCAAAAAATCTACAAACAATAAATGCCGGAGAGGGTGTGGAGAATAGGGAATCCTCTTGCGCTGTTGGTGGGAATGTAAATTGATACAGCCACTGTGGAGAACAGTATGGAGGCTCCTTAAAAAACTAAAAATAGAACTACCATATGACCCAGCAATCCCACTACTGGGCATATACCCTGAGAAAACCATAATTCAAAAAGAGTCATGTACCAAAATGTTCACTGCAGCTCTATTTACAATAGCCAGGACATGGAAGCCACCTAAGTGTCCACTGACAGATGAATGGATAAAGAAGATGTGGCACATATATATGATGGAATATTACTCGCCATAATAAGAAATGAAATTGAGTTATTTGTAGTGAGGTGGATGGACCTAGAGACTGTCATACAGAGTGAAGTAAGTCAGAAAGAGAAAAACAAATACCATATGCTAACACATGTATATGGAATCTAAAAAAAAAACATGGTTCTGAAGAACCTAGGGGCTGGACAGGAATAAAGATGCAGACATAGAGATGAAATTGAGGACATCGGGAGGGGGAAGGGTAAGCTGGGACAAAGTGACAGAGTGGCATTGACATATATACACTACCAAATGTAAAATAGATTGCTAGTGGGAAGCAGCTGCATAGCACAGGGAGATCAGCTGGGTGCTTTGTGACCACCTAGAGAGGTGGGATAGGCAGGGTGGGAGGTAGACACAAGAGGGAGGGGTATGGGGATTTATGTGTAGTATGGCTGATTCACTTTGTTATACAGCAGAAACTAACACAACATTGTAAAGCAATTATACTCCGATAAGGATGTTAAAAAAAAAAAGATTCAGAGGTACCTAAAAACAGTAAGACTGACATAACTCCTACTGCTTCCCTATATCCTCCTTTGAGTATTCATTCTAGTAATCTTCTGTCTGTATTGCCTTTGCACGAGCATAAACAAAGTCCACCAAGTTAATGACCTTATAGACATCTCTCCATATCTACCCTTAAAGAGGGCCCCCATATGAGTTCCTCCCAAATTTGATGGGACCCTGTGGGATTTTATGGTAAACTGCAATGTTATTCTCCTAAACAGCCAAGGGAAAACTAAAATTAAAATTAAAGGAAAACCTTCCAATTTCTGGTAGATACCAGAGCTGCAGATGTGAACCCAGGAAAACTGGCAGAAGCTGACTAAGGGTGAGAATTCTTACCATAGTCAGCTCTCTTAAATGTGTAGTACCACTATAGAAAGAGGAAAATGAAATATCTTCTGCATCCACTCTCTTTGGGGATGTCTCTTGAGTCCAAGGAGTTGTTCAGTACTGCTGGGAGTACTTACTGTCTGCCCCAGCGGAAACCTGACAAGATATTTTAACGGGTTTTTTTTGTGTGTTTTTTTTTAAGTATTTCAGTGGTCAGAAGTTGGTCAGAAATTGGAAGCTGATATTCACAGCCTGACAGGAATTTCTTTCTGTCCTCCTCCCTTTAGCTAAAATGAAACTACATACCCAGAGAAAAAGAAAAACCTTCTAAAGCCTTTATGAACGGATATACTAAAACATTCCAAAGGCAAACAGCTTCTAAATCCAGAATATAGAAATCTTTTGATTTCCATCTTAGTTAGAACTCTATTCCCTAATATAAAACAGCAAATTAAGGATAATGTTGTTGGATGGGTGGATCAACCTACAATGTCATTTAGGCCACAACCCAATTTTTTGAGGAATTGAGAGCAACTGTCTTATCTTACAAATCTTTGCAAAACTAGAAATGCAACTCTAGAGGCAGTTCAAAGTTTGCCGATTCCTTTTTACCAACTAGAAAACCTTCCCTAGTTATCTCAAAAGGCTTGTGAGTATTGTAAAAATTCTGGCCTTAGGAAACCAAAGTATTTCTAGCAGAAACTTGCATTCGTAGCCTGTGCCTTTGAGACGTAAATGTTCTACAAACTTCAAGGGGTAACTCTTATCAGAAGAAAACTGAAAGTGGGAAAGGTCATTTGAAACCTAGGCTACTGAAGAATCTTTTAAAGGTTCTCTCCACAAATATTAGTAAAAAACTTCAGCTGTCTGAGCAGGTAAACTTAATTTATTCTTTCTACCAGAAAGACAATTTAGATCAAACTTCTCTTAAAGCTAATGAGTTTTATGCCTGATTCATGGCAGTAATTTAAAAACAGAACCTATAACGTCTCTGTTTACGTCTGTCTGTATGTTTATTTGTATATATATTATATACGTGTGTGTGTGTGTGTGTGTTGTGTAGATATGTGGTATTTAACTCCACATGTTATTGCCAAAATTAATTTGTAAAAGAGCTATTTAATTGTCTTTTAAAAAAGTAAGCACTTGTATAAATTAAATATTCCAAAAACTCTCAGAAATATAGAAACTAACCCAAATGTTTTTTCAAGTTCACATGATTTAAAATAATCTTTAGTAAATAGAAGCTAGTTTAAGTTTGTTGGTTTAATTAAAACAGGTTATCTGCATTCTACCTGGGTTTACTAAAAGCCCAGGAAGTTCAAATTGTCTCTATTACAAAATTTGTCAGTAAGAAAAATAGCTTGAAATGATGGCTGACTTTGTCTAATGTCACATGAAGTTTTTGTGGGTAGTTTAACATAATTGTTAAGAACAAGTCAAATATATGTAAGTAGAATAAAAGGTTTTTAGGTGAACTTTTCAAATAGTTTCCCCAAATCTTTTTGGTAACCTGAAACCTTAAAATTTTCCTTAAATTAAATAACAGATAGTTATTAAATATCTAGATGATTTAGAAATAAGATAAAATACTGAAACATTAATTACTGAACATAGGTTTATCCATTTTGGGGTTAATTTTACAGAGAAACTAAATATATTTGGGTCTAGTAGTAAACATATTTTGTGCCACACTGAGAAATTTACTGTGAGCTCATGTAGAGAACGGACCTGTGGACACAGTGGGAAAGGGGAGGGTGGGATGAACTGGGAGATTAGGTTTGACATAAATACACTACCATGCGTAAAACAGATAGCTAGTGGGAACCTGCTGTATAGCACAGGGAGATCAGCTCGGTGCTCTGTGATGGCCTAGTTGAGTGGGATGCGGGTGTGGGGAGGGAGGGGATGTGTGTATGCATATGGCTGATTCACTTCACTGTGTGGCAGAAACTAACACAACACTGTAAAGCAGTTATACTCCAATAAAAAAAAAATTGCTATAAGAACACATGTTCCTAAAAAATATATTTTCTGCTCTTTATAAGAGATTGTGAAAGATTCCTTACTTTTTAAAATAATCTGCCTAGGGACTTCCCTTGCAGTCCAGTGGTTAAGACTCCGCACTTCCAATGCAGAGGGTGTGGATTTGATCCCTGGTCAGGGAACTAAGATCCCACATGCCACATGGCACAGCCAATAAATAAATAAATAAAATAAAATAAAATAAAATAAAATAATCTGCCTAGAAAACAAAGATTTTGTGTTTTGTCAAAAATAATTTTCTGTGTTGTCTTAAATTTGTTTATTTATTTATTTATTTATTTTTGGCTGCATTGGGTCTTCGTTGCTGTGCGCGGGCTTTCTCTAGTTGCAGTGAGCAGGACTACTCTTTGTTGCAGTGCGTGGGCCTCTCATTATGGTGGCTTCTCTTGTTGTGAAGCATGGGCTCTAGGCGCATGGGCTTCAGTAGTTGTGGCATGCGGGCTCATTAGTTGTGTCTCGCGGGCTCTAGAGCGCAGGCTTAGTAGTTGTGGTGCATGGGCTTAGTTGTTCTGTGGCATGTGGGATCTTCCCAGACCAGGGCTTAAACCTGTGTCCCCCTGCATTGGCAGGCGTATTCTTAACCACCACGCCACCAGGGAAGACCTCCATGTTGTCTTTACCAGGTCTTTGATTACTTAAGAAAGCCGAATCTTCTCTATTAAAAAAGCTAAGGTTTTTTTTTTTTTTAACAATTATTTAACTTTCTGCATTTACCTGCACAAGTCTTTGTCACTATGGTTAAATGGATAATTAAGTATTATTTCACAATGACCTATGATCCTATTTGACCAAGGACTTTAAAACCATTTTGATATTTTTGACAAATTTCCCAAAAATCAAACTCTAAATGAATATGACCTTGAACTAATTTAGGGATTTTCCAGAGGGCCCCTGGAACATCTCAAAAGATTTGTTATCTCTTCTTATAAAAAGGGAGATGTTAAACTCATTAGGCTTACTTGACATGTTAAATTACATGGAAAGCATTGTCAAATAAGAAGTAATGCTAAGCCTTCTTTATGTTGTATTTTATTTATTTATTTATTTATTTATTTATTTATTTATTTATTTATGGCTGTGTTGGGTCTTCATTTCTGTGCGAGGGCTTTCTCTAGTTGCGGCGAGCGGGGGCCACTCTTCATCACGGTGCATGGGCCTCTCACTATCGCGGCCTCTCTTGTTGCGGAGCACAGGCTCCAGACGCACAGGCTCAGTAGTTGTGGCTCATGGGCTCTGTTGTTCCGCGGCATGTGGGATCTTCCCAGACCAGGGCTCAAACCCGTGTCCCCTGCATTGGCAGGCAGATTATCAATCACTGCGCCACCAGGGAAGCGCCTATGTTGTATTTATATTGGTATATGTTGTATGTGTTCCAGAAATTATGTGAAATTCCTGGGAATCTGATATGTCCTGGTATATTGTTATCAGTCATAATTCCAGTTATTATCTTAAAATGTTACAGAAATAACCAGATTTCCTTGTCCATTCCATTATAATGAACTCGCATCAGATCTTTAACAATGGGCATCTTTAAGTCTTATGTTATTTACAGAGAGTTACTGTTTTACTCTGATGCTTTGCAAAAGTGTTTCTGCAAAATTATGTCATCTTCAAGGAGATTCATGGAAAGACTTTACAAGTACAGGTTTCTGATAACTTGAAGACCAAAAAACTGAACAGGGTAAGAATTTCAACTACAAAACTACATTAATCAAAACAGTATGGAGGGCTTCCCTGGTGGCGCAGTGGTTGAGAATCTGCCTGCTAATGCAGCGGACGCGGGTTCGAGCCCTGGTCTGGGAGGATCCCACATGCCACGGAGCGGCTGGGCCCGTGAGCCACAACTACTGAGCCTGCGCGTCTGGAGCCTGTGCCCCGCAGCGGGAGGGGCCGCGATAGTGAGAGGCCCGCGCACCGCGATGAAGAGCGGTCCCCGCACCGCGATGAAGAGTGGCCCCCACTTGCCGCAACTGGAGAAGGCCCTCGCACGAACCGAAGACCCAGCACAGCCAAAAATAAATAAATAAATAAAAATAAAAGTAGCTATAAAATTAAAAAAACAACACAACAGTATGGTACTGGCACAAAAACAGAAATATAGATCAATGGAACAGTATAGAAAGCTCAGAAATAAACCCATGCATCTATGGTCAATTAATCTATGACAAAGGAGGCAAGAATATGCAGTGGAGAAAAGATAGTCTCTTCAGTAAGTGATACTGGAAAAATGGACAGCTACATGTAAAAGAATGAAATTAGAACATTCTCTAACACCATACACAAAAATAAACTCAAAATCTATCAAAGACCTAAATGTAAGGCTGGACTCTATAAAATTCTTAGAGGAAAACATAGGCAGAACACTCTTTGACATAAATCGCAGCAGTATCTTTTTTGGATACACCTCCTAGAGTAATGAAAATAAAACAAAAAATAAACAAATGGGACCTAATTAAACTTAAAAGCTTCTGCACAGCAAAGAAAACCATAAAACGAAAAGACAGTCTACAGAATGGAAGAAAATAGTTGCAAATGAAGGGGTCGACAGGGATTAATCTCCAAAATATACAAACAGCTCATGCAGCTCTATGTCAAAAAAACAAACAACCCAATCAAAAAATGGGCAGAAGATCTAGACATTTCTCCAGAGAAGACACACAGATGGCCAAAAAGCACATGAAAAGATGCTCAACATCACTAATTATCACAAAAATGCAAATCAAAACTACAATGAGGTATCATCTCACACAGGTCAGAATGGCCATCATCAAAAAGTCCACAAACAGTAAATGCTGGAGAGGGTGTAGAGAAAAGGGAACCCTCCTACACTGTTGGTGGGAATGTAAATTGGTGCAACCACTATGGAGAACAGTATGGAGGTTCCTTAAAAAACTAAAAATAGAGCTACCATATGATCTAGCAATCCCACTCCTGGCATGATATGAGGTGCATAATCCAAAAAGATACATGCACCTCAATGTTCACTGCAGTACTATTTACAGTAGCCAAGACATGGAAGCAACCCAATGTCCTTTGACAGAGGAATGGATAAAGAAGATGTGGTACATATATACAATGGAATATTACTCAGTCATAAAAAAGAATGAAATAATGCCATTTGCAGCAACATTGATGGACCTATAGATTATCATACTAAGTGAAATAATTCAGACAGAGAAAGACAAATATCATATGATATCTCTCATATGTGGAATTTAATCTTAAAAAATGCTACAAATGAACTTACTTACAAAATAGAAACAGGCTTGCAGATATCAAAAACAAACCTATGGTTACCAAAGGGGAAACATGGAGGGGAGGGATAAATCAGGAGATTGGGATGAACATACACACACTATTATATATAAGATAGGTAACCAATAAGGACCTACTGTATAGCACAGGGAACTCTACTCAGTATTCTGTGATAACCTATATGAGAAAAGAATCTAAAAAAGAATGAATATATGTATATGTATAACTGAATTACTTTGCTGTACACCTGAAACTAATGCAAGATTTTAAATCAACTATACTCCAATAAAATTAAAAAAAAAAAAAAACTAATGGAAAAACTGGATTCAACCAAAACAAGTATTATATGGGACTAAATGAACTGAAGAGGATGACTATATTTTTTATGACTTTTTGTTTGAAAAATTGCTAGTTCCTTAATGTTTTGTTTTTCCAGATTTAAGGAAATCTTTTATCTTAAGCTATGACATGCAGCAATTCGGTAAAGTATACCTTTGTAAACAAAGATGAAAGATTTACTTTTTCTCCCTACCTGATCCCTCCAGAATTTGGAAACTCTTAAATATTCTTTTCATGGCAATACATGAAAAGTTATTTGCATAAGTTATTAGTTATTTGCATAATTTAATAAGAATCTGTTCTCCTTAGGACACAATTAAAAACTTTGGCCATATTCCCAAGACTTTGACTGGAATGTCATATTTGAGAGAGATGTGCATAGACTCAGATATGACAGTTTTAAGAACTAAGGTTGACTTTACAGAGCCAATAAAACCCCTTGGAAAAACCAACCTGGTACCTTGCTTACAAGGTTGCAGGGAAGCAGTCTTAAAGTTTATATGGTTAATCACTGCTTTTGCTGCACTTTCATAAATAACCAGGCCAAGTATAATACAAATAAATTAGTTTTACTGTGATTATCCTTGGAAAAAAGAAATGGGGATAATTGTAGACGAAAAATTATGTTTGCACCTTTGTAGATATTAAATTCGAATCCTATTTTGAAGTTTTGTTATATACCTGTAAATTGGACTGGATCCCAAATTCTTTTAGTTTCCTCAAATATCTGGCTATGACTCTCCAAACTAACATTTCTGATTTTCTCCCACCTTTTTTCTTGGGATCACTAAGAACAAAGTCTGCCCTTGCAAGGGACTATACCAAGTCCTCCTTACTACCCAGATGGCAGCTAAACTTCAGGGACTTGAACCTTGGAAAAAGGATCCACCTGACATCTGGCCCTAAGCAAATGTTGGAGACCTCTAAATAAAATTGACTAGGAAGAGAAGTAGTCAACATCGAGGTAGACTGCTTCCTCCCAAGACACTGAATTAAAACTTCATACTGGGGCTTCCCTAGTGGCGCAGTGGTTAAGAATCCACCTGCCGGGCTTCCCTGGTGGCGCAGTGGTTAAGGATCTGCCTGCCAATGCAGGGGACACAGGTTCGAGCCCTGGTCCAGGAAGATCCCACATGCTGCGGAGCAACTAAGCCCATGCACCATAACTACTGAGCCTGTGCTCTAGAGCCCACGAACCACAACTACTAAGCCCGCGTGCCACAACTACTGAAGCCCGTGCGCCTAGAGCCCATGCTCTGCAACAAGAGAAGCCAACGTAATGAGAAGCTCGCGCACCGCAACGAAGAGTAGCCCCCGCTGGCCAAAACTGGAGAAAGCCCGCGTGCAGCAATGAAGACCCAACGCAGCCAAAAATAAATTAATTAATTAAAAAAAAAAAAGAATCTGCCTGCTAATGCAGGGAACATGGGTTTGAGCCCTGGTCTGGGAAGATCCCACGTGCCATGGAGCAACTAAGCCTGTGTGCCACAACTACTGAGCCTGCACTCTAGAGCCCACGAGCCACAATTACTGAAGCCCGCGTGATAGACCCCATGCTCTGCAACAAGAGAAGCCACTGCAGTGAGAAGCCCGCGCACCACAATGAAGAGTAGCTCCTGCTCGCTGCAACTAGAGAAAGCCTGCGTGCAGCAATGAAGACCCAATGCAGCCAAAAATAAATAAATAAAATAAATAAATTTATTTTTTAAAAAAAGACTTCATACTGTAACTAAACATGAAATCCTGTCTTCTATTTTTTTCCTTTACTCTGGCATTGACCTGGAAAGATAATGCCATCTCCCAGGCCATTGCCAAGGGGGGTAATCTTTCAGACTGCTGGATTTGTCATCAAAAATTCTGATCTGTCCAAGATGGTAGAGACCCCCTTGTCCATTTCCCTGTCTTTGATTAACAATCCCAAACTTGAGGAACTTTATATCCAGGCTCTGTGCAAAGAAAGGGACACAGGCAAAAGTAACCAGAATGAAACTGCCTGTTTGGCCTACAAATCCTTAAAATTTTACTGGCCTCCATGACTGTCAGCTTTCTAGTCCTGAGCCACAGATTCAAACGGGAATTACCTGGAGGCATTCATCACCTGGGATCGCTTCCTTTGGCAGGACCCTACTTCCCTAATTAGGAGTAAATGTAAATGAGGCCATCATCAGGAGCCACTTCCTAACTCTTGAGAGTATTGTGGGATTTGATGTAAAAGCAATAGCTGCCCAACAAAAATCCTTAGGTTCTCTAGCCAAAGTTGTTCTTGATAATAGGATAGCCCTTGATTATCTTTTAGCTGAGCAAGGTGTCTGTACTGTGGCCAACAACATTCTGTTGCACCTGGATTAACTCTTCTGGGGAAATTGAAACTCAGTTACATAAAATCATTGAGCAAGCTACTAGGCTTACAAAGGTGATTCCTTCAACAGGGTAATTCTTTGACTTATTTGACTCAGATTTGTTTGGGTCTTGGGGACCATGGTTCCAAAGTGCACTCCAAACATTGGGAATTATCCCACTTATAATAATCATAATAGTCTCCCTGACGCGCTGTATTGTCTGAAAGTCTTTAAATGCTTGCTTGCAGCCACAAACCACCAAGCAAATGATCTCCCTAAGACTGGAATGTCAGAAAAGGAACAAAGAGAATGACTGACTTAAAAATTGTGAACCTAAAGTTGTGGCCTGTGAATATCATAGAGATTAAGCAAAAAACATCATGACCTGTGAATACCACATGAAGGATCAACAAAACCTGCAAGAACATCAGAGCAGTAGCACCTTAAATTTTGGTCACATCTCTTAGTTAATCTGAGAGTCTGATCAAAAGGGGGGAATTGTTAAAAAAAGAGGCAACAGGCACAAGATGGAGTCACTTGTGCTAAGTCCATGCCGTCAAACCAAGACTTAATACCTAACCTATTAACAGTTTCAACCTCCGCCAGGAAAGTAATCTTAACCAGTCAGTCTGGAATTTCCTGGTCAGCACTAGTGAGGTAACCCATCTGATAGCTCCCTTTCATCCACCAAAGGAAGATGACCTTGCCTGAAACAATCCATTCTTTTCCCCTTCTGCCTGTAAAAGTCTTCCATTTTGTAGAGCTCCTTGGGGTTCCTTTCTATGTGCCCAATTCATGAATCATTGGATAAAGGCAATTAGATCTTCAAATTTACTCAGTAAATTTTGTTTTTTAACAGTTCTTAGACTAGTGTTAATACTCTGTTTTATTATTGTGTAGTCTAATTTCTTGAATATATTTATAATATTTTACTGGCTACACAGTTTTTTTGTTTTGTTTTTTATCATTTAAAAAAGTGACTATTACTCACTTCCAATGTCTTGAACTTAACTCTGTTCACAAGCTATTTTAGATTAAAACTATGTATTGGGACACACTGAATGGTGCAGAAATTCAGGCACTATGATTTTATATTTCCTCGTGTGATCATTTATCTCATATGGGATCTTGTGTTTAATTGCTTGACTCTGGGTACCAGCTAAGTCTAAAGATGGGAGTACACATCCAGATGTTAGCACATGGAGAAAAAGAAGAAAATCTTGCTTCTTTTAAAGCAGAATTGCCTCTCTCCTTTCTCCCCAACCCTCACCCACATACTATTTTTGAGTGTTAATACTTTGCTTCCTGGAGTACAGGATTTGCTTCTGGGAAGGGAATACTGGACTAAAACTTTAGGGACAGACTTGAGTAACAATGGATAATTCCTGAACCTGAATTGATTTCTCAGGGGCAAAAAGCTGGCTAGCCAGCATGCTTTGCTTTGCAAAGTGAAGTGTGGACAGAGCTGAAGGGCTCCAGAAAACAGATAAGGTTTTGGAGGCTGTGGAAGAGATTAGGGCATGAACGTAAGGATACTGTCGGCCAGAAAGAACCTTTGGGAATAGATCAAAAATGTATTATAGAGATTTTACTAAGTATCACTGTGGTATATGCAATCTAAACTCTCTTCTCTATTCCCCATTAAATCTTCAGTAAAAATCTACATTATTCTGGGGAGAAGGCCTATTTTTTATCATGTAACATCTTGCTAAAAAGAACAGCTAAATGGGTGTGGGCAGTAGATGTCCATGAGCCTTACCAAGGTTATGTACTAGTGATAAGTTACATTGGGAGGGGACAAGCAGAAGGAGTGATACTCTGCAGACTTTTCTGAAATACTGGTACAGTGTGCATTGATGAGCACCTGGTGTCTTTTTGGAGCTTTTGATCAGGTTCTTTGTCATATTCATTTTGCCTAGTTAAAGAGATTTACAAGAGCTTAATCTCATTCTCCAATAACTCTACACTCTATTGAATAATCACAGTGCTTCTTCCTTTCAAAAAGCACTTTATAAATATTAATCCCCATATCATTCCCATAAATTCCACTTTTCAAATAAAAGGGAAAAGACAGTTGCTTCCCATTAATTATCATATCAGAAAATTTATTGGACATTTTCTGAAGAGCTTGACTATGTATGAGGGAAAAATAATTTTCCCTTTACCCTTCTGAGTTCTTAGCTGAAAACCCTGTAGTAAAAGATTAGCCAGAGAAAAACATAGAAGTTTATTAACATGTATTCATAGGAGATACTCAGGAAAAATGAGTTATGCCCCTAGGTGCCTTTAGAATTCAGGATTAAATACCATCTTTACAGGGAAAGCCGAGGAGGGATGTACAATTCTTAGGGGACAGTAAATGCTTTTTACAAAAGATAAAAAGATGAATGGGCCCTCAGAAGAATACATGGGAGGAATGATAGTTTGTGACAAAGTTTGTCTGGGTGTGGTGTCAATTTTTTGTCTCCTGTCCTGTGATAAATTAATCTTCCCTGGTTGATGAAACTCCTTCCTGGGGAGGGGATTTATGACAGTTAAGTTCCTTTTGGAGGATTTATCTTTAGACAGATAAGGGGAGTTAGAAAAAATCCTCTCCCTGTGTTTGTGGTTTTCCAAGTACCTATAGCTCAAAATAATCAAAATACCAAAGTGGCATATTTTGCAGGAGAATGTCCTGAACTCCTACCGTCATATTTTGGGGTGACATTCTGTTACCCTTCAACTACAAATACAACTTCTACCTCTTGGGATAGGGAGCCCCAAAGCTGAAAAGCCCCAAAGCTCCAAGCCTTCATTCATGGTAGTGGGCTCCACTTGGCATGTGGAATTGAATGAGTCATCAGTTCTAGTCCTGTTTAGGACACGTGCCCAGTTATGTGGTCCTGGGATGTTGCCTTACTTCTCTCATCTTAGGAGAGAAAAAAATCTCTTCTTCTACCAATCTTACCCTGTAAATTAGACTGGCCGAAATTAGATTAACAAGAGAAAAACAACAGAAGTTCATGAACATGTATGTTGAACATGTGCAAGTGGGAGCACCCATTGATGAGTCACCCAAACTGGGAGTTAGAACTTGGATTTAAATACCAACAAAGGACAAGGGTTTGGGGTTTCAGGGTGGTAGTAGCAAGTTTGGGGAGGGTGACCAAGAAAAGTATGGTAAACAAGGATCATTTAGTAAGGTTTGTTGTGCAGATTTAAGTCTGGCCTTCTCCATTCATATGAGTTGGTAAAAGTCCTCCTCTTCCTGTATGGGTGAGAAAGAGACATTTCTACAAATGGAAATCTTGTTTATAAATCTTATGTATATTTCCTTTACAAAAGAAACTTTGTGCCCTGTTTTAGAGCTTTTGCTGAGTCTACTGGTTCTCCACAGCCTTTAGCTCAAAATAATCCACATGCCAAAGAGGTATATTTTGGGTGACATATTCTGGTACCTCTCACTACCCCTCTTCTGTGACAGAGACCTTCCTTTGTATCCATTTTACTTAGGGAACTGGATGTAGAACAGTTCACTCAGAGAAATATTTTAATGAGATATTAAGGTACGTTCATGGGGAATTAGGAGATTCTTCTGCATAACAGGAGAGAGAAAAAGGGAAGTTCCCTGGAGAAAATTCAGGGAATTCCCTGGAGGAAGACAGAAGCCAGAGGGTTTGAATGTTCTTGCCAGAATGGAAAGCAGAAAAGAAGACTATGATGGTGAACCTCTACCAGTCTGGGTTTAAAGCTCAGCTTTACCCCCAATTAGCTGTGTGATTTTGGGCAAGCTACTTACTCATTCTGGGCTTCAGTTTCCTTATCTGTAAAATGGGAATATTAATAGTATTCATCTAATAGAGTCAAACATACAAAGTCCTTAATAAGTACTATATAAACCTCCCTTTACTGTAAACTTTCCTCTTCTTGAGGCCAGAATTTAGATAATGCCAGAGAGAACAAAATTTTGAAGGCAAATTTTAAACTTATTAGCTGAGAGGATAGCAAGTAAACCTTATATGTCTCTATTGTGCAGTTTTCAGCGGAGTCCATATAATTCACTGATGTTTTTGTGCACACTTACTTTATTATATTTGTTTTAAAAAGGAACATTTATAGTATTGATGCTGAATGTATAGGCCCTTTTTATTTCATCTGAAAGTACCCACTTGTGGAAGATACCTTCTTTATTACAGATAAATATATAATAAAGTCCAAGAGATAACTTCTGGGACTGAGTTTCACGGGGTGTCTGTCATTGCTTTAAAAGTAAAAAAATTAATAAAATAAATATAAATTGCATTTTAAAAGTCATGATTGGATCTGAGAAAATCATTTGTATTAACCAAATTCATAGGAGGCCAATTTAAGGGTTGATAAAGGAAAGTACGTCTGTCAGAAAAGTCTGGGGCTTCCCTGGTGGCGCAGTGGTTGAGAATCTGCCTGCCAATGCAGGGGAAACGGGTTCGAGCCCTGGTCTGGGAAGATCCCACATGCCGCGGAGCAACTAGGCCCGTGAGCCACAATTACTGAGCCTGCGCGTCTGGAGCCTGTGCTCTGCAACAAGAGAGGCCGCGATAGTGAGAGGCCCGCACACCGCGATGAAGAGTGGCCCCCACTTGCCTCAACTAGAGAAAGCCCTCACACAGAAACGAAGACCCAACACAGCCAAAAATAAATAAATAAATAAACAGACAAACAAACCCAAAGTTTTAAAAAAAAAAAAAGAAAGAAAGAAAAGTCTGTCACGAGGCCCAGGATCACTCAGCAAAACACATTATAGATCGGAAACTAATGTACTGATTCAGAGTCCAGAATTAAACATAAGAGAACTGAATGAGCAAAAGCGGTATTTTCAGCAAAGTACAGCAATCTGCTTAATGAATTGCTTTGTAGGCTCAAGGAATACTTCTTTCTCCAGAAACAGGACTGGTAATCAGATCACCCTTCTCCCAGAACCGTAGCAGAGACACAGAATGGACACATCTTTGATTCTTAAGACTTCAGGTTAGAGGAGAATAGGGTATGTTACTGAATGAATCGGGTCCTGCTGCTTGCCGCTTACGAAATCTATTATATACTCACAAATGGTAGAAAGGAAAGGTGCCTTTAATCAGAATGTTGGCAATCTGGAGAGATGGTGGACTCAGTGTCCCCCAAAAACCACCTCCAAAGATTCTGCTCGGCCATGAAAGTTTTTAAAGGGAAACAGAAGTAATCTCAGTTAATCACTGATACAGGGTCGGAGTTGTCGCCATCCCCCACTGCAGGCAGGCTTGTGTGCAGGCTTGTCGACTCCTCATGATCTTCCTCTAGATCTTCTTGTTCACACAGTTTGGTCACACAGTATGTTTGCGAGATTACTGAAGGGGAAACTAGAGAAGAGATCCAGTCATTTGTTAATTATTCTCCTTTCTACTTCCTTGATCTACAGAAAGAACCGACAAGTTAGGCAAGGTGTTGTACAACATTGTAAAGTAAAGAAAGAAAAAAAAAAAGATTTGAAAGGTGTGCTTGGGCCGGAGATAAGTAGAACATGGGAGTGCCAGGTTTAAAAGGTGGTCCAGTGGTTAAGAATCCACCTGCCAATGCAGGGGACACAGGTTCGAGCCCTGGTCTGGGAAGATCCCACCTGCCACGGAGCAACTAAGCCCGTGTGCCACAATTACTGAAGCCCACGTGCCTAGAGCCCGTGCTCTGTAACAAGAGAAGCCACCGCAATAAGAAGCCCGGACACCACAACGAAGAATAGCCCTGCTCGCCGCAACTAGAGAAAGCCCGCACGCAGCAACGAAGACCCAACACAGCCAAAAATTTTAAAAAAATAATAAAACTAAATTAATTATTTAAAAAAAATTTAAGTTAGTTACAATATAGCTTTGCTAAAGGGACAAGAAAAGGGGCTTCTTGCTGAGGGCAGTTTCCTGTAAAGAGCTGCTTACAGGTAGTGGAAAAGAATTCACTGCAAACAGGTTAAAACCTATGTTTGAATCTTGACTGGACTACTTACTAGCTTTGTGAACGGGCAATTGAATAACCACCCTGCCCCCCTAGGTTTTTAATGCATCAAATGGAGAAGGTATAGCAGTCACTTTATAGGGACTGAATGAGACAATAAATGTAGTGCTTAGTACAGTGCAAGATACATATGTTCAAAAAATGTTAGTTGCTATTGATCGTACTCCAACTATGACATATCCTTGTCCATAATAAAATTAATTGTATCATGGCCTTTATTGTATCATTTACACTTTACTCTCCATGGTAGAATTTTGAAGACTCCTTATTTCCTTAATAAGCATTGGACAACATAAGTGGTATTTTTTCAGTTCATCTTAGCCAGGTAACTTCAAAGAGATGAACAATCTCATCCATTTTCCTTTCTCTTTCTTATGAGCTTTATACTATTTTAAATTTTAATCACACTCATTATCAAGTCACTTTTTCAGAATGGCCTTCCCTTTTATCATTCTGAAGTCTTTTGGCTCCAGGAAGGCAAAGTCATGATTTTCTTATTGCCACTTATCTCCAGCACTTAGCATTGTGCCAGGCACATAGTATATATATTTTTCAAATGAAAAATATAGATGTATCATTCTTTCCTGGTTACATAAATAGCCATCTTCTCGTACAAGTCCCATATTGAATTTTTTATTTAGAAGTTATGTTTTTTTGGTTTTTGATTTTGGGTTTCTAGGAAGTCTAGTTTGTGCTTTACTTGAAAACTTAAGAGTTCTAATCATTGCCTTGCTCAAGTTGTTCTCTATCTCATCTATCTATTTCTTTAGAGGCCTATTCAGATTGTTCCCTTTGTTTATCTCTTTTTACTATTAAGCCTGCTTAGATGTGCTGCAATTTTTCTTCATCTGCCCATTGGGACTTTGGGAACTTTGATGTGGCTGACACCTTAAGTGAGGATGATCACAAGAGGTGGAAGGTCCTGTGGGCTGGCACTGTATCCACAAGAAGGTTGTCAGTCTTCTTTCAAGGCATCAGAATGAAACTACTCTGCTGTTCTCTCTTCCACCTCAAGGTAGAGAGGATGATCCCACCCACCGTTCAGTTCCTCTTCCATTTCCTGGACCATGACCAGTTGACCCTCCCCTGGAAAGTCAAAGATCCTTAAGGCCAGCTCTCTCCAGGATACCAACATGGAGCATGCTGTGCTGATCTCAAGGCTCTCATTGGACCCAGAGGGAAGAAAGCCCTGTAACAATCTTTAGTGGGCACCTTCTGGACCCCAATAGCTGCTAGGCTCAGGGTAATTGGAGAAGACAGAGTTAGAGGTCAACTCCAATTTCACAGAGTGACATTTTTTGATCTCTTAACCAAATTCTGAATATTAACCATATTTTACAGCTTTTTATGACTGCAAACCTCTCCAAAATTAATTATTCTCACTTATTTGGTTATCTTGAGAACAAGGGAAAAGAAAACTGTATAAGCTGGAAAAAGAGCATAAGAGAGAAACCTTGCAAATTGCCTTTTTATTTTCTCTCACTAGACACAAATTATTGCATCCTGGACAGCTGGCTGTCGATGCTCTTGAGGACAGGGGCTTCTCTTCAGAGTCTAAGTTAGTATTTAGCACATGTATGATGCAATTGGTCATATTTACGCAGTTGACCAGTAGTTTTCAAAATTCGTTTTTAGCCTAAAAGGCTTTTGTTCAAACAAAACTTAGTGGGAAATCTCAGTTAGTAAAAGAGAAGAACTACTCTGGCTGAAATGAGCATAAAGTACCCAGACCACTCCTGTTTGGGTGTCTCTGGGCACTGAGAGGGCTTCCCAGAAACCCTTTTATTCTGGGGGTCACAACACTACAGTAGACAAATAAGGCTCTTAAATGATTGTCATACTTATTTCAGCTACAGTTACTTTCAATATCAAACCCATCAGCTGAACCACTGGATTCAATGAACTCATCAATATTTAGATGGATAAGTAAATGAATGGGTCATTACTTTTATGAGCAGTTTAATCTACTCATTAAATCAAAATGATAAAAAGTCAGAAGATTGAATGTAAAGCTGGGCAACAATTTCAAAAGAAATTTAATCAATTATTATATATTTAATGTATAATTTTTAAAGAAATTTAATCAATTATTACAACTTAACTAACCAGAATCCTTAACAAACTGAATTTTTCCCACATTTATTCATTAGCAAAGATGTAGATGGTAAGGAGATGCTAAAATCAGTCAAAATCAGTATTTATGTGTTATGCTGTCTATCCAACACAGCTCTTAGCACTATGAAGGATACAAAGATGTATAAAACATGGCTCTTAGAGTTAAGCTTTATACATATATAAGCTTTTACAATTTACCTGAGAAGACAAAACGCACATATATGGAATTATCTGGAAAGAACCGTGTTAAATTCTATGTAATTATTTTTTTCAAGTAGGTAGTTTAATTATTTTAGGGCTATTCTTTGTAATCCAAGCACCATTAAGTAAATAGATTTTCAATGCAAGTTCTTAGAATATACTCTGGAGTCAGTTAAGATTGAGTTCAATATATTATGGTTTTTTAGTAATATAACTGTACCACAAAGCATAAGATTTAGAGTAACAGACTTGGGTCATTATTTAATCCACAAACATCAAAGTTTACATCAGTTAAGAATTTTAGGCAAAAGTGATAGAGCAAAGCCAAATCATAGGCATCACACCTAGAAGGTTTTACAATCAACTCTTAGCAAACCTTCAAAGAAAGAATAATTCCTACTGTAAACAAATTCATGGAATTAAAAAAAGGAGGTGTTCCTGAACTAATTTTATGAGACTAGAATGATACTGATACCAAAACTACTCCTGGACAATAAAAAAATTTTAGGCAAACCTCACTTATGAAATGAGCTGTTAATATACCAAGTTAAATATTGTAGTATTTAACTAATCTTGCAATATCATGATCAAGTAGAGATTAACCCCAGGAATATAAGATAGCTCATCCTTAGAAATTCTATCAATGGGTTCTAGGTAAAGATGATGGATTAAACAAATGCATTTACTTTTATTATCTCTCAAGATCCCAGTAAAATGAGAGTAAAGAGGTTTTTTGATTTGTTTGCTTACTTATTGGGTTTTTCTTTCTTTTTTTTAAAAATGTAATTACTCAGATAAGAACTGAAGGGGAGATACAACAATAAACTTATGGAAATTGGGAAGCAGATAGACAAGCAGTAACTAACTTAGCATACTGGAGAAACGTGAGCTTTAAGCAAACAGGAGAGAGCTGCGAGGCAACCAGATGTATATAATAGAACTGCCAAAAGCCTTCGAATCTGGGGCACCAGGAACCTCTGAAGATAGGGTGAAAGTAAAACTGAGTAACAAAAGATTATTTACGAATCCATTTAAGAAGAACCCTCCTCATATGGCCTCATAAATATAAATATAAATATGTCCTCATAAATATAAGTATGTATATAACATATATACAATGGAATATTCCTCAGCCATAAAAAGGAACAATATTGAGTTATTTGTAGTGAGGTGGATGGACCTAGAGTCTGTCATACAGAGTGAAGTAAGTTAGAAAGAGAAATACAAATACCATGTGCTAATGCATATATAGGGAATCTAAAAAAAATGGTACTGATGAACCTAGTGGCAGGGCAAGAATATAGACGCAGACGTAGGGAACAGACTTGAGGACACAGTGGGGGAAGGGGAAGCTGGGACAAAGTGAGAGAGTAGCACTGACATATATACACTACCAAATGTAAAATAGCTAGTGGGAAGCTGCTGCACAGCACAGGGAGATCAGCTCAGTGCTTTTTGATGACCTAGAGGTGTGGGATAGGGAGGCTGGGAGGAAAGCTCAAGAGGGAGGGGATATGGGGATATATGTATACATATAACTAATTCACTTTGTTGTACAGCAGAAACTAACACAACATTGTAAAGCAATTATACCCCAATAAAGACGTAAAAAAAATAAAAAGAAGAGCCCTCTTCAATCACACAACCAGAGTACTTCCCGACTTCCCACCAAACTGGGCAGGAGACTGAAAGCTTACTCTCTAGAGAGAGAAAAATTGGTTTCTGGGCTGAGGAACACCAGACAGAGTGAGGGCGGGGTTATAGTAAGGGAAAAAAGATGATTAACTAAAGGTTTATATACTCAATGTTGAGATTTCTAGCCCTTTTTTTTTCTCATTTGGGCCTAGAATGTTACTGGACAAGCCTTTATTCTTCAGTTGGGAGATGGAAGCATCCTTTTCTGCAGAATTTGACTAGCCCCAAGAGGAAAGACCTGAAAATATTGATTTTGGCATTCCTTAATGAAATGGCCCAGCCAGATGACTGTAGAGTGAACCAACATTTGACAAGACACACACACACTCTCAGAGCTTCCAGGCAGCCTTTTTAAAATATACAATTCCATGGTTTTTAGTATATTCACAGCATTATGCCACCACAACCACTGTTTGCAGAACATTTTCTTCACCCCAGAAGGAAGCCCTGTACCCATTAGCAGTCACTCCCCATTGTCCCTCCCCCAAACTGGCAACCACTAATCTACTCTTTGTCTTTATGACTTTGCCTGTTCTAGGCATTTCAAATGAATGGAATCATACAAATTTTAAAAATTCTTTCACTTAGCATACTGTTTTCAAAGTTCATCCAGTATTTCCTTCATTTTTATGGCTGAATAATATTCCATTGTATGGGTATACCACATTTACTTACCCATTCATCAGTTGATGAAGATTTGGGTTGTTTGGCTATTGTGAATACTGCATTATTATGAATAATGGTATGAACATTTGTGTACAAGTTATTTTTGTGGGCATATGTTTTCAATTATCTTCAGATATATTCAAGAGAGTGGGACCCAGGTAAAATACAAAGTCTTAGGATTCAGAGGGGCTTTGGTGTTTTCCATGTCCACACTAGAATCCAGAAAATATTGGAACAAAATCTTCAAAGTTCTGAGAAAAAAAGTTTTTCAGTCTTCAGTCAGGTTATTGGTTGGTGTGAGAGTAGCATGTAGACATTTTTAGACAAGCATGTTTTAAAAAATAAATTACCTCCCAAGCACCATTTCTCAAGAAGTTATTGGAAAACGTGCTCTACCAAAGTGAGGGGATAAAACAAAAAAAGTGAAGATGGGAAAAGGAAATAGGATATCCAACCAAAAGGACAAGCAAAGGGAATCACCATAGTGAGGGTGAAGAGAGATTCCAAGATGACAACTGTATCCCAGGCAAAGAGAACACCCAGCAGAGACCGGGGCAAGTCCAAAGGCTCCAGGAGACATCTCTTCAAGAAGACAGAATATCTGCCATATCAGAATATATTGAGAAGAGACTGAGGTTAAATTAGTGATAAATATATAGAAACTAAGCAAATAAAATAAGGTAATTACGAGCTCTGGGGAATAAATATCTGTTTCTATGGTGGAACTCTAACTGATACAGATTTTGGTAACTATAATCCTTGTAGAAGAACAGAATCATAAGAATGAATTGCCTAAATTGGTTCAGATTTTCCTTGAATTGGGTCTCTAATTTGCTTCGATTTAAAATATTAAAGGGTATCCAGTAGTAAAGAGGGCATTCGTAGTCCACAGGGTGAAGTGGCAATAAAGATATGCAAAATATCACCATTGACTACGCCTAAGCAAATACCTATAAAACTTGAGGTTCTAGGTGACTATGTAGTTGATAACTTAGAACATTTTAGTCAAACTAAGGAGTATAATGAGATTCACTGGTTGCTCCTAACTACACTAGAGAAAATGGGCAAAGAAAAGGATGAGCTCAGGGCTTCAAAATCCCAGCTCAAGCTCTGCTTAAATGACCTGAAAATCTCTGTATCCGATCTCAAAACAAAACAAAACAAAACACCTTATTTCCTAGAGCAGCAAGACCTAGATTTCTGAAAACTAAACCCAGAGTTTCATCCTGCAAATGGCTGAATTACAGTGCAAATTGAATTTTCAGTCTCACCAAGTATCTTCTCTTAAAGTGAAGGCATTGATCGCTAAGGAATGGGGGTCCTGACAATTAGAATAAGGACGTTTGGAAAGATCCCAATGAAGCTGAGGACACAGAACTTTTTTTTTTTTTTAATTTTTTAATTTAATTTATTTTTTTATACAGCAGGTCCTTATTACTCATCCATTTTATACACATCAGTGTATACATGTCAATCCCAATCGCCCAATTCATCACACCACCACCCCCAGCCCCCCACCGCTTTCCCCCCTTGGTGTCCATACGTTTGTTCTCTACATCTGTGTCTCAATTTCTGCCCTGCAAACCGGTTCATCTGTACCATTTTTCTAGGTTCCACATATATGCGCTAACATACGATATTTGTTTTTCTCTTTCTGACTTACTTCACTCTGTATGACAGTCTCTAGATGCATCCACGTCTCTACGGATGACCCAATTTCCTTCCTTTTTATGGCTGAGTAATATTCCAGTGTATATATGTACCACATCTTCTTTATCCGGTCGTCTGTTGGTGGGCATGTAGGCTGCTTCCATGACCTGGCTATTGTAAATAGTGCTGCAATGAACATTGGGGTGCATGTGTCTTTTTGAATTACGGTTTTCTCTGGGTATATGCCCAGTAGTGGGATTCCTGGATCATATGGTAATTCAACTTTTAGTTTTTTAAGGAACCTCCATACTGTTCTCCATAGTGGCTGTATCAATTTACATTCCCATCAACAGTGCAAGAGGGTTCCCTTTTCTCCACACCCTCTCCAGCATTTGTTGTTTGTAGATTTTCTGATGATGCCCATTCTAACTGGTGTGAGGTGATACCTCATTGTAGTTTAGATTTGTGTTTCTCTAATAATTAGTGATGTTGAGCAGCTTTTCATGTGCTTCTTGGCCATCTGTATGTCTTCTTTGGAGAAATGTCTATTTAGGTCTTCTGCCCATTTTTGAATTGGGTTGTTTGTTTATTTAATATTGAGCTGCATGAGCTGTTTATATATTTTGGAGATTAATCCTTTATCCGTTGATTCATTTGCAAATATTTTCTCCCATTCTAAGGGTTGTCTTTTTGTCTTGTTTATGGTTTCCTTTGCTGTGCAAAGCTTTGAAGTTTCATTAGGTCCCATTTGTTTATTTTTGTTTTTATTTCCATTACTCTAGGAGGTGGATCAAAAAAGATCTTGCTGTGATTTATGTCAAAGTGTGTTCTTCCTATGTTTTCCTCTAAGAGTTTTATAGTGTACAGTCTTACATTTAGGTCTCTAATCCATTTTGAGTTTATTTTTGTGTATGGTGTTAGGGAGTGTTCGAATTTCATTCTTTTACATGTAGCTGTCCAGTTCTCCCAGCACCACTTATTGAAGAGGCTGTCTTTTCTCCATTGCATATCCTTGCCTCCCTTGTCATAGATTAGTTGACCATAGGTGTGTGTGTTTACCTCTGGGCTTTCTATCTTGTTCCATTGATCTATGTTTCTGTTTTTGTGCCAGTACCATATTGTCTTGATTACTGTAGCTCTGTAGCATAGTCTGAAGTCAGGGAGTCTGATTCCTCCAGCTCCGTTTTTTTCCCTCAAGACTGCTTTGGCTATTTGGGGTCTTTTGTGTCTCCAAACAAATTTTAAGATTTTTTGTTCTAATTCCGTAAAAAATGCCATTGGTAATTTGATAGGGATTGCATTGAATCTGTAGATTGCTTTGGGTAGTATACTCATTTTCACAATATTGATTCTTCCAATCCAAGAACATAGTGTATCTCTCCATCTGTTGGTATCATCTTTAATTTCTTTCATCAATGTCTTATAGTTTTCTGCATACAGGTCTTTTGTCTCCCTAGGTAGGTTTATTCCTAGGTATTTTACTCTTTTTGTTGCAGTGGTAAATGGGAGTGTTTCCTTAATTTCTCTTTCAGATTTTTCATCATTAGTGTATAGGAATGCAAGAGATTTCTGGGCATTAATTTTGTATCCTGCTACGTTACCAAATTCATTGATTATCTCTGGTAGTTTTCTGGCAGCATCTTTAGGATTCTCTATGTATAGTATCATGTCATCTGCAAACAGTGACAGTAAAAGAAGAAGTTTTACTTCTTCTTTTCCAATTTGTATTCCTTTTATTTCTTTTTCTTCTCTGATTGCCATGGCTAGGACTTCCAAAACTATGTTGAATAATAGTGGTGAAAGTGGACATCCTTGTCTTGTTCCCGATCTTAGAGGAAATGCTTTCAGTTTTTCACCATTGAGAATGTTGTTTGCTGTGGGTTTGTCATATATGGCCTTTATTATGTTGAGGTAGGTTCCCTCTATGCCCACTCTCTGGAGAGTTTTTATCATAAATGGGTGTTGAATTTTGTCAAAAGCTTTTTCTGCATCTATTGAGATGTTCATATGGTTTTTATTCTTCAATTTGTTAATATGGTTTATCACATTGATTGATTTACATATATTGAAGAATCCTTGCATCCCTGGGATAAATCCCACTTGGTCATGGTGTATGATCCTTTTCATGTGTTGTTGGATTCTGTTTGCTAGTATTTTGTTGAGGATTTTTGCATCTATATTCATCAGTGATATTGGTCTGTAATTTTCTTTTTTTGTAGTATCTTTGTCTGGTTTTGGTATCAGGGTGATGCTGGCCTCATAGAATGAGTTTGGGAGTGTTCCTTCCTCCGCAAGTTTTTGGTAGAGTTTGAGAAGGATGGGTGTTAGCTCTTCTCCAAATGTTTGATAGAATTCACCTGTGAAGCCATCTGGTCCTGGACTTTTGTTTGTTGGAAGATATTTAATCACAGTTTTCAATTTCATTACTTGTGATTGGTCTGTTCATATTTTCTATTTCTTCCTGGTTCAGTCTTGGAAGGTTATACCTTTCTAAGAATTTGTCCATTCCTTCCAGGTTGTCCATTTTATTGGCATAGAGTTGCTTGCAGTAGTCTCTTACGATGCTTTGTATTTCTGTGGTGTCTGTTGTAACTTCTCCTTTTTCATTCCTAATTTTATTGATTTGAGTCCTCTCCCTCTTTTTCTTGAAGAGCCTGGCTAATGGTTTATCAATTTTGTTTATCTTCTCAAAGAACCAGCTTTTAGTTTTATTGATCCTTGCTATTGTTTTCTTTGTTTCTATTTCATTTATTTCTGCTCTGATCTTTATGATTTCTTTCCTTCTGCTAACTTTGGGTTTTGTTCGTTCTTCTTTCTCTAGTTCCTTTAGGTGTAAGGTTAGATTGTTTATTTGAGATTTTTCTTGTTTCTTGAGGTAGGCTTATATAGCTATAAACTTCCATCTTAGAACTGCTTTTGATGCATCCCATCGGTTTTGGGTTGTCGTGTTTTCATTGTCATTTGTCTCTAGGTATTTTTTGATTTCCTCTGATTTCTTCAGTGATCTCTTGGTTATTTAGTAACGTATTGTTTAGCCTCCATGTGTTTCTGTTTTTTACGGTTTTTTCCCTGTAATTCATTTCTAATCTCATAGCGTTGTGGTCAGAAAAGATGCTTGATATGATTTCAGTTTTCTTAAATTTACTGTGGCTTGATTTGTGACCCAAGATGTGATCTATCCTGGAGAATGTTCCATGCGCACTTGAGAAGAAAGTGTAATCTGCTGTTTCTGGATGGAATGTCCTATAAATATCAATTAAATCTATCTGGTCTGTTGTGTCATTTAAAGCTTCTGTTTCCTTTTTTATTTTCATTTTGGATGATCTGTCCATTGGTGTAAATGAGGTGTTAAAAGTCCCCCACAATTATTGTGTTACTGTTGATTTCCTCTTTTATAGCTGTTAGCAGTTGCCTTATGTATTGAGGTGCTCCTATGTTGGGTGCATATATGTTTATAATTGTTACATCTTCTTCTTGGATTGATCCCTTGATCATTATGTAGTGTCCTTTCTTCTCTCTTGTAACATTCTTTATTTTAAAGTCTATTTTATCTGATATGAGTATTGCTACTCCAGCTTTCTTTTGATTTCCATTTGCATGGAATATCTTTTTCCATCCCCTCACTTTCAGTCTGTATGTGTCCCTAGGTCTGAAGTGGGTCTCTCGTAGACAGCATATATATGGGTCTTGTTTTTGTATCCATTCAGCAAGCCTGTGTCTTTTGGTTGGAGCATTTAATCCATTCACGTTAAGGTAATTATCGATATGTATGTTCCTATGACCATTTTCTTAATTGTTTGGGGTTCGTTTTTGTAGGTCCTTTTCTTTTCTTGTGTTTCCCACTTAGCGAAGTTCCTTCAGCATTTGTTGTAGAGCTGGTTTGATGGTGCTGAATTCTTTTAGCTTTTGCTTGTCTGTAAAGCTTTTGATTTCTCCATCGAATCTGAATGAGATCCTTGCCGGGTAGAGTAATCTTGGTTGTAGGTTCTTCCCTTTCATCACTTTAAGTATATTATGCTACTCCCTTCTGGCTTGTAGAGTTTCTGCTTAGAAATCAGCTGTTGACCTTATGGCAGTTCCCTTGTATATTATTTGTCATTTTCCCTTGCTGCTTTCAATAATTTTTCTTTGTCTTTAATTTTTGCCAGTTTGATTACTATGTGTCTCAGCGTGTTTCTCCTTGGGTTTATCCTGTATGGGACTCTGCACTTCCTGGACTTGGGTGGCTATTTCCTTTTCCATGTTAGGGAAGTTTTCGACTATAATCTCTTCAAATATTTTCTCTTGTCGTTTCTCTCTCTTCTCCTTCTGGGACCCTTATAATGCAAATACTGTTGCGTTTAATGTTGTCCCAGAGTTCTCTTAGGCTGTCTTCATTCCTTTTCATTCTTTTTTCTTTATTCTCTTCCACAGCAGTGAATTCCACCATTCTGTCTTCCATGTCACTTATCCGTTCTTCTGCCTCAGTTATTCTTCTATTGATTCCTTCTAGTGTAGTTTTCATTTCAGTTATTGTATTGTTCATCTCTGTTTGTTTGTTCTTTAATTCTTCTAGGTCTTTGTTAAACATTTCTTGCATCTTCTCGATCTTTGCCTCCATTCTTATTCCGAGGTCCTGGATCATCTTCACTATCATTATTCTGAATTCTTTTTCTGGAAGGTTGCCTATCTCCACTTCATTTAGTTGTTTTTCTGGGGTTTTATCTTGTTCCTTTATCTGGTACATAGCCCTCTGCCTTTTCATCTTGTCTATCTTTCTGTGAATGTGGTTTTTGTTCCACAGCCTGCAGGATTGTAGTTCTTCTTGCTTCTTGACACAGAACTTTTAAATTCTGCCAGTAGAAGCAACCCTGAAGAAACAGGAGGGAAGGGGGAAGGGCACAACCTTTGAAAGAATGACATAGCCCGAAGACATGTCATAAACGGATTAGAACCAAATGGGTCCAAGATGGTGGACAAGTAGAATTCCACTAGACCTTGAGCCTCAGTATTCGCTCATTGTAACACATCAGCAAGCTAAATGACACACCCACAGGCACCATGACAGTTCTAAGGCGACCATAAGGATCATAAAGTGGGTGGTGACCCAGTTCTTGGAAATCCCTGCCCCTTCCCAAAATAGCTGGAATACTCCTCCCACTCATTAGCCTATGAAATTACCCACCCCTCTAAAAACTGACAACCCCATACCCTGGTGCCTTTCTCACCTTCTGAGATGGCCCACACTCTGTGGAGTGTGTTTGTCCCAAGGCCGCTCTCGCCTTGCAAGATGGCCCACGCTCTGTCTGTGGAGCGTGTTTCTCTCTAAATAAATCCACTTCTTACCTATCACTTTGTCTCTCACTGAATTCTTTCTGCAGTGAGACATCAAGAACCTGAGCTTCATTAAGACCTGAAACCAGGTGTGTGATCTTAGTTGGAAGACTGTGGGTTTTGTCCAGGTTCGAGTCCCAATCTGAGGTGCACAGTTTCACTTCCACCCCTGCCTGTGGAGGTGAACCTTGCTTCATCTGAAGAACCTATAATGGCCTCTCCTGAAGTAGCTGCCTTGTAAATCACTGCTGATTCTCCTCAGGACCTACCACTGCCACTCCCTTTGCCTGTAGACCTAAAACAAGGCTCAAGTCCTAACAAGCCCTAGAGGGTGAGATATAGGTTTAAGAGAAGAGTCATTTCTCTACACAATACAAGAAGTGCATGAATTTTCCAATTTATAAGGACAGAAATCTGGGGAGTGGATATTAAGCATGTGGGCAAATGGTGTAGGGAATATAAAGTTAGATTAGGCCACATTTATTGATATGGGCCCCCTAAGCAAGAGATTCTGAATTCAGTCATTTAGCTTGAGGAGTGAAACAAAGGCTCTGGCAGTTTGTTTGGTTGATTAATACACAGACCAAAAGGTGTGCTACACTAAATTAGGTTAAAATGCCACACCTGCCTTGGTATACTGTTGAGGAAGGAGTCAGAAGGCTTAAGAAGATTGAGATGTTAGAGTGGATTTGTCATGTAAGACCTCTCATCCATACTGGGAGAGTCCAGAAGAAAATTTTAATAATCCAGTAGATAGGATGACACATCTCTGCCTACCAGTCATCCTCTTTCCCCAGCCAATACTGTCATTGCTCAATAGGCTCATGAATACAGTGGGGGGCAGCAGGGACGGAAGTTATACACGGGCTCAGCAGTATGGACTTCACTCTCCAAGGCTGACCTGGTTACAGCCACTGCTGAGTACCCAATCTGCCAGCAGCAGGAACCAACACAGAGTCCTCATTATAGCACCATTCCCCAGGTGATCTGCCCATTAACTGGTGGCAGGTTGATTACATTGAACCACTTCCATCATTGAAGAGGCAGCATTTTGTTTTTACTGGAATAGATACTTACTGTGGATATAAATTTGCCTCCCTGCATACAATGCTCTTTCCAAAACTACCACCTATGCACTTACAGAATGTCTTATCCACCGTCATGGTATTCTGTACAGTATCGCTTCTAAGCAAGATACTAACTTCACAGTAAATGATGTGTGGTAATGGGCCCATACTCATGGACTTCACTGATCTTACCATGTTCCCCATCATCCTGAAGCAGCTGGCTTGATAGAATGATGGAATGAACTTTTAAAGACTCAGTTACAGTGCCAGCTAGGTGGCAATACCTTGCAAGACAGGAGCAGCAAAGGTTCTCCAGAAAGCTATACATGTTCTGAATAAGCACCCAATATAAGGTGCTGTTTCTCTCCTAGCCAAGACTCAGTGGTCCAGGAATCAAGGAGTAGGAATGGGAGTGGCACCATTCACTATTACTCCTAGTAATCCACTGGCAAAATTTTTGCTTCCTGTTCCTAAGACCTTATGGTCACAAGGTCTTAGTCTCAGTGAGAAGAATGCTTCTACCAGGAAACCGAACAGTGATTTCATTGAACTAAAAGTTAAGACTGCCACTCAGCCACCTTAGGCTTCCCATGCTTCTGAATCAACAGGAAAAGAGGGTTGTTACTATACTTGTGGGGACAATCGATCCTGATCACCAAAGGGAAATTGGGCTGCTACCACAAAATGGAGGTAAGGAAGAATACGGCTAGAATACTGGAGATCCCTTAGGGTATCTATTAGTACTATCATGTCCTGTGATTAATGCCAATGGAAAACTACAACAACCCAATTCAAGCAGGATTTCTAATGGTCCAGAACCTTCAGAAATGAACATTTGGTTCACCCAACAAGGCAAACATAACTATTTGAAGTGCTTGCTGAGGACAAAGGGGAATATGGAATGGGTAGTGGAAGAAGGTAGTTATAAATATCAGCTAAAACCGTGTGACCACTACTGAAACGAAGCTTGTAACAGTTAAGAGTATTTTTATATATATAATAGTTTTATTCCCTCTCTTATCCCCTATCATCTCATATGTGTTAATACTATTTAACTTTATATCATAATATTTAAGTTACAGAATATCAGGGAGAAAAGTGAAATTCACTCAATGATTTTGCATTTTTATCTAGGGAAATAGTTGGTGAATTTTAACTTGTATTCAGGATAGTTGAATCTTATTAATCAGACCTATGACCTTGTTATTGTCTTGGAGATTAAGTGTCAGTTGAAGGAGATGTGTATGGGTGCCAAGTTGACAAAAGGTGGACCATGATGTCAGTGCCTAGGCTATAGTTCCCAGTTATTCAATCAAATGCTAATCTAGGTATTGCTGTAAAGGTATTTTGTAGATGTCATTGATATTGACAATCAGTTGACTTAAGGAGGTTATGTCCAATAATCTGGGTGGGCCTAATCCAATCAGTTGAAAGGCCTTAAGAGCAGAACTGAGGCTTCCCTGAGCAAGAAGAAATTCCATTTATGGACTGCAGTGTCAGCTCCTGTCCAAGAGTTTCCAGCCTGCCTTTCCTGATAGCCTGCCCTATAGATTTTTTATTTTTTTATTTTTTGGCTGCGTTGGGTCTTTGTTGCTGCGCGCGGGCTTTCTCTAGTTGCGGCGAGTGGGGGCTACTCTTCATTGCGGTGTGTGGGCTTCTCATTGCGGTGGCTTCTCTTGTTGCCGAGCATGGGCTCTAGGTGCACGGGCTTCAGTAGTTGTGGCCTGCGGGCTCTAGAGAGCAGGCTCAGTAGTTGTGGCACATGGGCTTAGTTGCTCCGTGGCATGTGGGATCTTCCTGGACCAGGGCTCAAACTAGTGTCACCTGCATTGGCAGGCGGATTCTTAACCACTGCGCCATCAGGGAAATCCTGCCCTATAGATTTGAACTTGCCTAGTCAGCTTCCACAATGGCTGACTAGCCAATATCGTTATTATTATATGATAATATACTATGTTTTATATATATAATATATATAAAGAGATTTATTGCAAAGAGTAGGTTTATATATGAGATATATAGGTATCTACATCTATCTATGTATTATCTCCTATTGGTTTTGTTTCTCTGTTGGAATCCTGTTAGTGTTTTTTAAAGAGAATTTTTCTGTCTTGGGTTTAATTTGCAGCAAATGATCTGAGAGAAATGTTTGTTTTTTTGATTGCTAAAAGTTTGCTTCATAATGTTGTAAAGAAGGTAACAACTTTTCAAAACAAAGCAGGGCTACCAGAAAAGGATAAGGGCTGTTAAATTTTTCAGCTTCTTTTATTACTAAGAAGCCAGGAAAACATCTTTGGTTTATTGGCAAAGTCCTTTTAAAACATTTTGAAATTATTCTCAATTCCCTGAAGAAAAATACTTCTTTCTTTTTCAGATATCTTTCAAATTTCAAAAATACCAGAAAACCCCATGCCTATAGTCACTTAAAATCCTGTTGTTTGGGGGAATTCCCTGGCGGTCCAGTGGTTAGGACTTGGTGCTTCCAATGCAGGGGTCCTAGTTCAATCCCTGGTCGGGGAACTAAGATCCCACATGCCACATGGCACGGCAAAAAAAAAAAAAAAAAAAAAAAAAAAAAAACTCCTACTGTTCTTTTTAAAAAATTGTAAAAAAAGTATGAAAGATTCCTTCTGCTTTCTTCAACCCACTCTCCACTGATAATCACTGTTTTGTATTAATTCTTAAAACATTTTAATATGCTTATACACACACATTCGATTTGTTAAATAAAATGTTTAAATTAAAAATCTATAAATACCTAACAGCCTTATCATGAATAATTTTCCCAGGTATGTAAGTACATGCCTAACTTATTACTTTTTGAAAGTTAGGGTCATATCCGTTTTAAGGATACTCCATAATTTGGTTAACTGTTTCCATATTGATAGACCCAGCCTCTTTTATTCATCTTTATATCACTGATCCCAAGCACAATATCCACTACATAGTAGGCCCAGAGTAAATACCTGTTTACTAAATGAAGAGCAATGAGTATGTATCTCTTTTCTGACATCAGTGATCTTGCACTGGAGAGTGTAAAACTGAACAAACAAGTCCCATCTAAAACTGCCCAGGGTTGCTGCAAAACTACTCTAACTCAGCTCTTCCACCATGACTATGACCTCCAACCTCACAAAAGCATTACAGAAATCAACTCTGTCTCAAAAGAGGTCAAAAAATTCTTTTCATTATTATTGAAACATAACTTCCCCTCAAACACAAAACAGCAGGAAATACTAATTTAATGTGGTAAGAAAACAAGAATTGAGTTATGAATGTGTTGCACGGCAGACTCTGAAATGACAAATGGTGGAGTCACCCTTTTTGAATAAAATTAACGTCCCTTATTTCTCATTCAAAAAGCAAGTAAGAAAACCGTCATGTGTCTCTTTTTAAAAACTTTTTAAAAAAGGAAATACTGCCACTGTACTGTTTTTATTAATTTAGCCTGTTCTGCTTCTTTCCCCTGGGCTTGTGCAGTGCTTTTTTTTTTTTTTTTTTTAATTTAATTAATTAATTTATTTATTTATTTATTGGCTGTGTTGGGTCTTCGTTTCTGTGCGAGGGCTTTCTCCAGTTGCGGCAAGCGGGGGCCACTCTTCATCGCGGTGCGCGGGACTCTCACTGTTACGGCCTCTCTTGTTGCGGAGCACAGGCTCCAGACGCGCAGGCTCAGGACGCGCAGGCTCAGTAATTGTGGCTCACGGGCCTAGCCGCTCCGCGGCATGTGGGATCTTCCCAGACCAGGGCTCGAACCCGTGTCCCCTGCCTTGGCAGGCAGATTCTCAACCACTGCGCCACCAGGGAAGCCCTAGTGCAGTGCTTTTAGCCTGCCCATTGGATCAAGCTGAAGAGCATTTTTTTTTTTCCTTTTATAAATTTATTTATTTATTTTTGGCTGCGTTGGGTCTTCGTTGCGGTGCGCAGGCTTTTTGTTGCGGTGGCTTACTCTTGTTGTGGAGCTTGCTCTGTGGCATGTGGGATCTTCCCGGACCAGGGCTCGAACCCGTGTTCCCTGCATTGGCAGGCAGATTCTTAACCACTGCACCACCAGGGAAGTCTCCTGAAGAGCCTTAAAACACATTTATGTCTGGCTCCACCCTCAGAGAGTCTGGTTTACTTGCCCTGGGGCATATCCTGAGCACAGGACTTTTTTGAAGGTCCCCAGGTGATTCCAATGTACGGCCAAAGTTGAGAAGCACTCCTTTACAAAAGGAGAAGCTGGAGTGGTGCCATTAGCCCTCACAGAATTGCCTATCCCATCGCTAGTAGAAGAAAAGGGAGGCAGAAGGTAGATGGAGTTTCAGGGTGAGAGGACTGAAGGAGCATGAGGAAGGAGAAAAATAAATCTGCATCACATGGTGGGGAGCAGGTTGAGACAACATAGGCACACTCACAATATAGCTTCCCAGCAAACCTGTCCTTTGGCTCTCAAATTGAGAGATGGATTGAAATTGAGGAAAATCTCTCTCCTTCTGTCTCTCTCTCTGGAGAATAAACATGAGAAATCTTCATTATCTTAGTTCAAGCTGCTATGAGAAGATACCAATGACTGGGAGGCTTAAACAATGGAAATTTATTTCTTACAGTTCTGGAGACTGGGAAGTCCGAGATCAGGGTGCTGGCAAATTCAGTGTCTAGTGAGAGGTCTCTTCCTCATTTGCAGACAGCCATCTTCTTGCATTCTCACATGGCCCAGAGTGAGCTCAGTCTTTCTCTTCTTATGAAGGCACACTAAGCCCAACATGGAGGCCACACCCTCATGGCCTCATCTAAACCTAAGTACCTTTCAAAGACCCTACCTCCTAACACCATCACATTGGTGGTTAGGGCTTCACCATATGATTGCAGAGGGGGATGGACACAAACATGCAGTCCATACTGGTCATAAGCTCACAATTTTAGATATTGGCATTGTGACAGTCCTAGAGGTGTGCCATTCAGATCTTCCTTCCAGACAGAAACTGCTGTAAGAGTTGGAGTTCTCTGATTTCCACTAGTTAACGTTGGGATCCCCAGCAGTGACCACACTGAGACTATGTTCTTTCTGGGCTGCTTGTAGCTAATGACACAGCAGAGGTACCAAAACCAACCCATGGCAGGACTCTTCTAATGGGCAATCTTTGTTCTGAGACTCCCTGAGAACTTCTCAGAGCTGTGCTAAAGTCTGAGGTTTTTATTGCCTAATCCTTCTTCCTTTCCCCTCTTTTTTCAGAGGGCTCAGATGGTATCACTGTCTCTGTTTCCTCCTGCTCCTTCACCCCTTCACCTTTCACAGGCATTTCCTCTGATAAATTTCTTGCACTCAATACTTTCTTGGCATCGGCTTCCCAGAGAACCCAAACTGACACATGATGGGACCTCAAAGATCTTCTAGGATCATATAAATTACTTCTTAGCTCAGGAATCTGAGGTTCAAATGATTTGCTGAATGCCACAAGGCTCCTGTGCGGTAGACCAGGATTAGTGATAGGTTTCACAATCCACAATCAAATGCTTTTTCTACCAAAATAGGAAAGATTCAAAGTAAAGGTGACTTCATTGCAAAATAAAGAACTGAAGGTAATAAAAACAAAATTGCAGCAATCTATACTAGGTAAGAACGCTGAAAGACTCATGGGACTCTCTAACAAGGTGTGCTCGCAAAATATAACAGACAAAGCAAACACAGAGGCAAGAGCAAGAAAGCAAAGAAAAACAATAGGAACACCCAAAACATCCGAGCACAGTTGCAGGTCCTGTCTCAGTCACACAGATATACTTCATCTCCAAAACGCAAACCACCAAAGTATGTGTGAGCTATCTCAGTCTCACGGAATCTAAGTATAGTGCGTTAAACAGTGCCCCCCACCCCACTCATGGCCACCTGGAACCTCTGAATGTCACCTTATTTGGAAGTAGGGCCTTTGCAGATGTAATTAAAGGTAAAGATTGAGATGAGATCATACCGGGTTAGGGTAGGCCCTAAATCCAATGAAAATATCCTTGTAAGAGACAGTTAAGGACACACAGAAGAGATTGGAGTGATGATGCATCTACAAGCTAAGGCATGCCAGGAACCACCAGAAGCTGGAAGAGGAAAGGAAGAATTCCCCCATGAGCCTTCAGAGAGAGTATGGCCCTGCCAGGACCTTGATTTTGGACTTCTGGCCTCCAGAACTGTGAGAGAAGAAATTTCTTTTGCTCTAAGCCAGCAAGTTTGTGATAACTTGTTACACCAGACCTAGGAAATTAATATGCTGAGGCACAAGTTTACTGAGGGGTCACAGAGCAAAAAGTAGACTGTGTGACCAAATATAAAAAGGAAAAACCATCAATCTGTATGTTGTCAGTAAACAAGATAGAGAAACTGGCACAGGATACCCCAGGGGAGTTTTGGACATTAAAGACATTATATTATAGACCTTTAGGTAGCATATTCCATTCCCATGCTGGTCAGGAGTCAGTACCATGGCTTCAGGTGGCCTGAGATATAAGCACAGAGCTCCCACAGAACAGCTGCAAGTTAAACTGTCCTTACCCAATTACAAAGCCAGAGAATTATTCTACGCTTCTGTGCTGAGAATGTAAAGGAAGAATCAACCAACCTCAAAATGGCTGTCATCCAGATGCTTAGAGGTCACTGAATATAATTCCTTAATTTCCTCAGTTATAGAATGAGGTTGGATTAAATCACCCTCCAGTGGTAGCATCCTCTAATTAAGGACCTGTTGGCAAGTATATATGGGTCAAGCAGAGCTCCTTATTTGGGGGAGGGTGGTTTAACATTTATGTAGGTCTCAGGAAGAGGAGAGTATCTGTATCTTTTGACAATTTTTCAGTTAATTCTTATATCAGGGTCCCCAAGACCACCCTTAGGCTTGGTGACTTGCTAGAAGGACTCATAGGGCTCAAAAGATGTTATACTCATGGTTACAATTTATTACAGTGAAAGGATACAGATTGAAATCAATAAAGGGAAAAGGCACATGGAGTGAAGTCCGGGAGAAACCAGGCATAAGCTTCTAGGTGTCCCTTTCCAGTGGAGTCACATGGGGACACACTTAATTCTCCCAACAACACATGTGAAATGCTACCAACCAGGGAAGTTCACTTGAGCCTTGGTGTGCAGGACTTTTATTGGGATTCAATCATGCATGCATGTAGTACCTGTGTGACTGACCTTGGCTACTCAGATTTCAACCCCTTCCACTCCAGAACAAAAACAGGCATTCACCATAAATCACAGTGTTAGGATGAATTTCTCTCATCAAACTGGTACAGCAGGCCCAAGGCCTCAGGCATATGAAAATGCTCTTATCAGGGAGAATGTGCCAAGACCTTTGTACTTCAGCCTGTTTCTGAGAGATTCCATAGCATCCATGTAATAAAGTAGCTCAAGTACATATTTTTTACCTGCACCCAAAAGTCTTGACAGATACCTTAATCTTAGTAAGTTACTGGTGTCTTGCAACACTAATCTATCTAGATTATGCTGTTTTTAAAGTTAAAATCTTAAATATAGTTGGACACGTGAGCTAGAGGTGTTTTTCTGATTTTTAAATCAGATATTCAGCTATATCACCTGTTTAGTCCCTTAAAAATATTGCATCAGACCTATAAAATATAAGAGTTTTTCCTGTTTTTGTCTTTGATGGAGCCAGGATTATACAGTAATTCTGTTTTGCAAGTTAGCTTTCACTTAAAGCTATATCATGGACTTCTTGGTTTTCAGTGCCTCCATTATCTACCTCATTCTTTTTAATGACTGTCTAGTATCCCACTGTGGGATGAACAAATATATTTAATCAATCCTCTGTTGTGATCATTTAGGTTGTTTTCTGCTGTTCACTATTAAAATAATTCTTCAATTAATATCCCTGAAAATGTGTAGAGCAACAGAAGTTGATTCTATGCAGCAGGCAGGGACTTTTGTTACTGTTTTCTGACAATAATGCAAGCAACTGTGATTGCTAGATAGGGAAGCCACCTCTTCTCTTATTTGTGCTTCTAAGGAAATACTCAGTATATACTAGAGAATTTCACATCCAGGATCTTATGTAATCCTCACAAGAACTATATGCAGTTAATTACTATTCCTATTTTTAAAATTCTTTTATTTTTTCTGATTATGAAATGATATACACTTATAGGAAATTTAGAAAATGTAGAAATCCATAAAGAAAATTAATGCCACCTATAATTCAGCTGCTCAGAGAAGACCTCTGACAATATTCCCGTGAACCTCCTTCATATCTTCTTTCTGTGCAGTATTTCACATAGTTGAAATTCAGCTTTATACACTTCTGTATCCTGCTTTTAAATTTAAGATTATAACATTTCCTATGTTATTCCTCTTGATGACCATTTTAAAAATGCTATGTATTATTCCATTATGTTTCTGTACCATATGTTATTGGTCTTTTAGTTTGCTTCTTTTATTTCCCACTATAACAAATTATTTGCTTTGAAGGATATCTTTGGTGTATAGAGACTTTTGTGTTTTATATTACTGATTTAGGATAGAGCCCTAGAAGTAAAATTAGGAGATCAAAGCTCTTATTGCATACTGCTGAACTGAAGGTTTCATTAGTTACTCATTGAATTGTTCCTACCAAGCCTTTGGATATTCAACCAGGAAGAAGGATGTCTTAACCTATAGTTTTAGCACTCCTATACCCCTCTAGCTTCATGGTGTCAACATCAGCCATTTACTACACATCTTTTCTTCTTGTATTATCAGAAAAAAATCCTTCATACAAGAATATATGAATAAACAGAACAATTATAGTAAGAGCTTTGCTATAATATACTTTAAAAGTATGTTCTTTGGTTTTTCTATTCATATTTCATGGGGGGTCATATTCTTTATATTACCTATATCCTTAAGATTTATTTTTTAAATACCAAGAAATTTCCAATTGTTTAAGATTTTTATTGTTGGCTTGGGGGAGTCTCTGCCTGTTGCAGGTAGCAATAAGTTACAAAAATTAAAAAAAAATTTTATCTAAGATTTTTTTCTATGAAAAACTGCTTAATTTTCCTTTTATGCAGATGTTTATATTACTAAAATAAGCTTTTTTTCTTTTAACCACTGATGCTGTTTATGAAAAACTTCTACAAAGTAAAAATTCAATTCTAACTGGGAAACAGAGAAATAGGAACTATTAATGATTTTGATTTATGAAATACACTTCTGATTCATTTTAATTGTTTGTCTCTGTAGATTTCTACCTGCCATTAGGCTTAGTATACAAATGTGTTTATCAAGATATGTTTTTAAGAAACATTTTCCGAAATTCATTCTAGTAGGTCCTTTAATTTAAAACAATTTATTCTATCAATTTTATAAAATGTTTCTTATTGGATACCTACATGATATTTAAAAGCATAATTCTCATTTGTTTCTCCAAACCTGAATACAAATGGAAATTTGCACAATCTGAAAGTACAATTTTATATAAAAACGGATACAGAATAAATGTCATGAAATCTGTATTTTATATCAGTAGGAACTTGTAACATCCAACAGTGTAAGCACTAGCTGTATTTAAGGCAAAATGGAAAATTATACTCTGATTACACTTTTAGACTCAGCATACTGACTTTCACCTTAGGCAGATTTGTACAGCACTAAGAATTATAAATGATTATAACTTGCCTAGAAGTTGTAGTAATTACTTTCTCAGTATCTAGCTAAAATACAGACATAAGAAGTCCTATCTTTTGACATACAAATTATGCTGATAGAATTTAAAACGGTAGTTTAAAAAAAAAAAAGGCTAGAGAGGCTTTGGGGAGCTGGGGCAGGAGGTCCCAGCTGAGAGGACTGGCTTCCTAGCGGATAGGGAGACCTTCAAGATGGCGGAGGAGTAAGACGTGGAGATCACCTTCCTCCCAAAAAATACAACAAAAATACATCTACATGTGGAACAACTCCTACAGGACACCTAATGAACGATGGCAGAAGACCTCAGACTTCCCAAAAGGCAAGAAACCCCCCACGTACCTGGCCTTGTGGCTGACAGGGTTTTGGTGCTCCAGCCGGGTGTCAGGCCTGTGCCTCTGAGGTGGGAGAGCCGAGTTCAGGGCATTGGTCCACCAGAGACCTCTCAGCTCCACGTAATATCAAATGGCGAAAGCTCTCCCAGAGATCTCCACCTCAATGCTAAGACCCAGCTCCACTCAAAAACCAGCAAGCTACAGTGCTGGACACCCTATGCCAAACAACTAGCAAGACAGGAATACAACCCCACCGTTAGCAGAGAGGCTACATAAAATCATAATAAGGTCACAGACACCCCAAAACACACCACTGGACACGGTCCTATCCACCAGAAAGAAAAGATCCAGCCTCATCCACCAGAACACAGGCACTAGTCCCCTCCACCAGGAAGCCTTCACAGCCCACTGAACCAACCTTACTACTGGGGGCACACACCAGGATCAACGGGAACTATGAACCTGTAGCCTGGAAAAAGGAGACCCCAAACACAGTAAGTTAAGCAAAATGAGAAGACAGAGAAACACACAGCAGATGAAGGAGCAAGCTAAAAACACACCACACCAAACAAATGAAAAGGAAATAGGCAGTCTACCTGAAAAAGAATTCAGAGTAATGATAGTAAAGATGATCCAAAATCTTGGAAATAGAATGGAGAAAATACAAGAAACGTTTAGCAAAGACCTAGAAGAACTAAAGAGCAAACAAAGGATGAACAACACAATAAATGAAATTAAAAATTCTCAAGAAGGAATCAATAGCAGAATAACTGAGGCAGAAGAACGGATAAGTGACCTGGAAGATAAAATAGTGGAAATAACTACCGCAGAGCAGAATAAAGAAAAAAGAATGAAAAGAACTGAGGACAGTCTCAGAGACCTCTGGGACAACATTAAACGCACCAACATTTGAATTATAGGGGCCCCAGAAGAAGAGAAAAAGAAAGGGACTGAGAAAATATTTGAAGAGATTATATTTCAAAACTTCGCTAACACGGGAAAGGAAATAGTTAATCAAGTCCAGGAAGCTCAGAGAGTCCCATACAGGATAAATCCAAGGAGAAACATGCCAAGACACCTATTAATCAAACTATCAAAAACAAAATACAAAGAAAAAATATTAAAAACAGCAAGGGAAAAGCAACAAATAACTTGCAAGGGAATCACCATAAGGTTAACACCTGATCTTTCAGCAGAAACTCTGCAAGCCAGAAGGGAGTGGCAAGACATATTTAAAGTGATGAAAGGGAAAAACCTACAACCAAGATTACTCTACCCAGCAAGGATATCATTCAGATTTGATGGAGAAATTAAAACCTTTACAGACGAGCAAAAGCTAAGAGAATTTAGCACCACTAAACCAACTTTACAACAAATGCTAAAGGAACTTCTCTAGGCGGGAAACACAAGAGAAGGAAAAGACCTACAATAACACACCCAAAACAATTAAGAAAATGGTAATAGGAACATACCTACTGATAATTACCTTAAATGTAAATGTATTAAATGCTCCCACCAAAAGACATAGACTGGTTGAATGGATACAAAAACAAGATGCGTATATATGCTGTCTACAAGAGACCCACTTCAGACCTAGGGACACATACGGACTGAAAGTGAGGGGATGGAAAAAGATATTCGATGCAAATGGAAATCAAAAGAAAGCTGGAGTAGCAGTTCTCATATCAGACAAAATAGACATTAAAACAAAGACTATTACAAGAGACAAAGAAGGACACTACATAATGATCACGGGATCAATTCAAGAAGAAGACATAACAATTGTCAATATTTATGCACCCAACATAGGAGCACCTCAATAGATAAGGCAAATGCTAACAGCCATAAAAGGGAAAATCGACAGTAACACAATTATAGTAGGGGACTTTAATACCCCACTTTCACCAATGGACAGATCATCCAAAATGAAAATAAATAAGGAAACACAAGCTTTACATGATACATTAAACAATATGGACTTAATTGATATTTATAGGACATACCATCTGAAAACAACAGAATACATTTTCTTCTCAAGTGCTCATGGAACATTCTCATATCTTGGGTCACAAATCAAGCCTTGGTAAATTTAAGAAAATTGAAATCATGTCAAGTATCTTTTCCAACCACAATGCTATGAGACTAGATATCAATTACAGGAAAATAATCTGTAAAAAATACAAACACATGTAGGCTGAACAATACAGTACTTAATAACCAAGAGATCACTGAGGAAATCAAAAAATACCCAGAAACAAATGACAGTGAAAACAAGACGACCCAAAACCTATGGGATGCAGCAAAACCAGTTCTAAGAGGGAAGTTTATAGCAATACAATCCTACCTCAAGAAACAAGCAACGTCTCAAATAAACAAGCTAACCTTAAACTTAAAGCAATTAGAGAAAGAAGAACAAAAATAACCCAAAGTTAGCAGAAGGAAAGAAGTCATAAAGATCAGATCAGAAATAAATGAAAAAGAAATGAAGGAAACGAGCAAAGAATAACAAAACTAAAAGCTGGTTCTTTGAGAAGATAAAATTGATAAACCATTAGCCAGACTCATCAAGAAAAAAAGGGAGAAGACTCAAATCAATAGAATTAGAAATGAAAAAGGAGAAGTAACAACTTACACTGCAGAAATACAAAGGATCATGAGAGATTACTACAAGCAACTATATGCCAATAAAATGGACAACCTGGAAGAAATGGACAAATTCTTAGAAAAGCACAACCTTCTGAGACTGAACCAGGAAGAAATAGAAAATATAAACAGACCAATCACAAGCACTGAAATTGAGACTGTGATTAAAAATCTTCCAACAAACGAAAGCCCAGGACCAGATAGCTTCACAGGCGAATTCTATCAAACATTTAGAGAAGAGGTAACACCTATCCTTCTCAAACTGTTCCAAAATATAGCAGAGGGAGGAACACTCCCAAACTCATTCTACGAGGCCACCATCACCCTGATACCAAAACCAGACAAAGATGTCACAAAGAAAGAAAACTACAGGCCAATATCACTGATGAACATAGATGCAAAAATCCTCACCAAAATACTGGCAAACAGAATCTAACAGCACATTAAAAGGATCATACACCATGATCAAGTGGGGTTTATCCCAGGAATGCAAGGATTCTTCAATATACCCAAATCAGTCAATGTGATCAACCATATTAACCAATTGAAGGAGAAAAACCATATGATCATCTCAATAGATGCAGAAAAACCTTTCAACAAAATTCAACACCCATTTACATAAAAACCCTCCAGAAAGTAGGCATAGAGGGAACTTACCTCAACATAATAAAAGCCATATATGACAAACTCACAGCCAACATCGTTCTCAATGGTGAAAAACTGAAACCATTTCCACTAAGATGAGGAACAAGACAAGGTTGGCTACTCTCACCACTATTATTCAATATAGTTTTGGAAGTTTTAGCCACAGCAATCAGAGAAGAAAAAGAAATAAAAGGAATCCAAATCGGAAAAGAAGAAGTAAAACTGTCACTGTTTCAAGATGACATGATACTATACATAGAGAATCCTAAAGATGCTACCAGAAAACTACTGGAGCTAATCAATGAATTTGGTAAAGTAGCAGGATACAAAATTAATGCACAGAAATCTCTTGCATTCCTATACACTAATGATGAAAAATCTGAAAGGGAAATTAAGGAAACGCTCCCATTTACCACTGCAACAAAAAGAATAAAATACCTAGGAATAAACCTACCTAAGGAGACAAAAGACCTGTATGCAGAAAACTATAAGATGCTGATGAAAGAAATTGAAGACGAAAGAAACAGATGGAGAGATATACCATGTTCTTGGATTGGAAGAATCAACATTGTGAAAATGACTATACTACCCAAAGCAATCTACAGATTCAATGCAATCCCTATCAAACTACCAATGGCATTTTTCACAGAACTAGAACAAAAAATTTCAGAATCTGTATAGAAACACAAAAGACCCTGAATAGCCAAAGCAATCTAGAGAAAGAAAAACGGAGATGGAGGAATCAGGCTCCCTGACTTCAGACTATATACTACAAAGCTGTAGTAATCAAGACAGTATGGTACTGGCACAAAAACAGACATATAGATCAATGGAACAGGTTAGAAAGCCCAGAGATAAACCCACGCGCATATGGTCACCTTATCTTTGATAAAGGAGGCAAGAATATACAATGGAGAAAAGACAGCCTCTTCAATAAGTGGTGCTGGGAAAACTGGACAGCTACATGTAAAAGAATGAAATTAGAATACTCCCTAACACCATACACAAAAATAAACTCAAAATGGATTGAAGACCTAAATGTAAGGCCAGACACTCTAAAACCCTTAGAGGAAAACATAGGCAGAACACTCTATGACATAAATCACAGCAAGATCCTTTTTGACCCACCTCCTAGAGAAATGGAAATAAAAACAACAATAAACAAATGGGACCTAATGAAACTTAAAAGCTTTTGCACAGCAAAGGAAACCATAAACAAGACGAAAAGACAACCTTCAGAATGGGAGAAATTATTTGCAAATGAAGCAACTGACAAAGGATTAATCTCCAAAATTTACAAGCAGCTCATGCAGCTCAATATCAAAAACACAAACAACACAATCCAAAAATGGGCAGAAGACCTAAATAGACATTTCTCCAAAGAAGATATACAGATTGCCAACAAACACATGTAAGGATGCTCAACATCACTAATCGTTAGAGAAATGCAAATCAAAACTACAGTGAGGTATCACCTCATACCAGTCAGAATGGCCATCATCAAAAAATCTACAAACAATAAATGCTAGAGAGGGTGTGGAGAAAAGGGAACCCTCTTGCACTGTTGGTGGGAATGTAAATTGATACAGCCACTATGGAGAACAGTATGGAGGTTCCTTAAAAAACTAAAAGTTGAATTACCGTATGATCCAGGAATCCCACTACTGGGCATATACCCTGAGAAAACCATAATTCAAAAAGAGTCATGCACCCCAATGTTCATTGCAGCACTATTTACAATAGCCAGGACACAGAAGCAACCTAAGTGTCCATCGACAGATGAATGGATAAGGAAGTTGTGGCACATTTATACAATGGAATATTACTCAGCCAGAAAAAGAAACGAAATTGAGGTATTTGTAGTGAGGTGGATGGACCTAGAGACCGTCATACAGAGTGAAGGAAGTCAGAAAGAGAAAAATAAATACCGTATGCTAACACATATATGTGGAATCAAAAAAAAAAAAAGGTTATGAAGAACCTAGAGGCAGGACAGGAATAAAGACACAGACGTAGAGAATGGACTTGAGGACACGGGAAGGGGGAAAGGTAAGCTGGGACGAAGTGAGAGAGTAGCATTGACAGATATACACTATCAAATGTAAAATAGATAGCTAGTGGGAAGCAGCTGCACAGCACAGGGAGATCAGCTTGGTGTTTTGTGACCACATAGAAGGGAGGGATAGGGCGGGTGGGAGGGAGACGCAAGAGGGAGGAGATATGGGGATATATGTATATGTATAGCTGATTCACTTTGTTATAAAGCAGAAACTAACACACCATTGTAAAGCAATTATACTCCAATAAAGATGTTAAAAAAAATGTACTAACAACGACAGAAAAACTAGGATAATTGGGTAGGAGATTACAATAAAGATAGTACACAACAACAACAACAAAAAAAGGCTAAGCTTTCAGCAGCAAAGCCAACACCTACAAAAGTTTGGAGGGTGTCAGGATTTTAACTTTGAATTGCTCTTAGTAATTCATATCTTTCCTGACATATCACAGTATAAACTGAATATCCAGGTCCATTCTGGAGCTGACCCAAAGCCACTAACTGGCTGGTCTTGCAGTCTTCTCTAAAGAGAAGGAAAATATGAGTTCACTGAGTCCAGGATGGGCCCATCTCAGCAGTTAGTTTCATGTAAGCAGCTGTAAAACAATGCCGATTTCTGGGAATAGGGGGAGTAACAGGGAGTATGTTGCTGGAAGAGGTGGCAAGGAAACTGTTTTATTTAAGTTTTGTTTGCAAAGAAAAGGCTGTTAGGGTAAATGGCAGTGATTTTCATTCAGTTTAATGCTCTCTCACAGTGGTAACACAAAACAGCTCTCACTTTCCAGAACCCTTTTTTCCCCACAAGATTAATTATATCTCTGAAGTATTCCACCTTCAAAAACTGCAGCATTCATCTTTTGTGGTTTTATAAACTTTTATCAAAGCTATCTAGATTTTTAGGCCATACTATTTATAGGTAGAAACTATCATAACTTTGCAATGCACTGAGGATTTTTCTTCTAACACTACCACTTACAAGCTCTAGGGATCCTCTATTATTTCATATATATATTGGGAATTTGCCCATGTCCATTTTAATTCTATTCATTTCTTTTATGATGTTTAATAAAATAATAAGGCTGGATAGCATATGATAATTTTTTAAATTAGTAAAAGAAATGAGTCTAGGTGGCTGAAATCATGGTGGAACAAAGTTTTTTGAAGAAACTTCATGGACAGGCAGTGATGGAAAGTTGATATATAAATTCTCAGTACTTGATTTTAAACATCAGAATCTAATTTTAGCTGGCTAGGAAGAAAATAATTTTATTATAAGGTTAGGGAGTAGCTCACAGAATTGAAGAAAAGATCAGAAAACCAGGATCATAAAATGACAGAAACCAAGGAAAGCGTGGTAGCAGAGACAGCAAAAATTATGCATCAAAACAGCCTGATTAGGATTCTATTACTGGCCCAATCACAGCAGAACGCTGCTAGAAACCATTGCCAATGCCACAGAATGGCACAACTACGAATGAATTCTAAGTTTTCTGTTAGTTATGGTGCCATCCATTCACAACTCAAAACTCAGGCAGGAGCGGTACAATTGGTGACACCAAGGTTACATATTAGCAATCAGTTTGGGAGAAAGAAAATATCTACTCTCTTTAGCCTTTTCTAATGCAACATGGAGCCTTGCCTTCTAACAGACACTCACATTCTCCCAAAATAAAAATGGGTTTTGGGGTTTAGTAGTCAATAAATGACAAAATACCCACTAAAGTCCACTCCTTTTCCTGCCCAATATATACATACTCACTACTTCACATGATTACACTTCAAAAAATTATCTCATCTACCATAATGTACAACCATTGCTCGTTCAATTCAGAATGCACTGATCTTTCTTCACAGGAAGAAAATTAAAAGTCTCATAGGTTACTATATTTAGTTCCATATCCAGGATCACAGGGAATGTCCATTCCTCCCCAATCCTACAGTAATCCCATCACAATATATTCTGCAAACAATGCCCTGCATTGTAGTTATAGCCATTGTCAAAAATCTTTCATACAATAATGGGAGAAACAAAGAAAAAAAATTAAAAGGAAGTTAGTTAAAATACACGCATGCCACAGGAAAGAAAGAAATACGGGTGACGGCTCTAGCTTTTTGAAACTGGTTGTGAGACCCAAAATAATACCTAGCTGGTATTACTTTGTCTAATATCTATTTCATGTTCCCTTGCTTTCATCCAGAACTCTCAACAGGTGTAGGTTTTCAATCCAGTGGGGTGACCAAAACCTCATTCTTGAGGGATTTGAGGCTCTGCCTGTGTAAGGCTGTCGTGATAGTCCACTAACTTAATATGAGAGTCTAACATGGAAGCAACTCAGGGCCTTTGGGGTTTTGTCCATACTCCTCCTGGCTCCCGTTGTGTAGCAGTAACTCAGTTTCCCCTTGGTGGGTTCTCAGTCACTCCGGTCAGTACCTTAACATCCATTTTGCCTGTGTGCCCAGTGCTTAAGGAATTTTAAATGGCCAAATATGTTCTCAGCTTCCAATTCAACAATAGCATTGTTGTACATAACATCTGTGGAAGCATTTCTCCCTTGAGCACAATAGGCAGCATATGGAGATTGGAAGAAAATGTTTTGTGGGTAGGTTTTTTTATGAACTGAATTCTCTGACCAGGAGTAGTATCATGTGGGGAATCTTTAATAATATACAAGGCCATAGTAGTTAATGACTGGTGTCTGTGACAGACCTTGCCAATCAGAGGTCCACAGGGTTCTGGCGCAGAGACAAGTTCTCTTAGGCTAATAACTTCCTTCTGAGAGATAGGCTCTTTGTATTTGGCCTTTTTGGAGAATGAACACCTGATCTTGAACTCCAAATACCAGCTATCCATTCTGAACAGGATATTATCTGATTCACTTAGTCATGAATATAGATCATGGTTTCTCAACCTCAGCACTACTGACATTTTGGCTGATAATTCTTTCTAGTGGGGAGCTGTCCCAGGCATTACGGATGTTCAGCAGCATCTCTGGCCTCTATCAACTAGTTGCCAGTGGCATCCCCCAATTATGACAATAAAAAACGTCTCTAAACACTGCTAAATGTTTAGCTAAATTGCTAAATTTTGCCTCTGGAAGGCAAAATTGCCCTCAGTTGAGAACTACTGACTTAGGCCATATTTTGAATTCCATCATTCAGGAGAACTAGCCCTAAAGGCCTGAGTAGTTGTATGATCACATTCCCAGTATGCGTTCTCCTGTCACACTGCCTCTTTTCATTCAACTCAAAACTATGGCCTCATGAGAGTTCCTTATGGATAACTGACTGATTCAGAAAAAAACCCAAGCTTGACTCATAGGTGGTTTGGATATTATGTTACTACCAGTCAAAAATGAGGTGGTAGAGGGCATTAAACCCCCTGTTAATGGGTGGCAGTGAAGAACAGGGAAGGAAAATCCTCCTAGGGAGTAGAACTTCAAGCAGTTCATATTGTTGTCTCCTTGGCCTGAAGAGATATGCTATGAAATAAGGATTATGCATATTCATGGAGCATGAACTAGCAGTTTGGCTGGATTGTCAGGGGCTTAGACAAGAACTGGTGCCAACTTAAGAAAGGTTGGGAAGGGGTATACAGATGGATCTCTTAAAATGGATCCAGAATGTGAGACTACGTCTGAGCTATGTTAATGCTCACAGCAAAGCCCTCACTGTGAAAGAAGCTCTGAATAATCAGGTAGACAAGATAACATATTCTGTAAATGTTAGTCTCCTTCTGTCAAGCCAGTGCTTAATGGGAGGATAAACAAAGTGCCAGGATGGCAAGGATGGAGTCTACAGATAGAACTGCACTTTCAGAGGCTTTCCTGGCTACTCTCACATCCCCTCCCCATCTTCACCCCCATACCCCCACTTTACCAAGAGCCCTTTTATGGTATCATATATTGGGGGGTCAGCCCTGCGACCTGGTAGCCAACTAACTGCATTAGAAGGGGTAACATTTTAGCAGTTTTGTCCTCATTGGTAGACATATTATGGTCTAAGATTTGCTTTTCTTGTCTGTGATACTTCTAGCAGCACCACCATTTATGGATTTACTGAATAGTGTATACATTATCATGGATTCTCACAACACTGCTCTAGTCAAAAAAACTTACTACACAGAAGAGGTCAGATAATGTACTTAATTCTTGTTTTGTTAACCTATCTCTTATCAGCTGCTGTTTTTTTTCTTTCTTTCTTTTTTTTTTTTTGCCACGCCGTGTGGCTTGTGGGATCGTAGTTCCCCTACCAGGGATCGAACCTGGGCCCCAGCAGTGAAAGCGCTGAGCCCTAACCACTGGACCGCCAGGGAATTCCCATTAGCTGCTGTTTCTGAACATTGGAATAATCTATTGAAGACTTAGATATGAAGCCAGTTGAAACGCAACATTTAAAGTTGGGGTCTTTGTCATACAGAGTGAAGTTAAGTCAGAAAGAGAAAAACAAATACCGTATGTTAACACATATATATGGAATCTAAAAAAAAAAAAAAAAAAGATTCTGATGAACCTAGGGGCAGGACAGGAATAAAGATGCAGACGTAGAGAATGGACTTGAGGACATGGCGGGGGTAAGGGTAAGCTAGGATGAAGTGAGAGAGTAGCACTGACATATATACACTACCAAATGTAAAATAGCTAGCTAGTGGGAAGCAGCTGCATAGCACAGGGAGATCAGCTCGGTGCTTTGTGACCACCTAGAGGTGGGATAGGGAGGGTGGGAGGGAGATGCAAGAGGGAGTGGATATGGGGATATATGTATACACATGGCTGATTCACTTTGTTATACAGCAGAAACACAACTCAGTAAAGCAATTATACTCCAATAAAGATGTTAAAAAAAAAGGGGGCAGAAGAATTGAATAGACATTTTTCCAAAGAAGATATACAGATGGCCAACAGGCACATGAAAGGATGCTTATTATTGCTAATCATTAGAGAAATACAAATCAAAACCACGAGATACCACCTCACACCTGTCAGAATGACCACCGTCAAAAAGAACACAAATAACAAATACTGACAAGGGTGTAGAAAAAAGGGAATCCTAGTACACTGTTGGTGGGAATGTAAAGTGGTACAGCCACTGTGGAAAACAGTACAGCTGTTTCTCGAAAAACTAAAACTACCATATATGATCCAGCAATTCCACTCCTGGGTATATATGCAAAGAAAACAAAAACACTAATTCAAAAAGGTAAATGCACCCTAATGTTCACAGTATCATTATTTACAATTGCCAAGATATGGAAGCAACCCAGGTGTCCATCAATGGATGAATGGATAAAGAAGTGTTTTACATACATATATATTTAAATGGAATACTCAGCCACAGAAAGGAATGGATTTGCAACAACATGGATGGACGTGGAGGGTATTATGTTTAGTGAAATAACTCACACGAAGAAAGCCAAAAACTGTATGTTATCATTTATTTGTGGAATCTAAAACATAAATAAATGAATATAACAGGAAGAAAAAGACTCATAGATACAGAGAACAAACTAGTGGTTACCAATGGGGAGAGGGTAGCAGGGAGTGGCAAGATAGGGATAGGAGTAGGGGATTAAGAGGTGCAAATTACTTTGTATAAAATAAGCCACAAGGATATATTGTGCAGCACAGGGAATACAGCCAATATTTCATAACTTTAAATGGAGTATAATCTATAAAAAATTTTGAATCACTATGATTTATACCTGAAAGTAATATTGTAAATCAACTATACATCAATAAAAATTAATTAATTAAAAAAAATAAAGTTGGGGTCTTTCTGGATGTAGTGTATATTTTTATCCAAAAACTGACTTTTGATGCTGTTTCTCCCATTCCTATATTACATAGGTCCAAGAACCAAGAGGCCTCTCACTATTACACCCAATTATACACTCACAAAGTTTTTGCCTTTTGTTCCTCTGACTCTGGACTCTGTTGTTTTTAAAGGTTTTAGTACTTAAGGAAGGAGTTCGAAAGAAATTAGTTCGGAAGAATTGGAAGTTCAGTCACATTATAATTTTAGATTCTTTATGCCACCAGGTAATCACGCAAAAAAAAGGTTGCTAAGTTAGTTGTGGCGTTTTACCCCTATAATACAGTTGTTGCCACACAATATGAGCAGGGAAGAGTATAGAGGGAAAACTGAAGATTCTCTGGGGTGTGTTATACTACCATACATGGTAGCAAAGAACCAACAAGATGTTAGACCCATCAGAAAAAAATTTGGTCACTCTATTAGGGAAGAAACCTAATTTGCCAAGGTAGTAGCCAAAACAAAGATAAAAGAACAGCTGCAAAGGAAGGTCTCATGACCAGGATCTTAAATAAGACAGTAACTTCTATTTTCTTGCTGTCATATACAGTATGTATTTTAACAAATTTCTTTTTCCTGTTGTTTGTATTAAAATGATTGTTTAGTGTAATTTGTAGAGTATCAATAAGAGAATGTGGCAAAACTAGAGGAATGAACATAATCTGAAGTCCTGGCGTTGGATGTAGAAAATGATAGCTGCATTGTTTGGCACGAGTTACTTTTGGAAGCTTAAGTAGGAAAGGAATAGTGTGTCTGTGTGGAAACTGAACAGTCAAGAGTGAATTTTAGTGAATATTTATCTTTTTTGGTTGCTTGATATCCATTTACCCATCCCAAAAGAACTGCAGATGCTGCCTTCAATTATAGAAGCTAAAAGGAGTAGGCACACGACCAAGTCTTGGCCAGTTGGGCAATCTCTCCAAAGACTCTGAACCTGGAGCTGATCTTGCAAGGAACAAGAACAAATGACAAGGATTCATTTTATCATCCTGACCAGGCTTTCCCACTAACAAATAGTCCCCTTGCTTCCTCCTCCTTGACCCTCTAATACTTTTTTGATTCCTGACTACCAGTTCTGAGAGTCACTGGATATCCTTCCAATAAACTCCTTTTCCTTAAGTTAGATGGTATATGTTGCTTGCAACATAGGGTCCTGATATAATGAAGTAAACAGAAATGGAAAAATGGACAAATATGGAAAAATCTCTTTTAAGATGTTTTACTGGAAGTCTTTTTTTTAAAAAAAATAAGTAATTATCTTGGTGTTTTAGAACCTGAAAAAAATTTTTGTTTAATTTATTTTTATTTTTGGCTGTGTTGGGTCTTCGATGGTGCGCGTGGGATTTCTCTAGTTGTGGCGAGCGGGGGCTACACTACGTTGTGGTGCGCGGGCTTCTCATTGCAGTGGCTTCTCGTTGCAGAGCACGGGCTCTAGGCGCGCAGGCTTCAGTAGTTGTGGCACGCGGGTTCAGTAGTTGTGGCTCGTGGGCTCTAGAGCACATGCTCCGTAGTTGTGGTGCAGGGACTTAGTTGCTCCGCAGTATGTGGGATCTTCCCAGACCAGGGCTCGAACCCGTGTCCCCTGCACTGGCAGGTGGATTCTTAACCACTGTGCCACCAGGGAAGTCCAAGTCTATCTTATCTTTTCAAAGACCCCACTTTTGGTACTGGATATTGTTATGGACTGCATGTTTGTGCCCCCCAAATCCCACCAAATTCATTTGTTGAAACTAACTCCCCACAGAATGGTATTAGGAGGTGGGGCCTTTGGGAGGTAATTAGGTTATGCGTGGTAAAGCCCCCATGGTGGGATTAGAGTCTTTCTAAGAGGAAGAGAGCTAGCCCTCTCTCTCCCCACCCAAGTAGGATACAATGAGAAGACAGCTATCTTCACTAGAACCCAACCATGCTGGCACCCTATTCTTGGACTTCCAGCTTTCAAAACTGTGAGAAAACCAAATTTCAAGAATGGCAGGGTCACCACTGGGCTTCAGGGACTAGAGGAATGTCATCAGTAGCATCAGTGTCAGCCTTATTCTTTCCCACTGAGTTTGGCTAAACCCTGGCTGCCAGCATCTCCTGGGCTTTTGTCTTCCCAGCTTAATTTACCTTAATTTCAACTTGAAAAATCCTGGGAAGGGACTGGCCTAATTTAAGTCATGTCTCTATTCCTGTTGCAATCACTGTGGCCAGAAAAGATAAGAAACTAGAATTTGCCCAGCTTTGGTTAGGTACTTATCCTCAATCACTCTGCTAATGAAGCAGGACAGTTTATATCTGGATTCTATGTTAGACTGGAGAGAGAAATTTCCTAAGAAAGAGGAGTGCTAGTCCAAAAGAAACAGAGTTCCAGAAGAAGTATCTTACAGATATATATCTATATTATATATAGATATAATGTCTTACAGATATTTACATGTAAAGGGTCTACTATATTTTTCTTAGTCGTAAGACACAAAGATCTGGAAGAAGCTATCCAAATTTGATGATGGGGGTGGTGGGGGGACGACCTGGGAGGTGGAGAGAAGAGCCCTTTAGAGCCAAGGTTAGACGGAAAGGTGGAGGTTGGGAGAGGAAGGCGGGAAGTGAAAATAGGTTCATATGACAACCACTCTGGGAGGAATACTTAAGCCATGGGATTTGTGTATATGTATGTGTGTATATCTTACACCTCCTCCCATATTAATCTAAACACTTCAGATAATTTAAATTAGAGCAGCATTTGGCATTTCCAATAAAAGGTTTTTGAATAGTAAAAAAATGTTAAGACTTTTAGAAACATTATTAAATCATTTACTCAGTAACAACAATCAGCAGATAACAGGAACACACTGCAGATACTCATTTCCCATTTGGCCTGAATAAGCAGTTTTGCTACACAATGCTATCCTAATGTAGGTTTTTCTGTGGCCAGGGAAAACAGTATTTAAAATAGTCCATCTTTCTAAAATTGAAGTGACTATTCTAAACAGGTATTTAGAAAGGAAGTGGGAACAATTAAGGCTTAATTACTATGAAAAAACAAAACAGCACAATTACAAAAGAACATTTAAATAGGAAAACAAGGAAACTATACATTAAAAAATTATACATGTACACACTATATCAAAATACCTTTTCTATTTTGGTAACCAAATTTTGGAGATTAAAAACAAACTAGTTCAAGCATTTCTAAACATAAAGACTTCAGGTTTATATTTATTAAAAACAAGATAATATCAGTTTTGTTGAAGTAATCATATATACACCATGATAAATATTTGGAATTGTGAAAATGGAAATAGTGAATAGCTTTGAATTTCCTGAATATTTTCATGGCTTAAATAATTAAACTTTTTTCAGTTTTTTTTGTTTTTTTTTTTTTTAATAAGTTTACTTAGTTTTAAACTCAGGCCAGTGTGCTTTTCTTAAAAGACAAAATACTTATTAAAAATGGTAGGTATTAAGGTTTGCACGAGCTAAAAAATAACATTTACATTTGCCTAGATGTAACAATTAAAAAACATACAAATTCAAGATATAGTAGGAAAATATGTAAAAAAACACATAAAGAACCATAGCCCATTAAAAAATATAAATGCACCTTCTATATATCGAAAACTAAATATTCTGATTTAAAAGTAGCTTCTGTAAAATGTCAAAGTAGTAGGCATTGTTTGCTTTCCTAATATAATGAATAAATAAGAAATATTTCTACCTCAAACAGTACTATCAGTATTTCTTAGCAAAAATGTAGTATATACATATACATGGAAAGGCAGGCATTGATACAGGATATTCTGCATCCAAGTTTTCGAGTTTGAGTTCCATTAAAATGTTTTCTACAACTTATAAGGACAATGCACACAAAAGTACAAAGATGAGGTAAACATCTTACACTTTTAAGCATTACTTGAAACTTAATACTTAGATATTCCCAATGCCTAGGCTCTAGAACGATGCTTAAAAAGTCCTCCATAATGATGATGATATGACACGTATCTGAACCACATAATGAGCAGCAGGTTTCTTGGTCTTCTGAGTAGGCAATGATGTTCTTCCCTGTTATTACAAAGCAATCATGACTAAGTTTTGTCAAGAATATTGCTTCAGTGTGGGTTTACATGAGGCACCAAGCTACAGTAAGAGCAGCTACAATGCCATTCAAAATTGCCATACTATAGCCCATGTGGAAAGAATGTCCAGTCAGTTTCCTAGGGGGAGAAAAAAAACAAACGAAAAAAGGAAAATGTAATTTGGTATAACGAAAACACCATCAGTTTTTACCGAATATGCTTACAATCTGGAAACATGTTTCCCAAATATCTTTTATACATTAATATACAAGTTAAAAAAGAGTATTAGACATCTTCAGAATTATAAGTCTTGGTTATCAAATATAATTTTTTCAATTTCATTACTTAGAGCAAAATGCTCAGTTTGATCCCTATAACTTCTTTACTGTGCCTCATAATCACATGTGTGTACCATCACCTAATTCTCAGGTACATATCTTGTTACATTACAAGCATGTTCTTTCATTTAAGTTAGCATTGTGTTTCCCCACTCTCTTGTTCTCACTTATAATTTAAAATACATATTATTTCAAGTATTTGTCCTGTTTGTACCATTTTTTTAGATTACATGAAGGAATTCTACTTTTTCTTTGAGCACTAAAAACAGCACTTGTCCATATGTGAGTCATAAATCAGATTATGTCTTTTACAGACATTTCAGTTCTCAACTTAATAGGTTACTTAAGTGGCTTTCAATGAGTTCCTAGGTGTCAGCAAAGACACTGTTTAATGGTTACTATGAGCGCCATCTAGCTCATGTGACATTTGTTCCCTCTATCAAGCAGCAATTTTACTTATTTTACTACATTTTCTTAACACTCCTTGCACTAATTGTATTGCAGTAATACTCTTTGCTTATCCTAATAAGGATGAGACATGCTAAAAAGAATAGAAGGTAGGGTCCAATTGGTGTCAGAGGCAGAAAAGAATCTTCTCACAGGAGCAATCCAAATCAAGGACATATGAGGAGGTATACACCAGCAGTAGTAACAATGGAAAGTCATAAGTGATAAGGGCCCTGGGCTGAGAGGGTTATCATTCCCTTTGTCCTCTTCTTTCCAAAGCACAGATCAAAGCCAGGGAAGTACTTAGATCAAAATTAACATCTGAAGACACCTCATTATAATGATTTCCAGTCCAGTAAGATCAGTGGCAGAAAGTAAAGAAGATACTCTCTTCGAAGAACAACCCCTTTGCATTCACCTGAGACTATAGAAGACCCTGATGTATCCTGATGGCCCCCTGTTCTGGTCCATGGGAGTTATTATTTACTCTCTCCACTCAATCTTACTCAACTGGGACTAGTTTAAGATGCTTCTCATGTGCCATTAAGGGCTAATCTACCTAGCTGTATTACCTACTGTACGGTAAAATAAAATAGATACACTAAATGCTTTGCTCCTTTAAAAAAAAAGAATTCCTCCAAAAATTGATTAGTGAAAAGAAATCTAATCATAACTATCAGCATTATCATTCACTGTAAAAAAAAAAAAAATACTACTGACCTGAGAACATTTAAATTCATACTAACAAAGTTAATCATGGAACAGAATTTCAGGAGTTAATTGTTCTCTTCTACTAGTTTGAGACCCTGCATTCCCACAAAAATAGAAAAATCTCTAAAGTACAGTTTACTGAACTTTAGGAAATTATAATAACTACAATGTTGATATAATTGAACTTTACTGAGATATACAAGCTCAAATGCTTAGTGACCGTCACAAACCAGGCACAACAAGGAATTCTAATGGCAATGAAGAAATACTCCAGAGCAGTGGTTCTTAGTCTTTCTACCACCTCAAACGCACCATACTCCCACTGGGAACGTTGTAGCCATTGTCACACATGTACTGCCAGGCAGGGGACTAAAAATCTTTGACAAATCGCTTGATTTAAAGCTCCTTTTCAAACACCCACCATGATTTTCCTCCCTAGGAAGATACAGAGAACCCCTGGTAAGTTTTCCCTCCTATGACTCTTGTGATCTTTGAAGTCCTGTAAAAAGCTGAAGGTATCTTGATTCCCCTTTGTCAAAGCCTTTCATTTATTTCTTGTAGACGGCACGTTTTGAATTGAAAAATTATGACTAAGTATGGTGCCTATTTTACTCAATCTCTCTTTATATATATGCATTTTACTTTTTAAAGTATACACAGTAAAGTGCAAATGCCTAACATATATACAGATCAATGAATCTTTATTACGGTATACCCTCATGTACCTACCATCCAGATCAAATACAGAACAGTTCTAGTACCAGAGAAAGCTCCTTTGTTCCTCTTCCCTGTCAATATCCACCTTCCCTCCCCCAAACCCTCAGATAACTACCACACTGTCTGCTATCATGATGACTTGTTTCACCTGCTGTTGAAACTCCATTTACATGGCATCATGATGTATTCTTTTGTGTCTGTATTCTTTCTCTCAGTAGTGTTTGTGAAATTCATCCACAGTGCTGTACGTAGCACTGGTGTGTTCTTCTGTATTACAGTTTAGTACTCCATTGTATAAAAATACCAAAATTTATTTATCCATTCTACTACTGGGAATTCAGGTTGTTTCCAATTTGGTGCTCCTATAAAGAGAGCTACTATGAACATGATACTATGTACACGTACCTGTGGTGGGTGGTAAGCATCTGCACTCATTTCTCTTGGGAAGTCCTAGGAATGCAATTGCTGGGTTATAAGGTAGATGTATGGTAAATGTGGCTTTAGTAGAAAGCATCAAACATTTCCCCTAAATAGTTGATTACTTTACACTTCTACCAACAACATATGGGAGTTTCAGTTGCTCCAGTGTCACCAACATTTAGTATTATCAGTCTTTTTTAATTTTAATGGACCTACAGAGTTTGTTGTTTTGGTTTTAACAGTTATTTTTCTCATAACTAATGTACTTATTGCCCAATTATTATTTCATATATAAATGTGACCGAGAAAATAAATTCATGATGAAATTCTTTCCAATTCATTCTCTCCTTATACCTAAAACATATTGTACAGATTAATTTCCCTAAAATACCCCTTTGCTCAAAATGCTTTTTTGTCAACTGGATATAAAATACAAGTGAGCAGAGCAAATAACAGAGTTAACAAGGTCAACTTTCCTTGATGTCAATTTTCAAAGATGTGGCAATGGACTAGCAAATGAGATACTGTGGTATAAAGGGAAAAGGACAAAACCAGGAGAAGTGAACTTACACACTTAAGATTTCATGGTTATCAAGTAAAGGACTGGATCAGATAATCTTAAGATCCCTTACAGTTTTAAACTTCTATGACTATTCAAGTAGCAGAGACAGAATAAGTAAAAACACTTGAATGAGATTATGTAGGTTTTTTCCTACCTATTAAAATAGGTTAATTCATCAACATTACCTGTGCTTAAACTGAAACAATGATGTAGGGAGTATAACTATCAATACATAAATATTTTAGTACCAAAGAATCTATCAAAGAGACACACGAATATAATGAAAATTAATATATGACCTCATTTAACATACTAATCCAAAATTTTAAGACCTGACTATTCAGTTGACCATTTAAAAATAGGTAGAAAAATACACAGAGAACTCAATGACAAAACCAGAATGTTTCCCAAAGTAAATGTTAGGATTCCTAAATGTGGATTTTATTATCCTGAGATAAAATTCTAGTCCACTGCAATACATTTCTGAAATCAAAATGGAAATGGGAGATATTGTTTAATAAAAAATTACTAGAGAAAATATGGTTACAAAGAAAGGCTCATTATAATAGAACTATTTCCATATCCTAAAAGATTAGTTATAAAAAGGTACCATTTTGTTTTGGTTCTAAAGAACTCCCTTCTAATAATAAAGAACCCTACAAAAAAGGTACTCATGTGGTTCCTGTTAGTGGTTAAGAGTTTGAGCTCTGTAGCTAAACAGAGATGGTTTGAGGGCCAAGCTTTGCCACTTACAAGGGGTATGAAGCCAGAAGAATTGTTTGACCTCTGAGCCTCAATTTCCCAAAATGGAAATAAAAATAAAATCTACCCTTATAAAGTTGTTATGAGAATCAGGTGTCTGGCACATACCAAATGATCAATAAATGTTAGCCACTATCTAGTACAGAAAAGAAAGCTTAGCTACAGAAGAGATTTTTAAAAATTCTTTTCATCTTCTACTTCAACTCTTCCTTCCTTCTAAGTAAAACACCTAAATTTAGACCCATCCCCAATCCAAAACAGAGAAACAAACAATAACATACAAGCAGACTCAGGAGGTGGAGGGAAGAACAAGACTGAAGAATTATAGGTTTGTGTGCATTTCTGCTTGGTATTACCCTCTTCCTATGGTTCATAATCACTCCTCCCTTTATAATTCACTAGAAAACTCGGACTTCCACTATTTATATCTAGATTTTGTAATCTGGAAATGTACTTTCTAGCAATATATTTATATTGATATTTAACAGAAACTTGTAAAGTGAATACATCATCATATACCTTAATTATTTTCATTTATTCAGGAATGGAATACATTTCAAATTTAAGATTCAAATTAATTCAATGATTCTGGCAATTTAAGTGACTATGCTCTTACTTTTGAACCACAAATAAAAGCACTGAATAAGCCACTGTCAAAAGTTTCAAATAAATTACCTTTGTTTATTTAAGAGAGAGACCAAACAGATTAGCAGCTCTTTTTTCATTTCATGTTGTTTATTGTTTTTACTCTAACCTTGGTTTGGTTGACTCCAAACTGAATCTCTGTACTACATACTAGACTCCACTTTCTTGAAATCTTCATTCCTTACCATATTAATTCCTGTATTTCCTTTCCCTCACATATATTCCCACATTTCAGACATGTTTTTATGACAGAACTCCTGCAATTGAATACAGTAGCATCACTGCCAACTGATTTTGCTCTAAGCAGAAAGCTCTCTGCTTGCCAGAATAAGAAATTATATTAAGGTCCTACATTAAGAACCAGCTGGCTATTTGTTTCTGTGTCTGACTGGCTCAGTAGGAGACAGGATGAACTAGCTGGTACTAATCTATTCCTTCTTCACACATCTGAGCTGCCTTTTATTTCTCATCCTATACCTAGCCAAGAAATCTCTAATTCCTAAAGAATTTTAAGCTGTGTGAGCTTGGTTGGAGTAACTATCAGTTCTTTATCTGGAGTCAAAAGTTCTTAACCCAAACCCAAAATCTGAAAGAAAATACTAAACCTCACCATATTTCAGTCTCTTACCAAGCATTTTTTATGTTGCTTTCAGAAACACAAAATGATACAACAAATTATTTACAGAAATTGCTGGGGAACTGTGTGTATTCCAATTAACTTTACCAGTGTTATTTAAGAAATAAGGGTTAGAATTTAAAAGAGAAAGCTTTCTTCATTGAGGAAATGCTATGTCTCTCATTAAGAAAAAACCAACATCTATTACATTCACCCTTTATACTCTAAAGTTCTTTATTTTACAATTTTCTTAACTTTCTTTCCATTATTTTACTTCACCAAAATTTACAGTATGAATTCTCTGTATCAGGCATTATATATGGGAGACAGAGAAGTAAGCAAGAATCAATGTTGTCCTCAAAGATGTGTCTAGTGATATAGTGCGCTAAGTTAAGTTCTGCAGACAGCATTACCTGGAAGACAAAGGAGCCATTCGATCTGTAGAACGGGAGAGATTTTAAAGAAGAGTCAATACCTGAGCTAAAACTGAGTATGACGAATTTAGAGTTCTAAACAAATACAATATGCGCAGAAGCAACACACAGTGGAGAATGCAGGAAATGGTTAATAGTTTGGTATGGTGAGAGTGAAAGACTTGGAAAGCTAACTTTCCTTCCACAGGGTGTTTAAACATGGCTCTATTATTTACAGGACTACTTTAGCCTACCTGGAAATCTAATTCCCCATCTTTAAAATAAGGTTAATAATTCCTCTCTTTAGTGTTCCTGTGAAGACTAAATGAGATACTATTAACAAGCACTTGTTGCAGTGCCTCCCATTTACTGAGCACACGATCATAAACACAATAAATGTCAACCATTATTTTTTATCCTTGACTGGCTGGAGTTACTGGGGGAGAAGGAAGAACTGAAGGTGGTGCCAGGTTTCTCATTTGAGTTACTGGCTGGATGAAACACCGTTCACCATGATAGGGAACCCAAGAGAAGACACAGGTCGGTGGGAAGTGGGAAATAATGAAGTCAATTTTAGATGTGCTAAACTGCAAATACCTGTGGGACACTGAAGTAAAAACTCCCGGTAAGCAACAGGAAATACAAATGAAAACCAAAAGGAAGATTCTCAGGACAGAGGCTCAAGATAGGCTAGACAGACTCAGAAATCTTTGGACAGGCTTCTGCTACTCAAAGTAGTAGCTTATGAAAAGGGATTCCACAAGTGAGAAATAGTGATCAGAAAGCTGGACAGAAAACAAAACAAAACAGGAGGGAGTGATGCCAGAGAAATTAAGAAAGAAAAGCATTTTGAAAAGGAATGATAAACCGTTTCAAATAATGGATTGAAAATGAATGTTAAATTTTGTAATTAAGAGTTCTGCAGTCAATTCAAGGAGAAAAATTGTAGTGTAGGAGTGAACGCACGACACACGTGGTAGCAACTACAGTCACTGTGAAACAGGGACTATCTCTTCTCTAGTCTTATAAGATATTTAGCTATGAAGAGATCTGGGCATGAGGATTTTTTTCTCTAACACAGGAGAAACTTGAATGTTTAAAAAATATCCTGACAAGAATATTGGATATAAAAGGAAAGGCTGAAGATATATGAAAAAGGGAGGTGCAGTGGGAAGGGGGGTCGGTGGATCTACAACAAAGGAAGTAAAATTGGGAGAAGAACACTTTATTCTGAGATAAGAGGAATAGGTGGTATGATGAAAGTGGATGTAAATTTAAGTTTGTAATCATGAAAGGGGGAGGGAAGAAGCAGGAAGTTCTCTCATGATGACCTTTCATGAAACTGGAAGTGAAGTCCACTGAAAACTAAAATGCAAAGTGAAGATTTGGAATAGTTACAGAAAAAAATGGGAGAGGGATGTAAGACGGACGGATGGATGATGGATAGTGCTAGCTAGTAAGATTCTAGTTCAGACTACAAAGGTTGTGAACTCTAGTTATTCAGATCTTACTTTGGATGATTCAACTCTGCCTTTTGATCCTTTTTATATGGAACACCACAGCCCCTGGCCTACTTTAGAATGGATTTGAGGTCTTCTGCTGTTTCAACATTTCGCTAGTTCCAGACTCTCTCCTACCTGACCTTTCTTTGACCTCTATAACTTTGCAATTTTACAGGGCAGGCACTTCATCCTTCCTTCTCTGTACAAGGCCTCGTAAAAGGAAGCTAGTTTTACTTATAGTTCCTAGTCTATTTCTTAACCCTGAAAAATTCTTCCCATACTTGGCAAGGAAGTAACTTGTAGACTCGCAATCTAATAGAAGTGAGTAAAATACAATGGGTTTTTTATAACTGTCTCATTTATTTTGTTATAATTTTAAACATCCTCAAATTGTAAGCTTTCCTGTTTGTTCAAACAGCCTTTAGCCGACCTTTCATCCCTACTTTATCATCATCATTTATTCATTAAAACTCAGATATTCAGGAAAAGTTATTGTGTTTACCATTTAGGTGTGCAGTAATTATTATAAATTAGTATAAATTAGTGTAAAATGAGATTTTTAGAAATGTGTGTTATATCCTAACAACTATAAAACTAACCTGAACAAACAAGCCCACTCCCTCTTACACTGAATATATATAAACATATATATACTTTTTGACCAAAAATTAGAAATTTTTTATAAGCAATATCTAATGTCAGAGTCGTCTCCTAAAGGAGGTCTTGGCAAACTAAGATACACCTATCCTGCCACCTATTTCTTTTTATTGGAACATAGTCTCACTCATTCCTTTATGTATTGTCTTTGGGTGCTTTGGTGCTACAATGGCAGAGCTGAAGAGTTGTAACAGGGACCACATGGCCCACAAAGCCAAAAATACCACTTGGACCCTTACAGAAAAAGTTTGCCAACTTTTGTCCTAAAACCTTCCTCTTCAAAGTGTATTCCAGGCTTCCCTGGTGGCGCAGTGGTTGGGAGTCCGCCTACCAATGTAGGGGACACGGGTTGGAGCCCTGGTCCGGGAGGATCCCACATGCTGCGGAGCAGCTGGGTCCGTGCACCACAACGACCGAGCCTGCACTCTGGAGCCCGCAAGCCACAACTACTGAGCCCGCGTGCCACAACTACTGAAGCCTGCACGCCTGGAGCCTGTGCTCCGCAACGGGAGGAGCCACTGCGGTGAGAGGCCCGCGCACCGCAACGAGGAGTAGCCCCCGCTTGCCGCAACAAAGACCATGCGCAGCAGCAAAGACCCAACACAGCCATAAATAAATAAATAAATTTTAAAAAAAAAAAGTGTATTCCAGAGATCAGCAATATATTGGCATTGCCTGGGACTTTCTTAGAAATTCAGAATCTCAGACCACACGCCAGACATGCTGATTCAGAATCTCTCTTCAGCTAGACCTTCTGGTGATTCTAAGATCCTCAAAGTGAATACTACCACTATCTGGAAACATATAAATTAGCAAAGAGATTTCCCAGGAGATCATCACTTGAAAAATCTATCCCAATTGCTTTCCACATGAAAATTTCAAAAGCTACTATAGTTTTAAACCAAAAAAATATATGTTGAACAAACACTTAAAAAACTTGTTTGTTTCATTGTATCATCATGTTCCCATACAGATTTTGACTTCTTTAAAATGTTACATGACAGATAACTCAAATAAGAAATCAGGTAAGAGACTATGCAGGCATTAAAAAAAAATAAAAAATTCTCCCATTTGTCCCTCTCTTCTTTTTGTATATATTTACCTTGCTAGGACAGTGGCTACACATTGGATGTATTGTATAAGTGTGTATGCATATATACATTTGTATTTCTTTCTCTTTTTTTTTATACATTTGTATTTCAAAGTAACCTGTCAGGATAAAATACAGCAAAATATTTTTTAGAATGAAGTGCCAGAGAATAAAACTAAAACTATCATGTTAGCTAGTTTACCAGATTTTAAGGTATAGTTATATTTAGGTGGAGTGATGTATTTCAAATGCAAACACCACACAAACCATATACACACATATGTGTGTGTATATATACACACACACACAGTCATAAGGTTTTAGTAATCAAGACTACAAATATAGAATTATTTTTAAAATATGTGCTATATGATTATACTATTACAAAAACAGAAATATTTGCATGTGTATAGATTTTTTAAAAATCTGAGGTATAATCCCCAGTCTGTTAACATTAGTTATTAGTTCAGAGTTATTTAAAATAAGATTTTGCAGCCTTTAACTTTCTGAGTTATATAATTCTGTGATGCATGTATTAATTCTGTAATCATTAAAAAAAACCAGTAAGGGGAAATTTTAAATCAGTCACTGTCCTAGCAAATAAATTTCTCAATTATTATTTGAAATAGAAAATGCTATTAAAATATAAAGTCGTTAGAAAAATGACTACTGGCTTCAAGGTTTCATGATAAATCTGAGGTAAAGATTATCTGGAGAAACATATACTTAAAAGATGTAAAAAGTGAGGAAAAAAGTATAAATGTATACACTTAATGTTGAGCTATAATGTATCATTCTTAATACCTAGAAGCTGATGTTGAACATTTTGAGCATTTACTCCATCGCCTCATTAGCCCTGTAATTAGGCTAATGATGTGCATTATGAATAAGTATCAGTTATAAAGTAGCCAGCATTTTAATGGAACAAGTTGATTTATCAATCTACACAATATGCTATAATGGAATTCAAAATTTCAGCTTTAAGGATTATCTCATTTTTATTTTGTTTTCCCCATATACTCCTTTATTATCCTTTTAATGTCCATGGGATCTGTAGTGATGTCCCCTCTTTAATTTCTTTTTTTTTTTAATTTTTATTGGAGTATAGTTGCTTTACAATATAAAGTGTGTTAGTTTCTAATGTACAGCAAAGCAAAGTGAATCAGCAATACGTATGCATATATCCCTTCTCTTTTGATTTCCTTCCCATTTAGGTCACCACGGAGCACTGAGTAGAGCTCCCTGTTCTATACAGTAGGTTCTCATTAGTTATCTATCTTATACATGGTATCAATAGTGTATATATGTCAATCCCAATCTCCCAATTCATCCTACCCCCCACTTTCCCCCTTGGTATCCATACATTTGTTCTCTACATCTGTGTCTCTATTTCTGCTTTGTAAATAAGATTGTCTATACCAGTTTTTTCAGATTCCACATATATGTGTTAATATATGATATTTGTTTTTCTCTTTCTGACTTACTTCACTCTGTATGACAGTCTCCAGGTCCATCCATGTCTCTACAAATGACCCAATTTCATTCCTTTTTATGGCTGAGTAATATTCCATTGTATATATGTACCACATCTTCTTTTTCCATTCGTCTGCTGATGGACATTTAGGTTGTTTCCATGTCCTGGCTATTATAAATAGTGCTGCAATTAAGAATGGGGTGCATGTGTCTTTTTGAATTCTGTTTTTTTCTGGGTATATCCCAGTAGTGGGATTGCTGGGTCATACGGCAGTTCTATTTTTAGTTTTTAAAGGACCCTCCATACTGTTCTCCATAGTGACTGTTTCAATTTACATTCCCACCAACAATGCATGAAGGGTTTCCTCATTTTTAAAAGACTTTTTCCTTAGCACTAAGTTTCCTAGCTATACTGCCACTTCTCTGGTCCTACTTCTGCTTCTCAAGCATAAGGTTAGTCTTTATGATCTCTTTAATCCCTTCTGGATCTCAATTCTGCAATAATTATGCCTCCATATATACACTAAAGTCCTTCATCTAGAATTTTACCAACTAAAAATTTTAATTGAATCACAACCCTATGCTTTGCTGGTGTGATATTAATAACATAATAACTACAGGCTCTGAAAGATCCTAACAATGAACAAAGTTCTTTAACATGGAATTAAAATGTATACATTTGAGATATCTCTCATTGTACTACAATTCCCTGAAAATCAGTCAGAGAGAAATAAATGTATATCTGGTTGGATGAAACTGCATACTAACCTACAGTCTACTTTACTTATATGCAGCAGTCTACTTGGTTGCAAACTGAATTATGTCAGACATGTTAACTTTATTCACCAGTGTATCAAGGTAGCAAAATGCCTTAGGATATCTATCTGTCCTGGACACTACCTTGGTTAGACAAAGTCCTTATTCATTAGAAAGTGAGGCCAAACAGTACAAAAAGTACAAGAAAAATGGGGTTCCCAAGCCTTTAGATTTCATGAGTCCGTTTAAAAATGATTTTTTTTTAAAAGGAAGTAACTGACACCATGTTTTGTTGTCAAACTTGTTTTGCCAGGAACAGGTTTGAAAACCACTACAATCTACTATCAGCATAATTTCATACAAGAAAGAGCATCTTATCAAAAGAATAAAAAGGGGAAAAACCAAAAGGATAAAAATCTCAAGATAAATAACAATTACTCAAGAAAAGATAATTGGCAACCAGTGGTAGGCCATAGTCAGATATCCAGCTTGAAAAATCTCAATTAAGGAAAGGAAAGAAAAGCTCTGGGACTATATCTGCTTTATCATCTGATGCATCTGTTGCTTTAACTAGTAAAGTTATACTTATTGCCTATGAGGGTGGACGTCATTGTTTTTAACCCATTTTGGAGAGAGGAAATTAAGGCTCAGAGACACAAACTGACTTTCTCAAAAGCTCTTCTGGCAGTATATGGTGTAGCCTGCATTTGGAAGTCACCTCCTGACTTATAAGCCCTTTTTAATATACCAGGCTGACTCGTAATATATAAAGATTGTTGAACACACAGAAAGGGTTCCAAGTTCAACACTGCCACGTGCTATCTCTTATGTATTTCTTATCAGTGCTATTCTGTACATATGGATACCCGTGTCTTTTCAGCAGCCCAGACATAACACATTGTAAATTAGCATAAGCAAAAGCCATACCAAACAGGTGCAAACACTTACTAGCTATATTACTTTATGAAAGTAACAAAGAAACCAAGAATATTTAATATGAGTTCTTATAAGATTTTGTTACATCTATTTAAGTCTCCATTCAGAACTTTAATAGAATATATTTTATAAGACACGCATATATTTTAACCCTTCACTTCAATAAGCCACAGTGTGGTGCCATCAATACATTCATTAATAGTGACAGCATTACAACTGATGGCTCCAAACAGTCCCTAGATAATGAAACTTCACGATACTCAAATATCAAGGCCAAGTTCTTGATCTATCTCTTTTGTCAGTAGTTTTTCTCTCCTACTGCAATTAGCCATCTGACATCTGTTTCATCAGTCCATGGCAATAAAGAATCTGATTTGACAAAGAGGCAGCCCTCCGAAGTCTGTATGAAAGAGTCACAGCATCAATTTATTGTGCTCAATGTTAAATCTAGTGTGCTTAGAAAAGAAACGTCTAATTTAAATACTAAATCACCCACTTTTCCTGACCTTCAAGACTTATATTACTGCCCAAGAACCCATAACCCCTTTTCTGATTTTACTATTCTGTTTTGTACTATATTTTAACCCCCAAGAATTAAAGCCCCTAATGTCAAGAAGAGCAAGAAGTCAGAGAAGACCCTTTAATAACATAGAAAAATAAACGTAATGTTGAGTAGAAAAAGAGTATTATTATACTACAGCAATGCCAATCCTAAATCCTGAATCTGCTTCCCTCCTACAACAGTAACAACAAACACATTCATATACAAATGTAATGGAGATTTAAATATTTCAGCATCTGATTACATCCAGAACTTTACACAGAAAATGACACATGAAACAGTATCAGATCACATGTGTTAATTTTTATTCTGTAAAATAGTTACCAAAAACAGTTTACCAAAAAGCAATTCAAATGAAAATCAACTGTTCCCTTTTCTTTCTTACTTCAAATTTACTTTGCAAATACCAAATACCACTGTAAGAAAATACAATTTAAAAAAAAAAGCTGCATAAAAATAAATTTAAACTGAAGTAAAAGCATGTGTTTATTGACATTGAGTGTCCTGATATTTACCAAATACCATTAGTGGTTGGAAGAAGAAGCATAAAGGTGAATAACTCAGAGTGATCTAGACAAAAAGACCAAGAGCATCAGCAGTAGATACCCCTGGTTTGTATATTTACTATGAAACACTGTAGATTGCCATTCAAATTCTATAAATTATATTTTAAGCAGGCCTTGGTGAAGACACTACTCTCTACCTTAGCACATCCCTAGAAATCATGACATAATAATAACCAATAATTATAAAGGTTCCCTGCATTTTGACCATAAGTCCCACATCAAATAAGTCATAAATACAAGCAATAATACATTTAAAAGCAAATACCAAACTTCAAACTTCTCTACCAATATAAAAATGAATTTATGCTCTTAGTTCTATAAAACGAACATCCAACTATGCCTTCCAATCTGCCTCATTTTAGGAAATACACAGATGTGACCATCTCAGAGGCACTCAAAGGACAAATACTAACTCTGATTTTGAGTCTAATTATAACAAAAATACAGTATTTTGCTTATTTCTGATAATTCAAAATGGCTACTTCAGGGATAATTTTGAGGGTTTAGGTCTCTTTTAAAAGCTATCTAAGAAAACTTAAAATGATGTCTACTTTTTCTTTTAACAAGTATTCCTATATCCTTAATAACTTGAAATACAAGCATTGGTTTTTCCTCCTTGGAAATGAGTCTCTGTGGGTATTACCAGCACAAAATAATAGTCCTACCCCTACAATGAAGTAACACCCTTAACTTATTTAAGAATACTGGCCCTTAAAAAAATTGGTCCTTGAACTCTGACTCTACATAAAAGTACTATAAGATAGACAAACTTAATGACTTATTTAACTATTTTTCGTATCACTTTTTAATGAATATTTTGACTCAGTTACAAAACTAATGAGCTGTCTACATTGTGCTTTTTGCTACACCCATCATATATATTATCATTTCCCCACTAAATTTATTTTTAGACTATAAAGTAACATTTTTACCCTAGCCAGGACCTATTATAATCACTGAGTTATTTATTAGCAAGCTGATAACTATAAACCTGCAGCCACATCACTGCACCACTAGATGGGGCTTGTGCACAGGTAGTGTGAAATGCGAGAGCAGTCATTCTGAAGTGGAGAACTCTGGTCACAGAGAAAACAGTAAAGGAGAGAACAAAGAGTGAGATTTTAAGAACAGATTTTAATTGCATTTGGCAATATCGCATAGGCAAAATTGTCATAGAACAAAGGCCCACAGCAAGTGCCTTTAACTGTCAATAAAATGATGCTGTTTCAATTAGTGAAATTCCTCCTGTTGATTCTTTTCATAATAAAAAGGAGGTGGGCAAACAAAAACAATAGAGTTAGGTGCTAGCTATGCCACATGCAAATTATTTGGCTTTGTGCAAGGTACACATTCCTTGGGACTCCTTGAGTCCTTGGGACTCAGTTTCTTCATCTGTTAATAAAAATGATAACCCCTAAGGATGACTTAGCAGAGACTCAGTTCTCCCATAATCTTTAATAGGAATGTCTAAGACATCCCTAGAAATCCTAGAGTATTCATTAAAAAGTTGTACTTGTTAGGAAAAACGCAACTTTGGGGTACATCTCCTATCCATACCTATCTTCCTCCCCAACCAGGAGGACTTAAATAAAAGTTCTGGTGATGGCTTGGCTTCCCTGGTGGCACAGTGGTTAAGAATCCGCCTGCCAATGCAGGGGACACGTGTTCGAGCCCTGGTCTGGGACGATCCCACGTGCCTCGGAGTAACTAAGCCCGTGTGCCACAACTACTGAGCCTGTGCTCTAGAGCCCGCGAGCCATAGCTACTGAAGCCTGCGCGCCTAGAGCCTGTGCTCTGCAACAAAAGAAGCCATCGCGATGAGAAGCCTGCACACCACAACGAAGAGTAGCCCCCCCTGTTCACCGCAACTGGAGAAAGCCTGCACGCAGCAACGAAGACACAACACAGCCAAAAATAAATAAATAAAATAAATTTATTAAAAACTATATATATATATATTAAAAAAAAAAAAGTTCTGGTGCTGCCATCAGCCCAGCCTGGAAAGAACCCAAAGATTCTTTCAAGCTCTGGGTTCTCTCTGAATGCAGTATCTTTACACGGGTAGGTCACATATTTATATGCATTAACTCCTGGAAACTATAATTAAAGCAGATCACCATAATGTGAAATACTGATTACATATACACTGCTAAATTTGCCTGCTTGGAAATCACTAACAACACCCAATGAGTAAACAGGGAAAACTAATGAGAAGTGAACTAAAGATGTTGATTAAATAGTGTAGGAGAACAGGATAATGAATTATAAAGTAGCAAGAAGTGGGCAATGCCTATATAGATACTCCAAGGAATCTAAAGTTACTGCCTCTGCCTCTTGTTATTAACACTTTAACAGATTTTCAGAAACAACTAAGAAAATAATTTAAAAGTACAATTGACCCAAATTTTCTTTTCCACAAAGTAACTGCATCCTAACAGAGAAGTTTGCATATTTGACATTGCAGTATACCTTCTAACCCAGAAAAGTTTGCAAAGTGAGCATGACATCCATCTTTCTTAAAATATGCCTTTGAAGCCCATTAAGTACCTGAATGAAAATACACCTTGCAAACTTCTTTAACCATCTTGTTATTTCCTAAAGGTCTGTGCCTATGTAAAAGTGAAAGTTTCTAAGCTGTATCTGTTATGGACTATGTTTGTGTCCATCTCCTTACCACCAAATTCATGTCAAAACCTATTCCCCAATGTGATGGTATTAGAATGTGGGGCCTTTGGAAGGTAATTAGGATTAGATGAAGTCATGAGAGTGAAGCCCTCATGAATGGGATTTGGGATGAGTGCTCTTATAAGAGTCACAAGAGAGCTTGCTTCCTCTCTCTGCTCTCTGCCTTGTGAGGATACAAGGAGGCCATGTGCAACCCAGAAGATGGACCTCACCAGAAACTGACCACGGTGGCAGCCTGATCTTAGAATTCCAGTCTCCAGAACTGTGAGAAATAAATTTCTGTTGTTTATAAGCCACCCAGTTTATGGTACTTTGTTACAGCAGCCTGAACTAAGATAATATCTAACAAATATGAAACAGTAAATATAAAAAATTTTTTAATGAGTACAAAGGTTTTATTTCTCTTCTTTTTTTTAAATTAATTAATTTATTTAATTTATTTATTTTTGGCTGCGTTGCGTCTTCGTTGCTGCGCGCGGGCTTTCTCTAGTTGTGGTGAGCGGGGGCTACTCTTCGTTGCGGTGTGCGGGCTTCTCATTGCGGTGGCTTCTCTTGTTGTGGAGCACGGGCTCTAGGCACGCGGGCTCTAGAGCGCAGGCTCAGTAGTTGTGCCGCACGGGCTTCGTTGCTCCGCGGCATGTGGGAACTTCCCAGACCAGGGCTCGAACCCGTGTCCACTGCATTGGCAGGCGGATTCTTAACCACTGTGCCACCAGGGAAGCCCCAAAGGTTTTCTTTCTTAACTCCCCTACTGAATTATTGATCCAAATTGTGATTTCATGAAATGTCTCATCTAATATTTACTACATATCAATAAAGATTATTATTTTCTTCCCTTGAGGAGTTTATGTTCCCAGGGAAGTACAACTAATTGATAGCCATAGTAAACATGGTCTTCTCAAATTTTTTTCCCACTTCTACTAATTAGTTTAAAAAAATGCCCCTGTATTTTAGTCTGCAAAGGAGAGCAAATGACTTTTTTTTAACAAACCAGTTAGACCTGATTATTTTATTCTCTTCATGCCTGATATTCATGGAGTTAGAAACAGGGAATATTTTAAATAATAATCCTAATCTTAAAAAGAAAAAAGTAAAGAGAAAAGTCTCTTCATTTTATGTCTCAATTATCTTGCCTTTCTTTAGTTTCTAATTAGTTAAGCAGACCCCTGTTAATAAATTATCTTAGAACCTAGCCATCATTTGTATTAGATTTCCCTTAAAAGATAGATATATATAATGATTGGTCTTTAAAATATATTTAAAACATTGAAAATTCCAAAGAAATATTCCAATAGAAAGAGAATAGAAATATTCCAATAGAATAGAAAATGTTCCAACAAAACGTTAAATAAAAAATGGATTACAAACATGTATATTGTGATCCCAGTTTTAATTTTTAAAAATATGCTAAGAATGGAAAGATATACATTAAAATGTTGTGTCACTTTCTCTAATTACGGGTTTTTCCATTGTTTTTCTTTTTGTTTTTTGAATTTTCAACAAAGAACTTATATTACTTTTATATAATCAAAGAAAATATTTATATTAACATCACTTTATTTTAGATAACAAAAGAATACATAACCTATTATAAAGATATTTTTATAAAAGTATGATATTGCAAAATAATAAAATATATCAATCTGATTTCTAAGAAAATAAAGTCTGAAGATTTCAACTTTCTCAAAAGGTAGAGAAATTGTTTCCCTGTACAAGCACTCACTCTACTGGTGACAGAGAGAATGTACTTATATTCTGCCATTTCTGAAGTAATTGCATTATTTTCTACAAACACTAGAAGGCAGGGTTTTCACTATAAAACAATTGTACCAATTATCACTATTATATGCCTTTCTGGGTCTGTGGTTTCTGCTAATATGTGATCAACTATCACTGTATTTATTATATGTCTTTTTTAGACTGTACTTCTATTAAGCATATGATCATTTTAAATTACAGTCTGACTCCCATGAGATATTTAATAGCTGATTTATCATATATAAAATTAACTTATCTCTACTTACATACTGAAAGGAATTCAAATATATATGTACACACAATGTACATATTTCAAAACTGCATTTTTTGGATTGTATTAACAAATATGTAAGTCTCTGATCTGACACCATCTCATATTAAATTTGAATGACTAATAAAGACGTTGAAAACTGAGGCCCATCTGGTTCTAGTCTAATAAAAAACGCAAAGATAATTTTTAAGAAATTAGTTAAATACCCTCAGAATTCCAGATCCTTAAGAGAACAGAAATGCTTTTCTCTAACTCCAAAAGCTTCTAACATATGAGTCTCAGGAATTCTGGTAGTAGTGGAAGAGAAGCTGAGAGGGAAAATGACATTCCAGGAAGAGAGAACAGCAAGAGTAAAGCCATGGCATCTCAAAAGTTCGTAGCTTATTTGGGGGATGTCAGAATAATCTGATATGTCGCTACAGGAGAGGGTACATTGGAGAAATAGCTGAAGATAAAGTTGGAAAAGTAGAGTAAGGTCACTTGGGGAAGGACTGTTAGGCTATATTTGGGAGTCAGACTTTATTTTGAAGGCAATGGGAAAGCTGCTGAAGACTTTTAAACCAGGGAGAGCTGTGACTAAGATCTGTTTTTAGAAAGGTTATAGTATACAGGACAAATGAGAAGAGTGAAAGCTTGTAGTAGGGGACTTCAAGGAGTGAAGTACCCTAGCCAAGATCTTAAATAGAGCAAAAACACTGTGGGTGCTAAGACAAAGTATTCCAATAACACCTCAAAAGGCAAGAATGACTAGACTTGGCGAAGGGCTATAAATACAGTGAAAAAGGGTTTCAAGCCTTGATAAGTGAGTGGATACTTATGTCTTTAAGACAAATTGAAGCTTTAACAATTCTAAGTGCCAGGTGCTTTCTGAACCCAGGTTGCAAAATCTACTTAATACCTGGAAATGTACGACTAGAATTCAGGGGAGAAGTGAGACATAAATAAGTAAAAGAAAAAAAATAAAATTAAGGTTTTTTGTGACTTATGAAAGTAGTCTCATTATGTCATCTATATTAGACTCATACCCCCTATTAAAGTAACTAATTGATGTCAATGAGCAGCAATAGAATATAAATTTGAACTGAGAGCAAAATTAACTTAGCAAAATTAACTTTCCAACTGAATGGTACCCATGTAAACTATGGGATGGTACTGCACCGTTAGGTATAATTTAGTCAATTTAGATTATTAATTAATCATTATCCACTCAAAATACACATAAAAAAGGTATTGGCAAGTATGTGATTTATGTTACATTTACAGATAGGGATTTATTAAGATGTTTAAAATACACTTATGCATTTCATTTGAAGTGATTACACTTATTTACAGAGTCCCTCAAATAGATTTTATCTCCACGAGTTGTCCATGGGGTGGGCTGGAACTGGTAGTAACAACAACAGTAACAACTATAATACTCTTGATAACATACATATCATTAACAGAATTTATTTTCTACTCTTCATTCTCTCCCCCCACTCCTTCCACCCTTAGTTTGTAGAATAAACTAGAGGCCTTAGATGCTTTTATTTGGCAATTTATAAAACCTGAGTCTTCCCAATATAAATAAACTAGATTAGAATGCTGATTACTGAATTTTATGAAACTCTTTGAAACAGAAAATATAGACCAAAGAAATTTAATGTTTCACTATGAAACGCATCTAATCTGGTCTAGACATATAAACTGGGTGCCATAAATGCTTGCTAATTATTACACAAAGTTTAAATCTGAGGAAAAGTTCAATCCAATTATTGAGCTGTTATAAGTCTGACTATCTATGCATGAATCTTATAAAACTTTCATACTGCTAACATTAATTAGGCCTTCATATACTGTTTTAAATGAAATTCCATCCCAAAAGGACAAATAGCCATCAAAGTTTCTTACTTATTAGATTATTCCTTGAATTAATTTTTTTAGACCAGCACTGAATTATCTACATACAGAGTTTAAAATATTCTTCTCCACTTATCTAAAGGCTGAGCCAAGCTGAAAACTTTGAGTCATTTGTATTTTATAGATTAAAGACTGGGGCCTCAACATATTATCTCACAAGCAAGCAGCCTCTTGCTTCTATTTTAGTAGGTTTCAGCAGAATGGGTTGGGAAAAAACAAAAGAAGAAACAGGAATACTTACTTAAACCTGGCAGGTGAAAGAGGAGTAGGAGGAAACATTCCTGGTTCAAAAGAATCAAAATAAGTCACTGTCCAAGAAAAGCTGCAGCAGGAAAATCCGGCAGTTAGGGATATTATAAGTAGAGTCCAGAATCCTTAATGGGACAAGAAAGGGGAAAACTTGAATTATTAACACCAAAGCAATTTAAATTAACCCAGTAGATCATGTTCAGAAGATCACACGTATTTCTGATCTTCTAAATTATATGTAAGTGATAGAATCCGGCAGTTAGGGATATTATAAGTAGAGTCCAGAATCCTTAATGGGAAAAGAAAGGGGAAAACTTGAATTATTAACACCAAAGCAATTTAAATTAACCCAGTAGATCATGTTCAGAAGATCACATGTATTTCTGATCTTCTAAATTATATGTAAGTGATAAGAGATATGAGCTTAATAGAAGCTCTCCCATGTGGAAGTGTAAAATATTAAAGCACAACTAGAAGTCACATCATTGAATATTTTAATTCAATTATAATTTACTATGTGGAAAAGAGTACAAATTCAACTTAAAAATGTAACTTTTAGCTTCAGTTTTATAAAATTCAACTGTGGAAAAAATGGCAAAACACTTCACTGTTAAAATGTCTTGACCTTTTTCATTTAACTTTGTGATCATAGCTTGCTGCCTTTTATTACTTAGTACTAAGCAATCCCTTTCCATACCATGCACTTTTGACATATGAATCAATTTTAGAGTGTCTACTCTTTACAGCTTTCCTATAAACATTACAAACCAATTCTGATTATTTAACCTTGCTCAGTATATGAACAAAAGTTAATGTCCAATTTATAAATGAGTTGGGATCCTAGATTTTATTTTCAGTCACACTGGAGCTGCATTTTGTAAGGGATATCAAGTCAAAAGCACAGTACTACAGGAGCTGCGAGAGAAAAGGGTTGGAATAATGTGGGGAATAAACAAAGTGACAATAGAGGGAACAATTTAATTTGAAGGATTTTAGATACACACTCAAACTGCCTCCTTAAGACAGTTTACTAAGCCACTACTACTGATAAGTGTGTGTGTCCCAGGCCTCAGTAGTACACAGAGGAAGGAAGGTTGAGAAGACTACAGTAGAGAATGGCTTATGAATTACCAGATTTCCTGGCTGCACAAAATGCACAACCAAAGATAGCTTTATTTTAGGAAGAAGCAGGAAAGAAATATGTGCAATGGACCGTCTAAGCCATTTGAAGCTCAGTAACAGACTGAGCTGCTAAAAGATAAACTCAGAGAATGAAGTATTAAAAAACAAAACCAAACAAAAAACTATAGCAAAGTATTTCTGAAAGATGAACCTAAATTTTTCTCCTGATAGTCCCCCTTCCCTTACCCCCTTTTAAAAAGATAATGGACTTTGTGTTCACTGCCCCAGAAGAAGGATGTGGCAAAGAAAGGAGAAGCAGCCCAGTACCTCTTTGGTTTTTATGTTGCAAAATAATTAAGGGAACTAGTAGGATAGATAGAAGCAGGAGGAGGGTAGATAAAGAGAAAACGTCCTAAATAGATAGCAAGGATAATCAATTGACTGGAGTGTAGAAAAAAACGTTTGTGTAGAACAGGGAGAGAAAGTGAGGGTTTTATCTACAGGTGAGAAAGATTCCCCCATTTTGAAGAGTGTTGTGTGTGTGTTTGCACTTGTGTGTGTATATGGGGAGTCCGTAGTGCTGCTGGGGCTTCCTGGTGGAGCCATCAAGCCACACAACACCAGAGAGGAATTGGAGCGGTGTACAGTATCCTGGCAGATGGACCCAGAGCCAAGCTTGCAGATGCCTCTAAGATGGGGCATAGAAACAGCAGATGGTCATGTGCCTGGAAGGTGCTACACCTGAAAGGCCATTCTGACCAGAATGCAAAATGTTTCAGCAGTAACTCATTTGAGCAAATGTCTTGAGGACTAGATTGCACTCCTATCCCAATATCCTTGCACAGACTCTAGAACCTTGACCAACCTGTGACTGAGTAGAGAGAACCTTAGTAAAGACTGAGGTGCAACCTTCCTGCCAACCCAGAGACTATATGTTTGGGGACTGCTGTGGAATGATGGAAACTTCTCAGTATCTAAAAAAGTGAGAAAGACACAAAATATCCCAAAATAACAAAATGTGAGGCTCCCTAAAGCGCATCAAGCTTTTTCACATAGGTGCTTTAACAGAACACCTGCCAAATTTAGTACAAAAATATTCTTGAGTTTTCAGAAATGACTACTATTCCATGATCTAAGTGCTTGCCTTACTTTGGACATTTTAGTTATTTTATATTCATTTTGAATTAATCAACAGTTACATCCCTGATAAAACTCAGGTCACAAGGACAGGGCTAAAAAAGTACATTGCAATATTGTGGTCTAGAAGTGCTTATGCTTCTGAAATTACTCAATTCATGTATGAACAAGCAGAAGAGCCACAGAAGTTGGCAATTTGCAACTAAATTTTTAACGAGGCCCTACCTTCAGAATCCTGAAGCTAAAAATTTGATAACTTATGTTTTGTAAACCCATTTTACCAAGAGTTAACATAATTTTTAAAAGGTACCTAAAAATGAAGTTAGTCTTCCTTCCCCAATTTACCAACTCCATTCCTGAAAGCAATCATTTAAGAGTTTATTGTTCATCTTTTGTAAATTTATAGGTAATGTAGATAGTCATGTACAAGAATGGGGCCAGTTATATACAAGAAATGTATACTATGTATATATTTTCTCAGTTTATTTTATGCAAATGAGATTCTCAGCAGAAAAATTGTCCTGAACTTTTTCACACAACAATTTTGGAGACCTTTCATATCACTACACATAGCCACAATTCCATTGCATATTTTTAAATTAATTAATTAATTAATTATGGCTGTGTTGGGTCTTTGTTGCTGCGTGCAGGTTTTCTCTAGTTGCGGCGAGCAGGGGCTGCTCTTCATTGCAGTGCACAGGCTTCTCATTGCGGTGGCTTCTCTTTGTTGTGGAGCACAGGATCTAGGCACGCGGGCTTCAGTAGTTGTGGCACGGGGGCTCAGTAGTTGTGGTTCGTGGGCTCTAGAGTGCAGGCTCAGTAGTTGTGGCGCATGGGCTTCACTGCTCCGCGGCATGTGGGATCTTCCTGGACCAGGGCTCGAACCTGTGTCCCCTGCACTGGCAGGTGGATTCTTAACCACTGTGCCACCAGGGAAGTCCCCATTGAATATTTTTATTATTCCACTTTTTCACTATTAAAAACAATGCTGCAAGTAACATTCTTGTACTTAACTATAGTTACACAAGGATATCTGTAACAAATTTCTGAAGGAAGAACTGCTGTGTCAAAGGACATAGGTCTTTTAAATAAATACACACATCCTTCCTTCTTCTCTACAGTTCAGTTTTCATCAGTTGAGGATATGATGGGAATTTATCTCTTCCATCCTCTTGGACTCAATATTTTCACCTAAAGCAAACATAAGAGTAGGTGGGAGGGACTTCCCTGGTGGCGCAGTGGTTAAGAATCCGCCTGCCAATGCAGGGACACAGGTTCGAGCCCTGGTGCAGGAAGATCCTATATGCTGCGGAGCAACTAAGCCCATGTGCCACAACTATTGAGCCTGCGCTCTACAGCCCACGAGCCACAACTACTGAAGCCCACGCACCTATAGCCCACGCTCCGCAACAAGAGAAGCCACCGCAATGAGAAGCCCGCGCACCACAACAAAGAGTAGTCCCCGCTCGCTGCAACTAGAGAAAGCCCATGTGCAGCAAGGAAGACCCAATGCAGCCAAAAATAAATGAATAAATAAATTTATTTTTTAAAAAAAGGGTACGTGGGTAACTCCTATTCTAATCCCTTTACTGGAGTTGTATATTCACTTATCTAATTGGGGAGATCATTTTTCAAAATACATGGTTTTTGTTTCAAAGTGTAGTTACTTTTCTAAAAATATGGTAGCAGCTTTATGTATTTCTATAAAAGCTTCTAGCAAAGAAAGATTATGATATGTTCTAAATATTTTAATGTTATTTAGCAGTTTCAGGCTTACAGGGATGAGATGACTTTTAGAAGTTTTATGAAGTCAGAGATGTGGAAGGTGGTCAGCACATGTTACATGTAAGCAGAAAAAAACAGAAAAACAAAACCCTCCCATATTCCCATACTGGGAAAGGTTTCTTATTAAAACAATGTTAAACAATCAATTACACATTCTTCATAAGATGTATTCCTGCCATAAATAAACAATGGGGTGAAATGTGACAGCACATTGCTAATTTCAAGGACTGTTTTACAGTTTGACATTTGAAATGTTTAAACAAAGTAGTATACTATGAAATACAATGCAGTAATAAAAAAGAATGAGGTAGATCTATATATACTGATACAGAATGAACTTCAAGATACTTTAATAAAGCTACAGCATATGCATGATTCCAACTGTTTTTTCTACAACACCGACAAAACCACATATTTTAAATTATCATATATATTCATATTTCTATATACCATATATAGAAAAAGACCTGAAAATATCCACAAGTATACTGTATACTTGTATATCGTGTACAAGTAGATTAGTGGTAACCTTTGCTTTAACTGTCGGAATTTTTTTTGTAGTGAGACTATATTATAACTTACATAACTAACTTATGAAATTAAAAATGAAAATTAAATAGGTCATTTTATGAGTTGTAAAAGCTATAACCAGCTGGCTACTAATAAGTTTCGATGTACTCATGCATAAAACTAATCAACAATTTTTAAAAATTTTATCTAAGCAAATTTTTGCAACTTTATCAGAAAGCTAGACAGACTTGGATCTTCAAACTTATGATTTCCAAGTACAGGAGCAGAGGAAAGAGGTCTTCCTCCCCTACCAGTGCCCCCTGAACACACAGTTGGCATACAGCAGCTACATTGACAAAGGTCTCCACCCAACTGCCTGTCCACCTGCCACTCAGCTTATAGCAATTCCACCCCCCTTCCTACTAAAAAGGGTAAACAGTAGAAGGGGACATTCTGACTGGACCTGGTGAAACTTGAAAACTAAGTAACATCTGTAGTTTCCAACCATGTTAAATCATCATATTCACATGGGAAACTTTAAAGAAAACTTTTTTATTACAGACAATTTCAAACATACACAAAAGTAGAAAGAAGAATACAATGAAACTCCATATACCCATCACTCACCTTGCAACAATTAACTCATGGCAAATCTTGTTAAACCTGTATTTTCCCCTGAAGCTTGTAATCTTCAGTATACTAGGAAAAATAGTTACCACTATCATCTTGTTCCAACATACATTTTCCCTTATTTTTTTTAAATAAATAAATAAATTTATTTAAAAAAAGACAATTGTATCATAAGTAGTCATTTATTAAATGTCAAATCAGTCATGCAGAATAGACATCAAGTACTATTCAAAAAAGGGCAAGAAAACTGGGGTTTCAACTCATCAGGAAATTCTTCACGACTAAGCATGGTTTAAGAAAAAGTATAGAATCTGCATCAGACTCTGGGGCCAGAATTCCAACTCTGACATTTACTCCCTCCATGAATTTGGGTGAGTACTTCAACTTCTCCAAGCCTCCTTTTGCCTACCTGTAGAATGGGAATAATGATGCCTACTTCGAAAGGTAAGTAGAAAGGATTAAATGAGGTTATGTATGTAAAGTATCTGGGAGAATACCTGGTTCATGGCAGATGTTCAACAAAGGGTAGCTGTTATTGGTATAAAGGAAGAATAACTTCAGCTGGCCTTTGAAGGATGGCAGGGGTGGGGGAGGGAAGGTAGGCACAGCATGACCAAGGCCTGGAGGTGGAAATATCTATGTTGGGTTTTGCAGTAAATAGTTCAGTGAGTCTGGCAAAGAGGGTGAGAGTGGGAGGCATGATCAGCAAAGTGGGCACATTTAAGAGGGTGCAGCCTTGAATGCATGGCTAAGGAGGCTAGCATTTATTCTTTTTTTTAAAATTAATTAATTAATTAATTTGGCTGTGTTGGGTCTTTGTTGCTGCACGCGGGCTTTCTCTAGTTGCAGCGACCGGGGGCTACTCTTCATTGCGGTGTGCGGGCTTCTCTTGTTGCAGAGCACGGGCTCTAGGCGTGCGGGCTTCAGTAGTTGCAGCGCATGGACTCAGTAGTTGTGGCTTGCGGGCTCTAGAGCACAGGCTCAGTAGTTGTGGTGCACAGGCTTAGTTGCTCCGCGGCATGTGGGATCTTCCTGGACCAGGGCTCGAACCCCTGTCCCCTGCATTGGCAGGCAGATTCTTAACCACTGTGCCGCCAGGGAAGTCCCCTAGCATTTATTCTTGTTGGCTAAGAAGACAATGAACGTGGAGCAGTCCTAGACACAACCTAGGTTAGAACCGAGTGCAGACAAGCCCAGCAAGAGCTACAGTCCTCACTGCTCTAAAGAGCTGTGTTTTGCACCAGGTGCTTCTCACACTGCTCTATGCCTCAGCTGAGGTGAACTGATGTGGCCTTGGACTGGAGAGCAGCCTGTTCAGTAAGCTGTGACTTATGCTTTAAAAACCTGTTAGCAAAACTAGCTGTGCTAATCCAGATTCTTCTTTCCGGAACAAGAACAAGATAGTAGCTGCTAGAGCTGAGCAGAAATGTCTTGAGGCAGACCTGGGGCTGCGGTGTCTGCTTGGGACCATAGGTACCCTGAGGCTAGGAGGATGCCGGGTGATAAGAGAGCGAGGAACCTGACATGGATGGATGGTTGGTCAAAACACACAAAGGACCTGCCAAAGGTAGATCCTAGCAGGAGCAGTCCTCGCACCCCTGGCCTCTGCAGCGTCCTCCAGCGTCGTGCCCATCCCGGGGACCTTCTCCTGGCCACTGGCCACCCGCGGCAAGCCTCGTCGGGGCATGCTGCGTAGAGACGTGTCCTCCGACGTGCAGTGCAAGGCGCTGGATAAGATGTTCCAGAAGCAGAAGTACATCAACAAGCCTGACCGCAAGAAGCTGGCGGCCAAGCTGGGCTTGAAAGACTCACGGGTGAGGGCAGTCTCCCCAAAGCCCCTCCCCCCACGCATCGTACAGATGGGAAGGTTCTCTGAAACCACTTAGGTCCCACTGAACAGACGGGGTGGGGTAAGGTCTAGAGAGGGAGTAAGTGCACGAGCCAGCTTCGTGGAGGCTTCTCGCTATCTATTTTCCCTTATTTTTAATCATTTAATTAACAATTTACAAAAGAATAAAAAGCCTGAAAAAAACTGTTAGAAATTTTAATAGATATAGTAAACCCAAATTTTTATTCTGAGGTTCCCTGATTTAAAAACAAACAAACACACTATAAATGGGCATTTCCTCTAAGTGCAAATAACTGCTTACTAACTTCATGCATGTATCTGGAACATAACCATCCTGTAAATACTGATTTTAGACTTCAGATACATCTCTAATGGGTTATAGCTTATTATTAGTTTTGCTTTTTCTTTATGCACTTGCATCATCAAAACACAATGCTTGAAGGAATTTTTAAAATCTTTCATGGCTTACAAGACATGGAAGACAACCATCTTTGCTCCATAATTTGTAAAACATTTTCACTTTTAGACTTATTAACAATTTGAATGCTCAATCCAATGATTTTTTTTCCATTCCTTTCCAGTCACCTGCCATTAGCATTTCTCCACTTACAAACAGTATCAAATAAATTAGCGTGCACAGATTCATAAAAGATAAAGACTGTTATACATTCTTTTAGCAAAAGGGGATGGTTCGTGTTTTTGTCTGATGTCCTTTCTGTTGAATGACTAACTGGATGAGAATACTATAGTTTTCTGAAAAGAATCAGATAGTAAATTATCTTCAGCTTCGCCTGCCATCAGGTTTCTTTCACAACTACTCAACTCTGCTGTTGTAGCATGAAAGCAGCCATAGTCAATATATAAAACAAGAGGCAAGGCTATGCTACGATAAAACTTAATGTACAAAAACAGGTAGCAGATCAGACTTGGCCCAGGGGCCACAGTTTGCTGACCTCTGCTCTGGAGGATTCCATCATGTTATTCTTTTTAGCATAGTTGAGAATAATTGATGAGTAATATTAAATGATTCCTAAAATAATGAAATAGCAAAATGTTTCCAGATACAGGAAAATAAGTTCATTAAAATCTTATATCTTAGGTTTATAAAAGGGGCCAATACACCAATATGGTAATTTCAAGATCAAATATGCTTTATTCTATAGAAAAAAATATAACTCAATTTTCTCTTTATTCTCTGGAAGGTCCCCTAAGAAAGAGTAAATGATATGAAATGACAATTCTTACAAATAGAACTGCTCAAGAAAATTTAAAAATGAAGACTGGGTCCAATGGACCCTGATGGCATACTGAGCATGCAGCCCATTAAGTGACTTTAACTTTGATTCAGGAGATAAGGATAGGGTCTGAAATTTTATAAATGCAAAAAAAGAAAATCTTCAGGGTTTTTTTTGTTTGTTTGTTTGTTGTTGTTGATACACCTGGGGGATGGGAACTACTGGACCAGTAGTTCTTGTAAACTAGCAGCATCAGCATAACCTAGAAACTTAGTAGGAATGCAAATTTCTGGGCTCTACCCCATACCTACTGAATCAGAAACTCTGGACCCGGTGAAGCCCAGTAAAATGAGTTTTAACAAGTTTTCCAGGTGATTCTGATGCTAGCTAAAGTCTGGCTTTGTTAGCCTCAGAAACATCCCTCCTGATCACCAAAGTTGGGCCAGGCAGTATCATACTAACAATAACAAACCAATTTCTTGAGATTTAGAGGTCCTAATGTCTGGTTCGCATTACTGCTTTTACGTGTCAAGAGGAGATTTGCAATGATTTCATGACTAATAATTTAGCTGCACGCTGATAATTCTTGCTAATAACCTGTACTGCTTTTGCCTTGCTACCATGCCTAAACTATCTCATGGTTTAGAAGGGAATATTTTATACTGATGGATGCAGGATAGTTGGGAATACCAGGTGAAACAACACGTTTTTGGCATACTGTAAAAGTTCAGCAGTGTTGTTAATTGTTGAACGTGTCATTCACACTTCCATAAACTTGTGCTTTCTTTTTAAACAAAGTTTTTCTCATTGGGAGTTATGGTCATTCATTATAAACAACAGAGATTAAAAAAAAAAAAACTAACTATAATTCCAAAACCCATTTTGGTTGTATCCTTCTAGTCTTTTGGGGCTTTTGTTTTTCTCTTCTTTTTTGCCTTGGTTCTTTTACTGATATGAGTAAGCAATATACACAATTTTACAAAGACTGTGCTGCAGAATAGGATAACATATTTGTAAATTTTTAAATTAAATATTAGAGTTACTCCACCCAGCTACAGATAGCACTGTATCATTTCCTTAATAGACTGCGGGCTCAAATTACAAGGTTCGTACATTCCCTAAAAAGCTCAAGTTCATGGTTTCAATCATTTTTCACTGCAAGGAAGAAACCGAGTGAGTTGCTCCCAACTTGTGCCTTTCTAAGAGGATGGGTCATTTCGCAACACACCCTTTCTCTTGGAAATTTTTACCATATTTCTAATGTTCTGTATCATGAAATTATGATGGTAAAGTCTCACTTATCACTCTGCAGAAGAAAAGTAATAAATCATCAACTCTTTAAATGAGCTGGCTTCATCTTTGACTGAACTCAGTATATGTCAGTCATCTCTTCTCTGTAAATGTGTAGAAGCCTGGAAACATCTCAGGCATAAAACAGGCAGTAAATGGGCAGCTAAAAAATGAGAATAGCCCTTGACACTGCAAGATGCTAGGAATCTGCTCCTAGCCACAAAAGGGACTTAAAGGTAACTATTAACCAGTAGGTGTCAAGAAATGACAGGCACCAAAGATCAAGTTTAAAAGCTTTTCAGACATTGAAAAAACTCCATCAAATCTGATTACAATTTCTGCATGACGCTATTTACAATGTTTATAAAAGTACTAGGCCTACATTTAACTTGATAACAATATTCTTAGATTAAGTACTTTCTGCTAAAGGCAATTCCTTCTATTTTTCTTATGTACTTATTTCAAGTTTGCCTCAAATAAAAGGTCATTTTATCATACTTTATATTGACTAGGAAAAAACGCAAAAATTGGAAATAGGACTGTGTGAAATGTGATAAAATTTGGGAAAATGTGACAGATACAAAAGCCAATGTGCAAAAAAGAAACAACTCAATGTCGTATATGATTAGTGCAATCCATTTGGCCGGAAAATAACTTCAAGGAGGAATGATAGGAATGTGATTTTAACTAAATAATCAGAAGTTTTATTTTATTAATCTCCATGAAAAACAGGCTTACAATAGTGGATGGTTTGCAGGATAATTATAAAAGGAAAGCCCTAAGAACTCTGCAGTGTGACTCTAATGCCACCCAGGGAAGATTTGGGGAGATGAGTTCCAAAATCAGCTGACAGTATTAATCACACCTCCCTGGCTGGACTACCTCACTAGTGAAGATGAACACTGTGACAGCCTAATTCTGTTAGCCATTAGGATCAATTAACTCCCCAAAGGCACTGATACAATGCTCATCACGAACCCTTTTTTAAAAACTATAAACAGGGCTTTCCATGAATATTTCTTTCAGAGAAACAAGGATGACAAGAGAATAGCAGTGTCTCAGCTCCTTAGTTTCTTAACAGGCATTTAGGCTTATATATTGTTAGCCTGTTAGCTTATATACTGTTAGCCTGTTAGCCTGTTAGTCCTTAGTCAACTCTCAAGAACTTTTAACTACTTTTGAATACATTTTTAAAAACTGCGATTCTGGCCCTGCAAAAGTATTTCTCAAACTGTGGTTTATCAGAACTTGTAAAAAAATGAGGATTCTTAGGTCCTACCCTGGGGCTGAAACAAAGTCTAGAGATGATTTTTAAAAGAAAGTCTGGTGATTCTTACACATACCAAAATGAGAATCACCGCTATAATCTGCTTTTACTGAGCTATGCCAACCTTGGACTAGGATTAAACTGCAATAAAAAATATTTGTCATGTGCAAAATTTTTATCAGTCTGTCTAGAAAGAAAACTGTTTCATGGAGAGTAGTTACTGGGCTCACATTATTTGTTTCTAAAAACCAACCCACTTTCAAACGAGAATTGAGGCAGTATGCGTTAAAATTTAAACATTAGTCACTGAAATATAAAGATAACAACATGTATAGACTACTAATTATGATCAAAAAAAGGTAATACACAATCAACATTACATTTAGCTGTGAGGTTCCTAGTAAACAAGACAAAATAAATACAATGAAATACAACAGTAAAAAAAAAAACAGTATCATCTGATAAAAGGCTGCATTCTGATTTTTCTGAATGGATGACTTCAACAACAATGTTTATTACAGATTCTGGATTCATGTGAAAACTTTTACATCAATTGTAAAAACGTAAGGATACAATTTTATAGGCATTTCCTCAGCTGTAAGTTGGTAATCTTGCCAACTATTAAATAGCAAGTTAGAATTCATGTCTAGTTCTTAAGATTCAGTTTCTACTGCAGCAAGAGTTGACAGATTAATAAATGCTATGAAAAGCCTTAAAATCTTGGTTGTTTTTTAGAGATGAAACAGTTTAACAACACACACTGACAAAATGGGTAACTAAAAAGTACGTGTTTTCTCATGCAAGAAGTTGAGACAAGCATAGACAAGTTTTCATGGGACATCTAGCAAACTAAGTTGTTTGTAATTTGAAGATAAAGGTTCCCCTTCTGCAAAATCAGGTGAACTATACCTTGTATCACCATGAGGACCTTAGCCTTGAGGAGGCAGTTTAAATAGGTTAGGTAAGATTGGAGGAGGGAGTAACATGCGGCTTAGGATCTCAACCATTTCCCACCCCCCCCCACCCCAATTCAGAGTGGTCAGCCAAAGAAATTACAGCAAACAGGAGCAAAATATGCCAGACAGGTCAAGTTCTGAAGTCTTCATAATCATTTCGGCGCAGAGAGAAAAAAAGATAAACAACTGAATTTTTCACTACAAACCTGTAAACTGCAGCATTCTACAGACATACTACAGAAACTCAGGTTGACTCTCTCCTAGTCATGATTAACCTGTGTAAATATGCCCAATGCTTTTCATATTTTTTGAAAAACCAAGTTGCTTATAAGGGGATCTGAACTTAAAACTTCTCATGAGGTCGGCTTAAGATGTTATCTTTGTTAAGTTTGTGAGGTAAGGTTTTTTTGTTTGTTTTTAATTCCTGGGAAGAAGTGTAGAGAGACTTTTCCAAAAGGTAACTAAGAAACGTTAAGTATTCTCTGAGTCTTTGTTACATACAGTTGTATTCAGAATGTATTCCTAGTATGTCTGGTATACACACGGAGATACCCCCATACACATGTAAAAAGAAAATCTAACAAAAGTTACCACACACAAATGCAAATGAAAAAGAGTGAAACAAAATTGCACAGGGAATATATTAAGTATTTAACCAAAATTCTGTATAGTTTAAGCATAATCTAGAAAAACAAAAGTGAGCTCAAAAATCAAATCAAGTGACAATAAAGTCCATACCTAACAGTCCAGTGTGTACATCATCTTCGTTCTTCAAATTTTCAGCATGTAACTCTGTAAGTACAAAAAGGGCTTGGGTAAAAAAGACGATTTTATAATTTGAAGAGTAGCTCAAAGGCCAGAAAGGCATTGTGGAGTTGTGGAAAGTGCTCTGGAGCCCGAAACAACTGGGTTCAAATTCTGATTCCACTTACTAGCTAAGTGACCTTCAGTAAGCAAATAAGATGTCTTTATGAGTCAACTGCCATGTATATAAAATGGGAATCTTTATTCCCTGGACATTTTATGTAATGCGAATTACTAGGTTTTGAGTTCAGCTCCTTTCTCCACCCTCCAAAATAAGCACAGCTCAATGTGTTCTGCAATGTACTTCAACTTAACCAGGTTTTGTGACTTTATGAACAAAGGCAATCTCTCAGAGCAAAAGAGAATTAAACTACCTACAAGACAAAACTCTGAGTTGCTTTGAAAAAATGGGGGAGGGAAGTGATAGAGGAATGAAACATTGGCACCCAAATATTTAACATTGACAATTTACACCCAATATCATTGTATGAAGAGGTAAAACTCTCACATTAACTTGCCAATCTGTCTTGTGCATGAAAATCAAGCATGGTAAAGTGTTAGATGCCATCTACAGCCCACTAGGGGCTTGGAAGCAATGAGGAAAAATAAAAACTGGAATTAAATAGATTTAACTCTACTTAGTGAAGTAAAATACTCGAGTGGCAATGTGTTGGGTGCTTTTCATACAACAGACTAAGGTATTTTTTCTTGTTTAGCCAAAGTCACACACCACTGAGAAGTGAAACTTAAACTGAGGTCTCTTTCCACTGCAACATAAAATATCCAACCACATAATACATCTGTATAAGCACTGGAAAACATTGCAAGGCACATCTCTTTCTATTCCAACCTGGCCAATATTTCAACTTAAGACACGGAAAATAACACCATTAATCAGAGAGAGAACCTACTATCTTGCTCCTACAACAGAACTTCACCACTACACTGGGTTGCAAACCTAATTCAAAACCCAAGAGTGTCTATTTTACCTATGCAAGTAGAAATTTGGGTTGTGCGATGGAAATCTTTGTCCTTCAGCAATTCAACGTGTACAGAGGAATCGGTGGATTGTACATCTTTAACCATTTGTGGATTAAACTCTTTGAACGTATATAGCCTAATAATTACACTTTGCACCGTCTTCCTTTAATGACGGTTGTTTTGCATTTTGCTTGATTTTGCCAATATTTTACCGCAAGTGTTCACCGACTTTAAGATATTTTTTCAAGACTACCCACTTATCAAAACCCTTTCTTAAAATGGGTCTCCTGATCACGGACCAAGGTCCTCTACCGTTAAGAAAAGAGAAGACAAGGGAGAAGATCAAAGAAAGGTGCGGACGAGGACTCTGGATGAAAGCGGCTACCAGCCTGCCGGCCTTTGATGGAGCGAGGGAGACGAAGGGGAGAGCCACGTCCAGACTCAACTAAAGTAAACTCTGGACACACTTCAAGGCCCGGGCTTCATTCCGTACCTTTTACGATCAGGTAGGTGATGGCGAGAAGGAAGGCGAGGAGGATGGCAAACAGCAGCGAACAGAGAACTGAAAGGACCTGGACCGGCCACCGCCGGGCTTGGACTCTGCCGCCCGCATCCGCCGAGAAAATGCCATTGCGTTTATCGGGCAGGGCGGGAGACCCGTCCCCATCTGGCCGGAGTAGCGAGTCCTTTCTAGGTTCCGACGACGCCCTAGCCGAGAACTCCGCCCGCAGGTCACGGGCCACTCGGTTGCATCCCTCCTCCTCGTCGACTTCACCCTCACCCCAGCTGTCTCCCTGAGTGAAAGCGGAAAACGCCGGTTGAGCAAACGGGACAGCAGTGTTCAGACGGCGGCGAGAAAGGGCTGAGCGCCTCCCGCTCTCCACGAACGACATGGCGGGAAAAACAGTCAGGTCCGCAGAGGTCAAGCGTCGCCCACCTGCCCCGCCCCGCGGTCGCAGCAGCCAATCAGCGGCCAGGCCCTCCACGGCCTCCACCACCTGGCCCCGGCGCGCAGGGGTGCACAAGGGTGCGTGGCTAGGCGAGGAAAGTGCCGTGGGGCCCGAGGAAAGGCTGGGCGCCCCCGGACCAGAGCATGACCCTCAAGTAGTATGAAGGAAGGCGCGCAGTGAAGTGCGCGGGGAGAGACAAGCCGAGGCCCAACGTAGCCGAGTGTCCTCTCCCTGCAGTGCTTAGTCCGGGCCAGCGATCTCCGCCACCGCCGCGTCACCTCCATGGAAGCTCGCGCCCAGGGAGCCCCAAAGCCGCACCTCCCCGACGCTCGGTCCTAGCGCCCGCCCATGCCCCTCTAATACACGTTCCCGAACCTATTCGCTTTCTCCCTTCTTCCCCTCTACGCCTGCACTCGCCCCGGCTTCCCTCATTAACGGCAGCTCAGCTTCCCGCGCCCTCGCCTCCCTTAACTGCCCTTTCCTCCTTCCCTGTCGCATTGTTCTCCCCGCCCCTACCACAACTTCCCTCCACACCGCTCGGCACGCCTCCTACCCCCACCCCGGCGCGCGATCGCCAGCTGGTGCGTACTGAGCTCGAACCCGCTCCTCACGACCCCTCCTCTCGCCTTCCCCGCCCCCTTCCTCCACCTTGAGCCCCACGCGCGCGCATCCGGCCCCGGCCACCGCTAACGCTAGAAGCTGCTTACTCCACCCCCACCCCACCCTACCCAACCCCTGGCGGCCTCAGGTTTGTGGGGCGTACGTGACTCGGGCGGGGGGTGAAGGTGGCAGGCCCCCACTGCCCCACCCCCTAGGGGGTGAGGCTGTCTAAGTTCGGGAAGCTGGGACTCAGTTGTCTTCCCTTCCCCGGGGGAAGTTGGTGGAGTTTTCCCGGCAGAGGAGTCGGCGCAGAAACTTCCTCCGTCCCCCTATTCCCCCCTCCATGCAGGCGACGCCGAGTGAGGCTGAGGCTGGGGGCGAATCGCCGAAGAGCTGCGTGTCGGCAGCGCAGTCTGATTGGACAGCGGGGAAGCCTGTCAGCTTATTGGCCCCGCTGATCCCGCCCCGTAGCGCAGGGCAGCCTTTAACCTTTAGCCCCAGTGGGCGCCAGCCACTCAGATCGCTTCTTGTTGGTATGTGTAGCGGCAGTGGCCGCCGGCGGAGCAGTCTGAGTCCGACGATGAGGCCGGGGACGGGAGCCGAGCGTGGAGGCCTCATGGTGAGTGAAATGGAGAGCCATCCTCCCTCGCGGGGTCCCGGGGACGGGGAGCGGAGATTGTCCGGCTCAAGCCTCTGCTCCAGCTCTTGGGTCTCTGCTGACGGCTTCCTGAGGAGACGGCCCTCGGTAAGGGATCGGTGGGGCAGGGGGAAAGCGGCACAATGAAAAACGGAGTCAGAGACAGGAAGCTTTCTCCAGAAGGAGGAGAAGATGAGAGTGGACGAAGGAAGAGCTCGAGATGGTGGGATATGTTCCGAGGGAGAGAACTGGGAGAGCGGGGATGCACAAAGGAAGGGAAGTGGGATCGTGGAAGTTCCCAGTGGGTTTGGCCTAGGCAGATGCGCGGTGGAGGTGCTGGGCCCTAGGCGGGGTGAGCGTTTTGGAGAGGTAGGCCCGATTAAGCAGGCGGGGGGAAGGCGGAGACTTGATTCGGTAGACTTTAACAGAGGCTGCCAGAATTTCTTCACTAGTAGTAGTGTTGTCTGCAGCGGGGGGACAGCTGGGAGAATTGGCAGGAGATAATTTCCTGCTTTTAAGACCTGTAACAATGGACACACAGGTAAAGAAAGTACTTGTCTTATAAAAGCGCGTTAAGATGGATGAATTAGTTGTTTGCATTTAGTGTCCGTGAGTGACAGACCTCATTCTTTGGGTTTTTTGTTTTGTTTTGTTTTTTGCAGGAGTAATTTTAGCTGTGTTAGAGATTCTCTTAGGAAATAATATGTTTGCTTGTTAGGAGGGAAGTGTCCCCGGGTACCCATACTGTTTGTTTTATGTAAGACCAGCCCTCATCTGAGTTAATTGGGTAAATTCAGCGTTTTAAAGCTTAAAATCATCTTAGAAATGAATTTAAGAATAAATGAAGTTATGAAATAAAAATAGTTGACTATCTGATATCTGTGTGAAGTAGGACAAAGTTGTGGTTTTCACCATAACAGTTAAGTTGGCATTCACATGCATTTCCTCCCAGTTTAGCAAGCCAGTTGGTAACTGATTAAATCAGCATGCTTTAAAAAAAACCCTAAGAATTAGGTGTCCAGTGATGATTTTAATTTTTTCCATTTTGTTCTGGAATTTGGTCAGGTGCAAGCTCATAAATACTGGTGTTGTACGTTTTATTTAAGACAAGAAAGTATAAACTAATTCAGTAATTGAATCACACACATTAGCCAGATATTAGGTCATGCATATAACTGATTTGTAGAAATCAGATTTTTGAGAAGCATTTATTGGTACTTGCTAATTTTTAAATTGTTCCTCTTTTTCAGATGGGGCACCCTGGCATGCATTATGCCCCAATGGGAATGCATCCTATGGGTCAGAGAGCGAATATGCCTCCTGTACCTCATGGAATGATGCCGCAAATGATGCCCCCAATGGGAGGACCACCAATGGGACAAGTAAGAATGTTTTGTTTTGTATTTCTTTTACTTTTGCCTGTGGTATTCTTGTGTCAAAGAATTTCAAAATCTGGGTCAATACTTACAGCTGTTTAAATTTCAGTTTATTCCAGAATAATGTTTTTAAGTGAAATGTTGTATAATCATGACAGTAACCAAATTTTGACTGCAATGAAAAATCTGTATAAGAGATTTACTTTCTACAGCAACAAAATTGAGTTGTTTTTGTTTTGTTTTTTTAAATTTAAAAGTAGCAAAGTACATGTAGGCTTTTTAGTTTAATGATTTTCCCCCCAAGTATGTCAATTGAAGTAAATATGCTATGTCAATATAATTTTTGTTGGTGGACCTTGTACATGCATAGAATCTGAAAACAGCAGTTGTTTAGGCCTTTGGCTTAGGATTAATTTTATTCCTGAAAAAGCTTCCTGGTGTGTGTGTGTGTGTGTGTGTGTGTGCGCGTGCGTGCGTGCGTGTGCGTGTGCAGTGGGGGTGGAGGTGGGAAGGTTCTACTCTGATTTGGTTCTTCATAGGACGGTGCCAAATAGGTAGTTTATTTTCCACTTATACTATTTTGGGTTTTTTTGTTTTTTTAAATGATTATTGCTTCTGCACTTCTGCTTTTGAGCTGTCCCTTCCATCTCCAACATAAATTGTAAACATTTTGTGGGAGTGATTTGGACCAAAAGGTTTTAATGCTGACTCAACGAATTCAATAGAACTTAATTTCTAGAAAAGCATCCAAGAAAGGTAACAGGTTCAGTTACCGTAAATAATTTTATGCCCCCTGTTAGGTTCTATAATACACATATCCTTTGGTGGCTGGGTTCTTTCCATTTAGTGTTTCAATAAATCATCAAGTATTTAGGCTAACAAAATATTTTGGAAAGCCAGTCAATTAGATATGATCTTTCTGCCAGCTGGGGGCATCATTTGGTTTGGTAATCATTTAAGCCTTGGTTTGAGTTATTGGTGAAATTGTAGTGGAGAAAGGAGCTCGCTCTGTGTGTATGTTTGTTTGTTTTTTTTCTTAAGAATAGAAGGGCTTAATGTCAAGTGGTTTTTTTCTTTTTTATTTAAGGTATTTAAGAGTATAGCCCTTAATTTTGTATAAAAAGTTTTATTCAAAGGCACCAGGCCCAAAGGATTCTGCCTGTAGGAGTTCTTTAAATAAAAGAACTATTTATTCTGTTACTCTAGGATAACACAAGTTTTAAAACTCCCTAGGTGATGGAGAAACAACTCTGATTCCTCTTCTGTTTCTTTCCATCTCTAAGCAGCAAGGAGCTCTTCTTGTTTTCTCAGTAGAGCTGCTCTAACTAGATAATGAGCTTTAAAAAATATTTATTCTTTAAATGCTCTGGTTCTTATTTAAAATTAGTTTCTTTCCACAGAAAGATAAAATAAAACAATTTGCTACTGCCAGATGCTTCTCTCTTTTCTGGGGCCTTCTGTTTCCATTGGGCCAATCAAGGTAAGTTTTGCAAGGGATTGACCTGCTTACCCTTGCTGTGTTGGTGCTGTTGCACTACCAAAACCAAGATACCAGCTAGTCATTTTGAGTAAAATGCAGATTTTATTTTTTAAGTACTCATGTATCTCATTGACATAAGCTGGTCACAGTTTGCTTTATGGCCCTTTCTCTTTAGCTCTGTAGTGACCATCTTCTTAGTAAGGTTATTTGCTACCTGGTACACATCCATTCAAATACTCTGAATTTTACCTTGTGGTTTTCTTCTGCTTCTTTCCTAGACCAGTATATGCCATGTGCCTTTAAGCGTACCTGACTATTTAGATGTTTAGAAGTCTCTCTGTTGGCTCCTGTTAGGATAACGATTGAATGACTTAAGAACCCAGCTCTGAGGAACTCAAGAGAATCCCCATTTTTTTTTCCCTTAGATTATTCCTTTTTTTCCTCTTGATATCTATCAAATATGGGGCCCAAGTCTTGGTAAAACAAATTCTTGTTTTAGCTTTGATAACAGAGTGGGAGGGCATGGATAATATAAACAGTCATGTATTCAGAAATCTAATTTAAAGCCCTATGAACAACTACCTTAAAATAAAAGTTGATAATTCGCAAACTTGATCCTTTTTTCTGCATCATGTCTTCTGTCTACCCGCCCTCAGAAGTATAAGTGAGCAGTAAGTGGTCAGAAGATAATGAGAAGAAGCAGGGTACCTATATAGCTCACTACAGTGACACAGAGTTGGTAGGGTTCTGTCATCCAATTTTAAAAAGTTAATTCACAAAATCTTTAGACTTTGCAACTGAAGGTTATGGAACCTTCATGTATATTGCCTAGTTCACATTAAGATCTCATTTTGGGACCAGCTGAGGACTAAAATTGGTGGCAGTCTTACTTGCTACATGATTGTGGTCTTTGGGATGTTACTGAACATGACATGAAATTTTAAAACTTGTTTGTAAAATAATATGCAGACTGGACATAACAGTCTACAGAAGCCAGAGTTTGTACTTTTTGAAATGCAGCAAATGATTTAGATTAGAGGAGTAGCATGTTTTGTTTTAGTTCAGGAGATAACCTAGAATGCCTTTTTAGAATTTAGGATGAATCTATTAGTAGTAATAGATATTTGGAAATTATCATATAGGTCTTAATAATACTCTTTCAAGTTTATCCTGTAGGTTAAACTTGCCTTTCTTATTGTACATTAACTTCAGATGGGAAAGTTGTGCTTCTACTTTTACAGAGTTATAGGATCTTACAGTTGGAAGGGACCTTACAAGTTTATAAATGTTAATGATAAAATAATTTTCCTGCTTGGTGGCAGTAGAGATTTGTATTAAGATATAATTATGTATGAAGCTGTCTTCTTTCTCTATGTGTATTGTAAATAATGTTTTGCTTTAAAATATTTTCACGTCTCATTCTTTTGTTGTCTTTTCTACAACATAAACCATCCTTTTCACAGGCAATTTGGCCTTCACTTAAGCCCAAGAGTCTTCCTGCCTGACTTTTTTTTCTTTCTTTAATTCTTATTTTTCCTCTTCTTTTAATGAGAAGAGTAGAGTAAAAGAATTAAGGTCTCTTTCAGCTCTAACAACCTATGATTCAATTTAGATCATTTGATAAGGATAGGTGATATGTATAAGATTTTATGGGTTGATGTGCAAGTAGAAACGGGAAATTCTTTTAGTAATGCCTCCCTAATTCTAATTATTCAGTATATTTTTCTTGTTGCCTTTGTTCAATAAACTGATAAATGAATAATTCCTCTTTAAAAATAGTCGGATTTTCATGTTCTCGTACTGAGTAAGGCAGGTTTTTATAGACCTTATTTCTATTCCTGCTGCTATCTGAGCTTAAGTCATTACACTCTCATGCCTAGGATACTCTTTACAACTTTTGAGCTGGTTTTCTTGCTTCAAGCTTGTCCCCCAAAAAACTCTTTTTAGATTTCAATGAGTTATCTCCTTGCCCTAGAACTTCCACTGTTTTTCTGTGCCTATAGCATAATGTCTACGTTCCACAATTTAACTTTCAATTATCTCCCATAGTATATAATTCAGAGCACGATTCTGAGCTGCATGTCTTCACATTCCCTAATATGAATGCGGGCTGGTCTTTTCATGGTATTTTGAGTAACTTTATTAGTTCATGACCAAGCTTGTGCTGTTTTTCTTGCTCTGCTGCCCCCCAGCTCTCTACTACCATGAACTTTCCCTTATTTACCTAAATTCTGCCATTTCAAGTCCTGCCTTCTCCAAGAGGTCCTCAGCAATAAATTTTCCCAGCATATACCTCCCCTTCAGATTATTAAAATAAAATCCTATGTAATCCGCCCATAACTCTTACTATTTCACTTATTTTAGCACTTGTTTTGTTTTATTATGGTTTATTTGCTTTGCCTTTCCAACAATTGTAAGCTCTTAGGGGGCAGGGGCTATGTTCTGAACTTTTAAGAAGTCTATAGGTGCTGAGCACAGTTCTTGGCACATCATGGGTGCTCAGTAAATTACTTGTTGAATGAATGAATCAAACGCAGATACTCTTTCCTACAATATAAGCCAGAAAGTTAGTCAGTGTTACATGTGACTTTTCAGCGGTTAGTTATGACTTTACACTGTTACCACTTATTCTTGTTTTTAGGGTCTGCCTCTACTGTTGATTTTTCATTTGACAAAAATGGAAGATAAATAAGATGAAATAAGTAATTTTTGTTTGGTGAATAAAACTAAAGAACTTACTTCCATTTACTTTAAATTACAGGCAAATGTATTTCTGTCTGTATGACTTCATTGGTGATCATCTCTTTAAGTTTTACCAGATTTTTCCATACCCTAGGGAGAAATGATGATTTGGAATATAGGCCTTCCAGAGAAATCCAATATATTGATTGGTATCTTAGATTTATCTGACTAATTTGATAAATTGATAATGCTGTTGTTGCTTTTGAGTTATCCTCACTTTTGGGTGTTATAGGATCCTTGCCATTGAATTGGACATTAGCCAGTGAAAAAGAGATTTTTTTGTTTAGGTTATCTGCTCGTAGATTGTTGAATCTAGGTAACTTTATGCATTTATATTACCTAGGTGAGTGCATTTTAAAACATAGATTGACCCATACCTAATGTGTTGGTATAACTTTTGGGCTGTGTATATGGTTAGATTTTGATAGGTTTTAGTTTCATTATCTTTAGATAGCAACTCATTTAAATATGAACTCATCTATTCAAAAACTTCAGCTAGAGTAGTATTTCTGAGTATATTGGGATTACTTGGAGAGATGTAAAAAGACCATGTCACTTTGGAAGAATGAACTGTACCCCTCCACCCCTTTGAGATTTGCAGGGTGCAGTATTTTCTAAAGATGCTAAGAGGTCTTGCAGAAGCCTTTTAAAACTTTTTACTTAGTATTTTTCGGTTTTAGTTGGCCATCTTCCCCTCCCCCACTTCCACAGTCTCCCTTACCCCCCTGTTATCTGTTTATTTTGCTTTGTCTAGCACATTGCATAGAATTAACATTGCCTATAATTAACATTTTGCGAGAAAAGCTGAATTGGGGCCACTTACCCATTTAGTCTGCTCTTAAGGAGAAAAGGGCAATGTGGAAATAAGTTAGTATTAACAAACATAAAAGTAGCAGCTCATAGAGTTGTAGGAGTGCAACAAATGTATTCATTAATGGTGGAATCAGAAAGGAAAGAAAAAAGAAGGGACTTCCCTGGCAGTCCAGTGGTTAAGACACCACTCAGGGGGCACGGGTTCCATCCCTGGTTGCGGAACTAAGATCCTGCATGCCTTGCAGCCTGGTCAAAAAAAAAAAAGAAAGAAAGAAAAGATCTCAATGGGTTAACCTGTTGGTTTTTATTGGGTTTGTCAGAAATGTTGATGACATGACTTCCAGTCATTATCAAGTGGTATATCAGTAGATAGTACACATTTGGCATCTACTTATATCCATAGCTATGTACTAGAGTTTTTGTTTGTTTTTTTACCTAGAGAAATAATTGGCCTAAGTTGTGAAGGTTTGTAAGGTGGAAGGAGTAGATATACACTGTCTCATTTAAAGTTGTCATTAGTCTTTCATTCTTATTTCCTATTTCCATATCTTCATATTTCCATTGTCAGGTCAATTTAGCCAGTAGACATTGCCCATTTTCGTCAATAGACATTTAAGCTTCTTCTTGACTGTGTATTAGTACAAAGATGAACGCTGTATATATACCATGCACTCAGGGAACTTACAGGTATCACTCAGATGCTTGGCCACACTTTTCTCATCTTTTAACTGCTGATTTGACTGTCACGATACTTGTAGACATTTGAATATTTAGTGGAGATGAATCTTTTATATTTGTTTTCTTTTTCTCCCTAGTCAAGTCATCATGTTTCTGCTACTTATTAAAAGAAGTTAAGTATAGTTAGCGGTTACTAAAGATGTGGTATTTTGCATGACAGGCTTGAAAGAAAATCTCCTTCTATCTGCTTCTTTCTTACTTGGGGCACTACACTCAAAGTGGAAATCTGAATCTTCTCCAAATCTGAGTGTTGCTGTTAGCCATGTCTCTTAAAGGACTAAACATGCCAGCAAGTGAGAACTGAGTTGAAATATAGTTTGCTTTATCTTAGGCTTTCATTTTTTTTTTTTTTTTTAAACAAAATTTTCATCTCATTTATCTTAGACTTTTTTTTTTTAACAAAATTCTCAAATCTTATTTATTAGCTCCTGATCTGTTTGGGTTAAGACTTTTTAAATTACCTTTTGATTAATGAATGAGCATTAAGTTTCTGTTTGAGAACGTGGGCTTGGTATACTTTCTTTGGTCATTGGGTATCAAGAAAGTTGTTAATTCTCTGAAAGATGATTTTTTTTTAGTAGTTTTAAGATCATTACATATTTATGATCATATATTTGTTGAATATAATAGAAAATTACCCTCTCTTTCCTTATACAGAAACAAGGACTAGTCATAAAGTTGTCTACTACAAGTGTTTGAGTCTCTGCTATGTCTATGTAACTGTCTTCTGTACGAGTAATACTTACATAAACATGCTCTTTGTCCTAAAGGTGCCCACAATTGAGAAGGAGCTAAAAATTTTCATATGGACAAATATTTAATGATTTAGCTAGATATAATACTGAATCTAGTTTAAAGGAATTGGGGAAGAAGATAGTAATAGTCTTGTGTCCCTCTGTACTTGTGTTCTAGAGGGCTCATGACCAAAAGGAGGTTTAGATGATTTTTAGAGTACGTTTTATAAAATCTTTAATTCTATGTGACTTGAGACACCAAAATTTGTGTGTGTATCCCCAGTATGTTTAGAGCTTTTTAAAAATCAAATGATACAATTCATTTTTATTCAGCTCCTTTTCTAAGTTTTTGTGTCACATATCAACACCCAGTGATTTTCTTTTTATATTTTCTGTACCCTCATTTAAGAAGTTTTGGGTTTAGCAAGAGACAGTGGACTAAATAATTTGAACTATTTACTTGCCTTTTTTTCGCATAGTTTTGTTTTTTAGGGTTTCAGGGAATAGAACTGTGATACCTAATCTGTGTTAGAGTTATAATTTTATCATCATGTTTGTATATAACTGATTCATATACCCTATTGAATTTGATCCTCCTCACTGAAAAGTGGATTGGCTAGATAGATGTCCAGTTTATAGATAGGAATAGGAAGGCCTAGAGAGTTGAGTGAATTGTAAAGCGACATTGAAGAGCCAGCACTAAATGTGATCCTTAATCTGGGATTGACTTCTCACTACGTGTGTTGATTCCTACTGAAGGTGATGGTTTTACAGTATTTACTAGATGCCTTTAAAGAACCAAAGTGCCTAACTAACAGATAGCTAGGGAATAGACGAGAGAAGGGGCAACATGAGAGATACTTTCATTACATGAGTTGAAAGAGAGCAGTGGTAATAAAACAGCTTTCATTTATTGAGCGCTGTTCTAAGTGCCTGTGTGTATTCATGTATTATTCCATTTAATCCCTACAACAGTCCTATCAGATGAGTACTATTATTCCCCATGTTGCAGGTGAGGAAATTGGGGGTTAAGTAAAGTTGCCCAAGATCACATAACTGGTGAGTGGCCAACTGGGGTAGGAATTCTGGCAGTCTGATTCCAGAATATACTCAATAGCTGTACTAGGCTGCTTCCCTGTATAGCAGTATGAGATTATGCCATGTTACACCTCCTTAGAATTTGAAGGAATAGTGTATACTTCAGTGAATTCTAAAGTCTCCAGGTTGAGAGAATTTAGCAAACTAAATAATTTTGAATACTGGCAGTTGACTTATTAAATGGTAAGGTTCTACTCCCTGTGGGAGCAGTTTGTGCAAATATTGTCTATTTTTTATCTAATGTTTCTTATATAAGAAAATGACATGTTTTGAGTTTATATATAACTGTAGATGAAGAGGAAGTAAGGTTAAATGATTGTCCCAAAATTCAGCCACTTTGGGTTGTTAAGGACATGCTTTAAACAGGTATTTCCATTTATTTCCAATTGAATGAATATTTAGTTACATTCAAAGATGTAGTTTTTGCATTTATTCAAAACTTAATTTTTTGCATTCATTTATGTATTTGTTTATAAGGTAAGTTAGTGATGTAGGGAATAGTTGTTTTTAAATACTGTGCTTAATGTTAATAGCCTCTGTAGAGTATATTTGTGGAATTGACTTTAGCACATTTAAAAGGAACCAAGTATAAAGGCAAGAATCAAACTTTTTAGGTAATCAATTTGTAGCTACAGGTTGGCAGCAAGAGTGATTTTTAAAAATCAACCAAATTCAAGAGTTAATATTTAGACAAAAGGTAGGTTAGATTGTGTGATTTCTTTCCAGCAGGAAAAACTTCAGGAAATAATTATGAAGAAAAGAACTTCTGAGGTGCCCCCATGAAGATGTACACTTTTGTTTTCATATCCTAATAAAATTGGGCTGATTTACATTTTGTATAACTAATTTGCTGTAGCACTGATAGGATTGCTTTTATTACTGTACCTTTTTTTATAATTCAAATATCTAGAGTGATCAATGAATCATGCTTGTTTTTATCTAACATTAGACATTTTCTAAACTGGGATGCTAAGAATGACTGAGCGGATTGTGTGGTGCTCCCTAGTTTGTTTTTTGTTTTTTGTTTTTTTTATAATAACCCTTTTTTCCCCCTACCCTTAGACTGCCCTTCCCGTCTTCCCTCTCCCCACCGGTAACCACTAGTTTTTGTTTTGTTTTAATTAATTAATTTATTTATTTATTTATTTTGGCTGTGTTGGGTCTTCGTTTCTGTGCGAGGGCTTTCTCTAGTTGCGGCAAGCGGGGGCCACTCTTCATCGCGGTGCGCGGGCCTCTCACTATCGCGGCCTCTCTTGTTGCGGAGCACAGGCTCCAGATGCGCAGGCTCAGTAATTGTAGCTCACGGGCCTAGTTGCTCTGCGGCATGTGGGATCTTCCCAGACCAGGGCTCGAACCCGTGTCCCCTGCATTGGCAGGCAGATTCTCAACTACTGTGCCACCAGGGAAGCCCTGCTTCCTAGTTTTTACTCATTTTTAATTTTCTTCAAATGGGTGATTCTTAGAATTTTCAAGAGATTCTTCTTGATTTAACTTTTATCATTAAAGGAAGAGAAATAGAAACATATCACACAAATCGTTGGCCACTTTGAATAAAGCGTATCAAGTTTTATATCTGAGTTACTTTTTAAAGGTGCCAAAGTGTCCATTAAATTTAGATGTTTAATATTTTAAGCAATTTAGCTTACATCTCACATATATGTCTTTCACCCTTAACCATTCTTTCTCTGTCTCCTAACAACTGAAATGCTTAATTACAGCACTTAATATATTTGCCAAAGTAGCTTAAATGGAAATTTATGAAGCTCTACAAGGTTATTGTAATTTTATAACATGCTTCACAATAAGCTTAGTATGAGCTACCACTTTGTAGCTTTAAGAATGATCTGGCTTGTGGAATTTGTTGTGGCATTACTGTAGCAACTATGTTAAGAATTTGTCCCTGTAACCATTTTGAACCAACATCCTGTTTTCATTGAATTTAAGATGTCATCATTGATGAGACACTCCATTATATTAGGTGCCCTGCGTGAGAAAAAACAAATGAGAAGTCTACGAATAAAGCTGGGATGCCAAAGGGCTATTCCCTCCGTGTGAAGCAAGAAGTAAATCTGCTATGGAAAAAAGGACAGCAAAGTAACTTGAATGTCTCAACTTTGTTTATTGGGCAAAAGGAGGGAAAAATCACTTCTGAGGATTTAAACCACACGCCAATTCTCTCATAAGCTTGCAGCCTATATTCCCATTATCAGTGTGGTGTTAAAACAAGTAAATAAATAACTTAGAAATTTTTAATGGTCTCAGGTTGATGGTGCTGCCAAGTGACTGGCTGAAGTCAACACAAATCCTCTGAAAGAATTCAGCTTCAGTCAGATGGGTTGACACATGCATCTCCATATTAGGTGTATCCTAGAATTAATGAAAAATGGAAATCATAACATTTCCACAAAATAGATTCCTCAGGCTTTGGGAAACAGGCCAAGTTCTTGTAATAGCTTTTCATAAAAACATAGTATTTTGCGTATTTATATTTTTGTTCTTTGGTTTCATGTTAATAACATCACAGTTTTGCTTTAGAATTATCTATTTACTTTTAGAATATTCGGTTGTACATAATTTAAGAATCTTGCCAATTTTCGTCAGGTTAAACAAGCTTAACTAGTTGTTACCCCTCAGAATTTACAGAGATACAGAGGGAGAATTTAGCTTTTTATTTGACATTAAATCTCATTATATAACCGATACCATGAGTTCTAGTCTAAAGGCAAATTTTTGAGATGTTTTAAAATTTGAAGTGTGGGAAGAAGAACAATTGAGAGAACTTTGTCAAATTCTGTTCTTTAATGATTTTCAAATATTGTTTGCTGTGTCATTGCCTGGTCTAGTAAACATTTGTTATATGTAAGTTCTTTTGTGCTTTGGTTTTGGGTGGGCTTTGATCACTGTGTGTCTTATGAAGTAGAGTACTTTAATTTGAAATTACATTTATTTGTACAGTCATTTGTACTGCTATCGTGTGGAAATGCTCTGTTGCATGATGGAGATTTTTACCCCCTTTTTAAATGTTTTTAATTCTTTTTTTAAGATTTAGCAGAGAATTCTTTTAATTTACATGTTTAGTTTTAAAGACATCATTCCAGAAAGTTTGAAAAGTAGAATGAAAAATAAATAACCCATATTCCATCTCCCTAATGTAACTATTATCATTTTTGGTAAATTTTATTCCAAATTTTATTGTATGTACATCTGTGTTTAAAAATTTTAATCGTAGTGTACACACAATTCTGATTATGACTTTTTTCTCTTAACATGGAGTCAGAAGCATTTTTCATGTTGCCACAAAGTCTTTGTAGCCATAGTTTTGATATTTGCTTAATGTGGAATTTCTTTTTATTTTTTTCTTTTAATTGGAGTATAGTTGATTTACAATATTGTGTTAGTTTCAGGTGTACAGCAAAGTGATTCGGTTATACATATATATGTGTGTATCTATATTCTTTTTTTGGATTCTTTCTCATAGTTTATTACAAGATACTGAATATAGTTCCCTGTGCTATACAGTAAATCCTTATTGTTTATCTATTTTATGTATGGTAGAGTGCATCTGTTAATCCCATACTGCCAGTTTATCCCTCCCCCCACAGTCTTTAATTCTTATGAGAAAATACTTTGATTCATTTTTCTCTTAAGTTTTCAAATTTCAGGTTCTCCATTTAGATTAGAAGTCTAGGTTTTGGACATGTTATTAGCTTTTGATTTTATATGCAGACCATTTTAATAGCAGGCCATTTCTCTCTGTTGCCCACCATGCTTCTCCCCATAATTACTTAGTTCTTAAAAGAATTCAAACATATTTGCTATTAGCCTAAAGCAGAATTGTGAGGGTGTATCTGTTGAGGGGAGAAGGGGAAAAAGCCTAGTTCTCATTCTGTTAGTTTGAGTTGTAGAGGCTTGTCACTGCTTTGTTTTCAAATTCTGTCCTTTGTTTTTTTAAACTTATTTGACCTGTATTTCAGATTCTAGTCACACTTCTAGTCAAGTTCTTGTTCAGTGATGTTTAAACAGTTTATTGAATGTTTTGTGGAACAAAAAGGCTTTTTTGTTTTTTTCATCCATTAGTACCATACTACTTCATTTTAATGATAATTTAGCCTGGTTTTGCTTCATGAGTTGACTTTCACAAGTAATAAACGTCAGTGTTCAAGTGTTTTCTACCTTTAGTAGGCTTTATATATTCCTGTTGACCAATATGCTTATTTCTTTTTTGTTGTTCCTATTTCTCAGATTGTTCATTTAATTTAAAACTGTTGAATAACTGGTTACCTTGTTCCAGTACCTATGATTGTTTTGTATAATTTTATCTCCCTTCATGTTTTCCTTAAATTCGTTCATATTAAGATTAAAGTTATGATGTGAGATTATACTAATATATGTGAACATTGCGTCAGAATCCTTTGGAAATTTATGTTAATCTTCATGATTTTTATTCATACTAAGTAGTGAAGATTGATTCATAGATTTGGATAACAGTTATTGGTAGATGAGTTTAAGCCCCCAAATTAATATATTCTTTCCTCAGATATGCATGTGTGTATGTGCTTTATTAAGTTTTTCTTTATAAGAAAGAGCATAGATGATTTGAGTTAGAAAAGTCTGTTTTTTATGTATTTGTTTAAAGTCACTGAATTATAAGTACCTTTGAGCTAGAAGTTTTAAAAAGACCAGATGGCTATGAAAATTATTTAATCAGATATTAAAAATCAAAGGTGAGAAACGCTGAAAAATTTTTTTTGCCTTGCTCCCAAGAAGAGAGAAAAACATGGGTGTTGAGTTAAAATTAAAAGGAAATTAATATTCTTAAATTTTAAGTTACAAATAACATAATAGTCTAAACTTTTAAATGTATTTGTTAAAATAATTATGACAATACATATAAATAATGACATAAGTATTAAAGTAGATCATTAAAAAAAATACTTCATTCATTCAACAAGCACTTACTAAGCATACTATTCATGTAGTATAGTATTCACTGGGTTTTAATCCTAAGTTGTACATATTAGTTTTAATAACCAGATAGATTCTTAAAATCCTATTAGGTGCTTTGGTCTTATATAGTAATCTTTTTTTACTTTTGTTCTAGATGCCTGGAATGATGTCTTCAGTAATGCCTGGAATGATGATGTCTCATATGTCTCAGGCTTCCATGCAGCCTGCCTTACCGGTAATCTTGTGAAAGTAACTGTTTTCTGTGATGTTTTGATTTCTTTTGTCTATGAGATAACATATGTATTTTGTAGGCAATGATGTTAGCTTTTTAAGCGCCTCCCAAGTATTACACGATGGGAATTACATGGACTTTTATTTTTAGTTTCTTGAATCCAGGCATTTACATTTTTTCCTATATTTATATTATAATTGTTGTACATCCTTAGTTATTAAATTAATTCTACATTAAACAAGTCTAGAATTCTAAAAAGCATAATTTGTTAGCCAGAAGCATTTTATTGCTCTTGTAGCATTCTAATCTTAAAGAGCAGACATTTGCTTTACCGTATACTAATTAAAAATTGATAGAGGGCTTCCCTGGTGGCGCAGTGGTTAAGAATCTGCCTGCTAATGCAGGGGACACGGGTTCGAGCCCTGCTCTGGGAAGATCCCACATGCCGCGGAGCAGCTGGGCCCGTGCGCCACAACTACTGAGCCTGGGCTGTAGAGCCCGTGAGCCACAACTACTGAGCCCACGTGCCACGGCTGCTGAGGCCCACGCGCCTAGAGCCCGTGCTCCACGGCAGGAGAAGCCACCGCAATGAGAAGCCCGTGCGACACAACGAAGAGTAGGCCCTGCTCGCCGCAACTAGAGAAAGCCAGCGTGCAGCAACAAAAGACCCAACTCAGCCAAAAATAAATAAATAGATAAATAAATAAAATTTAAAAAAAAATTGATAGAATGTGATTTAATACTAGATCCTAAATTTAGAAATCAGAAGATTTCATTTGAAATCCACATTTCATGAGACTTCAGCTGTGGCACATTACTTAGAAAATCTTTGATTACTCTTATCACCCTTATTGGGTGGTATAGCAATATAGAAATCATTATGATATTGAAATTAGCATGACTTATTTATTAGTTAGTTATAATGAACAGATGTGGCATACTCCACTGGGGTAGGTTTGCAGTGTCGTATCCAAAACTCCTAGGGCCAGATACATTTCAAAATTTTTTTTATATTATAAAGTAATACATTGCATATATACATTGCATATAGTATATAATAATTATGTAAAAATTTCCCACGGGATCTTGGGCCGTGCACTTTAATTTCTAACACAATATTTCTAAAGCAGAACTTAAAGATACTCATTCTCATGTGGGATAAATAAGACTGTAAACAGTTCATGTCATTCAGGATAGGTTTTGCCACTGATGAGTTTTGGTGCCAAACTTAAAAAAAAACAAAAAAACAGCTTGTTTTTCAGAGGTTTTTGGATCTTAGAATTGTGGGTAAAGGGTTGTGGATCTTTATATAACTGATAATTATATAAATAGAGCACTTAAGATTAAAGTGCTTCAGTAGGCCCAGATTACTGCAATTTTTATTTTTATTTTTTATTTTTTTTACAATTTATAACAAGCTCAGGGAACTGAGATCACTAAAACTTAACCAAGAATCTTTGAGTCAGCAGCTAGAGAATTGATACATAGAGGGGACTGATTGACTATGCTTTAAGAGAATCGTATATAAAATACGGTTTAAGCAAGGTGAATGTTACTAATTTCATTTTTATTTTTACAGCCAGGAGTAAATAATATGGATGTAGCAGCAGGTATGTATACCATTTATAGTGATATATATTAGACTTAATTTGGACAGTAGCAACCGTATTATAGTGAGGAATAAAACAGTGTCTCTTGGGCACTATAATCAGCTCCTGGTTTTTTATTTTTTTTTAAGCAATGGAAAATGGAAATCCATAAGAAATTATCATAATTTTAGATTAGGAGTTCTGAGACCAGATTTGGTCTTCAGATATACTTTGGCCCATGTGATGTTTTTAAATTTTATAATTAGTTGCTAACATTTAAAGTCTGCAGGCTTACATAAAGATTGAATTTATCATTCTATACAAAAATTGAATTTATCTTGAAAAGTTGGATGATCTGAACTTTTATTATTTACAATGGTCTTTCTCAACACAGTAGATACTAAAAGAATATTTGAATGGAAAATTCTGGTTGAGTCCATATTTGTACTCAGCAAACATTGTGGAATGGATAGCAACTCCATACATACTTCAGGTATCGAGCGTGTGCTCTCAGCCTTCTGGACTACTTCAGTCATTTTTCTGGTACCTGCTTGGTCCTTATAGTCATTGCAGTTTGTAAGCCCTGTGATAATATTTTTTTTTCAGCTGGTTACCAATAAGTGTTTATTATGACTAGTGTAACTTTAACATATAATAATGCTTCAGTTATACAAGAGTATGTAATGTTCCATGTAATTTAGTATTCCAGATGGTGAACTTTGTCCCATGATTATGCCAAAACATTTTTTCTTTTGAACATTATGGGTCGAAATATGTTTAAAATGCACTATGTGCTTTCCTGGAGGTTTATATGGGCCATAATTGATCTTTTTAAGATGTTTCACAGATTTCAGTATTTAAGCTGTAATGTTGTTCTGATATATCAATACCTTAGAATAGTATTTTAGCCTATTTAGATATTTAGAGGTGATTACTATTACCCTAAATAATCCTGGAAAATTACCTTAAAGTTTTTTTAGTTACTTTTAAATGCTTTGACTCTATTATTGATGTTCCATACTAGCTTTTTTTTTGATTGCTCTCAGTATATATGTACTTAGTTTTGTTTCCTTTTTACAGTCTCTTGTTTTTTTTTACATATAGTTTTAAGCTACTAGTTTCCTAAGTTAAAGATTATTCATATGAACTTTGTGACTAATAGGGATTTCCCCTTATGTCTTAAGATGGCTTTGATAGTAGTTTAGGACAGTACCATCTAATAGAACTTTCTGTAAGTGTAGAAATGTTCTGTAATCTGTAATGTTGTATACTGTAAACACAGCCACATGTAATTATTGTAATGATTGAAATGTGGCTAGTGCAAAGGAGGAACTGAATTTTAAAATTTTGTTTAATCTTAATTAATTTAGATGTTAGTTTAAACAGGGATATGTGGTGGCTAAAGGATTCTGTATTGTACAGCACATGTTTGGAACCTAGATAATTAAACTTGTTAGAAATCTAAAGCATAGAATCAGAGTTCTGACACATTACTGTACTTCAGCAGTATAGCAGAGAAACAGAAATTAGTTAAGATAAACACCTATTTAGCAAGAAAAGGAGAAACAAAAGGCAAGGGTGTGAATACTTCTCAGACAGCTCGCAAGTGAGTTTGCAGATTGAAAGTTCAAAGTGCCAACTTAATTCTGAAAGTGCTTTGCACTATCGATGTTTTTCTTGGGGGAAAGAGAGCAAATACATAGGTGATATGGGACAGTCTTAGGATATTTAGTGTGATGGGATGAGGAGGAAAAAATAGTATGAATATATATTTTAACACTGTTAACTCAAGGAGAGCATGATTTATCACATTGTAATACTGTTCCAAAAAATTTTTTTTTAGGTACAACATCCGGTGCAGTAAGTACCTTTAGAATATATTTATTTCATTATACTTCTTTAGCCTACTACGTTGATGCTTATTTCTGTTTTGAAGATTATCTACTAAGTTGAACCCTTTTCCTTTATTTTCTATGCCAAAGGTTGAAAATTTGTTTGAATGATTTATTTTAAAATCTAATTTTTGTGGGACTTAATCAGAGATATGGGAATCACCAAGGTTTTGTGTTTTTTTTTTTTAATTCCTTAAAGCTCAGTGAAGAGTTTATGTGTGTAATCTCATTTCATCAAAACAGTAGTCCTGAGAGGTAGCTGTTATTCTCATATGGTTGAGAAAATGCAGAAATCTGTGAATTAATTTTTAAGTATGTTAGTATTTTAAATTTGGGGTGAAAGACTTTTAATTGTGACCTGTATTTAAATATTTTAAACTTTTATCTTTTGCTTTAAAATTGAATGGTTATAAAATATCCATTTGGTATTCCATTATGAGTGTCTTTTTTTTGTTTTTGACTAATAATAGCTTCATGTTTTTCCTGCTTAGTTAAATAATATGGGCTCACTGGGAGGAAAATGAAGCAGACTTAAGTTAAAAAGAAGAAAGTAAATTACCCTAAGTTTTTCTACCAGGAGGGAACCACCATGATTAATATTTTGGTTGTGTCAGTTGTCTGTCAAACTATTTTTTTTTCTCACTTAATTGAAATATCTTTTTTGTCATATATTAAATTCTCACATATTCTGACATCCATTTCTGGGTTTTCTTTTCCACTCTATTTCTAATTCAATATTACACCTTTTTCTGATTAGAGTAGATTTAATATTTAATAAGACAAGTCTTTCATGGTTTCTCTTTTCATTATGTTCTTTGCTATTTTCAGATATTAGCATATGAATTTCCCTGTCCCCCACCAAAAGCAGTCTTTAAATACACACACAGACATGCTCAAAAGGCAAAAATTGTGTTTTTATCTGGGATTAATTTATTTCTTTCCATTTTAAGAGAACTGACATATTTATACTTTTCAAGTAAACTTTCCCATCCAAAAATATTGTGTATTTATTTGAAAACTTGCTGTTGTTTTATTCTTTTTTGGTTTTAGGTACACAAATTTCAGTTACTTGTGCTTTTCAGGCTTTGGTCATTATTATTGATCCATGGCGGTTCCCTCATTTTTTTTCCTTTATTCTTCCCTTTATTCTTTTTCCCTTTACTCCAGTCCACCCTCCCCAGTAGGTGCTTACTTCGATATATGTCCTAAGACACGTATATATTGGGAAAAGCTTATGAAATTTTTTTGTGTAGCTTTTTTTTGTGTGTTTTTTCTTTTTTTCTTGATCTTCATCCTTATTTTATAATTGGCATACAGTATTATTATTAGTATCAGGTGTATAATGCAGTGGTTCAGTATTTGTATACATTACAAAATGCTTACCAAAAATAAGTAGTTAACCCATCACCACACATAGTAACAAAATTTTGTGTGCATGTGTGTGAGGAGGACTTTACTCTTCAAAGATGTAATACAGTATCACCAACTATAGTCACCATGCTGTACATTTTATCCCTCATGACCTACTTATTTTATAGCTAAAAGTTTGTAGATTTTGACCCTCTTCACCCATTTCTCCCACACCCCCAAACCATCCTCCCCTATGGCAATCATCAGTCTGTTCTCTGTTTCTATGAACTTGGTTTTTTTGTTTCGTTTTTGAGAATCTACATGTAAGTGAGATCATACAATACTTGTCTTTCTCTCTCTGGCTTATTTCACTTAGCATAATGCCTTCAAGGTCCATCCGTGCTGTTGCAAATGGCAAGATTTCATTCATTCTTTTTTTATGGCTGAATAGTTTTCCTTGTGTGTATGTGCATTTTATATATATCTTCTTTATCTATTCATTCATCCATGTACACTTAGGTTATTTCCATATCTTAGCTATTAAAAATGATGCTTCAATGAACTTTTTATAGGAACTTACATACTGTTTTCCATAGTGGCTATACAATTTACATTCCCACCAACAGTGTAGGAGGGTTCCAATTTCTACACATCCTTGCCAACATTTGTTATTTCTTGGTTTTTTGATAATGGCCATCCTGACAAGTGTGAGGTGAAGTCTCATTATGGTTTTGATTTACGTTTCTCTGATGATCAGTGATGTTGAGTATCTTTTTATATACCTGTTGGCCATTTGTATGTCTTTTTTGCCCATTCTTTAATTGGATTATTTGTGGTATTTTGCTGTTGATTTGTAGGAGTTTCTTATATATTGTGGATATTAACCCCTTATCAGATATATGGTTTGCAAATATTTTCTTCCATTTCAGAGGTTATATTTTCACTCTGTTTACTGTGTGGAAGCTTTTCAGTTTGATGTAGTCCCACTTGCTTTCTATTCCTGAACATGAGGAACTAGTTCAGAATTACTTTAACTTCCTTTTAGACTCCCTTACAATGAGTGGTGGTTTAAGGATAGCAAAACATGGTTCTAACCAGAACTCTAATGAACATTCTGTGTAATTCAGGCTATGAATATGTACCTGGCAAGAGAAATTCCTGTGTATTTAATCTGTGGTCAAGCAGATCCAAGAGAGCCACTTCCCTAGGTTTCCTCTGCTGTCCTCGCCATTCTTTTTGCCTTCTGGAGTCAAAAATTCAGGTATTAGTTGCCTTGACATTTATTAGAAGAAATTGACTGTTTGGATCTCTCTAATCAGTCATTCTGACAGGCTTTCTAAACAGAAATAGCTTTTTCTGCATAGCACCTGCTGCCAGTGCTCTGCAGGTTGAGGTGCTTACTACAGGCCTACCTCAGTTATTGGCTCAGTTCCACACCACTGCAATAAAGTGAATGTCAGTCACGAATTTTTTGGTTTCCCAGTGCATATTAAAGTTATGTTTACACTACACTGTAGTCTATTAAGTGTGCAATAGCATTATGTCTAAAAAAGCAACGTATATACCTTAATTTAAAAATACTTTATTGTGAGAAAATGCTACCAACCATCTGAGCCTTTAGCGAGTCATAATCTAAAGATTACTGATTACAGATCACTATAACAAATATGATAATGAAGAAGTTTGAAATATTGTAACGGTAACCAAAACGTAGCACAGAGGCACAAAATGAGCAAATGCTGTTGGAAAAGTGGCGCTAATAGACTTGCTCCACAGAGTGTTTCCACAAACATTCAGTTTTTTTAAAAGGCAATAATCTGCGAAACACAGTAAAGCTAAGTGCAATAATACCATGTAAATGTGTAAAGTTGCCAGATTACAGCAAATTCAAGTTTTGCTTTTTGGAGATTTCTGGAATTTTTAAAATATTTTCAATCTGTGGTTGGTTGAATCCGCTGATATGGAGGGCCAACTGCTGTAGTTCGGTCTTCTTTTAAGTCTGTTTTATGATAGAGTTTTAAATGTTCTCCATTAAAGGCTTGTGCATTCTTCATTCTGTTAGATTACAGATACTGTATAAGATTTGGAGCCATTTTGAATTTGTTGTGCTTTATGTTATCATTTTTCTATGTGCTTATCCAGCAGGCTTGCTGAACTCTTGTTGCTTAGTGAGTTTTCTGTGTAATACTACTACCCTCAAATGACAGTTTTGGCTCCTTCTCTTCTGGTCCTCATATTTGTGTCTACTATTATTGTTTCAGGCAGAACCTCTAGTGCTGTGGTGAGTGGTAGCAGTGGTAAACTGACATCTTGTCTTCTTTCCTCTCCTAAAGGGAATAAGTTTAAAATCTCTCCATTAAATATGATGTTTACTATAGTTTTTTGGTATGCAATCTGTGTTAAGTTGAAGCTTTCTTCTATTCCCGGTTTGCTAATAGTATTCAATATGTACTTATTTTTTAAATTCTTCAATGTTTTTTTCCATGTCAACTAAGATGATCATATGATATTTCTTTTCTACTCTGTTAATGTGAAAGTACGTGGATAAGTTTTCTGACATTGCCATCTTTACATCACTAACATGAACCCTAGTTATTCATTATGTGTATTTAGCGGTATGTATATGTGCATACACGTGTGTTTAATTTCTTCTGAATTTAGTTTGCTAGTATCTTTTCTAGGTTGCTTGTTTCTGGAGAATAATCTCTCTTTTCTGGTCCTTAGAACAACTTAATAAATAACTTATTTCTTAATGCTTGATAGAACACAACTAAAAACTGACCGGACCTAACACTTTTTGTTTTTAATTAAAGTATAGTTGCTGTATAATAATATATAAGTTACAGGTGTGCAATATAGTGATTTACAATTTTTAAAATTTATACTCCATTTATAGTTTTTGTAAAATATTGGCTATATTCCCCATATTGTACAATATATCTTTGTAGTATATTTTATACGAAACAGTTTGTACCTCTTAATCCCCTACACCTGTATTGACCTGCACCCTTTCCCTCTCCCCGTTGGTAACCACCAGTTTGTTCTCTGTATCTGTGAGTCTTCTTCTTCTTTGTTATATTCACTAGTTGTATTTTTTAGATTCCACACGTAAGTGATATCATACAGTATTTGTCTTTCTCTGTCTTTCTTGATTACTTACTCTCTTGCTCTTTTTCTAGCATCTTGAGTCCTTAGCTCACTGGTTTTCAGACATCCTTAACTGTGCTGCTTAAGTTTTTTTTTTTTTATTTTAATAAACTTATTTATGTATGTATGGCTCTGTTGGGTCTTTGTTGCTGCGTGCAGGCTTTCTCTAGTTGCGGCGAGCAGGGGCTCCTCTTCGTTGCGGTGCGTGGGCTTCTCATTGCGGTGGCTTCTCTTGCTGAGGAGCACAGGCTCTAGGTGCACGGGCTTCAGTAGTTGTGGCACACAGGCTTAGTAGTTGTGGCACACGGGCTTAGTTGCTCTGTGGCATGTGGGATCTTCTTGGACCAGGGATCGAACCTGTGTCCCCTGCATTGCTAGGCGGATTCTTAACCACTGCTCCACCAGGGAAGTCCCAGCAGGCAGATTCTTAACCATGGCGCCCCCAGGGAAGTCCCTTAAGTTTTGACATAAAGAATTTTTGTTGTCATTCAGCTCTCAATATCTTGTTTTCTTTTTCCTCATTTGATTTCTTTTTTTATTAGGTATTAAGTGGTTGGTTTTTTTGGTTTCCAGATGTCAGATTTTTTTTTTTTCCCGAATTGAATTTTTTTTTTTTTTTTTTAGAGAAATTTTAGATTGAGTGCAAAGTAGAGAGTTCCCAATACCCCCTATCCCACATACATACAGCATTCCCTTCTATCAACATCTCTCCCCAGAGTGGTACATTTACTACAGTTGATGAACATACATTGACACATCATTATCACCCAAAGTCCAGTTTGCATTAGTGTTCACTCTTGGTGTTATGCATTCTATGAGTTTGACAAATGTTTAGTGACGTGTATCCCTCATGATAGTGTCATACAGAATAGTTTCACTGCACTAAAAGTCCTCTGTGCTCTGTCTCTTCATCCCTCTCCGCATCTCCACCCACAACCCCTGCAGCCACTGGTCTTTTTACTGTCTCCATAGTTTTACCTTTTCCTGATGTCATATAGTTAGAATCATACAGTATGTGACCCTTTCAGATTGGCTTCATTCACTTAATTTTCCTCCATTTCTTTTCTTTGATAGCTCATTTCTTTTTAGCACTGAATAACAAAATAATTATAATAGAGGTGAATAATATTTTGTTGTCTGGACATGCCACAGTTTGTTTATCCATTCAGCTACTAAAAGACATTTTGGTTGCTTTTAGGTTTTAGCAATTATGACTAAAGCTGTTAAAAACATACAGGTTTTTGTGTGGACTTAAGTTTTCAACGCATTTGGGTAAACATAAAGGAGCACGATTGCTTGATCATATAGTAATAGTATATTTACTTTTGTAAGAAACTACCAAACTGTCTTCCAAAGTGGCTGTACCATTTTGACTTCCCACCAGCAATGAATGAGAGTTCCTGTCGCTTCACATCCTCACTAACATTTGGTATTGTCGCTGTTGTAGATTTTTTTGCGTTTTAATAGGTATGTGGTGCATCTCATTTTAATTTGCAACTCTGTAATAGTGTATGATGTTGAGCATCTTTTCATATGCTTACTTGTATCTATGTCTTTTTTTGTTGAGGTGCCCAGATTTTTTACTCTTTTTACAGATTTAATTTTATTTATTTTTGGCAACGTTGGGTATTTGTTGCTGCGCGCAGGCTTTCTCTAGTTGTGTCTAGCGGGGGCTACTCGCTACTCTTCATTGCAGTGTGCGGACCTCTCCTTGCAGTGGCTTCTCCTGTTGCGGAGCACCGCCTCAAGGCACACAGGCTTCAGTAGTTGTGGCTCACGGGGTCTAGAGCGCAGGCTCAGCAGTTGTGGTGCATGGGCCTAGTTGCTCTCTGGCATGTGGGATCCTCCCAGACCAGGGACAGGCGGACCCTTATGCACTGCACCACCAGGGAAGTCCCTACTCATTTTTCTTAATGATAAGTTTAAAGAGTTTTTATATATTTTGGTTAACAGTACTTTAACAGATGTGTCTTTTGCAAATAATTTCTGTTTGTGGCTTTTTGTGTTCTTTCAACTGCATTTGGCAGAGCAGAGGTTTTTAATTTTAATTAAGTCCATCCTATCAATTGTTTCTTTCATTGATCATGCCTTTGAGAGACTTATTTTTTTATAAGGTATACCTTTTTGCATTATGATCAGAAAGCACAGTCTATATATAAGATGTTGATTCTTTGCAGTTTATTAAAGCTTCCTTTATGTTCTATGTCAAGACCAATTTTAGGATTTTTTTTTTTTAATTTTATTTATTTATTTATTTATGGCTGTGTTGGGTCTTCGTTTCTGTGCGAGGGCTTTCTCTAGTTGCAGCAAGTGGGGGCCACTCTTCATCGCGGTGCGCGGGCCTCTCACTATCGCGGCCTCTCTTGTTGCGGAGCACAGGCTCCAGACGCGCAGGCTCAGCAATTGTGGGTCACGGGCCTAGTCGCTCTGCGGCATGTGGGATCTTCCCAGACCAGGGCTCGAACCCGTGTCCCCTGCGTTGGCAGGCAGATTCTCAACCACTGTGCCACCAGGGAAGCCCCAATTTTAGGAGTTTTTTGTGCTGATAATTTAAAGTTATTTTGTTTTTCTGTATCTTGGCATACCTTTCATCTAAGGAGAGGGGTATATTAAAATCTTTAACTTGAAGAGTGGGTCATCTTTTTCTCCCATATTTTTCTGTTTTTGCTCTGTATTTCAAGGCTCAGTTGCAAATAAATGCATATATGTTGAGGATAATTTCTTTATCTGTTAACTCTTTATCAATATACAACCCCTCTTTCTATTTAGGTGGGACAGATAGTTATTATAGTTATTTTTATTTCTTTTTACCTTGTAAAAACTTGTTATATTGTAAATAGAATATTTTTCCCATTTTTATTACAAGTTAGTTATTGTCATTCAAAAATTTTTGTTTATTTATCTTATAGCCAGCTAGATTACCAGAGGCACTGGATAATTAGTTGTTGGGGTTTTTTTTATTTGAGTCTTTAGCAGTAAAGACAAGAGAATTTATCTCATTCCCAATCTTAATACCAGTCATTAATTTTATTGCCATAGTGTATTTGTCGAATTATAGTGATTGCAGACTTATGTTTTGGTCATGATTTTAATGGAAGTGGCTTTAGAATAATTTTTATTGGTCTTTGCTAAACTATCATTTAAATGTTTTTCTCTTTATTATTGTATTATTTGAGGATTTTTTGTTTTTATTTTTTGAAGACTTATGAATTGTCATGATATTCAGTATGTAATTTGATCGTACCAAGTCTATTAGTGTGATCATGTGGTGTTTTCTTTTTTCAATTTGTTAATAGAAATACTTTCTTTTATAGATATCCCAATATTGAACTACCCTTGCACTTCTACAATAAATTCTACTTTGTCAGAGTGTATATACTGAGGATTCTCTTGGCTTTTATTTAAATTCGTAACATTTATATTTATAAGTAACATTGCCTGCTTTTCTTTTTTTGATACCTTTTCTGTTGAGTTTTGTAACTGATAAAGAGCTTTTCATCTCTTTCTATGATCTGAAGTAATATTGTAATCCTCTGTTCTTTAAAGGTTGCATAAGGTTCTACTATAAAATCATCTGGTTAGGTATCTTTCAATTGCGTCTATGGTAATTGGAATATTCAAGTGTGACGTGTTTCTTCTGGGTGAATTTTGATGAAGTAGTTTGGGAGGAAATCATTTCCTCGAAGTTTTGAAATTGGTTGTGAATCTGTTCTATGTCTGTGGTTATTTTCCTTTAGAGTAGTGAGGGGATTTTTCTGTCTATCTTAGTGTTTGGATTTAGTCATTTTTTTCTCTTTCAGTTTTGTTCAGTTGAGCTTATACATTGTATAAATGTTTACATTTTGAGTTTGAATGTACTGAATTAATTCACAACCCAATGGTTGACTAGCTTTTTTGAATCTGAAAAGTATATTAGCTCTCTTGATAATTGCTCTCTTGATAATTATATATGTGCATTTGTTTTCCTTATACCCAGGTTTTTGTTTTTGGGGTTTGTTTTGTTTTGTTTTTGCCTTTCAGATACTTTCAGTATGTATTGTGCTGCTACATCATTTGTTACAGCGTTTTGCTTTTTTTATTTAGTGCTGCATCTTAGACATTTTCCATTATATTAAAAATAGACCTGTATAAGAGAGTTTGTAGTGTGAATGGACCGTAAGTGAACTGTCATTGGGGGTTATTGATTTATCTCTAACTTGTCACCACTATTAGTAATCTGGTAGAGACTATCCTTGTACAGTCTTTGCAGCTATACAAATGGGATTTTGTAGAGTGAAACTTCAGGATCAAGAGATTATGTTTGCATTTTTGATTTGATAAGAACTACTAAATTGACCTTCAGAGAAATAATACTAATTCTATTCCCAACAGTAGCATAAGAGTACCCTTTTCTTCACACCCTTTTAACATTGCATACCGCTGCTCTTTGTCATTCATCTGATGAGCAGAACGTTTTCATTTTAATGTGCACTTTCTTCATTTACTAATGAAGTTGAACATCCAATTATGTTATCTGTATTGAGTTCTGTTAGTGGCCATGTTTATATTTCCATTAGAATGTCTTTTCTTATTGATGGTAACAGAGTTTTGTATGTTAAGGGCAATGATTTTTTAATCCCTTGTTTTGTAAATATATACTTCCAGTTTATAGTTTGTAAAAATGTTTACTTTTGGTTGATTGTCCAGAACTGCCATTTGTGTCATCAGTTTTTTATTAGTACAATAAGTGTGTCAGTAAGAAAATAGTTTCGGGAATGGTGTCATCTGTGATGAAAGTGCGGAGTAATACTAAGGCTCCAAAGCAATGAATATCTTAATAACTCCTGCAGTGCCCCAAAGCAACTAACCTTAAGGTTAAAAGTAATGTCCTGGCTTTAGCTCATTTAGAATATACATTTGTCTTTGTTAGGTTTTTCCCAGTTTTGCAAAGGCAGTCTAAGTCTTTGATAGGTAGCATTTGCTTACTGCTCTAGAGAGGTCTTATGTTTAAAAAAAAAAATAGTAATTTTGTAGGAAAATAAGTCTTATTAATAGACTATGCTAATATGACTATCAGTATTAATAACTACTTGCATAGGTCATATTTTATACTATGTAGATAACTCTCCAGTTGTTAATTGTTGATATATTCTTTATGCCACTCTTCATCTTAAACTCAACATTCAGATACATTTGTTCTTAAATTTTTCTTTTAAAATATTAATTATTAGTTTTGGCCAGAAGCAAGACATATTATAATTTTACTTTATGTTGCAGATCAGATATTTCTAAGGAAAAAGAGTGAAAAATTTATCAGATAAATTACTTTTCCACTCCAAAATTGACTTTTATAAGTGAATTTGATGTATTGCTTAAGACATTTGTACAGAATTTATATTCCTGTCTGAAATGATTTCATTTCTATTGATGCAAACAGTTGGAGCCTTGATCCATAGTAGGACCTTAGTTTGGGCTAGGACAATGTTGTAATGAACTTAAGCTAGCTATGTTACCATGGTCATGTTACTTTACTTTCTTGTGCTCCATTTTCTCTTTATAAAGTGGGGATAATAAATGGTACCTGTCTCATAGGGTTATTAAAAGAATTAACTGATAATTGATGCACAGCAATTAGTACAGGGCTTAATACTAAGTAGTTGGCCAGAATTCATCTGTTCTTATTGATAATTAGACTGTCCCTGAATACAAGCTTGAAACAGTATTTCAGGGTGGGTAAAATGTGTTTTTTTAGAGGCAGAAATTACTGAATTGTTCTAATTTTATCATTTATTTCCTGAATCACTATGAGCAAGTTGTTAACCCTCCTAAGCCTTGATTTTTTAATTTGTAAAATGCGGATAATGGTCTTACCTGCTTTGTAGTACAGTTGTAAAATTCAAATAAAGTAATAGGTAGTGAATACTAAATTGCTTACTATTTGTTTTACTAGTTTGTATACTTCTCTTCTCGTTTTTGGTCAAGTGTACATAGTCCCTTTCTTTTTCATTCCATTATCTCATATGTTTATTTCTGGTGAACTTCCTCTTTCCTTGATGCCTTTAGCAAATGTGACTTGGGAAGTTTAAATATAATTTTGGAACTTATAGATTTCTTCTTAGTGCAATCCTGAGTTGGTACTGAGTTCATTTTTTTTTTAATAAGAAATGCAGACCTCTTTATCTATCTTAATAACATCACTTAATTTATGAAATAAAGCATTATGCATACAATTGAAGAAGCTTCCATATATGTCTCTTACTGCACCACTTTTTCATTATAAGATGTTAAAATAGGTGAATAACAGCAAGCTAAATATTTTTCAGCAGTTACTTAATGTTTGCTCCAGAGAGATTATAGTTGTCATATTCTGCAGAGGTACTAGAACAAGTTAAGGAATTTAAATACACCTTTGGAATTATCTAATCATCCTTGTACATCATTCAGAAATCTGTTCTGTAAGATTCTGTAAGTGGTCGTGTCAGACTATTTACAGAATGGTCTTAACAAATCTCTATAGGAAGGGCCATTTTGTATTAAACAACCCAAATTTGGTCAAGTTCTTTTCTGTGAATTCTAATGGCGTCTGTAATTCCTTCACTTAACTCTAGTTCTTTTTTCAGAAATTACAGAAAATAATCATCTTACCTCATCTACTTTTGTTAAAATTACATTGATTTATGTCCTCCTTAAGTCGTCTATTCTTGTTCTCCATCCCCACAATTTGCAAATGTTCCTTATATAGTTTTCAATTAGCATATTTCAACATTTAACACATCTGAAATTGGAATGCATTCTATCATCCATGATGTCCTATGATCTTCATTCTCCAGGCAGCAGTTATCACCTAGTTGTGCATGACTGAACAGTAAAAGTGCCAACATCAGAAGACTGAATGTCAGTGGTTTGCAAGAAAATCCTAGAAATAATGGCACAACACTCTTTTATCAGCTAGGAATAAAATGATTATGTGAGAGAGTAGGAAAAGCGATGAATCACATGTGTTTAGCCACATTCCCAAAGCAGAAATCAGAAGTAGATCTGCTCCATTACTCAGTAAAGTTGATAGGGAGGGAAGAAAGGTAAGCCAGTTTTAAATAGGTAAGGAGAAAGTTAAGAACCAGTAGCAGTGGTTTTCAGTTATTTTATGGCTTGTTTCGTTTTGCTTTTAAGAAATGCTGCATTATTAGTAGGATTCTTGGTACGCAACAGGGGATGGATGGTATTGTGTGGAAATATAAAGGACATTAGCAACTTGGATACAATAAGGGGTCTGAGTGTAAAGTTTAAGGATTAGATTAATTATTTTATTTGCCTATTTTCCTTTTTATGTATACATAGGAGTGATAGGGGATAAAACCTAAGTCTAATAAGTAAGAATAAGTCCTTTCAAAAAGTTTAACGTAGATCTGAGTGATAAAAAATGTGATGGTTTGACAGTGATTTTACCTTTTCTTCCTTAGAGGAATGTACAACAATCTTTTGTTTTAGATTTGAAGAAATTTGGTATAGATCATTTTTATAACCCTTTTTTGAGCATACTTTAGTCTGAAAAATCTGCTGCCCAGAAGTGGGCTTAGTACCTTTGATCTCATCCAGTAATTCATTCATTCATGATTCTTTGTAAAACTGCTTTTTAAAAACCACTTTATTAAGGTATGATTGACATATGAAAAGCTGTACATACTAAATGTGTATGACTGGATGATTTGAGGAATAAATACACATCCATGAAACTATCACCAAGACCATAGACATCTATCATCTCTCAAAGGTTCCTCCCAACCCCTTTTATTATTATTATTATTGTGTTTGTGCACGTGTATATATGGTGACCTTATAAAACTCTTAACCAACCTTTTATTTATTTATTTTCTTTATTTTTTTGGCTGCGTCAGGTCTTCGTTGTGGCGCGTGGGTTTCTCTCTAGTTGTGGTGCGTGGGCCTCCCTCTAGTTGTGCTGTGTGGGCTCTGTAGTTTGCAGCATGTAGGCTCTTTAGTTGTGGCCTGCGGGCTTAGTTTGCCCTGCAGCATGTGGGATCTTAGTTCCCTGACCAAAGATAGAACCTGTGTCCCCTGCATTGGAAGGCAGATTCTTTACCACTGGACCACCAGGGAAGCCCCTTAAGCAACCTTTATTTGAGCTATCATGTCTGTTGATACTTGAGGTCTTACTAACGACTTTTGGTAGTTTCTTAGTAGTTCTTTTGGACCCCATTAGTGGATTTATATTCTGTATCAAACTAGTTTCATGTAAAACTTTATCTTACTCATCTTGTGTTGAGGCATTTGTATTCACATTTTATCCCTGTTAAATTTCACCTTGTTGATTATTAAGTTCTGATTGTCATGCAAAGGCATCCTTTCTAATTTTGATGCCTGCATCTTTATGGCATGTCAGTTTAGAACTTTGTCCAACTTGATGTAAATATTCTTTGGGTTAGAGTTGTTGAGCTCATGATCAATCCACCTATACTACATTAGCATCTCGTTCATATATTCTTTTTTATCCACAAGGCATAGATTTGTGTTGCTGAAAGATTTTCTTATGTGTAGTAGTTATAAGCAGTCATATCCTTATAATTCTGAGACTGTAGAATGGAGAGAGATCCTAAAACCTGAACTGATCCATGCTGCTTTTGAGGTACTTTAAAAATATTCTATTTTCAGTTACCTCCCTACTTGCATTGATCAGTTATTCTAAATAACTGTCAAAAGTATGCCCATTTTATACTTTTAATTTCTTCATATATTGCTTTGAAACTAATGATACTGATATTTACTGTCAATGGCACTGTTAAATAATTTAAATCTTTTTATAATTATTTTTCTTTAGAAATCAATGTGGACTGAACATAAATCACCTGATGGAAGGACCTACTACTATAATACTGAAACAAAACAGTCTACTTGGGAGAAACCAGATGATCTTAAAACTCCTGCTGAGGTAAAAGTTTGAGGACTGGAATTTAGAGATTAAATAGATTGGGTCTTTTTTTTTTTTTTTTAGGATTTTGGTGGGTATTTGGCTTTCCAAAGAATAATACTACTTATATCAGAAAAGGATGCTACAAAGGCATTCAGAGGAGAAAAGGGTTTTTACAGTCACACCAATCAGCAAAAAGACAAAATTCATTCCCTTCTATAGGCAGACCAATTTTGTTTACTGATATTTACCCCTGCTCAGGAACCTTTGTCAGGTGGTATCAATTTAAGAAACGTATTTAAAGAATAAATTGGAAGAAAAAAATACTCTCTCTCTGCTTGCCCTTTATTTGTTTTCCTCTTTATAGCAAACCTGAGTGATTTCAGATATCTTCTACTGGGTTCTTACATTTTTCCAGTGGGGCTAGGATAATGGAGATGAAGTTAAATTACAAATACAAATACTTCCATCTTTTAGAATGGGAAATTGTCTCTTTGGAAAATATCCCCCCCAGCAAAAGTATGTATATTTCATTTTATGTTGTAAATTTTACCATTCAAAATATACAGATATGAAAATAAGATTGAAGGAATAAACTAAGTAAGCAATATTACCTGTGGTTTAATAAGGAAGTCTGGAGTCCTAAGTAAGAGCTGATCTGGCATTTCAAAGCTATACTTGAAGGTTTTTCCTAGTAGGCAGCATATTCTTTTTTTTCCTCCTCTTAATTAAGAATTTGAGGAGGTAAAAATATTTTCCAGGCCACCACACTAATTATAGAACAGCAGTACTTGGGAGGGGAAGTTGGCAGACGATAAAATTTTTTATTTATCCCAATACTGACATAGATATTTGCCCAAGACACTGATTAAACTTGAGTTTTCAGTAGCATTCTCATTCCACCCTAACAGGTTCTGTATATTAGGTTTTAAGTATATCATACTTATAGTGCTTCCTTACATAAGGTAGTTCACATAGGTTTGTAATAAATTGCTTGTGAAACTGAAATCTAAGCATAACCAAATCAGATTTTGGTTTCTCCCAAATTTTATGTTTTTCCTACTTGTATTAGTATTTGAGAAGCCTGTTTGTGAAATATGGATGGTGATTTTTACCTATGGTGGGATGTAAATGGCAAGAGCACATAGGATTTGAAATTCATATAGACCTGGTTTTGAATCTTATCTTTGCCCCTTAATAGGTACATTACCTTAGACAAACATAATATATTCAAATAACTTAACATTAGTTAGTAAGTATCCTATAGTTGGTAGCTTATATTACCATCTCGCAAGCTTTAGAATTGTATGGGTTGATAATATCTAGTAAAAACAGTGATGTGAATGATGAAAGATGCTAAGTATATTACTATTAACTGAAGGTTTTTATTTTGCTTTAGCAACTTTTATCTAAATGCCCTTGGAAGGAGTACAAATCTGACTCTGGAAAGCCTTACTATTACAATTCTCAAACAAAAGAATCCCGCTGGGCGAAACCTAAAGAACTTGAAGATCTTGAAGGTAAAACAGGGAAAGATAATTTTTAATGTTACTTTTTTATGTATATATGCCATTCACATTGGAACAGTCCTTCATAAATAGGATTGTTCAAAGGCGTTATATTTTTTAATTAAGTGATTAGAACGTTTTAAATGGTGTAACAGTTTTATGGGCTCTTATTTTCTTGTTGCTCTAGAACTCAGTTCTATAGATTTTAAATAGATTTTTATTTGATTTGATTCCACTGAAACTAGGATACCAGAATACCATTGTTGCTGGAAGTCTTATTACAAAATCAAACCTGCATGGTGAGCTGCTTTGATAATTCATTTTCTGTCATTATTTAACATTTTAAGAGTATGTCACGAATGTTCACTAACCATAATTGGATAAATCTGCAGTGAGAAATCTCTAATTCAAAGAATTCCTTTCATTTAAGGGTTATATTATAAATGAGCTTGTAGCTTTTAACATTGTACTTTGACTTTCTTTTTTAAACAAAAAACCTCATTTACCATTGGAAAATTGAACAAAGACATCATATACGATATTTCTAAAGACAGCTATGAGTGTTGGTGCACACATGGAATATGTGACTTAACTCAGCAGATAGCAGAGAACCTTGAACTCTTAGCATTTTAAATTTTGTTAATATATTGTGAGACTCTACATTTAATGCTGATTTTATTTTAGCACAACATTGCAAAATAGCCTTTATGTTTATTATGGGAGAATTAAAGTAAATAAAATACCATGCCTCACTTACAAAAGGAGAATTTTCCAACATCCTCAACTATTCAGAATATCCCTGAGAATCTAGAAATACTACCTAATATAAAACCTAGGGCTTAAAATAGCAGGGATTCAGAGTAGGAATTGAGAATTTAGTTCTTTTACTCTTCTAATAGAATCTGGTGTCATAAACTATTGGCTTAGAAGCAACAGATTATAGGAGAATGGGGCTAATAAAGTAGTCTGCAACGTGTAACGACTTCTGACAGGAAAAGAGAGAATAAAAATTTCTTAAAGGCACTGTGGTCTTACGTTTATTTACCTTTTCCCTGTGTCACCTCATTAGCTTGGATGGTCATTATCCGAAATATTTGTTAATTCGTAATGATAACCCCTTTAGTATGTTTTGTCAGCCATACTAAACAGATTTCCTTTAAAAGGGGATAAGTGTTAAAAATATTTTCATAGAGTTAAGCTTATATTATCATTTACATGGAGCACCTCATTCCCTAATAATGCTGAATAGATGAGATATCTTTGTTACCCCTAAAGAAAAATTTATTTTAACTAGAATGAAAGCTGAAATATTGAGTGCAGATCTTTAAAGCTCAATTTATACTTCTATACTAGCATTGGCTAATAATAATATTGTAGATAGGTAGATTCTGAGTTCATTTATGTAAGAAATATCAAGCTCATTTCTGATATAACCCTATTACAAATAGTTGGTGTGTATAACTATCTATCTACCTGTCAATGCTAGTATATATGTGCTGGAATTTCATAACATACATTTGACCCCATTTTGAATTTAGTATCTTTAAAAAAAACAAAAAACAAGTAGTTTTATCCCTGGGGAAAATACTATTTTATTCCAGAATTATGCAGATACTTTCAGGGAGTTTTTGCAGTAGCCAACAGCCTTTGAGAAAGTAACACTGTTGGAAGAAGCTTTCCTAAAACTTGCTGTTATTTAAAGTTTGTTTTTATTCTTTAATTGCTGCCCTGGAATTTACAGAACCTTTGCTCTATAAATGTAGTGATTTTTTTTTTTTAAAGGGTGGTAAATCTTACTGTATAGAACTTTTATCTCCTTTTAAAGTCTGTTTTCATTGATTGTATTTAAAAAGCTATGTAGTACGTAACTGTTCTTTTTTTCTCTTTAATAGCAATGATCAAAGCTGAAGAAAGTAGGTAAGCAGTTTTGGACATCAGTACATATTTACAAATTTAGTATCTCCTATAACATCCTTGTTTTAACTGTCTGTATAAATAGTATTTTACATGGTAGGCCTGATAGTTTGATGTCTTCAGAGGATTTCGGGTAGGGAAAGAGATGTTTACTCAAGATACACACTTGATGCTTTCCTAGACAGTTATTAGAATTTGGACAGCATCCTTAACAAAAACTGTTACAGAAAAGTCCAAAATTTGATTTGAATTAATTTGGGAACGGATGAAGTATTGTATCAGTATATCTCCCTTCCTTTACTCAGGTTTTCCTTTTAATGGGTGAAATGAAATTAAAGATATAGGTCAAATTTTATGGCATAATACAATCTGATAGGACATTTTGTAAATGAAAACAGTTATTGGACTTTTGGAAATGCAGATTGTTGCATGAGTGCCTATCATACATTATCACGAATGTTTGCTGAATTAAATCAAAGTAATTCAGTTTCATACTGTGGTTTTAATCTTTTTGAATGGCTTAATAGTTCGGCAGCACTGCCGTTTTTCCCTTATACTAGTTTCTCTTATTCATTTGATTTTATGATAATTTAAAACTAACTTTATTTGGCTTTGTGATTATTCATAATGAACTGACTAGCTTTCTCTTTTTTAAATATATAGTAAACAAGAAGAGTGCACCACATCAACAGCCCCAGTTCCTACAACAGAAATTCCAACCACAATGAGCACCATGGCTGCTGCAGAAGCAGCAGCTGCTGTTGTTGCAGCAGCAGCTGCAGCAGCAGCAGCTGCAGCTGCAGCCAATGCAAGTGCTTCCACCTCTGCTTCTAGTACTGTCGGTGGAACTGTTCCAGTTGTTCCTGAGCCTGAGGTTACTTCGATTGTTGCTACTGTTGTAGATAATGAAAATACAGTAACAATTTCGACTGAAGAACAAGCACAACTTACTAGTACCCCTGCTGTTCAGGATCAAAGTGTTGAAGTGTCTAGTAATACTGGAGAAGAAACGTCTAAGCAGGAAACTGTAGCTGAGTAAGTTTAGTAACTTGTTTTCTGCAAATCAGTACCAGACTTCATTAATATAAGAAATTGCTGGTTTAGTCAGTGGCCATTAAGTGTTTAATAAAAGCTTTTTGAGAATCAAAACATAAGCCTTTAGATAATGGATAATTTTTGAGATTTTTTGTGGGGTCATGCTTTCAAACTATTGCAAAACTAATCCACACAAGTTTAGGAAGCAGAGCTGGTGATAGGGTAAGAGACAAATTTGAAGGAGTGCCAAAAACCTTAGTAATCAAAATGCAGTATTTTAAATCAAAATCAATGCAAAAATCCCATGATTAATAAAATAAAATTTTAAGTAAAGACAGGATCAGAATTACTGATTTTCTTTCTATTTCATTCTGAAATGTGGCTTACTACAGCACTGCAGGGAAGTTGCTGTAGTTCAGTATTGAACAAACAAGCAAAAATCAAGTAGACAAAAATCAAGATAACACTTAACAGTGTATAGGAAAACTGTTAGTGAGGTTAAATTGGTACAACTTTTTAATAAGGCCAAATAGCTGCATCTCTAAGTTTACAGTTTGTATGTACCCCATGATCTAGTAATATTTCATATGGCTGTGCTTTTTATAGCTATAAAAAGTAACCTTGCGCTGTGCTTCTTGATTTTAAAGATATCCACATATATTAAAAAAAATGTTAATCATGATGTCAAGATCCAAACACAATCACCCATCTTAATATTTAAGTATATTGATTTCATCTTCCTACCCCCTTTTATAAACTTTTTTGATTATTTTTAATGTTCATTTTCCAAAGTATGAAAATAGCTTTATAATTTTTTCTGATGTTTAGAAGTTCAAAAAGATATCTATATAGTATATTTGAAGGCATAAAAGAGTGACAGTTAACATTTTAATTATATCCTTCTTCCTTTTTTTGTGCATTTAAAATATGTGCATATTTTAAATTTTAAAAATATATCAGACGTCTGCATCAGTAGAGATCCATACCCTATTGTGTTGAATATTAATTATTATTTATATGATTCAACATAATATTATTTATATATACATTAAGTATTCTCCTACTGATAGACATTTAGCCCTTCTACAATAGTATTGTTTACATCTTTTCATACCTATTGTATTTTTTCACAATAACTTGTTTTTCACATTTTTAACAAGCAACTGTTTTCTGCTTCCTTTTTTGTTTCCTTATTATAGTGCTTGAGTCAGTATAATAAACTTGATTTTAATTACTTTGAACATAGATCATTTACAGCTAGTAATTTTTGGCTGTGCTCTTTACAATATTTTTGATGATTTTAAATACATATTCCAAAATAAGGTTACTTGATTCAGAGGGTATGAATTAATTGTACTTTTTATTAGTGTGTATTCCAGAATATGCATTCAGCTTAAAGGTGGGGGATGGGGTTTGTTTTTTGATTTGTCTTTTCCTGCATTCTCTTCTATAAAGGAAGAAATGTTACGATTATACAATTTTTTCGTAAAGATCCCTCAAACAAGTACAGTTGACAGTTCTTGGGTAATTCTTTCTGTTTGAGATCAGTGTTAGGCAGACTTTTTCATAAACCTTCAAAGAGTAAATACTTCTGGTTTTGTTGGTGATACAGTCTGTCACAATGACTCAATTCTGCTGTGGTAGTATGCAGTCAGCCATAATCAGTATGCAAACTCTTGAGCAGGGCCATGTTCCAGTAAAGCTGTATTTACAGAAATTGGCAGCAGGCTGGATTTGACCCATGGGTTGTAGTTTGCCAATCCCGATTTAGATTGATCTCTACATCTTTTTTATATATATATATTTTTTTTAAATTTATTTATTTATGTATTTTTGGCCGTGTTGGGTCTTCATTTCTGTGCGAGGGCTTTCTCTAGTTCTGGCAAGCGGGGGCCACTCTTCATCGCGGTGCGCGGGCCTCTTACTATCATGGCCTCTCTTGTTGCGGAGCACAGGCTCCAGACGCACAGGCTCAGTAGTTGTGGCTCACGGGCCCAGTTGCTCCGCGGCATGTGGGATCTTCCCAGACCAGGGCTCGAACCCGCGTCCCCTGCATTAGCAGGCAGATTCTCAACCACTGCGCCACCAGGGAAGCCCTCTTTTTTATATTTTATGCACACTTGTCCAAATCTTATTATTAAGACACTAAAATGAGGATGCTGAGTAAGTTTTATAAGCCATTTGAAAGTATTAACTTGTGGGCTAGTGAAACTAGTGTTGTTGTGTAAATGTTTATTTTAGCCTTTGTACAAGGTCTTAATAACCGAATGTTAGAGGAAAAAACTATATAGTACTTTTATTTCTTTATGTTGCATTAAATGTGTCTCATGGAGACTTTATTCAACTTGTCAAATAAGTTTAATTTGTTTACCTCAACAGCAAATAATAATAACACATTATTTTCCTAAATAAAGCAAGTGTTTATTTAAATTGTAAATACAATGTATAAATTTCTCTCTAGTTTTACTCCCAAAAAGGAGGAGGAAGAAAGCCAACCAGCAAAAAAAACATATACTTGGAATACAAAGGAGGAAGCAAAGCAAGCATTTAAAGAATTATTGAAGGAAAAGGTATTTATAATAGAGATTTTTATTATAAGTATCTAATAAATGAAATTATCCTTCAGTGCAGTTTGTACCTTGATGCTTTTATTAAAAATACTAATCTTATAAACGGCTGTGACTGAAAATGAACTAAAGTTGTCTTTTTTCTTTTTTTAACTTTGAGAAACTGACTTTCAACCAAAAAGAATGTGTAAGGTACTACCCAGCACATTCCACCTCAGTATTTAATAGAAGGTTTTTTATTCATAAAAATTGTTCAGTCTTCTAATCAGTAGTCTGAGGAAGAAGTATTCATGGTCTGTTTAAATTTCAGTTTTTCTTTTTAGTCTATAGATACATTACACAGATTTGCTTGCTTCAATAAATTATTTTTTAGACCTTTTTTCAAACTCCTGCAAAGGGAAGTGGTTGATGTTTGCAGTGAGTATTATACTTTGTTCCCTGTTGTATGACTTACTATATTTGTGTGAAATTTTAACTTTTCATTAAATGATTTTCAGCGGGTACCATCTAATGCTTCATGGGAGCAAGCTATGAAAATGATCATTAATGATCCACGATACAGGTAACAGTTTGATTTTTTTATTTACTTTCCACCTTGAGCAAACCAAGCCTAGAAAATTTAAATTATGTAAAATAATACAACTTTTCACTCCATGGTCTTCTGTTATTTTGGATACCAATAATAGAGTTGCTTTATGTCTGATAAGAACCAAAAAAGTTAAAAGGCTTGTCATATAGTCTGGGCACCCTGCTATAGATGTTAGAATTATTTTTAAAGTAGAAATTATTTTCTGTAATTATTTGCTATCTTTAATAACTTACTGACATTTTCTTAATTTGTGAATGAAATTTATTGTTTTTTCAAAGCACTAACATTTGATCATCTTACCTTCATTTAGTCTTATACAATATTTTTCTATTTAGTGCTTTAGCAAAGTTGAGTGAAAAAAAGCAGGCCTTTAATGCTTATAAAGTCCAGACAGAGAAAGAAGAAAAAGAAGAAGCAAGATCCAAATACAAAGAGGCTAAGGAATCCTTTCAGCGTTTTCTTGAAAATCATGAAAAAATGACTTCCACAACTAGATACAAGTAAGATTTTTACTGATCATGGTGTATGTTTACTGTACTGTTTCTGTGTCAGACTTTTTACCAAGTGCAGTAACTAATCCAGATGTTCATTAAAGCTAAATGATTGTGAATGTGACAGTTTCATAAGGTAAAAGATAAATCAGTAGTTAAATGTGGAATTTATAGACTTACTGAGTAATTAATTAGGGACTACAATAAAAAAGGGAGAAATACTTTATTTCAAAGTGAAAGCTTGACTCCTTTCTCCTTAATATAAGAATTCAAGATGCAACGGGGGGAGAGATATGGGAATATATGTTTATGTATAGCTGATTCACTTTGTTATACAGCAAAAACTAATACACCATTGTAAAGCAATTATACTCCAATACAGATGTTAAAAAAAAATTAAAAAAAAAAAAGAATTCAGATTTTTTTGTATTTGTGGAATAGAAATAGGCTATTTTCATTATGTATAGCATTTTTGAAAATTTATATTTATATAGCATTCTTATTTTTGGAATGCTTTGTTATTTAAAATTGTGAGTAATTAATTATTAACATCTTTGCAATAAGCTATTACGTTCATTTTCCCTATATGTTTTCTTACTTTCCTCACTTTTCCAGAAAAGCCTTAGTGAAGAACTCTTCCATTTCTTTCAATAGTCCGATTTTATCTGTTAACTAAATTTCTTACAGTTTATTGAAGTCTGTAATTTAGTTCCATGGGCAGTTTGGTAGTCTCTGTCGCTACCCTGAGAAATAGAGATAGTCTTAATTACAAAACATCGCTCAATTGGAATTATCTCCTCTATCTCTAAAGGAGAAATCAAGGCCTAAGCTGTTTTGTTCTTTTTCTTAATTATCCAAAAGTTTTTTTTTTTGAACCAGTGAAATCACATCTTTTTTTGAAACAAAATCAACAAAATTTATACAAAAGTTTTCTCTTATAATACAATCATGAACTTAAGAGTGGGAAAGAGTGTTCATTTGGTGGTATTAAATTTAGAATAACATTAAAATGGTTTAACATTTTTATGGTATAGTATAGAGTAACATTTAATCTTTTTAACAAATAGAAAAGCAGAGCAAATGTTTGGAGAGATGGAAGTCTGGAATGCAATATCAGAACGTGATCGTCTTGAAATCTATGAAGATGTTTTATTCTTTCTTTCAAAAAAAGAAAAGGTATTATTCACTCTTACTAGTGTTTATTGATAAAACAAGATGTTTCTTCATCCTGTTTAGGAGTTACTTTATAACATGTTCATTTTCGTTGGTTTATCTAGTTTATATGGTGCAACAGATCTATTTATTAGAAGTTACATTTAAAAACAGCTCCTATAATAATAAGTACTGATGTGAACATAGTAGGTAGAGATTTGTGCAGCTGATACTTAGATTGTCATTAATTGGCTGTCTTATGCCCACTTTGAAAAATACTTATATTTAGCTTGTTGGTTTGAAAAAATACTCAGTGTTTTTGCTTATAAGGCATTTATTTATGATTATTTTACAAGAACAGCAGTAATGTGTAATTGTTACCATTAAAATGTATTTGTAAGATAGTGTTTTAAAACACTAAAATACTATCCTACAAATACATTTAGTTTTGCTCATGTCTGTTTTGTTATGTACTAAGTTGTATGCTATCCAGTCTTCCAAGAGACTTAGAGAAATGTAAGTATTACTGACAAAAATTTGAACGTAGCTGAAAGAGGTTGAACACATTATCATTTACCTGTTGTGTGATTTGTAACTTTCGTTTAGACAGTGTCTACAATGCATAGTTGTGAGAGGAGAGATTTTGCGAGGGGGTGAGGGAGGTGGGATTCCAGCTTTAGAAGAGAGGTTAAAAAAAAAAATTGAAGGTAAGAGCCAAGCAGTTAGGCAAGAGCACTGGAAAGGTAAAGAGTGTTGATATTTAAAGTAAATGGGTAACATTTGAAATTTGGACATCAGAATGTGAAGAAACCTTCACTAATTGCAGTTTATATGCCATACTTTATTTGAAATTCAAAACATATATTCATATTTTTGATTTAGGAGCAAGCAAAGCAGTTGCGAAAGAGAAATTGGGAAGCCTTAAAAAACATACTTGACAACATGGCTAACGTGACATACTCTACTACTTGGTCTGAAGCCCAGCAGTATCTGATGGATAATCCAACTTTTGCAGAAGATGAAGAATTACAGAGTAAGAATGATGACTAAGTGGAAGGAACAGTTGTTTTAAAAGTTGTCCAGCAGCGAAGAATGGTCACTTTTTTTATGCGATCACTAACTGAATTTTACATAATTGTTTGTCCATCCTTGAAAAGCTGTTTTGTTTGTTTCCAAATAAATAGGATACTTCTTTCTAATTGAGTTTTGTGATTCAGGACAAAATATTTTCCCCAAAATCTGAAGTTAGCTTTATCAGGTATTCTTGAAATACGTTTATTAGGTCAAGCCTGAAATTGTCCTTTGCCATTTATATGTGACTTAGTGGGAACCAAATTAATAACCACATTTTACTCATGTTGTCCTCTCGAGGTAATGACTTTAGAGATATGCTTGCAAAAGGCAAAAAATGGATTAGCATTATTTTACAGTAAGCTTCCCCAAGTTCTTTTTCTGATCTACCTAGTTGCTTTTTAAATTAGAGCTTTCTTGATTATCCTTCTGAATACCATACTTCAGTAAGTTTGAGGGAGGGCCTAGAATTCTGTATTTTGAAAAACTCCTTGGGTAATTCTGATATTGCTGACAAATTTATCACAACAGTTTTATTTTCATTTTATTACTTGTGTATGTGTTGTCTCTGTTTCATCCTCGGATTCGGGGGCTGTGTTTTAATGAGGTCTTTTTGAAATTTTTCACATGGGAATTCCCTGGCGGTCCAGTGGTTAGGACTCCACGCTTCCACTGCAGGGGGCGCAACAGGTTTGATCCCTGGATCGGGGAACTGAGATCCCACAAGCTGCACAGCGTGGCCCAAAAAAAAAAAAAAAAAATTATAAATAAAAGAAAATAAATTATCCTTGAACACTTCCTATTTAGATAATTAGAAGTCATATTTGAGTTTAAATATTTTGGTAAAACGAATTTGAACTTTGTAGGGAGTTAATGCAAATAAGTAAACTGCTTTCTTTACTGATATTTGACGTTTTAATTTTTTTTAACTGAAAAAAATTCTAGACATGGATAAAGAAGATGCGTTAATTTGCTTTGAAGAACACATTCGGGCTTTAGAAAAGGAAGAAGAAGAAGAAAAACAGAAGAGTTTGCTTCGGGAAAGGAGACGACAGCGTAAAAACCGAGAATCTTTTCAGGTGATTTTAAAAGCTCTGTTTTCTAGCTTAATTGTATAATATGGTTAATGACCTGTAACTGTGATGTAAACAGTTTTGAGAATCTTGATCTCAGATCATTAACTTGGGCTCTTGCAGAGGATCCATACAAATTTAACTCTTTAAGTTCTATAGTTAGTTATGAATCCACTTAAGGAGAGTAGCTATTTCAGGCTAGGGGAACATAGAAGGCTGTAGCAGATTTGGTATTTAAAGTGAGCACTGATAGATAAGGTTTCACTTGGGACAGAGGAATAGATATCATGAGGGGAGACTGAAAATAAAATATGTGTGATGAGTTATTAGTACTAATTGACTTTTAGGTTCTTGAGAATGGTTTTGAGGATGGGCCATAATTGTTAAACACTATACAGAGGAGCTAAAATTACATGTTCTTTATATAGGCCAGTGGCTTATTTTGACCTCCAATTATCACTTCTAGTCTGTCAGTAATGGAGGCTGTCACAGAGCAATGAATTTTTGCATTTTATATTTCACCAAATTTCCATTTCAATAATAATTATAATAATAGCAGTTAGCATTGATTGCTTATTGCTATGCTTTTAAAATTTATAACCTCTTAATTTTTATGATAGCCTTATTTTATGATAGTAGGTACTATTTTTGTTATGTCTTTTTATATAGGTAAGGAAATGGGCTTAGAGAGATGAAGTGACTTGCCCAAATTCAGCTACTGAGTAGTGGAGCCAGACTTTGAATCTATGCTGTGTTTTAATTACTGGGTCTCTTTCATTAAACACTGTATTAGGGTAAGTGCTAAGTTACAGTGACTTAAATAAGAGGTTTTATTTCTTGAAAGAACAGTTGTTTTGGTTTAGGGTAGAGCACAGTGTCATCTCCTAAGGCAGTGGTTCTCAAAACTTAGCATGCATCAGAATCACTTAGAGGGCTTTTAGAAAACTCCCCATGGTGCCAAAGATCACTAATCATCTTAAATGCCACAGCCAATAGCATTATTGCAGTCTTCATTCCATAAAAACGTAACATTTACTACTCTCTATGGTTTCGTCTTAGTGGTTTCCCAAAGGATCATTCGGAGTATTGTTAAAACCAGGGACTGTTGAGCCTCACCCCCAGAATTTGATTCAGTAGGTCTCTTTTAAGTTGTGAATATACCTTTTAAAGGAAGTATAGTAGCAGAGGAAAATTACTGAGCTGAATATCTGAAGCAAAACATGCTAACACCAGTTATATCAATAGTAATCAGAAACGATGCCAGACACATAAAAGCCATATTTTAGGCTTAGCAAAAGATGCTTGTGGCCTTTATATTAGGATTTCTGATCTACGTTCTCCAGTTTCAGTATTGACATTGTACTTTCTCTTTTATTTTCTGTGACCCAGATTTCCTTATTTTTGTTGTGTTTTACCTTATAGTTCTCCTTATTTTAAACCATTGCAAAAGCTTCATAAGAGACATTAAAGCTCAGTGGTTGCAGAAGAGTATTAATCAACCTCCTGAAAATCTGTTCTCCCCTTCCTAGGCACATGGCTCCTTATTTAAAATCTAAGTTTTCTAGGCTCGTTTGTAGCTACTTGTGGTAACGTGACTAAATTTTCAGCAACTGAATGTGAAGGAGACGAGTAGAACCCCAGCATCATTTTTTAATTAATTAATTAATTTTTTCTTTTTCTTTTTTTTTTTTTTTTTTTTTTGGCTGCATTGGGTTTTCGTTGCTGTGCGCAGGCTTTCTCTAGTTACGGCAAGCGGGGGCTACTCTTCGTTGCAGTGCACAGGCTTCTCATTGCGGTGGCTTCTCTTGTTGCGGAGTACAGGCTCTAGGCGCGCGGGCTTCAGTAGTTGTGGCACGTGGGCTCAGTAGTTGTGGCGCACGGGCTTAGTTGCTCCATGGCATGTGGGATCTTCCCGGACCAGGGCTTGAACCCCTGTCCCCTGCATTGGCAGGCGGATTCTTAACCACTGGACCACGAGGGATGTCCCACATCATTGGTTTTTAAAAGAACTACCATTACAACTTCTTCTAAGCCGAAATGTGGTCATGGGGATAACATACCCTAATCATGCAGAGAAAGCTAATGGCCTCAGGCAGTTCTCTAAGTATGGGCCAGCATATCACTGTCTCTTGGAAACTTATTAGAAAGGCAAGCTCTCAGAACCCCACTGAGACCTGATGAATCAAATTTGGGGCAGGGAGGGGGACTACAATCTGTGGTTTTTTCATTTGTTTTTCATTTCTTCACATGATTCGTTGAGATACCACCTAAGGTAATTTACCAAAAGTGGCAAATGTTGAGATTCTTTATGAAATAAGACTGAAAGAATTATAGTTAGATGTAACATTTAAGGTCAGTTACTGTCGACATCTAGGGGAAGTTAAAGAGTTGCCAAATAGTTTAAAGGTAAATAGAGGCAAAATCAGACCTTTCTCTGATGTTTTGATAAGACAGTTCAAGAGTGCTCTCAGGGTTAAGAGTGTGGCTTTTCTTTGATAAGAGAGAACCAGTCAAGAGGGAGAGAAGAAAGAATTGAAGGATAGGGGTATTCTGTTTTTAAATAAAACCTTTGAAGGTTTATTCAAGCATATGTGAGTAGTTACATTATGAACCTTATATAAGGAGACAAAAAGAAGGAAGGAGATGAGGGAAAAGACATATTATTGAGTTGGCCTGAGGCAGTGAGTGGTGTTCAACTAGTGCTTTTGTTGATGGTCATGATTTGGGGAGAAGTTGCTACTAGCATCTAGTTGGGTAGAGACCAGAGGTATTGCTGAACATCGTCCAATGTACAGGACTACCCCCCCCTCCCCCCCCCGCCAAAACAAAACAAAAAAGTTTACGAGCTCCAAGATGTCATTAGTGCCAACATTGGGAGCCTTCTCCTCTAAGGGAAGGAGAGATAAACCAGCCTCAGCCATCTTTGAAGCTTGGTTTCCATCTTCTCCTCCCCTTCCCAAGGTGGGGTTAGTAAATAAAAGAGAGAAAGAGCCATACAGTTTTAGCATAATGGTTTTCAAACCTGAATTCACATAAAACTTACCTGGTGATTTTTAAGAAATAAATTACAAATATCTTTATTTTAATTCATATTTTCTTTAAAAAAATCTCAGATGATTTCTAATTTTCATTCAAGTTAGGAGATTCACTACTGAAATGGATTCAGTGTCAAAATTCTATGACTTTTATCAGCAACCTAGAAGTGAAACAAATACTAGCAAAGCAGGTATGATGAAGTAGATTTTAAGATCCTAGAGAGCATCATTGAAGATGGTTTCTAAGCTGTTTTAGGGACTCAAAAGAGGGAGTAGGTGAAGAACCTCGGTTATCACACAGCAGGGGTGGGTTGAGCTCCCATTTATGTTGAAGGGTAAGGACGAAAGGATAGAAATTAAGTTTGAGGAAAAAATTTTGGAAATAGAGACTGAATTGACATGCTTATTCCCATTTGGAGAGAAGTGGTATATTTTACATGTCTGGTGTCATTCAGGACAGTGCTACCCAATAAAAATTTGTATGCCACATACATGATTTTAATTTCTTACTAATTTAATTAATTTTAGTAACCTTTTATTTCACCCAATATATCTAAAATATTGTCTTTTAATATGCAACCAATATATTTTTTAAAATTTATTTATTTTGGTGATAAACCTTCAAAATCATTGTGTGTTATATACTGCTGGCGTTGAACAGTGCAGGTATAAGAATTTTAGGAGCAGAATTTGGCCCCTAATTTAGGGACATTTATAGAATTAAAACTCCCTAAGGATTTCAGGAAGCAGGAAATGTGGAAATTACTGAGTACTAAAGTCCCACTATGTTGCCCTGAAAGTTGGCAAATAGTAAAAAAAGGATAAAGTGAGCATATAAAAATTTAAGTTATAACAGTAATATGGAAGAAAGGAAATAGGTTTTAAAATCAGACATGGGGGTTGAGTCCTAGTTCCCCACACTATATGTATGTTGCTTTAGTAAAATTATATATCTTCCTCTTAGAAAAGAAAATTAAATTAAAAAATCCTTCAGAACACATTAGGCGTTATGTTTAAAAACAAAAAGTATATTTTGCAGTAAATGTGCATGCACATTCTTTAGCCTCATCATTTGCGATAACATCCAGTGTTTTGACTTTATTTGTATATGTTATTTGCAAACTGGAAATGATGATCTATCTTAAGGGACAGTAAACTGAAGCCTGGAAAGGTAATGTAGCTTTTCAACAGTCCTTTTCTCTGAAGTCCAAAATAATTTTTTGCCTAAAAGCTGATTTTATTTTCATCAAAGAGCAAATATGCTTTGCACCTAAACATGTTTGTGATAACATTGGTAGAAGAGTTTTAAATATAGCTGTTTTTAACATGTATTTTCATTCATGTTATACCAGTATTTCCAAAGTCCTTAAAGATGGCTTTTCAATATATAATGGGTTCGTTGTTGTTGTCCCCTTCCCCCAGATATTTTTAGATGAACTGCATGAACATGGACAACTGCATTCTATGTCATCTTGGATGGAATTGTATCCAACAATTAGTTCCGACATTAGATTCACTAATATGCTTGGTCAGCCGGGTGAGATTCTTCTCTTTCCTAATTTGTAGTTATGATAGTTGGAATGGGCCAGAGGGAAAGGAGGTTGTGTTGGGGCATGGGGGGTGCTTTCTTTTGTTTTATAAACAAAAAAGTAATTGCAGCTCTTTGATTAGAGCTAGCTTTTGACTTCTTTAGTTTTTTCATTAGGATCAACTGCACTTGACCTTTTCAAGTTTTATGTTGAGGATCTTAAAGCACGTTATCATGATGAGAAGAAGATAATAAAAGACATTCTAAAGGTAAATAGTATATACTTGCTATTATTAACTAGGATACTTGCTATTAACTGTTAATCCGTGCCATATATTTTAAAGGGATACTGTGTTCCTTTGATTAGTGTTATTAATATTAACAAGATTTCTGTTTTTTAGGATAAAGGATTTGTAGTTGAAGTAAATACTACTTTTGAAGACTTTGTGGCAATAATCAGTTCGACTAAAAGATCAACCACATTAGATGCAGGAAATATTAAGTTGGCTTTCAATAGTGTAAGTTATCATATTTACTGTTATGAACAACTAATTAATAGTATAGTTTTTAATATATTTGGCCAAAAATACTTAAGTTGTATGTAAGCTACTGAAATAAGGGAATAGGAATAGTATTTTACAGAGTAGTGGACACTTTTCCAGGGTAAGGTAACAGAATATAATGTACTTAGATGATGGCTGATGGTAAGCTTCCTTTCCTAAAAATAATTGGCTCTCTAACTTATAGATGATAGAATACTTAAATTAATTATAATGAATTATTTCAGTTAACACAGATTATACTATTATAACTGATTAAATATGTTTTCTAAAAGTTACTAGAAAAGGCAGAAGCCCGTGAACGTGAAAGAGAAAAAGAGGAGGCTCGGAAGATGAAACGAAAAGAATCTGCATTTAAGAGTATGTTGAAACAAGCTACTCCTCCAATAGAATTGGATGCTGTCTGGGAAGATGTATGTATACTTGTAAATTTTTTCCTTTACAACTGAAGATAAAAATTTTTTATTTCTTTCTCATAGTCACAGAGATAACTAGAGGAAAGGAAATAAACACTTTGAGGGGGCTGGGCTGTCACAGTTTTCGCTTGCTGCTATGATTCCTTTTAGTCATATTGGTATACTTTTCTCAGTATTCATATATTTATTCCATATCTGAATTTTTCAGATCCGGGAGAGATTTGTAAAAGAGCCAGCATTTGAGGATATAACTCTAGAGTCTGAAAGAAAACGAATATTTAAAGATTTTATGCATGTGCTTGAGGTAATTTTAGTTTTATCATAAGTGGCTGAAATATTACAAAATATATAAAAATTTTTTAAAAATTGAAGAACTTAGAATGATCAAAGTATGTTTCTTAAATTACACTTTTAAGTAATTTATACAAATGTACTTACTACCTGGGATGATTAGGGAATGGTTTACTCTATAGAAACTGCTTTTAAGTGAAACAAACTAAGCTTGCGTGGGAATTTAAAGATCTGTTTAGTGGACACTTTTCATATTTGTTTCATACTTATACAGTGGTACAGAAATTCATCAATTTAGCAGTCAAATGGGGTGACTTAGTAAACCTAAAAAGAAATTAGAAACAGAAAACAGCTTTTAAGCACATTTCAAATATTATACTACATTAGATATGTTGGAAGCTCAGAGATGTTCTGAAAAATAATGGAATAAGGTAGTAAGTTTTTGTTAAAATAATAAGTAATGATAAAATTGCAGGTTATTCCACTAGCTGAGTTAAGGGTATTTTGATGAAGATTTCAGATGGGCACTTGTAGATAGTAAATACGCTAAATTGACCAATAATTTTTGAATAATATTATTTGCTGCCTATATGGGCCAGGCACTGTTCTAATTGTTTTACAGATATTACATATATGAGCTTAATCCTCATAACAACCCTATGAAGTTACAGATGAGCAAACTGAGGCAAAGAGAAAAAGTAATTTGCATGGAAGGGATTCCAACATAGGCTTTTGATTCCAGGGCCAATGCTTGTAACAAATATGCTGTGCTATTAGTAATAGACAAACCAATACTTTACAGCAAGCCGACATTAGCACATACTTAATATTATAGTGCTGCCCATGGTCATTGGGCATAGCAGGTCACTTAATTGACTGTTGACTGTTGCATTGGATTTATTGTTCTTGTTGAATATCATTGTTGACAACAGTTTGCTCTGTTAACATGTCCCACATGTACCATATATTGTTTCCCAGCTGACTCTAGATCTAGTGCTGTTGGCCTATAGATCTTTTCTACTCAAAGTGTGTTTCAGACCAGCAGCATCTGTATTACCTGGAAACTTGTTAGAAATACAGAACCTCAGGCCCAATCGGCAGAAATCCTGTATCAGAATTACCATTTTAACAAGATTCTCGAGCACTAGAATGTACATTTAACTTTGAGAAGCTCTGCTCTAGGTAGTTTCTTAACATTTTCCCCCAATTCAGCAATCTCCAACAAGATTCTTTCATGATCTGTGCTGGGGGGTATTAGTGGTGAGGTCATAAATGGAGCAAATGATGGCAGCATAGGGAAGAGCTGAACATATCAGAATAGGATTTGGACCCCAATAATGTGGGCCTTGAAGTAGAAAAGGGAGAAGAGTTAACATTCAGTGACATAAAAAAAGAATGAGGACTGCCCTGGCGGTCCAGTGGTTAAGGCTCTGCGCTTCCACTGCAGGGGGCGCCAGTTTGATCTTTGGTCAGGGAAAAATCAATCTGTCAATCGAGAGAGAGAGAGAGAGAGAGAAAGAGTCCCTGAACCAGATTTTCTGTTTCCACTTACTTGTAAACTGAAGCAGAATTTATTTTCAAAGGCTTAGATATGTTTGGGGGCAAGGAGTTTTTACTGCAGCATTTCCCCTTCCCTACTAGCCTGATAATTATTTTAGTGAAAGAGTTAAAATCCACAGAGACAACATTTCCTTTTCTGATTTCATGTGTAGTTAGATTGCCTTTGGATATCTTAAGCTTGGTTAGGAAGGGAATGCTCCTTGGGTGAAAAGAGCTGATTTTGCATTTAATTTCTGAGACCAACCTCCTTTATGGATGATTCTGAGGTAGTTCTTTATTTCAGCGCTGAGCCACGTTCATCAGAAAAGCCATGTATGAATATAATTATATTTTGTTGTTTTTGAAAGTAGTGTAACTATTCTGCAGACTATACCTTTATGGAGGGTATCAATTGTCCCTACTGTACCCACACCATTCTCATTGCTTAAAAAAAGTATTTTATTAATACTTTTAAACATTGTGTTTAGATGTCCAAATGAGTGGGTACAGGATAGTTAAAATGTTCTCTTCTGTTCCTTGTTAAGTGATAGTAACTCTTTGCACCATTTCAAGGGGGGAGTACATCCTAAATATGCAAAATGAATGCAGTTTTACTCTAAGAACCTATTTGTAAAGCTTTTAAAAATTCTCCATGATCTACTGTCTAAAGTGTGAACTTCTGAAATTTTTTTCTTTTGCCCCTGTAGCATGAATGTCAACATCATCATTCAAAGAATAAGAAACACTCTAAGAAATCTAAAAAACACCACAGGAAACGCTCCCGCTCTCGATCAGTAAGGAAGTTTATTAAAAATGGTACCATAAGTGTACTGAAATATTTGTTAGCATCTTTATGAATGAAATTATTTGTATTGTGTAGGGGTCAGATTCAGATGATGATGACAGCCATTCAAAGAAAAAAAGACAGCGATCAGAGTCTCGTTCTGCTTCAGAACATTCTTCTAGTGCTGAATCTGGTAAACATATCTTTTAACTTGATTAAAATCATTGACACTTGGATGTCCTCAAATTCTGACACTTTTCTTTTTGTGCTGCTTAGAGAGAAGTTATAAGAAATCAAAAAAACATAAGAAGAAAAGCAAGAAGAGAAGACATAAATCTGTAAGCAAACTCTTAATTTTTACACTGTACCTAGACTTTTGCCCTTCACTTTCTTAGTGGCAGTAGAAATTTCTGTCTAGTCCGATGCAGTCAACAGAGTTTAGGTGTGTACCTAAACTCAAGAATTTCATAGTTGTTGTTCACCTTAATCTTTCATTAAAATCTTTTGGTGAACTTAGAAAAAAAAATAACACAGTGTTAAGACTCCCACTCTAGTTTTTTATAGTAATCTTAGAGAAAGACCCAAGAGTGTGTGTTTGTATATATATATATTGAGCTGTTGTTGAGAACCACAAGTTTAAATGTTTAAACTTTTTCCTCTACCCTCAGCTCTTAATCTTAGGTACACATCAAGATACACCTAATCTTAGTGATGAAGGCACACTTAATTTAGTGACGCTCTTTTAGTGGTATTTTACCCTATCAGAATGTCATCTTTCCCATAGGAAAGACCAACTTCATCTCATGAATCTTGGGAATGTTTTAGAGTCCTTGAGGTTATCGATTCACATTCCACCACTCTAGGAACACATACATACTCTGTTATATGTGGGTATTCTTAAATAGTACCTATGTAGGGACTTTTTTCTAATGGAATGGTTTCTTTATCAAAATGCTGACATTGTTTTTTATTTACACAGGACTCTCCAGAGTCAGATGCTGAACGGGAGAAGGATAAAAAAGAAAAAGACCGGGAAAGCGAAAAAGACAGAACTAGACAAAGATCAGAGTCAAAACACAAATCACCTAAGAAAAAGACTGGAAAGGATTCTGTAAGTATTTAGAATTCTTTCACCTCTGCATTTTCAAAGTACAAAAATGTCAGCTACTTTTCACACACAGTTTTCTAACGTATGTTATGTGATCATGAATGACCCAATTTAAGCATCCTAAATTTTATATTCCTTAAAAAAATAACATGGCATTCTGTAACAGTTGTTTAACCCACTAAGAAAGGATATATTCTTCTGCTTTGTACATTCTCACAAAGAAATACCAATGGACATTGTCTACCTAATTTAAGGATATAAACTTTAAGAGATTCAAATCAGGTTTTCCCTCCACCATGTCCACAGTTGTCATTGTTACTAAATCCAGTTTCAAAAGGTAGCTTTCCAGCAGCTTTTAATCATTGGGAGGGAAGAGATGAGGGCAAGTAGATAGGAGACTGTAAGCCAAATCTAATGTTTTATTATCAAATTACATAATTAGTCTTCAGTTTCCCCTGTATGTGTGTTTGTGTATGTATGCCAGAGCACAATAACACAAGCCTTCTTCACCTTGCCGTTCGTTCCACAAATGTTGTGGGCTTAGCAAGTATAATGCCTCTGAGTTACCAGTTGAGAGTTTAAATTGTGTAGATAAGCCCTGGTCTCCCTCTGGATATTCTCATTCAGTGGGAATAGGGTGGAGGGTTTTTTTTTTTTGTTCTTGTTTTGTTTTTAAAGCTGCACTGGTGAGTCTGATGCACATCCTTGGTGAGGAATGATTATTTCCTCTATACTTACTTAGCAACTTAATAGTTTCTTCTTCACAGTAGGTTAAATGAAATCCCTGCAGGGGGAAGGAAGATAGGTGAAAAATCTACTTTTGAAAAGTTGCTTCTCACAGTTGTTTTGGTTTTTTTGTTTGTTTGTTTTAAATTTTTTCCAGCCAAACTATTGTCCTCATAAATCTGGAATGTTTGTTTATCTGGGCACAATAGTATGCTTAAAGCATAATACTTTCCTGTAATATAAAACACTTATAGGACAACCTAGAATCGGAAAAAATAGCAAGGAATATAATACTTAGGAAATGAACGCCCAGCTTCCATTAAATGGAAACAAGATGTTTCATATTCAGTTGTATAAGAGGAAGAAAAACTGGTACGTACTATTCCCCCGATCTACATATTAATGTAAACTGAAAGTAAACACCATATAAAAGTCTCATTCTAAGTTAAGTGTCTCCCCTAATGTAACCAAGGAGTACTTAGTTAACAACCCATTGGTAGGCTTTTAGGAAAGAGATCAGTTTTCATACCCTATGATGCATTTGTTTTTGTGGAAGAGAATCCACATAGATGTGGATTCTTTTTTCAAAGGTTCATTACTACTTAACCTTTTGAGTACTGACACAAATATAATTGTATTCGTTGTCTTTTCAGGGTAATTGGGATACTTCTGGCAGTGAACTGAGTGAAGGGGAATTGGAAAAGCGTAGAAGGACCCTTTTGGAGCAACTGGATGATGATCAATAAATTATACCAAATATGTTTACAGTATGATTTAAAGTCTAATTCAGACCAGGGATTCTATTTTAAGTTCAATTGAAATAACACTGGGTTTTAATTATATCACAGAAAAAAAGTGCATTTAAGTATTGTTATTGTGGACTTTATAAAAAGCAAAGGAAATTGAAAATAACTTTTGATTCTGTATCAAGAATCATATTTTCATACAGTCGTAACTGTCTTTCTGTGACCCTTTCATAGGGCACTGCAGAATGGATTAAAGGTGGCAATTTACTGATAACTGCAGGTGTCTCTACTTTGTTCTAAAGTCTAAGTCATGAGGTGATTGATTTGATTTACTTTATAGAAGTTGGATTTTGAAGATATATTGAAAATTTTTTGATATCTAGTAGTACAAAAAAAGCACCAGCAACTGATAAAACTGCTTTTTTGTGCACTATCCAACTGGTTGAAGCCGATGTGATCTTTTAAGGTGAACTCAGACATAGGTGTTCTTAATGGAAACCTGGTAGACCCTTAACTAAACTATAGTGGTGCTATTGAGCACTACTATAATAAAGCCACCATTATTTTTTATGAAACATCTAAATACATTTTAAAAAGGCTATTGTGAGGGCATTATTTTGAAGTGATGTTTAAAAAGTTAACATCAAATCAAATTGTAAATTAGCTTAAATATATTGCCTTAAGGACCTACTAAAGAATGTGCCACCAAACTTTAAGTGATGGTTGCAATATCCTTGTCTAAAACAAATCAATGTTGACTTAAACGATTTCTTTAACAGTTGTCTTTTTTTTTTTTTTTTTTAAATCCGATCTTTCTCTTACTTTTTTTCATTGAGGAAGTCTTTTACCTTCCCTCCTCACTGAGAAGTACTGACTTCGTGGTACACATTCTAAAGCATTTCTGATTTGAATATTTTTGTACATTTTTATCAATTATTAAATCTTCTCTTCTAGTGTGTACTAGTATTTATTTCTACTTAAACTGCTCAGCTCTAAAAAATTGTATGATCCTTTAAGGGTTAAGATACTAAAATCCCTGAAATTTTGCTTTATCTAACCCACATAGCTAAGTTACTTTCCTTTTTTAATATTTAAGAATATTATAAATCAGTGCATTTGAGACCCCTGTATCTGTTTTTGATCTATGAATTTCCTACAGAATACTCTAAGAAAGGCAATGGTTTGAAGTTTAGAATACTCTTTACATGCTAACTTTTGAAGGTTGGTAATGTAATTTATACTATTTTCCTTCAGTGCAGGAGATTTTTTTAAGTAAATAAGTAAATTATCTTAGGTATTTTTTTATTTTGGACACTTTGGGCAATCCTATTTCAGGTTGGGATTCAGAAGAACAAAAAGTTTATTTTATTTTTCCTTCACCATCCTAATTTGAAAGTGGGACTGACCAGGATGACTCTTTTTCCATCCCTGCCTCCTTTGTTTCAATTAAATCTAGCATCCACTATTGAAAGGCTCAAGGCAGGTTGGTGGGGGGGGCGGGGAGGGGGTCCTGAACTTTTCTCGCTGCCAGGTCATTTTTCTCCTGTGAAATATGACTGATATGACTTTGTAGAAAGTGAGAATGACTATCTTTAGAAAATGTGAAGTAACCAATTGCTTGCTTGAGGTTAGTCTCCTATTGTATATTAGAACCAAAATATATAACAACTTTGGCAACAGGGAAGTTGCCTAGACTTAATTTTCAGAGGTCCCTTTGTAATGCTAGTTAATATTGCTAATCATGTCAGACACTTGACACGGAAGTCAGAGTAAAATATGCATATGATATTGGCAGAAATACTAGTGATGTTTCACAAGAGAATGTAGAATCTTTTAATTACTTCCATGAATGATGATTTTTTTTAAAGTACAACTTTAAAGTTTTGATTTTTCTATTTAAATAAAAAGCTATTGATGCGGTTTAGCATGTCCTCAAACTAGATTTCTTATTTCTTATAGAGATACTGTCTTATCACAACCTTAGATCCCTACAAGACAATACAAATTCGTTTCCGTATAGTTAACCCATGAAAACTATCTGACCTAAAAGCGAAACTGATAAACAAATTGTAATGCAAAATACAACATCCTTGTTATAAAACAAGTAATTGAAGTGACTATACTCCTTTATTGATGCCATCAAATGATGCTTAGTTGCCAGAAAGATACTATGGCCTGAAGGTACAGGCAATGGGAAGATTTTTTTTAAAACAAAGAGTTGTGTGTGAATATTTTTAATCCATTTGATTAGGTTTCTAAATCTTCAGTCTGATAAAAGTTGAAATGTCTTGGAATATTGGTTCAAGTTGAACAGATATGTTCAAAATGTGTTCAAACAGGAAAGCGTTGTTTATATTCAGATAAGGGGAATTTCTGCTTTTCAGTTAAGCCTCAGACTTTTAGGTAAATGTTAAGGGCTTATCTTCCCTCACTATCAATCATTAATGTTAATGAACTCTTGGATTAAATTCACTAATACATTTAATAATATCATGCTTAATAGTCAAAATCCAGAGCCTCAAATATTTGATGTTTTTATTCCTCCCAGTACATAATTCCTATGTGGGAAAATTGAATTTGTATGAAAAGTTAATGAAGTATAAAGAATTCTTTGCACCTTTCCCAACTGTATTTAAACAACATAATACTTCTGAATAAAAGCAAATGGTCCCAACATTTTTTTTTAACACAGTGACGGCATTTCATTATCATTACCCAAAGGAGCTTCAGCATATAGATTATTCATGGTTTTCAACAATAAAAATACTTTTTATGCCTCCCAGTAAATTTGAAAATGATCAAAGTATCACAGCTATTTCATCTCTTAATTTTTGCTAATTGGGCCCCATATTATACAGCTATAAAATGAAAGGGATTGGCCTAGAGTAAAGCAATCTTAATTCACAGGGTTACGACTGTAAAACTTCTTGAAATATCTGTGTAGATTTTTCTGGAAGGATGGTCCATAGTTTTCATTCAGTTACCAAAGGGCCTGCATCTTGTGTTAAGAAGCATTTGCCTAGATGATCCTGGTTTTCTTCGCATGTTAATGGTCAACTGAGTGCTGACTAGGCAGCCACTTTTATTTTTGCATCCAGAAAGGGGTAGCTTCTTTATATAAAGATTTTCATTTAAAACTTGGATACTATTTAAGAGAGAGCTGTTTCTAATCAGAGAGTACCCAGGGAAGAGTAATGAATGCTTTTTTTAAGAGTTTATAGGGTATTTAAGTATATTATGTAATTTAAATGTAAATTACAAAGCCAAAGAACTAAATAAGCATTTCTGAAAGCAAAATGAGGCAAAGGACGTTAATTCCTTATACCTTAAGTCAGACTTTTTCTCTTCCCTTGGGGATTTCTCTCTCTCAATACTAGGTAGAATTTTCTTTTACATTTTCTAGGACTCATTTTACATAAAGGAAAAGCAAAATAACGTCCTGAGTAATTTTCATGGAACTGTGTTCTAAATCTCATGCTATGGTTCTAGTAATGGCATATAGCAGTCTAATAATTCTTACCTTCCTTATTAATTTCTTACCTTGCTCTTAAGTTTTTCAATTGTTTTGATGTAAATGATGGTCAGATTCCTTGGGGGCACAGATTTCTGTTTCACTCACTGTTTTATCCTGTGAGTTAGAACAGTGCCTGGTACATACATAGTAGGCATTTACTGAGTGAATGTAAAATCTTAGTTGACAGATGTACTCATCCAGCATCCATGGTACTCGTCATCTGTTAAAGGGCTTGAAAAAGCATCGTTGCAATAAACCATACTAAACCCCAAACTAATTGAAGTACACTGAACATAAGTTCTAGTGACTGTACCTCAATCTTAACTGTTACTTCAGAAATGTCCAAAAGCTTGTTACGTGAAAACATAAAACTTTCATGTGGTTTTTGAGTAGGAAAGGCAATCCCTTGTGATGATTTGAAACATACCTTCTTTCATATCATATTCATACTACTATTAACATAGTAGTAGTTTCAAAGTAATAACTTTTGAGGAACTAACATTTAGCTAGATAAGAGTTGATCTAAAGGCCCTAATGGACAAAAAAACCAAAATTCCTATTTAAGTTCTGAGAACTAATCATTTCAGGCTATTTTTGACAAAGGGGTGAATAATGGTGACAGGGCATGCACTTCAATGCTCTCGGAGCTAACTTAAAGGTGAGGTGAGAAGTGAGCAGATTTTGCTCCAGTTACCCACACACTCCCCCCTTGCCCTCCAAATGTTACTTGGTTTCTCTCTACCCGGCTTAAGTTCCTTAACTGCAGATTTTCTGTGCTTTTTGAACTTGCTATATAAAAACTGCTCTTAGGATTCAATATGATCTCGTTCAAGGCCACCTCATTGTTAGTGACTGGTAATTGACTATTAATTTGATGGTAATTTGTGCTAGGTTTGAAGGTTAATGTTTGCATTTCACGGGAACTGGCTAACCTCGCTCCAGTTTTCATTCAGACTATGAAAGTGGCTGCCTAATCTCACATCAGATTCAAACTAAGCCATTTCTTGATGCCCTTCTTTCATGCTGTTCTTTGGAGGTATCTGAATGTGGTATTTAGAAATATCTTTTTTTTTTTTGGTCCTGCCTGCAAACTTTTTTGGTAGGTGTTGATCTCTTGCCTACCTCTGCAACTAAACTGAAGACTTGTTCTGAAAGGTGAGTAACAGGGGGAACAAGGTTTCTACTTTGTGTTTGTAATTACCAGATTTTCTCTTATGTTCATATATTGTTCTGATGTAAAGAACATCAATTACATAAAAATAGACCTTTTGTAAATAAATATAATTTATTAGAAAAAAATGGCATCTCTTACTAAGTTGGATTTGTGTCAGCTTTTTCCTTTAAGCACTGTCATATGCAGCAGTTCTGTGCTGTAAGATGATAGATGCCCACATTCTGTTTTCTCAGTGTAATATTTGCTTTTCTCTATAAAAAGATCAAAAAAAAGTTTGTCAACCTTCGTTCGCACATTTGTTTCTTCAAGTTATTTTCTTAGGAATAGATGGGGTATTTTAGAAAAAATGGAAGATTAATCCTTTGGTATGAAGTGGGCTGATAGTATATTCACCTGTGCACACATTTCTGATAAAAACAACTATATTAGGGCTAAGAATTTCATTATCAAATTTAAAATTAGTAGATGTGAATTATAAAGCTAATATTATGAAAGTATTACAGTGTAAAATTACGTAATTCTACAAAATCCAATATGTTGAACTAACGAAGTCAGTGATGGATATCAAGTTCCATCATCTACTGAGCATTGTTGAGTCAGCAGGGTCGCCGGACATTCATTGCAGTGACTTTTAGTGGGTTAAGATTTATATTTTTAGTCACAAAGACTGGGAGAGGGAAACAAATGGGCTTAACTCTGAATCATTAGGAAATATCTTTTAAAATGGGTGCTGGGAATTCCCTGGCTGTCCAGTGGTTAGGACTCCATGCTTTTCACTGCAGGGGGCCTGGGTTCATAAAACAATCCCTTGTCGGGGAACTAAGATCCCATGAGCCGCACGACGCAACCAAAAAAAGGCAGGGGGTGCTACTGATAAAAGATGTCCAAACCCAACCATATCCACTTCGTTTGACCTTCTTTCTGTAGTTTGGGTTTGAAACATTCTGAATTTGTAGCATATTAAAGATCTTACTTCCTTTACCATGAGGCACTTCTCCTGATACAAAGGAAACAATTTTTGCAGTCTTACTAACTTTTTTCCCTTCTTATAAAATAAAGCTTCAACTATAAGTCTACCTTGGGGATATCACAATAAAGCGAATCACTCAAAATGTTTGGTTTTCTTGTGCATAAAAGTTATGTTTACACTGTACTGTAGTCTATAGTCTATTACACATGTACAATAGCATTATGTCTAAAAAACAATTACATGCCTTAATTAAGGAATAATTTATTGCTTAAAAATGCTAACCATCATCTGATAACACAGGGTTGCCACAAACCTTCAATTTATTAAAAAAAAAAAATTATCTGCGGGCTTCCCTGGTGGCGCAGTGGTTGAGAGTCTGCCTGCCAATGCAGGGGACACGGGTTCGAGCCCTGGTCTGGGAAGATCCCACATGCCGCAGAGCAACTGGGCCCGTGAGCCACAATTGCTGAGCCTGCGCGTCTGGAGCCTGTGCTCCGCAACGAGAGAGGCCACGACAGTGAGAGGTCCGCGCACCGCGATGAAGAGTGGCCCCCGCTCGCCGCAACTGGAGAGAGCCCTGGCACAGAAGCGGAGACCCAACACAGCCAAAAATAAATAAATAAAAAAAATTATCTGCAAACGCCATAAAACAAGGTATGCCTGTACATTGTGTAACTGTGGTGCAGTGGAAAGAGCACTGAATTGGGAACAAAGACCTAATGCAACAAATTCCTTAAAAGACTGATTTACACCCCTCTAAATAAGTTGTTTTTAACCACTTGGACAGTTTCCTAAAATAAATTACAAATTTCTCTGCTTCCCTAAAAAAATAATATACTAAGAAGAATATACTAAACTTTTCTGATAACTTGGAGTTATTACAAATACCAATATGTGTTTGCAGTGGATCACACGGCTTGTATTTACCTTGCCAACCAATGTGGTCAGATGCTTGGTACTTCTGTGCAGTCCACGTGTAGCCTGTGTATATGCAACATCCTCATTACAACAAATGTGGAGAGACGCAATATCTCACCAAAAAAGAGTGCTATTTCTCTGGAAGTAATAAATTCATAACTAGGATTTTGGAGATACTAAATCTCAACACTAAAATACTCAATACTATCAATAAAATCTATTTGGTTCCTACGTTCCATACAGCAAGTGATCCAGAGTTTGTAGAGGGAGGGGTTTTCTTAAAATTTACCAAGTATATTTAGATTATGAATTCAAGCAGCAAGACATACCTGTTTGTTTCTAGAAGATAAGAGTGTACATAAGACCCCCTAAAATATAACATTGAAAGACTGCAGCATATTACAGGATAGTAGTGTAAATAGTTTATTTGCTCATATGCCATGAAAAGACCAGAAAAGTAACATGAACTGCTTTTATAAAACATTTCTAATATTGCTAAGAAGCAGGCCCATTAACAGACAAACAGAAAAGAGCATGCCAACATTATTGTCTATTTGTAGATTAATAAATAGGCAATTATTTTAACATATGTTCATCAGTATTGAACTTTGGAAAATAGCTGCTTTGTGGTGAAGGACCACCTAATTTGTGTTATATCTTACGGTCAAATTGCTTTTTTCATCAAAATGAATGTTGAGTCAGACAAAATCTTGGCATGTTCTTTTTTAACGTACACATTATGAAAATGTGCTAGCAGGTGGCAGTTTAAAGTAACCTTTCTGTAAATATGCTAAAGTGAAAATGTAGTAACTGATCCCTAAACTGTCCTTGTAGTTAAATATATATTAAAAAAAAAAAAAAAACCTATAAGTTAAAATAACATTCAGATTGTATAGCATAGGCTGATGCATTTTTAAACAATATTTACAATATTACCCAGAGGCTTAGGTGGGAATTAAAGAGAAGTGTAAAAACCATAAAAAACTGCACCAATCTTATAGCAAAATATCTGTACATTTAAAAAGAGATATATAACTACACATTATCCAAGGGAAATGGGACCTTCACCAGAGTTCACATAAGCACAACAAAATAAGAAATTCAGTGGTTAAATACTATACAATAAACTTTACAATTAATATATTGATGTCATGTACCAAAAGGTAAGCCAGAAGCAGAATGTATATTATGAAAAGTACAAGTTAGCTTCAGTCCAGTTTTTGACTTTGTAATGGATCAAGTGCCCTGCCAGAGAGGAAGGAAAAATAGCAGTGGCTTTGTTGGCCATTTAGTCCCATTTCATATCACTTAAACTTAATCCTGATGTATTTCAGAAATTTAATTGCAATTCCCCATAAAGTAATCTTGGAAATGCAAGCATTTTTAGCTTTGATATATGATGCCAAATATATCTTCTCCAGTCTACAAAAAGAAGGGGGGGTGGGGGGGAAAAAACCCTGCGATTGTCAGGATAATAAGGCCAGGATTCTAACACTATGCTAGCAGAAGTAATCTTGAATGCTTGTTGATAGAGCTAGTGAACCTCTCCCTGGCTAGCAAGGCACTGATTTCTATTCTCAGGATTGACCCAAAATGGTCCTCAGAAATCCTAATACTGATTACTGAGATGTTAATTTTAGTGCTAATAAACATTTGCATTATTTTTTAAAAGCTGCCTCTAGCTGAAGAACACAGTACTGCAAATAAAGTCTTATACAACATCTGTGTGCCATCATATCGTCGCGTTCATACCAATGAATGTCTCTCATAGGGCATCGCACCCCAGCACAGAAGCAGAATGTGAAACAAGAGTTGACTGATTCTGTGCCACTGCAATTACATCATGTTTGTACTTTGCTGGGGCTTGGTTATGGACAGAAGGAGTTTATCGTGTGACTTTTTCCTTCTTCCACGTTGTAAGCCCTTAAAAATACCAAGTTGATGGGTATGGCTGAAACACAAAATTAACTCCTTAAAAGACATCTCAGCGAAGGAAGCCCACAGCAGATGCATCCATGTTATTTACAACTTATCAGGAAACCAGGGTGGGCCATCATGGGACAATCACAATGGCAGGTAATGAATGTAATATGAAATTTACATTTTGGTTAAAAATTGAATAACACACTGGTGTAAAAAGATACCTAATCAAATCAAATCCTATTGCTTTGATTAATCTGAGCAGGTACTTCCACTTTTAGGCACTTGTTAACAAAGGTTGAAAGGAGAGCCCATCATTTTTAAATTCCTATGTGTTTGCTAAATCTGAGCCCTTAGAATATTTTCATCTATGTTCAAGGCTGCAGTTAAATGATAGCACATAAAGTTCACATGGTCAGTTTCATTCACACACACCCTCTATTCATACAGGCAGGTCTCAGGTTCACATGGTTATTTCGGCACCATTAACAGAACGCAAGTTCTGATCATCAAAGCGCCGCCTGACACTTCTCCTCACCGCATCGGCTCGTCTGTATGGTTGGTTTCTAAGATCTGTGAAGAGGAGAGTACCAATAAGAGAAGTGCAACCTTTAATATCATGTTTCTAAGCAAGACAAAGGCCAGCTGGCAGCCAATCAAAGCAGCTTGTGTAGAAGAGTCAGCTAATGGGCCCTTCAAACTCATTGAGAATCTGAGCCAAAAACATGTACTTTGCCCTCAATATTTACAGTCAAACAAAACAGCATGTAATACTGGTGTGATTCTGGGCTCTTTTAGAAAACTATATGAGAGACTGCTTCTGTCACTGGCCAGAGAGAGTCTAGCTGAAGTCTTATTTTGAAATGTTTCTTCCATTGGAAATGGCTATTGCTTAGTAGTTATTTTTCTTTCCGGAAACCTGAATACCAACAACAACTGCAATAAATTTTAAACTGCAAAACTAATAAAACAAACAAACAAAAATAAACTAATAAAACAGACTGCCCTGTCCTGTCTTATCTGAAATTTTTATCAAGGAAGGAACTTATGCATAGTTTGCAGACACAGCTTCCATTATTTTTATTCCATTAAAATTAGCTGAAGTCAGATTTTTATTTTGCGAATTAGAAACATAATACTCAACCACTGAATAAAAGTAATCACTAAATCAAAATAACACTCCATTCCTGAACATTCTTTGCTGCCACCCAAGATTTTTTGTTTTTCATTAGAGGGGCAAGGTGGTATGGGCCCTCCGGATTCTCCAATTTGTACTGCCAATGAACAGCAGGATGCCTAACTGACGACAACAACAAAATGCCTTGTTGAATGAATGAATCAACCACTGCACATCAGTTCAAGCAGGCATTGTTCTAGAGGGATGAAGTGAGATGAACAGGATGAATTTTAGTATATGTAAGCACTCTTAGTGTGAAAGCATGCTTTCTTGATGAATAAGGTAGGTAGCCTAGCCAGCAGGTAGCCTCCATTTAATGGAGTCAGGACATGGTGAAAAGAAAAATAAAGCAGGCTTCATACTTCTTCCCCTTGTTTTGTTTAATTAGTTTGTATTTCCCTTTCATTAACTTAGTATTGTTGATCTCTGTTTAGAAACAGTCTTACCTTTAGAAAGGGAAACACAAATAACAGAATTAAAACAGATTTAATCTTTTTAATCCCTTCACCTACTCAGATTGAAAATGGATGGGCCATACCTGGTCCACAGAATGTTTGGCCCCCGACTTAAATTTTTAAATACGGTTTCCTGCTATTTAAATTGGTGATTAACATAAAAGCCAAGGTTTCTGGCTTCTCTTGGAAAACTGGAGGATCTTGCAATACTGGGCCCAAATTCTAACATGGCAAAAACAAGCCAGAGCTGAGTGAGTGCTCAGTTAGGCACAGTCCCCACCAGCTCCTGACTCATTGGAATCTGTGACTCTGCCCTACTCCTAAATTCAAGCCAGGAATAGTTTTGCATGGCCTAATCCTCCTGAGCCTTTGCTTCCTTGCCCAGAGTGGTAAATGGAGGTCAGAATTCCATTTCTGGCTAGGGATATGCAGGGACCTGCAGTTCTGTGGTTCCTGAGTCCTCTGAGCAATTAGTTCTAAGAACCCTAATCCTTCTTCAAAGACTACAGATCACATTCCCTGGCCAGGACTTACTCTCAATTTCTTCAGATCAAAATGGGGTTAACTGAATAACTTGAAGGCCAAGAAGGGGTAGAGGGAAGGACAGCCTAGCACCCAAAGCAAGTATAGTCATCAGCAAATACCCGTGCCCAAGCCATCACACTTGAGAACATGGAAGCAGACCAAAAAGTCCGGGAGAGAGGCTCAGCCTCACATCATTGGAATGTGAGGTACAAAGACTTCTCCCTGGTCAGACTCTCACCAGTATTACCCTCAGCCATAGATTGAAATCATTGATCTGCATACAGAGAGAGGAGGAAGCTAAGTAAAAAGTGATGCTTGCCAGCTCTGTGTATCCTCCACCACCGGTGTGCTAGAAGAAATCCTTACCCTCGAGTGAACATTTGGAAATTTAGTGATATTATTCTTCTTTAAAGCTAAACAGAAAAAAAACAAAAACACAAAATGATGGTTAAGTAAAAATGGGATGAAAATGGAAAGCAATTCAACTTAGTGAATAACATTCCCGGGCATGTTAGCCAACAGAAGAAGAAAACAGGAGGCCATACTACAAAAGGTGTTAGAGAACACAAGGGAAGGGTGAGCATGTCTTCCCACCCAGCTCTCTGACCACCCAGATCCAAGCTGCTTTGAAGTTTGGCTCCAGAACAATAGTTCAGCAGCAAAACTGACAATAAACAGTAGCCAAGTAGATGACAGTTTCTAGCCTTGTTAATAAGTACTGGTGGGATAAGTACACTATAGAACAGGCAACAACACACCACATCCTTTGATATCTTCAGAGACACAGGAACATACATAACAAGTGCAATTCATAGAAGAGTTAACGCCACAAAATAAACATGTAACCAGTTCCATGTCAATCTCAGCATGGGAGTCAAACAATGGCTGTTTCACATACTCCAGTTAGAGTGTGTGCTTCCCTTGTCGCTATTCTAATCAACTGGGCACTACAGAGAAGTTTGTTCCTTATTTAACCATCAAGAACTAAGCCCAGGCAGTTACTTCTTGGGAAAGTTATTATTTCTGGTGCCCCCATCTTGACCAAAGAAGCAGATCCAGATATGATCTCATTACAGAAGAAATGCTCAGGGTTTGACATGGAACAGAGCCACCAGTGAAGAAGCATGAATGAGATAAGACAGTGGGAGCTCCTAAGCCTTTGTTCTCGTTTCTTGCTTTGCAGCCTTGCTCCAACATGGAATTGTTGATAGCTGAAATTTGGGCATGACACTCAGAGGGAAAAGAGGTGAGTATAAAGCTATAGATTGCCTATATCAGCTTATACAGGCTTCTAGGTCAAAAGAGCTCCCTGAGTTTAGCTTGTACCATGAGCTCCACCACACTGTGGATGATGGCTACAGACTATATAAGACAGTTAAGAGAGACCCAATTTACAGCTGTGTGTAGTTCACAGCTCCTTCTGCAAATCATTTTGCAACTTTAGAGCACCTTGTATTCCTGAGAGTTTGTATAGCAGCTCATTTTACTTTCAAAGCATGCCGAGTACAAAAAGGCTGGTTTAATATCTGTAAATCTATTCGAACACACTAAGTGCTCAATAAATGTTAGGTATAGTAATTACTGTTATTAATGACTGTCATTTTGTGTTCAAAGATATTGGCTCCAAAATCTTAAAAGCAACCTAGTTGGTCCCAATCCTGACTCTCAAAGAAGTGCTCTATTCATCGTTTTCTGAAAATTTCTATAAGTAATTGCATTAATTCAACTCGCACACACCATCACAGCCATGTGGATTCACAGATGTATTGAAAGTGCTAGTGAGTAAGCAGTTATGACTGAAATGCAAAACCATGCAGTGTGAAGACCACATAAAACACAACATGATGGAGATGGCAATTCCATGCTAGGATGTTGGGTGGCCCTGACACACAAACAGAGGGTCATTAGGGGTCAAAAAATCTGTAGCAACCTTTTAAGAGCATCAGGTGAGAAAGAGTAATAGTTTAGTAATGGTATTCCTCAGTGACAACAGGTTCGCAGAAAAATCGAGAGCCACGCTTGGCGGTGCGAGCAGTAAAGGGCACAGTCTTCAGCACTGCATCGAAAATGACAGCCAAATAAGACAAACAGAAGAGAGTAAGAAGCCAAGATCTACTGCATTAGTATACGGTTAGTGCTTTGTTAATCATACCTGGGGTAAGGGTGGCAGAGGTGAGCAGGAAGGGTGTAAGGCAATATATACCCAAGTGAGCTCATAAAGCCTAGAAGAGCTACTCAGTCTTTACTCATTCTGGGGTAGAACATGGAAAATAGTCCAAGGAGGAGAAAAAAAATCCGCTCCATAGACATATATTCATTTACCTCCTATGGCATATCAGGTCAGACAAATAGAAACTGTACATTTCACAAGCCAGGTGTCGCTAAGCTGGAGAACAGACTGAAGAAAATGGCACTCTAAGTTCTTAATGTGCCACGGCTGGATGCTTCTCTACCTACAAGTCAATCTTACCGTGGCCCTGAGGCTAAACGGTGCTGCCCAAGGAGATCTGTTCCTGCTCTTGCTCATAGCAGAGCTGCTCCCTCAATGTGGGAGAGGCAAGGAGAGAGGCTAAACAAGGAAGCTTTATCTGGGAGCCATCTGCAAGCCACTGCAGGGTGAACACAGATACGGGCAGGCACAAATGTACAGAACACGTGTGCACCCTATGTAGAGACCTATCCCACTGCTTACACTGGTTTACTCTGGGCAAGGAACTCTTTATTGACTTCCTTTTTAGGGATTTATTCACGTATTTTATTTCCTTGGGTCTGAGCTGATGAAAGAAATCTGATTTGGGCAGTTTGGGATCCCTGTTTCCAAAGCTGACTAAGCTATTAACAAGAAATGAGAAGTCAAAAGGCTAAGAGTTATATTTTTTAAAAATTAGGACAGTTGAGAAAATGTGAATAATTACTAGCTATTTGATATTAAGGAACTCTTACTTTTGGAGGTGTGTGATAATGGTCTTGTAGGTATGCTTGTTTGCTTTATTAAAGAGTCCTTATCTTTTGAAGGCATATATGGAAATATTTCCAGATGAAATTGTATGTCTTGGATTTGCTTCAAAATAATTCCAGAGGTTAGGGGGTGGGAAGTAGGTAGAAGCAGACGTGTAACAAGATTGGCCATGAGTTGAAAACTATTCATGGGTGAAGGGTACATGGGAATTCATCATACTAATCTCTATACTTTTGCGTAACATTTCCTACAAAAGAAGTTTTAAGTATCTTGGAAGCTGATAAACAGTATTCCTATGCAACAAACACGAAAGGAAAGTCATCTGCAGCCACTGCCCCAAATTATTGCCCTGATCTTTAAGAGGGAATGCAGAAACTCGGAAGAACTGGTTTGAGCAGAAAGCATTAGGCTACAACTTAATCAGACAAGAACCAATCTGGGTTAGGCAGCATTCCTAGCTGAGAGAATGACCATCCCCCAACCCTGGGCTTCTGGGCTGTTGGTCTATCCGCATGAAAGCACCAGCTCCTGATTTCCTAACATCTTCACTTACTTTGAGTGCGTAAAAAGGCTTTTAAAGAGCATGCTGGAAAAACATGTGTTGACTGTGCTTAGTACAGTATGGGTCCTGTCCATAGCAGTTATCAATCAGGCAGGTGGGTAGGAGTGGCCATGAGGGAGAAAATGGAGCATGGTGACAAATCTAAGACAATGGAACATCATTAGAAAAAGGAGCCCTGGTGAAATCTACAGGGTTCCAATGATATTGAGAAACAGAGATTTTTTCAGAGAGAGTGTTGGGGTTCTTTGACAGGCAGTATACAGGCTACTATAAATATACTTCAAATACTAGCATGGAGTTTCTCTGTAGTTCTGGATCTGAATAAAATCAACTGAAGAACTTGTAAACCCTGGACAAAAGCGGTAGCATAATCTGTAAATGGCCCAGTAACGGTGAGGCCAGTGGGATCTCCATGGGCGACAATGAGAAAATAGCCTTTACCTGTGATAATATCTTCAATGGCACCGTCTTTTCCTTCGTATACGTGTCTATTATCTTTAACTTGTCGCCTTCTTAATTCCGCAATTAATTCTTGCTGCTGCCTCTTTGATTTGTGGGAAGGAGACTGAGAAGAAAAAAGAATGGCAGAGATTAGTGGGACCAGCACCCACTGGAGGTTTGAGAAAATCCAAAATGTGTCTGAGCATTTTGTTACTAACAAGCAGCCTCAGTCCGAAGCACAAACAGCACCATCCCAAACATTCTGCTCAGCAGAGGAAAACTCAGAAAGCTTCTGGGAAGAAAAACTTTTGCACTAAAGAACGCACAAAACTGGCAGCAATGGGAAGGCTGGACACTATGGCAACAAGAGGCAGCTAGTAATAACCAGTGACTTGTTAACCTTTGGTCCAGAGGATCATGAGGAAGAATTCTTCGACCTGCCAGCCTTCGTGGTCTTCACCTATGTTGTTTCCCTCCATAGAATGCTCCCTCCCGTTCCCAGAGAAGCCCTCCCACTATCAAGGCCAGCCTCAATGGCGACCCCGTGAAGCCTTCTGGTCCCGGGACACTAAGCCGTCCAATCATCAGGTTACCCGGGATGGCCTCTCTGTATCCATCTGAGATTTAAATTCCCGATCTCTATAAACTTGGAAATGCCACACAAACATGCTCTTAGCCCCATTCCAGTGACTGCTGAACAAAATAATGAATGAACAAGTGTCCATCTGCCAAGTTTCCAAGGCCTAGAAGGAAGCGGAAGGCATCCTGTGCAAATCTGGCTTCCTGGCCTCTTGACGGCTCCATCTCAGGAGCCTGGCACACCTCACCTTTGGGTCCTGCTGCTCCAGCAGAGCTTCCTGCTCCAGGAGTTTCTCCATCAGCGCTTGTTCCTGCTTTTTCCTCAGCTCGTTTTCCTCTTCTGCTTGCTGGGTAAAATCAAAAGTGGCAAAAGATGATGTCAGTGGAAACGCCAGCAGTCAAGATTTTTAAAAGCCATTCTTAGAGAATCCTTGGTTAGCCAGGAAGTAGAGTAAAGGGAAGGTTTGGAAGATCTACACTATACGCCTGATTCGAGGTTTTGCTGTCGGTCTGTATCACACCTCTTCATAACCTAGTAGTTGAGATTCACCCCTTCCAGAGAATTCCTTTCCTGATGGTTCTCTCCCCACTCAGCCTGCTTCTTAACCTCCATACCATACATGTCGGGGCACCTCCTCTTTTGGCAGCTCTGCTCAGTGATTCTCATGTGAGATTGTTTTTCTTCCAGAATCTCTCCCCCTCCCTACAGCTTCTCTGAAAGGAGGGGCTCAGATTCCTCTCCTTTCACCCACTGTTAGGGGAAAACCTCCATTCCCTCGCCTCTTGCTTCCTCAGGGCCCTCACCGAGTTGACACTCTTGGGCTTTCTCCCCACAGCTCACTCACTTCCAAGGGAGGCAGTGACAAGTGTGATGAATTAGGGACAAGAAATCCAACAGGCCGACCTCAGCTCAGCCCCGCGGGGCATCCCCTCTTTTGAAGCCAGCCTCCTTAAAGCAACTTCTAATAGTCTAGCTGTGCACTGGTAAGTCATCTAATTCAGGGCCGAAGGGTAAGCTCACAGAGACACACCCTGTCCTCCAATCCAGCTTTTATCAGTAATAAAGTTTACATTTTCATCTCTGTTGCTTTTGTCTCGTTTCATTTTGGTTCAAACTTAGGAAGGGAAATGACAGATGACATCCTAAAACCCTAACATCTGCCCATCAAGTCCCTGGGTCAGTGTCAGGCTGGGCAGTTATTCACTATGTAATATGTCAGGGCAAGGAGAACATCCTGTCACGTCCCTGCCTGATGAGCGCCTCACACAACCGGCGAACAGGACCCCGGGGAGAAATGATAACGTGGAAGGAGCACCTGATGGGCTCTGACCTGTGACACCCCACAGACCAGCTTCTCTTTTTCCTCTGCTCTATGCACGACCCCGCTGAAGGGCCAGACTTGGAGACCAAACAGGGGCACTTCCCAGCTTGTATTATACAATTTTAAAACAGCATATATTTTCTTTTTAGACCTTAGACTTACAATTTTCTTTAGTGAAGAAGCATGGTCCCAGCTCGTAACAAGAGCCACCTTGAGCCATCTCGGTAGCACATCAGGGCACCCCAGAGTACCACAGCCAGCAGCTCTGGTGACCAGTGCTTCTCATTGCTCACGGCCCCCAGGAGCTCGCACATGGACTTGGTGCTGTATTTGTGTTCATCCTCGCTGCCGGGGACACTTTCTTTCTGCTTGTGATATCACTGCTACACTAAGCCATGCTGAGAGAAGATGGCTAAATATTGTAACCTTGTGAGTTCAGTAAAAGGCCCAAGGATGGCTCTCCAATGCTATCAGGTGATGGTGAAGTGACCCACTGTTTCCAATCACGTGTTTCTCAAAAATGTCCACAGCCCTGCCGCATCCCTCCCTGCTCCACAATCACACTCCTCCTTCCTAGACCAACATTACCCAGCTTATACATAGACAAGCCTGGAGAATACAGATCGCAGTGTCTCCCAAGAGCACTGAAATCCCCTCATGCCCTGCCCTCCTTGTCTTCCTTTCTCAAGGGACAAATTCTTCTGACACAGATCTTTCTGGGTCACATGCTTTTTCAAGACCACGGTCCCGGATTATGTCATAGAGGGCCTCCCATTTAAAGGAAGGGCCATTATGGGTCCAGATGAAGAAACGGGGAGCAACTGTCCTTCCTAGAGCCATCTTTTGGTCCACACTAGAGAAATGTTGGTCCAGAGGCCCACGGGCCTGGGCAGAGCTACGACACAAGCAGGCTCTCCCTGACCTCAGCGACAGTGCCGCTGCCACAGGCCAGGGCTCACTCCTTCTACCCTTTACCCACTCAGCAACTCCACGGGAGGCCTGGGTTTCTCAGTCCTTCAACCTGCCTGCGAGGGTCAACAGTCAACGGGGCAGCAGTGGTCCTGGATCTCACTTTCCCACAGTCAGCCAAGAGCTTTTGTTTGCGGGCTGAGCCCCCAGCTGGCCGGGTAGAGACAGGGAGCATGACGGGCTGAGGGCCGCAGGAGCAGGGCCAGAGACCGCTGTCTCGTCCTCACCACCCACATCTGCTGCCCGAAGGCACGGGGGGGGGGTCTCTGCAGAGCCACCGAGACCCAGACACAGCTCTAGGAGAGCACCCACTCGAGAAGTAATGCCAGGGAAGGCTTGAAAGAAACCAGGCTCCTGTTTACCTTATAGGCTTTCACAAACCGGACAAAGACGGGAAAGAAGACAGAGGGTGGTGTCGTCTTGGGGTTTTCTCCAAAATACTTCACCACATCATCGAAGGCGTCCTGTGAAGAAGCGAATTTCTCTTGAATGTCATTTTTCCAGCATTTGAACTCGGCACTCTGGGAAAAGAGCTGCAGCATCTCCCACAGGTCTCTGGCCTCCATCCTCCCTCACCTCCCACGATTCTCTACAGCCTGTGTTTCCTCCCAACACCCAAAGGCAACCAGAAGAATGCAACACTGCTACACTGGGACCTCCCGCTATTTCTACACACACACACACACACACACACACACACACGAATGAGGAACTACTCCTTTCAAGTGCGTCCTAAAGCCATGGGAAGACTCCTTAAAGCCAACCAGGTTAGAAGGGACCTTAGAAGTTTGCTCAGACTCTAGATCCCAGCTCACTGCTTCAACGCTCCTTACAGTAGCCACTCACTCACTCAAGTCTCTGCTTGAACCTTCCTGGGACACAGAGAAGCCAGCCTCACAAGGGAACCATCCCACCACGTCTGCTTCCTGAGTTCCCACAACCCTCTGCCTTCCCTTCTGGTGTACAGTCCATTCTGGCTGCTTTTCAAGTGTGTAAACTTGACCCCCAGTGTGGTATCAGATTTCAAGGTCAAGGCCTCCTGGAACCCAACACACTGGGGAACACTGCTGTGCTGAGCACAGGCCTACCACACGTTGGTTGAAGTGAACACAGGACCCACAATAAAGGGAGCCCAGGAGTGGAAGGGGAGGGGGCGGGGAGGGCCTCTAGAGAAAAGGGTGAAGACCTCAAATTAGAAGAGACAATGAACAGCACAGGGGCATCTCCAGGTACAAAATGCAGAAAGATCCCCATCCCCCTTAATAACAGCTACGTAAGAAATCTACCCTCAGCAGACAGAGGACAATTTCCGCCCCCCGCAAAACCCAAAGCCAGGGCCAGCACCCCAGGTGGCTTTAACGGATCCAATCCCTTCTTCTTCATGGGTGTTGGGGGCACAGACACTCACCTGTGCAATCTTGGCATCATCCTGCAGCTTCTTCAGCTTTCCCTCATTGTTGAGGATGAACTCCTTCAGCAGCATGTTGTGGTCATGCATGGTGTACTCCCTCTTGGTCAAGTCCATGCCCCTCTGCAGCTCCTTGACGTCCAGTAAAACATTCTCAAGGGAGACTGAAGTAGAGAAAGCAATGTCCCCGTGACTTCAGGCGGGAAAGTCAAAGCCACAGTGAGTCTGGCTGATGAGCCAAGTTCTCAGTGGGTTTCTAGGGTTATGCAAGGCCCTTAGATCTAGTCTCCGGCCTTCAGTGCAGAGATCCATTAATAGGAATAATTTGCTAAGTGCTCACCATCAAGCACTGCATTAAATCCTTTACATGCACTAATTCAGTTGTACCATTAGCCCATGTTGCCAACGAGGAAAAGCAACACAAAGAGGTTACGTGGGCTGCCCTAGGTCACACAGCTAGGAAGTGGCAGAGACGGAGTTTGGATAACCACCACGGATCCCAAATCCTGTGCTTGTTTCCAACTATTCCATTTCTCTTACTGGAGATGATAACCTATTGGTTGGCCTGTAGGGTTAGAGGTTCCTTAACTGACAGGCCCAAGAGCTTATCCTCTACCTGACTCTTTGAACTCTTCTGCATTTCTGTGGCTCTCCAGCAGGGGGTAGCATTTCACCTACTGATTTTTAGTTGTACTGTCCACAAGGACCCAAAGCAACTTTGACCAGCTTCTTTTTGCTAAACAACCCTTCCATGCATCAGAAGGGGTTATTAGCACAAACCTTTCCATCTGCAGTGTGGCCACCCTCCCAGAGCGGATTCACTTCTGCAGCCTCCTGCAGGAGGTCTGGGCGCAACCTCTGGCTCCCCACTGCCTGACGCAGCTCTGCACATGGATGGATTACAGAACAATGTAGCATGCTTGTCCCTCACTAGACCCACACTGTGCTATTCATCTTTGACTCCTCAGTGCTTAGGCCTGTGCCAAGTACAAAGCAGGAACTCAGAAAGGTTCACTGGATAAAGGAAGGAGTGAGTAAATAAATGAGTGAAGGGATAAGGTCTGCCTCTCAGCCTCCTCTAGGGCTTCAGCAGCATCTATCCCAGTAACAGGGCATCATCTAATTCATTAATTCACTCATTCATTTGTTCCCAACCATCAATTTGCCAGGAGCTAAGGAAATTATAAAGATAAATAAAACGATTATACCCATACATGAACAGGTTGCAGTGGACGTGTAAAATGTTGTGATAAAATTTATTAAATCTTGTATGAGAGGCTTGTACGGAATGCTCTTGAGTAAGAACACAGAAGCAGCAGCCATTTACTCTGAGGAAATCAAAGAAAGTCTTGCCCTCAGAGATTCAATTCGCTAAGTCTGGGGTAGGTCTCAGGAATACAAATTTACAATAAACACTTTGGCTGCTTAAGATCATAATTTGAGAATCACAGCATGTATCCAACTCCGAGGTCAATCTGCATCTTGTTCCTTTTTCTAGCCTAATGTTCTTTTGAGAGGACGTGGTACACTGGACAACACACCATATGAGAAGATTATCTGAGTTCAAGTTCTGTTTCTATCATTTCTACCCATGTGACCTTGGGCAAGGCATTTAATCTATAAAACTGCCAGTTTTTTCATCTGTACCAGTACAGCCCAACTATCTCAGAGTAGCCGATAATTTAAATGAGAAAATGCATAACTGTCATAGCAAAGTAACAACCAAGAAGTACTGATAATTTAACTTGTGCTCAGGCTAAACACAAAATGTTTAGAACTGCCACACCTGAGCAAGTGGGACAGCACAAAATCTAATTAAAGTGTTTGTTGGGGGGGTGGGCGGGTGAGTCTCAGATTCTCTCATTCCAAATGACAGCAACAGAATAAAAAGGGCAACAGATGGAAGAGGGAAGGCACATGAAGCCCAAAGACCTGGATCTTTACAACGAGAACACTGCCCTCTTCATGTCCGTGTTTGTTAATTGCTCCCAGGTGCGCGCAACACCAGAGGCGATGTGTTTCAGCTCAGAGCCTCTGACGTTTTAGCCTCGCCTTTGTACAGGGGTTCTGAAGAATGTTGTTTAAGCAGGGAAGGGTCCCCCATGATTCAAGGCATTCATACCCAAGAGTAACATTAAGAGCTGAAATCAAGTACCTGAGGCAGCTTTCTCCACGTAATGAAGCTCATTATAAAATAGGGACACTTGGTGATATTTTTCTTTTACGACATTGGATATATAGTGCAACAGTGTTTGCTTTCGGTCCGTTGACTTTGTATCTAAGAGCTGAAAACCAAAGGGGATGAGGGTTAGAGTAACAGATGATGGGAGAGTTACCTGCCAGATGATGCTCTCCCGCTCAGAATAAATACCTGAGCACAGGTGCCCCAAAGCGGAGAGAAAACATTCCCACAGGAGAGTCAGCTTTGGTCTCAGGTGAACCAGCCCATGGATTTTTTTTTTTTTTTTTTGTTAACATCTTTATTGGAGTATAATTGCTTTACAATGGTGTGTTAGTTTCTGCTCTATAACAAAGTGAATCAGTTATACATATACATATGTTCCCATATCTCCTCCCTCTTGCAGCCCATGGATTATTAAGTGACAAGAGGACTTCCTGACCAGGGGACACGCTCAACTTTAGGGACGACTCTAAGCATGAGAGCTGTTCACACGTCTCTCCTCACGTGAACTCCCCGCCCCCATCTGCTCCACCACCTCCCTGGCTTACAAGCAGGAAGACTCCAGTTTCAGCGCTCTCCCAAGTGAAGGCCAGAGTAGGAAGTGAGGCTGGAGCCGCGAGTGTGCACAGGTGTGCACGGGTACACCTATACCATAGTCCTCACATCCTGCTCAGCCCCACCTACTCCCCAACTCAAAGCAGATGTGCTTAACGTACGTACCATGGCCTTCTGGGGGCCAGAACTGTGACTAACTAGACAGTCCCTATCAAACAACCATGTCCCCCCGCACCTGGGGCTGGGGGCTCCAACCACCGCCCAACCTGCTCCCGTGGAAGCCACGTGTGCCAGTGCAGCCCCGGGGGACAGGGCTCCATGAAGCATTCTCTCTAGTCCTGTTCCCAAGTCAGGTGACTCTGAAAAGCAGAGCACCCTTCTTCATCCAGGAAAAAAAAACATATTTTTTTTAGAAAACACAGAAAAGTATATAAAGAAGCAGCTCAAAAAACCTTCCTAATTCCATTCACCCTCTCTGTTAATATCTTAATCTTCTTCCATTCGGTTTTTTTTTTCTCCATATTTTACCTAGTTAAAAATCAAACTGTACAGACATTTATACCCTGCTTTCTTTCCTAAACACAAAATTACCTATTCCTTTGAAAACTCTTCACAAATATTCTAACAGTTGAAGAATAGTTCACCGTATTAACTATCATTACAGCATATCTAATCATTTCCCCAAATGTTGAATCTTTACACTGTTGCTAATTATTTGCAATTATAAATAAAATATAGCACCCATAATTCAGACCCCTGAGGAAAGATTCCTAGAAATGGAAATATCGGGTGAAAAGGTATGAGTATTTTTAAGGTTCGAAGTGCTTGCTGCCATATGGCGTTCCAGAAAATTTGTACCCACTGCTCCTCCCACTAGCAGAGAATCTTCATCAAAACATCCCACCCCACTTCCAAGAGCAGACTCTCTCTGCTCCAGGACTTAATCTTTGCCAGCTGTTTTGTCTCTCATATAGCTCTTGTACTTCTTTTAGTCCACTCACCAGATCTAAACTCTGAAGTTTAAATCCATAAACTGCTCCTCGCTTACTGCTATTCATATAGTTTCCAAGGGCCAAGATGATCTGCAAAGAAAGAGAGAAAAGAGAAGCCCATCGGTACAGCATCCCAGGCATTCCCAGGCTGAGGAATGCAGCTGACAAGTCAGCTCTTCCATACACGTATAAGAGGAAAACTTCACTTGCCTCCAGAATTTTCTTGAGTTTTTGGGACGACTTTATAGAGACAGATGCTGCTATAATTGAATGCAGTTGCTAGATTCCAGTCAAGGGAAAGAAGGCGGGGGAAAAAAAAAAGACATGTTAAAAATGGGAAACTCTGATTGAAAACTAAAACTTTAATACAGAAGAAAACAGGCCTGCATTTAGAACTTAAAGCCTTAATGCTGAGATTCTATTTTTCCCTAAACATAACAATTTTAAGTTGTCCTGCTAGGTCTTAGGTAACTAGAGCATTACATGTAAGCTCTTCTCTAAATAGGAAGTATTATCAGAACTAGCTTATCATAAAATCTGTAAGCAATGAGACTTAAGTTAGGAGTCAACAGTGTCTTCCAGGAGAACTCAATAGCCTGCCCACCATCTCTAATCATGTAATACAATTCATATTTTTAAATCAATGGAGATAGCCAAGAACAAAAACAAAACAAAACAGCAAAGAAATATAATCACCGTGTAGAAGTTCTCAGAACATATTTTGGACACACATGCTACTATAATCAGTAATTAACAAACATTTATTTAGAAACAGAATTGGGAAAGAACTATTTATGATATTCATAAGTCTCTACCAGATGAACACAAAGGAACAAGAGATGGCTGGCTATTATTTCTACGCCACCAAAGTGTACTGTAACAAACTTCCAAGGAAGAACACCCCCATGGCAAATTTAACGCTTCCAATGAAAGTCAATAAGCCTGTTCACTAAAGATATGAGATGGTTTTTAGAAATGAAGTTAAATTTTCAGTCTTGGTAACCCAGCCAGAGGACTGGTACCTTGAGGAGGGGACCAAATTTGAGAAAATGATTCTCTTTGTCCTCTGTATTGAGGTGTCCTTTAAAATCCAAAGGACATCTGCAGACACAGGAAATGGCATTCTCTAGGGAGAAGAGCAATATGGAATGGGGAAATTCACCGTTTTCAATTTTACTTGGCATACACAATGAGAAAAAGATGGTAAAAATAAAAATGCCATGTCGAAAGTTCTGGGAAGAAGTCTTAGAGCCCATGACATTAAGTGCAATTCTGGGAGAAAGTTAAAAGAAAACAACAAAAAAATGCTATCTGTTTGGACCCCCTCCCTTGCCAGAGTTGGTCCACTCACAGGAGTCAGCATCTGAATGCTTTCGGCAAAGTTCCCAATGAAGGCCATGATGGTCATCTTCTGCATGAGCCGCTCAATTTTACTGAACTGCATCATGAACCGGTCTTCATCTGACAAGTTTTCCAGGGGCTTCCTTTCCCGCTCATAGAGCCGCAGCACTTTCACCTCATTCTCAGTTGGTAAGAACCTCATCAAACACTCTACAAAGTCTACAGGCAATGTCTTCAAGTCAAATCTGAAGACAGAGGTGGACATGTCAGTGTTAAAGAGACAAAAGTCAGTGTTAAAGAGCAAACCCCCTCCCCTCTCAGCCACACCGCCACCTGGTCCAGCTCATGAACCACCGTGTCGATGAGCTGATGTCTACAGCTGGACGATGTCTACAGATGTGAGCATGCCCCTTGGTGCTGGCTCCTGACTGTGCATCAAGCACTTTCATCGGTCCTTCCTGGAAACCTGGACCTTATCACAACTGCCATGCTCAGTTTTTAGGCTATTAGTATAGCTCTAAGCCTCTAGAAATCAATAGTAAATGACAGCAGGTAGAAGCAAAAGGAAAGCTGAAGTATCTGGTGGTTAAGCGGTTCAAGGACATGTTTTTTTAGGCATGTGAAGTACTGCTAATTAAGGAGATATAATATTATACACACAATTACAGAATATCTGGTGAACTCTGTAAAATATTTCAATTAAACCAGTAAGTCTGGGATATTTTTTCTCCTTTAGAAAAAAAATGCATCAAAATGCCTGTACCATATGGATGCTTTGGCTTAAATGCATACATCCCTTGAGGGAATACTCAGTCTTTGTGGACCTATACTCAATCTGAACTAAAGAAGTATTTGCTACAATCTCTATTCTATTCTCTGGACAATCTTTGTTCAGTAATAGAATTACACTTAATCATCATGACAAACAAGATATGTAAAGATTAAAAACCAGAATTCTTATCAGGTTTCAACACTAGAAATCAGAACAGATGATAGGGTGCACTAAACTACTAGCTTATGATCCTGGCTGAGGACATGAAACTGGAACAAATGATTTCTCAGTGTCTTTTACTCCCCTAAGAATCTCTGATCAAAATTTATGAAATACCAATTAATGATGAATTAGTTCCTAAAACATCTAATAACATCCTTATCATATTTGAAAGTCACCATGACTCAAAGAGTAGAAAGATTCTTCTAATAGAAGAGTAAATAAAATCAATGCCTTCTCTGCAGTTCAAGGATTAAAAAAAGAACTAAACTGGCTTTAAGACGCCCTGAAAGTGCTAAGCAGCAACAGGAATCACATTCCTATTGTTATGAATTAAGACATGCCTCTGTCTCCTATTTGCATCTGGCGTTGAGTTGAATCATTCCACAAATGCCATCAAATTTGTACTCAACGAATCTGGATAAAATTTAGATACTCCACAGAAAACTGATATTTTCTCCCTTTTCTTAGCATCTGCAATACTTCTCTCAACTTTCCTTTTATGTAAGCATTGCTGCAGGCATATATAAGAGAACAGACCAAGATAATAAACGATGTCACGATCCAGTTGTTATTCTTCTAAAACAATTAATTACTCATTCTAATATAGCACCCCCGAAAGTCACTTCTGGTCCACCTCTTCAGCGTTACCATTTTTATTCTAAATTTACTAGGATATAATCTTTCAGAATGCCCTGAACTTACACATGAATAGCTTTACATATTTCGTCCGCGGTCTTTCCAGCTTTCCTTAAAGTTATGGCAAGATTTTTAGCCCTATTTGCTTCTAGTAATGTCACTTTGTTTGATCCCTTCTGCGTTATCTTCTGTTTGCTTGAAGAAAGATCAATGGCAGGACCTTGGGCTTTTGTCTTAAATATTTCCTCAAATTCATCTACATTTAAGTCCTGGGTTGGAGAGGAATGAAATAGGCAAATTAGATTATACTTAAAAATGAAGTCAGGAAGCCACCATTTAGACAGTTTCTTAAGCATCAAAGAAGTTACATTTTCTGCTAAGTACTGATACTTGTCTTTGGCCATGGCTTGCTCTATTTCTCTATTTGTGTTAGTGTTGTATGACTTATGCCACATATACAGACAAAAATGTCTAAAGTAGACAACTGTTTCCAACCAGTTAACTCAATTGCCTTTCAATTACTGCCTTGTAGAGATGGCCAGCACAGACTAAAACTATCCACCAAACCAGCTAGTAGGTGTGATTATTGAGTTCTTTTTCACTTATAGTTCAATAAAGGGTTTTTATGCCCCTTTATAAATTAAGGGCAGAGATTGTGTCAGATGTACATTTTGTGACATACAGTGAAGATGTTCAAAACTATTCCATTTTAATGGATAATAAGTTTTGAAACATATTTTTAGAAGCACCTTACAAAATAGCATCCAATTTTATTCTCCTTTTCTTCTTTACATCAAGACACCTAAAACACTAGCTTTTATTGCAGAAACTTTCAGGTTAACACAGCACCCATTCTGGCTTTGCTGCACAGAAAGGGCCCCTTGTTTCTAACCAATGAGAAAGATACCTCCAGAATTCGCTCATCATCAATTTCGTTGAAGACTGTGCCATTGATCTGATTTGGCTTCAGGGCAACCCAGTTAAAAACTGGCATTCTGAATTTCGTCTTGATTGGCTTCTTAATTTTCACAGCTACAGAGGTCAGAGAGAATGAAATTAAGATTCCACCAAAACCCTCGAGAACAATCAGACAACAGTCCTTGCAGATGACACTCTAACACTGGAGGAAGGCTGGCAAGAGGTGGCCAGGTGTTTTAAAATATGGAAAACATCACGCAACACTTTGGCCAGGGCAACTTGAGGTCATCATTTGATACAACAGTGTGTTACAGTTGCCTAAGAGCTGGGGTTTTTGCTTTTATTTTTTTAATGCAGGCAACTGGGTGGTTGAAATACAGTCACAGTGTCAGGACAATGCTTAGGACAAATAAAGAGTTGGGGAATAAAAATTATTCTTTACATTATTAGATAGAGAGGGCAAATACTCTGTGTCACTTAGTTTGACATTGGTGAACGTGAGTCGCATTCTGACATCCTAAATTTCTGGTTCTCTAACACATATTTCCAAAACAAATCTTCAAAGATGATCAGAGACTGCAGATAGTGTCTGCTTAAACCACCAGGAATGAAATGTCAAGAAGGCTGACTTCCAGCCAGAGCAATACACTCCTGTGGATGATTTCAATAATGGGGATGATATTGGCTGTTGAGAGTTATGCCAAACAGACTAAGGGCCACAAATGGCCCAAAACAGAATGTTTAAGAAGACAAAAGGGGTACTTAGAAATCTGGGTTTGTATTGCTTTCTGGAGAAGGGCCACAGTCCCCTCCCCCTCTCTTTTAAGTGCAACCTCTCCCCAGGAATCAGCTACTACGTGCAACCAGAAGGTGAGAATGCACCCATTAAAAATACTGAAAACCTCTTAATAGAGAGGAAGGGTCCCACCTTTGAGGGGATGGGGGTGGGGGGAGTGCCACCTCCTCTTACTTTGGGGAAGTGAGCTAAAAAAGGCAGTCCACTAAAAATTCCATTAATTAACTACACACCAAAAGAAGTCTTCCCAAACCAATTAGCTATAAATATTCACTGTCTTAAGTCTGTCTCAGGGATGCCCACCACACTATTTGGGAAGGGAGGGATAAGAAATTCAGTGCAGAACAAAAGAAATGGAACACGCAACTGGGCTTTTACCTGGCTGCCTGCCTTACTGAAAAAACGGAGACAGACAGTGCCTCTCGTTCCTCCAGAGTTACAAAGGCCACGTGAACAGCGGGAACGTCATCTGACAGATCCACACAGAAGCATGCAGGAACACAGAAGCACAGCTCTTGCCAAAACAGGCTTTCCACTGCCAAATGTGACACTTTACTCTCCACTACCCAATAGTGTCCACTTCTGCCCTCGCTACCCAGGAAAGCCCATGTCCTCCAGGGGACCAAGGACCAGGCCTTCCTCTAGTCTCGCACTTCTGCAGAGTTGAGGGAGAGGAGGTGGACGGGAGCGGGGGTGACAGGTCAGCGCCATCCGGTTCCATCATCCCTCCACAGACAACGCAGGCCTCAGGACACGCCCTACAGGCAACTCCCTGTGCAGTCACCCTGCTTTTAACTCTCTAAGCAAGATTAGGAATAAGCCTGCGATCAGAGCACAGGCCAAAAAGTTCTCTTCTGAAAGGCTGCCCTGACTCTGACTGGGGAGTTGGCGGGGGGTGGGTTAGCAGAGGCAGGGTCTATAGGTGACCACGATACGCACCATGTTCCCAGTGTTCAAGCTACAGGAAGTGGCTCTGCGTGGGTGGGTGGGTTTTCTGTGGAGAGAACTGAGCACCAGAGGGAGGGGACTAGGAAAGCAGCACCCAGCAGCTTTCCCTTGTTCTGGGGAGGAGCCTTCCTCTCTCCCTCAGGATAAATCTAAAATCCGTCTAGGGACTTCCCTGGCGGTGGTCCAGTGGTTAAGACTCTGCGCTCCCAATACAGGAGGCACGGGTTCGATCCCTGGTTGGGGAACTAAGATCCCACGTGCCATGGGGTACGGCCAAAAACAAACAAACAAACAAATAAAATTTTTTAAAAACCCTAAAATCCTTCTAGAGTTGAGGCCTTGGATCCAACTTTAAAAACTAAACTAAAAAACATTCCTTTTCCCAGGGAGAAAGGAACAGGGCACCTGAAATCCAGGATGCCTGCTTAAAGGGCCATAACCTCTTCTACAGGTTCACCTAAAACATGTGGGCAACCCTGGAAACACAACAGCTAGCCAGCACCACACCTCCCCGCAGACACAGAGCAAATGCAATGGCTCGATGGGAGATGGGGTGGAGATGTCAAGGCACAGCGTGACCCACAGGAACACATGGCAGACACTCAACACACTCGGGGAGGAGCAACCTACAGAAAAGCTTGATGGGCCCGTCTTTTGTGGAAGCAGAAAGAACAAAGAAAATACAAAAGAAAAATTAGATACGGTTAGTGTTCAGCGGCTCAGCAGTCCACACACTCTTAGCAGAGAATTCCATGCTTCTGGGACACATTTCACAAGGCAGCACAGAGCCAAAAATTCATTTCCATTCAGACCTGCCTTAAAGACGCCCTTATTACTTTATTTTTAAGAATAACTCTTTTTTAGAAAAGGGGGAAAAATGATTTCATTATAGTGCTGCCAAAGAGCCATATTGACCTGCGCTAAGTATTCCATAAGATATAAACAAGTTTTTTTAATGAAAAAATAATCAGCTGAAGTCCCAGTTCTCACTGTGAAGTTCCAAACCATATTCTTCCAAAGAGAAACAGCAAAGGTTACAGACTACCCAGGGGTCTGTCATTGATGACCTGGCCGGGGAATGGGAACCAGGTTGGTCTAACAGATTTGAGGAGGTATGCCTTACACTTCAAATGCACATTTCACACTACTAATATATTCTGTATAAAATGCAAAGAAAAGTCCACAAGATAAACTCAGGGGACCTCCTCCTGGTCCCCTGACTTGGTCACCAAGAAGACACTTGCTCATTGCCTGCTGAAGAGATAAGACATCCAGTTGCCTGTGGATCTAGGGGTCTAGTGATGTCACAGGTTTCTGGCTTCCCAGGGGGCCCTTGGCATATCATCTCAGCTGTCTCTTGGCTCTATGGGGACATCCTGATGCTGTCTGGCCTCTTGGTTCCAGAGACAGAATGTCACTGAATACACTGGCAAAGCATCTCACAAAATGGGTTACAACCACTAAGTATTAACGGCCGAATTAAGGATGAGTAATGAAAAGAGATTAAAGGCCTTGTAGAAACTGCCTGAACTCAAGCTACCAAAGACTCGTAAGGATTTTATAATCCTTATGTCTTGTAAAACACAACATCTTGTAATTGTTTAATGGACGCTTACGGCACTGAAGAGGAGTTTCTTCAGTCCCACATACAGTCCTTCAAATTGCATAAGACACAAAGGGGACAACTTCCCAATGTAGGAATCCTGAAAGGAGCAGTGAGGGATCAACTGAACACAGAGTTCCACACTGTAAAACTGAGGCAATCAATGGAGCCAACAAATTGTAAAGATTAAGTAGTAGGAAGAACCCAGGAAAAAATTTAACCAGAGAGGCCAAGACTCGTTCAGAAGGGAGTCCTGGACGTGCACATCTGAGACTCTTGGCGCTTCTCTCCACCAAGGCAGTTCTGAGGTCCAAGTCAGAGCCCAGGTGAATGGAAGTAGAGGCTGCATCACACATTAGGTTTTGTCAGAGAGAAAGGAAGCAGGACCAAAGGAGAGACGCGCTCATGGCGAGCGCTCCTCAGGGGCTACAGGGAAAGCCTCATCAGTGGGCCCAGGTGCACATGGCAATGACACTATCACTGAAAACAGCCTGTTGATGTAACAGATTCCTGGGGCTCCTTAAGAGGTTTTCTGTTTGTTTACGTTTCAAAATCCAACAGTTTCATGATGACGTTCCTTTAACTTTTGTCCTTCAGAAGCAATAAAAGTTTTAGAAGAAAGCGGTAGACGAGGGAGACCTTGAAAGGTCGAAGTAAGTCATTGGTTTACTGCCAACACGACTTTGAACAGGCATCTTGTTTGACAGTTTTATAGGAGCTGGGGTGGAAGTAAACACCACAGATCTGATGTGGAACATGTTTGTTACAGGTGGTTTATTGGTGTCGAAAAGGGCTTCAGTCACCAGGATAAATCAGTCCTAATGACTGGCTGGTAAAGCTGCTGATAGGATGGACACGCTAAGAGATGGAGACTGGGAGATCGTTTACAGCTGAGACCATCATTTACACTTTGGGCAAAAGGCTCTGAAAACCACTGCAGCCTTGGAAATGAGACCATTAGGTGCTAGTTCATCAGAAATAAGAGACCTCATGAAGGGACTGAAATGGTTGAGGCAGCAGAATTATCTGACGTCACAGGAACGGCTTGGCAAAGCTCAGAGCAATTCCAAACGCCAGGGAAACACTCCGTGACTGGGAAAACAGCTTGCGGTATTTTAGAAAAGAGTAAAAATTCATTTTCGTGAGTCAAAAATAAGAACTTATATTTCAAGACATTAGAGCAACTCTCTTCCTCTCACCCACACCCGCCCCATTTTATTTCTGGTGAGGGAGGGATGCCGCATTCTATCCTGGGCAGCAGAGCATTTCAAGGCAAGAAGGTACTGCTGGTGGCAATGCTTCCCTTTGAAGCTTAATTCCACTGTAGTGAATTGTGATGCCCTCAAATGCTCAGAAGAAACGCCTGGAAGCCTACATCAAGCAATTAACACAGAGAGGTATTTTCCCCTTTTATAGATGCCATCGAAAATACCTTCAAAGAAAATAGCCATAAGCACTGAAAGCACGCTGTGTCAGAGCTTGGACTGTCATGTTTGCTGAACCCATGAAAATGCACTGATCCCTAAGAAGGTAACCTGTCTCTCTTCCCTTCTCTAGGTGGGGAGAAAAAGGTAGGAAGACGGTGTGAGATCAGAACTTCCTGTCATGGAAAGAGTGACAAAGGCTACTGAAAGAAAAATGCCTCCTGTGCACAATTTCCCCTTTACTGGCTGCATTAGCAGGAATGTTCTTATATCAAGAGGAGACACGTGATTTTGCAAGAGACCTGGACTTTGAAAGAATGGCCTGGACCCTCTGGAGGTCAGACAGTTGAGTATTTGTATTAAATATCTGGGTCTTAAATCTGCGCTCTTACCTGCTAATCCTGAGTTGAAAACCACTGTGGGTGAAGACGTCCCGGGCAGCGGGGGTGCAGAGGGAGGAGGCGGGGGCAAAGGGGGAGCCGGCACAGTCTCAGCTGCAGGACCCGGGAGGGGAGGCGGGGGCGGAGGGGGAGGCGGGGGAGGGGGAGGGGGAGGGGGAGGAGGGGCATAGGCGGCGTGGCTGGACCATTTTGCGCTAGCAAAAGAAAAGAAACAAATTGACTTTGAAAACAGGGGAAGGGTTTTTCCTGCAATATGCCATGTGTACATAAAGGACCTGAAAACAAACACTGAGGAGGACAAAGGGTTTTTTTCCCAAAGACTGCAAAATGTCCTCAGTGACAAATGGGGAGCATTCTGCGCCATGTGTGAAATGAAGACGTATACCCTTCATCTCAAAAGGTAAAAAGTTCTTAGAATCAATCAATAAAAGAACATGCCAACAGAAACAGACAAAGGACATAGATGAACCGTAGGTAAAAAAAGAAGTACAGATATCCCAATGCTCTAGCTCAGCTCTCTCGCCAAGGCTTCTTACCTGCTTCAGGTGCGTCTGACGACAGAGGCAGGGGTGGGGGAGGAGGGGGCAAGGGTCCCGAGGCGGCGGCCCCCGTCACTGGTCCCACAAAGTCACCCACCGCCACTTCAGACCCCATGGGCAACGTGCCAGAAGCCACGACCGGCAGGATGGCGATGTCCCCATCTCCTTTCTTCTGAATTTTAATGGTCCCTTGTTTCTCCAGCTCATGAATCTTTTTTTCTAGGGTAGACTGTCTTTGAATGGCTTCTTCTTTCTCTTTGACCATTTTCCTTAATGTGTGAACCTGGGTATTTGCATCTTTGTAGATTTCCTGCAAAAAAGCCCATGGTCAAGAGTTGGCCTTCACGTGACATTCGTGCCTATTACCGTTAGATTGGCAAATTGAGGATAAAGAAAATAACAAAAAAAAAAAAAGGAAAAAAGAAAAAGGATACTTATATATATATATAGGAATTCTATGGAACTCAGCCAGTCCCACTCGTTATCAATTGTTCACTGGTAATGCATGCAATACATTCTAGCAGTTGTTACTGTTGAGGTAATTCTTTCCATTAATAAATACAGCTAAGTCAGTTTTCCCCACAGGTGAAGAGGAACAGGGCAGAGATGACCCAAAAATAATTTTATAGCTGACTTTGGAATATCCTGAGGGTATTCTGGTGGTGCAGCATGTTTTCTTTTCACTTTTGTTAAAATTCATTTGTTACTCCTAGATACATATCAGCTAACAGTAGACAAAAGGTCCCTAAATCAGACTTGGACAGAAGTCAGACTGGGATTAAAAATCTGCAAATCATGGAATAATCCACTCATGAGTAACCAGGGGCTGACTGTTTTGAATGGATTTCTCTGGCCTTCACAATGCCCCCTTGACCAAGCTCAGGACAGCAACTGTTGTAACATTTTCCCTTTTGTAATGCAGTTCACAAAACAGGCCAATGCTTCCCTCCACTAATTCCTTATTTCTGTCTAGGTTCTTCGCGGAAAACAAAGAAGTTACAATTTTCAATTCAAAGGCTGTCCCGGTTCCTTTTATAAGGGGTCCACAGAGGTTCCTGTGGAAGGATTTTATGGAACTCACTTGCTGGGCCTTACACACGTGATCTCTCACCACAAACCTCCAGCAGGTAGGGAAACATTCTTCACACCCTGTCTCTTATTAATAATCTGAGAGTCTGAACTTGAATTGAGTCCATATGCTACGACTCTGTCTCGATGGAGTGCCAGAAAATAAATTTCCTAGAGTTAACTGTAGGACCTGTCAGAATATCAAGCAACACACACAGACATGATAACCATCACATAAAATGTGCCATATCATTAACGGTCATGTAAAGGCAAGCCATTTGCCTAAAAGCCCTCCAGGCATTTTGATGTTTTTATGTTCAAGCACACCATAAATACCTGACCTGTAAGGTAAAACAATGCTAAAGCCAAACAAAATAGCTGGAATTATCTGATAATAAAATGGATTGATTTTGCTTTTGACTTTTTTCTTTCTCTTTCTCTCTCTTTTTTTTTTTTTTTTTTTTTGGTGAATGCCAGTAGGTCTTGTCTACGTTGTGATTTCACCGTTTCCATGGCAACTGCCAAACCTGGTTTCAAGCAGAAGCAAAGCAAAGAAATACGAAGAAGTCCAAGTCCTAAGAAAAATAAATAAGTGGCATGAATTAAATCCATGCTGCGCTTTTATTGCCAACCAAATGGGTGATCCACAGAATTCACTCAGACTCATCCAGATGGGAAAATACTGTTGCTCCCAAAACTTATGATAAGGAACTAATGAAGCCCCAGCATTTGATCGCACACACATGTGAAGACATACCCTAACTATGTGTACTTTTCATTTGAGTTTCACCTCTGAAATGGTTCCAGTAAATATGCCGCATCCATGCCTCCCTCTGCTGTGAACATATGCGGGTCCCATCTACTAGGCTAAAGCTAGAGCACATTCCCTGCAATGCCCACCTGGGGCGGCTGCCATCATCACACTTACCCGAACTACATCCAGCTCCTTGTTCCTCTGCATGAGCTGCTTTTCCAGTTCCACGATCTTGGACATGGCTTCATTCTCTGTGTCTTGCAGTTTTTCCGACAACTGTAAAGTTTTGAAAGGGAAGATGTGTCACAACAAAGGATCATTCTCATCAGGTCCTTGGTTTTCAGAAAGTGTAGCTCAGAGACCACTAGGGGCCCAGCAGAGTCCTGCATGTGTTCCCCAAGTTGTTTTCTGGAAATGTTAATATTTATAAGATGGTGCTGAATACATACTTGTTTCTAAGAGGAATTCATTTACAAGGGATCCTTAATAAAACCCATAAGTCAGCTCCTTAGTGTTTTGACATACACAGTGTGTCTTTCTCCATTTCTGCAGGGGCCAGCAAGGGTAGAGAATAGTAGGTGAGGGAAGAGGACGACTCACCTTTCCTTCCCTAAGAAAAGGCCATTAGGCAAAAGCTTTTGAAAACTGTTGACCCAGAAAACTTGGTTTTGTTGTTATAAGTCACCAGTTGAAAAAATACTACTGCTTGTTTTGACTCAAACTATCCAAATAATAAAAGTCATTTTGGAGGGGTAGTTCAAATAAACAGGTGGTTACTACAATAGCAGGTTATGTAAGTATGGTCATGCAATGCCAGCTAAGGCTTTAGAGAAAGATGGGGTGAGCCATGAGTGAAAGTTACTTTTCACATAAGGCTCTAAAATTGGGCAACTTCTGATTTCTTACCTCTCACTGAGAATAATCACACATAAAGAAAATCAGGGAGGCAAGATGAGGAGGAAGAGTGGAGATTTACGCTGACCAAGTTCAGAATATAATATAAATATTTTAAGGGAAGAGAGAAAAAGAAAGAGCCTATAAATGCTCTCCCTAAGCAGGTACCAACTAAGTCAGCACAGCACTTACAAAGGGAGGGGTTTTCGCAACTTGGCTAAACCACAAGCCATGAAGATGCCCCTTTTCAGACTGATGGGAAAAAAGGAAGGACATTAAGCACAAGTAATACTCTTAACTAAGAAAATGCAGAGAAAAATAAATGGACGGTTCAAAGAGAAAAACCACGTCCCTCCAAAAAGAGACAATTCCTTTCACAATCAAGGACACTTTCAATCAGAATTCAGTAAAAGGATGTGGTCCTCACAATGTTTGGGTTTTAAGACACACCATATTCCTGTTCATTATACTGAGAGGACACTTCTTGAAAGAAAAGGATATATGGGAAAACTTGCCGATTTCCTTGAAAATGCTACCGTTGAGATGAAGCTATTTAGAACTTGAGTACCAATGAGGCAGGAAAGTGAAGACCCGCCTCATGAGGACACTAGATCAGCCCGTCCACAGCTTGCATGGACACATTTGGTACAAGATGACTCACACCCAGAAGAAGATACTTCTTCACCAAACTGACATATTTTAGTTGCATTTCTCTTCAGGTAATGCCAATCTTCTAACTCTCTTGTGCTTATAACTAAGGTGGCCAGGAAATCTGGACGCAGCAGAAACTGAGCAGTGAATGAAGGCAACAGGTTCCACTTAGTTGTAAGTAACATACCTGCCTTTGTTTAAAGAGCCCAGAATGGCTTCTGGTCGCTCTCTAGCTCAAGTTGCATCTCATTTCTAGACTCCAAATCCTTTTGTTCACTGCCATAAAAGCTAACATCTGTTCTGCCTTGCACCTAGCTGAAACGTTAGCCATTTTTCTTTTTCTTAGAGGTAGTTACATGAGAGATGTTTTCTTCCAGTTCTTCCACCCTCTCCAAAGCTGCATTCTTGGTTTCCGCATCTTCCAGCAGAGCTCCCACATCAAACACATTGTCCAGGTAAGCCTGAATCTGTACCTGCAGCTTGTCACTCTCAGTATGTTTCAGCTTCTAAAAATCAAAATGCAGGAGAACGTGGTGTTAGCATATCTGTGGAAACACAACATAATTACCCAAGAGCCTACATGTTTTTGTTTGTTCCTTCCAAGAGAGGTTTTTGTTGGTTGGTTGGTCTTTTTTTTTTGGCCACGTCACGAGGCATGTGGGATCTTAATTCCCCAACCAGCTATGGACCCCGGGCCCCTTGCATTGGAAGCGCGGAGTCTTAACCAATGGACCACCAGGGAAGTCCCCCAAGAGAGGGTTTTGTATCTCATTCTTCTTAAGAGAACTCTGGAGTAACCATCTAAGAGGGTACCATCAGATTACTTTCTGGTGCTTGCCCTCTCCCCAATATACACACATTTCCTCCCTAATCCTTCCTGTAGATATATTCCCCATGCAGATATATTCCAACCTAAAACATTTTTGATGCAGGTGAAATCAAGATAACAGAAAAATCAAAAGGGAACAACAGTCACAAGTAACATAAAACTTGAGGGGTATCTGTGTGGTAGAGGAGATTAGAGTGGGTGGTATCTTGCCTGGGTAGTGATGGTAGTTCCGGTTGAGGGTGAGGGGTACATGGGAGTCGAGGAAGACACTGATAGAGTATATTAGACTTGGGGATTATTTTAGCACTAGTTCCTAGAACCCATCCCCCCATAATTACTTGGCTAAGACACTCCCCCAACATGAGAAGCTCAGGGCTCCCAAAACACAGATCAGGAACCTTTCCCCCATTCACTGCATTCTAGGGCCAGGCATCCCAAAGGAAGTCAACTAGCTCTAAGGTAAAATTAGAGGTCAAGTAAATCAGTCAATCCTTCTTACAAGGAACGTAAGTCATGTCTTTCCCTGGGGAGCAGATGAGTGGCTAGAATAATATCTGGCACATGGATGACGCCAATAAACATTTACTGAACAAGTCAATGATGACGTACAAGGTTGGGTTTTTGTAAACTAATGAAGCATTTATATATTATATGCTTATGTTATTATTCTTCTAACCACTTCTATCAACGTCCGGAACCAACAGACCAGGAAGTTAGAGAAATACAGAGTTTTGGGAAAAAAATCAAATTTTTAAGAGGAATTCTACTCTACAAATAAGTTCTCAGGAAAACAGATTTTCTCCTAGGTCTAATCTAGAATTCTACATCTTAGCTGTCTTGAAGAGAGTATGTTCCATCTTAGTTTATGAGTCAGAACTGAAAAAAAATTTCTGAACAAGGGCAAAGTCTAGAAAAGAAAATGAAGAAGCAGCTTAGCGGGATTTTTCACAAGATTCACAGTGAGTAACAGGCGCTGATGTTACTACCTGTCATTGTATCCTGGCGCCTGAAATGAGCTCTGTGCAGCCACGACAAAACTGAACTAAACACCATTAGGAATACACCCAACTTTCATTCAAATATTGCTACTCTCAGGGCATGTGGATACAGAGAAGAGAGGAACCCTGATTTCAAAGCAGGAACAAACTGTTGAATACAATATTCTGTCAAAGGTATTAGTCATTCTTTAAATAGGAAAGCAATTCAAACAAACTTTTCAATGGAAATCTTTCATGGCTCCAGCTGAGTAGAGTCTTTAGACAACATTAGGCCAGTCTACTCAAGGGCAGCCCAGCTGGTCTGATAAACAAGGCCATGAGCTGAAGAGTAACCAACTCTGCTTTGCGATAAACTGAGGGTACCACCTGTGTAATTCCCTGGCTTCACTCTAAAGGAAGATGGGCAGGTGAACTCTGGAGATGTTCAAGGGAAGTACTTCTATTTTCTTCACTGTTAGAAACAGGCTTGAAATTGAGGTTAACAATTCTTGCCCTATTACTAGTGGCCTTTCAAATTCAAGTGGATCATTCCCTACACAGTAGGGAAAACAAAACTGCCTGAGTCAAAAGACAAGGGCACATCCTGTGCACACACAGCTACTTAAGTCTGTTTATGATTTTCACATCAACTTTGTTTTTTAGGCAAAGAAGTTCAGGGAACTGGCTGAGCACTTCCGCAAGGGAGCAAGAGAAAGAGAAACTTTAGACCCCTCTTCTCTCAAGAACTAAAAGCAGAATTTCTAAAGACACAAACACTTTAAGCAGAATTTAACAGCTACATGAGGAAGTCTCTAGTGCCCACTTCCTCATTATTTTTTGATGCTCCAAGCATTTATTCATCACTCTATAGCAGTCTTGGTTTGACTTTCCCTGCCCAGATGGAGTCCACAGAGTAACTAAGAATGCACATTGCCCAACAGCCCGGATGAAGGGTACAGTGAGACTTGACCCAGACAGAGCTCAAAAGCAGAGGAAAGCTGTAGCAAGGCTCTAAGAGGTTATTTGACTCCAGTACTAAAAGGCTGCTGGCAGAAGACAATGCAAGGCCCTAGGAGGTCTGCAAGAATCCAGCTTCTCTGGCAGATCACATTACTCAGATTGGTTCTTTTAACTAGCACTACAGCACCTGACTGCATGGAGCCTTAAGTGTTCTTTGGTCATTATGGAAGTGCATTTCTGAGGGTAGGCAATAAATCAAGTCTCATATTGGAACGAAAGGTTACAGCTATACTTACATCCAAGTATTCATCCAGGCCTAACTTGGTAAATTCATATTGGAGGTGAACTCTGAAATTCATGTCTTCTACTGAATGGACTACAATATTAATAAACTGCATGGAGGCCACCTGAAATGAAATTGTCAACAGGTTAGATGAGCTCCAAACTTGTTTTCAGTTTAATCGTAGTCATATATTTTCAATTTCACAAATCTAAGCTCACTTACCAATTTCCTTTTCCTTTGTTTCATTGGGTCTTTAAAAATATTTTACAATTTTTAAAAATTCAAAAGTTATAGAGGTACCACAATAAGATACCATTTCATATCCACTAAGATGCTATCATCAAAAAGAAAGATAATAACAAGTGTTGGCAAGGATGTGGAAAAACTGGAACCCTCATCCACTGCTGGTGGGAATATAAAATAGTGCAGCCACTTTGAAAAGCTTGATAGTTCCTCAAAATGTTATTCAGAGTTACTGTGTGACCCAGCAATCCCACTCCTAGGAATATACCCAAGAGAAATGAAAACATACATCTGCCTAAAAATTTGTACACAAATGTTCATAGTAGCATTATTCATAATAACCAAAAAGTAGGGGGAAAAACCCCCAATGTCCATGAACTGATGGATTACAAAAATGTGATTCCATTCATGTGAAATATCCAGAATGGGAATATCTATAGAGACAGACAGTAGGTTAGCAGTTGCCTAGGACTGGGGGTGGGAAAAATGACCGCTAATGGGTACAGGAATTCTTTGGGGGCGGGGGGAGGAGGCAACAAACGTTCTAAATTAGATTGCAGTGATGATTGCACAACCCTACAAATACGCTAAAAATACACTGAACTGAGCACTTCAGATGTGTAAGTTGGATGGTATGTTAATTGTATCTCGCTAAAGCTGTTTTTAAAAAGTCTTATAGGCATATACAACACACTCAGTTATTACCAGTACATTGTAGAAATGTGATAATTATTACAACGAAGAACATTTAAATCACCTGTAATCACACCACAAGGTAATCACTTCTAAAATATTACTGTGGGCCCCGCCATACCAACAGGACAGTAACAGAGCTTCTGACCCATCTTTCCATTTTAAACAATCAACCAGTTTCTATTCCATAAAAGCCTTGGATTTGCTACATTCTCCCACAACTGCATCAGTGGCTCTGATCTGCCACAGAGAAAACCAGTCCCCAGCTCAGTAAATAACAGAACAGAGTTTAACGTATCTATTTTGTTTTCAATAGGGACAGTCAGTTTACTTACAGTGAAAATATCTCACTAATGCTTTCCCTCTACGGTTACCCAGAGACTTGCAAGGAGGTATGACTGTGGGACCCACATTCACACTTACTCTGAAAACTGCCTCACTCTTCCTCTCTCCCCCAAACCCCACTTTTTTAATCTTGTTTAAATTGTTTTTCTCGAGTTCGATTCTTCTTTGAGTACATGTTACCCATTGGGTATCTGTGGAAGATGTGTAAACCCTCTAGGTTACATGAGGAATCTATCATCATTTACTAAAAAATTACGTCAGGTGCTATGGCTCAATAAGGTAAAAAAGATTTTGTCACTTTTTTGTTTTCTTTTGCCCACAAAAAAAAAATAAATACATAGAAAGGTCTTATGCTACATTTGAAGCATTTATATTATGTTTTACATGGAATATGTTGTTAGGGAAGTTGTGCAACTTAATTGCATTCCCAAGACAGTTTAAGAAAAGCCTCATTTTCTGGAAAAAACAAATATGTCTAGATTTTGGCATCTTTCCATTTCTCTTCTAAAGCAGGTCTAAGTGATCTATTGAGTGTTATACTATGCTGAAGAGGCAACTATTTGCTAGATGGCACATAACTCGAGCACATAGTATCCATATACTAACAGCCTCTAAATAAGATTCTCCAATGCATGTTCATAGGAATAAATGAACCGACAGGAAATATGCTCTCATTTGTCAACAGTGCAGGTGTTGTAAAGGGCTTAACATCATTATAATTTCAGTAGAAACTCAAGTGGCAGAGTGATCTGGTAGGTACGATAAATGAGTGAAGTGGGCCGCGTGTAATACAATAGGGAATGGTGTGGACTGTGTTAGACTGGAAAGGCTATCTTCAGACTTAAGGAACAGGGACAACTTGGCTCCAGCAGCTGATACTCTACGAACAGGGACCTAGCGTTACCAGAACTTTTTAGTTCTCAGGAAAATCAGAAATCTGTAATTTAAGGCACAATTTTCAAATTTTTTAATGGAAGGACATCACTGTTAGACTAAACTCACAAGCCTGTATGTATGTTGGCTTCAGCCTGGGAGGCTCCAGTTTGCAAGGTCAGCTCTAAAGGAACAAATAAGTTCCCCCTATGAAGGCAGAGGAAAGATCCTGGTCAGGTGAGCCAGGGCATGACTTCTTTACATATTTGCCACCAGTGCAAATGTTAGCCTTAAACTCTCCAAAAAAATCCCAATAACAAGAACTAAAAGGTCAATGTAAAAGTATTCCTTGTTTCAAATTTATTTTTTACCTTTTGAAAAAGTATGTACACATATGCTTTATGGAACAGAAAAGCTCTATAAAAGATTTCAACCGATACTGATTTGGGAAGGGGCTGAGGACTAGGAAGTGTATAAAATTTGAGGACCCAGAAAACATTTTTCATATAAAAGGGTTAGAAATCTGCAAAGCTATGGTCCATGTTTTATAATCACTGAAGCAATTCAAATGAAAACTGCCTGGCATCCCAAGCACAGGTTTTAGAAGACTTGACGACAGAAGAACTGAACGGAATATCTGCTCCAGGCTAGAAGGGATCTGGGAAATTAAGCCCAAGTAAAGAATCTCCTGGGTCCAGAAGTTTCCAAGGTCAACTGAATTAGGTCAATGAAAGCAGACCTGGGTGTACTCAAGGGTAATCTGGCTCTGGAAATTCTCTACAGTGGATTCCACCTTCAGTCCAGGATTAAGATTTAGGTACATAGATTCAGAAGTGCTCAAACTCCTTTTGCTTTTTGTACCTGAAGATGACAGTCCTGCCGCTGAATCACACATTTTTGTATGTGATTTACCCTGCTAAGGAGACCTGCAGTATGATCACACCCTCACAGAATTACTAGAGCAGGAAATCAAGGGAGAAAAAAAAAATCACTGCTATGTATTAATTTGGGGGATATATACCATCAGGTCTACAAACCAAAGCACTTCAGTCTTTGAGAATACAGTCTGGAGAAAACCACTGGCTGGGGTGTGCAAAAGGCAGAATGGTTAACATTCTTGGTTTCTACTTTAAGGATTCTTATGAGCACTACTGACAGCTAAAGCCGGCTCTTGCAGGCATTTGTGCCATGTGTTAACTTCCTTTTCCCAAATGCATGGCTTCACCCTTTGCTATAAATACAGTTGACCCTTGAACAACATGGGTTTGAGCTGTGTGGGTCCACTCACATGCGAATTTTTTTCAATAGCAAATACTAGGTACTACACGATTCACAGTCGGTTGAATGTGCAGATGCTGAACCGTGTAAGCAGACAGCCAACTGTAAGTTAACAGGCGGGTTTTCCACCATAGGGAAGGTCAGCCCCCCTAACCCCCCGCATTGTTCAAGGGTCAACAAGAGTACTGTAATCAGTACTTTTGGCCTTTATTATAGTGTATACATATATAAGAATAAAACTGCAGATAAACGCCATAAAGGTAAAATACAGATTAAAAGAGCAAGTCTAAATTGGATCTTTAGCATATTATACTCAGTTTTCTATCCTTTATAACATATAATACATATGTATGTATAATATATAAATATAAATGGATTTAGGAAATAACTGCTAAAAACTGAGTTTGCTTTATTGAAAGTAGTACTGAAATAACTCACCATAAAATCTATGTTATTGTCCTCATTTCTGAAATGTTCCATCAACTTCTCAAAGCGCTGTTTTTCTCCACAAACCTGAAACACACATTATCATCATGCATGTGAAATTCCAAACATAAGCACTCCAAAATTAGATGCAGAAATTTTAGCATTAATAATTATTTCCAGAACATCTATTTTTTATTTCCCCTCTCTCGCAGGCTATTTACTTCTCTTCCTATAGTTAACACACAAATAGCAAAGTGAGCCAGGACCAAAGCTCACCTTTGGTCTCTCTTGCATGTTCTCTTGCTATTTTGAAATCCATACCAAATGTGCTCTTTTTTCACTGGTCATCTTTGTTTGTCCCACCAATCTTTTTAGCTGGCATTCAGAATCCCAGACTGTTGCTTATGGTTACAAAGAAAAAAAAAAAAAAAAAAAAGACCATACTTTCCCTTTTTACAAAAGTACTTTTGAAACAGACATGCTAAAAGATTTTAATAATTTTGTATTTAAATTCTTTGAGAAGCAGATTCAAAATGTTCATATCATGTCTAACCAAATCAAATAATTTTAAGCATAAACTACAACACAAAAACTTTGGGAGGCTATCTAACCCATTCAAGGTGGTACAGAAATTTGCAGTAATTTGTAAAGTAGCACTCCAGAGGCCTGAAATACACACATTCAGCTTGAATTAATGCTTTTGCTGAACAGGTGAAATAAGCAGATAAAATACTGTGAACTCCAGAGCCCCAAGGTACTCTGCCTATACGTGGAATTAAATACATGGAGTTAAGAACACAGAGTCAAAGAAAGATTTGTACCAAATAATGACTCTCTGGAGACTTATGCCCCAAAAAATCAAAGGATGAACTTAATTCTTTCAGTGTCCTTGTCTACCTTTTTTGGAGCAAAGTCCTAAACCCATTGGTTGATTCATTCCACCTTCAGAAACTATTTACCCGGACACCCGTGGGCTCCTTGTTATGTTAGTAAGACACAGTCTCTAGTCTTAACATTTTTTGTGAATTTAATCCAGGTTTCACATGCTTAACGAAATTTTCTGATTCCCTTTGTGGCCTTAGGAATACTCAGGCCAATCCTAAATCTTAAAGATTTCTCCTAAAATGATATTTCATAATGCTATAATGCAGCCATTTAATTCTGTCATGTTAAATTCCGTGTGTGTGTGTGTGTATACACATACAGACACATACATTTTGGTGAAGAGAATGTCCAATGAAGGTAGGAATTTTATGTTTTGTTCCTTACTCTATCCTCAGCATCTAGAACAATGCTTAGCATGTCGTATATTCTCAATATTTGTTGAATTGCACTGAGTAGAGGATAAACAAGAAATTATGTTAAAATACTCCTTTCCATTATGGTTTATCACCTGATATTGAATATAGTTCCCTGCACTACACAGTAAGACCTTGTTGTTTACCCATCCTATGTATAATAGTTTGCATCTGCTATATTCAATATCCAGTGATAAACCATAATGGAAAAGAATATGAAAAAGAATGTGTATATATATATAACTGAGTCACTTTGCTGTACAGCAGAAATTAACACAACATTGTAAATCAACTATACTTCAAAAAAATAAATTGAAAAAAATACTCTTAACGAAAGGGTGAATGACTTACTACTCCCCATGATGTTTTAGAGCGAAACAAGAAGCCTCAGACCTCCGTAGCCAGGGACTAGGAGTCAATCTTTAGTAGTGGTTCCTGTGCCTTGACTGTGTGCTGGGAATGCTAAGATGAGCAGCTCCCACCTTTGAAGGACTTCTAGTCTCATAGCAACTTAATTTTCTCAACAGATTCAGACCGCAGTTTACTATATTCTGATGACAACTCCCCATTTGTCTATACCCAGCTAAACAAAAAATAATTATAGAAGATAGGAACAGTGCATGGGCTGGGTCTGGAGGAAGGGAAGGAGGCTCCAGAAGGCAGAGTTTAAAGGAAAGCCTTTAAAAGACATGTGTGTCCAATCCCACCCCAGACAGCCCAATGCAGGAGGCCCAGGTGGAGCTGGGGTGACATGGGCAGGTACATTTGCAAAGCACTACAGACCATTCTGATGCTCTGCAAAAGCTGAGAACCAGAGATTTAAAGGATGCCATGTTCAGCCCCGGGGCCCACCAGCCCCTCTGGAAAATAGGCACAGTTTCCTGGAAAAAAAGGCTTGTTGAATGGGGCACGGAAGTGCAGGACCAGCTCCCTAGACCATGACATCAGTGACATCTTGTGCCCAAAGGCATACATGGCTCTAGCCTGCAAAAAAAAAGCCCAATGGGTGAAAACTGGCAAGGCTTGGTATAGAAAAGGTTAGAATTACATCCTAAATTTTCTTTAAGAGAAACCTCAACATAAGAACTTGTTTCCCAGCAGGACAACTTACTTCAATCTGTTTTGGGAGGTGGGTAGTGACAAGAGAAAGGAAGAGAGGTGCTTCTGGATGTGGGGACAGCTACCAGCTCTCCTGAGAAGCAGGCTGGGATTAATGTGCTGCTGAGCAGCTAGGCACTCACTGAACCAGGAGAGGCAGCGGCCATCAGTGAGCAGTGACGATGAAGACAATTCCTAGGAGGGCAAAGCCTTCCAAATCAAAGAATGTCAGAAACCTGCAAAGTACCCTGGGGAGTCTGGGGCCCTCAATTTATGAATGAGACTGACACCCAGACAGATCAAAAAACTCCAACTTGATGAAACGTCCACACAGAGGTTAGAACCGGGTCCCCAACTGCCAGCCTGATGTTCCTTCCCTCACACAGCCCAGAATGTTCAGATAAACATATTCAAGATGATAGTAAAAGCACTCCAGAATTATCTGAGACACCAACAGAGACGGAAAATGTTATTATTAAAAACCGCAATCAGTGCTCTCTTCGGCAGCACATATACTAAAAACCGCAATCAGGGACTTACCGGGTGGCACGGTGGTTAAGAATCCACCTGCCAATGCAGGGGACACGGGTTCGAGCCCCGGTCCAGGAAGATCCCACATGCCGTGGAGCAACTAAGCCCAGGAACCACACCTACTGAGCCCGCGCTCTAGAGCCCGTGAGCCACAACTACTGAAGCCCGCGCACCTAGAGCCCGTGCTCCTCAACAAGAGAAGCCACCACAATGAGAAGCCCGTGCACCACAACAAAGGGTAGCCCCTGCTCGCCGCAACTAGAGAAAAGCCCACACACAGCAACGAAGACCCAACGCAGCCAAAAATAAAAATTAATAAATAAAAAAAAAAACAAAAAAAAAAAAACCAATCATTCCATCAGGCATGCACTTGATGTCCGTGCACCTGAATCTCCCATGGAACTTCTAAAAATGGACAATTCTTAGGGTCTAAATCAGGACACACTGAATGAGAATCTCCATGGTTAGAACTAGGAATTTGTGCTTTTAAATAAGACTCAGATTTGTTGGACCAGCATTTAGAAACCAATGGCTTATACAATATTAGACTAGCTGATTTAACCCCCAGCCTTTCTGACTACCAACTGTAAACTGGATAGCTACATCATTAACTCCACAACTCATTCAACTTCCAATTTAACTACACAAAAAAGAAATATAGTTACTATAACTGGGTGTCATAGGAATGCAGCAGGGATTGGCCCACTGTCCCTGCACAGGTACAATGAATAATAAGGTAACTCCCAAATAATCAGGGATTGTGTCCAGGACATTAAGGAAAGTGGATTTTATATAGCCGAGGAAAGCACATGTGGGCAACAACAGAACTACTAAGATTGTTAATAGAAAGAGATGGCATCAACTCCAGAACAAGCAATATTAGATTAATTTTAAGCTGAATTAAGATCCCAAAAGTCATAGTACTAGCCTGGTAGATAGGAATAGACATTAAGAGGAGCCTTGAATATATGCCTTTCTTTAGAAATCCCTCATTCCGTCAACAGACAAATGCATGCTGAGAACATGTGCTATGAAACAGAGTATTAAATATCTTTAATCTTCAAAAATAATAGACTTAAATGTGTTCCAATTTACAGCTCCTAGGAACTTGGTGAAAAGGATCCAAATACATAAAACAACACGTTGCCAACATAGATGCCAGTTTGGGGAAACTGTGAAAGATTGACCACTCTCCTCATCCACAGTAAGAACTAGAAGGCCCCCTCCTATCAGCTCCACCAAGCCCTTCTCTGTAAAGGTTTAGACTGCTCAATCTCAACTAATGAATTCAGGGTGGTACTTTCTGACATCGTTCTACAGGAACAGCATGGATTCCCAGGGCCCCCTTCACTTCTGCTGGGGAAAAAAAAAAGGAAGCATACGAACAAGATTCATATTTGTTTCTATGTTACTTTAGCAATCATTAAGCCAGAGTATACTACAATCCCACAGGAAATGGGAAGATGTGTTTAGGGAAGGTTGGTAAAAGTCGTGTCCCACATCAAAGGAAAGTTGTCCTAGCTCATACAGCTCACATCTGGACCACCCCTGCACACTTGTTTCAAATAAGATCATCATGGATGAACACGCCTCTTCTCTCCTTTGAAACTGGCCTCATTTAGAAAACCTGATGAGGATGAAAGGAACAAGACACTGATCCCCAATTATTTTCCGAATCTACACAATGGCCTTCGGAGGGTGTTCTCAAGGCCTTCATCAAACGTACAGGAGAGCCAGGAGCATGTTTGCATGTATATATTAGTGTACATTATAAACTGCTGCATATAACTTCCATCTGCCAACAAAGACCAGACAATATATGATCTGAAAACTTTCAAGTAAAACAACTGTACTATTGCAATTGAAACCTGTCATTTCTTGACTTTTCTCTTCACTGGTATTTCTCATCCCCCCACTAGCTTTGACATCGGTTTCCTATATCAATAACAAACTCCTATATCACTGGAGTAGGGAGGGTAGGGAGTGAATTTAAGAGACACAGCCATAGAAGGCTGAGCAGAGACTGGAGAGAAGTCTACTGCATCAGGAATTAGACTTCCACAGCCAGGGCCACCAGAAATGAAGTCAACAAGGCAGAAAGAAGTATATGCTTTGGAAAAGCATATATTCTACTGTAAACTTAAGAGGCACCTTCATGTATAAATCATTTATAAATCAGCCTCATGTGAATAAATTCACTGACCCTAATTAACACTAGGTCAAGTGAAAACACTCAGGCTGGGATCGATCCTGGACCACTTGTCTGCAAACACAGGCACACATCTACCCACCCCTGTGGGGTCCTGCCTAACACATCCAGCCCTCTTTGCACCTTTAAGCTCTAACACTGGTGGGGGTGATGGGATATGAGGGCAGAAATGAGTCTATGTGGAGTATTAAACAGGGGACCATAAAACCTAGGTTACAAGTCATGGTACCACCATTACCACACTGTGAGCTTGGGCAATTCCGTGAACTTCCCTGGTTTTCACATCCATTGATTTGAGAACCTTAGATTATACTGTTGGTTGTGAAACCCTTTTCTAGGAAGCTGTAAGGGTTACAGAGGAAAGTGTTGGGGGTTCCAAGGATGGTGGGGCACCGGGGATGGGGGTCCTGGCAGGGGCAGGAAAAGCACAAATAAAGTTCTTGAGACTGCTATCCTCATTCATCCAACTCTGCTTTATTATATTGAGTTGCCTGGTAAGATTTCTTCTGGGGGACAAAAAAGATTCATTGAATGTTTTCATTGCTAATAAAAGTTTGAAAAAAATTCACTCGGTATCTTGAAGCTCTAAAATTCTAATCTAGTCATGGCAATATAACATGATATTCCCAAGCAGACTGGCCTGGAAGCTCTACACAAACCAAATTTAGAGAGATGCACTCGGCTCTGCAGGCCCTGAGTACCAAGCTTGAAGGGCAAAGCCCTATCTCACGGCATCTTGGCTCACTCTGCTTGTGAAGTGGATAAATCCTGCCCTGCCCAGATAAAACGGGCCACACCCAAGGCAAGCAAGATACATTTTCACTTCAAGGAGAGCTGAAGCAAAAGCACAGCTCCTGCGAAAAACAACTCAACCCTGTTTTCCAACATCTGTGAAAGACATTTCTGACCAGTGTCCCAAAAAACCATATGGATAAACCGGAGGCTCTGGATGCAAAAGAGGCAGTGGCTTAAAGCGTCTCTAAAGGTGGGCAGAGTTTAGGGGATGATTTCCCTAAAGGCTAACAGCGGAGAAAAGATGGTTTTACAAAAGCCTTGTAATAAAGAGTATTATCTTGCTAGCCAGATGTTGAAATGAACAACAGACTGCCGTCCTTCAGCCATCTCTCCGTCCCCTTCAAGGTCAGTGACTGTCTTTGGCTTCCCCCAGCAACAGCTCCAGGGTACCACACAAAGTCTGCAGCCAGATTGAGGCCTGACTTACGAGGTGGCTATAAAATATGCTTCAGGGTTACTTACATAAAAATTAAAGGCCCCTCACTTAAGTGTTTCCTTCTTGCCCTGTTGCCTGGCGCCTGCCTCAATACTTTCTTTTTCTCTTCTCACAATAGGCCCCTATGATCCGCAGGGCTCCCTTCAGGAAGGCACCGTTTTAAAGGCACAGTCTATTATGATTGATTAGACTACCCCTCTCAGGGCCTGCCAGGGAACAAAAGTTCCGTATTCTTTTTGGGGCCACATGAAGTGAACAGTTATTGCACCGTTAGTCCTAGGAGAAAGCATCTTTTACCTTCTATCAAGAGTACCAGCAGTCTATGGATTACTGACGCCATGATGGCTCAAAAAAACCACTTTTCTGGGGTGTCTGTGGTGGTTGGGGTCTATTATCTTTTCCCCTGAGGTGACTAGACATTTCAAACACAGACACTGTGTGGCTGCCGTGACAGAGGCCGGCCACTCCGACCTGTTGCTGGCTCTCCCGTCTCCTTGGGATTTAAAAGCGGAAATGTTCATCAGATTGAAGCATTCTGAAACAAAACAACCTGATCTCACCCCACTGAAATAAAAACTAGCGAAAGCTAAACAGCAATGTATTCTACAATGGATCCTGCCTCCTCCCTCATAAATTAATAAAACATTTGTAACAATCTTGGGCTGGCAGACATCTGATTATGCACCAGAGGCTTCGTCCACATAATGCTAAACACCCTCATGAAAACTTCAGTTACTTTTCCAGATGTTTCCAAATATCCAGATGTTTGGCATCAGGTACACAAAGCATCCAGATGACTGTTTTACTTCCCATGCATATATTTTGCTGTACTGAATAAAGAATCCTGACATAGAAGCAAAGGGCTAGTAAAATCCCCAGAGGATAACTGGTTGACACACCACACCTTAAATGAGAAATGCATTTTTATCACTCCCCTTAAAAAAAGATGGCCTTCATTAAATTCTAGAGAGTAAGGCTCCACAATACAATTCCTCATCAGTGACCTCTTTCGGAAATATTCCTAATGTTGGACTTGAATCTCTCTGGCTTCACTGCAAGACTCACACCTCTTGGTCATCAGTAAGGATACAGATTCTTACAAGGCTTCTATTCCTACAGGAAGGCCAAAATACCTTCTAGTTCTTCAAAAAAGTCTGGTTTTTAAATCGGTAAATGATGAAGGCCTTCAGTCATCTCTGGGACAACTTGCCAGTCAGATCCCTCAACAGTAGAAAAAGGTCTATTTAACATTGCTTTATTCCATTCATTTTTTCCTCTCCACTTTGCCCTTTGAACACATACTCAATTTGGTCAAGCAAGGCAAGGGAGGGGACACAACGACACATTTCTAGTGGTCATCATGTGTTCACTAAACCATAGCAACAGCACATGGTAGGAACTGTGTAAATCCTGCGGCATTCCCACCACAGACCTTGGGACCTGCTCAGGAGGCAAATGTCAGCCCATGCTCTCCTCCTGCACGAATCACAACAAATCAAATTAAATCAAACAAAGATGTGCTAAGAATTCAGAGCCCTTGAAGACAAGGACTCTTTGTTTGCTAGATCAAAGACCTCAGTCCACAAATAGGCAAATGCCTGAAGTTTGTCCACTGCTCCCTCCTAACTCGCATTTCACATCTCTTCTACTTTCTTCTCTGCTCTGTCCCAATTCTGGGTCTTCATCAGGAGGACCCTGCTCTTAGCTTCCTGTAAACCACCTCCACCCGGCCCAAGGTGACAGCAGACAACAGACTGGGGCAGCAGTTCTTAAAGTGGGGTGTTTGAACCCTGAGGGCCCCTGACACCCCATGACAGGGTCTGTGAGATCAAGACTATTTTTTATAATAATACTAAGATGTTACTTGCCTTTTTCACAGAGTTAACATTTGCACTGGTGGTGCAAAAGCAATGGGAGGTGAATAAAACTACTGGTGCCTTAAAACAAATCAAGGCAGTAGCACCAAATTATATCAGTAATCACTGTATTCATCACAGCCATGCATTCTCAGTTATTGTTTATTTTTTTAATTTTTAAAATTAAAAAAATTTTTTTTTATATTTTGGCCGCACCGCTCATCATGTGGGATCTTAGTTCCCCGACCAGGGATCGAACCAGCGTCCCCTCCTGGAAGCACAGAGTCTTAACCACTGGAACACCAGGGAAGTCCCACAGTTGTTTTTTTCAAAAAGCCAGTTTCACTTAAGAATACCCTTGATAATGCAATAAAAAGCATTAATTATATTAAATCACAACCCCTGAATACACACCTTTTTAATATTCTATATGAGGAAATGAGATCCCCGCATAAAGCACTTTTGCTGCATATAAACATATGGTTGTCTTGAGGCAAAGCACTTCTGTAATTGTTCTAGTTGCAAGATTAACCAGCCACTTTTTCATTTTTGTTTGAAAGAAGGACTGACTATTTAGACTCATATGCCTGGCTGTTATTTCCTTCAAAAATCAATGAAATGAACCTTCTACTTTAAAGGAAACAATTGACAATATTTTCCAATGATAAAAATTAAGCTTTCAAGAAAAAATGAGAATTTGAAAAACTTGTATCCGCCATGAGCTTAACACAGCTTCCTAGTATTTAAAGACTTTTCTGATAAGATTGGTGGCAATAATAATGAATGTGATTTTTAAAACTACTGCATTATGAAATGTGTCAATATTTAGATGATCTGGATAATTCAGTGAATTGCTATTTTCCAAGTGACCATTGCATATTGTTATAAAATTATGCATACATTCAACAAAGTGGAAGATAAGCAAATAAATTTTAATGGAAGAGAGTGTAAGAAGTTCATTAATATGGTTTCAGATTCTACTTTGCAACTCACTTTTAAGACACTACTACTTATCCAATGTTTGTATAGTATCAAAAATGAATATCCACTATTATCTGAAAATGCTGTTTAAAATAATTCCTTCTCCATCTGCATATTTTCATGGGGCTGGATTTTCTTTGACTACTTCAACCAAAACAACACAAGTGACTAAATGCGGAAGCAGACATGAGCATGTAGCTACCTTCTATTAAGCTAGACTCTAAAAGATGTATAAAAATATAAAATAATGCCACTATTATAGACTGAATTGTGTCTCCACAAAATTCATGTTAAAGTCCTAACCCTCAGTTCAACTCTATTTGGAAATAGGGCTTTTAGGAGGTAAGTAAGGTTAAATAAGGTCATAAGGGTGGGGCCCTAATCCGATGGGATAGGTGGCCTTATAAGAAGAGGAAGAGAGATCTCTCTTTACACAGACACACCTAGAAAAGGCCATCTAAGCACACAGACAGAAGGTGACCATCTGAAAGCCAGGAAGACAGCCATGCTGGCATGGGGACTTTCCTCCATAACTGTCAGAAAATAAATTTGTCGTTTAAGCCATCCAGTGCATGGTATTTTGTTATGGAAGCCTGAGATGACTAAGACAACCACTATTCTCACTGATTACTGGTTTCTTTTATTAAGTTTTAGAGAGCAGGTGTTTTTTTAATAGAAAAAGTTAACATGTAATGAGTTTATTATGTTATTTTAAATGAAATTAAAAGTTTATCAAAATTTTATTTTAATTTCTAATATGGTAAATACCAATGCATAACTTGCATTAACAAAAACTTTTGGGGGTCTTCGGTAATTTGTAAGGATGTAAAAAGGAGTCCCGAGGCCAAAAGTGTGACAACTACTGGACTAGAGAAGCAGCCTCTTTATTTCTACAAAGACAATAAATTCTGTTTTTTTAATTTTTAAATTTTATTTATTTTTTTATACAGCAGGTTCTTATTAGTCATCAATTTTATACACATCAGTGTATACATGTCAATCCCAATTGCCCAATTCATCACACCACCACCACCCCCCGGCCGCTTTCCCCCCTTGGTGTCCATACGTTTGTTCTCTACATCTGTGTCTCAATTTCTGCCCTGCAAACCGGTTCATCTGTACCATTTTTCTAGGTTCCACATATATGCGTTAATATATGATATTTGTTTTTCTCTTTCTGACTTACTTCACTCCGTATGACAGTCTCTAGATCCATCCACGTCTCAACAAATGACCCAATTTCGTTCCTTTTTATGGCTGAGTAGTATTCCATTGTATATATGTACCACAACTTCTTTATCCATTTGTCTTTCAATGGGCATTTTGGTTGCTTCCATGACCTGGCTATTGTAAATAGTGCTGCAATGAACATTGGGGTGCATGTGTCTTTTTGAATTATGGTTTTCTCTGCGTATATGCCCAGTAGTGGGATTGCTGGATCATATGGTAATTCTATTTTTAGTTTTTTAAGGAACCTCCATACTGTTCTCCATAGTGGCTGTATCAATTTACATTCCCACCAACAGTGCAAGAGGGTTCCCTTTTCTCCACTCCCTCTCCAGCATTTGTTGTTTGTAGATTTTCTGATGATGCCCATTCTAACTGGTGTGAGGTGATAACTCATTGTAGTTTTGATTTGCATTTCTCTAATAATTAGTGATGTTGAGCAGCTTTTCATGTGCTTCTTGGCCATCTGTATGTCTTCTTTGGAGAAATGAAAGACAATAAATTCTTAAAATCCAAAACTTGAAGAAGCAAACAAATGGATTTCTAATAGTAAAATGTCTTGCAAGATTGTTGGGAGTCAACCACACTATATAAAGAACAACTCATCTGCCATCTCTCCATGAAGATGAAGTCACACTATTCAGAGACAGGATAGGTTTCTCTGTACAGAAAAGAGCTCTCCACCAGTTTACAAGGTAGGAAAAAAGAAAAAAGACTTTCCTTCAGTTCTTATGTTTAACAAGGCAAGGTGCAATCTCTGGCATTTACCAGGCTGGACTGCAGCAATCCCTAACTGTTCTCTGGTTGTCTCTGGGATGTGTCCACCTCTGTCACATGGAGGCTCATTACAAGGCTAGATTTTTTTTCCCCAAAGCCAAGTAAATGTTACATTTCAAGCAAGAATATGAGAGAAATACAGAAACAGTGTTCTCCCACATGGTCTATAGGACATGCATTCCCCAAGTTCAGGGAGAACCAGACTCAGTGAATCTGCCCAAATAAACAAATTCGTCCTGGAACACCTGACGTGCTATAACATCAAACAATCAAGAACAAACACGCAAGGAACCAAAAGATGATTATCTTTTACCAAAGCACTAACCATGCCCTTGCTACCTACCACATAGAATATACTCTTCCCTAGTTTTATACCTATTCCTGGAAAATACTTCAACATGGAAAATTCAGCATTGTTCTTAGTGTACGCTGGCATGAGTACTGGGGAAGGAACCGTTATTTTCCATGGCTAAAACCAAACTGCTGAAGCTATAGCTATAGCTCGATGTTACTGTGATTGGCCATTTCCACTCTGCAGTGACACAGAGCTGAGGGGGAAACTCTGTCCGAGAGCTCAACTTCATGCTCATATATAACATGAAAGAGTTGGGCAGGAGCCACATGCACCACTGTGGCTATGGACCTACTGTGAGCAGGAGCTGAAGAGCCTAAACAATGACTCAAAAGCCCAGCCTTTGAAACACTGCCCAAGCCAGGACGCTTTCACAGACTGGACCTTCCTAGGGGCAGGTACCCGCAGTGTGCCCAGCACATGCAGCTCACTTCCTGGTTAGGGAAGCAGCAAACTCCTTTGACTATGTAAGTGAGATCTGGGTTTAGAGACTAATGCAGCCATTTCCAGGCAGTTATAAAAGGGAACTGGGGACTAAAATCACAGTGTAGCCTAAAACCACAGTGATCTATTTCTATCCTAAGCTTGTTACTATCTTACCAAATGGCCTTGCACACATTACTTTTTGTTCGTGTTCATAAATTTTTGTACCTATCATTTTATTATCTAGGTACCTTGCTTTTATATTTGTAGTCAAAGAAGCGCTTTGTCTTTCTCAGCTGGAACGCTTTGAATATACATATTACATAGGCACGTGTAGGCAGAATTTTACATAGAATCATAAAACTGTAGAATTGGAAGGGATATAGAGATCATTTGACTAACTTGTCACCTAAAGCAAGAACTTGCACCACAAGATACCAGACCCACCAGGTATCCTCTTCTCCTCTTGACTATCTCTGTGTTGTGTGCTTCATAAAGCACAAAGACTCTTCTGAGCATCCTTCTAGCTCATTCTAGCCTGGTGCCCTTTGGAGTTCAACTCCTTAGTACAATCCTATTCTCTACTTGGAAAAAACACACACACACACAATTCCCAATCACCTCTGTTAAAGCCTGTTCTCTCAGTCATTATCTTCAGTTCAGAACTAAGGATCTGACCTTGGACATTTTACCATCACTAAAAAAAAAAATAACTTAATAAAAAATCAAAGTTAATTTTCTTCACCCGAAAAAAAATTCCCAGATCTTATTTGTTCATTGTGGCTGTGCTTCCTTCTTCTTAATTAAATGTATGCTGTTTGAATAGATTCCTGCTCTCCAATTATGCCCATCCCCATATTCAGTGGATCACTCTGTCTCTTGTTGACTTTTCTTCAATTTTATGGTTTCATACCCATTGTCATGGCCACAAATTTGGTCCAGGGCCCAGTTGTTTAATGCCTGACCTGCCTATCTTCCAATCTCCAGCATCTCTCTGCTCTGTTTTTTATGCATATATTGATAGTTTTTAAGATTTATCAGAATTACATAAAATGCCCTTCTCAGGTTTCCACAGAATCAAATGGAGTAGATATAAAAGCACTTTATAAACTGTAAAGTACTACATAAGTATTAGTTGCTTCCCTTGTCATTTTTCTTTTCCCTCTTACTTTTATCTGTCTTCCATTTGAGATTCTTTTTTTTTCTTTCTTTAAATCACAGTGAAGGGACTTCCCTGGAGATCCAGTGGTTCAGACTCTGCACTCCCAATGCAGGGGGCACGGGTTCAAACCCTGGTCGGGGAACTAGGATCCCGCATGCCGCACAGCACAGTCAAAAAAAAAAAAAAAAAAAATCACAGTGAAGATTTTCTGAATCTCCACTCTTCATCAGAACCTTAATCGTGCTTGCCTCCTGTCATGCTTTGTTTTGTAACATGGGCCCCAGTCAAATATTTATTCTTGTCACTAGCACATTTATTCTGACATATACTGCCCCTAGGACAGACTTCATGCCCATCTCTTCCTCTGTTCCCAGAGTCGCCTCCACCAACCAAATCAAGTCTCTTCCTTTGTAACTGTGCTCAAGACCGATCCTCTCTCTTTGGGCCCCATACAAATAGCCCAGTTTGTCCTGGCTTTTACTAATAACTTCAAACACTCCAATAATCGACCCAGTCAGTAACTGTTTTGTTTGCCTTTTAGTAGAAGATCGAGGGTGTGTATCAACTTGTGTAGAAGGTGTTTGATAAGTGACAATATGTTATGTAACACTGACTCCAAGTACGGAGCCTTTGAGTTCAATGGATCTGGGTAAAAACTCCAAACCTGCCAGTTACTAAAGTACGTCAGTAGGCCTATTTACTCTGAACCTCTCTTTCCTTATTCCTACTTCATAGGGTAGAGCTTATAATTAAAGTAATATACGCTAGCCTGTCAGCACTCAGCAAACAATAAATGGTAGCCTTACTCTTTCTATATATGCATATGTCTTTTTAATACATTTAACAAATATGCTAGCTAATGTTTATAATGTGGAATGAAATGCAACAGTTTCATGAACGTTGCTCGTGTTTTCTTTCTGAAGATGACTATTTGCTAGTTTTAAAGAAACTAAACAAAACCCTTCTGTATTGACTATGGAGCCCAAATAAATAAAATATATGCTTATGTTTTACAAGTATTTAAATTTCAAATGAAATTTGAACTTGACTCATACAGGGAATCAAGCTCAGTAAGCATATTCATTGGCAAAAGCAACTAAAACTTTAGCTTAAATTATAATAGGGAATAAAAATACACATAAACACGATTCTAAAAGTTTTGAATTGTTGTTAACTTTAGCACACATTTGGTCCTTAACTAAATACCTATTAAAGTCAGTCCTGTCTTTTTCAAGGCAATGGTAGTTTTGTGGGACAAAAATCATGCCTTTTATTTTCTGTCAAACTCTCCTGATCTTATAACAGTGCTTTTTTCCTGGTAACAAATATATTTGCTCAACAACTCCCTAGAACTTCCAAAGAATTCTGACCTTATTAGTTCTGAAAAGAAGTGGTAATGATCAGTGCCTTTATTTTTGGGGAGATGTTACACAAAAGATAACTGAACATCTTTAGAAAGTACAAGAGAAAGCAAGTCCAATGAAATGTTCCTGGAAGGGAAAATCTCACCCTGCACAATAGGAACATTTAGCCACGCTAGGCAAAGTGTTACTTTCCAAACATTACAAGCAGTAGAAATAAACACACGTACAAATTAGAAGTAACACTGCCACTCCAAACCCTTTCACTGGTTTCCCTTTAGGGCATTACTACGCATAAATACATCTTTCCACTGTTACTCATAATACATGCACATACATATATATACACATAGATGCATACATATGATATACATATGATTTGCCTTATCATTTCCCTAGTTAACATATCTAGCACAAGCACTTTCATAATTATGTTAACGGCTCTATTTGAAACTAGAAGCTTATTTAGTAAGATGGTTGATGTGGTCCTGTGCCTTGGCTTAGTTGCTGCTTAGCACTGGGCTTAATAACAACTAAAATAACCTGTAACAATATAATAATAACCTATAACCTACTGACATTTAAAAACAATTCTTTCTATTTCCACTTATTTAAAACGACTTAGAAAACAGCTAGAACAAATGTAGAATACTAAAGTATACTTAAGTCCCAAGATACAGACTTAAGAAACATATATCCTTACTATGCAAGTCAGGGTGGAGTGAGGGAGACAGAGAGTAAGGAGGCAGTTCTTTCTCATTGAAAAAGAAACCAAGGTAATCCTACAGTTAAAGATCCTTTAGCCTTACTCTGCAGAAATAAAATGCCAGGATGGCAAAAATATCCTGACCGGGAACTGAAACTCTCATTCCAGTGGTTTCTGGTGATGATATTACCAAAGCTAGAAGAGTTTTGACCCCAATTCTCATACCAACTCACGGCAGAGTGCTTTATTATACCATCCTTATGTACCCGCAACCAGAGCGTCACCTAAGTGTCAAAGAAACACCTCCCAAGTGAAAGCTCCACGTGGAGGGCCCTGTGCCCGCCTCTGCTTCAGGTTCTCTGGGGCCTTAGAGTAACACACAGCTCTCGCTGCCTGCTCTCTAGGTCCTTCGTTGCTATCGTCCTAGAATATGATATCAGGGCACATAGGCCAACTGTTTTACAGTTGGCAGAGGGCACAGGTTTTAGAAATGGCATTTTTACATTAATAAAAACAAGGAGGTAACACCCTGTTTTTTAAAAAAAAAAGAGTGGCTGCTACAAATGAAATGGAAGGGGAAGCTCCCTCTTGTGCAAAACTGCACTCAGGCTTGTGGAGAGAGAAGAGGGCCTAATTAAAGTCAGGTTGAGGGGCTTCCCTGGGGGCACAGTGATTGAGAATCCGTCTGCCAATGCAGGGGACACAGGTTCGAGCCCTGGTCTGGGAAGATCCCACATGCCGGGGAGCAACTAAGCCTGTGCATCACAACTACTAAGCCTGCACTCTAGAGACCGTGAGCCACAACTACTGAAGCCCACGCACCTAGAGCCCGTGCTCCGCAACAAAAGAAGCCACCGCAACAAGAAGCCTGCACACCGCAACAAAGAGTAGCCCCCGCTCACTGCAACTAGAGAAAGCCCGCGCGCGTAGCAGTGAAGACCCAACACAGCCAAAAATAAATAAAATTAAATCTTAAAAAAAAAAAAAAAGTCAGGTTGAGAAGCAAAGCATCTTTACAAATGCTCACCAGATAACATGATAATCTGCCCCAGGTACCATTATCTCCTGTATTTCCTTTATTATTATTATTATTATTATTATTTGCCTTTTTAAACAAAAAGTGTATCATATATTTTTATTAAATCATAGAAAACTCATTTGTATACAAATTTTTCCACTTTGGGGACACTGGAATATTAAACAGCTGGGTAACAAAACAGTTGTAAGATACAGCTCACTTTAAGCAGAGACAAGTTTTAAGTTGTCACATTTATTTTTTTTTTAATGTTGAAATAATCAGTAACAGGTTATTGGCTTTTTTCACCTTTGGGTCAGAAGAACAGTATCTCTTATAACTCCCCCAATTCTCTTTAAGGATGTTTTTCATTACTCAAACCAACCATGAGTTTAAAAAGGTGATTAACTTGAAGTTTTAATACAAAATCAATTTCTTTTTCCCAACCATGGGCTTTTAGGGTATTGTAAATGCTGAATTTTAGGAGAGGGTCTCATTTCACAGGACCTATTATGCTTCTTTTCTACAACAGCAAACATGTATAATGGTACAGAATATATTTCAGAATAAGTTAAGTATTAAGACATACAGTATGGCAATAATGTCCTGCTTTACTTTCTACCATGTAAATTCAAAAGTTCATCCTAATCTTACACATTTATAAACGGGTGAAGACTGAGGGATCCAATGATGATGAAAGCACACAACAACCGTCAGAACCACATTTTCTAAACACTTTGGCCGAATATATACAAGTGGTCCTGTCAGAATCACACCTGCATTTGTTCCACAGGGATCTAAATGAACAGACGCCGAAGGTCACCAAACGAAAACGGGCAGTGGTTTTGCAGTTTAGGTTGTCACTCGTTCTGCTTTTGAGCAGAGACCCAGAGGTCACACTGTGACATGTCTGCACTCACCCCAAACACTCACATAACATAAACACAAATTAAATATTAGCAAACTTATTTTAAATTAAATTGAAGATCGCTATTTTTAAGCGCTGAAGTATTTCCCCCTAGCTTCTTGAATGCGTGTTACAGAGCAAGAACTAACATCCTGGGTGACATCCGTGTTCCTACATATTAGAGGCCAACTCGCTTCCTGTGAGAACTCCCTGGAGTAACACATGAGACCTTTAGGGGGAAGAAAAAGCAATTCTCCAATCTAAATGGAGGGATAGTCTCAAAGAGTCATTTTCCCCAACCCCAGTTTGGATTTCAGACTCATTAAAGCAGGAACTCAAAAATGTGATCTTTGGGACTGGCTCCTGGTGTCACCGTGGTGACAGTCTGTGTCCCAGGACACTTGACTGACCCTTAATACTACAAATCCTCACTTCAAGCCGCCCCCAGGTCCTGGGCCCCTGCTGTCAACCTGTAGACCTGGAGTTCTCCCAGGGAATGTGTAAACAAATCTGGGGAAAACCACGTTTCTGCAATTTTTTGTTATGTCAGTGAAAAACCTCTTGGGCTAAGAAAAATAACAGGAAACACCGCCCCAATGACAACTTCTCACAAGGCTTGTCTTAGGTTCATCCTGCTGTAGAAGACTATGAAGTCAACTCAAATATTCTTTGCCTCGCTTGCCCCAAATGGTAATTAAACAGAGAAACTTTTCTTTGAAATACCGTACTCCTGAATTATGACAAATGCTTATCTGAGCAAACGTGGTCCCCCATCTTGTTACTGGAGGTGACTTGGAGAGGAGGCTAGGCTTCTGTGCAGGTTGGGATTCTGGCTGTGTCTGTTTCGACTGCAAACAGACAAGAACATGCTGTTGCAGCCCGGGACTTTGCATTTGTGCAGCTGGCGGAGGTGCACAGTTTTGTAGTGGGCCCTGATCTCCTGTATTGCCTTTAAAAAAAAAAAAAAGGCTTTCCCGGGCCCACATCAAAGGAAAGTCCTGAAGATGCTAGAAGTGAATGACTACAGCGGCTGAGGGAGCAGACGACTGTCAGTGGAGAAAGAGGCCCAAGGAGTGAGAAATATGAATGGCAAAATGTCTGAAAGAAACCTCAGACCCCAACCACAGCCTGCTCTGGCAAAGTGACCTCACGCTGGGCCCACCCAACGGACTTTTGCAGCAAAATGTAACAGCCATTTCTTTACTAACCGAGAGAGTTAATCTAAACAGCCAATGCTTGGAGAGGACTGAGGAATACCTTTCCTGCCACTGCCCCTTGTGACCATTAGGCCACTGGGCCATATAAAGACTCTGGAATAAGTAATGGGGTATTTCGTGACCTGCCCCTAACTTCTTATCCCACCTGTTCTCTTCCCACACCTCCCTTCTTTAAGACTGGAGAGGGCTTCCCTGGTGGCGCAGTGGTTGAGAATCTGCCTGCCAATGCAGGGGACACGGGTTCAAGCCCTGGTCTGGGAAGATCCCACATGCCGCGGAGCAACTAGGCCCGTGAGCCACAATTACTAAGCCTGCACGTCTGGAGCCTGTGCTCCGCAGCAAGAGAGGCCGCAATAGTGAGAGGCCCGCGCACCGCGATGAAGAGTGGCCCCCGCTTGCCACAACTAGAGAAAGCCCTCGCACAGAAACGAAGACCCAACACAGCCATAGATAAATAAATCAAATTTTAAAAAAAGACTGGCGATACAAGGTAAACAAAGACATCTATGTCCTAAACCCTGTTACCTGTGAATATTTACCTTAAATGTAAAAGGCACTTTGCAGATATGATTAAGTTAAGGATCTCGACATGGAGAGATTATCCTGAATTCTCTGGGTGGGACCAATATAATCACGATGGTCATTAAAGGAAGGAGGCCAGAGGATGAGAGTCAGGGAAGGGGCCATGAGCCAAGGAATGTAAGCAACTTCTGGAAACTTGAAAGGGCAAGGAAATGGGTTCCCAGAAGAATACCACCTGTAGACTTATTTTATATACATATGACCAACAGAACTGTAAAATAATAAACTTGTGTTGTTTTAAGCCACTAAAGCTTCTGGCAATTTGTTACAGCAGTGATAAGTAACGAATATACCTGCTTAATTCTTATTCATCCTAAACTCAGGCACCCTTTCTTATAGGATGCCTCCCCAGAAAGCTCAGATCCCACATCTGCCCTCCTTCCCACTCCTCCTCTTGATTAGCTGTTTCTCCTCTTTGTAAAGGAGAAACCTACAGCCTGGCATTAACTTCATACAGCCTAGTAGGATAACTATAGAAATATTTGTCTCCTTAACTAGATTGGGATGGTCCTTCTTAAGGGTAGAATTCTTAAGGGTCATATTTATGTTCTTATTTCCAGTGTTTATCAATGTTTCTGACACATAGGGGCACTCAAATATTCATGATAATTTTTTCCAGTAAGTTAACATCACTCATCCCTTGATGATCAGCAGGATACCCGCCTTCACTTCTTTACTACATGATAAAGACACAGATGATAAAGAAGTAATTAGTTCATTACCAGGGCCTCATAAATCCTATGTAAATGGCTCCTTTCTCCTCTGAAAAGTCTCTCAAAATATTGTTTGCCCATTGTACACTGCTTCAAAGTAGTAACCATCCTTTCTATCACCAATGAAAAAGTTTATACAGTTTTCAGTCCTGAAGAGAAACCAAGTATTACGCTGGGTGAAGAAGAGAGAGAAAACAGAAGAGAAACAGCTAGAGATAAATTGATAAATTCTCAAAAAGTCACTGAGGTGAATTGTATCAGTATTTTCCAAAGATGACCACAGGAGTCCCTCCTACCTACATGTTCTTCTGCACTGTGACCCTCACACTCCACCGTCAAGAAGTAAAGTCATTGCCTTCCCCTTTGCATCTGGGTTGGCCTAAGTGACTCAGTTGAACCAACAGAATGCAGAAGTGACACTGATGACTTCAGAGACTAGTTCAGAAGACATGTTGTGATTTCTGTCTCTTTGAAGGTCTGCAGCTGCTCCTTCCTGGACACTCCCTCTCGGAAGCCAGCTGTCAGGCTACGAGAAGCTCCAGCCACATGGAGTCCTACGTGGAGGCACTCTGGTTAACAGGCTCCACTGAGCTCAGCCTTTAAGTCATCACAGCCCAGAAATTAGACACATGAGTGAGGAAGCCTCCAAGTGAATCCCTGCCCCTAGTCAATCAGATCTTCCTTGATGAGACCCTAGATGCAACGGAGCAAAGACAATCATCCATGCCATGCCCAGACTGACCTCCTGACACACTGAATCCGTAAGCCTAATAAAACTAAGTTTGGGGGCTTCCCTGGTGGCACAGTGGTTGAGAATCTGCCTGCCAATGCAGGGGACACGGGTTCGAGCCCTGGTCTGGGAAGATCCCACATGCCGCGGAGCAACTGGGCCCGTGAGCCACAACTACTGAGCCTGCACGTCTGGAGCCTGTGCTCCGCAACGGGAGAGGCCGCGTTAGTGAGAGGCCCCTGCTCGCCACAACTAGAGAAAGCCCTCGCACAGAAACAAAGACCCAACACAGCCAAAAATAAATAAATAAATTTATTTTAAAAAAACAAAAAAAAACTAAGTTTGGGGTAATTTATTATGAACAAGTAATAACTGCCACAGTGAATACACAGTCCAAAAGATAATCACGGTGACTTTGCTTCCCAATCCTAGGAAGATGGACTGACTGGAGAAGAGTCCAGGTGAATTAGATCAATCTAATTCTGGCCTGATAAGGTGAAATACGCACATGCTCTAGAACTGTCACTCCCAGAGGCTGAGATTTGAGAGAATACATTGCTTATAGTTCAATGAGAGACTGAAAAAACTAAGTACCCTGCCCTCTATGTTAAGAATTTTACCACTGAATGAGTTATCTGGATGGCTTGTGCTGGATTTATAATCCTACACCCTTCAAATATTTGAGAGGTTAGATTAGATGGGATTAAATTCTGAGGGATGCTGGAAGCACACCAAAATGTCTGCTCTCCTTCCTGCCCAATTTGACCCACTGTAAATAAAACTTGACAGGCCTTCTTAAATCAACGTAATAATGTGTAGCACAAGTGCTTTCAGATGCCCAGTAGCTAAACCACATCAGCTTACTTAGGAAGCCTTCTAGCAATACGTGAAAAAAACAATGGCTCCTGCCAAGAGTGCTGTGTACAAGAGAGCTGGTTGCCTTGAGTGACTCATTTCACAAGGCTCCGTCTATCTGTGCTGGAAGGTCGAAAGTGGGAAGGCATTGGGCCTTTAATAACCAAACTCAGGCCTCAGGCTTATTTGTTAAAGCCAGATGCTGTCATTCTGGAAGCAGATGAGAACACAGTTATAATCGATCTGGAATCCTGATGAATTCCAGGCGCACCTCCCAGCTGCCTGGGGGAGCTGGTAGCTCAAAGTCCCCAGAGGGTTTTATTACTAGTGTCACAGTGAGCTATTCTGTTGCAGAGTCTACACAGCCTCAGTACTTTTACCCCTTGATTTCAAGCTTTTTTTTTTTTTTTGCAGACTTTTGGGGACACTTTCTTAAAGGCAATTTCTCAGATATATCAAAGAATATAATAGAAAAAAGTAGGAAGACTAAGAAAAGCTGAAGAGAGTAAAGTCTAGGTAGGAGACCTCAAGGTTCTTAAGGGAAACTGGATTAAGTATAGTGTTCCTAACTCCAGAATGGGGCCAGTTGATCCTTAACCGGTAAGTGTAGTTTTATGACCCAGCAGATTGCAAGCTATGGCCCATGTCATTTGAGAGAGAAGAAAAAGCATGACCAGAACCCCAAATAGTGTTTATGGCGGCTAGGCTTCAAGGTCACAGCCTGAGAGTCCAGCCACATTTTAGGAATGCCTGCCCATTTTCTAGGCCTGTTTCTCCAGGCTTCTTGTCAGCTCTGTGCATTTCTTGACATCCTTCCAATCAACCCTTTCTTCTGTATGCTAGAGTCAGTTTCTGCTTTTTGCAAACAAGACCCTAACTAATGCAAATACCAACAGAGCGATCTTTACTTCCAAATGTATTCTTTTTTCTGTCTGGTAGACCAAATGCTCATAAATATATACTGCCAGGTAAGTAAGAAAGCATCAATTTAGGGAAGATGGTAATCTGTCCTTCCTTGTGGCTAAATTAGCCAATAAGGAAAAACAGATGGATGACTCCTTGTTCTCACCCTGGTCCTCAATTCAGGACCACAAATTTTCATGGGGAGATGTTTCAGCATCACAACTAGATATGCTAATTCCCTTTACTTTAAAAAAAACTTTTTTAAGGGAAAAGAATTCAAGGAGCATAATGGATGACTAAAGGTTTAGTCTTCAACTACACACTACACTCAACATTTTAAGGCATGTTTCAAACCATGCTTGGTACAAGTTTACTATCTGAATTTATGTAATTAAAACTCATTTATCATCATATACATTGAGGTGATATATGTGCTTGCTCAGTGATGTCAGGCTTAGGCCCAAACCCCCAAAACCACCAAAAGCAAGGTCTTCGATTAATATCCTTCCCACCATCAGATACCATTGAATTGGAAGTGCTATTTTTCTAAAATATATACTACAGATGTTATAAGATACATGGCATAAGATGTCTTTGCAGAAACACAGAAAACCACACTGGTTGGGATTCTGAATATTAATTGAAATATGAGAAATTAATGTAATCATACATTAAAATCTATCAAAAGCTAAAAGATACTTTCTTTTAATCTAAATTTGAATTAATTAGTGGTAGTCAAAGAGGACAGAATGGATTTGTTGGCTCAAGAAGTAAAGAGGAAAAAAATCGTGCCACATACTTAAGATGTGTGGTCTTTAAATATCCTTTTAGCATCTGGTGCCACGCTGCAGCAGTATGCTTGGCTACACTCTAGCAGTGATACAAGCCCAAAGGGTCTGGCACGCTAATGCACATTATTTTATCTGCCAAAATAGATACTGATATCTGATATTGAAGCCCACCATCACCCTACACCAGTCCCCCCAGTGAAAACAGGGATAATCCCTTCGTCCTTCTTAAGGAGATGAACGGAATCCCATTTACTAAATGGGATAAAAGCATTAAAAACAATGTTCTTGAGGGCAAAGACTCTTCCTTGACCCTAATCCCTAGGATCCCCGTAGCTGGTATGGTGCTCTCTCGGCCATGGGCAGCTCAATGGGCATTTCTCACTGACCAAGACCCTATCTGCACAGGCATCTGAGATCGTAAGGACAACTTTTCCTAATCAGGAACAGCTGGCTCCCAAACCTCTCTAAACCCAAAAGATTCCACTGACATTTTGCTAAAATGAGTAAAGAATATACTCTTCACTATGATGTATACGAAAAAAAAAAAAACACACATAAAGACAGGAGAAAAAGAGAAAAGGAAGAGATTCAAAAGATGCTAGCCTTTGTATGGCATTACATTAAAAAAAAAAAAAAACCCAAGATCAATATACACTAACTTTTTTCACCCTCAGATTGAACAGACAAATAAGTGGATGTCTTTTGACCTACCCCTAAGAATGCAGTTTCTCAGGAGCGTGCTCCTGCCCTGGCCTCCTGCATATGGCTATTAGAATAATCCTTTTCCTGGCCTGTCTACATGAACACCACAGCCTGAGGTCAGTGCAAGCCAAGAGCACCCACAGAACCAGCTCTGTCCGTGTCCCCTCTCCCATGTGACATGGTTTGTCTTCTCTGAGATGCAATTGCCAGTCCAAGGAGAAATCAGAACTTAAACACCCACCATCATTCACAAGAAATTACAGAAATGAGGGAGATTTTGGTTAAAGCTCTAAATTCAAAGTCAAAATTTAGTCCTCTTTACTATTAGCCAGCTATTAGATTTAGCAGGATTATTTTTTTTTCAACTAAGCCCTAAATGGTTAAACCATATACAATTCTGACACCAGATAGTTAAAACTCAATCCTGCAAGTACTTTTGTGCCTATTATGCATAAGAAAGGCACTCTACCTTATCTAAGAGAAAACAAATTTAACATTCATCTCATGATTTACTGGCTTTAATGAACACTGATTCTATACAATTATAATTTTAGGACATAACTTGACCTGCAGTATAATCAGTTGCTTGTTATAATATGACTTTTATTATAACAAGGGTCACTGATAACTGTATGGTAAGTGCTTCCAGTGTGGAAAAGATTTGGCATGTGATATGTTCAAAATGTGATCTAATGATAAAGATGTGGGAGTTATATTAGCTTCACATGCTGTTTTACTTTCATTTTAGACCCATCCACCCACATATCTCCTTATTTATAAATATAAGTTTTATGTCCTGTAAATGATATATAAAAACATTCACAGACAAGCACTCATACATTCTTATCTCTAAAGACTCTATTTGTTTTGGAAGCCAGAACATGAATTTAAAGAATCACTACTATTCTTCATCATTTTCTTAGAACCCGAATATTTTTCACTACTAAGGCTGAATACATAAAAAGACAACATTTGGTTCTGTCCATGGCTGGCATTAGCAAAATGGATAATATCAAAATCTAAAGGCAGTGACTGCAGGGGAAGGAGGCAATGCAAATAAAGGGGCAGGAGGACTGTTTCCCCTGTTGACTGAAGTATCTTTGAAGCTTGCCAGCCCACGTAAAGGATTATGGGTCGCTCACTAGTACATCCTTCAGCTGGGGTAGTGCGTCCAGTTAAGGGGATAGGGCAGGGGGATGGGCTCCTAGGTCCTGTCTCAGGAGCTTCACACACAGTGGGGACCAAACGTCACTGGAAACAGAAGTTCAAGATGAGGAGCACCAAATCTTAATCCTGGCTCTGCTGCTTATCTGGCCATGGGACCATGAGCAAATAATGTATTTGAAATTTTATTCTTCTACAACATGGAGATATTAACATTTACCTGTAAGAACCAAATGATTTCATGTGTGTACCTGGCACAGCCCTTGGCACATAGGAGGTCTTCAATAAATACTAGCTGAGTTCTACTCCAGAGGTTCCCAGGAAAGATGAGAGGGAGGTTTGGAAGTCCCTCTGAGATCTAGATTTTAATCCAGTTTGGGTCTTAATCCAGAAGCATCTGGAATCAAATGGGATTGCCAGGGAAAGGCATAACTTGGCTGATGCTATTGTAATCTGGGGCTCCATGTGCCTTCAATTACTTTGGTCATGTCCCACCTCAAAGTAGCCTCAGATGTTAGACACTTACAGGGGAGCTAGCAGGCACCTTCCTTGGCCATGTAAGGCTGCACACCACCACCAAGAGAAACTGGCTATGAGTTCAGTTGTGATGCCTTGATATTTTGGTTCAGAATTCCTGGTGTCATATTATCTATGTGTTATTGTTTCTTCTTTTGTAGTCATTTAGTTTCCATTTCAATCATGCATGTCCATTGGTTTACTGTTTTCCTGTGACAAGATCAACTGATTAAGATTACAAACTGCTAAAATCAGTGTCTGTGGTTATTTGAGTGATTTCTCATAGCATCCAGCAAAGCAGTGATCACACATATGATTTGAGGAAAGTAACTATGATGAAAGAGTTCATAAAATTTACAAGGTGGATGCTCAAGTAACAATCATATGAAAACAACATACGTTTAACAAAACCAGTTTTCAGACTTGGCTGTTCTGTGTTCTCCAAAGGAAAATGAGTCCTGCAAATAGTTTTTAGCTCTTCTTGGAAATGAGACACCAAAAACAGCTTAATGCATCCATTTATTTAGACTAGGTTCATTACTTCTCCCTCAGTGACAACTTAGAAAATTAACTATTATACCCCTTAGGCCCTAAAATAAATAAAAAGGTAAATCATGGTGATGGATGTTAACTAGACTTACTGTGGGGATCATTTTGCAATATATACAAATATCAAATTACTATGCTGTACACCTGAAACTGATATGTCATATGTCAATTCTATCTCAATAATAAAACACACACACACACACACACACACACAAAGGCAAATCATTCTGTTCAAAGATGTCCAAATATGTTTGTGTGAGCATTCTTTTTAAAACTAGAATATCCTACCTCCTTAAAGTTGTCAAATGCTGATAAAATGATTTCATGCCCGCCTCTGACAAGACAAACGGCTGCCAACAGCTCTAAGACAAGAGCTTTTGTTCTGTCAAAACAAGAAGGAAAAAAAACACATATGAGTGAAAGCGAATGAACGATGAGTCCGCTGTTCCTTCCAAGATGAATATGATAATATTTGTCCATGTATTTTTTTAAACTTTTACGAATTAAGGCATAGTTATATTAAAGCACATACATTTTAAAACCTTTACGAACTTCTATACATGTGGCTTATCTAGGGTAGCAAGTTTGGAAGGCATGTTTCCTATTCCCAAGATTACAAATTACTCACAAATGAAAATTAATTATGGGAAGATTAAGTCTTTTAGTCCTATCAGCAAGTGACTCAGTGTAATGTGGTTGAAAAAGTATTTTTAATGAGCTAAATAAAGACAACAGGAAACATGAGAATATTCAGTAAAACCACCCATTGGTTAAACACTTTCTCTGGTTCTAGAGTCAGGATAAAACATTTGCTGAAAAAGTTCAAAATCAACGGAAATCAACACCTTACACTGCAAATCTGCTAATCTGCAATGGCTCCATAAAACTCCCCACAATAATGCAAGCTTCCATCACTTCTTCTTCCCACACAGGAGATCTGAAAGGAGATGGCTTACAGCTGTGCTAATACAAGAATATTTTCTCTGACTCAAGAAAATAAAACTCCGTCTGAAATATTTTTAGAAGGAAAACCTTAGAGATACAATCTAAGTTTTCAAATACAATGTCAAGGACAGCATTGTTACTTCAGAGTACGATTACTTCAGTATTTCATCTTTTTTCTGGAATAAAAGCTATTGCCAACCTCTAAACAAAGATCATTCTGATAATCCACAATATCAATTGTCTTAAGAAAAATGAATAATGACTTCCCTCAGTGGAAGACAGTGACAAAGAAGCATGACTACTTGGGATTCTAGTAAACTAAGGAAGCAATCAGAAAGTTGCAAAAGCATTCATTAGGGGAAGTATGAATAATAAAATCCAACATTTAAATAGGATTTAGGGTTTGCATTGCAAGGATCTAATTTATAATCATATTTTTCAACTGAATTAACAGTTTTCACATATGCAGTTTTATCAGAGAGGTCTGGTAAAAGGGAGTAACAGTGTGAAATGCAGAAATGCACTAGAATGGAAAATGCATTACACTAACTAAAATAAATTGACGAAAACAGGCTTCTAGAGGTAATCTGTGAAATGAATAATATATGGCACTTGCCTTTATAGGAAAGTGAATATGAAAAGAAATCTGCGAGCAGTTATTTTTGTTTTGTTTGTGTTTGTTTTTTTGGTTTGGCAATAAAAGCTACACGTGTAAAGGCTGCAAATGAAGTGTAGACAAGCGGTAGTAGTTTTATTAGCTTTCAGCAAAAAGTGGTGTGGCTAAGTCTATATCAAGACTCTCCTGGCCCCAGTCCTGACAACCTGGAAGCTTCATGCTCTAAATTGGCAAGGATGCTGAGAACCAGGCCTCAAGAGGAATGAAAGCTTGAAGACAGGGCCAGAGTTGTCACCAGTTGTAAAACTGTAACATAGCTGAAAAGAAAATTCTACTTAGCCAGGGAGTCTATCGACAATCTTAATTTAAAAAGTCGTGCTTGAAAGTTTCTAAACTCTAATTTGATTGTCGATGGGCTCTCTGGTGTCCCTAGTTCGATTCAGATTTGTACATTACAAAGCCAGCTTACCTTGGATTCTTGTTGTTCAAGCTTAGTGCAATCTCGTTGACAGCATGTGGATGAGACATGACCATGTTGAAACCATACTGAAATGGATGTGGAAAAAAACAAAGCATTAGGAGTTAATTGAGAGGACTGTCAATGTTGATTAAAAAACAAAAACCTGAAGTTTCTACCTAATGTGATTTGATACCATCATAAATGCACTTATGTCTCTAGCACATCAGTGTCTGCACATATTTCTCTATGAAAAATTTCAGGAATGATGTTATTATCAAGGTACCATATTCCTGTTCTCCATGAATAAACTATATGTGTCTCTTCATTAAAATGATGAAAAGCCTCCAGGCCAGTGATTTTCAATCCTGACCGCTTGGCAAAATCACCTGGAAAAGTCAACAAAACAAAACACCAATTCTCCAGGACCCACTTCAGGTCAATTTATTCTGAATCTCAAGGATGGAGCCCTGGCATCTGAATTTTTTAAGCAGCTTCACTGTGCAGCCGGGGCTGACAACCACCACCTCTGGTCCCTTCTCTTGGCAATGGTTATCGAGACCAAAAGCCTAGGAAAACCTTCCTTGCTCTGAGGCGTGGTACCTCAGCCTTCTATAAAATGAAGCAAGTTCAATAACGGGATCAAGAATCATTCTTGATTCTGCCGAATTGAGGAATTATTCCTTCTCCTTCAAACTCACTCTCAGCTCATGACCTTATTTCCAATTACACCGAGAAAACATAAGCAATCAGAAAAAAAACTTCCAAAAGCTCCCGCCACCACGTCAATCCACCCACACAGATCTGGGTCTTCCCTCCTCACTTCTTCCTAAAGATGAACTCTCCATGCTCCTATCTAAGGCCATTCCCCCCACTTGAGTTCTTGATCCCATTCCCTCCAACCTACTCAAGAACAGTATATGCTCCAGAGATTCTCCCATTCCCCCATCATTATTTTTCCCTCTCTGATTCACTACCATTAGCATAAAAACATGATGCAAATTCTCCTTAAACAACAAAAACAAAATCTCTCTTGACCCAACAACCAGTGTCCAGCCACTTTCTCATTTTTCTGCTATTCTTTTACAGCAAAACTCCAACCACTTGTGGTCTCCAATTCCTCTCCTCCCGTTCTCTCTTGACACCACTTCCATCAGGGATTTCATCCCCAACACTACAATGAAACTGTACCAGCAATGATGGGCACTTTGCCGGAGCCCATGGCCAACTCTCTTCATCTTGCCTGACTTGGCAGCAGCACTGGACACAGCTGACCACTCTCTGCTCCATGAAATACTTCCTGTGCTTGGCTCCTACTTCCTGGCTGCTTCTCAGTCTCTCTAGCTAGTTTTTCCTCATCTCTCTGACATTAAACAGAGTGCCCCAGGGTTATTTAGGACCTCTCTGCTTCTCTGTCTATCCCCGCTGATCTCCTTCACTCCCATGGGTTTATATACCATCTACTGACTCTCAAACTTTTATCTCCAGCCCAGACTTGCAGACCTTGAACTCGTGACTGGCATATCCGACCACCTATTTAAGATCTCTATTTGGATATCTATGGACACCTCAAAGTTAACATCCCCCAAACTGAACTCCTAATCAGGTCTCCCAAATCTGCTCACCCTGCAGCCTTCCCCATCTTAGTAGACGGCAACTCCATCTTAGAGGCGCCCAGGACAAACACTTTGGAGCTGTCCTCCATTCCTCACCACACATACACTGCTACTGTCCTTACCACCAAAACGAAACCAGAATCTGGCCACCTCTCATCACCTCTACTTCTATTCTCCTGGTCCATACCACCATCAACACTCACCTAAATTAATGCAACAGCCTCCTAAAAGGTCTACTTCCTTTTGTCTTTGCCCCCCAGGGTGATTCCTAACACAGAAGTCAGAGGGATCATGTTAAATTCAAGTGTCAGATTAAGTCACACTTTTCCTCAGGACCTTCAATAGCTTTCTAATCATAGCAAAGCCAATGTCCCTTCATTGGCTTACAAAGCCCTGCATAATCAGGACCCCATTGTAACTTCAGATTTCATCTTCTACTTCTCTCCCTCTTATTCATTCTGATCCAGCCAACCTGACCTCCTTTCTGTGCCTTCAGCACATCAGACCTATTCCTGCCTCAGGGCCTTTGCACTTGCCCTTCTCTCTGCCTATAATTTTCTTTCCTAAATATTCCTTACCTTGTGCCCTCATTCTAGTTGTTACATAAATGTTATCTTCTCCATGACACTTTTCTTGCTAGCCTATTTAAAACTGAACTCACATTTCCCGCACTTATTCTTATTTCTTGATTATTTTTTCTATAGTACTAAGTAGTAGTTCTCTGGAGGCAGCCTTCCTGGGTTCAAACCTGAGTCCACCATTTATTAGCTATGTGATCCTGGGCTTAACTGATCCTTAACGTCTCTGTATTTCAGTTTCCTCATCAGTAAAATGGCGAGGGTAATATTACCAATCTCACAGGACTGTTATGAGGCTCAAAGTAAGTAATAGGTTTAAAGGTACTAGACTGTAGGAAGCACTATTTAAGTGTCAGCTTTTATTTCATTTCATCACTATTATTATCTGGAATGCTATATAGTTTACCAATTTAATTGTTTACCATCTGTCTCCCCTCAACAGAGAGTAAGTTCCCTTGGGCACTTATTTATTTGATGCTGTATTCCCTGTGCTAGAACAGGGTCTGTCTGGCAATGTTCAAAAAATATTAATTGATTGAAAGAATAAATGCATGTTTCCCTTCTTAAATTCAGTTTGGCATGCTTATGTTGGGTTTGAACTCTAATACTGACCTATGTATTTACCACCCATTTCTACTTGGACCCATCTATAGGATCCGTTTCAATGGAAATCAAACCCTATTTTCTGATGTGAACATTGTTTGTCTAATTCTCAGCCCTGGTTTGCTTTTACAACTATACTTTTGTCCCTGTCAGCTCACCCTAGACACTCCAGGCTCTAACTCCCACTTTGTGGTTAGGATTAATCCCACACACTGTAGTTAGTTGCTCCTAGTGTTTTTCAGAGTGGGGATAACCTCTAAGGAGGACTCTGCACTTCTACCAAGAATCCTTCAAGTGTTTCTTATGAAGATCAGGAACCACAGGGTCCAACACACAGTAATTATAACTCCTTGCCTCCTTGCATATAACCCTTTGAGAAGCAATGACCTGTCCAGTGTGAGAGTCTATCATTCCTAGGGTCCTAAAGCTGTTCCATTATTGCCCACAACCAGTGGCTTACACTGTCTTTAATAGTCACAAACATTTACCAAGTAATCTAGACAAGCTTGCCATTACAAGAGGAAAATGTCTTCCCTTAAACACATTGTAAATTATAAATGCTAATTAAAATATAAGGGCGATGAATTATGAGCACTAGAATGAACCAGACCTTTCTTTTTTAATAGAATTTCATTAAATCCTGCTATTTACTTCAAATAGCAATAATACAAAGTCACCAAAGAGAACAAGATCTGAGCCTGATGAATTCAGATTTTTTAAAAGGATTATAAACAGAAACATACCTGATAATTCATGATGGCACGTAAACACATGATACAGACATGCACGTCATCTTTCTTACTCACTAATCTTGAATTTTTCAGGGTTCTTCTGCTTGGCAAAGTATTATATCTACAAATAAAAAGAGAAACTTCTATAAAGCTATAGATTACTTTCTTAGCATAAGCAGATGCACTTTAAAAATGGACACTGTTCTCTACTTGTACCTACAGCTAAATGCGGATTACAGGTCAAACCACCACTAACTAACCCATCACCACCAACCACCCCATCACCACAAAGCTGTTTCTTTAGACTATGAGGCCTACACAGTCCTTTGTACTGGCTATCATCTTGTCAGGCAATATACCCACGGACAGTGAAACAACTCCACTCACTGCATATAATGAATCAGACTATACATGAGACTAACCAACAATCCAGGCTCTAATCAGCAGGCCAAGCCAGATTTGCAGAGGTGATTTGAGACAACAGGCATACAGATTGCATTTTTTAAACAAGTGAAGGGGTAGAGCTCAGCTAATAGGTAGACCTCCTATCACGTGACCCAATTTTAACAGCACCTTCCCATCACTGTTATCAGGAGTCCCTGCTTCAGAGTTTAAGCCTAGGCAAGGTTATACATTAGCAACTGCGATATCAGCCTGTGATACTGAACCTTAATAGTACGCAAAACCTAAATAGTATACAAATGCCTCCACAGCCTGATCCCTCACCCAAAGCCTGGTATGGCAGCTGAAACTGAGATGGAAATATGCTGACATTTCAAAGGGTTAGGATGTTTCAACATTAGGGTTCATTCTGGAGACCCTACATTGCTAAGCCTTAGTTCTCCTTTCTGTAGATTTATGAGAACCTGCAAGTCACAAAGCAGTGACAGTAAGTAAGATGGGGCAAGTAGAAAGATGACAATACTGAGGGCTTTGTCATGAGCTCTAAATGACTGCTTCAGAGGGGAAACAGATAAGTTTTCTCTGCAACTCCAAGTCTGAAATGAAAGCAAATTTCAAAAGTTGTCAACTACTTTCCCACGGAGTCAATGACAGAAATGTTCCACAAAAGAAGCTATAGGCCTTCCTTCTCCTTGAATTAAGCTAATTAAACATTTTTAAAGAAGGCGTAATTAATATTAACTGCTTTCAAAAGTCACACAGGTGCAGGCTAAGGTTTGAAAACTGAACTGACAGGTCTCCAACTGTTCAGCTGAGCAGCTCTTTTACATTTTCTATTCAAAAACCATCAAACAGAAGAAAGATGATTCTTTCACGGAAGCCTACTGATACGCCAAATACATTTTTGAAAAGCACCTTGGTAAGTCACTGACCTCAATATACCTGACTGTGCAAAACCTGGTTTGCTCACATTACATTTAAAGAAGAATGCTTTGCTTGAGGACTCCTGCTTTACTCACACTGGAAAATAACAATTCAGCAATGGAAGGCGGCCTAATTCAGTTTTGAGTGCAAAACAAAGTTAAGGAAACACATGCAGATTTGGGTGTTATAAGCCCAATTTCAACATCTAAAATACAACTTTAAAAGGTGTCACTCTGCCATAACCCTAGCCCGAGCATGACGGCTAACACACCCGACAGAAGTCTCACAGGAACCGGTGCCCCTTCAAACAACTACATGACCTGTCTGACCCAAGAATCCCTGGTCTGCTTAATCTACACCCAAAGGTCTCTCCCTTCCTCTGCCCTTCTTAATTTATTTTAACCTCAGGTTTGTATTTCTTTAGTGGAATCACATGTTGGCTATATAACAGCTGATTAGATAGTTCTCATTTCTAACAAAGCAATGGCTGCCAGCATAAAACAAAGTCATCTAAGATTAAGCTTGAAAAAAGAAAAGGTATTATCAAGGGAACCAATCATCCTTTGCTAAATTATATTTATGTGCAGCAGTGACTGCAGAAGATGGACTGGCCAAAGCAAACTATTCTTTAAAGAAGATGGGACAGGTCACCACACAGGCACATACTTCTGCATCACCTCCAAATAAAGTTTAACGATTCCAGCAAGTAAACCAAATGTACACATTTAATGATGCTTCCTAAGAGGTGTAAAGTAACATAGCAGGTTCCTTCCTTCTACTTATTAACCCACAACTTCAGCTATATTGAAATAAGACTCTTCCTAAGAAGACAAAATTTCTTTGTCATTACTAACATTATTTGCAGAAGCCACTAAAAGTTGATTCTAATATCCTACTTACTAAACAGTAACACAAAAGGCTTGTATTTGTTTTAATAGGTGGTTAATCTCAAATCGATTTTCTGGATCAATATTTGAAATGCATTTAATATGAAAAAGCCCATGCATACTTATCAATATTAAAGGAGTTTAGAAAGTACACAATACATAAGATATCAATAAATAAAATGTGTATTTTATTTATTAATGATACTCTATACTTAAAAGCAACAGAGCTAAGCTTTTTTCTAAAGTGAACGATATTTAATATAAGATTAATTTTCCTCTAATTTTTGGAGAATACAATATACAAAATACAAAATACAATATTTTTTATACAAAAATACAGTGAGCATTAAAGGCAACATTTGAACTTGTATTTAAAATCATAGCATTACAGTAAATTTTAAAACACCACCATAACCAGTAACAACAAACAACCATAGCATTGACAGCTGAAGGAGATCTGTGATATCATTTACATCAACCTTTCCTGATACAGATGAGAAAACTGATGCCCAAAGATGTTACATCTGCAGAGCAAGTATTGAATAGAAGTAGGAGATGAGACCAGACCCCCAAGTCTCCTCACTGGGATTCAGGGCAGTCACTTTCTACAAGTTGCTTCACAACTTGACTCATCAGCAATCTATCAGGTGATCATGTGAAAAAGCTACCACCTACAGCCGTATGTGCTGATGAGTTCCTTGTCAAATGTTTGTATCATATTATCCCAACAGCGTTTTCTGCCTTGGTCCTACATAGGTATCTTTCTCCCACCCCTCCAATAATTATTTCACTTCACAGGATTAAGGCTTAGTTGGTTAAGAACAGCAGCATCTGAGCAACTTCTTCAGAACACAGCGGCTGATCCACTTGCTGAGCAAAATTTTCTTTTTAAATCTTTATCCTAAATCACTTATTGGGCAAGTGAGGATGTTTTGTAACTTAATAGGAAATTTTGCTCTATATTTTGGAATTCTCATCTAAAAAATTTTCCCCAATTAAGAAAATGCACTCCTAATTAATTCACAACTCTTTGGCAAACACAAAGTATTTGCAAACAACTTAACTGAGGATCACCTTAAATCTCCAAGGCTAAATTTTAGGGACTGTGTCATGGGTTAGCATGTACATTAATCTACTCTTCAGCATGAACATTTTGTGGAATTTGACAATTTATGTAATTAAATATTTGGTTTATTTGCTTTAGTTGTCATCTGAGTAATTTATTACCTTTTTTGGACATGTTTTAAATTCAGCTCCACTGCACAATGTTGATACTATCCAAAGAGCACATCCCCATGGCGCTGGTTTTATGAGATCCCCCAACTTGACTAACAGAATTAGGACTAACAATTTACTACATATCCACTTTCCACAAGGACACCTGGACGAGGTAAGCAATCTATAAGAACTGGCCTCTGGTGCTCTCTACCAACCACAGGAAATCAAACCAAACCTAGTGTTTAAGGTCCAAAGTTGGTTTTACCAAGCATCTACTGTGCATGCTAAACTCTATTAAGTGCTAAGGGAAAATGAAAGATGAAGATGTTGCTTCTGCCACCATCTAGTTTAGGAAGCAAGAGGTTATATCGATAGCCCCTGTATTAAGATGTTCTCTGTCCACACCCAGCCCACCCCTTCTGATGCATGCACATTCTAACGTGTAAAATGAATTCAGTAACAGTACACATACCTGCACAGCACAACATGGTGGAGTGATAACAGTCACACGTCAAACGAGAACACTTTTTTGCAAAGCAAGATACTTAAAATTCTCATATAACCTTTTCTCAATCAAGCCATATTTGACTGAGTTAATAAGACAGACCTACTCTTAGTAACTGTCTTTAGGCACATGAAAGTTGTTTTTAAATGAGGCTCTAATTCAAGAAGTAAGTATAAAAGGAATGGACAAAATTGTGGGATAAGTATCAGAAAGGTGACATACAATGAACATAATTGAACATGAAATATTACTAACGCAGATTTAAAACACACCATCTCATGAGTCTTTGAACAGTGGAATTACAAGACACTTCCATTCATTATTTTTATCTATATTTAAAATTTTCTACAATGAATGTATCTTACTTTCCAAATAAAGAAAAAAAAAAGTTGCACAAAAAACAAACCCTTACAGATGGTCTAGGTTTATAGTCATCTAAAGACAGAAAGCTAACTAGATCGTATGATGATAATGCTTTTCCCACTTTAGTTACCCCACAGAAGAATGTTTCCTAAAGGCCTCTTAAGTAGAGAGCTGGTCCTTAAGTGGAAAGCCAAGCTGAGGGTTTCTCTGAAGAGCCCAAATTCCACCACAACACAGGCAGCAAAAGAACCAAGTATCATCAGAACAACTTTTAAGCTTTTAAAATCCTATTCCCTGGTGCTGCACACATCCACCTGGATGCCAATTGACCTGAATACAATGATTAACAGTTTCCAGAGAAAACAGATGAGGTTAACTGATTAGTGCCACAAATCTCTACCAAGTGTATGAGTCACACTGACTCACTCAGGCAGGGCTGGAATTTCACAGCAATGATCCAACATCAATTAAAAATGCAAACAGCTCAGATGAGATGAGTCGTCACAGCCAAGCACTGTGTGTACAAGGTGCTGCTGCATGGTCATGTTGACACAAGTACATACGATGCAGTGCATTATCTTTAAAAGGGTAGATAAGGCCGCATCCGGTTCTATGCCACAGCCCTGTAGGCTAAGCTACCTTCACCTTTCACAAGCACTGATCATCCCGCTTTGGCTATTTGAATCAACTTGCCACAAAGACCTGAGCTTTACAGGGATTACATCAGTGACTCAGTAGAAGATGTGGGTGCTTCTGTGGAAAACGAATACCCTTGGCGTGTGTCCCATTACAGAATTACATACAGTGAAACCAAGTACTATGATGGTTTCTTCCTGAAGTTATTTGGAAACAACTAAAACAGAGCCAACAGGACAGTTGGAGACTGCCCCCAGTTCACTGTGATATATTCAAAAGGCCCCAGTGGGAGGCAGCACTAGTTGCCCTGTGGTCTCCTACGGATGACTGAGGCAGATAAGCTCTGGTCCTGCCCTATCTAATATGTCTTGAGTGATCCTAGATGTTGTCAGCAGTTAATGGGGTATTTTCCCTCAGCTAAGACTTGAAATTGGCTTCTTTACTAGCAGTTCTCAAATCTCAGGGTACATCACAGCTTAATGTAGAAGGAGGAAGAAGAGGGGCTTAGAAAGACCTTCAAGTCCATTCTGCCCCCTTCTCCACTGCCTACCACACTGATGGTTTGCACTGTGATTACGGAACTATTGGTTTTTGAGGCTACTGTGGATCTGGAGAGGAAAAACAGCACAAGTTAAAATCTCACAAAGCTAGCTGTTCTGAGATTCAGTTGTTTTTCCTAAATAGATGCTCCCCAGATTGTTACAAGACTTTAATCTCTAGAGTTCTGAAAAAGTTGATTCTCGCATGTTTTGCCAGTTTTCTCACTGCTTTTATGGATCCTGTACTCCACCATTTTCACTGACATCCCATAACAGACACTTAGAGATCCTGAGTAACGTATTCATTCTGAATACACGTAACAATTCCTTCAAGTTAAAGGGAACAGTCAAACAAGGTGCTGCAACAATTATGTTTCTCTGGTGATGCGGGGCGGTTCCCCAAGACATCAGGATCAGAGAACTACCTCAGATTCCAAATGGAAAAACAAGGGAATGATATTTACAGAGAGGTTGTGGCCCAACGCCTGGACAACGGGATGGGGGCATTAAATTCTGTCTGAGAACCTTTCCTCCGCCAGATGGGCAAGCAGAGTTTTGAGGCTCTGGATCCGTGGACACAAAAGAGGGGTTTCCCAGAGGCAGAAAACAGCCCTGAGTCTAACTTCTGGTGCTCCTGCCATTTGTAGGAAAAGTAATAGGGAAGGGATATTTAGGGCTGTCTTTCTGAGGTCTCAAGGGTTTTAAGGAAATCCTGTTTTTTGAGAGGTCATTTTGACAGAAACACCACCAAATTTCTCAGGCCCTCTTCTCCATCGACTGTGAGAACTGCCTGCTATCTTGTCACTGAATGAAAACTAAACGTTGCCCTCATAATTTAAAGATAAGACACTATCTTGGAAGAGCTGCCAGGTAGAATTCACCAAGTTCTATGAATGTGGAAACAAACAGATGCCAACATTGACTTCAGATCAAAATCAGAGAGAAATGACTCTAACCACTTGTATTAATTTTATGCACCAGTGGTTATAAGTTACATGAAATAATAATAAATGAAGTTATAGTCAATGCTAGTAGGAGTAAGAGGCACAAAAAACTAAGCAATTGTTGCAAATATCTTTTAAGAAACCTATACAATGTGTCCTGTTTAGTACTATAGTGACAACTGCGCTATCTGCCCAGGAGCCTTTAGTGAGCACCTCGACCTGCACAGCACTGGCAGCAGGTGCTATGCAGAAAAAAAAAATTATCTCTGTTTTGAAAACCCGTCACAATGACTGATTAGTGAGATCCAACCAGTTGTCTTCTTCTAAGAAATGTCAAGGCAAGTAAAACCTGAATTTTGGACTCCAGAAGGCAAAAAGAATAGCGAGGTCTGCAAAGGAAACCTGGGGAAGTAGCTCTCTTGGATCTGCTTGACCACAGATTAAATACACAGGAATTTCTCTTGCCAGGTACATATTCATAGCCTGAATTACATACAATGTTCACTGGAGTTCTGGTTAGAGCCATGTTTTGCTATGCTTAAACCACCATTCATTGTAAGAGAATCTAAAAGAAAGCTATAGTAATTCTGAACTAGTTCCTTAGGTTTAGGAATGTAACAGACAAGTGGGACTACACAAAATGAAAAAGCTTCTGCACAGTAAAGAAGACAGAATGAAAAGGTAACCTACGGAATGGGAGAAAATATCTGCAAACCAAATACCTGATAAGGGCTTAATATCCAGAATATACAAGAAACTCCCACAAATCAATAGCAAAAACAAACAAAAATTATCTAACTAAAGAATGGCAAAGGACTTGAACAGACATTTCTCCAGAGAATACATACAAATGGCCAACAGGTATATTAAAAGAACTCACTAATCATCAGGGAAATGCAAATCAAAACCACAAAGAGACAGCACCTCACACCTGTCAGATGGCCATTATCAAAAAAGACAAGAAAAACAAGTGTCGACAAGAATGTGTATAAATTAGAACTCATGTACACTGTTGGTGGGAATGCAGGTTGTACAACCACTATGGAAAGCAGTATGGAGGTTCCTCAAACAAAAGTAGAACTTCTATATGTAATGATCCGGCAATCCCACTTCTGGGTATTTATCTAAAAGAACTGAGACCAGAATCTTGAAGAGGTATCTGCACTCACCTATTCCTTGTAGCATTATTCACAAAAGTCAAGATGTAGAAACAACGTAAATGTCCATCAACAGATGAATGGATAAATATGGATAAAATATGGTTTAAAAAAATAGTGTACTGAGCTCTGACCGCCACAGCAACAGTCAGCTCTACCCACCACCAGAGCCTCCCATCAAGCCTCTTAGACAGCCTCAACCACCAGAGGGCAGACAGCAGAAGCAAGAAAAACTACAATCTTGCAGCCTGTGGACCAAAAACCACAGTTACAGAAAGATAGAGAAGATGAAAAGGCAGAGGGCTATGTACCAGATGAAGGAACAAGAAAAAACCCCAGAAAAACAACTAAATGAAGTGGAGATAGGCAACCTTCCAGAAAAAGAATTCAGAATAATGATAGTGAAGATGATCCAGGACCTCGGAATAAGAATGGAGGCAAAGATTGAGAAGATGCAAGAAATGATTAACAAAGACCTAGAAGAATTAAAGAACAAACAAACAGAGATGAACAATACAATAACTGAAATGAAAACTACACTAGAAGAAATCAATAGCAGAATAACTGAGGCAGAAGAACGGATAAGTGACCTGGAAGACAGAATGGTGGAATTCACTGCTGCCGAACAGACTAAAGAAAAAAGAATGAAAAGAAATGAAGACAGCCTAAGAGACCTCTGGGACAACATTAAACGCAACAACATTCGCATTATAGGGGTCCCAGAAGGAGAAGAGAGAGAGAAAGGACCAGAGAAAATATTTGAAGAGATTATAGTCGAAAACTTCCCTAACATGGGAAAGGAAATAGCCACCCAAGTCCAGGAAGCGCAGAGAGTCCCATACAGAATAAACCCAAGGAGAAACACGCCGAGACACATAGTAATCAAAGTGGCCAAAATTAAAGACAAAGAAAAATTATTGAAAGCAGCAAGGGAAAAACGACAAATAACATACAAGGGAACTCCCATAAGGTTAACAGCTGATTTCTCAGCAGAAACTCTGCAAGCCAGAAGGGAGTGGCATGATATACTTAAAGTGATGAAAGGGAAGAACCTACAACCAAGATTACTCTACCCGGCAAGGATCTCATTTAGATTTGATGGAGAAATCAAAAGCTTTACAGACAAGCAAAAGCTAAGAGAATTCAGCGCCACCAAACCAGCTCTACAACAAATGCTAAAGGAACTTCTCTAAGTGGGAAACACAAGAGAAGAAAAGGACCTACAAAAACAAACCCAAAACAATTAAGAAAATGGTCATAGGAACATACATATTGATAATTACCTTAAACGTGAATGGATTAAATGCCCCAACCAAAAGACATAGACTGGCTGAATGGATACAAAGACAAGACCCATATATATGCTGTCTACAAGAGACCCACTTTAGACCTAGGGACACACACAGACTGAAAGTGAGGGGATGGAAAAAGATATTCCATGCAAATGGAAATCAAAAGAAAGCTGGAGTAGCTATACTCGTATCAGATAAAATAGACTTTAAAATAAAGAATGTTACAAGAGACAAGGAAGGACACTACATAATGATCCAGGGATCAATCCAAGAAGAAGATATAACAATTATAAATATATATGCACCCAACATAGGAGCACCTCAATACATAAGGCAACTGCTAACAGCTATAAAAGAGGAAATCGACAGTAACACAATAATAGTGGGGGACTTTAACACCTCACTTACACCAATGGACAGATCATCCAAAATGAAAATAAATAAGGAAACAGAAGCTTTAAATGACACAATAGACCAGATAGATTTAATTGATATATATAGGACATTCCATCCCAAAACAGCAGATTACACGTTCTTCTCAAGTGCGCACGGAACATTCTCCAGGATAGATCACATCTTGGGTCACAAATCAAGCCTCAGTAAATTGAAGAAAATTGAAATCATATCAAGCATCTTTTCTGACCACAATGCTATGAGATTAGAAATGAATTACAGGGAAAAAAACGTAAAAAACACAAACACGTGGAGGCTAAACAATACATTACTAAATAACCAAGAGATCACTGAAGAAATCAAAGAGGAAATAAAAAAATACCTAGAGACAAATGACAATGAAAACACGACGACCCAAAACCTATGGGATGCAGCAAAAGCGGTTCTAAGAGGGAAGTTTATAGCTATACAAGCCTACCTAAAGAAACAAGAAAAATCTCAAGTAAACAATCTAACCTTACACCTAAAGAAACTAGAGAAAGAAGAACAAACAAAACCCAAAGTTAGCAGAAGGAAAGAAATCATAAAGATCAGAGCAGAAATAAATGAAATAGAAACAAAGAAAACAATAGCAAAGATCAATAAAACTAAAAGTTGGTTCTTTGAGAAGATAAACAAAATTGATAAGCCATTAGCCAGACTCATCAAGAAAAAGAGGGAGAGGACTCAAATCAATAAAATCAGAAATGAAAAAGGAGAAGTTACAACAGACACCGCAGAAATACAAAGCATCCTAAGAGACTACTACAAGCAACTTTATGCCAATAAAATGGACAACCTGGAAGAAATGGACAAATTCTTAGAAAGGTATAACCTTCCAAGACTGAACCAGGAAGAAACAGAAAATATGAACAGACCAATCACAAGTAATGAAATTGAAACTGTGATTAAACATCTTCCAACAAACAAAAGTCCAGGACCAGATGGCTTCACAGGTGAATTCTATCAAACATTTAGAGAAGAGCTAACACCCATCCTTCTCAAACTCTTCCAAAGAATTGCAGAGGAAGGAACACTCTCAAACTCATTCTATGAGACCACCATCACCCTGATACCAAAACCAGACAAAGACACTACAAAAAAAGAAAATTACAGACCAATATCACTGATGAATATAGATGCAAAAATCCTCAACAAAATACTAGCAAACAGAATCCAACAACACGTTAAAAGGATCATACACCACGATCAAGTGGGATTTACCCCAGGGATGCAAGGATTTTTCAATATATGCAAATCAATCAATGTGATACACCATATTAACAAATTGAAGAATAAAAACCATATGATCATCTCAATAGATGCAGAAAAAGCTTTTGACAAAATTCAACACCCATTTCTGATAAAAACTCTCTGGAAAGTGGGCATAGAGGGAACCTACCTCAACATAATAAAGGCCATATATGACAAACCCACAGCAAACATCATTCTCAATGGTGAAAAACTGAAAGCATTTCCTCTAAGATCCGGAACGAGACAAGGATGTCCACTCTCACCACTATTATTCAACATAGTTCTGGAAGTCCTAGCCACGGCAATCAGAGAAGAAAAAGAAATAAAAGGAATACAAATTGGAAAAGAAGAAGTAAAACTGTCACTGTTTGCGGATGATATGATACTATACATAGAGAATCCTAAAACTGCCACCAGAAAACTGCTAGAGCTAATTAATGAATATGGTAAAGTTGCAGGATACAAAATTAATGCACAGAAATCTCTTGCATTCCTATACACTAATGATGAAAAATCTGAAAGAGAAATTATGGAAACACTCCCATTTACCATTGCAACAAAAAGAATAAAATACCTAGGAATAAACCTACCTAGGGAGACAAAAGACCTGTATGCAGAAAACTATAAGACACTGATGAAAGAAATTAAAGATGATACCAACAGATGGAGAGATATACCATGTTCTTGGACTGGAAGAATCAACATTGTGAAAATGAGTATACTACCCAAAGCAATCTACAGATTCAATGCAATCCCTATCAAATTACCAATGGCATTTTTTACGGAGCTAGAACAAATCATCTTAAAATTTGTATGGAGACACAAAAGACCCCGAATAGCCAAAGCAGTCTTGAGGCAAAAAAATGGAGCTGGAAGAATCAGACTCCCTGACTTCAGACTATACTACAAAGCTACAGTAATCAAGACAATATGGTACTGGCACAAAAACAGAAACATAGATCAGTGGAACAAGATAGAAAGCCCAGAGATTAACCCACGCACCTATGGTCAACTAATCTATGACAAAGGAGGCAAAGATATACAATGGAGAAAAGACAGTCTCTTCAATAAGTGGTGCTGGGAAAACTGGACAGCTACATGTAAAAGAATGAAATTAGAATACTCCCTAACACCATACACAAAAATAAACTCAAAATGGATTAGAGACCTAAATATAAGACTGGACACTATAAAACTCTTAGAGGAAAACATAGGAAGAACACTCTTTGACATAAATCACAGCAACATCTTTTTTGATCCACCTCCTAGAGTAATGGAAATAAAAACAAAAATAAACAAGTGGGACCTAGTGAAACTTCAAAGCTTTTGCACAGCAAAGGAAACCATAAACAAGACAAAAAGACAACCCTCAGAATGGGAGAAAATATTTGCAAATGAATCAACGGACAAAGGACTAATCTGCAAAATATATAAACAGCTCATTCAGCTCAATATCAAAGAAACAAACACCCCAATCCAAAAATGGGCAGAAGACCTAAATAGACATTTCTCCAAAGAAGACATACAGACGGCCACGAAGCACATGAAAAGATGCTCAACTTCACTAATTATTAGAGAAATGCAAATCAAAACTACAATGAGGTATCACCTCACTCCTGTTAGAATGGGCATCATCAGAAAATCTACAAACAACAAATGCTGGAGAGGGTGTGGAGAAAAGGGAAACCTCTTGCACTGTTGGTGGGAATGTAAATTGATACAGCCACTATGGAGAACAATATGGAGGTTCCTTAAAAAACTAAAAATAAAAATTACCATATGACCCAGCAATCCCACTACTGGGCATATACCCAGAGAAAACCGTAATTCAAAAAGACACATGCACCCGAATGTTCATTGCAGCACTATTTACAATAGCCAGGTCATGGAAGCAACCTAAATGCCCATCAACAGACGAATGGATAAAGAAGTTGTGGTACATATATACAATGGAATATTACTCAGCCATAAAAAGGAACGAAATTGAGTCATTTGTTGAGACGTGGATGGATCTAGAGACTGTCATACAGAGTGAAGTAAGTCAGAAAGAGAAAAACAAATATCGTATATTAATGCATGTATGTGGAACCTAGAAAAATGGTACAGATGAGCCAGTTTGCAGGGCAGAAGTTGAGACACAGATGTAGAGAATGGACATATGGACACCAAGGGGGGAAAACTGCAGTGGGGTGGGGATGGTGGTGTGCTGAATTAGGCGATTGGGATTGACATGTATACACTGATGTGTATAAAATTGATGCCTAATAAGAACCTGCAGTATAAAAAAACAAACAAAAAAAAGAAAATGTAGTGAGATTTCCATAAAGTAAAATGTATTTAAGTTAAAAAAAAAAAAAATAGCAATGATGTGGTGTGATAGGAGTTTTAGCTGATGCTATGGTAGTAATCATTGCAATGTACAAATATATCAAATCAACACATTGTACAACTTAAAGTTAGACGATGTTATACAACAATTATATTTCAATAAAAAATTAAACTAACTTACATATTCACATACCCACACAATATTAAAGTCATGAAAAAGAAAGGGTTGTGAATTCCCTGGTGCTCCAGTGGTTAGGACTCAGCGCTTTCACTGCCGTGGCCCGGGTTCAATCCCTGGTCGGGGAACTAAGAAAGGGTAAGGAACTGTTCCAAGTTAAAGGACGCTACACAGACACAACTAAGCACAATAAATAATCCTTGTGTTAGATTCCAGACAGAATTTGAAAAAAAGGTTATGAAACAGACTGGGATAATTGATGAAACTAAACAAACTGAACTAAAAATTGTGTCAATATGTAAAAGTTCTGATTTTAATAATTATACCATAGTTATTTAACAGCATAACTAAAATTGTAACTAAAATAATAATTTTAGTGTAGGTATATGTGTTCTTAGGGTACCTACACTAAAATAATTAGGTATAAAAGGGCATGATTCTGTAACTTATTCTCAAATGGTTAAAAGGTGTGTATGTTTACAAAGCAAATGTGCAAATGGTAGAGTAAATTTAGGTACAAAATGTTAAAACAATTGTTGAATCTGTGTAAAGAGCATAGGGGGATCATTGTACTATTGTTGCTTTTTTTTTAAAGTTTTCAATGATATCAAAATTTAAAGTTACAAAAAGAAAAAGAAGAAACTGTGGTAAATACATACACTGGAATATTATTCAGCTTTCAATTAAAGGAAATCCGGCAATATGTAATAACACAGCTGAACCTTGAGGACATTACTCTATGTGAAATAAGCCAATCACAGAAGGACAAATACTGCATGATTCTATTTATATGAGATATCTGGAACAGTCAAACTCACTGAAGCAGAGAGTAGAATGGTGGTTGCCAGGGGCTTAAGAGAGGGCAAAATGGGGAGTTATAGGTATAAAGTTTCAGTAACGCAAGGTAAGTAAGTTCTAGAGATCTGCTGTATAACATCTTGCCTATAGTCGACAACAATGTATTATACACTTAAAAATTGTGAAGAGGGTAGATCTCATGGTAAGGGTTCTTACCACAACAAAATAATAAAAAATAAAAGTAGTATGCTTAAAAAAAATAACAATGGGTGATAACATAAGAATGAATGATAAGTAACATGTCTATGATAATTCTGGGCGTACAGGAGAAAGACCTACTCCTGACGAAAAGCTAGATGTGATCAAATCCTGGATTTGTTTAGAGATCTACATCTGCAAAGCACCAAGATCTTAGTCAACACCAAACAGAAGCCATTGTTCACCCAGTGATGCCTTAAAAAAAGTCTGATCACCCATCTATTATCTTCACAACATATGCTTATTTCTAGACATATTCTTATATGTGAGTTTTCTATATGTCTGCCTCTCCCTCTGAGCCTGTATTATCCAAGGACAGTATATTACTGCAGAACCTTGAAAGGAATGTTTCCTGAACTGACCTAACCAGGTTTTCCCAGAGTCCAGCAAAAAGGTTTTCAAAAATATTCTGTGGAGTCTCCATGCCAACATTTGTGGGATTTGTAATATCTAGGTTCAAATGGTAACAGGAAAAAGACAAGGTATATATTTTTGCCTCTTACCAAAAGTGTCTTCAAAGGTCTAACTATTCAGAAATTAAACTAATATCTACCTATAAATAGATAAATTAGAACTCCCTTGGAAGCTAATGTAAGGGTTCAGCCCAACAGAATGCAACGCCAACTAAGTATGTCACATCGTTTGGCATAATTGTAATAGTCTTTTATGGTTCCAAGGTCTGGCTAATAGAACTTTACCAAGATTTGGGGTTTTAGGTTTCCTCTCCCTTACCGTTCAGACATGACATCACCTGGGCATATTTTTTCTATCAATTAAACTCATAAAATACTTGATGCTAAAAAAAAAAAAAAAAATGAGCCAAGCACTTTTCTGTCTCTACAGCCAAAAGAAACTGAGCTGAAAGAGTAGAACCCAGATAGTTCAAAGTGGGGGTCAAGGAGGAGGGGAAACAGAGAGACAAAGACAGAAACAGAGACACGGTGGGTGGGAACACAAAACTCCTTATGAACCTTTTTTCTTTTAAATCAGTTACTGAAATTTTCTGTGGATCTGTATTTCCTGTTAGAGGACCAGGTGATAGCTAGAACACAATCTGTAAGTCAAAAGGTCTCATGACATGCTTTTTGAATGGAATAAGTGAATCAACAGACTCCATCATGTGAATGGAGGGTCAATAGTCTGAATCTTCTGATTTTCAATTATATTCCTTTTGTCAAAGGCATTTGCTAGGGAGTGGCTAATTAATCAGGATATGACCCTATGTGAGAAGTGTCCAAGGAAACCATCTAACTCCTGTGACTTTTCAAAAGAAATATTTCTATGTTGATCCAAATTTGGCCCTTCTTTTCGTAAATCTTCAATAAAATATTGTCGATGAGCTAAAATGACAATTCCACAGCCTGGCCTTCAACACAGTACATAAACTGGCTCTACGCTACTCCCAGCCAGACTCATCTATTCACTGTTTCCTAAACAACCCACACAGTCTCTCCACTGACCCACCGCTCATACCGCTCTCCCTTCCTCTCCCCTCTCCTACCCACTCCTCCCAGCCTTCCTCACGTTGTTTCACATGCAGACCAAGTCATGACTCTTCCCTAGGTTTGACTGTTCACTCTAGCCTCTAAGGTTCCATATCATTAGTTCTGGTTATACACAAGTGATACTTAACATGTGTTAGTGCATATGTGCGTGAACACACACACACTTACTTCTCAATCAAATCATATAGAAAGACACTGACACAGGGGAAAGAAGTCAGAAGACTTTGATTATACATCCTGGCTCTATCACTTACTACCTATGGATAAGTTCTCTGAGCCTCCTCATCTGTAAAATGGGGCTAATAACTCTTGAACACCTCCCCAAGATTTCATGAAGATATAATGATACAAGTATGAAAAATTCTTTTATCAGTCATGAATCATGTACAAACATATTATTCCATGTATCCTTCCATATCCTCAGCACTTGACAAAGCACCCTTCACATATTAAGTATGCAATAATCTTGCAGATGAAGACACTAGACCACGGCTGTAGGAATTCGCTGAGTCATCTTTAGTATTTTCCTCAATTCTATGTAGTTATTTATTGACTACTCACTGTTGCACCAGGTTCTTTATAAGAATTGTTAATCTAATCTCACAACCTATGAGGCAGGTCCTAGATCTGATCTGAAAATCTGTGAGACAGAACCCAACAATGCCCTGGCCAGGTGACTTGTTTTTCCATTTCCACATAGCCTCTTTTAGTCAGTTTTCTATCACAGAAAAGACCCAATAAAGAGGTGGAACAAGTGAATCAGTCTTTCTCACAGTGGGAAATGTCTGGCAAATCTGCCAGTATGGTGCACCCACAAGCTACAATTAAAGCTGTCATCATTTTCACAAGCAAGGCCCTTAAAATAAGTTCCAAGCTGAGAATGTGGAATGCACACTCTTAACCCAAGTACATTTTTCTCTGTTTACAACACCAAATAAAAAAGAAATGCACAAATCTGAAACACAACCACCTAACACTTTTGACTTGTCTCTGCTTACAAATGTGCTGAAAAGGCAAAGTGACAATTTGTAGTTACAGATTATTTTTGGAAAATATAGGACTTTAGAAAGTCTTTATTTTATAGATGGGTACTGGGTACTGCATTTTCTGAGACCTTTGATCTTCAGGTCAACAGTCTAGCAGGTTAAGGAACGTCTTCAACAGTTCTCCTTCCTCAGAAATAAAACTCAGGTGTTGGCTATAATGATCATCTCATTGTTCTTTTTTCTTCCACTCCTTTGCAGTATTTTCTCTCCTTCTAAAGTAAGTGTTAATGAAAATTTTAATCAGCACCTGCCATCTCATCTGGTGAACAGAGAGAATTCAAGCCTTGAAAATAACTGTTTAAATATATTTTTCTTTGTAGAGTTTCCCCTTTAAATTGGAAACTAGGGTAAATTCTTCAAGATCCTTCCATAAGGAAATTTTAGAATAAACAAAGTTAAGGAAAAGGAATACACATAGAATAAAATACAGATTACAACTCTCAGTCATGACAACTGTAAAAGATCTGAGTTGATTTTACAGAATTTGGGGGGAGAAGAAGGAAGAGAGAAGAGAATAATGATCGTTTCAGAAATCACATTCTTAATTTATAGAAGCTGGAAAATGAACAAAATTGAGTTCACCTCCTTGTTGGGAATCAAGATAGAAAGTGCTTTGGCTTCTAACTATAGAATTTGAAGATATTTTTTATGTGATATTATAACAGTTTAAGTTAAGAGGTTAGGTGATCTTCTACCCCTAAAAATTAAAACTCAAGGTAAAATGCTCCTGCTGAAATAAAAACTTGTAAGAGCTTAAAAGAACTCAACTCTTTCAAGATACCACTTACTTTATAAGCAAACTGGTACAGAGCTGCTGTTTCCATGTGTTTAAATAGGATCACTGTTACAAAGAGATCAAGAAAACTGCTTTGAGCAGAAGTATCTACTGCAGTGAAGGCCAATGAGCCATATAGGCCATACATGGAAACAGGTCTGCAGGGCCTATTCCTTAGGTCTTAGAGAACAAGGTCTTCAAGCTGGGCCTCAAGTGCCTCATCAACAAAAAGAGTTGAACAAAAACCTGAAAAGAAAAAAGTTTATTCATAATCTCCCCTTCCGTAAAAATAATCACTACCTTCATTCCATAAACTTTCCTTTCAATGCCTTCCCACTGCAAATAGGTGAAAATAAAACTATATTAACAGAGAACTTTCCATCTTACTCTTGTCATTCATTTAGGAAACATTCTTCATGTTTCTATATGACCTTATCTTCTAATAGTTATAAATATTCCAACACATTGATCATGGTCTCCACTAGAGCATTTGGCACCTTTGGATGAAGTAGAAAAAGGCACATCTTCTGGGAAGGATTAGCAAATCCTCTCCTGCACAGTACAACTTAACATAACTCCATGTGGACACGCTGATATTAAAACAATATATTTACTGGGGGAAAAAAATCATCCTGTGAATATACAGGCAGGATCACATGGTGTGACAGTTTGAGTCAGGGCACCTCACTTCAAATTCTACCTCCTTCGCTCACTGTTTGATCCCAGGCAAGTTGCTTAACCACTAGAGGCCTCGGTTTCCTCAGAGGGATAGTAATAGTAACAGCTATTCATCTCATAGAGCCATTGTCAGCAGTGAATAATCACAGAAGGCTCTTAGGACAGTGCCTGGCACACAGTGGACACTCAACAAAAGCTTTTTTCCCCAATAAAATTTATATCAATGCTACCAATATCTTTGTGCCCATTTAAAAATAATTTTTAAAAATTACTCCTATGAAAAACATTGCAAAGAATGGGATTACTGCATTAAAATGTGTAAACAAGGATGTAAACTTGAACTCTTCACGTAAACCCACTAAGTATATAAATGCTAAATAGTAGATGATGACTATTCAAGAGATGCCATTCCATTAAGATAATAATTTCAGGAAAAGCAATGAAATTTGTTCTAGGAAATCTTAGAAAGAAATATAAGTAAGAGTTAATATATTAAGGGAAATGTAGATCTTGGTTTCCTCACCACAGTGGGAAGGTCAGTTCGGATGGCATACGAGGCCTACCCAGTTGGGTATGTCTATGATCCAATCTCTCCATTAGACAGCCCTCCACCCCTCTGTCCCAGAAATGACAGGTTCTCCCCTCTTTCCCAAACATGTCTGATCTTTGATGTAAGATTTTGCTCATCTCATGCTCATTCACTTTACCTCTACCTGGAGCAGCCTTTCCTCACCCTGAGGAGCAACTCTGGCCATCACCCGAAGTCCCAGTTTAGATCTGATCCCTTCCTCCAGGCTTTTAGTGCCCTTTTCCTTTAAAATTTTGAACACTGATTTATTATCTATGGCACTGCTTATTTAAGTCTAATAGCATTAACCATGACATTCTTAAAAAATAAAAATTACTTTCTCTTGCATCTGAATTAATGCAACCCTTGTCTTCAAAAATCTAGTGTGCACATATATGCATATACAGCATCATTTAATTTAGCTAGATCTGTAGGCACGTTAACAGAAATCTATCTTAACTGAAGGTACACCAGACTCTCAGCTTATGAAACAGCACAATCCAGGTTTCTACTGCATCAACAAACATTTTTTTACAACTGCCAACCTGACAAATTTATGATAATACAGAATCTAATAGTTGATACAACTCCAGGTGAGTGTCGTGTCATAAAATACTTAATCATCTATTTTAAATAGCTAAAAAATAAAGTCTAAATACGAAAAGGAGAGTGTGCATCATTCGAATTTTGTTTAAAAACAGAGCGTTTTTCCTTTTCTTTAATCAAGCCCCATTTATAAAGTGTATGCTTGTTTAATGTATTTATTTTATTTATTTTTATTTTTGGCTGCTTTGAGTCTTTCATTGCTGCGTGCAGGCCTTCTCCAGCTGCGGAGAGTCGGGGCCACTCTTCATTGTGGTGCACGGGCTTCTCATTGCGGTGGCTTCTCTTGTTGCGGAGCACGGGTTCTAGGCACGTGGGCTTCAGTAGCTGTGGCACGCGGGCTCAGTATTTGTGGCTCGCGGGCTCTAGAGCGCAGGCTCAGCAGTTGTGGCGCACGGCTTAGTTGCTCCACGGCATGTGGGATCTTCCCGGACCAGGGCTCAAACCCACATCCCCTGCATTGGCAGGTGGATTCTCAACCACTGTGCCACCAGGGAAGTCCCTATAAAGTGTTCTAAAGTTCTTGAAATCTCATTTCTTCCTCCAAGTTTAACCAACCCTTTTCCTAAGTGATATAGGGTAAGATTACTGAATCTACATTATTATCTGGAGATAGAGATGAGGGAACTAAAATCTGTATTTGGATACAGAAGATATATTCTAATCAAACAAAGCTACCAGAATAAATCATCTCTACCGAACGTGACTTAGTATCCTTTTATCCGTCCAAAAAAAAAAAAAAAACTGTAATAATAGTTAAACTGCAATATAGCTTAAAGGTTAAAATTCCTTTTTTTTTTAATTAATTAATTAATTTATTGATGGCTGTGTTGGGTCTTCGTTTCTGTGCGAGGGCTTTCTCTAGTTGTGGCAAGCGGGGGCCACTCTTCATCGCGGTGCGCGTGCCGCGCCTCTCACTATCGCGGCCTCTCTTGTTGTGGAGCACAGGCTCCAGACGCGCAGGCTCAGTAGTTGTGGTTCACGGGCCCAGTTGCTCCGTGGCACGTGGGATCTTCCTAGACCAGGGCTCGAACCCGTGTCCTCTGCATTGGCAGGCAGACTCTCAACCACTGCGCCACCAGGGAAGCCCAAGGTTCAAATTCTTAAAAGGAAGAATCATAATATGATAACAGAGTGTATCAAAGTTTAAAAGGCACTGGGCTTTACCCCAGTAGAGTGATGGCATGAAGCCATGCAGTTATCATATTATAACACGGAGAGCAGCTGCCATACTCTGTCACCATGCACTATAAGCTCTCTTGGGCGACATTTTCACCCATGACTTACGAGATTTTCCAATTTGAAGCCTCAACATCAGTGTGTAAACTGAAGCTACTCAGAGGCAACAGGGAGAGAAGCAGCTCTGGTGGCATTTGAAATGAAGATACTCAGGCAGAGAAACCAATCTGGTGGTGATGCAAGAGATGAATGGAACCGGAGGAAGAGGAGACGGGAGGACAAGACGATCAGAAATGAGATGGCAGAATGAAAAAGAAGGCCAACAAAAAGAAAGCCAAAAAGTAGAGGCAGCAGAGGAAGAAAGGGGAGAAAGGAAGGAGGAGGAAGAGAAAAAGACGTAAACAATCTTTGGGTATATGAAAAGCAACATGTACCGTGCGCCTGCACTTCTGATTGCTGTTTTTATAAGTCAGAGATGCTATCAAATGACCAAATACAGAATTAGAATCCATGCACACAAGAGCTGGAATATCACTGATATACATCATTTAATAACAAAAATAAAAATCCAAGCTTCAAGTCAACAAGTGGCATGAAAGTTACTGCCATATTGGTTTTCTTGAGAGCCCAGGACGGAGAGCCAAAGGAATTTCAAATGTCCATTCCTGAGCTTGAAACTGTTTAAACACAAAAAAGAATGTGACGCTGGTTTCTTAGTTGGTCATCTTCGAGCACACCTGCCAACCAGAAATGTCATAACGGTTCCCAAGTTTCTCAAAACAGCATTTCCATCGCGTCTTTCTCTCTATACTTGGGGTCTCTTTTTTTTTTTTTTTTTTTTTCCAATTTAAAATGAATTCTAGCAGGATCTACCTTAAGCCAACCGTGAGGCAAATCAGGCCGGACACTGAAGTCCCTATACCATGCTGTCCAGGGTCCAGGATCACAACTCTCCTTGGATGTGAGATGTTTCCCCTATTTTCCTGACTCTTCCACTCTACCAGAAACAATGCACTCTCAATAACAGTCTTCAGTAATTTGAAAACAGGTGTAATGAGTTATTAATCAGAAAAATGACTTCTTGTTAAGATGGTAGCTGGCCAATAATATATGATACTTTCCAGCTAAGAAATGAGAAAGCAAGTTAAAACGTACTTTGCCAATTAAATTCCTTACACATAATTATAGCTAAACTAATGGTAAGAGTTTCCATTCGAGTTACAAGGTGATTAGGGAATTCTTCAGGCACAATTGGCCTTCCTTCAACTTCTCAATCAGCCCACATATTCCTCTGTCCACATGTAAAGTTCACGCAGACTAGCAGGTTATATAGCCTTTGGCCTATTGTAAATACTGTGAGATGAACTGAAACATTATTATCTTCATTATTATTGAATCATTCCGAAGCCATTAATATTTTTGGCATTTCCAAACAAGGAAAATCTGAATGCTTGATAGGAAGCATCATATTCAAACATCAAATCCCGGAACAGAACTGAACTTCATTATAAAGACTTTAACTTTCCATGACCAAAACCCAAGTCAAAGGGACAAGAGGTAATAAAAAGGCTACCAAATACAAAAGGTCTGAAAGCCATGTATTCACTGATCACAATGTGACACATGGACTCTACTACCATGACCCCACACCCATGGTGATCTTAAACAGTGACAGGAACCACGTCCACTTGCCAGATCAAGCCTGAAATAAGCGAGATAAAATTGTCAAGCTACAAAGAGTAATAAGCAACATTTGGGAATGAGGGGCTTATTAATAAAAATTTTTATTAAACTCCTGGAACACAGAAACCTTTATGAACTTGCTCTAGATGATAACTCCGTCTTGTCGGGCAGGAGTTTTGATTTACCCACCCATGTATACTAACTCTGAGTACAGTGGCTAGCAAAGTACAGAAGCTCAAAAGTATTTTTCAGTGAATGATTGTAGCTTTGAGTGAATGAACAATCTCAGTGATATTACACTCAGGTGTTCATCCCCCATCCTACCTTAGCATGTTGGTATTTCAGCCAGAAACCACTGGAGAAGGAATCCTTAGGAGGAAATAGAAGGTTGACAATGGAGAGCACACCCGACCAAAGGAGCACTGCTTAAAGGCATCTCCTTAATAAAAATGATCATTACAGCATCCTGTACCTAAGTCTAAGAACACATCCCACAGAACACACACCTGAGCTATCACGGGAGGAAGGGAAGAGAGGAGTCGGGTTTAAACAGCATCAAGTTCTTGAGATCCTTAGATCTCGACGTGCTGCCTCTACCCAGGAAACAGAGCCCAAGTCAGTATATCAGCATCTTCCTGGTTTCAGAAACTTATCTGCCTATGGAGACTACTCTGTTGTGTCATTTGGCAGCAGAATTTTTTTTCTGTGCTGAAGGAAGGAGTGGTATTTGCAGAAAGCTATTGAAAGTGACTGAGTATTGCCCAAGTGATGATTCCATGAACTCCCAAAGAAACTTGCATTTGCAATCATTGACAACACAAGTGCTGTGTGGCAAGATACAGCGATACGTGGCCCAGGATCCTCAACAGAAGCTGTCCTGACATATCTGCCTCTTTCCTGAATCAAGGAACTCACCGCAGTGCAGGATGTCTTCCCGAGCGGGATACACTGTTGCCCACGGGGGAAGGCAGGTTGCTCCCTCTGTGCAGGTCCTCGATGGACCGACTCCAGGGCTTTGATTTGTCCACTGAGCTCTCCACAGTGCTTTCCACACTTTCAAAGTCAAAACTAAAACAAAAGAGAAATGCCACTAAAGACTTAATTCATATTCACGCAAATACATGGATGTGCAAAACTCACTCCTTCCAACTATACATCTGCACCTTAATATGGGTAGTTTTTGCAAACAAAGAAAACTGAAAATGGAATACAAACGAATTTTCATGGACTGAGCGTTAGCTTTGAAAATACAGAATGACAAATAGGGATGTGTTATTTGTATCTTATTATAAGGCTTGCTGACTTACCGATTACTAATGAGCTATGGTGGGACGGGGAAGAAAGATCTCAGAGCTGTCTTCATTTTGCTTTAACAAGTCAATATGTTAGGCTTATACTAATTTATTCCTCTCCATCAAGTTTCACTGAGCATTTTCTCCTAGTGTGTTGGCAAGTGTACTTTTCCAACCATATGTGATACATTACTTGCAAAGTTATGAATTTGCTTTGATTTTGGAATCTCTTCCCAATGTGGTGCTCTTTAAAGTAGGGCTGTTGTTTCTCTGACATTTTTTGAGGTTATTACTCATGTTAACCATGCTAGAATAAATGGCTAGTTAAACTGCTCATTCTTGTATAATTTTAGGAACAAATTTTTAAACAGACAGGCCTTTGTGTTCTATGCATTTTTCCCCTTCCAAAGTCAGTAGCTCTGCTTTCTCAAAAATACATTTTATCAACTGTTTCTACCCATAGTTCCATCAAGCAACACCTGATCAGACAGAAAATAAACAGAATGCAGCTATAATTAATAGCATCTGGAAGATACTGGAGGATATCATGGGAAAAAAAATCAACAATGCATATTGGAAATAGCAAGTATGACTTTTATACAAGTATGACTGCCAAAATTAAATATTTGGTTAGAACTACCATCTGTAAACTAGGTGATGCTCTCCATTTATTAAACTGTAATCCAGATACCAGAGACTGATGCACAAAGTCATTGAATGGGTCTAACAATTCTGTCATTCCTTAGGATACAGGAAGCAGTGAACAGAAAAGGGGTGGAATTGAGGAATCAAACAGATCCTTAAGGACTAAAAATAGAAGCCTACAATTGACACTGGAAAAGGTAAGCCTAGGGGGCATCCCAAGATCACTCATGTCATTACGACTCCCGCCAAGCCACTCTGCAGCCCCCATATGTTCAGTTGTTCAGCATCCTTCTACTCCTCTCAGCTCACCCCCGACTCTCACTGAGCAGAAAAAAGAAACACACACCTTGGTGAAAGCTCCTGTTTTAGGGAAGACACATGAGTCTGTTATTTCACATTACATGAACTAGAAAATTGTCACATGCTAAGGAATAGTAAGAAATTTTTTTCAGCTCATTTAGTTTCAAGAAAGTATGTACATAAATTATGTATCTATATATAATTTTTCATGTAATTAAAGTATAAAATTTCATGTAATTAATTTTGTAAGAAAAACAAAAATAAAACTAATAAGCAAGGAATGTAAAGCTAATGCCCACCCTACCCCCACCCCCAAAAAAAGTAGAAGATTAGGAACCAAAAGCTCTGAGTTCTGATCTTTTGTTGTCTTTGCTCTTGGACTGCAGACCAGAAGAATTCCCTCAGAGTAGCACTACCTTTTCCCATTGGTCTCGTGTGTAGGTGCATTTGGGAAAGCTGGTTTACAAGTTCTATCGTGATGGGGTAAAGGGTTAATTACAGCAAACATATTACAAACTGCATGCAATTCTTTTCCATTATTCCTGAAGTTTCTTAGCCCTTCCTTAATTCCTCAATAAATATTCTTCCAGATTTTAAAATATGCAACAGGATAATATTCCTATTCTGTTCTGTCATATAATATAAAGTGTAAGGGAGATCAGCAGTTTTCAATGTAATGGAGGTAGATAAGGAACAAAGTTCGGAAGAGTATGCTATAAAAACTAGAATTATATTTCAGAGGAAAATTTCTCAGGAAGATAAGAACTTATCTACTGGGTTTTCTTATTATATTCCATATCATATATAAGAGTTATCAAAACTGAAACTCATCAGGCCAGTTTTAGTTAACACTTTACTTTCTGCAGCTATAAGGTAGGAATAATTATAGTTTTCTCTTCACAAATTCTCGAGGAAGCGATGAGGATTATAAGATAACATCTGGTTAGATCTTAAAGTGGGGCGATATAAAAAACAAGTTCCTGCTTTGAAAAGAAGAGTTGAGAAGAAAAAAAACCACCACCTAGGCTGAAATGTCTTCCAATCAAATTAAAAACACAGTATTGGGACTTCCCTGGTGGCGCAGTGGTTAAGAATCTGCCTGCCAGTGCAGGGGACATGGGTTCGATCCCTGGTCCGGGAAGATCCCACATGCTGCAGAGCAACTAAGCCCATGCGCTACAACTACTGAGCCTGCGCTCTAGAGCCCGTGAGCCACAACTGCTGAGCCCGCGCACCACAACTACTGAAGCCCGCGCATCCTAGAGCCCATGCACCGCAACTACTGAGCCCACGCGCCACAACTACTGAAGCCCATGCGCTCTAGAGCCCACATGCTGCAACTACTGAAGCCTGCATGCCTAGAGTCCGTGCTCCACGGCAAGGGAAGCCACGGCAATGAGAAGCCCGCGCGGAACAACGAAGACCCAACACAGCCAAAAAAAATAAATAAAAATTTAAAAAAGAATACAGTATTATTTCCTCAATCTGTGTGTGTGAGAGTGTATCTGTGGATACTGGAATAGTTTTTGATTAAAGAGGAAATGTGGAGAAGAGAACGTCTCATTCAAATGTACACTTTTCATTCCTGTTGTAAATCTTTCCAGAAGCCTAGCAAATGAGAAAACTTTATGAATCAACAAAGGAAAGGTGAAATAAGTAAAATTTTTTCCTGCTCTGCCCCATTTTTTCCCCTTCCCCCTATGAAGGGGAAGTCAAAACAATACAAATACATATAAATTAAAAAGGGAAAACCTCTTGCTGACTCCACTTCCTCCACTCCCACTGTGTTTGGTACCTACTTCTGCAATCATTTTCTCTGTATTTACTAGCACCTACAAATATACATATACAAGTTTTTTTTTTTTTAAATAAAAAGGGAATCACTCCTCTGTACTTTGCTTTATTCACTCAACAATATATCATATACCTCTTCCAATAATTGCTAGAGTATTCTACCATATGGATATACATAACTTGAGCACTAAAGAAAGCACTTCTTTTTGAGATAAGCACTCCTCTAAGGGTGATTTTACTCCCCTGTTTTATTTCTGCCTTAAACGCATTTCTAACAACAATTATGTGATTTGCTTTTAGTTACTTGAATATAAACAAACCTCCTTAAACCTTACCACATCTGCTTCTGGGTGTCTCCCCTCAGTGTGGTACCTAATTTTACCATTGAGATGCATCTTCTGTGACCACATAAAATTTAAAAGGAAACAAGCCAAGTTCTACTTACGTTACTGCGTATTGCGCAAATGACAGATATTCTACTAGAACATCAAGACCTTTATTTTCTTCATTCAGAAACTCTCTGACCCATCTGTTCAAAAAAAAAAAAAAAAAAAATCATTGGCAAAGTTCATCGCATGCTCTACCATGAAAAGGACACAGTGAAAACTTGTTTTTTTCCACCAGAAACATTCACTGCCTGAAATAAACTATGGAGTAAGGCCTAGACTATAACACATGAGGTAGGAGCTTTTAAATAAGGCAACTAAGAACACCATAATATTTCAGCATGAGCGACGAGGGGTCAAAAAGTGTATGAGTGCCTTCCTTGTATTTTACTGCTTAGGAGACTGACGATAACCTGTAAGAAACTTTCTAAAACAGGAACTTGCTAACTGTCCTTTTTTTCCACCATAATTGATCTGGAGCCTGCTTGTTTAAGGAGCCAAGACTGCACGGGGAATCAGGCAGACTAGGGACATGACAACATAACCACTGAAATCCAGGCCGGATTCCAAATCCACATTCAACTCCTTCTTGGCACACTAAGCTGTAGAAAACACTCAACTAGCCAATGAGAGACCAGTGTTTATGGGCTTCTGGAAATTCAATAGGGATAATGACTTGCTTAATTTTTTCCATGAATGTTAAAACCTTTTAAAAAGTCGCAGGCACCACACACCATCATCAAAGCCAAGACGTGACAAATACCATGCTTTTTAAAATTCATTTTAAAATGATACCACTTTGCATTTGAATGGTGGATCTGAATGCAGTTCACTGAGAATGTTTACACATTTTTATTTGTTCATAACAACACCTAGAAGATGGAGCAGAGTGGTCAGGTACTGAGGATAAACACCTGTTACCCCATGTCACAGATTTCCTCCAGGACATCCACCTTCAAAGAACATGTGATACCCCATCAAGCCTTCACTGGGTTGGAAACTCCAAGAAGTAATAAGTAAAAAGCTGTGCTATTCTATCACAGAAATGAATCTTGGGGTACATCTGCCAACAGCATTGCAAAGTGGCTGCTTTCCTCCAGGAATACCAAGCCAACAAGGTCCACCAGCTATGCACACGATGGCTCCTACGGAAACCAGTTTTGAGAGCTATTAGAACAACAGTGGGGCAATTCTACCCTGTGTCTTTAAGGATAAGCAGTCCCTTGAGGTTTCTGTCTTCAAGGAAGGAAAAAAACCTGGTGGATTCAGAATGCCTATTTTAAAATTTTTGTTTTTAGGGGGATTTTGTGGTTGTTGTTTGTTTTATCCTCCAGCTCATCCTTTCTTCTAGTCCTATCATCTGCATAATGTAACCTCAGGTCTTCAGGCAGTTCCAGAAGACAGTAAGGTGGAAAAAGTAGATAGCTTGCCTCGTACTTCCCCCAAGTGCCTCAGGCAGGCTGTGACAAAACGTATGCACTTAACATAGCCACGTGTAAGTACATAACATTTAATCTAAAAGAGACCTAGGATGGGAATAAAGACACAGACCTACTAGAGAATGGACTTGAGGATATGGGGAGGGGGAGGGGTGAGATGTGACAGGGTGAGAGAGTGTCATGGACATATATACACTACCAAATGTAAAATAGATAGCTAGTGGGAAGCAGCCGCATAGCACAGGGAGATCAGCTCGGTGCTTTGTGACCACCTAGAGCGGGGGGATAGGGAGGGTGGGAGGGAGGGAGACGCAAGAGGGAAGAGATATGGAACATATGTATACTGATTCACTTTGTTATAAAGCAGAAACTAACACACCATTGTAAAGCAATTATACTTCAATAAAGATGTTAAAAAAAAAAAAAAGAGAGACCTAGGGAATTCCCTGGTCATCCAGTGGTTAGGATGCCGTGCTCTCACGGCCAAGGGCCTGGGTTCAATCCCTGGTAGGGGAACTAAGAACCCACAAACCGCGTGCCCCCGCCCCCAAGAAAAAGAGAGAGACGTAGAGTGGAAACATTGGCAAAGAAAACACTACCTTTTGGGTCTCACGAAGTGGCTTTGTTATGACAGCTGACCAGAACTAAGGGGATGGCTATTAGGAGAGGCTGAAGTTTCATTTCACCACCACCACATACACGCTCTCACAGCATCTACTTCTAGATCCTTATTTTCATTTGATTTATTTTAAATTACTCCCGATATGGCTAGGTCTCAGAAGACACTGGACATTTTTAAGTGCTGATAATTAAAAGCTTAGAAATGGTAAAAAAAAAAAAAAAAAAAAAAAAAAAATGGTAGGAGACTGAAGAAAGCTAGAACTCACTATCAAATCGGATGACTAGCTGTGCTCTTGAAATTCAAGCCTCTTAGCCTCTCTGAGGCCTCTCCATTGGTTGGATCTATGGGTTCTGACTGCATAATTTAAACTAGCCCTCCTTGGTGGCTGCACAAAACCACAGGGTCCAGATTTTTCAGAGCAATCTTGGTTTCACATATTCTATCTCAGTGACCCATAAGAACACTCTAATTTAGGAGTTGAGAAAAACAGCCATTATAGTTCCTTCTGGCTGATTTTCTAGACACTGCCTCTAAAATGTAGAGATGGTCCACGACATCCTAAGGACCTGCTAGCACCTTCATCTCACTTAGTTTAGCCACAAACTGGAGAGAAGGCAAATGACTCATGGATATTAAAAAAATAAAAAAGAGGAAGGAAGGAAGAAATGGTAGGAAATAGCCAAATACAGTCAGAGCTACATATCTCTTGACTCAAAGTACTAATATGCATATATTTTGATGCAGTGATAAAACCTATTAATTGGCTTTTACTTCAATTTAGCACCCTTATCAGTGCCCCTGCCCTGACTTGCTGACTTTGAGTGAAAGCGCTTTAAAAATAAATTTCAGGACTTCCCTGGTGGCGCAGCGGTTGAGAATCCGCCTGCCAATGCAGGGGACACCGGTTCGGGCCCTGGTCCGGGAAGATGCCACATGCCGCGGAGCAACTAAGCCCATGAGCCACAACTACTGAGCCTGCGCTCTAGAGCCCGTGCTCTGCAACAAGTGAAGCCACCGCAATGAGAAGCCCGCGTACCGCAACAAAGAGTAGCCCCCGCTCGCTGCAACTAGAGAAAGCCCACACGAAACAGACCCAACGCAGCCAAAAATAAAATAAATAATAAATAAATAAAACCTTACTTTTAAATTAATTAATTAATTCATTAATTAATTTCCAAGTGAAAGTCAGGAGCCGGCTGCTCCGTTCCTAAAAAGTAGGAGACAGTGTAACACGTCCTGCCTTTGAGAGGTTTAATTTCATTTTTAACCTCTTTTTCTAAGCTGTGAGATCTTCCCTGGGTCTCTGATCTGGCCCAAACCCCTGCAGGTGGTTTGGGAAAGAATAAGATAGAGATCCATCACAGCTGACTGCCTTACCCCATTTGTCAAGTGGTATCAGGTTAGTAAAGTCATCTCAGCCAAAAGGCTATGGATTACAAGAAAAGAACAGCCTTCACTCTTCCTCTTGTCCTCTCAATCCCTATCCCTTCTTCACTTAGGATATTCTGTATAGGAGAAAACAGAGGCGAGAGTGAACTTCTGTGGAAATCAAATAGGTAGAGATGAAAAAAGGGCAACTTTCCAAGCAGTATCTTTAATCTAAAGGCATAAAAAAATGGATGCCCCATTCTGCAGATTTATGTACATGATCATGACATGTCATAAATGGAGGGTTCCTATAGTAAATTTCCATTTTCACCTCTGCGCATGCTACACACGCTTTAATATAGTGCCAATATACAAACAGTTTCAAATTGGGTGATTACAGGTTTTGGAAAGTAGAATTATTTCTGACTCTGACAGCATGCATCACTTACTGAGTACCTCACAGATTCGATGTAATTACCATATGTTGTAAATTTGAATTTACGCAAATTCCAAATCAACTGCTTAGGAGCTGGAAGGCACAGTGATAATGAGAAATAGCTCTGGAAAAAAAAAACTTATTCAAGGAAGGGCTCGAAATGCAAGTGCCAAGAGTTACTGTTTTACTGTAGACAGGTCAAAGCTTTGTTTCCAAATTGCTATTGTTTTCTCTCTGCCTCCCAAATCTCAGAATCTCATTGTTCTCATCTAGAAAATAAAGTCTCAAAGGACATTAATGGCTTTAAATTTCTAAGATCAAACAACAAAACAGACCCGAGACACACAAGATGAATGGACAGATGGTGAATTCCCTCTGCCAGTTTCCTTTAGAGAGATACTACAGGCATCCAGTAGGAACTGCAGTTGCTGACAAATCATGAAAAACAAATCACAAGAAGCGAGAGATAGAAGGTAAACATCACTCAGATCCATCATCAGCTACCAAATCTATTCTGTGAGACAGCATCTCAAACTGGTTCTCAAAGTATAGCCCGTGGACCACCAGGGGTCCCTGAAACCCTCTCAGGGGTCTGTGAAGTTAAACCTATTTTCATACAAATATTAAGTAGTCGCTTTTGTCACTGTGCTGACACTTGCACTGATGGTACAAAAGAAATGTGAATGAAACTGCTACCACCAAACAATACACCTTTTTATTGTATTCTTCACCCCAAGCACTCGGAAGGGGAAAAAAAGTCAGCTTCACTTAAACCTGTCCTTAATGAAGTGCTAAAAATTACTGACTTTATTAAAGCTTGCTCTTTGAATATACGTCTTTTTAATTCTCTGTGTGACAAAAGGAAAAGCCCACATATAGCACTTCTGCTGCCTGCCCAAGCACCACGGCCGTCTTGAGGAAAAGCACTGGTGCAACTGTTGGAGCTGCAAACTGACCCAGCCATTTTCTACATGGAATGTCCAATGACAGACACATTGTGGTTATTCTGTCTTGGGTATTTGGCAGATATTCTCAAAAGTGAATGAAGTGAGCCTGCCATTTTCAGGAAAAGAACTGACAATATTTTTTGTCAATGATAAAATCTGAGCTTACAATCAAAAAAATTAGAATTTTGGAACACTTATATTTACCACCACGAGTCTGACAGCTTCCCAATACCTAAAGTAAATTCTGATGACACTGGTGATTATTAACAAACATGATTGTTTTTATATTGTAGAATAAAATGTGTTGATGTTTGAAAGATCAGGATAACTCAGTGAAACAATATTTTTCAAATGATTTTTTCATGATGTTAAGAAGTATGCATGGGTAGAAACACCCATTCAAAGTGAAAGACAGCACAATGGATTTTAGTATTGACAGAACAGAACACAAAAGCTCACTGGTACGGTTTCAGATTCTATCAATACATTGCAACTAACTTTAAGAAATTACCATCTTTTGGTGTAATATCAAAGAATAGCCACAATTATCTGAAATGGTTACTTAAAAACTCTTCATTTTTCCAAGTGTGTATCTGTGTAAGGCCAGGTTTTCTTCCTATACATCAACTAAAACACATCATAACAAATTGAACGCAGACAAAGATATGAGAATCCAGCTGCCTTCTATTAGTGAGACAGTAAAAAGATTTGTAAACGTGTAAATCAATGCCACCCTTGTCACTAAATTTTTTTTGCTTTGGAAAATAGTTATTTTTCATGAAATATGTTATTTGTGCTATATTATGTTTATTATTTTGTATTTATATATTTACATTAAATATTTATTGTTAAATAAATATTAAATTTTATTAAATAAGCATATCTAAAATTTATCAGTTTAAATTTCCAATATGGTAACATTAACAGATAAAACCCACATAAAAACTTACTGGGGCTCAAAATAATTTAAGACAGTAAAGGAGTCCTGAAATCAAAAAATGTAAGAACTGCTGGTTTAGATAACAGGCTTTAGATTTGGACATCTCCAGGTTCAAACCTCAGTGCTTCTCAATTGTGTGGACTTGAGCAAGATATTTAATTGCGGACTCTCAGTTTCCTCATCTGTAAAATGGAGGTTCAGAGGAAAAGGGCAATAATAAAAAGATTTCTGGAAGAAATAATACATCTAACTTACCTAATACAGTGCTTAGTAACAAATACAGTGTTTAATAAATGCCTAAATGGTTATGATCTTGAGGACTTCCAAAAAGCACCATCTAAGGATGAATTAATCGTAGGGTAGCTTGAGGCACACATACACGTGTTAAACCCCAGAGAAGACACTCACTGCACATTCCCCAGCATCTTCCTCCTTCTACAGATCTCCTCCTCTCCTTGCCAACTTGCACCTCCTGCCTGTCACCTCACGCCCATTCTTCTCATCTCCCCCACTGAGATACAGTGAAGCAAGCACCTTTCAGGACGTCCATGACCTTGCACTCAGGATGAAAAGTAATTTTCCATCATAATAGGCAGTTTTACTCAAATGACCTACCTGCAAGGAGGGCGAGCCTACACCTCAGTTTCATGGACTAACACCCGCCAATCTGTCCCAACCGCCAGCGCCTCTCGAATCTTACCACCCCACATCCAAGACATCCCAACGCCCGTCTCCCAGGAGAGCACAGCCAAGCCAATGTGCTCTAACAGTGCTCAGCTCCCTTCAAGGGTATTTCAAGTCATCGCAAGGGCTTGCATTAGTCATAATCCAATTCTCCTTGACTGTTACAGTTCCTAAGAGTAAGTGAATGAGATTATTTCTAGTCCAATTCTTATTTCAATTTGGCTCCCCCCAAAAATTAATTATCTTTCTCACATGACTGTTCCATTTATAGAGTTTTAGGCTGACCCTTTTGCTTGACAAAGCTGTAGCTTGGAATGTCACTTCAGCAAAGCCCCAGATTTTAACCTTGGAATGCAAGCATATGCCAAAAATAATTTTTTTTAAAGACAAGTAGATTTTAAATGTAATTCTTCCTTTTAATTTCTGCAAATCATAAACTCCTAGGTAACAGGGTCCTTTTAGACAGAGAAGATAACATTCTCTGCATGGTTTTCCTTAGGGATATATTACACAACACTGTCCAATAATTATTACATATAATATTATTTTCAACAAGCATAACAACAAATAACAGCTATCATATATTGAGAGTAATTACTGTGTATTAAACCCTGTATTAGGTCTTTCATAAGCTATCTCATTTAATCCTTACAACATTCCTATTAGATAAGTATTATTATCCTCATTTTATAGATGAGAAGTAAACTTAGGTCACATGATAAATACAGAGAGTTTATGTAACTTACTTAAGTCTAATAACTGATAAGGGGGCATGGCAAAAATATGAGCCAAGATCTCTCTTTCCCTAAGGAAAATGGGCACCCAATTACCTTTCTAATATGGTACCCCAAAGAGTGCAATAAAAATCTAAGGATTCCCTATGCAGCACCTTGCATTCCCAGAATTCCTCACTGTAGTAATTGATTACTTTCACATTATTTAGTAATTCTTCAGAAGTTTTCCCAATCAAATACGGTCAAGCCAGTTAGTTTCCATCAAGAAAAGTCCAGGTCAGGTTTGGGTTTTCAGGACAGGCAAATCAGGTCAAATTCCTGGTGTGTGGTTTCACTCCATATAAGGTTATGCCAATAATTGGTTTCATAGAATCAGACAACGCACTTCCATGAATTTTTGTGCTGCTAAAGCCAAAGCTTTCCAAGTGTCTCACGTAGGTAGTAGACAAGGGGAAACTTCAGCTGGTGAAGATGAAAGAAATGCAAGAATCTTTCAACATGCCTAGAGTATCCTAAACAACAAACCACTCCAACTGCTTGCAGATTTGCACTGGCTTCCACCCAACCAGAGCTCTTCTACTCAGCCAACTTTATATTGGAAATGATCGTCTTGCCTTGGTATTTGATGGTCAATTTCACATTATTTCAGCAATGCTTGAAGAAATGCTTTTTGACAATTTGTAGAAATCCTGGCTGCAGCTCATGCCACCATTTTCAGTCAAGAAGAAGTGCCAAGAGTATGGGGTTGGACCCTACCAAATGGAATCTAGCTCCTGATCCACAAATATTGGAAAGTATTTGAATTTCCTAAGCTTTGGATGCCCAGCTATATTAAATCACCACCACTTTCACCCCCAATAGACAAACCTCATTGTTTTGATCCCAGAGTCCCGATTATCTTATTTCCTTTCAAGGAAAGAGCTGCCAGATTAGGCTAGATAAGAAAAAGAACATCGCATTTTGAACAAAACGTCTGGCTGGCTCTACAGCTGTAGACTTTGTGGAAGTCTCTCGCCTTCTCTGGTCCTTAATTCTTTTAATTTGTAAAACGAGGGTCTAGGTAATCCTAAATTTCTCTTCCAGTTCTATTTTCATGACACTCTGATCCACTGTTCTATAGCCCATTTTCTGGGACAAGGGTGATTATCAACCTTAGGTTAGAATCAGTTCATTTTCCAAATATTTCATTCTCAAGGTGCCAAACATGTGAAATTATCCTTAAGGAAATGAATATTCTCACCCAGGCTATGGAGCTATAAATTAACTTTGCATTTCTATGACTTTAAAAAGCTTATTCTGAAATAACTGCAGAAAATAACCATTTGAATGGCTTATACCAAACATACTCAGAAGTAGAAGTAAACTGCTACTTAGGTAATTATTTTACAAAGACGCTGAAAAACAAAAATGTAATATATTTGTAAAACTTCATTTCCAATAGACCTATCACAGGGGAAAATTCTAAAAGATCCAAAGTCTACAGTCTTTCCCTTGCAAATCTCAAAGAATCAAAATCCAGAGGGGTTAAATGATTGCCAGATGTTAAACAGGTACTTTAGGAAGAATTGAAGCTGTAAAATAAAATACTGACACCATTCTGCCTTAGAGAGAAACCTTATTTGAAGGTACTGTACAATTCTGATGATCTCAGGAGGGAGAGAGTGTGTAATGAAGTTGTACTTGGCTTGAGGCAAAGCAACCATGCTGTTGTATGAAAAACTCTTCGAAATGCTTAGTGCAGAGATTCCCCAAACTTTACTTTCCAGTGCGGATTTACATTTCATGGTCCTGAAATTTGGGGATGTAGGAAGCAGAGACTCAGAACAAAGTATCTAAGTGCAAGGGGGTATGTCAAGTGACACCACTCCAGCTTCTGTCCCCTTCTGGCCAGGGAATTGAGAAAAGAGTGAAGCAGCTTCAAGTAACCAGGTCAAAGACCTCCAGGGAAGGCTTCAAGATCTTCCAGGATCTCAGTCTACATGACTTGTCGGGGGTTCCTGACTTCCCAGGGAATCACTATACACACACCATCACCGCATCCAAGCAGAGAACTTTACAATTAGTATAAACATCCCAAATCAAGGACTGTCTGTCCTGCTTCTGATTCTTGTACAGTGAGCAATTTAAGAACTAAAACAAAGGTTCCACCCATCTAAACCTCAGTCTCAACTTATAACAAACAGTAAGGAAGCTTAATTCTTTGGATATGATTCAGTCACTTTGTAAAGTGTCCAAAAGCTTTAGAGCTAAAATGTTCAGTGGGCACACTTACCCAATATGGTTGGTTCTTAAAGAAATTTCCAGTTCTCTTAGCACTTGTGTGGACTCTTGAACACGCCGTCTGAATTTCTATAATTCAAGAACACATATTCTCACAAAACATATTTTAGCAAGTGCTATAACTGCAGCTTACTTGTAATAAGTTTAACAATATGAAAATATCTCTGCTTCTAAAGTGGGCTTCTCACACATTTCTTTTTGCAAAGTGCACAAATTTTTCTCATCGTAACCGTCAGCTTATGTGAAAGGACTGGGGAAAATGACTTATTTCATGTACTAAGTGTCTCTGAGTAAGTAGCTTATTTTTTTCCCTACCCCACAATACAACAATACTCACTGACATACCTATGTTGGGGTCCCTAAAATCACCCGTTTCAATGATTCGCTAGGGCTCACAGGACTCAGCATGTAATTGTCCTTGCCGCTAGGATTTATTACAGCAAAAAGATGCAAGGTATAATCACCTAAGGGAAAAGGTGCGTGGGGTGAAGTCCAGAGGAAACCAGATACAAGCTTCCAAGAGTATTCGCCCATAGGAGTCATAAATGACAATATTCGTGAAATGCTGTCAACCAGGGAAGCTCATTAGACACTTAGTGCCTGGGGTTTTTACTGGGGGCTCATCACTTGAGCACTCTCTGCCTAGCACATACCAAAAGTGCAGCCTCCCAAAAGGAAAACCGGCATTCCGCATAAACCATGTAGTTGGAATCAACAGTTTGGGCACAGTGAGTCATTATTAACAGGGAATTCTGGGAACTCTCCCGAAATCCAAGTCCCCAGTTGCCAACCAAGAGCCAAACTTGCAAGCAGGCCTTTCTAAGGTGGCAATCTCATACCTACTATGCTTGTTCTTTTCTGCATGACCTCACGTGGAAGGTCCCTCCTCTAGACACCTCCCTTCTACTTGAGGAATGTCCTTCCTCATTCCCCTGCCTATCAAAATCCCACGTGTCCTTCCAGAACTCCCTCAGGTCTCCCTTGCCCCAATGAATCCTCCTCTGATAGTAAATGTACTCATTTCTCTATCCTCTCGACTCCAAATAATCTCCAAGGAATCACTGGGTTGCACTGCACATGAGTTCTTTGGAACACAATTTCCTACAAAAATATTTCTCTACAGTCACTAAAGTCTTAGGCCAGTCTGGAAGAAGGCCATTTGATATGCAATGCCTTCTGAGAAGAGTTCTATGCTCTCTGTGCTAGAGACCCAAACCACCTTCAGGTTACACTGTTTTCAGGAAAAGCCTTTGAGAATCCTGGCTCAGGATGTTAGGGATCCTTCTCCTCTGCTCCCATGACTGCAGAAGGAACAGGGTCATCCAGCTCCAAAGACAAAGGCATCCAAGGGCAGGAAGGACAGGAGGAAGGTTAGAAAGGAGGATTCTGGGATGTGGGGAGGGGAGAGCCCTGCCACAGGCAGGCCCTGGTGCCCCAGGGAAGACTGGACCCCTGCTCAGCACTGACGGGCTCCTGCTACCCTCTTCTCTTCTGGAGGCCCTTTACTTCTCCACCAGCTGCTTCTCACCAGAGCAAAAAGTCTCAGTTTCCCCGACTGCCATTCCTGAAGCACCCAAAGACCTTCTCTGGTGTGTAGCATCCGCGATATGTGAAATAAAAGCATCCCTGATGCCAAGAAAAAAGAGAGCCACCCCCTCTTTTGTCAAGAAAGGCTTAAGAAACAACAAAGAGTCATCCATAGGTTGGAGGGACATCCAAGCCCAGGGCTTCCTAGAGAGCCTTCCAGCAATGAGGACTGCCAGTGAGGTAGGGTCTATGGCCGCACAGCTGAGGAAACCATTTCCAGGTGTGCCGGATGCTCCAGAGGGGCCAGTCCCATGTCAGGGTCACAAGTCTTGGGCTGTCTGCACATGTGGCCTTTAGGAAACGACTCAGCATTCCTAGCTATGCATTATGCATAGTTCTGATTCGTTCCCTGCAGCCTGTGCTGGTTCCCTAACTGAGCCTTATGCTTCCTCAGGGCAAGGTCATCCCTCACATACACTGTGAGCTACAAGGGCATCCAGTGTAGCACGGAGGACCTAACAGAGTTCGAAAGAGGATCTGCCGAAGGACTAAGAGGCATGTATCAAACCAAAATAACTCAAAACACTGAGATAAGAGAGGCGACAACAAGAGCAGATAACATTTATTAGGCTTTACTATGAGAGGCACTACACTTTTGCAACTGCAGGAAAACTGAGGTAGAACTAAACTGACTTCGCCCTGTATTCTATTCTCTTGGCAACCATTTGAATTTCAGCTGGTGGACTTTGGACTGCAGAGAAATCTTGGCATCCACTTCCCTAACACATGAACAACAGCTGCCAACACTCTGCACTTGTACAACGCACCCAGAATGCTTTAAAACACTTCAAAGGGAAATCGTGCGACTGTGGGAACCAGCGAACAAGAGCTGGGTACCACTCATTAGCAGCGTTCACCCTTCCCCCAGCCCTCTCTGTACACAGCAGGCCCAGGGAGGAGCCCACGGAGACAGCTGAGCCCTGGAGACCCGTATAATAGGGTTTCTTTTACAACTGCAGAGCCCACAGAGGACCAGACTCCTTTCTTCATGGCCTGTCACCTCTCCCCATGCCAGACATGAGCACATCCCCCCAAAGCACAGACTGAGAACCTCCTGGTATTAAATAAGGAGACTGGTTTGGAGAGATATCTAATTTAGGCTCTTCCTTCCCTGCCCTACAGGGTTTCACTTAAAACTACTTAGAAGAAAATCGAAATAGAAGATGCTTAAGAAATTTTTTTAGAAGACAGCAAATTAAGTATCTTCAATTCAATGTGAACAAAAGATTAATGAATGAAGTGCTTCAGGACTCCAGATGCAGTTAAGGGTAAACTGCTCAGCTTAGACTGTCTGGATAAAATGGAAAGCCTGATTGGAAATCTCTTTCTCCCTGCCTCTAATTCAGCTGAGAATCGTAAACTCATTTTAACTGCAAGCCATGCCTTACTCCAAGCAAAATCTCCTTTTTTCCAGGCTTTATGCATGACAGTTATGGTGAGTGGAACAGATCATTTCCTACTGCCAGCTCCTGACAGAACTCTTAGTAAAGCAGGGATGGTTGATCCAACATCCACTTTATTTTTTTCTGAAAGCTGAATGACTGATCTTGAAAGATGAGGCTCAGGCCAAACACGGCCATGCAGGTGAATACACACGGCTAGGGCAGAGATTTCAGGAATGAAGGTCAGCCCAGACAGACACCCTTTGTCTTGGGCCTCTTTATGAAGTTATTTGCGAGGAAGCAAAACACTTTCTGAGCAGCTGATCTGTTGTTGCTGTTCATTTTACATTTTACATTCCCAGGAATAATTGTTCCGAGGAAGAACTGGGACTGGGCCAGGAAGAATCCACCTCTTCTCTCCAACCATCTTCCTCCCCACGGGGCTTGGGGCTGGAGTCTAAGAAGCACTCTCTCGGAGTTTATGTATTTTCCTTTTTTAAAGAATTCGACAAATGCTGAGATAATTGTCAGGGGCTGGGACATTGAGTATACTCTCAGTCTTGTGTACGAATACGGCATTTCTGCCAGACTCAGCTCGGGATGAGAGTGCCTAATCCTGGGTCTGAGCTGTCCAGCCAGAAGGTTTACGAGTTGGGGGATTTCTGAAAATATTTCTCATACAGAATCTTGCTGCCCCTGTGCAAAAGAAATAGCCTGGGTTTTTTTTTTTTTCTGGGTTGTGTTTTGTGTATATGGGTATGCCTTCCTTTAACCCTCTCTAATGTGATGAAATTGAAAGGTGCTATATCGTTGGGGAGGGGGACAAGAAAGAAACTAAGAATTAAGCAGCTGTCTCACTTAGCACACCTGACAGAAGCTCTTTTAAAAAAAGGAATGTGTGTGCCGTAGTTACGAGGAGGGTATTAGGATACTTTGATAGGTACATTCTTAGAAGAGGAGGCTATGTCACATATGGCGCCTAGGCAACAGCAAAGGTCCACAAGCCATTTGCATCATCACTCCTAGACTTCGTTTCCGCCTGTCTGCATAGTAACTTACAGGACAAAGGGCCAGGAAATGTCCAAAAGGAAATAATAGTTGTTCTCCTTTACTTGACTTCTTTCGGCGGGGGGTGGGCACAGTGTTTAGAATGTAAGCAGAAGATGCAGAAAAAGGAGCTTAAAAAATATATCTCAGAGCCAAGAGCCCTAGAAATAGCGGCTAACTAGGAAAACTGTGCCTTTCTGCTCTTATGAGTCACACACTGAAACAACAGAGGGAATTCAGCTCAAGATATTTTCAGGGCAGTCTTGAAAGCAGGAGCTGTGGAAGGTCAACCGAAAAACAAGTGCTGTCTGGTGACTAGCCCTTTAAACATCTTGAGCAAGGGCGGCTCTGCCCTGAGACATCCCAGGACTGATCCAGGCCCCAGGGCTGTGCCAGGCTACATGCTTTACCACAAGGCATCAGTTTAAACCAATTGTGTGGCTGCACAAAGCAGGGCTTGTTTGTAAAAGGAGAGAGTCCGCTGAGAATGGAATCAGCTATTCTCTCCTTACCTTCTTGGGGCCAGGGGCACGGCTGGGGCGGGGGAAGCCGCTAAAAGCATCAACACAGGATGTGAGTGCACAGCTGGGATGACAAAGCCCCAGTGATTTTTCAAGGTCTCTGGAAATGCACCAAGGCATGAAAGACAAGTATTCCCTTTGCTAGGCCTATTTTTCTGGGGCCCTGAACACCTCTGGACTGAACCTACCGCCCTGTGTAATTGCAAATGGCAGCAACTCAATAACCATCAGAGGTACATGACTCCCAACTCAGGAAAGTACTTTTAAACACATTCTCAAGCGAGGATGGCTTTTTTCTTTGTCTTTTCATGTTGTCCGGCTCCAACAACTCCAAGGTTGTTTTCCCAGAGGCTCCGGCAGAGGCTATAATGGAGAGAAAGGAAGGTCTCCTCCAGGGCAGGAGGATTCTGCCTGCTAATGAGGAAGCAACAACACAAAGTGGAAACAAATCCATCTTACCTTCCGGGTTACAGCTGGATCCAGATAGCCTTTGAGCTTTTGAATGTAAGTATGGGGAGGGTTCTTCACCTGGAATCGTTCCTGCAGGAAGCACGAAAGTAAAGTAAAAAGCATGAAAGCTCTGAAGGCATGACGGTCAGCCATATTCACACAGATTTATACTGCTGACCCAAAGCCAAAACGCATCTGCCGCATGACCGTGGCCCTGCAAAGAGTCACTGGTTTTGAATCTTTACAGTCGATGTTCTTATCCCCTCTTTGCCTACGAGGAAACTGAAACTCAGAGCAGATCAGTCCTTCCCTAAGATGATGCAGCAAGTCAGGGGTACAAGTAGATTCAAACCCATGTTCGCCCAACTCTAGAGTCTGACCTGCTTTCTCGGTGGGGCTCTGCAGCTCTCTTTCTGGGAATAATGTTCTGCCCAACCTGTGTTCAGGGACCTCTTTTAGCAGGTCTTCCATCTATTGCATATTCTTTGAATATCTTCAGTGTTGGCAAATCTTTTTCTTTTGAATATTTATTTTATCTTTGAAAATACCAAAAATTTGTCTCAAACTAGATAAAACTAATTTGATTCAAAAATGAGTAATGAGTCTATTGCTCAGAGACTGCGGTGAGTGTGTATTTGTGTGCATGTGTGTGACCATTAAGGTGTTCCTAAGGCAGTTTCCAAATCAGAAGACTTCAAGGTATTGTGAACAAAGGCACAATCATTGAAATAAGCATATAATATATATATATATATACACACACACACACACACACACACACACACACAAAAAACACATATATGCCAAGGTGATATTTGAATGTAGATTGGGGGTGGGGCCCATGAATCTGCATTTCTAACAAGTTTCATGCTGACACTGTGGATGGACGGACCACACTTTGAGAAACTCATGCCCACGTGTATCAGGTTTTACAGACCATAATGTCCAAAGCAGAATAAGCAGGAGTAAGCTGGGCAAAATCCAAAGGCCCACACTATAGAATGGAAAGTACTATATTATAGTCATATAATGATATATGACATTCTGATAAAAAAGAACACACTGTATTGCATGGTTCTATGTGGATGGATTGTTGAGACAAAAAAGAACAAATGATTTCTTTCACAAAAGAGGCAAAATTAAATATTAACTGTTAGGGACACATATATAGGTGGTTTATTCACACACACACACACACAAACACACAAACACACACACACACACACAGACAAGAGGTGGGGGAGATTTGCATTAAAATGATAGTCAAGGACCAAGGAGGGGGAAGGGAAATACAGATTGATCCTGAGAGGCCGGCAATGTTCTCTTCTGACCCTAGAAGTAGTTACACGGATGTTGGTTTTATCTTACTTATTATGCTATTCTTAAGTTTCACAACCTTTCCTGTATATACACTATATTTAACACACCAAAAAAGTTTACATAAAGCAGCCCCAAAAGGAAAAAAAAGATTTGTCATGAAATCAGGACAATTCTTATCAGGTACTTTTCTGCATACAACTCAAGAGATGTTTTCCTAGTAATTCTTTTTAACCTGATTATTGCTTATGCCAAAATGGAATTTTTTAGTATTTCACAACACTGACAATTGGTCAGTATGTTAAGCGTTTGTTTATCCCATATAAATTTGTATTTCTCCAATACAAGGAACCACAACATTCTTCCCAGTCCACTCAAGCCTTGCTCACTTACAGACTTAGAAATGCTTAAGATCGTCCTACTATTATCAAAAGATCATCTTGTTAGTGAAAATATACATTTTATTATTGTTTAATACTACTCTAAAATAAAAGAAAGTGGCTTAGAGTGAGACCAATACTTCCCCTTTATTTAAAAATGATCATGGTAAATTTCATAGTATACAAACTGTCTCTCAACGGAGCTGTTTTAAAAAATGGTCAGCTTATTATTTCTAATTATTCCCCCAACTTTCTATCCCACAAGCAATTTCTAATTAATGATTCACGCATATTCAACATCTCTGGTGCCATCACTGTGTCTATGTATCAAGTCCTAATTTTTTTAAACAAACACTATCACTTTACTAAGGGATCAGATAGGATCCAATGGCCACAGGGTTTTAGCAATAGCCCAGCTGAGGGCTAAAATAATCACAAAAAGTTCCCCAAAAACTGAACTGACAAGCTATCTATAAACCAGTTACTATTTCCAACCTTGTGTATGAAAACAGCTGATGCCAGAGATATACTGGGATATAAATAAAATGCTTTTTAATAATACAATCCAATTACCCCAATTTTTAAAAATCCCATGACAGAGACAACTCAACCTGTGCTCCATTCTACTACAGCAAATACTACCTACCTCCAAATATAAAGTTCCTAACACATGAAACTCAATGAATTTTAACTGTGGCTAATGCAGCATTTGCTTGAGGACCTAAAATTTGAAATCTGTGGACAGTTACTGAGAGATTTCTAATGTTTGTTCTTGCAGGCAATGTCTTCACACCATAAGAGCCATATTTATTCCTTTAAAAATAACAAAATTTAAGTAATTCCCTGGCAGTCCAGTGGTTAGGACTCCACACTTCCACTGCTGGGGGACTGGGTTCGATCCCTGGTCAAGAAACTAAGATCCCGCAGGGCACATGGTGCAGCAAAAAATAAATACATAAATAAATAAAACAAAATCTGGATGACTAGCATATAGAACATATTGACATTCACTCAACTAGTAAAATCCCATTTTTGACAGTCATAAATATAGCTTTCTCTGTTTCTTACTTAACATTGTGGTCACCCAGAGGGGCTTTCTCAAATAGACACATTTGCTGGTCCTGCTGACTTGATTAATTTCCTTATAATTAATCCCTTGAAATTATGGACAAGGTCTAAATTTAATAAACTCACACTTTTTCAAATGTGCTTAGCATTTGCTGTTGTGTTTTAGGCATTTTTTCTTCACGTGTTTGAGTAACTTACTAACATATTTCCAAGAAACAGAAAATGAAGAAAACTGATGCTTTAAAACACATCATACATCGTAGCTACTTCTCCAAAAACTGCACCTACCTCCAGGGATTCAAGTGAAACCCTTATGGAGGAAAAATACAAAGCCCCAGCTATTTTCCTAAAACTTGGGGGTTGCTTGTCTAATCTCAAAAGGAGCTACTGTTTGAGTTATAAATCCAGCACCTGGCGCACCAAACCTTTTCAGTCTGTCTGTCTTCAACATGGCCATCTGCACAACAGAAACATTTATCGGAATACACTGGAGAATTCCAGCACCTTGCCAAAACATTTATTTTGAAGAACTCTGGATGGATTATTGGCATTATACTTATTTAAATTAATAATTTTTTCCTCTAAGCATTAGAATTTTAGGTTTTTCACTGAAACCCAAAATTGCCTTGGCTTCTGGGACCGCTTCATATCCCACGTGCTATCTTCAATAACTAGTTACCATCACAGCAAGATCTTTTTTGATCCACCTCCTAGAGTAATGGAAATAAAAACAAAAATAAACAAATGGGACCTAATGAAACTTCAAAGCTTTTGCACAGCAAAGGAAACCATAAACAAGACGAAAAGACAACCCTCAGAATGGGAGAAAATATTTGCAAACGAATCAACGGACAAAGGATTAATCTCCAAAATATATAAACAGCTCATTCAGCTCAATATTAAAAAAACAAACAACCCAATCCAAAAATGGGCAGAAGACCTAAATAGATATTTCTCCAAAGAAGACATACAGATGGCCAAGAAGCACATGAAAAGATGCTCAACATCACTAATTATTAGAGAAATGCAAATCAAAACTACAATGAGGTATCACCTCACACCAGTTAGAATGGGCATCACCAGAAAATCTACAAACAACAAATGCTGGAGAGGGTGCGGAGAAAAGGGAAGCCTCTTGCACTGTTGGTGGGAAGGTAAATTGATACAGCCACTATGGAGAACAGTATGGAGGTTCCTTAAAAAACTAAAAATAGATTTACCATATGACCCAGCAATCCCACTACTGGGCGTATACCCAGAGAAAACCGTAATTCAAAAAGACACATGCACCCCAATGTTCATTGCAGCACTATTTACAATAGCCAGGTCATGGAAGCAACCTAAATGCCCATCGACAGACGAATGGATAAAGAAATTGTGGTACATATATACAATAGAATATTACTCAGCCATAAAAAGGAACGAAACTGAGTCATTTGTTGAGATGTGGATGGATCTAGAGACTGTCATACAGAGTGAAGTAAGTCAGAAAGAGAAAAACAAATATCGTATATTAACGCATGTATGTGGAACCTAGAAAAATAGTACAGATGAGCTGGTTTGCAGGGCAGAAGTTGAGACACAGATGTAGAGGAGAGACATATGGACACCAAGGGGGAAAACTGCGGTGGGGTGGGGATGGTGGTGTGCTGAATTGGGCGATTGGGATTGACATGTATACACTGATGTGTATAAAACTGATGACTAATGAGAACCTGCAGTATAAAAAAACAAACAAACAGAACAACTAATACTAAACTTTCATTGGGTTATTTGTATGGAAATATGTTAATATAAATGTTTAAAAAAATAAAAAATAAAAAAAAATAACTAGTTACCTGCTTGTTCAACATCACTGATAAGGGTAGCTTAATCAGATTAAGCCCCTAACTTGAGTTAGGCTATATAGAAATATTGTTCTTAGGGATAAATCATGGTGATATGTCAATAGGGATGGATAAGCCATCTGAAAGAGCTTTAAAAATACAAATTTCTTTCAAAATACCTAATCATACAGCATCACCACCACTCTGACCTCTTGCCATTTATATCTTTGTGTGACCAAACTTTCTTCATGAAATGTTTCTGGATGGGAAATAAAAATGGCTTTGAGGGTTTTAATTATTCTCCAAAAACATTCAAAGAACGAAGCCCAAAGCCATTTCTTAACATTCAGGACACTATGCTGACAAACTGCACTGAAAGAAGCGTGGAAGGAAAGAGAGGGGGAGAACAGACTTTAATATCTTCATGAAGCATCTGTGTCATTTGCAAACAGTTTAATAAATTAGAGTGTTAGGAATTCAATTTCTCTGGTAACGACCAGAAAACTTCTTCTCATTGCTAAAAGCGACTTAATTTATACAGGCCCAGGAGCACAATTACCCTTGCATCTGGGGCAGCACTTCTTGTTTCTCAAAGATTATTAACTTATCTTTTAATAACACTTTACAGTTTACAATATTCTTTAGGCCTCTTAACTTACTCAAGCTTCCCTATCTGCCAAGCATATGTAAAATTCCATTTTATAGATGAGGAAACTGAGGCTCAGAGAGTAAATGACTTGCCTTAAATTTCACACTCACACACACATATACACACCCACACCACCCCCACTCCCGATCAAGGATTAAAACTCAAGTTTTCTGACTCTCTAATCCTTGTTCTTTTCACTACACTATAATAAGTGTACTCATCTTGCTTTTGATAGAGTAAGTTTTTATTTTTTTTAACATCTTTATTGGAGTATAATTGCTTTACAATGGTGTGTTAGTTTCTGCTGTATAACAAAGTGAATCAGCTATACCTATACATACATCCCCATATGTCCTCCCTCTTGTCTCTCCCTCCCACCCTCCCTATCCTACCCCTCTAGGTGGTCACAAAGCACCAAGCTGATCTACCTGTGCTATGCGGCTGCTTCCCACTAGCTATCTATTTTACGTTTGGTAGTGTATATATGTCCATGCCACTCTCTTCGTCCCAGCTTACCCTTCCCCCTCCCCATGTCCTCAAGTCCATTCTCTACGTCTGCGTCTTTATTCCTGTCCTGCCCCTAGGTTCTTGAGAACCATTCATTCATTCATTCATTCATTTATTTAAGATTCCATATATATGTGTTAGCATACGGTATTTGTTTTTCTCTTTCTGACTTACTTCACTCTGTGTGACAGACTCTAGGTCTATCCACCTCACTACAAATGACTCAATTTCCTTTCTTTTTATGTCTGAGTAATAGTCCACTGTATATGTGTGCCACATCTTCTTTATCCATTCATCTGTCAATGGACACTGAAGTTGCTTCCATGTCCTGGCTATTGTAAATAGAGCTGCAATGAACACTGTGGTACATGACTCTTTTTGAATCATGGCTTTCTCAGGGTATATACCTAGTAGTGGGATTGCTGGGTCATATGATAGTTCTATTTTTAGCTTTTTAAAGAACCTCCACACTGTTCTCCATAGTGGCTGTATCAATTTACATTCCCACCAACAGTGCAAGAGGGTTCCCTTTTCTCCACACTCTCTCCAGCATTTATTGCTTGTAGATGTTTTGATGACGGCCATTCTGACTGGTGTGAGGTGATACCTCATTGTGGTCTTGATTTGCATTTCTCTAATGATTAGCGATGTTGAGCATCCTTTCATGTGTTTGTTGGCAATCTGTATGTCTTCTCTGGAGAAATGTCTATTTAGGACTTCTGCCCATTTTTGAATTGGGTTGTTTGTTTTTCTGATATTGAGCTGCATGAGCTGCTTATAAATTTTGGAGATTAATCCTATGTCAGTTGCTTCATTTGCAAATATTGTCTCCCATTCTGAGGGTTGGCTTTTCGTCTTGTTTATAGCTTCCTTTGCTGTGCAAAAGCTTTTAAGTTTCATTAGGTTCCATTTGTTTATTTTTGTTTTTATTTCCATTTCTCTAGGAGCTGGGTCAAAAACAATCTTGCTGTGATTTATGTCATAGAGTGTTCTGCCAATGTTTTCCTCTAAGAGTTTTATAGTGTCTGGCCTTACATTTAGGTCTTTAATCCATTTTGAGTTTATTTTTGTGTATGGTGTTAGGAAGTGTTCTAATTTCATTCTTTTACATGTAACTGTCCAGTTTTCCCAGCACCACTTATTGAAGAGGCTGTCTTTTCTCCATTGTATATTCTTGCCTCCTTTATCAAAGATAAGGTGACTATATGTGTGTGGGTTTATCTCTGGGCTTTCTATCCTGTTCCATTGACCTATATTTCTGTTTCTGTGCCAGTACCATACTGTCTTGATTACTGTAGCTTTGTAGTATAGTCGGAAGTCAAGGAGCCTGATTCCTCCAGCTCCATTTTCCTTTCTCAAGATTGTTTTGGCTATTCGGGGTCTTTTGTGTTTCCATACAAATTGTGAAATTTTTTGTCTAGTTCTGTGAAAAATGCCATTGGTAGTTTGATAGGGATTGCATTGAATCTGTAGATTGCTTTGGGTAGTATAGTCATTTTCACAATGTTGATTCTTCCAATCCAAGAACACAGTATATCTCTCCATCTGTTTGTATCGTCTTTAATTTCTTTCATCAGTGTCTTATAGTTTTCTGCATACAGGTCTTTTGTCTCCTTAGGTAGGTTTATTCCTAGGTATTTTATTCTTTTTGTTGCAGTGGTAAACAGGAGTATTTCCTTAATTTCTCTTTCAGATTTTGTCATTAGTGTATAGGAATGGAAGAGATTTCTGTGCATTAATTTTGTATCCTGCTACTTTACTAAATTCATTGATTAGCTCTAGTTTTCTGGTAGCATCTTTAGGATTCTCTATGTATAGTATCATGTCATCTGCAAAAAGTGACAGTTTTACTTCTTCTTTTCCAATTTGGATTCCTTTTATTTCTTTTTCTTCTCTGATTGCTGTGGCTCCAACCTCCAAAACTATGTTGAACAATAGTGGTGAGAGTGGGCAACATTGTTTTTGCTCCTGATCTTAGAGGAAATGCTTTCAGATTTTCACCATTGAGAATGATGTTGGCTGTGGGTTTGTCATATATGGCTTTTATTATGTTGAGGTAGGTTCCCTCTAGGCCTACTTTCTGGAGAGTTTTTATCATAAGTGGGTGTTAAATTTTGTCAAAAGCTTTTTCTGCATCTATTGAAATGATCATATGGTTTTTATCCTTCAGTGTGTTAATATGGTGTATCACATTGATTGATTTGCATATATTGAAGAATCCTTGCATTCCTTGGATAAACCCCACTTGATCATTGTGTATGAGACTTTTAATGTGCTGTTGGATTCTGTTTGCTACTATTTTGTTGAGGATCTTTGCATCTATGTTCATCGGTGTTATTGGCCTGTAGTTTTCTTTTTTGGGGACATCTTTGTCTAGTTATGGTATCAGGGTGATGATGGCCTCGTAGAATGAGTTTGGGAGTGTTCCTCCCTCTGCTATATTTTGGAAAAGTTTGAGAGGGATAGGTGTTAGCTCTTCTCTAAATGTTGGATAGAATTCGCCTGTGAAGCCATCTGGTCCTGGGCTTTTGTTTGTTGGAAGATTTTTAATCACAGTTTCAAATTCAGTGCTTGTGATGGGTCTGTTTATATTTTCTATTTCTTCCTGGTTCACTCTCGGAAGGTTGTGCTTTTCTAAGAATTTGTCCATTTCTTCCAGGTCGTCCATTTTATTGGCATAAAGTTGCTTGTAGTAATCCCTCATGATCCTTTGTATCTCTGCAGTGTCAGTTGTTACTTCTTTTTCATTTCTAATTCTATTGATTTGAGTCTTCTCCCTTTTTTTCTTGATGAGTCTGGCTAAAGGTTTATCAATTTTGTTTATCTTCTCAAAGAACCAGCTTTTAGTTTTATTGATCTTTGCTATTGTTTCCTTCATTTCTTTGTCATTTATTTCTGATCTGATCTTTATGATTTCTTTCCTTCTGCTAACTTTGGGATATTTTTGTTCTTCTTTCTCTAATTGCTTTAGGTTTAAGGTTAGCTTGTTTACTTGAGATGTTTCTTGTTTCTTGAGGTAGGATTGTATTGGTATAAACTTCCCTCTTAGAACTGCTTTTGCTGCATCCCATAGGTTTTGGGTCATCGTGTTTTCATTGTCATTTGTTTCTAGGTATTTTTTGATTTCCTCTTTGATTTCTTCAGTGATCTCTTGGTTATTTAGTAGTGTCTTGTTTAGCCTCCATGTGTTTGTATTTTTTACAGATTTTGTTCCTGCAATTGATATCTAGTCTCATAGCGTTGTGGTCGGAAAAGATACTTGATACGATTTCAAGTTTTTTAAATTTACCAAGGCTTGATTTGTGACCCAAGATATGATCTATCCTGGAGAATGTTCCATGAGCACTTGAGAAGAAAGTGTATTCTGCTGTTTGGGGATGGAATGTCCTATAAATATCAATTAAGTCCACCTTGTTTAATGAGTCATTTATAAAGCTTGTGTTTCCTTATTTATTTTCATTTTGGATGATCTGTCCATTGGTGAAAGTGGGGTGTTAAAGTCCCTACTATGATTGTGTCACTGTCAATTTCCCCTTTTATGGCTGTTAGCATTTGCCTTATGTATCGAGGTGCTCCTATGTTGGGTGCATAAATATTTACAATTGTTATATCTTCTTCTTGGATTGATCCCTTGATCATTATGTAGTGTCCTTCTTTGTCTCTTGTAATAGTCTTTATTTTAAAGTCTATTTTGTCTGATATGAGAATTGCTACTCCAGCTTTCTTTTGATTTCCATTTGCATCGAATATCTTTTTCCATCCCCTCACTTGTAGTCTGTATGTGTCCCTAGGTCTGAAGTGGTCTCTTGTAGACAGCATACAGGCGGGTCTTGTTTTTGTATCCATTCAGCCAGTCTATGTCTTTTGGTTGGAGCATTTAATCCATTTACGTTTAAGGTAATTATTGATATGTATGTTCCTATTACCATTTTCTTAATTGTTTTGGGTTTGTTTTTGTAGGTCTTTTTCTTCTCTTGTGTTTCCTGCCTAGAGAAATTCCTTTAGCGTTTGTTGTAAAGCTGGTTTGGTGGTGCTGAATTCTCTTAACGTTTGCTTGTCTGTAAAGGTTTTAATTTCTCCATCAAATCTGGATGAGATTCTTGCTAGGTAGAGTAACCTTGGTTGTAGTTTTTTCCCTTTCATCACTTTAAATATGTCCTGCCACTCCCTTCTGGCTTGCAGAGTTTCTGCTGAAAGATCAGCTGTTAATCTTACGGGGATTCCCTTGTATGTTATTTGTTGCTTTTCCCTTGCTGCTTTAATAATTTTTTTTGTATTTAATTTTTGATAGTTTGATTAATATGTGTCTTGGCGTGTTTCTCCTTGGATTTATCCTGTATGGGACTCTCTGCACTTCCTGGACTTGACTGACTATTTCCTTCCCCATGTTAGGGAAGTTTTCAACTATACTCTCTTCAAATATTTTCTCAGAACCTTTCTTTTTCTTTTCTTCTTCTGGGATCCCTATTTATTCGAATGTTGGTGCATTTAATGTTGTCCCAGAGGTCTCTGAGACTGTCCTCAATTCTTTTCATTCTTCTTTCTTTATTCTGCTCTGTGGTAGTTATTTCCACTATTTTATCTGCCAGGTCACTTATCCGTTCTTCTGCCTCAGTTATTCTGCTATTGATTCCTTCCAGAGAATTTTTAATTTCATTTTTTGTGTTGTTCATCATTGTTTGTTTGCTCTTTAGTTCTTCTAGGTCCTTGTATGTGCCTTGTATTTTCTCCATTCTATTTCCAAGATATGGATTATCTTTACTATCATTACCCTGAATTCTTTTTCAGGTAGACTGCTTATTTCGTCTTCATTTGTTTGGTCTGGTGGGTTTTTACCTTGCTCCTTCATCTGCTGCATATTTCTCTGTCTTCTCATTTTTTTTAACTTACTGTGTTTGGGGTCTCCTTTTCACAGCCTGCAGGTTCATAGTTCCCATTGTTTCTGGTGTCTTCCCCCAGTGGGTGAGGTTGGTTCAGTGGCTTGTGTAGGCTTCCTGGTGGAGGGGACCGGTGCCTGTGTTCTGGTGGGTGGGGCTGGATCTTGTCCTTCCGGTGGGCAGGGCCGCGTCCAGTGGTGTGTTGGGGTGTCTGTGAACTTAGTATGACTTTAGGCAGCCTCTCTGTTAATGGGTGGGCTTGTGTTCCTGTCTTGCTAGTTGTTTGGCATGGGGTGTCCAGCACTGGAGCCTGCTGGCCTTTGGGTGAAGCTGGGTCTTAGTGTTGAGACAGAGATTTCTGGGAGAGCTCTTGCCAATTGATATTATGTGGGGCTGGGAGGTCTCTGGTGGTCCAATGTCCTGGACTCAGCTCTCCCACCTCGGAGGCTCAGGCTTGACACTGGCTGGAGGACCAAGACCCTGCTAGCCACATGGCTCGGAAGAAAAGGAAGAAAATAAAGGGAAAAAAAAAAAAAAAAGAACAGATAGAACCCCAAACCAAATGGTAAAAGCAAAACTCTGACATGTCGACCTCCACATGGAAAAATCCTTTCTTTGTGTGAAGAAAGGTGGCCTTCGAGGTCCAGGTTTTAGGGAACTGTCTCCCGGTCCCAAGGACAGTCACGGCTTCGGCCAGTGGGGGCCCCCTCCAGAGCTGGCAGCCTCAGTGAGGCCACCCTCCCCTTGGGCTCTGGGGCAGCTCGGTGATGGCGGAGGGGAGAGACCCCAAGCCAGGAGTTCCAGCCTAGAATAAGTTTTTAAAAGACAAAAAACATATTCTACTTTTCCTTGAGTCTCAGTATGTAGACGAATACTCAGCACCCAGTCCTTAATAATGTTCAAAGAATTAAACTTCTTTTAAATGTCATATACAAGTCACTTCTCACATAAATTACAAGTAAGTTTTTAAAGTTTAAAAGTACTCAGAGAGACTGTAAACACTCTGTACAAGGCATACACCCAGTGGATTCTGTGCTAGATATGTCAGCCAAACTCATGTCATAGTGAAAGGACATTTGCTGATAAGCTTGTGTTGTACCTCTCATGGCTCTGAAACTGCCTAGTAATTATACATTTCTCATTAACTCAACCCACTAAGGCTTACACCAGCCTCCCCTCTCCCTACTGGCCACTAGGAAAGTCACTCTGCCTATACACAGGCCAGCCCTGCAGATAAGGAAGAAAACAAAGCATTGATTGGATTCCATTTAATGGCCAAGGTTCAAATCTACTGCAACTCAAATTAGAAAACCAGGCCATTCATGTAATGACCTATATGGGAAAAGAATCTAAAAAAGAGTGGATATATGTATATGTATAACTGATTCACTTTGCTGTACAGCAGAAACTAACACAACATTGTAAATCAACTATACTCAAATAAAAATTTTAAAAAAGAAAAGAAGAAAAGAAAACCAGGCCATTCTTAAAAGGAGCTTAAATGAAGGGCTGTGACAGGGAAGTGTTAGATTCGTTGGGTAAGTCACAGTACCTGGAACCCATCAGCTTTGCTACAACATGGCCTTCTCTATGAGACACAGGCAGGCAGTCTTGGTTCCTTTCTGACCAGCTGAACTGTTTTCTCTGGGGCCTCCCTCCACACCCTCCTTTCCCCATGTATATCTAATAAACTTTGTCACTGAAAGCCTTTTTGCATAAAGGTTTGGAACTGGACATTCCACTCATCTAGCACAACATTTCTGATCCTTTGCATCTTCTCTATCCATGTGTATAATTACAGGAGAAATTACTTAACTGAGGTTAATTTGGCATTGGCTGGACTTACAACAAGCATGTTATAAGCATTTCTGCTCCATAAATTCTATTTGGATAAGCAGCTCCAAAATCAAACAGAATTTCATTCAAGTTTATCTTATATCTTCATATTCTGAGGTTTAAGAAAAGAAGTTATAGTGAGTCTCTGGGAAATGAATGGCTTGTGGGGGACACACTTAGTGTTGAGTTTCTTCCCTGTTTGGGAAAGTCACAGGGTCACCGGCTCTATTTCAATAGTGGATTAAGCAAAGCTACACAAACTGCTTAAACACCCTTAGGGATGAATTAGATGTCACCATCATTATACCATTATTAATGTTTCATTATTCTGCTCCTGTAATAAATTTAGATGGTGAAAATTCAAAGGGCTTTGCTTTTGTGCACATAAGCTCACTAAGCTTGAATGATTTTTCTTCCTAGAAGCTGAAAGTAGTTGGCCTTCCTTTGCCAAGGCTGAGTAAGCAAACTGTTGTCTCTAAAGGAGCTCTAATTACAGCCAGCATCATTGCCATTAGTGAGTACTAATTTGCAGGACTTAGCTTGGTGCTAAATGCTCTTCAGAGCTACACTGACGGGAATAATCTATGTCCTCCAAGGGTTTACCCTCTAAAATGGAGAACGCTGACAAGAGTAGATGAGGAGGAGGAAAGACAAAAATAAAATATTGCATTCATATTGTATATAGACAGAAGTGAAGTGATTTACACAATATAGCAGAGGCCAGGAAAGGGTGCATGTGTGGAAGGAGGAGGTGCCAAGACCAGAAACCAGGTTCCTAAGCAGGGGAACTAAGGTTAGCCATAACATCTCAGCTCTCACAGCGGCAGCAACTTATACACACATGAAGGAAATGTACGCAAACAGAGCCAGATTCCCCCAAGGAACTGAGAGTACCAAAGTCCCCAAGGGAATGCATATTCCATGTTTCCCAAAAAGAAAAAAACAAAATTCTGACACTTTGGAAAGGCTGCCAGATGACTACCCCACCTACAGAAAGTATGAAAGAAGAGGACAATTAAGAGAAAATGAAGTATTAAGACTCTACCTACTTATAACAATTGATGGCCAAGAAAGCACGTTCAGATGGGATTCTAATTTTGTCTAACGACTACCAGAGGCAGCTAGTGCCAGCTGTGCTACTATTTAGAAGGATCCCTGCGGTTATTATTGGATGAAAACATTTCGCTAGACAAGTCCCTGCCTCTGAACATCTTAAATCTTGCTATCACATTTGGGTCTCCTGTTTCCAGGCACTAACATGAAAAATACCAAGATGAAAAAAAAAAAAAAATTTTTTTTTTTTTGTCGTTTCATTCTTCCATTCATCCAGAACACATTATGCAAGACACCATGTAAAAAGCACAAAACGAAACAAATTCGATGCCAAAGCATTGAATCTCATCTCTGAGATACAACAGACATTTATGTAATACAAAGCAGAATATGATAAGAGCCATATGGGATCCTCTGGAAGTTCAAAGAAAGGTAAGGCTCTTTCCAACAGAGATGATCAAAGGAACTTCCCTGAAGAAACTGGCTTTTGAATTGTGTTTTGAAGGACAGGCAGCATATAGGTATCCTGGGACGGTGTGAGAGGCAGGAGTCAGAGATACCCAGATGCGGGAACATGGGAACAAAGGCAGAGAAGCACAGGGCATGTGCCAGCAACTTCAAGGCTTTAGCTGGGTTCCAGTAACACAGTTTATGAAAGGTAATGGCACAAAGGACCTAAACGGTAAGTTGGAAAGGACAAAGGCAGATGTCAAATAATAAGCTAATATGTACAGAACAGACAACAGGGAGTCAATAAGGAATTTTGAATAGTGGAAGAACATACAGTTAATACCATGTAACTCCCCTTTCTCCATTCCCAACTTTAAAAGTTGGCCATTTCTGCACTTAAGACTAGTGCAGAAAAATCAGCATGTCAGATGCATTCCACAGCCATAGTTTCTTGGAGAGCCGGGAAGCATTCTTCAGCTCTGAATATGAAATCATTTTCCTAGTCTGAGAGGAGAGGACAACTTTCCAAGTGTTCCATTACAGCTCTCAGACTGAAAATAACTTTTGATGAGACTTTTCCAAATGATTTCCTTTATTTAGACTAGCAAAAGTCTCTTCTAGTTCAACAGGTCTTTCCTAATCAAAACATCCTATAATTCATTCTTTAATATTAATTTGGCTTCTTTAATCCTATTCATAGTTCATCATTTTCCCCTATTTGAAGTGTTTTAATTGAATTTGTTGAATTTGTAAGGAAGGAAGCCATACTAATAAAGTTAAACTAAAACAGCCTTCCACAGCAAAGATGATGAGTTAAATATCCAAGTGTTAAAACAACATAAAGTAGTATTTGTATTACCTAGTCGAAATTCTTGGCTACTACACCTTAATAAATAATTTAAATTATTTTCTGAAAGATAGTGTCAAAGGTCAACCTCAGTCTAGCCTGTATGCCTTAAATTGGCTATAAGGTTCGTCATTTCCTGTAACAGCATTCCCAAGTTTACAGAAGATGCTCATACAATAAAGTTTATTTCAAACAGCATAACCAAGTTGTCTGGGTCAGCTCAGGCAATTTAGTTGTTTTAAGGGGGGTTCGGGGGATCTGTAATTCCATTTGTACTACCAGGCAGGAAGGCAGGCAATGCGATGTTCATTTTGGCAAAAGATAACCTAAACTCTTCGTATCAGACTGAGCCCCAGGCCTCTTGCTCTAGCTGCTAATGCCGAAGAGCATTTCTGAGAGAACATTTACATCAAGCTGCCAAAAAGGATTCCTTTAAAAAGGAATAATTCCCCCCTTGTTTAGCTAACCTTCTCCCCATTTTCTGTCCCTCTCTCAGTCCCTGTGGGATAGGCCAGCATCTTTTCTCCCCACTATAAAAATTGTATGACAAAGGGAACCTCTGGAAGAGGAAAGATGTAAACTCACTTCTGGGTTCAGACTCAATTTTCCATGTCTCCAGAGACACTAAACTCTAGAAAGCTCACATATAGAGAGTTGGCATCTGCTCCTCTCATTGCTTCTCCAGCATTTTAGAATCAAGAAATTGGAGGCCTGGAGTAAGTCTTAATGGAAGAGAAACTTGCTTTCTGGAGGGAAACTAAAACTTGTCTTCTTTTTAATAGCAACTAACTCAGGTTTGGCAACTTCAAGAAAAGGACAACAGTCCCTTTAAACTCCCAAGGAGATTCTGAAGAACCTAGGGGCAGGACAGGAATAAAGACGCAGACGTATAGAATGGACTTGAGGACATGGGGAGTGGGAAGGGTAAGTGGGACGAAGTGAGAGAGTGGCATGGACATATATACACTACCAAATGTAAAATAGCTAGCTAGTGGGAAGCAGCCACATGGCACAGGGAGATCAGCTCGGTGCTTTGTGTCCACCTAGAGGGGTGAGATAGGGAGGGTGGGAGGGAGACGCAAGAGGGAGGAGATATGGGGATACATGTATATGTATGGCTGATTCACTTTGTTATAAAGCAGAAACTAACACACCATTGTAAAGCAATTATACTCCAATAAAGATGTTAAAAAAAAAAAATCTCAAGGAGAAGATAACTCAGAGACAATTTTTGTTTAATTTGGCAAGAATGCATGTCACAAAGCCAATTCATGTCTGGCCTGGCCCCCTGCTGGAACTCAGAACAGACTGGTACTATCAACCATTTAGAGTCCTTTCCAGACTCCAAGTATCACAGGAGGTATCTGTTTTGGGAGAACTCAGACCCATACCCTCTCTCACTTTACTCTTTGCTTTCCCTCACCTATACAACTAAATGCTTATTCAATGAATAAATTAATGAATACATAAATAAAGGCAAGTTTTAAAATTGAATACAATCTAAAACAAATGAAACTATCAGACTATCAAAATTGGTAATCATAGCAGAGACTAGCTGTTTACTAACACTTTCTTCTCTTTCCTGGGTATTCAGCTAGCCTACATTTCTCATCCTCCTTGGCAGGCCTAGCCAAAAAAATAAGACTATAACACATGCCACTTTCAAACCTGGCCCAAAAAACTCTCCAGGTGTCCACCTGCATTTTCTTTCTTCCTTTGATTGCAAAGCTGAAACTTTACGTTGAAAACAGCCTCAAGTGGATCCCTGATTAATTCTGTGTAATTTAACCCCCAATGATCAACAATACCAACTTGGATTGTTATGTGAACGACCAGCTTGTTTTGTAAATCATTATGTGTCTTGGCATCTATAGTGGGTTGAATGGTGTCCCCCAACCCAAAATATTTGTCCATGTCCTAACCCCTGAACCAGTGAATGTGACCATATTTGGAAAAAAGGGTCTTTGTGGATACAATGAAGTTAAGGATCTTGAGATGAGATCACCCTGGAGTATCCAGGTAGGCTCATATCCAGTGACAAGTGTCCTTATAAGAGACAGAAGAGACGGATCAGATACAAGGAGAAGAGTTTGGGAAGGCCGTGTGAAGACAGAGGCAGAGACTGAAGTTATGCAGCCACAGGCCAAGGAACGCCAATAGACACCAGAAGCTGGATGAGACGGGAAGGATTCTCCCCTGGAGCCTGTGGAGGGGACACAGCCCGGCAGACAGCCTGATTCCAGACTTCTGGCCTCCAGAACTGTGACAAAACCCTTTCTGTTGTTTTAAGCCATGGAGTTTGTCGTCATTTGTTACGACAGCCCTAGGAATCTCATACAGCATCTGTTTGTTATCTATCATTACTCTAACTTATACTGGAAGTTAATAACAGAAAAGGTATCAACATCAAGTGACTTTAAATGACAGTACTCGGCACATCTTTAATAGGATGCATTCTGAGGACACAAAAGTACAAAAAAATTCATCCTTCACCTAGTAACTTTAGTTAGTAATATTTTAGTTAGTAATGATATTGGTAGTTGTTATTTTGAAATTTTTAATATTATAGGAAAAGACAAATAATTGATGTTAGGAATCAAATATTTCAATGAAAAAAAGTGATAATTATAAAATCAAAAAAATAAGTGAATTAATATTAAAAATTGATTTGGAAATACCAATTTGAACTCATAATGTTTAGACATACATTTTCAAGGTCCAGACACTTAAACTGAGACACAAATTCACCCAGCAGCTGTGACAACATAATAATATGACAACTTCTAATACCATCCCCCGGGAAAAAGAATAGGGCTCCTTGAAGAAATGTCTTATTCTAGGTCAGGTGCAAGGAAAGTACACGTTAAGCCTAAGAAATGATTTTTGCACCAGACAACAAGCTTGTAAGGATTAATAGGGTCATGTCAAAAGGAGAGAGGAGGCAGCACGAAGGAGTTCCCAAATGTTAAAATGTTGTTAATGTGAGCCCCCCCAAAAAATCTCCTTTTGATTGTAACACACTGACTATGAAAATCCATGGGTTCACGATGATATTCACAAAAGGAAGCTAAAGAAAACATTTGTCACCTTTTGAGGTATCTATTAAACTAAGCCCTTACTTTGAAAAATGACAATTGAGGGAAAGAATTACAGGAATAATTAATTCCAGGGTAAACCAGGACCAGGTGAAAGCTCTAGTTGCTGGCTTAATGTTGAAGGGAAATAAAATTAGAAAATCGGGTTTGTTTTTTTTCCTGCAACTCCTAATGAAACTGATTCAGCCAAAAAGTATCAATTGGTTTTAAAACTCACTAGGTACAAGGCTGATAAGTAACAAGATGTATATATGATGCCAAAGTAACACTCCACAGATTCCTTTCTGCATAAGGGAAAAACATAATTATACAACAGAGGAATCAGGTTGTCATCTGATCCTTTGACCTTTATTATCTAATGGTGAGACATCAGACATTATTTGTCTCTTATATTCCAGACAGAGACGTTCAACATCAATCTATCATATCTTTACATCTAACTTCTGGTTAACAGGAAATTCAGGAGCTCAGACACCTCTAGGAAACAATCAGGTAAATACAGGAAACAAGATTTCCTACAAAATGGCTTGCCTGGTCGCTTTACTATATGAGCATCATGAATAAAAGTCTGTGCTAGATTAAAAGAGACTTAAAGAACATAACCGCCAGATGTAGTGTGTGATTGATTCTGGACTAGTTTGAACAAAACCAGGTGGGAAGAACATTAAGAAAACTGAGAAATATGAACCGGGCAGTAGACGATATTAAGAAATTATTACTCATTTTAATTGTGATGACTTTATTTGGATACAAGAGAAAATTCTCATTTTTATAAGATGTATAGTGAATTTTTTTAAGATAAACTAGAAAACAAAATACCAAACAAAAAATCCAACTAACGCATAGTCAAAAGGAGGATTACACAGAAGGGAAAGACCAAATATCAAAACGATAAAAGAAAAACACTAAGGGTTTGAAAGATAGAATTTAAAAACAATTAAACAGATCCCAAAACCTAATAATGATTTTAAAATAAATAGCATTTCAACATACCACAGAACTATGGAAGTACAGTAAAAATGCAAACAACTTAACACCAAATAATATTAAATATAGTAATAATGTCAGCTAGCCAGAGGAATGAATAAGGGGGAGAGGGCAGGGGAGATGGCTGTCTGCTGAACCGACAGCTGGGAAAGCCTCAATGAAGTGAGCTGGGCTAAATGTAGAATCAAAGCCTGGAACTCGGGGATAGAGGCTAAAGGCAGATTAAATCGGGAGTCTTGGAGCAAGAGGAGAGGGGGTAGAGCAAGGCGAAGGCTACTGCTGCATCACCATCTTTTCCTTCTGCTTCTTTCCCACTATCTATGCTATCCATACACTGCTCCAATGACTAACATGGCAGCCGACATGGAAGCAGGCTACAACCACCCTTCCCACCTTCCCTTGTCACGACTCATTTATTTCCCCTGGGGCTCCAAGGACAGGCCCTCATTAACTGAATCTGATGGTCTACAAGAAATAATTTATCAGTATCCAGTAATATTTGCTTAGCTGGCAGAGAAGAGCTCTAACTGGCTCACAAAAACATGAACAGTTAAAAAAACAAATCACAGAGATATATGTGTGCTCTTCAATATTTTAGGAAATTTGATTCCAGTGGCAAATGGGCTGAGTAAGTTATCCAGTAAGTAACTTTCTTGTCTTTCAGGAGAAACAGTATTAGAAAGTAAGTGAAGGGTTTAAAAATAATTATATTCTTAATGATTAAATACATTCAAATGGTATGGGTCAGTTGTGTTGAAAAAGACAAGAGCAGCTCTCACTGTACTGGAGTATCTTAGTACCACCGGCCTGGCTCAGCTCTGGCTGAGTGGCAGCAAGGGCCTTCCCCTTTCCTGACTAGGACACGTACGTGCCAAGCCTTGAGAGCTGCAATCTGATCTCCCTGAAGTGCTGAACACAGGAAGCTGAGTCTAAGTGGGTATATGATTTTCTGCCACCTCTTCACTCTCCCCTTTTTTGTCTTTGTTTTTAGTCTCCTTCTCCCATATCATTCTATACAAGCAAAGGGAAGATACCCATCTCTCAAGAGGCTACAATGCAAAGCAATAGCCAGCCATTAGGGGGCAAGGTCGAGCCGTGCCAAACCACCGCCCCCTGCAAAAAAACAAATTGTGCCATCACCAGCAAAGCCACAGGGAGGTTTTCTGACCCAGCTCAGGTACGCACTGCTAACATTTTGGGACGGGATTACGTACATTCACGGAATCTACACCCATCAGTATTAGTCATCTACTATGTCCTGAATTTTTGACTAACCACTTCCACGTGTTCAGCTGAGGCACAGTTACGAACCAAGCCACCACCACCATTAAGTTCTACAGACCCCATTCCCCCCACGCCAACATCACCTGAGAAGCCACAGAATGAAGCCTTGGTGATAGCCCCTTACCTACCACAATTCTGGTTTCAATGGATTGTTTCTAGGTCCCTAATAATTGAAATGGCTCATGACCGGAGTTTGGAATTGGTGTTCTTGTCTAACCCAGGTGGCCTTGGCACTGGCCTAGTCATTTATGTTCTTGAACCTCCATTTCATCGTCTATAAAATAAGGAGTTTAGTGAACAGGCAGGAAAGGCAAAAGGATTTCTGCTTTACTTTTTGTGATTCAATACAGTTAAATTTTTTTTTTTTTGACAAGCATGCGTTAAGTTTTCCAGTAGAAAAATTTAAAGAGTGGCTTGAAATAAATGATCTCTAACAACGCTTCCAGATATAATGATCTGAAAGTCTTAAATTCATCCAGGATCTCTGAAGCTCCCTATATGCAACCTTTAACCTTAACTTGTGGGAAACTGCCAAGACCCCAAAGCCAACCAGTGCAGCACAGGGTCTGTGTTCACGGAGCACTGAAAACTGAGGCAAGAGTGAGAGCAAGGGCTTTCCCTCTCTGCATAGATATAAAGACCATTGAAAGAGCCCTCTTATTGCTACGCAGCTTGTGAGTTTTCATTTGCGTTTGTCAAAAGAACTTAGTATTTCCAGCTTTTTACTCTCACACTGTCATTTCATCTATTATAAAATTAGCCTCGGTGGCCCCACAGAGTCCTCGAAAGGATGTCCTCATGGAACTCTGCCCACTTACTACAGCACAGAAATAAGTTCCCTGGGATACACCTCACACTGCCCAAAACCCAGCAGGGAAGCCTCTTTCTTCGGCTTCTATCATCCCACTCAGAACAGACTTACACGGTTCTCCCATGTCTAACCTTTGAGACCCACTGGAAGCGCCGGTCATCTTTATATTTATGCAGTAATCTAGGAAAGGACTAAAGGACACTGCTGGAATATTGTTACTGTAGAAAGCTCTTTGGGATTTACTCTCTTAAAAACTTTTATTTTGCTCCTGAAATTAGCCAAAGAACTGGATTTTCAGTTGACCATGGGTAGGTGGAGACGGAGCTTCACTGCAGATATGCCCATATAAACTCCTTCTTATCTACATTAGGCACCCTGCCCTCTTTACCGTAGTTTCCAGAATTGAGAAGTGAAGTTTAGTTTCACTTATCACAAGCAAATTACACCAACAGGTAGAGGAAGGTGAAAAGAATAAAGCAGCAGCAAACCTCTACCTCCAGGCTACGTCTTCCACCTCCCTCTTTCTCCCTTCTGCCTTCTCCTCCTTGTCCACGGTCTCCCAAACATTATTTAGCTTTTTCTTCCATTCAACACACTTCCGATAAGCACCTATTATGTTTCAGGCACTAAGCAACGTGTTGGAGGTACACCAAGAAACATGGCCCATGCCCTTCAGTAACTTACTCTTGGTGGAAGAGACATATTTAAATACTTACAAAGTAAGTGACAGACTAACAGAAACCACATGAAATTATGAAAACACTGATGCTTCTAATTAAATGATGAATTGTATTCAACTGAATTCATAGGTGAATAATGATGAAGCATTTATTCTGACCCTTTATATGCTGCCTTAAAGGAAAACAACAGATATGATGCACCAATTTGCATAATTCCCACAGCAGATAGAAAATTTTAGTATTATCTGTGCAAACTTAATTTTTGTTCACCAATAATGCTGATATATTTTATGTTCATCTTGTTTAAAAAGAAGACTTCTGAAACTTTACAGCTTCATACAAGATTTTTTTTTTATGTGAGGAAATCGATGTGGAGGGAAAATGTGGGCAGGAAAAATTCGATGAAGCCATGGATGAGGCTGGTAAACAAAACGTAGGCTACTAAGATACTGTATCCTCAGTAAGGGAAGACCACAGATTTGGCTCCGAGCATTCTAGCAGCCAAGGGAAAAACGGAGAAACATGACCAGTGCCATGATTCACAGTGTCCACATGATAATTTTTCATGGAACTGAAACCTGAAGTAATCTCTCCCTGGGGCCTCCAACGCCCTTGTTCACATACTTCTCTTTAGAATTAAATTTCTTTAATAGCCAATTTTACTTTGCACACCTTGCATATAACATATATGTTAAGGTAACAGATAATATATCTGCATTATTTGTTTTAAAAGAAATAAAATTAATATTTGTATTTAGTACGCTATTTGTGCACAAAGCAACAGGGTCCAGGGAATGGGTTGTGTGTCAGGGAGCAATGCCAACACACCACGATCATTGTTTTAAGACTTCACAAAAAAGAGGTTCACCTTGATGTTTTCTTGGACTGAAACCTATAGCTGTGGTTTTTCCTGACAGCATCATGCACCATGTACTCAAAGCGCAAAGTATGTTTGGGGAACATACGATGATTGATTCAACAATAAATTTCCCTGAATCTTTTGAAGACAAGTTGACAAGAAAAATAATCATGATTCTAATACTTAATATCTGGGCCCCTCAGCCACAGCAGAAGCAGCCCTACCACTTATGAAGCACTTACTATATGCCCAGTGTTAGTCTACATACTGTACATATATTGCCTCCAATCTTCAAAATAATTTAAGGATGTTAGTATTAACTACATTTTACAGATGAGGAAAAAAATGAAGGCAGTTAAGTAGCAAATATCTTTGTTTTTAAATTTTATATTATAAATTTTCCAAAATTCACAAAAGTTGAGATTTTACTATAATAGACCTCAGCATATCTCACCAAGATTCAACAACTAAAGGTTCTTCCACATTTCCTTTATCTACCACTTTTTTTCGATGAAGTATTTTACAACAAACTCCAGTCATATCATTTCATCTTTGCACAAGTAAATGTCTCTTAAAAAGTAAGAACAGATTCTTATTTAATCCAATACCAAAACCAAACCCAACAAAGTCAACGATAATTTCTTGGAATCATCTAATAATTACTTGGGAGTCACAAGTCAAATATCCCCAATTTTCCCAAAAAGTCTTTTTTATAGTAATTTTTACGTTATTTGGTGTAATTTTTGTCACACTAAAGAGAAACCCACACCCATTAGCAGTCACTCCCCATCCCCCCTCCCAGGCCATGGCAACCATTAATCTACTTTCTGTCTCTACAGATTTTTGTATTCTGTACATTTCATATAAGTGGAATCATAAAAACAAATGTATTTTGAGTGTCTATCAGTTTAGGTACCACTGACAGATATAGATAGGTACCAAATATATATATGACATGGTCCATGTAGGTAACAGATAAACAGTCAACAAACACCAATACATTATATTTGCCATATGAATACTACATTATGAATGCTCTAAGCTCATGGTTTTCATCTTTTCCCTCACAAACATACATAGGAGAAACGATATTCATGTGTGTGACATACCAATGGGTTACCTATATGTGACAAAAAGCCCAGTTTTCTGCTGGCCACAATTCTCACAATGACTAATGGTTAACCAAAAATGGCAGTTCACCATAATGGCAGCTTAGTGCCTGTGTTACAACTCCCCGGCTTTCTCTCCCTCTCAGGAAAGCATGCCAGAATGCAAGTCGGAGAAACAGAGATAACATGTATTTTTAAATTTATTTTTAGTATATCATTCACAAACTTGAGCACTTTATAAGGAAGGGAGCAAAGAGCTAGTGGTTAAGGGTACAGACCCCAGAATGTACATATTCTCCAGGATCAGACTGTGTACGCCCCTTTACCACATAACAGCTATGTGACCTTCGGCAATGATATCTCTAAGTCTCAGTTTTCCCTGTACGTCAAATGCAGATATTAATAAGTATGACTGCTTTCGAGACTTAACACAGAACTCTTATGAAGAAAATCTGCTTACTAAATGTTGGTTACTGGTAATAATAATTATTATGATTATTTCCCTGTTATTAACAAATCACACATGTCGCCTCAGAACTGATGGAGCCACTTCCGTTTGCAGCTGTCAGCATGTGTGAAAGTGACCACCAGAAAGGAACCGATGAAGTAGCTCAATTCTCCACATCCTGGCATATTAACATTTAAGGGCAATAATAACCTGAACGTTGAGGATTTGAGAATCAGAAACATAATCAAGATAACTGACTTGTTCCTCCCTCTGCCTCAAGATCCCCGCTAGACCCCATCACCAACTCCATGAAGCTACTTATGGGCTGAGAAGAGCACAGCTGTTAGAAATGTCCATCATCAGCAGGCTTCCCTTTCTGGCATGTTGGAGATGCAAACCACCACCCAAGAAAACCTTCCTTTGCCTGAGCTCTGTGCTCCATCACAACCTGTCATAAGCAGGATTTCTAACCACCCCTGGACCTCTCTCATTTGTGTGGTTACCTTTCCTTTACACTAATTACCCCTATATTCTTTGTTCACTATCGTAAAATCATTTCTCTTGGCAGTAATAGGTTTAGGTAATACTCGTTTAAAATTAAGTCTCAAGGAAGAAGACTGTGTCAGCAAAATTTTATTCCTTTGCATCATGGTCCTATAAGCAATAAGCTTTCGCTTCAGCTTGTATCTACTCGTGGTGCTCAATATAGCATGCAGAACAGAGGATGATGTCCCCACCACTGCTTTACTGTTTTAGTTCAGAAGCTAAAGTAAAGCAACACACAATGGGCACTTCAGAAGCTCCATGTGAACTGCAGGTATCTATTCCTTAGGGAACATGGACCATCTTCCTTTGGGGAACAGAAAATGCCTCTGCTCCCCTGACACATTTGTCCCACAGCAGAGACCCAAGGGTTGGAAGGAAATTACAACACTACCAAGAATTTTCAGGGTGGCAAGGGGTTGGGGGGACATGACCACCCTGAAGACGCACATGGCACAAAATAAAAGAGTTAATATATAATATACAGAGCCTATCTTTACTTTACAGGGTGAGCCTTCTAAGCTTTAAACAATTAGGCTGTACCTGCCCAGGAGTGAAGTCCCCAAAAAGTTACTACCAATTACAATGATATACTACATACTATTTTAAAAGAATGAGGTAGAGACATCCATACTGAAGAAAATATCAAGATGCAGAGGAGTATGTATGGGTATTCACATACTGCTTTTAAAAAACAAAAACAGAAGAAAAAACTAGATGGAAATACTTCAGAGTCTTACCAGTGGGCCTCTGAAGTGTAGAATTTGGAGGGTAGAGAGAAAGAAAATGGAGAAATCCCCTTTTTATTATATATCTCTCTGAAGAGTCTAAATTTGTTATGAGTTAATGATAAAATAAAAACACCTGGGGAATTGCTATAATATGAAATAATTTTTTATCAGCCCAAGCAATGTTTCTTTATAAACAATTCACCTTCTTGCATCAGTATACATCAATACACATGAATAAGAAAGCCAACTAAATTAGAGGACCTGCATTATTCAAGAAGCATAAACTGCTATGTAAGGTAAACAGAAAAACAGATCAGCTGCATTTGATTTATCCACTTGACCACAGTTACCAGAAATTTTAACTAAAAAACATTTAAAAATAACGTAGAGAATTAAAATAATGCAAGAATAAAATGTCATTTTCTAACTTTTCCTTTGGTCATAAGCAACAGGAAGGCAAATCACAAGAGAGAAATTCATGCATCTCCTGAAAAAAGTCTGATATATTTAGGAAGGAAATCCGGTTCTCTTCTCTCATTATTTCTTGAACAAAAGCATCAATGTTTCTTACCTGATCACAAATCAGTTCCCACTTCTTCTCATTGTCATATTGCCGCAGTAATCTGGCTTTGTCAGGGGGTAGGTTCATAGCATTCTGTGAGAAAAAAAGAGAAGAAATATGTCACATTCCACAACAGACTGCTAATGGGTAACTCATGGACAGACCAAAGACTACTACTGTGGTTCTTTACTGACTTTTCAAATCCTAGCATCTGATTAAACAGAAACACCCTATACAAGTCATTTAAACATCAGATCGGTTGAATGTGAGGAGAGACTCTGAAGTCCTATGTTGGGACACTGAGGTAGTCTGCTCTGCACTACAGACTTGCATTTCAGGAAAGATAATGCCTTATTTCTTCATTTAACTGCAGGCTCCCAGTCTCCTCAACAAAAGGTCAGAGGTTATTATTGAGAAGGTATTGGCCCAATTTTTTTCCCCAGGCATAAGAGAGTCTTTCATTTTGGACAGTGGGAACTTGATCTTGTTATATCCTTACCAAAATTTCCTTAGAAATCACAAATCAGTCCTGGAAAAGACCTCAAAAGACCATATGTCCAGTTTCCTGCCCCCAGGGGCCTGTTTTATTGTCCCTTGCTTCCCCAGCCATCCCAAACTGGGAGCACAGATGCTCTCTTTGGCAGTCTTTCCAGTACTTCCTTTTCTTTTCTTTTCCTAGTAGCCCTTTCTTTTTAATTGAAATATAGTTGACGTACAACATGAGGTTAGTTTCGGTGTACTATAAAATGACTTGACATTTGCATACATTATGAAATTATTGCTGCAATAAGTCTAGCAACCATCTGTCCCTACAAAGTTATTACAGTATTGTTGACCGTATTCCTTATGCTGCATATTACATCCCCATGACTTATTATATAACTGGAGGTTTGTACTCCCAATTTCTTTAATTTCTATCTATCTATCTATTTATTTATGGCTGCATTAGGTCTTCATTGCTGCGCGGGCTTTCTCTAGTTGTGGTGAGCGGGGGCTACTCTTTGTTGCAATGCACAGGCTTCTCATTGCAGTGTTTTCTCTTGTGGCAGAGCATGGGCTCTAGGAACACGGGCTTCAGTAGTTGAGGCACGCGGGCTCAGCAGTTGCGGTGCAGGGCTTAGTTGCTCCCCGGCATGTGGGATCTTCCCAGACCGGGGCTTGAACCCGTGTCCCCAGGCAGATTCTTAACCACTGCGCCACCAGGGAAGTCCCCCAATTTCTTTTTTTTTTTTTTTTTTAGAACCATTTTGGGGGTTTTTTTGTTTGTTTTTATTTATTTATTTATTTATTTTTGACTGTGTTGGGTCTTCGTCTCTGTGTGAGGGCTTTCTCTAGTTGCAGCAAGCAGGGGCCACTCTTCATCGCGGTGCGCGGGCCTCTCACTATCACGGCCTCTCTTGTTGCGGAGCACAGGCTCCAGACGCGCAGGCTCAGTAGTTGTGGCTCACGGGCCTAGTTGTTCTGCGGCATGCAGGATCCTCCCAGACCAGGGCTCGAACCCGTGTCCCCTGCATTGGCAGGCAGATTCTCAACCACTGCGCCACCAGGGAAGCCCCCCGCAATTTCTTTTTAAAGCACTACAGCCCCACCAGACACAGAACAGAAAACACCAAAAGAAAACTCAATGAGCAGAACCACTGATAGATAGCGTCAACTTTGACTCGCTTTGATAGACAACTATGAGTAAAAGAACAGATGAAAGAAAAGAAGAAAACAGTGCAACTGGTTTTTGTCCCCTCTGTGAGACGACAGCACTCCTTCAGGACATATGTTACCATCAGCAACCTCAATTCTCAGTTCAGCTATATCGGTTTATGAAGTTGGGTTTGCAGTGAGAAATGTACCATGAGCTACAAGATGTCTAGACATCAGTCTTCATAAAACCCTCCTCCATCAATACAGCACACCTTCTATAGTGCTGATCATGATTTTCCCAGGTACATACATATGTTATTAGTCAAATGTCCCAAATAACCAATCATACACATTTTCAAGATACTTGGCTTGGGACTGAGGTGAGATCTTTGGGCACAGAACATGGCAGAGTGAGAGAGCCCCAGAAGGAATTCCTATCTGTTCCCCTGGTCTTACTGTAAAGCTCCCATGCTCTAAACAACTGAGCCAAGTATTCAACTAATGTCTTACATGTTTAACTGCCCTAACCCCTTATATCAACACTCTAAATCATGCCTATCTCATAATAAACAATACAGCCCCTTGCGTGGGTGAATATTCGAGTAGACAAATGCAAAGGTCTTGAACTTATAATGCTCAAGCCCCTAGTTCTCTGGAGGACTTGTACTTACAGAGAAACAGTTCCCCTTGCCACCAGTACTGTCTCATGTCATCCAGTGAAACAAATTTAACAGAGGCAAGGGTGGGTGGGTTATTCTGACTTAATGGCGGAGAATTAACCTTTGATGATCTTGATAGATATAACTCAAGCATTTTCCCCAAAGCTCAATCTAGCATCCAGACTGGTGTGCCTAAGTAGGTAGTAGATATCCCACTTACTGATTTGAATCTAATAATCTCTTCAGAATATTAATTTTTAAAATAACCCCCAAAGCTGACAACATACTTAGAAAATCTTTGGACCCCAGAGATTTCGATGATACTGCCAAGGCTTCTCCATAGAAATAATCTGAAATGGGGAGAAAACATTTTCACATGGCCTAGCTCCATGTAATGTTTACTTGAACTAGAATAGAAAATAACTACTTGTATTTATTTGTAATTACAATTTTATAATGTTCAGCAACAACTCCTGGGATAAAGCAAAGGAGAATTCCATGTGTGTCTTTCCGAGGGAGCCCAACATTACTGACCATTAAATAACCAGTCTATCATTGCTTATGCACCCTAGAGACGGATCATTTCCTGTTAAACTAAATTTGACCCTCATGTTAGTGCCCATGGGTGTGATTATGCATTAAATAAGAACAATAAGATAATAAGGCAGGTGAAATGAGTTTTTCTTCAAGTTCTTATTAACCTCTCATGATATAAACGGGTAAGACAAAGAATGCCTGACCTCTTACAAGGTGCCAAGCCCTGTATAAGGCAGACTGCACACACAATTTCATCTAATCTTCATAACAAACCCATGGGATGGGTACAATTTTCCCCATTTTACAAATGGGAAAACAGGCCTAAGAGTGCTTGCTCAAGGTTGGACAGCTTTACAGAAAACAGGACCTAAACTTAGTCTGTTAGACTCCAAGGACAAACACTAAAAATGCCTCCAAGTTTTTTCTGTTTGTTTGGTTTGGTTTTTGTTTGTTTTCGTTTTTGTTTTTTTTGCAGCAAAGTAAAATTGAAAATAACTGACCTTCTGTTACTACTCCGCAAGACATTCACGCAGAAGCAGTCTGCAAACACTGCTACGGAAATTAGATGCAGGCCCTGTTGTTACTGAAAAGAGAAAGCCAAGATGCTCCTTTCTGGACCAACTTTTATTTTAATAAAACAGTCTTTCTTTCAAATGTTTATGAAGCACCACCCTTGTACAAGCACTGTGTTCCACAGCACAGTGGGGAACCAAACAGATATGGTCCCCATGGAGCATTGTATTACAATAAGAGAGGTAAATATGAAACAAACTAATCTTCTCAAACTCTGATAAGTCTTGATAGAGGTTATCAGAGGGCAACTTTAGATTGAACGATCTGGAAAGACCTCTCAAGGAAAAGGTAACATTAAGATAAGACCTAGAAATGAGAAGAGGTGAGCCAGGTAAAGAGTGGATGGCAGCATTCTGGGCAGAGAAAACAGGGAAAAGACACTAAGGTAAGAAACAGCTGGACACATCAAAGAGCTGAAAGTGAGTCAGTGTGGCTGGAGAGAAAGTAAAAGAGAGGGAATGAGAGAAAGATAAAGTTGGAGAGGTGAGTCAAGGCTATGTCATGCCCAGCCACGAAGGACCGGGGTAAAGACTTTTCCTTTGACCTAAAGTGCAGTGGGAAACCAGTGAAGGCTTGTAAGCATGAGATGACATAAACAGGTGAGTTTTACAAAGATTGCTGTGGGTGCTATATGGAGAACGGATTAGAAACAACACAAGTGGAAGCAGGGGAGCCAGTTAGGAGGCCAGGGCAGTAGTTCAAATGCATGGTGGTGACTGGGACAAAGCAGATGACACATCAACTGAAGTAGGTGGACAGATGTCAGAAACAGTACGTGAAATTGACTGGGTAGACTTAAGGGCTGAGGAAGGACGCCTGGCTTCTACCTAGAGTCACTAGGTGAATGCTGGTCTCCTTAATGAGAGGGGCACACTGCAAAGGCGGCGCAGATCTGGAGGAGGTGGTGAAGAATAAGACTTCTAAATGGCCCTGGTTAGGTCTAAGATAGCTAGGAAACATCCAAGAGAACAGTCAAGCAGGCAAGTACGTACACAATTCTGAAGGTCAGAAGAAGGGTCTGCATCTTTCTGAACGAGAAGAGTCTTAAGAAGTCTTTTTGAACCTGATGACTAGTTACTGTCCGAGAAGTTATTCAGCATCAATACAGCAAAACTAAAACTGTACTTGGGGGGCTTCCCTGGTGGCGCAGTGGTTGAGAATCCGCCTGCCAATGCAGGGGACACGGGTTCCAGCCCTGGTCTGGGAAGATCCCACATGCCGCGGAGCAACTGGGCCCGTGAGCCACAACTACTGAGCCTGCGCGTCTGGAGCCTGTGCTCCGCGACAAGAGAGGCCACGATAGTGAGAGGCCCGCGCACCGCGATGAAGAGTGGCCCCCGCTCGCCACAACTAGAGAAAGCCCTCGCACAGAAACGAAGACCCAACACAGCCAAAAAATAAATAAATAAAACTGTACTTGGTAATCATTCACCAAGCATCTAAAATCACCCCTTCCACGGGTCAAGCCTCTGAGCAGTTCAGGCATACGTAGCCCAGCTTAATAATTCTACAGGGACCGCAAGGAAGCAGCTCCACCTAAAATCAGACCCTGCACAGAGGCCTGGTTAAAGTTTAGGGCTGTTGTGATTAGCTGGCAAGAACTGCCCGTAGACTTTTTAGAGGGAACTCATTCCTCTTGTGCTGTATAGGGCAGGCCTCTGGAGTCCAAGCTAAATGTTTGTGCAGGTAATTCCTAAGAGCCCAAGCTATTTTCTGAGGAAACTATTGGCTCTCTTTCCAGGCACTATTACTGCCTGTATAAAAATGGATTGCCCTTCTATATGGCAGAAAATGTACAACTTGCAAGTTGTCCTAACACAGTGACAAACTCCTCCTCATCCATACTTAGTGACATCTTGACACAGGGCTCTCCTGTCCTTCCTTTCCTCTGTCAATCCATCCAATACGTAAGCACTGGGCTTTGACCACGTGCCAGCATATCTGCACTGCAGGCACAGGAGAGGATTTAATCATGAAGTTGCTGCACTCAAGTACACGCCAAAGGTCCACTGAAGACATATGATATTTGAGTTGAAAAGTTTAGTGGATGTTAATTATATATTTTCTAGACTGTATAAATTCCTAGCTCAAATAAATTAGATCATCCAAGAGCATTTTTTTGTTCTGTAAGGAATGTCCCTTTCCTTTCCACCTGGCAAACTTTAAGAATCAGCTCAAATATCATTTGTCACTATAACCTTCTCCCAACTACTCCAAGAAAACATACCCTCTCGTTGGGCTCTGACAGCAGTGTATACATCTCTCCTTTACAGCACCACACACACTGTACCCTAATCATCTGTTTGCCTACCTGAATTCCTCCATGGACTAAGTACTTCAAGGCCAACTTATTTTGTTAATCCCCAATATCAGGCACAGTACATGGCAGACAGTAGGCACTAAACAAGTTGCTCAGTCAATGAAAAGCAAACTAACTCAGTCATGCTGTTCAGTCTGAAAATATCTTCACTGATTTAGCATTTATGCTTCAGCTACTAACAAAGTCTACACACTTAAGAGCATTTCTGTTTCTTATAAAACCTCAGTCAATGACAATGTCTATTACTTATTAATAATTATCTTTCAAACAGGAATTCATGGGGAAAAAAATCTTCAAGTTCAATTCTAGCAACATTTCCTTGAAAAGAAAAATATTTTAGGCATTCTTCTGCCACATATAATAAACCATGCAACCTGCACTTTGTTTTGTTTTTGCTGCCAGTAAACTCAAATCAGTATCAACTGTAATAATTAGTCTAATCCAAGGGGTAGTTACCTTTATGGTCTATATTCTGGTTTCATCCTTACCTATACTATTTTACATTGCTTTTAAATGTGCTTTCTATCTTAGAAACTTTTAAAAATAGAAGATTTAATGACTCAATAACAACGGAATATGCACGTTCCTGGGTACTTCATGGAGAAATTAATTATGAGAGTCTGAGAGTCTATACATTAGAAGTGATGCTTATAGATGAATTATCATATACAACACAGAGCAGAATGAAGGTATCCAAACCATTCAGAGCCAAATAAACCCATGCCCTAGAAATAGAGTTTTCTGGTCTCAGCTCTTGGCCTGTGTACATGGGAACAACAAAAACTTGCAAAATATCCTTCTTTTCCCCTGATATCCTCAAGGCTCCTGTTGAGAAACCCACAGCCATATGCAGTTACAGTAGTGAAAGTGAATCATATCAAATACACCTTATGTAATACAGTTTTGTTCTTATAATCTCTAAATTAAAGCTTTCAAGTATTAAGTCACCAGACTCCACAATGGAAACTCTTCTGTTACACAACCTCACCTGCATACACTTTACAAGCAGTGTTGCTTATGGAAGTAGGGAAAAGATGGCACTAGAGTAAGAGCTGAGACCACCAATGGCAGTTCTTGAACGATAAAGGTACAAACACTTTACGAGAACTCAAATGAAGGAGCCATTACTCTTTTTTTAATGTGTGGTAAAAAACACATAATACAAAATTTGCCTTTTTAACCATGTTTAAGTGTACAGTTCAGTAGTGTTAACTATATTCACAGTGTCATGTAACAGTTCTCTACAACATTTTCATCTTACAGAACTGGAAATCTATACCCTGAATAACTCCATACCCTGAATAACTCCCCTTTCCCCCACTCCCTGGAACCATTATTTTTTGCTACAAAAAGCAAGGAAATGTGATGGATTCCATCTGGACAGTTGGGCAGCACAGTAAAGAACTGCATTTAATGAGGCAGCGTGGGGCAGGGATTTACTAGTTGGGCTTTGGAGTTAGACTAGCTGGATTCCAACCTTGACTTTATCACTTATTACTGGTGATCTTGGGCCACATAACTTGAATCAAAAAGCAAATCCAGAGTTGAAAAAGCCAGTAAATGAAATTCAAAACTGAAGGTCAGAATCCAGTCAGAATCAAAGCTAAGGGTTAAAAACAACAAGATGTGACATTTATTGACAGTCTGATACATCTCAGGCCCTTAAGCTCTTTGCATTCATTACCCAATTTAATCTGCTTTAAAATCATGACAAGCAGGTATTATCTTCTCCATTCAACAGAGAAGGAAACTAAAGGGCAGGAAGGTTAAAGTAGCTCTTCCACACAGGAGACAGGTGAAAAATTCCGAGGCTCAAAAGAGAGGTCTGTATGATCACCCTCTTTCCGTGACATTTAAGCTATAATGTGTCTAAAACATGACCTGAGTGAAGCAATCCAACAATTCTACTTGAATAACCAGAGACACAGTCATTAGCATGCAAGGGTAAGGCGAAAATGCACATATTTATTAATATTTTTAATAAGCTATTAACATTTTCAGACAAAATACTGGCACTTCAACCGAATCCTTCAATTTCTTTAAAAATATAAACTAGAAAACACCTCTCCCTCCAAAGTTAGTAGATCAAATCTGTAGATAGGCAGGTACTGTCTCAATTTCACAAACACTTAATAAACCCTGTAAAATATCAAATGAAGGCAGAGATACAAATATGAGGTGAACTCAGGCTTCAATGATGTGGAAGGAGAGAAGATAGATACACCAATACGCAACTGAACATGTTATGTAATGTAACCGAACCGCAGAGAAGAAGCCATTACTTTTTGTTAAGGAAAGCAAGAAATGCTATGGACTGGTCTTGGATGTGCAGCGAGAGCATAAAGATTGGCATTTAACGACATAATATGGTTTTTAATATTTGGGCTCTGAAGACGGGCCACTTGGGGTGCGATCCTAGGTACATTATTTAAACTAAACCTCAGTTTCCTCACTCGAAAAAAATGGAGATGGTGGTGGTGATACGAGGAGGATGATGGTGGTGGTGATGATCCCACCCGTCTCACAAAGTTTGAGAAAAATTAAATTGGATAATGCTCATAGTTAGCATAGAGTAAGTACATGGAAAGCAGTCAATATATTAGATGTTATGATTCTCATTATTTTAGGTGAACAGAGGTATGAATATAGCGTGAACAGAGGTATGAATACAGAAGGCAGAGGACTGTGAACCACACAGAATAAATCAGAGGGTAAGGAGAGGGTCCTGTGAGACCAAGTTAGAAAGGCAGAGTCCTGGACACCAGAGCACAGACTTTCAAATTTACTCGACAGGCAGTGGTAAATCATCAGCCAAGGAAATGTTTAGGAAAAGCCAGCCTTGGGGACCTCAAATCACGCTAGGTAAAGGGTTGCTCCTCCTCTGTTAATTCTTCCCAGATTGCCGTTTTTCCTTATTCCATAACTGGGACATCAAGTTGAGTCACTTGATACTGAATAATGCACCAATTCTCCTATGAGTTCACTTAAAATTGCAACATCTGAGGCAGCAGGAGGGTGGCTGCAAATTCAATACATGACCCACCCCTCCATTCAACTAACCTCAAAGCCATTTCCTTCCATGCCCTATGTTCTTGTTCCAAGCAACTACCTGACATCCTAAATTTCAATATACTCCTAGCCTAGAGAATGCTGCTGAAATACAGTCAGCTTCTTTCCTGGCACAGGACTCAGGCGGCCAGCCAAATAGTTCCCCAAAGCAAACCATCAGTCAGTCATCTTTCATTGTCACTGTTATTTTTATTTAATCATTGAGGGTATTAATATCATTCATTTGCCAGCGAACCCCACAATAAGAGAAATCAGCCTGCCCCCTGATCTAGTTACATCTTCAAAATGAAATCTGACTGGAAAGCTGTCCTTTCTGGGGAACCTGTGAGAATGAGACATTTCTCTTATCTCCCATTCACAATTTTAGCTACAGCCTGCTTTCTTGGAAGGCTTTCTTTTAGGACTGACCTAAATACGAAGGACTCCTCCATAACATTTTTATAATCTAAAAAGTACAGAGCTGGAAGCTTGTGATATTTTAGTCCTATTCTGTTTTTTAGAGGTGACCAAACAGACTCCAGAAAATGAAGGCAATGTTCAAGTTCATTTAACTGGTTATTACCAGAGATAGAAAAAGAATCTGGGCCAATATGCCTTCTATTCTTTTCCCACTATCAAGAAAGAAAGCCCACTTACATCTGTCGTGTGTGTGCGTGCACGTATGCACATATATTTTAGAAAATCCAATCAGATAATGCCCGTAGAGTAGTTAGCACAAAGTTCTGCACACAGTAAGCACTCAGTACATGTTTGACATTGCTACTCTTGTTATTATCATTTTAAGGAATACATGGAATTACTATTATGCTCTCCTCTTACTTTAGTAAGTCTCCATCCTTCCTGACTACACAAGTTTACTTATACCATAATAATAAGTGCCAGCACTTGCCACTGTCTCCACCATTCCTCCTTGACTTGGGGCTTTGTATTCAGAGAACAATTCATTTTATTTGTAAAATTATAAACTTCTACAAACTTACACATTTGTTTTTACCGATAAACACAAACTAAAACAAAAATTTCCTTAAGTCGCTTATGAATTACCTATTGTTTTAAATTAATCACACTTTCACTACCCTTAGTAAATGGGAATGAACAAGTGTTGATTGTATATGTATGTTCATATTATTTATATTTAATTGCAAGGCCAGAGCATCATCAATAAGGGTGAAGTGGATGGGAGAGCCCATGTTATCTACAGAATAGGAGGGCATAACTATAGTAGTCTAGGCCAAGTTTTCCTGTGGCCCATCTTTCTGCTACTCCCTATATCAGTAGCTTAAGTGACTCAAAACCCAGTAGATGCCAAAACCACACATCCCTCCTCTGGCCATCATGCCAACTCCTGAAATACAGATTCTTACCATATTCAAACACAAAGGGAATAAATGGAAAGAAACACTCATTCAAGCTCTTTCAAACCTCATATCTGATTTCCATTAGAGAGACCTGATGTCTGATTCCTTGACACGTTCTGGAAGCCAGTTGTTTACCACCTGTCTGCCAACTGCTATTCCAGGAGCAGTGTCCACCTGCACACTTCTGTGTACTCGGATGGGGAGTTACACAAGAGGCCACATTTAAGATGTTAGAAAACTGTTTCATGGGCAATCATTTGACAATATAAGAGTGAATATAAGGGCTTCCCTGGTGGCGCGGTGGTTGAGAGTCTGCCTGCCAATGCAGGGGACGAGGGTTCGAGCCCTGGTCTGGGAAGATCCCACATGCCGCGGAGCAACTGGGCCCGTGAGCCACAACTGCTGAGCCTGCGCGTCTGGAGCCCGTGCTCCGCAACAAGAGAGGCCGCGATAGTGAGAGGCCCGCGCACCGCGATGAAGAGTGGCCCCCGCTTGCCACAACTAGAGAAAGCCCTCGCACAGAAACGAAGACCCAACACAGCCATAAATAAATAAATTAATTTAAAAAAAAAAAAAGAGTGAATATAAGGTTTGCTGGCGCAGTCAAAATCCAGAGAAAGGGTTCTCAGTCTACTGATAAATATCAGCACCCTATGACATAAAATTCTTTAGAGTAAAAATGTTTTGAGAATCGAAGATACCAAACTCAAATTAATTGCAACATATTAGATAGCTGGATTCCATCACAATCAAGCCATAAGAATGGGATCTCTGTCACCTGCTGACCTGAAACAAGTGTATTTTTTCACCCTGCCCAAGTCCCCTGAAAGCCTGGCCTCCTTCTCCCCAACCCTTTCCCAGCAGCAAGACTTCACTTCCCTTCTTAGATCATTAGGATCATCGATAGTCGCTTCTCCCCTTTCACAGCAATCACTCTGGAAGACTACTGAACCTGGGCTCCATATTCAAGGCTGGAGCAACTTACTGCCTCATGCTCTTCCATTTCACGATGTAGATAATCAAAGGAAGAACACAGTTCAAGTTTATGCTCAACTAACATCACATCTTCTGAGATAACAGGAGAAAGATTATACTTTGATTTAAAAATTAAGATTTCTGGGCTTCCCTGGTGGCGCAGTGGTTAAGAATCCGCCTGCCAATGCAGGGGACACAGGTTCGAGCCCTGGTCCGGAAAGATCCCGTGTGCCTAGAGCCCGTGCTCCACAGCAAGAGAAGCCACCGCAATGAGCAGTCCGCGCACCGCAACGAAGAGTAGCCCCCGCTCACCACAACTAGAGAAAGCCCGCGCGCAGCAATGAAGGCCCAACACAGCCAAAACTAAATAAATTAAATAAATTAAAAAAGAAAAGCAATTAGGATTAAAAGTTTCCATCTAAAAAAATTAAAAATAAAAATAAAGGTTTCTGCCATGATCGTGACCAAAAATTACAGCCTCAAATCTATAGCTCTTCATTTGTAAACAGCCACAACTTCAAGGGCAGACTTGCTGTCATAGACAGAACAATGGCCCCCAAAGATATCCTCACTAATCCCAAGAACCTGTGAATGTTTCCTTACATATTAAAATGATATTTGTAGATGTGTTGGGGGGGGGGGGGAGAGGGAACCGATGTAATCACAAAGGTCCTTAAAAGTGGAAGTATAATAATTTTCTTAAAAACCGGAGGTTGGTGAAGACATAGAGGTATTGGAACCCTTGTATATACATTATTGTTAAGAATGTAAAATGGTGCAGCCATTGCAGAAAACAGTGTGGTGGTCCTTCAAAAAGTTAAGCATAGAATTAACAGCTAACCCTACACAATTTCCCTCCTAAGTATATAACATATCCAAAAGAATCAAAAACAGAGATTCACACAGATACTTGTACACCGATATTTACAGCAGCATCGTTCACAATAGCCAAAAGGTGGAAACAAGCCAAGTGTCCATCAACGGATGAATGAATAAACAAAATGTGGTATATATTATATATACAACAGAATATTATTCAGCCACAAAAAGGAATGCCACTCTGATACATACTATAACACAGACGAACCTTGAAAGCACACTTTAATGAAAGAAGCCAGACACAAAAGGTCAAATACTGTATGATTCTATTTATATGAAAGATGTAGAATGGGCAAAAACAGAGACAAAAAGTATATTAGGACTTATCAGTAGCTGGGGGGAGTGCAGAATGGGGATGATTGTTTAATGAGTACAGAGTTTCTGTTTGGAGTGATGAAGAATTTTGGAAACAGGTAGTGGTGATAGTTGCATGACACTGTTAATTACTTAATGTCACTGAACTGTACACTTAAAAAATGGTTAAAATGGTAAACTTCATGTTATGGATATCTTACCACAATAAAAAAAAATAGTTTAAAAAATAGTAGAAGGTGGCAGACCAGAGCCAGAGGGGAGAAGTCAGAGTAATACAATGTGAAGGACTTGACCAGCCAATGCTGGCTTTGAAGATGAAGGGGCCCCAGGCCAAGAAGTATGGTCAGCCCCTAGAAGCTAAAAAGGGCAAAGAAATGGACTCTCCCTTAGAGCTTCTAGAAATGGAGCCCTGCTGAAGGGCCTGATTTTCACCCAGTAAGACCCCTGTCAGACTTCTAACCTACAAAAGTATCAGATAATTAAATTAAGTTGTTTAAAGCCACTATGTTCACAGTAATTGGTTACAGAAGCAATGGAAAACTAATACTCTGGCTGACAATATTTTGGCTCCCCCAGTGCACAGCTTCCCTCTTTCTGCAACACCAAACTCCAAAATTTTCATGTCCGCATCTCACTGCCAATGATCAGATGCATGGTTCCATTTCATATGTTGTAGATTTAAACAGATAAAAGCTAGTACTTAATTCAATTACAGTAGGAAATGGAAAACCTTGGGGGACTAGACAATGTCCTAAGATTAAATTACTGAAAAACCTAAAAATAAAACTACCAGCGCATGAAGACGACATGGTAGGAAATAAAACTCGACACTATCCACACAACCAGAACAACACTGGCACAATTTAGGTTTCACCGCAACAAATGTTCATCAGACCCTATTTCAAAAGATTCATAGCATCTCTGAAGACAAGCCCCGTCAACACAAGCAGGAAAATTAAGTCTTGAATGGCAGGGCTTCTGACATGTGACGAGTCTTTGCTGTTCTGCTCCTGATTTTCCCCTCATTAACCTGCTAGGTAGCTTTTTGGTCCTTACCTCATAATTGTGGAAAAGACCACCAAGTAAACTTTTGTGTCAACGTGAACAACCTCCCGGTATTAAAAGCACTACTTTAAGTACAGTTTATTATAAATCAGTTAATTCAAAAAAGCTGTTAAGGGCTTCCCTGGTGGCGCAGTGGTTGAGAATCTGCCTGCCAATGCAGGGGACACAAGTTCGAGCCCTGGTCTGGGAAGATCCCACATGCCGCGGAGCAGCTAGGCCCGTGAGCCACAACTACTGAGCCTGCGCAACTGGAGCCTGTGCTCTGCAACAAGAGAGGCCGCGACAGTGAGAGGCCCGCGCACCGCGATGAAGAGTGGCCCCCGCTCGCCACAACTAGAGAAAGCCCTCGCACAGAAACGAAGACCCAACACAGCCAAAAATAAAAATAAATTAAAAAAAAAAAAAAAAGCTGTTAAAAAATAAATTTAAAAACAAACCTTGATAAACAAATTTGAAGACTTTAATAAGTAAACTCATGTGTGGGCAAAACACCCTCTACTGTTTCGCATTACTATTTAAATGCCTTTGTTTACTATTAAAATACCGTCCTGATTTTTAAGTAAAAAAAAAAAAAAAAAAAAAAAAGCACTACTTTAATGCTGCTGGTGTTTTTGTGGTCGGTACCAACCATCAGCAAGTTAATTCACACACATGATGTCTAATGGGAGACTTTTCTATTTAAATTTTTTAAAAGCGCTTAACTGTCATAAAAACTGAAGAACTCCCCAAATAACTGACATTAAGAATAAAAACATTCAACAACTTCAAAATATTTTTGAGGGTACCACTGGTCACATTCTACTTTACTGATTTATCCTTCTGTCGCTATAACACTGCAAAGTCCTTGGACAGAAGTCCTCTGTATAGCCCCAGCCCCCAGCAGAGAGCCTAACACTCAGGTGGTGTATAATAATTGTGTGCCGAATTCTGCTCAGCCACACAAAGCCATACTTTAATAAACTAAAGACATCACTCCTCCAAAATCTTTTAACTAATAAAAGATTAGGGCCACAAGAGAAGTGTCAGACTCAGCCATCATCTATTTGCAGGTGGTTATTAAACATTATACAATACTACCAACAATGCCTATTTAAATCCTATAAAGCAAAATATATATATATATATATTTAAATATATATATTTAAAAGGTCCAAAATGTATCGCCTCCTCTCATCCTCCAGCTGGTACCTGATCTGCCCATTCTACAGCCCCTACTCCATCCTACTCCTCCACCAAAATCTACCTCTCCACCTAGGTCCTGGGTCTTCCATATACCATGCTTAGAGTTGTCTTTTCTATGTATTATCTCCAGTACTACAGTCCACCCTTAAATAACACAGTTATTCGGGGGGGGGGGGAGGGAACCCTCCCCACAGTCAAAAATCCATGTATAACTTATAATTGGCCCTTCACATTTGTGGTTTTGCATCCATGGGTTCAACCAACTGTAGATTATGTAATTCTGTGGTATCTACTATGAAAAAAACCCACGTATAAGTAGACCCACACAGTTCAAACCCGTTTTGTTCAAGGGTCAACTGTACTTGTTTTGGGGATCAAACATGACTGTGTATGTTGTCCTACCGTTTCACACGTGTAGGCTTTTTCTCCAATGAGAAGGAAAGTTTCCCAGCATACTGTGATATCTTCTACAGTACTTAGGACATGGGCAGACACATAAAACATTTAATAAACATCCATGAGTTAAGTAAACACTCCCAAAGTACCAGCCAAACCAAAACCTTCTGATGTTTGGTATATGGTACTTTAGATTTTACACATGTACTGCAAAACAACTATGACAGTAAATAATAGAGTATTTATTAAACAGCTGAGCTAAATCATATATTACAAACATGAACTCTCAGATACCTGGGGAAGAGGTATCTCTTGTTTGGGGTGTAGGTTTTCAATCTTTGTTGCTTCTAACTAGGAGAGTGTGAAATAAGATCCACGTCATTTGATTTATTCCTGGTTTTATATTCTCACAATACAGCGATATGTTCTAGGCATAAAGTGCTACCTAAGTGTATGATCTGGTCTCAGTCTAAAATGAGGAAGAATGGTCACATTTGCACTGCGTGCACCAAGAAAAGCAACAAGAACAAAACACCTTCCAGGGAATGCAAACACCTACATTTATAGACAACGGATTTCTGGGAAGCAGCCCCCAGGGTGTGCACTACTCAATTCTAAGTGCTAGACTTGGGTGTGTGCAAGAAAAAAGAACGAGAAAGCTCACAAGCAAGAGGGATGAAGAAGCGGAGGGGCAGGGGTGGGGAGGACCCGACTGTATGGATCCCCTGTGCTTCTCAGCTGGGTAAACCACAACAGTAGGCCTGGGGGACGTGACCCTGGCTGCTGAACTCAGCACACCCCCTCAATATGTTCTGGATGTAAACACTTTTCTGTTTCCTACAAAGCAGTGTTATGCTTCTCCAAGAGAGCTAGAACTATTTGGAAAAATGCCAAAATATGACAGTGGCCATTTAATCTTTGCATTCTTACATTCTGTAACAACTCTACTCTCCTGACTTGAGATAAACCGTACCCAAGTCACCGCGAACCAATTTATCCTACTGCAAATTAAACCTCAAGTTCAAGTCCTAAGGATCCCAGGGGTAAAGCAATACAATGTATTCAGTAATCTCCACCCAAAGAGTTTGCCAACTTGGAGCGCGACTCTGATTTGGATTTGTCTTCTTCCAGAGAGAAATTCAACTCCACATGAACTCCAGTGTAAATGAACCACTGTTGGATATTAAGCTTTAAGGAGAGTGACAGGATCAAGAGAACTTCCAATTTGTGACTTGAAAAACGACCTAGTACTTACTTTACTTTCTAAATGAATCTTTATAACCTGGTCCTGAGATGCAGCCCCCCACACACGCTCCTACCTCAGGGGTCTGTAGGCCTGTGCCACTGCAATGCTGCATCCTAGCCAGCGGGCCCACTGACAAATAGGTCCATTCATTCTCCCTTTTTCTCTTCTATACATATATTTATAAATGGTAAGCACAATATATTCTCTGTTATTCCACATGGTTGGCCAATAAAGACACTGTTTAATAGAGAGGTGCCACACATACCATGCATGATTTTAAAATGAATAGGATTTATCAAAATATATGAACACAAAAGCCATATTATCATAACTTAATCTTTCTTTAATGACTCTGAAAAAACTCCAAGATTTTACAGTGTTTTCTGGTCATCCCTATAGATAACAATAATAAGCTTTGTGGTTGGAATTACTGAGGTCTGGGTTCAAATTCCAGTTCCCAGCAGTTCATTTTGGCAAGTAACTAAATTTCTCTGAGTATCAGCATCTTCTTCTGAACATGAGGACAGAAGACCCTCCCTGTTAGGGTCACCGTGAAACACGTATACCTCTCATAGCAGGAGACACAAGGACAGCAGTGTGGTGTCTATGAAAGAGACTGTGGCTGGGGACAAAGACTCCGGCCTTCACAGCTTAAAAAAAAAAAAAAGAACTTGCGTTTATATCCTAGAAGCGAACCTACTTGCTGTATGTTCACTAGCAAGTCACTTAACTTTTTTTAACTTTAATTTCCTCACTTGTAAAATGAGGATGCTATCTGCTCCAGGGGTATTTCCAGAGGCTGACAGAAGAGGCTTTATACAGTAGGGTTGCTATGAAAACTAAACATGCAATGAGTGAACACGTGTAAAATGTGGCATTAACTTCAGTGCCTGACATAAGGGTTCAATAAACTTGTAGCTATGTGTACCAGAATCCAATACAACTAAATTCAAGGAGGGGGGTGGGGACGATGGGTGCATCCCAAAGACATAATGTCTTTGAGAGCTTCTCAACACACTTGTAAGAATTTCTGGCACTATAAATACAATGCATTTTAGCTAATAGTTCAAAGGATGAACTTAAGAGAAACGTCTATATATGTGGTTCCTAAACTGGGTGCCAGAGCATCCCAACACACTATGACAATCCCACAGGGAAACTGCAGAATTATTTTAAATTTTTGAAGGAAGCAACAAAACTCAAACTCTACTGACACCACTACTACCCTGAAGTAGCTCAGTTTTTATTTTAATTGCACTATATTCCTTTCCATAATGGCGTACCTTTGCCAAGTTGATTTTCTTTTAGCAGTTGCTGTGATAGAAAGCAAGTCTTGGGAAAAAAACAGAAATTCAACAGGAAAAGAGAGTGACAGTATCGAATCGGAATTCAAGGTTAGAGAAGTCATGCAGTGCCCCACAGATACATACATCATATTTATATGTAACTGTGTGTCTTTTTTTTAAGGAATACAGTGAAAGTATTTTTCTTTCAATTTACATGTAATTATTTTTTCAAACAGCCACTAAGTCATTAGGACATAAACACTTATTAAGTTGCTTGGATATACACACTTATCAGAGTACCACAGGTATACCTTTTGGCCTCAGGCACCATGAAAAATTGCTGAGACACCAAAGGCACTGTGAACCGATAAAGCGTGGAAACCTCTGGTCTAGAGTACATCCACGCTTTCCCTCTATCACACCTGATTACAGCTTTCTGGAGGTATTCTAAAATAAGAGGAACCTCTATAAGGAATTTTAAACTTTCATCTTGAGCCATATATGTGAAGTTGACTTGAGAAAAATATACATAAAATTTTTTCAACTAGATATATAAAATTTTATCATAAAGAGATTTCTCTGGGGGTTCCATGTAAACAAAGTATCACATGATATGTAGCACCCTAATCACCCTCATAAATAAACTTCACTTTAGATCATTTTTTTTTCACACGTAGTTTCTAAAGAAATCTTTCAGGCTAAACACTGTGCTTCAAAAACCACAGAACTTAGTTTTGTGATAGAGTATTATTCAGAAAGCCCTGTGGTCCTGGCATAATTATTAACAGTGCCTTTCACTCTTAAAAGTACTCCAATACGGAAGATTAATTTATGGCCACCCTATCTTAAAGAACAATTACATGCTGAAGAAATTAAGATATGATTGTTTATTTGGAACTAAGCAAGAGTGAAAATTGTAAGACTGGATTTTAGTTTTAAAAAAACCCAATAGCAGACACTCAAAAGACCAGGCTGGGACCAGATGACTCCTAGTATCCTTCTAATCCTGCAGTCCTGTGACTCTGAAGTCACTGGGGGTAGACAGTGAGTGAATCAGTACTTCCAGTGGCCAGACCTACTGATGAGTTCGTCAGGCTCTGCACTTTGCACATTCTACACAGGTTTTAATAAGCTGTTAATAATAATTAATGATTCGTAATAATAATAATATATAATAATAAGTCAAGTAATAACTTGGCTTTACTTAAAGGAAATACCCCAAGAAAAGCAATTTATTCTAAATTCTCATTTGTTCAAAGGTTTTTCATATTTCACTTTATTTATCCAATTCACTGCAATTGGATCTTTTCACTAATTCCACCAATCTTTTTTCTTCTAACTCTCCAACTTGCCCTTAAGCAAATCCTAATTGTTTTTTCATACAAAAACACACTTCTTATACACCAACACTTTACTTCCTTCCCAAGAAATTCACTGACTGGGAAGTTTTCGTGTTGTCTCCTGTTCTCTAAAAATGAAAGACAAAACGATTTTTTTTCTCCTCACAAAACCTCTTATGCCTCAGGGTGAAAAAAAAAAATCTTTTGACTTAGTAAAATACAGACTCCTAAAGAATAAGCATACTCATGTCTGACTGTCCATAACACCCAGGCCAAAAATACTACAAATAATTTCAGCTAAATAGAGGGAAATATCATGAGATATCTTCACTCCATTTCTGCTGAACTGTGCTTCAAATGTGACGGTATTTCAAGACAAAGTTAATTCACTGGTTTCATTCTTGCTTTCCCCTACAACTTAGTACTTTCCACATTTAAGGCCTAAGATGAAGGTAAATAACAGGGGCATTTCCCTGAATGTCCTCAGTGGTATGAACATGCAGATATGCACATTCCTAGGCCCCAGCGAAGTACCGACTCGGGAGCCCTGGGATCCAAGCCCAGGAATCCACACCTCCTGCAAATCTCTGGGGGAATCCTCATATACATAATGTTTGAAGACATGATTTAAAAAAAAAAAAGTACCTCCGTGCATAACAGAGAGGCTTAGATTCAGTACATAGCCCATTTACTCTTCTCTTTTACAGTTTTGAGCATGAATGCATTTATATATTTTTTTAACATCTTCACTGGAGTATAACTGCTTTACAATGGTGTGTTAGTTTCTGCTGTAAAACAAAGTGAATCAGCTATACATAAACATATATCCCCATATCTCCTCCTTCTTGCGTCTCCCTCCCACCCTCCCTATCCCACCCCTCTAGGTGGTCACAAAGCACCGAGCTGATCTCCCTGTGCTATGCGGCTGCTTCCCACTAGCTAGCTATTTCACATTTGGTAGTGTATGTATGTCCATGACACTCTCTCACTTCGTCCCACTTACCCTACCCCTCCCCTGCATTTGTATTTTTAAAAAGCATAAAATAAGAAACAGCTATGAGGGAGACAGACAGGTTGTTAAGAAGTCTCCCTGCATGAGGATAGGAGGAACCAGGGGAAAGGAAGTATAAATCAGAAATGGACCAACGGCTCCTCACTGTGAAAAATGTACAAACAGATCACCTACCAGAAGCAAGGGTAGAAACTCATTTGCAAGGGAGCATCTTGGCTCTTATTTTAAGGATTCTTCCTATCATACTTTCATACTTTCATACTTAGTATGAAAGTAGTATCATACTATAGTATAGTATGATAGTATCGTATCATACTTTCCCCAAATTTGCAGATCCTTAGTAAAGAACCCCATCAGCTCATTCCTATCTGCAGTTTCCTCCTTATGAGAATCTATGGTCCAGGTAAATAACATTCTTGATAACACACTAAAGTATTTTGCTCCACTAGTTGTCTTCTCAGCACAGACACCTAACAAACCCCGAAATCTAGACAAACTTGGTTACCAAATCCGCCCATCCAGGTATGTAAGCAGCATTGCTACAGGGTACCACCAACAGGTTAACCTGTCTACTACAGAGTGACAACCACCACTCTTCAATGGCACTCAACACTGCCCATCCAACCGTCCTCATTTCTCTGACCAACTCACTCTGCATACACACTGCATCAACCCTTTCCAGTCTCTTCAAATCTCTGTCCCCTCTCCTCATTCCCTCGTCAATCTAGCCTCCCGTGCCATGCCTCACAAAGGAAATGAATGAATGAATGCCTTTCCACCAGAACTCTCTCTACTTCCTGCTATGAAATGTACAAACCTACCACACAGCTGTACCCTCCTCTTCCCTCTCCTCACTGTAAATAAACGAAGTATTTCTTCCTGTCTTTGGAGACCATCCTATCCTGTATTCTTTACTCATAGGGCCATTGTGAAAAATAAAGGTTAGATCCATGCACAATGAGTGGCACATTAAAAATTATTCAGTAAATTGTCATCGTTTTCACTAGTAAGATTTCCAACAGAGCTCTGTACAAGTGGGAGCTCCAAGGATGAAACAATCCCATATTCAAATAGCGAGAGAGAATCAGGTAAACATGTACTTCAAACAAAATTCTCACTGCTACCACCTTCCTCCAAACCTGGGAAATAACCCAAATATTCATCGCCACGGGAAAAACTTACCTCACAGCTCAGTATGAGAAAGAAAAGGTAAAAAGTTAAGGCACCAATATTTTGTTGCCTTTGCTGATTTTAGAATTACTTTTAATTGGTGGGATACAATAGTGAAAAACTAATCCTATACCTTCCTCTCCATACTTGTTATGATACACTCACTTACCAGTTTCTCTTTCGGGAAACTGTAACTTACGAAATTTAAATGACCTAGAGCATTTGGATCACATTCAAAGTATACCCCATACCTTGCTGCCAATATCTGAATCACAGGGTGCACAGGACGTCAATAGAGAAACAGTACAGCACACACATTCATAAGACCCACACGGTAATCTTCCTTCTAGATGGAGTCTTGATAATTAATCTCTCAAAAACAAAGAAAGAAAAAGGGAAAAAAAGCTAGACAAATGTATACAGAGTGAAACAGAATATTCAACTTGTTAAAGCCAGAAACACAAATCAGGCTATTTGCTCATTGCTGTGTAAATATTCCTAAAGCCCTCTCACTCAAAACCCTGGACAGCCTAGGGATTTCACTTCTCAGGCATCAGAGTAAGCTGACTGGTTCAGGCTGGAGCCTCTGTACTGGCTGCTCATTCAAGGTAATTTGAAAAAATGAACAGAGTCTTGGTTACCGTGTCCATCAACCCACCTGGTGCCCTCAACATCAGCTCATAAAGACTTATGTTTTTAAGTTACAAACCATGTCTTTTAGAAAAACCAGAGAAAACATTTTCCAAGCTACCTTTTAGGAAGGCCATCCTTCAAGTTTCACTGAATGTAGGGAAAAGCTACCTTCTTCCCTGACCCCCACCCAGTCATTGTATGAAAGCAATTACATTCTTACATCAACAATATAGTAAGGATAAAAATCTCAGAATAAAAAAAATAAGTCCTGAGTTAAATAAATTTAGCTTTAAGAAATCATATTACACCATGAACTTCTATTTAGGAACTACCTACCTACATGGTTTGATTGCAGGGGCACTGCAGACCTAAAGAGGTGTTTTTATCGCCCACAAAACTCTTAAAACTGAAATGTTATGAGATGTGGAAGATTTCATGTAAGAATCCAAATTTCTGCCTTCTCGTAAAAATCTGGAAGGCCCTGCGACTCTGGCCTGCCAGCGTAGGCTAATGCTGAGTGGTGCCGGTCCCATGGTCGGGCATTTACTCTCTGGCTTACCAAGGACCCACCACTCCCTTCTGTCTTAAATCCAGGCAGTTTTACCAATTTAAGGAACCTACCCTATCCCTGTAGAGTTTCGATCCCTGTTTTAAGGCATTGTTAGGGGCCTGAGGTATGGCAGAGGGTACGGGATCTATTTGAAACATTCAGCGGCTGTTGATTCTTCAGCAGAACAAACCTCAGGTGGTTTCTGAGGAAAGGTTTTGAGGGAGTAGATGGGAAGGTTTTATTAACAAGGTACTCAGGACCTAAGTGGAAACAAGGAGGGGAAGTACAATAAAGTTTATCCCCCAAGTCAATTTTGCCCAGGAAAACAACAATCTGTTTTCCTTTTTGATAACAGACATGTTGTAGAAAGAACATCAGACTGATTTCTTTAAGTTTATTTGAGAGGACAATTTAGTTCTCACTCTCTGGCTCTCTTGGTGGGCCAGAAATAATCCAACGATCGTTATCACAGTTTGTCAATTTTCCTCTGGGTGTTGCCTATAACAACATGTTATCTTCAGAGATTCCCCACCCAAGTGGTTCTGCTCTGAGGTCAGCACTGTCTGATTTACTGTTCTGCTTTTATTAACATCGTGTGAGCTCTAATAACATTAGACACTGCTTCAGAGGTCACAATTCTATCCCAACTGTGCAAAAGAGAAAGCAGCAGTAAAACTCAGATGAATTCTGTAATCAATCCAGAGTTGGGTTTGGGGTAACACAGTACAACTTAACTCTCCAGAAACCAGTATCAAGAGAACCAAAAGCGCCAGATTACCAAAATAACAAAACAAGAACTTATAACTCAATATGCTGCTAGCTAATATATGCTCACACCAATATATTCTTCTAAATCACACATTTTCCAGGCTTGTGCCACAGAAGAGAATCTTATTAGAATCACAATCCTGGAAGGCTGATGGCCAAATCTGCCCATCATCCACTGGTAGAAACTCATTCGCACCCAGGCTTCCTCAAATAGATTAGAACCTACTCAGGATTAAAAGACACACACCTTGAAAGAGCCTGTATTAGGGCCAGAGTGATCTATAACCAAGTCAGGAAATCCTTTCACAAATTAGGTATTCTCAATTCTCTCCATTCTAGTGATTTCTTTGATGTAGATTTTAGGTGGCCTTGGTTATTAACTAAGTCATGGTCATGAAAAATTCTAGAGCTGTATTATATAAGGTCCTGGACATCAGGAACCCCAACACTGCAAACACTCGGCTATCCTCCAAAACAGCAAGTCAAAGCCCTGTAGACCAGGAGGCCAGGCTTCAAAGCAGTCATCTTCAGGATTCCTGACCACTATTTAGAAAATCCTATCAGTGCAAATTCTGACCATTCATTTGTTCATTTCATTTTTCTGAACTTCAACAGCTTTTCAGCTGTTGAATTCCAGTGAGCTTGAAGGAACACCCTGAATACTGATCCTCTACGATCTACACTATCATCACTAATACTCTCCACTGGGCAGACATTCACTCCCTAATCAGGCTTAATGGGAAACATAGCTTACCAAGCTCCCGGAGAAGAAAAGTTGTTTATTAACTCTCACTTTTTCTATTTAAAGAATGCCATTGGTTCCTCCCATCCTGCTTAGGTTATAAATAGCCAAAGGTCCCCCCTCCCTCATGCTTATTGCCTTACAGAAAGCCGTATATTCACCATTAGGCCCTCTATGTTTACAAAGATGCCAAATATCTGCATTAATTAAGTTGATTAAGGAACCATTCCTTCTGTTTCTAAAGTAATGACCATTTGCCATGTTTTTAATCACACACATAAACGGTAGAGTCTTTGAACTTTCAGGTAAGTTTACCTGTTTGTTTTCAGTATTTTTTTCTTTCATCATCTCCAAAACTCAGTATTCTCAAGATTTTAAAGAAAAAGAGGGGGAAAAACACTCCTGTTATAAGAATAGCCATATATTTTACAAAAATTATGCAGAACGAAAAGAAAAATAAGTCACAAAAACCATGCCAGCATCAAAATTGAAAACAAAGAATGAAATGCAGATCTGGAAGACTAATGTAATAATGCTGTATGTTGTGTCAACACAGAAACAATACAACTAAAAAAAAAAAGGAGGAAGGGAGAGTAAAAGAGGAAAACAGATTAAGTTCCTTGATCATTGTACAGGAGATAGGTAAGAGTTAAAGAATACCATTAAAAGCTGACAAACCAGATAATATAATGTTAAATAAGAAACCAGTGGCTGAGGGCTTTTTTTTTTTCTTTTTATAAAACAAAGGCATCCACTAGAACAGAAATTCAGACCTTCCTAAGTACCAAAAATAATCTTTTAATAAATTAAAGAACAAAGACAATACGTGTCATAGAGAAGCATAGCAAATATAACAATTCTTTTTTCATAACATCTCATTATATTATGTAAAGTGCACAAGAGTACCTACTGTATGCTACCTGGTAAGGCAGAATTCTAAGAGAGCCCCCAAGTCGCCTGCTCTCTGGTGCACATGTCCTGTTATCATTTCCTCCTCTAGAGTGTGAGCAGGAATTAAGAATATGATAGAAGGTCACCTGCGATTAAGTTACATTATATGGCAAAGGTGGAGAGAGGTTATCCTAGGTGGGTCTGATCTAATCAGCCAAGCCCTTAGACTCTACAGTGAGAGAAAAAAAAGTCGACAGAAAAATTCAAAGCAGCAGGGACACTCTCCTGTTGGCCTTGAAGAGGCCAACAGTATGTGTAGAGAAGGCCATGTGCCAGGGGGTGGTGGGCAGCTTCTAGGAGATGAAGGCTTCGTCCCACAGTCACAAGGAAGTGAATTCTGTCAACAACCAGTGAGCCTGGAGGAGGACCCCAGGCCTCAGCTGAGATCACGGCCCTGGCCCACACCCTGATTCCAGCCTGGTGAGACCCTGAGCAGAGGACCCAGCTAAGATATGTTCAACCCCCTGACCCAGGGAAACTGTGAGATAATAAATTTGTGTGGTTTTCAGCCACTAAGTCTATGGTAATTTTTGTGCAGCAATAGAAAACCAGGAAATATATCACCTTTCATGTAAGAAATAAGGAAATACCTATGTGTCTACTAATTTGTGCAAATATATATATATATATATATATATATATATATATATATATATATATATATATATATATATATACACAGGAAGGATAAGCTAGGAAGTAATGAGATTATTTACCTATAGAGAAAGGGTGGGAAAGAGGGGGGAAAGAATGGGGCAATGGGAAAGAGGTAGAAGGGATGAGGAGAAAATGACACTTTCTGAATACACTTTTTATATAATTACAACTCTTAGAACTAAGGCAATATTTCACATAGCCTAACAATAAATAATTAAAACCAACTAGGATTTGGCAGGAATCAAAACAGTAATAAGTGAGCCTAACTGTATTACAAATGAATAACAAAAGCCCACCGAAGTGGGTAGAGAAGAACTAACCCAAATAACTTTGGAAAACACTAGTCTGACTAAATATTCTAATGCTGAAAAAAAAATTTGTCCACAAATATTGTATCCTAGTGAGTAAATTCTTTTCTCCCAGGAGTATATGTTAGCATTCTGAAACTACTTTATGTGTAGTTTAGGATTGCACAAATAAGTAAATATACTGTGGCTAATGAAAGCCAGGTTTCTCACTTTCAGAGAAAGGAGCTACAAATAAGGGGGAAAGCTAGAATGAACCCTGTGGTTTATGATACACAGATACACATGTATATGTATACATATATATTTCCTAACTCCATCTGCTGAGAGGGCCTAGAAGTAATGATGTTTCAGTAGAAATGGACATACCTAGCACCCAGATTTTGGTTTCTATATATTATACCTTTCTCCAATAAAAGGAACTAGAGGGGCTTCCCTGGTGGCGCAGTGGTTGAGAATCTGCCTGCCAATGCAGGGCACACGGGTTCGAGCCCTGGTCTGGGAAGATCCCACATGCCGCGGAGCAACTAGGCCCGTGAGCCACAACTACTGAGCCTGCGCGTCTGGAGCCTGTGCTCCGCAGCAAGAGAGGCCGCGATAGTGAGAGGCCCGCGCACCGCGATGAAGAGTGGCCCCCGCTTGCCACAACTAGAGAAAGCCCTCGCACAGAAACGAAGACCCAACACAGCCATAAATAAATAAATAAATAAATAAATAAATAAATAAAAAGAAACTAGAGCTTCTTGGAGAAATGGCTGATCCCAGAGCTGGAGAAGGAAAAATTCAGGATGAGTCTGGAACATCTTAAAGTGTCAGAAAGTTAAAAATGGCTCCTAAAAAATGATGGGATTATGTCAAAAGGACACAGGAGCTAAACTGAAGGCGCTCCTGATGGCCAAATCTGGAACAATCTGAGCAACAAAAAAAAAATGACAGTAACAGATTATAACTCATAGAAAAATATCCCCAAGTCTGTACTGATATAAATAATTGAATACATAATGAGGGGAGAAGGAATAGCTCTTCCTCACAGTAGAACTCCAAGTAATAAAGGAAGGAAGGCTGATGGAAGTTTAAAAATCACTACTTGGCAAGCACCACAGCAAAAATTGTTTCAGACAAGGAATCAATGGATGCTAAAATTAATGAGCAAAAGTAACATAGCTTCAGAACAGCTACCCATGTCAATCTTTATTTTTTTTATTTATTTATTTTTAATTTATTTATTTTTGACTGCATTCAGTCTTCATTGCTGCACATGGGCTTTCTCTAAGTTGCGGGGAGCAGGGGCTACTCTTTGTTGCGGTGCGCAGGCTTCTCGTTGTGGTGGCTTCTCTTGCTGTGGAGCACCAGCTCTAGGTGTGCGGGCTCAGTAGTTGTGGCACTCAGGCTCAGTAGTTGTGGCTCTTGGGCTCTAGAGCACAGGCTCAGTAGTTGTGGCGCACGAGCTTAGTTGCTCCGCGGCATGTGGGATCTTCCCGGACCAGGGCCCGAACCCCTGTCCCCTGCATAGGCAGGCAGATTCTTAACCACTGCGCCATCAGGGAAGTCTTCAATCTTTAGTTTAAAACACTAAACAAAGCATCCTGGTCAACTGGCATTTAGTATATGCTGCCTACAGGTGTGTTTGTGTATGCACATGTGTGTATTGGGGTGCATGTGTCTGTCCTGTCACTTCACCTAGGAGGTAAAGATTTTTAGGGCATGAACATCTATCTCATCAATCTTCAAAGTCCCTCTGTCTGGTAATGTGATCTTCACAGAGCAGGAACATGATAGAACTACAGGTGATATGTTCCCATTACATCAAAGGAATTGCCTGGAATAACAGTGGTACTCAATGATTCTTTAACCCTGAATGGCTCTCCTGCTGTCTCTTAGTATTGCTTTTAATAAAAGCTTTTTCTAAAAGAACTCTGAACTCCCCTTTACATTAGGAGACTTTGTATAGAATGATAAAAGTAGTGGGCAGACAGCACAGCCAAATAAGGTGTTCCAGTGGAGAATTCCCAACTGTTCTGTGTATTTCCTCAGAACAAATTTTTTCCTTCTGTTAATCAAATTGAGCTAAAACAGAAGAGCTGACTTTGTAGGAGTGACTCATGTGTTCCACACACACTGTCTACAACACAGTAGGTATACAATAAGTATTTGTCAAATATCAATAAATAAAATCTATATGGCCCTGATCATGTGTTTTCAGAGCCAAGAAGCCCAAAGCATACCACGTCACTGTTCTAACAGGCTGATAACCTAGGACTTTCTTTGACAAGAGCCAAGGGACTTGAGAAAGCGCACTTCATAAAACTTTTCATTCTGAATCAAATTTCACTCTGAAATCATTGTGCAATTGTTTGGACAAAAACTCGTTCACCACAATGAGGTTAACATCTTTAAAACAACTGTTACTTAAACCCAAATGAGAATTCTCAGGTCAAATTAGTATCCTTTCTCTCTAGAAGGAGAGAAGCTAGCAGCAATTTAAGAAGTTTTTGTTTAATACCATGTGTTTCTGAAGCCAAATGTAAACACTACTGAAACATGAGAAATGCAATTACACATCAGGTCCGAAAACACTGCAGCGTTATTATCATGGTGGTAGTTTCCCTATAAATTTGGCTCCCATCTCACTGTGCAGTTTATAATCCTTATTTTACAATCAGGCTCCTTCTATATTTGATTGCTTTTTATCAGCTTTGTCTCTTGTTTCTAAAAAGACGCTTGTTATTTGGGGTCAGATCTTGACAGTGAACTAGGAAGTACAACAACACAGAGGTCAACGGCCCTTTATAATTTTGGTCCAACAAAACACTCTACAAAAGGAAAAGCTCACAGCTTCCTGAAGATGGCCCCCTTCCTCCTGCCTCACACTGGCTGGCCCTTGTTTATCTATCATTCGGCTTTCCAGAGGCCTCCGTCTGACTTACCCAGTGCTGCATCTGTTCCTGGGGTAGACGGTTAAAAGAATTCACCAGGAACTGCAGCTGGCTTTCTTTTCTTATAAATCAACAGTGTGTATTCTCTTTTGTTTTTAACCAAGCCTGTGTCCTCACCAAGCGAGCAACCTGTGTAAGCCAAATGATTTGGTAATACCTGAAATGGGTATTTATGATTTTCTAAGAAAAACTGCAAGATTCTAACTGCCAGCTATCTTACACGCCCAAATTAGAAGTGACTGAGACCATTCATTTTATCAGCACCTTAGTTTCTTTTCTTTCCCCAGTACACATTCTTCTAGAAAGGACAGCTGAGTTTTAAAAGACTCTGCTATCTTTCCTTATAAAGAACATTTTCAGAATTCTCAGGCATTATGTAAAGGGGGAAAAAGATATTAAATTGGAAGCCTATCAAATGCTCAATTTAAAATGAGGACAAGTTCGGTGAGAAAATAGTTCCAACTCTCAACTTCCTCTTTCTCCAGAACACTTTCCATAATTGCACAACAATCTCAGCCTTCTTGAAATTCCTGTAGCTCTTACAGGCTGCACCATACCATCTATAACCTATTCTTACAAAGCCTATTTTAATCATTAATTGCTTCTAATCATCTAATCACTACTTCATAATCTACTTCTTGTTAATCTAACAAGATTATACATTCTTTAAAGCTAGGAAATAGACATCTACTCTGCTACCCGTGATTATGGCTGCTATCAAATTGGGCAGTAGTAGGTACAGAATTCTTGTTGACTCTGTTTTCATGAAAACTGTTAGACAGGAAATTAAATAATCTTCCACAACAATGTGATAGGGAAGAAAAAAAATAGAACAGTCACTAACATCTCGGCTATTTTCTTTTTACCACCAACCCACGAAAACTGCTTCTTGGTTAAAACAAATTTTAATTAGGAAGTTCAGTAAAGGAACAATATCTGATTTGTTTAGGTCCTGAGAAAAATTTAGTGTCAGTAGGAACAAGGGGATGATTAACACCCCAAAAATGCTAAGACACCAGATCTTTTAAAATACTAATTTCTTGTCTGATTCAAAGCTAATTAAGACAACACAATTATGGAAAAGGGTGAAAGATAAGGGGAAGAGGATTTTCCTGATTCCACTCTGTACTTGAGCATCCCACTTACAAAGCATTAGATTAAAATGGATGAAAAAATTGGTCATTTCAAAGCACTTAAACTAAAATTGTTCTCCAGCTGATAAAAGCCAAAACTGTAAAGACAACAGAGCATATCTATTACTGAGATGACAAAGCCAAAAATATTGAACTAATTTCCTTGCTAAAAAGCATTACTGAAATATTTCTGATACTCTGCTATTTTAGCAAGTGATCTTAAAAAAGTCTTCCCCGAAATGAAGTTCCTGTTTTTACAGGCTGACCATGAGCTTCGATTTAATCTATCCCAGTTGCTTTTGAAGGTAGAGATTATTCTAACAAGAAATTACATAAAGCAAGGAAAGTGCTCTGAGGGCAGAATGAAGAGATGTGTTACACAATGACCATGACTTAAATAGGCAGGAACATCCCTAAACCAGAATTTATTAAACTACTGATCCCCAAAACCCCTTCGATAGGAACAATGTTAAGTCCCTATTCCATTAAAAAAAAAAAAAAAAACACACAATGGCTTGCTTTTCATGATACATAAATTATTAAGTAGACATACGTACTTTAGATCAGTATCATTCTGTCTTATTACAGAGTTCATTTTTTAAATGACTCTTAATAGTCATTATGAAGATAAAATACTTCAAGGAAAGGCGGTAAACAAAGCAAAATTTGGGAGATGAGCAAGTGAGATTTACGAGACTGGAATTTCTTGTGGCCCATGTGGCTTAACTCTGGTGAATGATCAAGAGGACAAGAGCTTTCAATTCACACCCACTGTCCTTTCCCAAAACTGAATCAGGATAGAAAACAACAGCATCCTGGCAGGCCAGCAGCCACTCAGCTGATGCAAAATGTTTTTCCGGCCTAAGCAGTAATCCCAGTGCCCCTACTCACCCCACCCCGGCCCCCTGACCCCTGAATAACTGTGCAGCAAATTCTCTCTCCAGTTTATACTTGAGCAGAAAAGGGAGCTCATAAATCCAGGGAACTTCCTCCTTAAATCAGGACAGCTTCTTTGCCAGATGCTCGTTTTTACTGGCTTTTTTTCACAAAAAAAATGGGAGGGGTGGATGGAGGTGGGGAGGAGATGAGAACACAATCATTGTACAAGTGATTTCCAAGAGAGAGCAGGAGGCAAGCACAAATATCACCAAACCGCCCCGGGCTCCCCCGAGCAGTACAACAGAGCAACACAGTGAGCTCTAGAAACAGCAGCATTATTTGAAGCAAATGGCAAGCAGGATGGAAGGAATAAAAATAATGTAATGCATTTACGATGATTTTTTCCACTTTTGGACATAGCCAGATATTACTTGGCCAGCTACGTAACACATTTGCCTTCCCATCCCCACCCACCAGTAATTTTTTTTTTTAATCTGATGTTCTGTTCACACACTGGTCCATCAACAACTTGATTGGAGCCTGATGATTTTCCTTTTGCTTATTTATTTTCAAGCCTAGGAATTGTCTCCTGAAAATAGTTTTCTCCAATGTGGAAGGCAAGGCCGAATGTGATTCCCAAATGTAGGCCGTGGTTCGTCACCACGGCATGGAATCGACAGGTTTTCTAAGTTACACACACACACACACACACACACACACACACAATCTGGACCACAGAAGCTGAAGAGACGCATCTGTGGCCTGTGCATGTACCAGAGCCCTTACACTCTTAGCTCAAAAACAGGTCAGCTCAGAGGCCAAAGATTTCCAGGAAAGTTTATGTTCAAGTACATCATAAACTGTGGTAGTAAAGTCCTCACAGAATCTGCCTGAGCAGGGTGGTAGTAAGTTTTTAATTTTCAAAGAAAAAAAGGAACATAAACACCACAGACCCGCGTTTTATTTTCCCTCATCCTCCCAACCCCTAACCCCCTCCTTGCCCTGACCACTTGTTTAACTCATTCCCTACTGATGCTTTATGTTTAATTCCATCGCACCCATTCCTCCCCCGCTTCCTTTTTTGTAAGTTTCCTCATCACCTCTGTCACAGCAAAATTAACAATTTAAGACATTTTTAGTACAAGTTTTATATCTCTCCCACTAACAGGCAAAACTAGAGATACGGCATCTGGTTTTCTAAATTAGGGAGATCTAAAAGGGTCTATCACACATTCTCCTCGCTTATCCATAAGTAGCAACAAGATGCTAATTTAAAACCCATTCTATTCCTTGTGGTTTACACTAAAATACAGGAAATGTTTTTATATCCCGTAGTGGTAAAATTTTCAGTTCCTATGACTAAAACTCTCAGTATATTTTGACTGACAAAATTTTTTATTAAAATTATCAATCATGCAAACTTTTCTGACAATAGAATCTTTGCAGGTCATCTTCACAACATCATCTCTCTCCTAAGCTCAAGATGCAAACTACGCATTTTTTAGAAACTTGTTCAAGTTTAAAATGTTCACTGTAATCCATGAAATAACCTCAGTGCATAGGGGTAAGAAGTTTAGTTTCCACTTCCCACACCCACCTCCTCAAAGGAGATCGTGTGGCAGGCATCCTTCCCCAAAACCTCTGCTCTACCCTGACAAGCATTATGGTTGATACACAGGAAGCATAGAGGATCCACAGCTATCCTGTTTGCTCTGGGGTCAGTCAGCTGTTGTGTTCATCTTGGTCCTTCTTCCATGCTGTTCATTTTCCTTAAATGTCACATCCCTTTTGGTACAGGCAGCCGGGGGAGGGCTTCCTCCACAGTAGTGTAAGGCATTTCTACAGCTGGCCCCTCCCTACAAGGGGGAGGCTGTAAAACAAACTCTTCTAGAGTGGCACTTAGAAGGCATGAAGCAGAGGACAGACAAGCTGGGGCCCCAGAACTGCCAAATAAGGCAGGCCTAACTGCAGGTGCAGTATCTGCTTCCTTTGCGGATGCTGCCTTTCTTTCTCCCTTTCTATCTGTTTTGACAGCCAGGAATTATTTTGCTGCTGCTGTTCCTTTCCCTTCAATTCTTCCCCACTACAAGAAAAACACCTGCTATTCCTCCTCCCCACGCCCTAAGAGTTTCTTTTAGTTGGAGAGATCTTCTTATGGTTTTGGCCTGAGAGCAAGTATCAAACAACAACTCCTTACTGAGCGGGAGGGCAAGTGCCCCCCAGATTCTACCATTCACCATCCCACAGCAACCTCCACATTCTCCATCCCAGTCTCTGACCACTCCACTCCTTCCCCGTGCACCCTGAACTCACACACTGTTTGGGGTTTGACAAGAAACTGCTTCCTGTTTCTCCAATGGCCTCTTCTTCTCTTTATGGGAAGGAATATCATGAGTGTTCTTTGACCCCAGCTGCCAACTATTTTCCAGAAATTCCTCAGTATTTCTTGCCCTCTAAGGATTCCTTTCCTATTTCTTATGGATTTATTCCTTTTGTGTTGTTCAATGGGAAGAAGAGAGAGAACCCACGTAAGTGGATGCATTGTAAATCCATCCACCCTCTATAGAGTTCCACAATATGCACAGTCCCCCACCTCATTCTCCAACTGACACCAAAACCTTGTGCGAAGATCCTGCAGATTGTTTCAAGCCAATCTAATTTAACTCATAGGCATTAATCTGGCTACTAGGTTTAGAGATAAATTATATAGACTACAAGAAAGTACTGCGATTAAAAATATATATGCACACTGGACTTCCCTGGTGGTTCTGTGGGTAACACTCTGTGCTCCTAAAGCAGGGGGCCTGGGTTCGATCCCTGGTCAGGGAACTAGATCCCACATGCATGCCACAACTAAGAGTCCGCATGCCGCAACTAAGAGTCCACATGCCACAACTAAAAGTCCACATGCCGCAACTAAGACCAGGCACAGCCAAAATAAATGAATAAATTTTTTTTAAAAGGATTGTTAAAAATATATATATATGCTTATATGTGCATATGTGTGTATATGTATATGTGTATATATGTGTGTGCACGTGTATATAAATATAAATGCATTCTGGATCCAAAGTAGATATGCAATGAGCAAATTCTTTGAGTGCTATCGTAGTATCACTCATTTTTCTTGTATGACCAGCATCTGTCTTGGAAAAACAGCACTTTTGATTGAGCAAGTGTTGCTGGTGTGACCAAGGTTTCAGTGCCAACAATACAACTTGGCTTAAGCAACTAAAAAGCTTATTTGCTGACCTGCTAGCTCTATGGGTTCCACCAATAGCCTGGCCTTTCTCTTGCCCTCAATTGTCAAATAATAAGATTATACTTGCTACTACCACCCACAGGCAAGTTCTTCTATAAAGACCTGATAGACATAGACTGCTTCATCTTGAAAGTGTGAAATTTACTTTAACATCTATAAATCACAAACCCCAACAAGACCCAGCATACGGTCCATTCATTTCACAGTACTAAAACACTTTTGCAGACATGTAAAAAATAAATTTCTAAAAGAAATGATTCACCTAAAAGTGTTTTTATTATGTTTCAAAAACACATACGTATAGAGAATTTAATGCATTCCCCATGAACCCTGACTAACCTCTTGTCAAATCTTAACCTTTACTACATCTTCTTCAGATTTTTCTCAGATAAGTTTTAAAGATTATTTTTTGATAGTTACACTATGACTAGATCAAGAACTAAGGGGAGAAGCCATTAGAAAAGGGCTCCATTTTTATATAAGCCAAAATCTAGAATATAAACTATTACTCTTAGCTTACTTCCTAATATTCTTAGCTCTCACTCATTATCAACAGATGATGTAAACTCTATCTTTATCTGAAGACATTCAACTCAAAGACATACTTGAAAATCAGTATTAGATTTTAGATGAAATTAAAGCAATCCTTTCACCTAAGTTCCCTACCTATCTCCAGGAAAAATTTCTATGTTCTTAAATATCTGTAACTTATGATTAATGAAAATGGCAGTACTTTAACTTTGGGAATTAAATTTCTTTTTAAGTGCAAAAGAAAAAAGCAGGCAAGTTTAACAATATTTCAAACAAGGAAATCAGAACTGCTATGACCACAAAGTCCCTCAGGGACAAGTTTCCCTTGCTTTCAGAAAATAAGATTTAGGCAAAGGTTATCAGAGGTTGATACATTTATGCTCTGACATCATTACTGACATTAAAACTCCCTAACATGGTATATAAAGAGCACTGAGCAGGGGCCTGCTAAATAGCTGGATGCATTTATTGTCTGGATTATACAGAAGAACTACTCAACAGCCTATTAAAGCAAATACAACTTGACTTTAATTAACTCACACTGAAGAAAAATCAATACCTTAAGCAGTTTGTTTATTTATTTAACATCTTTATTAGAGTATAATTGCTTTACAATGTTGTGTTAGTTTCTGCTGTATAACAAACTGAATCAACTATATGCATACGTATATCCCCATATCCCTCCCCTCTTAAGTCTCCCTCAGACCCTCCTTATCTCACCCCTCTAGGTGGTCACAAAGCATCGAGCTGACCTCCCTGTGCTATGCAGCTGCTTCCCACTAGCTATCTATTTTACATTTGGTAGTGTATATATGTCAATGCTACTCTCTCACTTCGTCCCAGCTTACCCTTCCCCCTTCCTGTGTCCTCAAGTCCATTCTCTACGTCTGTGTCTTTATTTCTGTCCTGCCCCTAGGTTCATCAGAACCATTTTTTTTTAGATTCCATATATATGTGTTAGCATACGGTACTTGTTTTTCTCTTTCTGACTTACTTCACTCTGTATGACAGACTCTAGGTCCATCCACCTCACTACAAATAACTCAATTTCGTTCCTTTTTATGGCTGAGTAATATTCATTGTATATATGTGCCACACCTTTTTTTTTTTTTTTACATCTTTATTGGAGTATCATTGCTTTACAATGGTGTGTTAGTTTCTGCTGTATAACAAAGTGAATCAGCTATACATAAACATATATCCCCATATGTCCTCCCTCTTGCATCTCCCTCCCACCCTCCCTATCCCACACCTCTAGGTGGACACAAAGCACCGAGCTGATCTCCCTGTGTTATGTGGCTGCTTCCCACTAGCTATCTATTTTACATTTGGTAGTGTATGTATGTCCATGCCACTCTCTCATTTCGTCCCAGCTTACCCTTCCCCCTCTCCGTGTCCTCAAGTCCATTCTCTACGTCTGCGTCTTTATTCCTGTCCTGCCCCTAGGTTCTTGAGAACCATTCATTCATTCATTCATTTATTTAAGATTCCATATATGTGTTAGCATATGGTATTTGTTTTTCTCTTTCTGACTTACTTCACTCTGTATGACAGTCTCTAGGTCCATCCACCTCATTACAAGTAATTTCGTTTTTTTTATGGCTGAGTAATATTCTATGATATATATGTGCCACATCTTCTTTATCCATTCATCTGTCGATGGACACTTAGGTTGCTTCCATGTCCTGGCTATTGTAAATAGAGCTGCAATGAACATTGTGGTCCATGACTCCTTTTGAATTATGGTTTTCTCAGGGTACATGCCCAGTAGTGGGATTGCTGGGTTGTATGGTAGTTCTATTTTTAGTTTTTAAAGGAACTTCCATACTGTTCTCCATAGTGGCTGTATCAATTTACATTCCCACCAACAGTGCAAGAGGGTTCCCTTTTCTCCACACCATTTCCAGCATTTATTGTTTGTAGATTTTTTGATGATGGCCATTCTGACCGGTGTGAGGTGATACCTCATTGTAGTTTTTTTTTTTGTTTTTTTTTTTCACACCCACACACACTGTATTTTATTTTTACAAGAGATAAATAGACTGACATCAAGCATTGTACATGGATGACCACAACAAAAGCAACAATGATTGCAATTACCAAACATGAAACACACTCATACTATGTCATAATATTGACATTCAGTCCAGTAATCCTCCACTGTAGCAGCTCCTTTACTTTGCAGTGAAAATTGATTTGTATATTCTTTGCCTCTGAGTCCTTGTGGGATTTTTTTTTTTAAATTCAAACAGAAAGTCACAAAAATTATACTCATCCTCATCAGTTCACTCAGTCCCATGTAATTAATTTTTTTTTATCTTGATCTTTTGTTAGCACTTTTATGAGTTCATCAGTTTTTCATTAGAGTTCTGAAAATGCTTATTCATTCAGTTCAGCAGTACAGTCAGTTACCAGAAACCTGTACTTGTCAGAGTCTTTTCCATGAATTTCTTAAAGATGAAACCCTTTTATAGGAACATATTTGCAAAAGCATCAGAGTACACCCAGAACTGTCTGTAAATGACAAAAGACTTAAAAAATGACCACAGTTAAAGATTTGATGAAAGTTCATAATAATGCAGTTGACAAGAAAATTAGTTATTTCTGAGATACACATTTTAAAGTTATAACTAGGATTATGACTTATAACATTATACCAGAACATATAAGATTTTTAGAAATTTCATGTAATGTCTGAAACATTTATATTAACATATTTCCATACAAATAACCCAATGAAAGTTTAGTATTAGTTGTTTTGTTTGTTTTTTTTATACTGCAGGTTCTTACTAGTTATCAATTTTATACACATCAGTGTATACTTGTCAATCCCAACCGCCCAATTCAGCACACCACCATCCCCACCCCACCGCAGTTTTCCCCCCTTGGTGTCCATATGTCTGTTCTCTACATCTGTGTCTCAACTTCTGCCCTGCAAACCGGCTCATCTGTACCATTTTTCTAGGTTCCACATACATGCATTAATATACCTCATTGTAGTTTTGATTTGCATTTCTCTAATGATTAGTGATGTTGAGCATCCTTTCATGTGTTTGTTTGCAACCTATTTATCTTCTTTGGAGAAATGTCTATTTAGACCGTCTGCCCATTTTTGGATTGGGTTGTTTTTTTGATATTGAGCTGCATGAGCTGCTTGGGTATTTTGGAGATTAATCCTTTGTCAGTTGCTTCGTTTGCAAATATTTTCTCCCATTCTGAGGGTTGTCTTTTCATCTTGTTTATGGTTTTCTTTGCTGTCAAAAGCTTTTCAGTTTCATTAGGTCCCATTTGTTTATTTTTGTTTTTATTTCCATTTCTCTAGGAGGTGGGTCAAAAAGGATCTTGCTGTGATTCATAACATAGAGTGTTCTGCCTATGTTTTCCTCTAAGAGTGGTTTCCTTTTACAGTGTCTGGCCTTACATTTAGGTCTTTAATCCATTTTGAGTTTATTTTTGTGTATGGTGTTAGGGAGTGTTCTAATTTCATTCTTTTCCATGTAGCTGTCCAGTTTTCCCAGCACCACTTATTTAAGAAGCTATCTTTTCTCCATTGTATATTCTTGCTTCCTTTATCAAAGATAAGGTGACCATATGTGCGTGGGTTTATCTCTGGGCTTTCTATCCTGTTCCATTGATCTATATTTCTGTTTTTTTGCCAGTACCATACTGTCTTGATTACTGTAGCTGTGTAGTATAGTCTGAAGTCAGGGAGCCTGATTCCTCCAGCTCCATTTTTCTTTCTCAAGATTGCTTTGGCTATTCGGGGTCTTCTGTGTTTCCATACAAATTGTGAAATTTTTTGTTCTAGTTCTGTGAAAAATGCCATTGGTAGTTTGATAGGGATTGCATTGAATCTGTAGATTGCTTTGGGTAGTATAGTCATTTTCACAATGTTGATTCTTCCAATCCAAGAACATGGTATATCTCTCCATCTGTTGGTATCATCTTTAATTTCTTTCATCAGTGTCTTATAGTTTTCTGCATACAGGTCTTTTGTCTCCTTAGGTAGGTTTATTCCTAGGTATTTTATTCTTTTTGTTTAAGCAGTTTATTGACAACTCATTTCTGTTATTATATTTTGCTACAATATCTGTAAACCCTCAAACAACAGGCTTATATAAATAACTAGGCCTACTGATGCTGGGTGTGGTGAGATAGCTTTCTCATTCAGAACTTTAAGATACAAGCAAGCAAAACAACACAAAAAGGGATTTATTCCCACCCCAAAAAACTTACAGAACTCAGTAGCCACACCCTGTGCCTCTTCAACCTCTGTAGAAAATAAAGCCTGAACATTAAGACTCGTAACTCATAAGGACATTCCAAAAACTAACTCAAAGAAACCATTTTCAAAGTCTTGATGTCTGAATTCCAAAAGCCAAAGAAAGTAAGTTAATAGTAAAGACTGAGAAAAGGTAAAGTGTTTAACCTTCAATTCAAGAGAAAATTCAATTAACCAGAAACTGCCCTTTCTCCAAGTAGTCCCAACTAATTGAGGTTTTATTGTATAGCACAGTTCATAATAACCAAAAGATGATTTCTGAGTTAAAACACTTAGAGCCCAGTACCCACCTCTCTATTACCCAGCCCCAGCTATGTAAAGAGAGCATCAAATATTGTTAAGAACATGAAAAGTTCTCCTTTAATAAAGGGTAGCAGGAAACTCGAGTCTTGTGACACACACAAGCATACAGTGTGGCAGGGAACATCCTGTAAATTAGATTAATTTTACAGCAATTTGCTGACTTCAGAAGGGGAGCAAATCCTAAACAGCTGAAAGGTGATCACACAGGCAGAACTGACACAGGTCAAGCAGGACAGCAATCCAATTGAGCTGGGCTCCTGGTAACCATGGGGCCCGCATGACCCATTGATACCCCTGTATCTTAGGTTTCACGATATCTATGCCTTTTCCATGAAATCAAGCAATTATTCCTAAAGATGAGAAGTGTACCAATTACACAATAAATTCCTACCTCTATATACTCTTTCAAAAGTTGCATGTTCCTCCCATGTCCCTGCACAGCCTGGGGTGTAGTTTAACAAGCAAATAAGTATGTTTGTAAAGCTTTCTCTTGGCAGTGAATTCACTAAGCTTCCTCTCAAACTGTCTTTCCCTGTAGGATGGGGGTGGGGTAGTCTCTTGCTTAAGACAGTGAGGCAAATGCAGCGTCTCCCTGTACCCGCCAAGCCCCCTCCTCCCCACATCCCAACCAGAAAACAATATCCTTATTCAAAGACTCACTGGATTTCCCCTTAATGGAATACTCTTACCACACTTAAGTTAAATATGCTTGGGGTTTTTTTTGGTTTTTTTTTTTACATTTATAAAGTTATTTGTATGGAGGAAGTATTTTCAGATTTCAAACAACCATCAGACAAATTTTCAAATACACACACACACACTCTCACTTTTAAGTTGAAAACTGCCCATTTCAGAATATTTTAAATTCTAGAATAATTTTACTTTAAAAATAAAAATAACCAACAGCAAACATCAAATACCTATTCTTCTACCACTGGTGAGCGACCTTGAACATAACAATTTCTCATGTCCAGAAGCTACCAGGAAAACCAAAAGACACTCTTCCACAACCAGCTTTTTTTTTTTTTTTCAAGACAGGAAGCATTAATGCACCAGAGACTCCCAATTCCCTAAGAACATCTTGTTTTCCTTCAGTTAAGCAAATCTCTTCTGCATCACTGCTTACAGCCTGAACCCTAAAGCCATTGATCTCTCTTTCTAATTAGGCTTGTTCATTGAGAAAACAGCAACACGGACTTTCAAAATTACATGCTCAAGAAAAACGTACTGGGTGCCAAGACCCAGGACCGAAGCAAATATTTAAAGTCATTTTGTAAATGTTGGGTATCTGATGGAAAAACTGAGAAATTCTGGACCTGCACACCAGTGGCACTGTTAAAATTCAGCATGTGAGGGGGGAAGGAGGCCAAAATAAACCACATGTGAAGTGACTGGAGCCATTACATTAGAAATTGCTTACCCGGGAGCTTCTGGCAATAGTTTGATTCAAAACAAGTGCCCAGTGTAGGGGATCCATTATCTGGCCCCAACTCTGCGGATACATTAAGCACCAGTGACGAACACCTGCACCCTTTACAAATATATCATAAGCGTCTTGCTCATGCAAACTGCATCTTCCTTACACAAAAACAGGAGCCTGGATCATGGGTAGTTTTTCCCCCTCTGCACGGAAAACAGTGTCTGTGTATGCATTTCTCAAGAGTCACCAAATTTTTGTAGCTATTAGCTATTAGCTACAAAAATAGCTTCAAGAGATGAACAATCCCTATAGTAAGGAGTCTAGAAACACATGTGTACAGTTGCAGTGCTGGAGCCTTGGCAAGCTCTCTGCTAGTAAAGGAGAGTTGGAGAGCGTAGACACAGTAATGAGCTATTAAGTGCAAATAATGTCGACGCGGAATCCTTCCCTGGGGCTCGGCGTCAGGGAGGGAGGGCACAACAGACACAGCAGAGGACAGCAGTCTGACTGGCCATCTGCTGTTCAGCTCCTGATGACAACTCCTAAGGAGTTGTCCGTCCCTGGGAAGAGTTCTGAGCTTCCAAGACTAGGCTTAGGAAGTCTGCCATGCATGTCATGTACCAGGTTCAGGGACAGAATGCAATTGTAGTTAGCTGAACTGGGTTGTAAACCTCTTGAACCCACAAGCAAAAACTAGTAGAGCTGTCACTTTTTTTTTTTTTTTTAACTTGTCTGTAGTTCCACTTATGGAAATAGTTGATTCTAATTTTAACCAGCACCTACTACTGTTTCAGCACATTCCTCTGGTTAAAGGCAACGATGACTTTCCAGTCAGTGACTACAATGACACAGACATGAACTTGGAGAATTAAGCTTCCAGTTTTCAGCCACTCCAAGATGTTATTTTAAGTATTTCTTTTTAAAGTTAATGTATCATGAGGAAACATTGTCTGATCTTTATGGAATTCCTATTGCTATAGGATTATACCATAAGATTTATATTTAATAGCCTCATATACTCAAATACAGCTGATACACAAAAATTTTGCATCCCCTGGCAGGGAGAGATGGATTTCTTTTTCTTTCTTTTTTTCAAATAGAATAAAAGATTCGTATCCTCAGTGAGCCTGTAACCACGGAGAGATATGCTTCTGACTCATGAAACAGAAGACCACATGAGAGAACTCACAAAAGAAGGCCTAGAGAAAGATAGCTGATTCTTTTTCTTAATAATTCATCAATGACCTCAGTCTATCTGATGTTTTATAAGACTATAAAAGAGTAAAAACTGGAACAGTACCAGGAAGAGGTTGCAGCGGCAGCCAACATTTATAGACTGCCAGAAACTTTCAAAGGCTTTAAAATATATCATTTGTCACTACTACTCTATGAAATAGGTAAGTACAATTATCCCCATTTTGTAGGTGAAGAAAATAAGGCTTAGAGAAGTTTAAAAAAAAAAACAAACTACCTAAGTCACTCAGCAATTAAGTGGAAAAGCCAGAATCCAAATCCAAAATGTCTGGGTTGAGAATCTATACTCCTCATCACATGGTCTTACACGCAAAACCCATCGAATCCAGTCTTACGAAAATGATCATACACATTTCTCCAAAGATGACATACAGATGGCCAATAGGCACATGAAAAGATGCTGAACATTACAAATTATGAGAGAAATGCAAACCAAAACTACAATGAGGTATCACCTCACATGGGTCAGAATGGCCATCATTAAGAAGTCTACAAATAAATGCTAGAGAGGGTGTGGAGAAAAGGGAACCTTCCTACATAGTTGGTGGGAATGTAAACTGGTGTAGCCACTATGGAAACAGTATGGAGGTTCCTCAAAAAACTAAAAATACAGTTGCCATATGATCCGGCAATCCCACTCCTGGGCATATATCTGGACAAAACTATAATTTGAAAAGATACATGCACCCCTATGTTCATAGGAGCACTATTCACAATAGCCAAGACATGGAAACAACCTACTTGTCCATCGACAGATGAATGGATAAAGATGTGGCATGTATATATATATATACAATGGAATACTACTCAGCCATAAGAAAAGAATGAAATAATGCCATTTGCAGCAACATGGACGGACCTAGAGATTATCATACTAACTGAAGTAAGTCTGAAAGAAAGACAAATATCATATGATATCACTTCTGTGTGGAATCTAAAATATAACACAAATGAACGTATCTATGAAACGGAAACCAACTCACAGACATAGAGAACAGACTTGGGGTTACGGGGAGTGGTTGCTGAGGGATGGACTGGGAGTTTGGGGTTAGCAGGTGCAAACTATTATATATAGGATGAATAAACAACAAGGTCCTACTGTATAGCACAGGGAACTATATTCAATATCCTGTGATAAACCACAATGGAAAAGAATTTTAAAAGAATGTATATATGTATAACTGAATCACTTTGCTATACAGCAGAAATTAACACAACATTGTAAATCAACTATACTTCAATTTTGAACAATTTTTTAAAACAAAATCAACATTTTTTAAAGCTCTAAAGAGAAAAAAAATGATCATAAACTTCCCCCCAGGCTGATGAGCGTCAGAGAAGAGCAAGAATGAATAAGACTCAGTGCGTCACATTATCACTAATTACCGTATAGTATGAGTCCTGCTACTTGTGGAACAAATATGCTGCTTCAGATACGAATGGAAAGGAATCCATGTACATGCAGTTAGGCTGTAACCAGAAGACAAATATTAACTGGAGGAAAAAAAATCCTATCCTCTTCTAAAAAAGATTTATACGGTAAAAGAAAATACACAGTTCCAGTTCTGTGGATTTAAGTATTAAAAAAAAAAAAAAAAAAGGCACACATGCTAAGGTTTGTATTTCTTCCTTTCAAAGCTTAGTATTCATTTAGGTATTTGAGACTTCTACAGTGACCTGTCATTGACTGTTTACATAAGCATCTGGCAGAGAAAGGTAAGATGCTGCCTCCTGGGCCCTTAACAAGGCTCTACTGTGCTCCGTGTAACTGAGGTCACCTGAGTGAATCCACTGGGCTCCTCTCCATGGTGAAGGAAAGTTCACAACTGAAATCAGTTTGTGTAAAGTTGGCTGAGGCAGTGTGATTTAAACAACAAGGTCCTACTGTATAGGACCCAAATGGATTACCATTTGGGAATTACCCAAATGGCGGAAAGGAGTCATAAAGGAAGGCAGTGATCCCCCAGACTAGCATTAGGCTTTATTTATGCAACTAATTTTCCTCCATCCGTCTATCAAGAATGGTCCAAAAGCAGTAGATTGAAAACAGGATATAAATAAAACTGGTTCGACATGATGCTAATTCCCTAGAAGATCTGACAATATCAGATTGATCTGAACAACAGAGATGACCTAACTGGACAATCCTACATGTAAAACAGATATCTAACCTGAATTGCTTAGTTTAGATAATACAGTTTGCAGGAAGGCTGTATCTATGTCAGTGGTTGTCAACTCTGACTACAAGTTAGAATCACCTAAGAAGTTTTATTAAAAAATATCAATGCCTGGGCCCTGCCCTAGCAATTAAATCGGAATCTCTAGGGAAGGAGCCCGACCATCACTGTATTTTTAAAGCTCCCCACTTGTATCTCATATGAAACCAGGGTAGAGAAGTACTATTAAAAAGGCCAATATCTTGCTTTTTGGCTGTTGACAGTGCTACATTAGTCAGAGGCATGAGCAAGTTAATCATATGAAAGGAAATGGATGATTATGAAGGAGGGGGAGTGTCAAAATTTGGTCAGTTAAATATCAATATTTTAAGAAAACATAGCACAAACTGGCTTTTTTCAATTAAATTATCTACTGGGGGATCTAAATCTCTTGAGTAAACTGGGTAAGCAGGCAGATAAATGCAGACAGAGGTATTTTATCTAGAACTGCTCTCACTGAAAAGAAAGTTTTAAAAACATAAACCTAAACTTTTTATACAGGTAGTGTTTTGTTTAGAGAGCAATAAAAGAGTACATACAATAAACTTATTTAAACACCCATACAGAGTCAGACTGGCTATGCAGAAACACATACTTATGCTTAAAACCTGCCAACAGATATGGGAGATGTTCCTGGGTATACGTGCATGTGTTTTACAAAATTCGATGAATGTGTACAGACTTTGAAACTGTGCCTAACACTAAAGTCAAAATTTTGTTTCTACTATGCTCAAAAATGAGTCATCCAGGAGGCAAACACCAGGCTCCTATTCATAGACCCTCTGGAGGTCTCCCTGGAAAAGTGACACTCAAGTCTGGCAATATTTTTTTTAACTGCATACATCTGGTTTTGCTGTATGGAGTATTCTTGAAAATGCCTACTATCACGAATCCTAGGTCACTGCATAGACCAATTAGCCCTTGTTAGATGGTCAACATTCCCAAAGTTATTTTCGATATAGAAATTATCTAAGTAAACCATCTTGGGTGCAACTCCTAGTTCTAATTCAGACAAAAGAAGAGTAAGAATGTTATACAATTGGTGAGTTGTGGTAGTCAGATTAGATCTGCTAGGCCAACAGGTAGCTGTTGTAGTCTGATGCATCCTCAAGATGTGAGTCTGTCTGCTCAGGGTCAGCTACACCACCTGGCTTGACTCATTGTGGGATCCAGGCTCAAGAGGCAGTACCTAGCTGGAGCATATTTTTCTCATGACAATCATAGGAGCACAATAGCCCAATTACACTTAAGGCATCTGCTTGCGTCATATTCATTTATATTCCATTGGCCAAATAGGTTACAGCCCAAGCCCAACATCACTGGAGCAGGAAAAATACTCTTATGCAATGTTAAGTCACCTAGCAGAGGAGAGAAGAGAGACGAGAAAATAATCTAATCTACAGCATCCATGATCCATGAATCTGCCAGTTATACAAAAAACAGAGGGTTAGTGCAAAATTGACATCATCATATAGACTCTAAAAGTGCCATATTTTTAAAAGTTAGGTGGAAATGAAGATGAGGTGCTCTAGAACTATAGGAGGAGCCAAAAAGTGGTTCTGGTGATGAAAAACTTGTTGTTGAAGCACATGTAAGACAGTTTAAATAAAACAGGTTCATGAAAACAGAATGGAAAATGCAGATTTTCTAAATTAATGTGTTTTGTGTATTATTTTATATATATCTAATCCTTAATATACTTTCCATTGTTTTATCTATATTCTGAGAAGCTTATATATTCAAACTCAAAACTCTGGATATCCTTCTTGAGAAAATAGGATACTGCCTTATTTGAGGGTTGCCTTATATTCAGACTCAAATGGTTTTTACCTACTATATTTGCTTTAAAATTTACCAGGCCACATATTTTAATCTGGTCTTTCTACTTAGCCCACATGAACTTTTTAGTAAAACTCATCTTTGTCTTTATGATACTTTTATCAGTAAGTACAAGGCAATAAAACTTCCTGAAATTCCACTCTCATGCTGCATCTGCCTTTATATAATGGATATTTGTTCCAACCACACAATGTTAAACACACATGATTTTCAATGTAGAGGATTAGTTCTTACTATACTAAAAACAAAAACAGTTCAACACCATAATACTGGAATGATGTTTTGTAATTGTGTTATTTGGTGCATTTTTCCTCCTTATAATGATAACCGAGAGATATTTCCATCAGGTTTTTCAGACAATGTAACCTCAGTCCTTAAGGTCCCCTGAAGGCCCTAAACGAGCCTAGGGAAGTAGAACTGTTTTGCTTTTAAGTAGTTTATATACTGTGGTTCTGTGTAAGTTTTAATTTGGGAAACAAAGGTTATATTTTAACTTTTTTAACCACCAATTATGAATTATCAATAGTGTTTAGACCAGTTTAAGCAAGGGTTCAAGTTTCCTGAGGCTTGGTTTAGCAGACTGTGCTGACTCAATAAAAATTACATGTGGTATGAAGGTATGAATCAACAATGGGGCATTCAATTTAGAACCTGCTATGTTTACATGTATATATTTTGTGTGTATATATACACCATGCATCACTTCATTTAACCAAAGACACCTTTACTGGAACCATGTCAGACCATAATTATAAAGGATCCAAGTCATTTTTATATTGTTGTTGTCCAACCTATATTCAACATCCATCTTCTGCTTCCCTCTGTCTTTTTAAAAAAATTTTTTCAGTGTAAAATTATGTAAGAACCCCACCTATTTGGAGTGGTCAGGACCTGAGAGGCTCCAAAAACCTCATCAATCAACAATCTGCTCAAGACTCCAATCTTGTTTATTGCCCTTTTTAATTTTTTTCTGAGACCCTAATTTGTCATGATCTCAGATCTACAGCAAGGAAAGTGGAAAGGAATCAGAGAATCAATACCCAAGTTCAAGGCAGGGTGGGTAGCCCAGCACCAGAATCTGGACACCATGGTTTGTTTTTCTCTGGGAGATTTTTCAATGGTCATCTAATCCTAACCCCTCATTTTACAGATGGTGAAGAGACTTTCCTAGTTCACACAGGTATTTCTTTAGCTCCCACCCATCCCAGAATTTACTAAGGAAAATTTTAGTTCCACAAGTGAAAAAGCTAGTGATGAGTAGACTTTTCTCTAGTAAGTTTTTTTTTTAATTTTTTTAAATTGGAGTATAGTTGATTTACAATGTTGTGTTAGTTTCTGCTGTACAGCAAAATGAGTCAGTTATATATACACATATATCCATGCTTTTTTAGATTTCATTCCCATAGAGGTCATTACAAAGTACTGAATAGAGTTCCCTGTACTATTCGGTAGTTTTTGTGGGTTTAAGGAGCTCACTACTGGCCTATAATCCCTGTTAACTAAGGCAGCGAAATATTTCCTTAATTGTGCAGGATCAACATGACCAACTTTCTGACTAGAGAGGTATCAAGCTACTTGCCATATCTTTTCAGAAAAGTTAAGCATTCCCATACCTTGTGTTTCTAACCAGGGGCATTTTCATGTCCTGGGAACTAAATGGTGTTTATAATTGTGCTGTTTGAAGATTGCAAAGGTTAATAGCATGTTATACAAATGATCAGTGCAACTTCCCAGACAGGAAATTCTGCCCCCAAATTAGTCAGACAAGGGACTCACCTCTCAGCCCAGACCTCTTCCCATGAGCTCTTACTTCTTAGAGGTGAGGATTTCATGGTCAGCACAATTATTATTTTTCTAAAACCCCATAAACATCTGTCAGACTAACTTCAGGCAGGGTGTTCAGTCTCAAGTGGAGAGTTCTTGTATAGTCTGTTATTTAGGAACTGGATGACCTTTGTGCAAGTCAAACTCCATCCCTCATCTATAAAATGTTGGGAATACTTTTCCTTTATGGGAAAATAAATAGAAAACAAACACAAATGGCTAATAAAAATATATCACCAAAGAGTAAAGATAGCTGGTCCTTTAAGTACAGCCATTCCTGGAATGGTGAAAGCTTGGGGTATTTCAACCAGCTGCCACCCAAGACTCTTTGAAAGGAAGCCACGTTGTTGACATCATTTACAGGCTCCTTCGGGTACCATTTAAGGCAGAAACTTTGAAATAAACTGTTGTTGTGTTCATAAAAGAGAAGGGACTACCCCACCCCCCAAAACCCTAGCATGGCAGGCGCCCTACTCAAGGGATAGTTGGCCTTACTAGAAATGTATAATCACCCAAGAGATTAAATCTAAGACTGAGTCCATTTTCAGTGTCAATACCTCAGTCTAAGAGGTTGAACATCTACCCTTATCCTCTTGGTATTCACATCTAAAAATTATAAAGAGAAATAAAACTAACAGCTTTCAGAGTCATTCAGAGGCAAACTAACATCCCAGAATTTACTCAACAGCTACAAGGCATTATGTTAGCTGTATTTCATATGGATGTGAAGATGAATCAGATACAAATACTATCTCAAAAAACTTCCAGTATTCTATCACCATGCATTTTACATTTGAATAGCAGTTACCAATTTTTGAAAATGATTTCACTCACTTTCGCATAATTATTCAAGGTGAGTTATGTACATAGAGTTTCCTTCATTTTATAGATAAGCAAACAGGTTTCAAAAGATTAAATGACTTGCCCATGGAGAGTAAGCTGTAGGGGTGAAGCTCCAAGTTTTTATTCCACCCACTATGTTATGTAGCCCCCAAAAAAGACAAAAATCCCTGCAGTCAATTAGTGATACGCATAACACAACACTTGACACCCCTTCAAATGGCTGTGACTGTTTTCCTCTGCTTTCCAGCCTTCAGATCAAGAACTGTTAAGTAAAAGCTCCACGGCTACATAGGTCCACTCAGAACCAACTAATGGTCATTAATCCTTGTCAACAAAGCTCAGTCTACACATGCATCTGAAATAAGTGCTGACTGCATCTTAATTACATCAAGTTACTTAAGCTCATTTTCCACTTAATTAAAATGCTTTGCATTTAGAGGTAGAACTCTTCAGTCAACATTCAGACCAAAACGAACTGTGAGTCACAGAGCTAATGGCCTTTCCCGATGTCGAAGTAGAGTGGCATAGGGACACGACCACAAGATAACACTCTGGTTGGGAAAGCAACATGGGACAAGAGCAAAGACAGTTCCCTGGTTTGGTTTTAAGTAAATTTGGCCTGTGATGAAACAAACTCCTGAGGGGCAGAAAATCCCAAATGGGATAAAATACACAAATATTCATGGTCCAAGAAATTCAGTATGTGCCTTTCCTACACTAAGAGTTTCCTAACAGAGGAGTAATGTCAATATTTTCCATGGAGACGTTTCAATGCTGGGACTGCACATGCAGCATGAAATGAGCGAAAGCAATTGTTCAGACGGTCAGAAACAAAATGCAGTCTTTGGCCTTGATTTTTTGGATATTATAAGCAAAAGGAACTTCGACTCATATCATCCCCATAATTTTCTCAATTCTCTGAATCACCATGTGAGTATTACATGTGTATTAGACATCTCAGTACATTACCAAAAAGCAGACCACAAACAATAGTCTGGGGACTCCTGTATCCTCTGTTTGTTTTCCATCCCCACAATTCAAGGACGGTGACTCAAAACACACATATACAAATGTACAGGTATTAAAAAAAAAATTCACACACAAAAATTGCCTTGACGTTATGCTAGGCACAAGTTCTTTTTATTCTATTACTGTATTTCTTTCCTATACCAAAGTGGTCACAAGATCACAACCTACTACGTAGATTCCAAGATCCAATCTTGACGTACAGCTTGAAAAAAAAAAAAACACTTCACTGGGTCTCACTACAATACACAGTGGCCCCCCACCTAGAAGGAACCTATATTTGAGGCTCTGCCATGTGCCATTATAGTTCCCAAAGGAGGAACTCGTGGTATTTGCAACTTCCTTAAACTTCTATGTACATTATTCCTCTTAATCTTCACAATAGCCCTTAAAGCAGGTACTATCATTTGCATCACTTTATAGATGGGAAACCAAGGCTCAGAAAGGTCAAGTAACTTGCCCAAAGTTACATAATCAATAGCAGAGCTGGAAGACACAGGCAACCTGTGTGACTGCAAAGGGGACTCTAGGAATGGCATAAATCACGATACGACACAGATCCACAATCCCTTATCTGAGTCAAATAGAATTCAGAATTCACAATTCTTTCAGAATTTAGAAAAGTAACAAACAGTGCCATGTCTTCTTTAACCCTCACAGTGGTGTCTGGGTTAAAACAGCAGTCAAAACAGTAGCAGAAGAAATGTGCACACCGAGTGAGATAAATCGAGACTGTAAGTAGCTTCCCTTTAGCTGAGGTCGGGGTGACTGCCAGGCGAGCTCAAGTTCGGCCAGGCTCTGCCAACCAATGAATTATTGTAAAAGAAAAATTCTTTGCTGAAGCTTTTAATCTGAAATACGTACCAATACAGGGTTGCAGACCTATACAAAAAAACACAAATTGAGATATAGGTGACTGAAGTGGTTTCACGTGCACTAACCGGACATCGAGAGCCTGTTGATCTTTTATTACCAGGAATTAGAAGGTACTACATCAGGTAACTGAAGACACTTCAGGACACCACTGGGAGGTTTCTATTTCAATAAAGGAAGATTATGATATGTCTGATTCATAAAGTTTCCACTACTGTAATGTAGAAAGGCTAGATTAATCAGAGCAATGAAATCACTCAGCTTGACCATATTATCATAAGAATGTCACTATTATACTGTCACTTTGTATTTGAAAGGAAACTCATCTTTCTTCCAGTGGGTAGTGCACAACCCAATCTTTAGATGACAGCAGATCTGATGACCTATTCTCAGTGTTCGCTGTGCTCTGGAATCCCCTGGGGGGCTTTAAGAAATCTCGACCCCAGGGTCCCTCTCCTGAGATTGTGAATCAGTCAGTATGGGCTCAGTACAGGGCACAGCCTGGTGTTTGAAAATTTCAAATGCTCCCCAGAGAGCTCCTATTATGCAGCTAAGTTTGAGAACCACTGGGTTAAAACACATGCCAAGGTGGGCTCTTTGTCTCAAATAAACAACCTGGCGATGTCATAGGCAAAGAGTACTATTTCCCAAAATATCATCATCCTTCAGAACCCCAAACTAACTAATAACCGGCCTCCAAGTGATCCAGCTTAAGAAGAGGTTCCTATTTATAAATTTCAAGGAGTGTGAGAAGACAGGGTTAAAAGTTTCTAAATCTAACCACAAGGAAACAAATGCTGGCTCCAGCTCTGGAGCGGGGCTGCTACAGAACCAGACCCAGGCGCCGACCTCCACACCCACGTGGATTGTACTGAGAGCTCATTCTTCTGCTTATTTTTGGTCCCTTGCTTTTTTATGGCACCCTGCAGTCAAATGCTAGGTACAGGAAACTAAAGAGCTTTCTGGTAAATAATTTGGCTTTCTTTGTCCAGAAGAATAAATATATCTTACTTGCTCAATGTAAACAGCCTTTCACTCCTCAGAGGATCAAAATAAGGGGCTGAACAGCCTCACTTTGTTTAGTGAAAGACGTGATTTGTAACTGCATTTTCCCGAAGGCAGAATGTGGTCCCAATTGCCAAGGGAGTTAAGCTCATATCCCTTGGATGTTCAAATGGAACAAAGGGCAAAAATGAAAGGCCAGCTCAGATAAAAACTAAGACAACAGCCTCCAGGACTTCTCTGCACGCTCTCTCTTTTTTCTTTTCTTTTCTTTTCTTTTTTTTTAATGGCACAACTTGGAAAATTAAACCTTCCCAACAACTTAAAGTTACATTCCTTGCCTCTTTAGACATGAAAGGGAGGTCTCTTATGTGAAGCCAAACATTCTCTAACACTTCCACAGAACAGGGTTTGGTCATACCATGAGAAATCAAGGGCAAGGCCAGTTAACTGTTAGTAGGAAGCCAATCCTTCACTTTTAAAAAACAATTACATTAACAGCTTTCATTAAAAGAACATGCGGCTCTAAAGTGCCAGCTCTGTTCCCATTTTCAAATGAGAATTGTATTCATTACAGTTTCTCCAACTAGATGTCAAATTAGCTAACTGAACTCTTGGGTCTTCCATTCACATAATAACCAGAATGTATGATTCCCTCCTTCCTGGAACTGTATATAACCATTATAATCACTTTGATTCCATAATACAATTCAAATGTTGCATATAAATCTGAAATTAAGCCTGCAAAGGGAATCTAGAAGTGGCACTGTGAGAAGACTGTATTATAAAAACCTTTACTGGCAAGACTGTATTCATTACGGCCATAGGAGGAAAACAGGTTCATAGGGATTGTTTTTTCATTATAAAGTATTACCTACAGTTTCTAATCTAGAAAAAAGAAATTTTCTATCTCCTTTATCAATAATATTTTCATCTTCACCAGCTTTTCCTCTGCTTTCTTAACACCTAAGGAAAATGTCTTGATTGTAAACTATGGTTGACAAGACATAAACAGCAACCTTTCAAATACTTTCATCTAAATCTTCAAGCGATGGTCTAAGAAAACAGCCAATCATAGTGACTAATATTTATTGACCAGTTACTACATAACAGACCTGTTCTAAGGGAAATATATATCACCTGAGATTAAGGAACATGCTCAATTCACACTATTACTGAATAAGCAAAAATGGAAATAGAACTCAAGTCTCTCCACTTTCCAAGCATATGCCATACACACTGCATTATTCTGCCTCAGGTACCACCTACCTATCAAACAGCCACCTTCATCCTCTACCAAAGGGACGGGAAAAGGCTATCTTTAAAGCTAAGAGTTATTCACATCTACCTGAAACTTTTAAAGTAATAATGCAGACACAAAGCAAGGGTAAGGGTAGGAAAGAGGAAAGAAACAGACAAATTAAGACATTCATCTTCAAAAGATTATTAGGAATAAACTCTCATTGGTAAATTCAGTGTCTCGATTTACTGCACTGTTTCAAATCCAACAGCAGGTAGCTAATCTGAAATTCAGCACAGAGCCAAATGTAAGGTGTCACAGATTCACTGTGGTTCTCTAGGATGGTGCAGTGCTGCTTCAGGATATCCTTTGGATGCAAATACTGCTCCCATTTTACTATGGAAGAAATTCAAGGACTGAGACATTAATAGCAAAAAAGATTATGACCAGAAAAAAAAGGAGCAGGAAACATTAGAACACATATTTTCTGACTCTAAATTTCATGATCAATTAAGCATAGAATTTGAAACCGTTGGTCCCTCCAAGAGGAGTACAAGGACACATGAGGTTCAGCACTTCCCCCCAGTTTGACCAGCCACTGGGAACCCAGGCAAAAGGAGCTGAGGCTATGAGAGTGCGTGGGAAAGCTCAGGAAGGGTGGAGAATGAGAGAGCAATAAAATGGGGAAGAAGAGGGCATACGGGGCATACAAACATTTAGAGGGCGTGTAGAAAAAGACATAATGACCAAGACAGCTAGAGAAGAGTAGTCAGAGGTAAAGAATTACTGAGGAGGGGTAGGGAAACAGCTCTGCGTCATCACTTAGGGCATATGGCTTCCCAAGGCAACACACTCAATTTTGATTCAAGAGACACTGTCTACCTGCCTCCTAGGTGTCACACATGATAACAAGGAGGGCTGAAATAACATGTGTGTAGGGATTCTCAGATCACAAGAGAATTGGTGAACAGCAGGGGAGAAGGTGGGAGAAGGCAGAAGAGGCTGGCAAGAGGCTGGCCATGAGAGCTTCATACATTTAATTGCCAAATCGGGTCAAAGGGAAGGAAAAACAAATCTGGTGCCACAGTGAAATTCAGCTCACAGCAGAAACAGGAAACTCCTCTTAACCAAGAAAGTAATTGATTCATATTAAATTTCTTCACCTTAATTTTATCACATGATATTCCAAGTGGCAATTTATTCAAAAGGCCATAAAGCATTACACATGTGATGTCTAGCTTATTACGTATCATTATTATTTCATTTATATCCTAAAATAAGACACCAATTGCAACAAAAGTCATCAGGTTACTTTAGCTCTCCCCACTGAATCAATACTCTCAGACAGCTCCCACCAACAAATTACCCATTCACTAATTATCTTTCAAGCACTTGCATTAGCAAAATATTAGTCTATAGGGGAGAATTCACATCTATGCTTCAAAAGAGCACTGCCAAGCAGAATTATAATATGAGCCACATATGGAATCAAACACTCCAGTACCCACATCAAAAAGTAAAAAGGAAGTGAAATTGATTTTAAGAATAATATTTTAGATATGTTGGTTTAAATAAGGCAGATCATTTTAACATGTAACCAATATAAGTTATTAATGAGATAATATGAAAAGAGAATGCAAAATTTGTTTTCAAAATCCTGAGTGAATTTTACACTTAGAACACATTCCAACCCAGATGCTAAATTTTCATCAGATATACTTGATTTATGTTTAGATTTCATAAAACATACAGTTGAAAAAAGTAGATTCATATACCCAAGTTGTTCCAAACATAAAGTCTTCCATTAACTGAACTCGGTATCTGTTTTTAAATTTAAATTATTTAAAGTGAAATAAAATTAAAACGTTTGCTCTTTAGTTAAACCAGCCTCATTTCAATGCTCCGTAGCCACATGAGGCTACCGGTTCCTGAACGGGATAGCACAGCTCTAGATCCATGCAAACTTACTCTTGAGGAAACCAGGCAGGAATCTCATTATATATCAGGGAAAGTTGTTTCTGATAAAAGTCCTCAAGGGAAGTAATGAAGTCAGAATTCTGCAGAATCTCTCAAATAAAGACATCACTGTTAAATTAAAGCCATGACTATTCTATGTTTTCTCATTCAGGGTCTAAATCAATTCTTTGCATGATAACTTGAGTTAGCAATTTAAGAGTAGCAGTTTAGATCTGAGGGGAAGCATGGGCTCTGGGTTTAAAATCTGCCTGGGTTTAAAATCCAGACCACTAGCCATGGGACCTTGGGCATGTAGCTTAACCTCCCTGTGTCCTGGGTTCCTCACTGGGAAAACGGGATGATGATGATGACGACGACGACGACGACGATGATGATAGTATCCACTAAAGAAGGTGATTTTGAGGATTAAATGAGCTAAAACACATAGCTGAGCACAGTGCCCAGCACACATTAAGAGTCCAATAAAAAAAATGCTATTGGTTTGCACCACCTTTCACCAAGAAGTAAAGCACTCTCAGAAGTAAAGTGCTAAACCCATTGTGTGCACATGCACATGCCATGCACACACTGGAAAAAGACCACAGCTCTCTCACTACCAAAATGCCAAGCAGAATAGACCTTATATATACTGTTAACAACTTCCACAAAATAGCGTGTACAGAGACAGCTCCTTAAACAGTGTATACAATCAAAACAGGGTGCAGAGGATCAAAAAAGATGCAGCATAACTACACAGACGTGAGTCACTGGAGAAGCTCTGTCAGCCTTCCATCTGCAGAAAAGAGGGAGGCAGGGAAGAGGCAGGAGAGTGGGAGAAGTACCACTTACCAAAGAGAACAAACTAAATTCCAAGTATAAGCACATGTGGTCTTCATTAAGTTTGAGGAGTCTGGTTACATCTATTTTGAGATTTTTGTGTTGCTGTAATTTCAGTTTGCCAAAAGGAATGACAATCCATCAAGAATTACTGATGAGCAGGTTAAGCACATAGAGAAATATTCTGGCACTTCCAGGAAAAAAGAGTGGAGTGGACGGGCAGGGTCCGTGATCTCACCTCTGGCTGAGAAAAGAAAAAGAGCCAAATTACCAGGAAAAAAGGAGACATGAGATTTTGCCCAGGCACCAGGCTTACTCAAGGGTTAAGGTAAGGTGGGTGTCAGTCCAGGGAAGAAATAAGTACAGGGGTGAGGACCAGCTATGGCTTCTCTCATGACAGGAGCAGCCCTGCCTCACTTGGCCCCTCTGGCTCGAAGTGAGGCTTCCCAGGCTGGAGGAGCAGGACGAAGAAGAAGGAATAATCCTCTGCAGCGCCAGCAACTTCAGAGACACAATCCGAGCAGCCTGATACTCAGGAAGAGAAGCCACAGACTCAACGGCACCAACCCAACTCTACAGACAGATGTGACTAGTACTGCTGGCCTCCCGTTACAGCACCTCAAGGGAACAGCAGATGTTGCTGTTTCTTTGGATCAAGCTGAGAACAGAAGATCTCTTCTATCAAGTACAAAGGAGGAAATCGGTACAAATTTATAATGCTTTAGATATGAGTTCAGGAATACCACAGTTATCGGACTGCCTGCTCCACCACCTCCTTTCCCCACTGCCCCTCAACGCTAAGGAATACTTGAGGGGTCTTACGAGGGAGAAGGACAAAGGGGGCCAAGTGTTAACAGAATGGCCCAGGGCCATTTTCATTTCATGAGGTGACTTCAGCTCAACACTCGAACTCCACTTACTGGCCGGACTCTCAGTTTGATGACTCAATCCCAAGTGGTCCAGACTGTATCTACCATTACTCAGAGATACTGAAGTGGTAACTGGGGATAGAGAGGCTATAAATGGTGAAGAGAGAAAACAGAATTCCAGATTCTTCTTCGAAATCATCTCAGTCTAAGAAAATCCCGAAGAAATTAAGTTTTACTGGTAGTGAAAACGTTTTCTTCAAGATAAGGTGGTTTGCAGACCAGGGAGTCACCCAGAGGCTGGTCCAGCCCCGGCTCACTGAGGGGTATCTCCTCCCTCACCACAGGCAGATGGCACACAGGGCGGGCAGATGGAGGTGTCAAATGACAGGAGTCAGTCAGGGCTCACAAACTGTAAAGTGCTGTGTCATTTTCTAGGATTGCTTGGGTATTGCCTGCCCTATTTCGTAGAGAAATATGCTCTTTCAGATTCTTCCAACTCTATTTTCCTCCTTTGTCTATTAGGAAACAAAGGCTCAGAAAGACCTAGGTCATGGGACTAGTTAGGATAAAACAATGATTAGATCCCAAGGTTCCCAAACCCTTGTCCAGTGCTTTTTTCCACAACACCAAGCTGCTTCTTGAAAACAACAAACCATAATTCTCTATTTAGCAACCTTCCCAGCAGTCATTCTGGTCCCTGTTACAAACCCTCATCTCCACCATTAACTGATGCTTTCATCAAGGATAGTCTTCCAATCATACCTGTATGTTCCCAGAACAGAAAGGAAATTCCAGGGAACCCCTTTCCTTTGCTGTGGGTACAGGGCCACTAGTGTCCTGGGGCCCGGGCATTAAGATAAGTTTGTTGACATCTTTCTTGCATGGGAGAAATGTGACCTCTCAAGAAAAGCAAGCACTTCCAGTCAATGATGCGGAGCTTTCTGCTCCCTACGCAAGCAAACTGTTTAATTTGGGCAGCGGGAGGATAGATCCATTGCCACAATCTGGAATCATTCCTGGGGTTGAAGTTAACAAACAAGTCCTTAAAGAAAGAGGAGCAAAAACAATCAAAATAAAGCGCTGTATTTGAACTCATATCTAAAAGATTCATTCAGGACACTAAAAGGGCCACATGTCTCCCCTTCCCTCCATAAATTCCTTCCAGCCTATGCCTTTATCCCACTTTAACCACTTTGTCCATGCAGCCTGCTGATCTGGAACATTCCAGCAGTATATTTCCAAATCTGGCTAGCTTTGCTCTTGGGCTCCTCTGTACTGCCTACCACATACAGAATAATACGTAAGGTCTTCCCCTACTCTTATGGTACATTCTCCAACACACCAGGCTGTCTCATACCTCAGTGCCTTTGCACATGGTGCTCTTGCCTCCAAAAATGCCCTGTCCCACAAGTCTAAGGGGAAACCTTTTCAAAACTCTGCTCAACTCCACCTCTGTGAAGCCTCCCTGACTGTCCTGACGGAGTTTACCGCTTGCTCTGGGCCGTGAGCCCTCACTGCTTCTTGTTCACTCTTCTGTGCCGCTACTGATCACACTGTTACACAGGTCCTGGAGGACTTCTCTACTAAGCGGTAAATGCAAAGAGAGTAGCAATTGTGGCTCCTTTTTAACCTTTGTACGTCTTGTGCCTAGCAGAGAGGAGCTAGATGAGTGTCTAGCAAATAAGGTTGTCTTCCCAATTCTATAGGCTTCCTGAGGCCGGAGATAAGAACACTTTTTTTGCATCCCTCACAGAACTGAGCACAAATGTCAAAGGCATAAACAGCAACTGCAGCACATGGTAGTGTATTTCTCTACAAAGTAGGACAGGCAATACCCAGAGCAGCTCTTAGGGAAATGCTTTTCGACCCCGCTAGACTAGAGGACTTAGCGTCTTAACATCCTCCTCGTGGACCGATCTGTTTCCGCTTCATCTGTGCTAACTCATTTTACACTCAATAGAGTCTGTGCTAAGATCCAAGCTTATCCTCTAGGGGCAAGGACAGTGAGATGGAAATAATAAAAACTCATCAACAGACGAATAGCAGGGGAAACCTTCTAGAAAGTGTATTCTGCTCGCTTTTCCCCCAAACAATTTCACCGGAGTAGACAAAGTTGAGTTCATAAAGATGCATTCCCAAGGAGCGACAGAAACCTTGAAAATGATCATACCCAGTGAATGGGAGCCAAATAAGAAATGTCTGCATCAAGCTTTTAGAAAACTTATAAAGCTAAAAGAAGAACATGTTTAAAGCTAGCCAAAGAAGAAGATAACAAAAGGACTGGGCAATCAACTACACTCCAATAAAATTAAAAACCAAAAAGGACTTGGCTTAAAGCAAAAGAGAGGGGAAAGAAAATACATACGGTATTTGAACTTGCACCATCATAGAAGGCAAATACCTAATTCTAGATTTAAAATACCCTTCTCCAAGGGGGAGGAGCCAGAGAGAATGGAAAACAATATTCAATTAGTTATTAACTAATTCAATTCAAATTAAATTCTGGATGAATGGTACTGGTATCTCCAAGGATCCTTATTAGAAAAAGCTGGAGGGAAGGGGACAGTGTGAAAGCTGCCTTTGCACAGCAAGCTCACTGCTCTTAAAGTCTGAGCCATATGAAGAGCAGTATTTTCTAAAGATGCTTTTATCCACATTTTACTGGAGACTGAGGAAACAGCCACCATCTATTTCAAGCCTAAGTACAGGAACTTCAAAGTCACTAATGCATCTTGCCACCTCTTGGTACCACTAATATAGAACACAGTAGGCACCCTATTGAAGGCAAACTGCACTCAGGCCACAAGGGTATGACTTAGTTCTCTGGAGCAGATGTTACCGCGGGCTTTGGAGCAAAAGCACCTTGGTTCGAATCCCAGCTCTGCCTCTCCTAAGATGTGTGACCTTGAATGTCACTGAATGTCTCACTGAATGTCGATTTCTTCAACAGTAAGATGGGGTAATAAGCTCTATCTCCCAAGGCTGCTGTGAGGGTTGAGTTAATTCGTCTCTGGAAAATGAAAAATGCTCTTTATTATTTAAAGAGAATGAAGGAAAAATATATTTTACTCTCATAAGCATTTCAAGGACAATTTACAGAAGTATAAATAGTCTTTCATTCACGGCAATGACTTTTTTTTCATAGCAATCCTTTAAGTTATAAAACTGGCAGGTTTGATAATTCCTGTTCTGGCAACTAGAAATCAGATGCACCAACTAACTAACTGGCTGGCTTAAGGTCATCAAGCTCATACGTTGTACTAGGAAAAGAGCAGAGATCTCCCAACACCCAGCACAGTGCTCTTTAGAGGATCATGAATCTGTTGGACTACAAACATCCAATTGTTAATGAGATTTTTTTTCCTAAATATCAAAGGAAACATTCTTTATAAATCTAAGCACAAGGGCTCTATTATGAAGAGAGAGAAAACAAGTCGTGAATTGGAGGAAGCTGGATACTCTATATTGCTCTGCTCATGTGGCGGCAGAAACACAATATACAGGTTCAAGACACGACATTCGGACCCCCAGCTATGTGACTCTCAGCAAGTGAGCTAACTTTTGAGTCTTTTTATTATGCAAATGGGAATCACTTCTGTTCCATCTAATGCACAGGGTTTTGTATGATCAGCAAGGAGTATATATTCAATAGTCTTAGGAACCTAGAAAATACCAGGTACTGATTTGGTTTCTTCTTTATTTGTGCTTGTTTCTAGCAAACTTATGTATGATATGAAGAGAAAATAGATTTATAATGCAAGCACAGATCTGTTCCTAGGGAGCTCTGGAAAATACTAATAACTAGGTCACCTACACCAATTAAATCAGCACGTCTGGATGTGGTAGGTGAATACAGGGTTTTTTTTTTGCAAGATCCCCCTGTAATTGCAATGTGCACTAATGTTTGGCAACCATTGGTCTATGCTGTTCCCCACTCAGTAATGTCTTATCCTTTTCTCACTGCCTATATTAATTCACGCTCATTTATGAGACTTTAGTGCAGCACTATCCAATATGGCAGCCACCAGCCCCATGTGGCTATCTAATTTTGAATTAATTAAAACTAAAATATAGTTTCTAGTTGCATTGCCACATTTTAAGTGCTCAAAAGCCGCACAGGGCTAGTGGCTACCTTACTGGGCTGTGCCTACCTTACTGGGCTGTGCCAATATAGAGCATTTTCATCATAGAAAGTTCTATTGGACAGCACTGCTCTAGCCCACACTTCTCTTAATTACCAAATACAAATACACAGGAATTCATTTTTCTAATTACATAACATCTGCAATTATTTAAGTATTGAAGGTGCATAAAGTCTTGTCTCAACATCTAAATTTGTGCTGTCCAGTACAGTAGCCACGAGCCACATGGGGCTACTGGCGCTTGAAATGGGGTTAGAGGGACTGGTGTACTGAATTTTTAATATTAATTTTTAATTCAATTATAAAACAGATGTTCACTTCAGTTGCTGGGCAACTTTAGTATGTGACTGTACTTTTTCGACTCTGCCTTTTGTGGTCTAAATAAAGATCAAGTATGTCCAGCAAAAATTTAGCATCCAAACTGAGATGTGCTTTAAGAATAAATCAAACACCAGATTTTGAAAAGTTAGTATTTTTAAAAGAATGTAAAATCTCATTAGTAATTTTTATACTGAGTACATGTTGAAATGATAATATTTTTGATATTGTGGGTTATTTATATTAATACACAATTAAAATAACAAAAATCTGGATTTTTAACATTATTAATTTCACCTGTGTCTTTTTTATCCTTTAATGTGGCTACTGGGAAATTTAAAGTTATGTGGTTCACATAATATTCCTATTGTATAGTTCTGTTCTAAATTATCAATTCTTCGAAGGCAAGGATTACATTACTCTTCTCTTACTCTCTACAGAGAGTGCCATTGAGGGCAGGAAAGATATTACACAAATATTGACTCAATTTAATTCAATACTAGGCCAAAATACCTTGATCATTCCTAAGTTTGGTTATACAGGAGTGAATTTTAACTGTGAGCTTTGTGTCAAAGTGCAGATTTCCATCCAGAAGAAACAGTGTATGCAGGAACAACTTAGTGATAACTTCCTTCAGCCTTTCATTTTATTTCATCTAGAAGGACACTGTACACATAATCGCTGCTTTAAAGAAAAAAGAAACTGAAGCATTTGAAACCAAACAATTGCATTAATTATCAATATTTTAACTTAGCTCTAGATGCACAGCACATGCTTCTCCTTGCCCCTGTTATTCCCACATGGTTATTAGTTCAGTCAGAATCAGAAATCATCACAGAACCAACTGAAGAGAAAATGACCATCAGATAGGCAAATGAGCCCACTGAAAAAATAATGAATTTTCACGACTTACTCAATTTATGGAATATTTTTAAAATTTAGATAGCACATGGAGAACTGGCTTAAATTGAGTCAAAACTGTTATTAAAGTGCCTAGTCCAATTCATCTTAAAACATAGCTCTTTTCCTCTAAACAAAAGATAGTAATATAAATGCTTCTGTTTTGTCTGGTGACTAGGGAAGCAGAAGGAAATTTTGGTAATTTCCAATTCAAGTATATCACCTCTGTGACAGCTTCCAGCTCACAGAAACATCTGTTATTTTTAATACTGCCTCTTCTGATCCAGGTTAAATTCATTTAATTATTTATAATGGGTAGACTCCTATTATAATAGGAACTCTAAAATAGCTAGTTATTTAGAGCTCTACTCTCAATGAAAATTGATGTTTTCCCTTTCTGCCATAAAGTTGATAGAAAATTAATGAGAAGTAGAACACTGAAAGAAACAAAAGATATTTTTGCTTCATTAGTTTGTTAATAGTTTCAGTTTATGCTATAAGATTCCCCAAAATGGGAAAAGGCAAAAATCAATTTTCGTAAAATAAATCTGCTCATTGGATTTAAACTCTCCAGGAGGTCTAGGAAATAATGTAAAATAACAAAGACTCCATTCCAATCTTAACAAAAGCAGAAATTAAAATCATGGCATATTCATGAAGGGCCTCATTCCAAAAATGCTTGGTTCAGTGGGAATTCAGATTTTTGGGTATTCTTTGCATTCCAGGCATCAAGAAGAACTAGTGATCAGAATGGGCACTAAAAGCACAGAGTTCCCTCTGCATATTCCCATGAATTAGCCATCTTTCCTTTTTCAAATCCTTTCCACAACAGAATTTCTGCTTTTGATACATCACATTAGGTCCCTGAAACACAGACAAGTTAAAATAAAGTAAATCTAGAGGTATGGCAATTTTGCCATGTTAACAGGTTATTTCCAAATCACAACTGTACTGTTGATCTTACCCATTTCCACCAGGGTGCACAGACTGACTCTCTCTGTCCATCACTGAACTTTCCAAAAAGATGGCGCACAGTTTGGTGCCCTTAACTCTATTACACACTTCCCACAAGACCCTCTCTTTCTCTCTAAACTCACCTGCAGAAAACTGGCATTCATGTCCACAAAACATCATCATCTCCCCCTCCAAGGACAACACGACGTCCATCGCTATGAGAGGACAGATCATTCATCCCTGCTCTCAAGGAGTTCCCAGCACATGTTGCATGTGGGCTGCCTCTATCAGCATCACCCACAGGGTCTGTTAAAAAGCCAAACCCCTGGGCCACATCCCAGGCCGTTCAATGAGTCTCTCAGGGCGAGTCCCAGGACGCTCCCTTTCTAACAAGCACCCTAGGATGACTAGTCTATATGGGAAGATCAAATGCACTCACATAAAAGTTAAATAACAGTAATTATGATAAACTCCAAATGTGGAATAAAGATGACCAATGTCACAGGATTTTATGGGAAGGATGGGCAGAGATAAAAGAGGGTGGTCTGGTTTGGCAAGGACAACTCAGGCAAAGGCGTGGAGTCAGGAATGTGTAGAATGGAACAGGGGACAGAGGGCAATGGCAAATAAACACATCCAACCAGAACACGGAGTTCTCGCTCAGGACCAGGATGGGAAGGGGTGATTAAGGACCTCCTGTGGAGTGACCTGAATGTCTGGCCAAGGAGTATTCTGAGCCAAGGAATGACCTACCAAAGAGGACTGTCTAGCAATTATGGCAGTGGTGTAAAAGCTTGAAGGAAAATTAATCTGGAGGCCCATTCACCCTGGTTAAGAACCACAGGCACAGTAGAAAGAATCCAGGCCTCCTCTTCTGGTAGACAAAGATGTCCACACTCTCATCCCCAGAAATTGTGACTATGTTAACTTACATGGTGAAAGGGACTCCGAAGTTATGATTAAAGTTAAGGACCCTGAGTTGGGGAGATTATCTTGGCTTATCTGCATGGGCCTGATGTACAACATGAGTGCTCAGAGTTAGAGAATGTTTCAAAGCTGTGGCCAGAGAAACAGAGAGATGGCAGCACGAGAAGGACTCAGACTGACATTACTTGCTTTGAATATGGACAAACAAGGCCAAGAGCCAAGAAACATGGGCAACTGGAAGAGGCAAGGAAACAAGTTCTCCCCTAGAGCCTCTGGAAGGAACACGGCCCTGCCAACACCTTGATTTTAGCCCAGTGACATCCACGTCCGACTTCTGACTTCCAGAGCTGTAAGATAATAAATCTGTGTTGTTTTAAGGCAGTTAAGTCTGTGGCAATTTGTTACAGCAGCAACAGAAAACTAATGCATCTTTTGATCCTTTTTTCTTACCAAGGCCTTCACTATATACCATCCTCTCAGGCCTATACCCACTCACCACAAACAGTTATGGAGAGATCTCTTGAATTGAATACAGACTCCCAACTCTGTGTAATTGTCACTAGTTTTAGAGATTTTTAAAGTCACAGGTGTGAGGAAGGGGCAGTTAGGCACCACTCTAGTTCATGTACCTTCCCCTAATATCAACTTTAAGACTTCTTCCTTCACTACAAACAAGACGAAAAGACAACACTCAGATTGGGAGAAAATTTTTGCAAACGAATCAGTGGACAAAGGATTAATCTCCAAAATATATAAACAGCTCATGCAGCTCAATATTAAAAAAACAAACAACGTAATCCAAAAATAGGCAGAAGACCTAAATAGACCTTTCTCCAAAGAAGACATACAGATGGCCAAGAAGCACATGAAAAGCTGCTCAACATCACTAATTATTAGAGAAATGCAAATCAAAACTACAATGAGGTATCACCTCACACCAGTTAGAATGGGCATCATCAGAAAATCTACAAACAACGAATGCTGGAGAGGGTGTGGAGAAAAGGGAACCCTCTTGCACTGTTGGTGGGAATGTAAATTGATACAGCCACTATGGAGAACAGTATGGAGGTTCCTTTAAAAACTAAAAATAGAAGTACCATATAACCTAGCAATCCCACTACTGGGCATATACCCAGAGAAAACCATAATTCAAAAAGACACATGCACCCCGATGTTCATTGCAGCACTATTTACAATAGCCAGGTCATGGAAGCAACCTAAATGCCCATCGACAGACGAATAGATAAAGAAGATGTGGTACATATATACAATGGAACATTACTCAGCCATAAAAAGGAACGAAATTGAGTCATTTGTAGAGACGTGGATGGATCTAGAGACTGTCATACAGAGTGAAGTAAGTCAGAAAGAGAAAAACAAATATTGTATATTAACGCATATATGTGGGACCTAGAAAAATGGTACAGATGAACTGGTTTGCAGGGCAGAAATTGAGACACAGATGTAGAGAACAACCAAGGGGGTTGTTGGACACCAAGGGTGGAAAGCGGCAGGGGGTGGGGGGGGGGGTGGTGTGATGGTTGGGAGATTGGGACTGACATGCATACACTGATGTGTATAAAATGGATAACTAATAAGAACCTGCTGTATAAAATAAATAAATAAAATAAAATTACAAAAAAAATTTTAAGAAAATAAAGATCTTTAGAATCGAGAGAAAAAAAAAAAAAAAAGACTTTTTCCTTTCTGTCACTTCTCCAAAAACAGTGGGAAATCTTGGAGCAATCCATATCACTACAATTACGGTAATGTTTAAAAGCATCTGTGTTGAATGGATAAAGAAGATGTGGTATATACAATGGAATATTACTCAGCCATAAAAACGAATGAAATAATGCCATTTGCAGCAACATGGATGGACCTAGAGATTATCATACTAAGTGAAGTAACAGACAAAGACAAATATCACACATATCATTTATATGTGGAATCTTAAAAGATGATATAAATGACCTTATTTACAAAACAGAAACAGACTCAAAGACACAGAAAACAAACTAATGGTTACCGAAGGGGAAAGGGGTGGGGAGGGATAACTTAGGAGTTTGGGGTTAACAGATATACACTACTATATAAAAAAAGATAAACAACACAGGGAACTATATTCAGTATCTTGTAATAACATATAATGAAAAAAGAATCTGAAAAATACATGTAATTGAACCACTCTGCTTACACCTTTAACACACTATAAATCAACTATACTACAATCGATCAATCAATCAATCAATCAATAAGCAAGCATCTGTTCATGTTTGTCATCCCATTTTATCATGGGCTCCATGAAGAACTGTGCTATATTCACCTTTATTTTGCTCGATCCTAGCACAGTGCCTAGCCTATAGTATTTGCTTAATGAATAAACTGAGACAAGTCTTAAGTTCTCAAAGTTACCTCCTACCCTATCCAACTCTGACAACTTCTTCATTTCTTGCCCACAACTCTTCTAATTTATTTCAGATATTTACCAGACTCTGATTAATAGCCGATTCCATTCCTTAGGCACTAAAAGCTACCTTTAATCATAACCAAAATATGGTAGCAAGTAAACAGTGTCACTCAAAAATATTTTAATAACGAAACCACCATCAAATGGTATTCCCTACTGGCAAGTGCTTTCAAAATCACCACTTCTCTCTAAATTCTTTGTAGCAAGAGTAAGCTGAAGGGCATACTATATACAAAGGAGTCTTGACTCAGCACATTCTCCAGAATCTAGTGTACACACAATGTATTAAATGCAACATTCTGGTATTTCTTCTTATTTCTGACTTGCTGAAGGGTAAGTTAAGAGATGGAGCCACTCATTTATTGGACTTCTTCAAACCTCATTTACCAGATCTATGATTCTAAGAAATGAGGTTAATGAATTCTTCCTCTTTCTATTCATAGGATAGTTGGAAAGAAAATTTGATTAATACAGGAATTTACCAAAGAAACAGATCTACAGGGAGCTTAGATAAAGAAGAACAAAGTTCCTGGCTCTCCATGTTCCTCATCTCAAAACCTTCCCTTCCTGCATTTATCTAATGTTCTGCCTTTACATTCAAATGCATCAATCAATACATATGATGCCCCAAAATACAGGGAGCCTACTGGGCATTATCCAATGAAGAAAACTATGACATGAAATATACCGATGGTCCGCCTCCCAATGACGTCCCCACCTTCCAAGGCCCAATCTTTTAAAGCACTAGCCTCATTTTCAAACCCGAGCTTCCCTCTCTGCTATACACTAGCTGGAACTCTCCTCTGGCACTTCCACCAGTGTTCTTGCCCTCATTTTCTGTCTATAGATTTGCTTTAACACCATCCTTTCCTTAAAAGAACTTCATCTGATTTGATCCCATTTCCTTATCTGTTTTCTCTCCCTAAGACCTTGTTCCTCTTGCCTTTAAAAGGTAGTAAATCCCCACTCCCATCCCTTTTAAGTGCATTTTCCTCTACCTCTACGCTTCATTTTTTTTCTTTTCTCTCTGCCTTCTGGTACAAGGTTTCCCCTTGCCCTCCCTCCTGGGCCTCCCTTCTGGCTGTCCATATAAAAGGAGGGTTCTCTCCCCACTCCAGGGGTCCCCTCCAGGGAATGTCATCAGAAGAGAAAACCTTTGAGGTGGGCTTTGAATACCAGGCCCTTTGTGTGCAACAGCTTCTACCCCCATATCTAGGGGGTATCTAGGGACTCCCCACAAAAACTTGGAGAATCTTAACCATCTCTCTACTTCAAAGGGAGGTATCTGGATAGGGTTTTCCCGCCCTGCAGTAGCATGGGATGCAAGCTTCTACTCAGGGTGTGGAGTTCCTTGAGGGACACTGCTTCTTACATCCCAGTAGAAACAGCTACAGGTGGGGAGTGCTTCCCCCCCGGGGTCAGTCCTTGCTCTGATTAATTCAGTGGCATTAACACCCACCTTAGGTCCCTTCCTCATGCACGCTGATTAAAGTTCCAATCATTCAGTGGCCCTTGAAGACAGGGAGCCTGAGCTTAATGAAAACCTCCTGGGATCTCCTTAATGCCCACATTCTTTCACAGCAACCCAGCAGTGAGCAAATCTGTGTGGATGGCAGCAGGAGTAAGACAAAGTTTGTCATCTGACAAGGCTCAGAAAGCATCTGCAGTCAAAACCCAGCTTTTTCTGTGCCTTTTGCACTCTATTTGTTACCTGTGATCCCGCAGGACTTTAACAGTTCTTTTTCAAGTGAAACATTACACCCACTCAAAGAGAGATATTTTCAACTTGATGTGTGAGGATTTTCACCTAGGTGTCTCCAAGAACTAGTGATAAGTCTACAGTCTTAAATTTAATACAAGACCAAAAAAGATTAAGAAAATACTGAAAATGAGCCGTGTTTATCAGTTTACTGCACATCCTCTTCCCAGCTACAAAGAAAAAACCAACTCTAATATTATTAACTTGTTCATTTCCTGCCACACAGTATCTGAGCTATTTAAGCTTTCTTAAGTATTTTTCATTGCATTTTCCTATTGTTCAAGTTTTTGAAACCATTTTCTTGGCTACTGGAGAGCACACTTTAGACATGCGTAGTCTCTAATTCTGTTCCCATGCCTTGTCTCTTTGTTACAAAGAATCTCCCTTTTCACTTTCTGCTCCTAATGGCTCTGTCTCCGAAGAGAGCATGCAAGGGACAGAAGGGCAGACCAGTCTAAACTAATCGATAACCCACACGGATCATTCAGATCTTCACCTTCCACACTCCCGACACACCCAGCTAACCTTCAATGCAAGTTGCTCAACCAGAAGCAAAACCAGAAGATGAGTTTTAACTCCTATTGTTTGTTTCCTCCTCTAACAAAGAGGCTTATAAGCAGTAAAACAGCCAGAAGGCTGGGCTGCAGGGGAGGAAAAGAACAAAACAAGCATCCTGCAATCGACAAACTGGACTGTCCCCTCCTCTGGGACGAAGGGCTGATGATTCTAGACACCTACACCTCCCCACCAAGTGTTAATAATATCCAGTAATTCACCTTTCAAGTGTGATAGAGAAAGCTTTTTTAAAATATATACACAAGGGTTATTTCTTAGCAGATGGCTCCTAATTAAGGAGTCTGTTCGTGACCACACAGGGTCAGCCAGGCCCCAGAACCCAATCCGGACCTTTCATCCCGCCATATTTTCTTCCTAATCCTGCCCCACACTGAGGCTAAGCTCTAGTTTATACTTGGGACTGAGCAGCTGAGAACCCAGCCCTGCTGCTTCCCCCGCCTGCGATCAACCACTAATTGCAGCTCACCTGGCACAACACCCCTCCCATCTGGTCCCCACAAACGTCTGCAAAGACAGCCCTGGGCCGGAGGCAGACCCTCCTCTGCACTTAAAACAGTTTCTCCGTTACTTCTCCCACATCCTCAAACTGCCCCTCACCTGAGAGAGAGAGGTAGAGTGTGTGTGTGTGTTGTGTGTGTGTGTGTGTGTGTGTGTGTGTGTGTGTGTGTGTGTGTGTGTGTGTGTGTGTGTGTGTGTGTGTGTGTGGAGAAAATATATTCTAAAGGGCCCATGTGGGAACGATATGAGCAGTCACATTTGTCCCATTACAAAAGTGCTTTTTAAAAGACTTTTTTTTTTTTTGCACAAATTCCTACCAACCCACATTTGTCTTTGTAAAGAAGTTTTTGCTCCATCAACCCACTGCGTAGTGGCTTCTGCCCACAGAAATAAAGTGGCAGCCTGGCTTTGTCCTCCAGTGGTGACCCCCAGGATCAAAACGTGTGTGAGAGAGGCAGACAGACCGACCAACCGACCGTTCTGAAATGTGACCAAAGACAGGAGGGGCACTGGGCACAGAGGCTGCCTTCTGCCAGCCTTTCTGGTGGTGCTTCTGGTGGTTCAATGAGCCATGCTCCTGAGAATCTGATTTCAACGATCAGAGATTTTCCTTCAGCGTCTGCGAGCCCCTTAACCATCTCTCAAGATGTGGAGAGGAAAGAAGATCCAACACCTGGAGCGACCAACACAGCAAACCTCCTCACTGAGGAGTGAACAGAGTGAAGGGCACAGGGGAGCCCTACACTGGGTCAAGGGACCATGGGCACTGTCCTGACCTCAGAAATCGATAGTCCAGAGACTTCAGATCAAGGTTGGGGAGCACACTGGCCAGAGTCCTTCTGGGCTGGGGGGAGATGGCCAGTGGCCTCTGTTTTCCTGACTTTGTGGCCCAGTGCCTCCTGCTCCCATCTTCCTCCCTCTGCCCACTCCCGACTTGCCCCACGCAGGCCTAGGCTCAACAATAATGTGAGGATACATTTAGCCCCAAATTGAAAGTTCAGCCTGTAGACAGAAGTGTCTGATGACTGTGCTTCTTCCAGACAAGTCCCTAAAAGCCACGTCACTGTGTTAATGCACCGAGTGTTTGAGAGTGTGGATTCTGCAGGAAGTCTCTGAGCTCAGAATCCTGGCTCTACGCTTACTAACTATAATACCTTGGACAAGAGAGTTCACCTCCGTGCCTCAGTTTCCCCATCCATAAGATGGTGCTAAATAATAGCACCGACATCAATCAAGAACAGATTGAGGGGTGATGGCCAGTCCTGGTGTCTGAGTGATTCCCTGGGTCCAGCACAGGGACCAACTTTCCAGAGCCCTGAAGACAAGGGGTAACACCCCAAAATATGGACTCATTTTCCACTCTACCTTCACTGGCCGAGCAGCTGCCAAGAACAAAGGCCGCATCTCCCGATACCTGGCAAACAAATGCAGTATTGTCTCACGAATTGATTGCTTCTCTGAGGTACCTACCAGTGTATTTGGGGAGAAGCTTCGAGAACAAGTTGAGGAGCGGCTGTCCTTCTATGAGACTGGAGAGATTCCACGAAAGAATCTGGATATTATGAAGGAGGCAATGGTTCAGGCAGAGGAAGCGGCTGCTGAGATTACTAGGAAGCTGGAGAAACAGGAGAAGAAACGCTTGAAGAAGGAAAAGAAAAGGCTGGCTGCGATTGCCCTGGCGTCTTCAGAAAACAGCAGTAGTATCCCAGAGGAATGTGAGGAGACAAGTGAAAGACCCAAAAAGAAGAAAAAGCAAAAGCCCCAGGAGGCTCCTCAGGAGAATGGAATGGAAGACCCATCTGTCTCCTCCAAACCCAAAAACAAGAAATCTTTTTCCAAGGAGGAGCTGGTTAGTAGTGATCTTGAAGAGACAGCTGGCAGTGGAAGTCTTCCCAAGAGGAAGAAATCTTTCCCCAAAGAGGAACCAGATAGTGACCCTGAAGAGTCAGGAAACAAGAGGGTCCCCAAGAAAAAGAGGAAACTCTCTTCCAAGGAGGAGCCTCTCAGCAGTGGACCTGAAGAGGCTGCTGCCAGCAAGAGCAGCAGCTCCAAGAAAAAGAAAAAGCTCCGAAAGCTATCCCAGGAAAATTAGAATGGACATTTCCCTAGTAGGGCATAACTTATAGAGGTATTTCCCAACCCATCCCCTATAGCCCAATAAAAATAAAAACAAACAAACAAAAAAGAACAGATTGAATAAATTAATATGCATAAAAGCCCTAATCACAAAAAACACTCAATAAACATGAGCCCATGAACTGGAGAACTGCGAGCGATTTGAACATAAACATACAATGTATTTTGGAAGCTTAAAAAAAACAGAATGCCAAAAGTCAAAGTTAGCACCTCTAGCAGAATATGGGAGAAGACGCAGCATTTTCGTAGTTATCTGATCCCAAAAAAGGTTTGCAAACCTTTTTTTTTTTTTAAGTCCTGGAACATTTTGTTCAACAAAATCCTACTCCAAGTTCAAAAGGCAGAACAAAAGTGAAGCTTCTCCAGCTGAAGCTGTGAGGATGCAGGTAGGGGGAAGGACAACCTGGGAACCCAGTGGCCCAGCCACATCCGAGAAAAACCTTTGGAAACCTTCACCATAGGCAATGGACACACAGAGCAGGGACCAGAGCTCATGATCTTGCCCTGTTTTTTGACATGACAACAGTCAATGATTTTGAAGTGTGGAGCAAAGAGGTAAGAGGCTGAAGACAGAGACTGGCTATGAGATTTTTGTGAGAGCTCAGGCAGGAGACAGTGAAGTCAGGCAGAAGAGGAGACTCGGGGCTGACTTATTCAGAAGTGGGGTGGGGGAGGAGGACAGGGAAAGGGGGAGAGCTGAACATGACTGCTTTCTGGCCTAACTCTATGTATGTGTGTGCTATGGGGTGTTATAGATATGAAAACTGACCAATCACTTTTTAACAGTAAAGTTTTAGGGGAATGGTTTTTTGAATAATCAATCTAGTTAAAAGCAGAAAAGATTTGGGGTTTTTATCCTTAAATATAACACCAACACGTATAACTAAAGTTTCTAGCTATCATAATTACAATATATGGAAAGTGTGTAGAACCTTAAGGTACTATCCAATCGATTCTCACTGTAGAATACCACAGAAGTAAAAATTTAAGCTGTTCGTGTCTTCACGACCTCATTAGTTTACTCTAAAGTAAGCGTGAGTTCTTATTAAATCTTTCTTTCAGCTTTTCTAATATCTTCTCTTTCCTAATAACACAAAGCAAAAAAAAAAAAAAGTGACTTTAACGGCAAGTTCTGATTAATACAGGTTTTATGTATTTGGTTTTGAAACGTAGATAATCATCTGTAGTATATTTGTCTAATTGTTTTGCTAAAGCAAATACTAAAATTACTTTTTACTCCCTGAGCACTTAGTTATTGAAACGCCTCATGGGGTGTTTTCCAAGAATTAGATTATTTCCACATGGGTAACTGAGAAAGAGCTACAGCTACAGAGGCCTTAAAATTAGAGGAAAGAGTACAGAAGTGGCAATGGGTAGATATGGAATAGGGTATCAATCAGCCTTGAAATATGCTTGAATGAGGAAAAGTTTACATCTGGGTGGTGATAATTCTTTAGACCACTGTAGGAAAATACAGGGATTTTAGGTGGTCTATCAAATGTGCTTTAGCAAATAGATTCAACACCGTATCAGAGAAGCTTCTTCTATGAGCAAATTTCATTTTTAAAGCCTTTGGATTTTTAAATGACTGTCTCTATTCTAAAAAGCCACAACTCTTAAACAAGTCTATTTGCACTAGGTGACCAGGCAATTAAAACAAGACCTAAGTAAGAACATTCGCTCTGTGCAACCCCAAAGTCCCACCCAAATGGTGTGGACCTCACTGGAAGGTTTTCCCTCAGCTCTAGAAGCTAACAGCAGGTAATTTCAAACATCTGAAAGAGACATTTACCGTGAAAGCCTTGATAGGTCCTTCCCTGCAGGGTTGGGAGCCCCACAGTCCTGCCATAAAACTACAGATTATTTGGGGAGCGGGGATCAAGAAAGGAACTAATGGGGAGATTGGGATTGACATGTATACACTAATATGTATAAAGTAGATAACTAATAAGAACCTGCTGTATAAAAAATAAAATTTAAAAAAAAAAGGAACTAAGAAATCCTACACTTATTAATTTTGCAGAAATCTTTAAGATGGCAGGGAAATCCTGAAAAAGGATCTTATATCCCAAAGCCTATGAGTGAAGAAAAAAGAGAGAGAGAGAGAGAGAGAGGAGAAAGTAGTACCAAGCAGAGTCTGCTCCTTGCATATAACCATGGATTAAGCTTAAAGGTTACACACCTAAGAGGCCTCCTGCAATAAACATCCCATCATGCGGGAGAGAGAAACCAGAGTGAAAGAAGAAAGAAAAGAAAGAAAGAAAAAGGGAGGGAAGATATATGTCTATAAAATAGATGGCATCTAGTCCTTTCTAGCAACCAAGAGGCACAAAGCATTCACAAAAAGAGACACATTTGACAGCCCCCCTCTGGTGCCCTTGACTGGTGAGTTCAATGTTGAACTTGACTACTGAGTGCCATCTGACCCAACGACATTGAGGCTTCAATGTGCCGTTGTCAGGCACAGGTCTTTTGTTTTTTTCCCTCACAAAGCTAAAGAGCAAGGCTTAAAAGCACTAAACAATTCTGTATTTCACACTCTTCAAGGGACAAGAGCATGAGAGAGAGAGAAAATCTAGACACGTGCATTGAATCAGTTATCTGGGGGCAAGCTTATAGATCTTATCAAAGGAGCACTCGCGAAGGATCTACTTTTTTCAAAAATTTTTCTTACCCAAGTGGTCACTGACCTGCTTCTAAATTCATCACTGAAAACGGGGCAAGGCTTCAAGAGAATTGCACAGCCTAATACCGAGGTGTTCGACAAATGCTTTGGTGAATGCATCCAGGCTCCGAGGGCATGCTCAAGGTATAAAAGGTTTCCTCTTACATCATACTAAAAACCCCCAAAAAGAGGAAACCCCCAAGAACTGTACTCCACGTTTTGCCTGTCGTTCCAAGATCAGTCAAAAAAGGAGAGGTTTCTGAGCAAGCTCCTGGTCTCGTTGGTTTGACTGAGGGGCAGTCTAGGCTTGTTCTGACAATTCACATTTCGTGTCCCTGGGCGAGTCTTTTATGTTATTCTTGTATGAACATTACTAAAACTCCATGCAAGAGACAAAGGTGCCACGTCCTTTAAACATACACACACACATACACACATATCAGGTATAAACACTTGCTTGACTAATGCTTTGCACACTCCCTTAGAAGCAGCTCCATAAAAGAGCAATAAAACCAACAGTATTATCCAAAAATATGAAATCACGCAATAAATACTTAAACACCAAGGACTCCTGAAACAACCAAATACAGAACAGCCTTTTTGTTATTATATGTTCTTTTTTTTTCCCAAGCTCCAAATGCTAGGTGCAAAAAACTCTGCTGCAAAATATTTATTTGAAGCAGCTCCCTTACAGATGAAATGGTGTGTTCCAACGAATTCAACAGGTATAGGAGAAGGTCTAGAATGGCATTTACAACCACTAGTACAACCTGCAGGCTTGGAGGCAATGCCTTATACTGACGAAGATGCCACCTTTGAAAAATTTATTCTCTGTAGAATTACAGGTAAATAATAAGACCAAGTAGAGCCTGGAAGTTTTATTAGATTTCACAGATATTTTCTACTGAATACCAGCAGTGTCAGGTACTTTAAGAGATATCCCACTGTTATACACAGGCATACTACCTGCGTAATTGGAAGACAAAGGTGGCGCACATGTCATAAAAAAGCAAATGAATGCTGAATCATGTGGTCCAAGTACGGAAGACAGTCAAAGAAGAGGGAAATCACTGGAGAGAAGGAGGGAGGGGGGACAGGGCACTACTTACAGGCAGTAATCCAGGCAGAGGGTGATATGGACTGAACTAGGGGGTGAAGGTGATGAGGGATAGAAATGGGATGGAAATGCATTAAAGGGACATTTCAAGTGGGGAAAGATGGATGACAAATTGGCTGTATCAAAGGGAAAGAGTAGGGCTAGGTTATATACTATAAACTGGCAAGACACTCACGGCTATTTTATAAACCACTTCTTATAATTATCAAGATAATTTTAAATACTCAACTCCAACTATCATCTAGTTAAAGAAAATCTAAGACCATTTCCTAAACCAAAAATAAGTTGAATTTATTCATACAGCCTTTTGAAGATCAAGAAAAGTCTTAAAAAAAAACAAAAACTCTCCTCTCCTCCTTCAGGGTATCATCACTCCACTGGAAAAATGTAAACTCAGCCATCCAAGAAGGCTTAGCCGCCTACAAACTCCTGTGATATGATCTGCCACCACCTCCCCTCCTCCCCCACTTCTTTTTAAAGCTTTTCAAAAGTTTACCTTTGTCCAAATGAAGGAAAACTCTGACACATCAAAGTGAGCACCACGGTGCTGGGGATGTATGTTTGTAAGAAGAGTTATCTATGGTGGTGTGCAGAAAAACTAGCAAGGGTGTAGTTCCCCCTCCTAAATACCACACACACACACACACACACACTAAGTACCTCACTCACCTGCAGTTTCTTTGTTAACGGCGGTCTTTAATCCCCTACACTGCAGCAACTGCTAATTCTCTTCCATTTAAATTAAAATTTTACTCCAGTTGAATTCCCTAGAGGAAAACCAACGAACTACTTTTCATTTTCCGCTTCAACTATTCACCTGGTACTCCATAAAAATGCTATATTTAGTTTCTCTAAGAGCATTTTTTCTTATTATGTAAAATTGCAAACAATCACAAAAGTAGAGAGACTAGTGCAGTATACCTCACCTCCATGGCCCTTCTACAATCATCAACATTTTTCAATCTCGTTGCATCTACCCTCCCCCACCCAGTACTCTAAAGAGAATTTCAAACAGCATGTCATGTCATCTGTAAACACTTCAACATGTATTATGAGAAGGATCTTTTTATAAGCAATTACCCACAAGAGAATGCTTAGTTATTACAGAAACTGTTATTTTATTTGATGGCATTTCTGAGTACTAAAAAATTACTATCATTTGCTTAAAAATAAAGGTTACTGGTTAAAACAGGATTTTAGGGAAGTTCATCTGAGTCCAGTCCAGCCAGCCAGAATGAATGCAGAAATCATTCACTATAACGCCAAGTATGAACTTGGCAAAAACAAAATTACACTCTGCATACACCATACACATGGTCTAATTTCTTACAAGGTTAGAAAATGAATTAATAAAGCTGGAATGAAAACCAGAGTCTGTTCAAGACTGGAACTTCCCCAGAAGGCCACTGTTTCAGCCACTGTGGCAGCTCAGAAAGTGGCACGAGTTAGCTTGAAAGGTGAGCTGTGCTGATTTGGAAAAAGGATCTAGTGTGGGTTTTGGGGGGAGGTACTAGGCTGCTTGTCAACTAGCTGACCAGGGGCCCTGAGGACTGGCTGATGGCATTGCTATCTGTATTGAGTTGAAAACTGAACGCTGGAAACAGGTCTGCAGTGGTGGTCCTCCCCAGACCAGCAACAGCAGCACCTGGGAAACTTGTTAGAGAAGCAAACTCTCAAGCCCTAACCAGACTTACCGAATCAGAGACGTTCAGGGCCTAGCAATCTACGCTCTATCAAGCCCTCCTGACGATTCTGCTCTACACCAAAAATTTCAGAACTGCTGGCCTAACATGGTGGCCACTAAGCACATGTCACTCTCTCACTTTAAATTTAAAGTAATTAAAATTAAATAAAATTTAAAATGCAGTTAGCTGTGGCTACCATATCAGTCAGCACAGATGACAGAACATTTCTACCATCGCAGAAAGTGCAAACGGGCAGCAATGGTCTAGAGCGTTTAAACTGAACTTTAATTTATAACCCATAGACTGCAACGGCTTCTCTAATTCTGAGGGACCCAAAAGTGAAATTCTGAATCTGGCTGGATCTCAAGAGCCTATAGCCTCCAGGTATCTATTGCATGACTGGATTCCACAGTGGAAACATCAAGAGAATTGGGGTAAAAAGGAAAGCATGGTGAATGTTGGCCCCAGAGGCCAGGTCTGGGTCCACGGAAAACAGATGTGGCTACAGGCAGCTGCTGAAACTACTGTTTTCACCAGGCACTTTGTGAAACACAGATTGGAGCAAGTAAAGCTCTTTGTTTCTTTAAAGAGATAAGACTCTGACATACCGGGACCAAAGGTATCCATATAAATTGGCTCTGTCAAAGTTTTGCAGATAGGGATTCAATGAGACTCCTGGGATGTTTCTCCACCCTCCAGAAAGGCCCCTGCAGCAGCAGCGGAGGTGAGAAACCTCCCTCCAGTGGCTTTGCCAGAGGAGAACATGGCAGGACTGTTTGTGTCTCTGTCCTGATCCTCCTAAACCCAGGGCTGTCTGGCTTCTGCCTCTTCCCAGTCATTGAAAAATCTAGGTCATGTGTGTGTCTAGCACAGAGCCTGACCCCAAACAGGCTCGGTCAACACTAAATGAATGCATGGGGGACTTCCGTGTTGTTAATCAAACAGACCCTCCTCAGTGCTTACTTTCCTGCATTCCCAGCAGCATTTGACAACGTTTCTACACCCCTCCCTCCTGAACCACATTCATCTCTTGGCCTCCAGGAGAGAAAGCAGTGCACACCCCTGCGTTTTTTCACCTCTCTAGCTGCTCCTAATCTTCCTCCTCTAGCCTTCCTTGATTACTGTGACCCTCAGAGTTCTGTCCCAGGCTCTATTCTCCGTACTTATTTTCCTACCAATCTCGTCTACTCCCATGGGTCAGCTCTCAATCCCACACTGATGACTCTCAAAGCTGTATCAGCAGCTTCACTCCCCTCTGAGCTTAAGGCAGCGTCCCAGCAACCGACTCAGATGTCTCAAAGGCACAAAATCTCATCACCATCCTGCCCCTTGACCGCCCACAAAATATCTGATCATTGTATGCTTTCTAGTGAATGGCACCACCATCCACCTGGCTGCCCTTGTGAGAAACCGGGGATTCAGCTTTTCCTTCATTTCTCATATGTAAGCAATCACTATCTCTTAAGCATCTCTTGACAGACCATCTTCTCTTCATCCCCATATCCTTATTTCTCATCTGAAATAGTGATACAGCTTCCAAATTGTTTTCCCTGCATCCTGTCTTGCCCACCCAGCCCCATTCATTCCCACTTCAGTCTGAGTGGTCCCTCTAAAAGGATAATTCTACAATTGGGGTCCTCAGACCAGCAGCAGCAGCACCTGGGAACTTGTTAAAAATGCAAATTCTCAGGCTCCACCCCAGACCAACTAAATCAGAAACTCTGGGGGTGGGGCCCAGTAACCTGTGTTTTAATAAGCCCTCCAGGAAACTGTGACGCACGATAAAGTTTGAGAACCACTGCTTTAAAATATCAATCTGCTCACGTCAGTCTCCTGATTGAAAGCCTCCAGTGGCTTGTGACTGTCCCTACAATAAAGATCAATTCTTCAGTATCATTTATTGCAGAAACAATTACCCCCAATATGAGAACTGAGGGGTAAATAGGGACTTAACAGACAAATGAACAGATAATCGGTCAGCCTACGGGTGGGGGTACGAGAAAGGTATTCCTGGCAAAAGGAACAGCGTATGGAAAATGACTAAAGAGAGGAATACGGCACACTGAGGAAACTGGCAACACGTAGAATGATCAAGAGATGAGGCCGAGAGGACTTCCCTGGTGGCGCAGTGGTTAAGAATCTGCCTCCCAAGGCAGGGGATACGGGTTCGAGCCCTGGTCTGGGAAGATCCCACATGCCAGGGAGCAGCTAAGCCCGTGCACCACAACTGCTGAGCCTGTGCTCTAGAGCCCACAAGCCACAACTACTGAGCCCACGTGCCACAACTACTAAAGCCCGTGCGCCTAGAGCCCGTGCTCTGCAACAAGAGAAGCCACCACAATGAGAAGCCCGAGCACCGCAACGAAGAGTAGCCCCCGCTCGCTGCAACTAGAGAAAGCCCGCGCATGCAGCAACAAAGACCCAACACAGACAAAAATAAAATATAAGTAAATAAATAAATTTATAAAAAAAGAGATGAGGCCGAGAAGGTAAGCTATCTAAACCCAGTGGCAAATGATACTTTCTTTCCTTCCTTTCTCAGGTGTCAAAATGTTACCTGTTCCTCATCCAGTCCTCCTGTCCCCCTTCACCAACCAAAAAATCTGCCACAACAAAGATTTACTATACAAAACTCCCGAGTCACTATTTCCTGCTTAAAAACCCTACGTGGTAAGAACTTACACTCTCAATATCTGATCTTATAAATTATACACACACTTCAAATTGGACTTTAAGGTTCTCACCAATTACTGTTTTCCCATCATAGTCCTACATCTACTTTAACTCTACTTCCCCAAGTCCCTCACCTTTTGCTAAAATTGGTTCAAATCTCACTCCTCCTAGTATATATCCCTACAATCAGGCAACCTCTTATCACTTCACAGATCCTCAGTATTTAAATGTGTTGTATGTGTCTGCATAACTCAATCACTTGCTACACCGTAAAACTCAAGACTGTTTATAAAGACACATGTATCTGTTCAATAGTTTGACTTCTTCAAGGGCAAAACTGTTTCTCTTCTCAATTGCCTCATTTTCAAATTAAGCAGGTTGAATAAAATGACAATGAAGGTCAATTCCAACTCTAAAATTTCATCACCTATAATCACATTTAGTGCTCTGTATATATTATACAGTCCATAAATGGTGTTGATTAAGGCTCCAGAATTCACACTTCTAAAAAGTCACAGAGGACCTTGCCTTCCTGGTATCTCCCTCTCTGAAACAAACAAGGTAAAGGCATGGGACTTCCCTGGTGGCGCAGTGGTGAAGAATCCGCCTGCCAATGCATGGGACACGGGTTCAATCCCTCGTCCGGGAAGATCCCACATGCCGTGGAGCAACTAAGCCCACAAGCCACAACTACTGAGCCTGCACTCTAGAGCCCGCGAGCCACAACTACTGAGCCCATGTGCCACAACTACTGAAGCCCGCACACCTAGAGCCCGTGCTCCGCAACAAGAGAAGCCACAGCAATGAGAAGCCTGCGCACCGCAACAAAGAGTAGCCCCTGCTCACTGCAACTAGAGAAAGCCAGCGCACAGCAACAAAGACCCAATGCAGCCAAAAATAAATAAATAAATAAATTTATTTTTAAAAAAACAAGGTAAAAGCAGTTTTTCTTTGATTCCCACCTTCTGAGAAGTTTAAATTTCAATTACCTCTTTGGCTAGTAAAATTTGGCCGTATTTCAGATTTAAGTAAACAAGAATTTAATAACCTTTCCATAATAGCATTTTTATCATTCCCATAAAAGTAGTCTCCTATCTCTGGTGGGGAAAGACTAAAGAAAACACTTCGAAGGTAAAGAATGAAAACCTGTCAGCATCTTCTACATGCAGATTCTCCCCTAAGGACTCACAGCTTGATAAAGAATGTATTCTCCACATAGCTCTATCTGTAACAAATTATTCTTTTTTGTTTGTTTTTTAACCACAAAGTTAGTCACTGTTGTGAACTACAGATACCATATCAAGGAGGGCTTCTGAAACGGATGTGACAAGAATTGAATCCTGTGAAGACAGTTTCAACTTGACCTTCCAAGAAAACACTTTTTACTTTAAGGCAAAAGGAAGAATTCCTGACCCCAAATACTGTCAGTCATGCTGTTTCCCTTGTCCTTATCAGCAGTATGTTTGTCAAGAAGAAGGACATGCAGTATTTACAACCATACTAACAAGCGGAAGATTTTGGTTCTTTGCAAGCACGAAGTCACGGCACGCACATGTATCAAACGTTTCTCTTTTCCACGTTTTCCAACAAGCAAGCAACTTCACAGCTGAGTTCGGTACTAAACGCCACATTAATACCCAATAAAGCCCTAACTCTTCCATCTGGGAAGGCAGGCTGACCCAAGGGTCTTACAAGCCCACTTCTCACCTTACTCCTCTTCCTTAGACGTTCTCAGTAGAGAGGATACACTCAGCAGTATTGCAAGTTCATCATCTGCTTTTTACTAGTGGTTAAGATGCCAACTCTTCTGTCCAATTCTACAAAGCATGCGATCAAAATTTATTTATGGTAAAAAACACTGTAAGTACCCACTATATGCCTATAACTTGCAAGGAGTTTAGGAAAAGAGGTCAATGCTGCATAAAAATTATAGTCAAGGCACACTAGAGCAAACAAAGTCAAACATGACCCTCCCCCCAAAAAAAAGGTCCAAGTTATATTCTTTCCCCAGCTAGGATCAGTATGGTAGCCTCCTTAGAAGTCAGTGCCCTGATATCTTTAACCCTAAAGACATTGAAAAAAGGAACGAGTCCCTATTATGTGCCAAGTACTGCAACAGGCACATTATATAGTTACTCATTTAATGCTAAAGAACAATCTGCAAGATACAGGGAACTATTCCCAATTTACAGATGAAGGTTCCCAGAAAGAGACAATGACTTAGAAAGGTCACTTTCATACATTCAACAAAACACCTGTTAAAATAAAAATGCTTGTTTTAAAAGCTGTTTTCTTATTTCATTTCAACACCCATTGCGTAAAATAAAATAAAGTTCGGCTTAGAATGAAAAACAAAGCGCAAAGACACACACACACACACACACACACACACACACACAAAGACTTTTCTTCTCTTAAGGAAAAATAAATCTTGAACCTAACATAGCATTCAGTTCCTGACTTGAGTTGTTTTCAGTGTTTATTTTTTATGGAGTAGTTTGTTAGATTTTCAATCCTCAAACTAGCAGTTTTTAAACAGACACACAACACTCAGTTTCTTTCTGATTATATTTCATCTTTGTCAATTTCCATATGTTACATGGTAGTTTCCCTTTTTTTCTACACTAAGGAAATTTTTTCCCCTAAATGCCAAACCTCCTAAAAAGATAGGGATATTAAACCTAGAACACTTAAATTAGCTATGACAACTCACATACACAAAATATTAAACTGAATTCCATCTACTTTATAGACCAGCCAAGAACTTAAATGCTTTTAATTTTACTTTCTTTTCAGTAACTGAAGAGATTTTAAACTGGTTATGCTTTCAATCCCAAATAAACCTTCTTTACTGATTCCCAATCTCAAGTACCAGAAACTTAAGTGTGGGCAACTGATGATTATGGCATTTCTACACAGTAAATAAAATTTCAGTTCATGAAAGAGTATCAAATAACAGCACGTTCCCCTTACAGCTCTATAACCTTGTATATTCAAAATAACATTAGCACCCTGAGGGCATGACGGCAAAAACTGAGCCTCACTGTTTACTCAGAGAACATGCTGCTAAACCGGGGAGCCTTCCCTGTCCATCCCATGCCCAGAAGCAAATATGGCTTCCCTTGCCACTAAAATGGAAGCCACAGCCAAGCGGCTCTCAGGACAAAGAAGACATGCAGATCAATTTTCACTCACCTACACAGAACATGCCTCCCTCAAAAAACCCAAATTCCGGGCTTCCCTGGTGGTGCAGTGGTTAAGAATCCACCTGCCAAGGCAAGAGACACGGGTTCGAGCCCCGGTCCGGGAGGATCCCACAGGCCGCGGAGCAACTAAGCCCGTGTGCCACAACTACTGAGCCTGTGCACTAGGGCCCGTGAGCCACAACTACTGAGCCTGCAAGCCACAACTACTGAAGCCCGCGTGCCTAGAGCCTGTGCTCCGCAACAAGAGAAGCCACCGCAATGAGAAGCCCGCGCACCGCAACGAAGAGTAGCCCCCGCTCGCCGCAACTAGAGAAAGCCCACGTGCAGCAACGAAAACCCAACACAGCCAAAAATAAATAAATAAATTTATTAAAAAAAAAAAAAAATTCCCAGCTTTTCTTAAAAAATCTGAAGATCTGACAACATTGATCCTGTATTTCTGTAGAAAGTTTCAATACCTACTTTCTCTCCCTTCCTCCAAAGATTTGATCTCTCCCCCAACCCCTCTCCTCCAAGCCTGTATCACTCACTTAGGTTAACTGCATGGCCCCTGCACACCTGTGAGTTTGTGACCCTTTTGCCTCTAGATACAAGAGGAAGCTGTACAAAAGCCAATTGCTTTTGATTTCTGAATGACTGTGTCCAGAAGGAGGATGAGTCAACAACGCATGACACCATTTCCTATTTACTCTACCGAAACCCAACGCTGAACAGGCTGTCTCAATCTCCCTAATGTCTGTGTGGTCTAATTTGAGCACATTTCCCACTTTCTATCCACACTTCCCTTTCAATGTATCAAATGCTAGCATTTGGGCATTCTGCCTTCTCATTTTGGCACTAAGAAGAGAGAAGACAGACTTCAAGGGCAAACTTCACTAAGAACACCTTCCAGAATGCCCATGTAACTCTCTCTCATTTGTCATGGCCAAATTTGAGGCAGACAGCTCTCTTGTTTCAAGTATACATTTCATACAACCTCTGGATTTTTCCTGCCCCACACATTTTTACTACGTCTTTTACAACAGATTTGAGAGGTATAGAACTGAGTCAACGGTCTCAAATTGGCCTCTTTGAAAAGATAAATCCAAGAAACGGCCAAAAGGCAATGATACTTAAGGACCAACTGTATGATTCTTGTAGATGTGATGAAGAATGGCCAAGAGGGGACTCCTGTGTCATTTTTGTTTCTACTGTTTGAATTTGGGGTTTTTACTAATGGACCATGGTATCCTAGCTGTTCTCACTGTCACTGGGATTACAAAGAGTTTCAGACAAACTGATAGACTATAAAAAGGCATAATCAAGATTTATCTGTTTTCAAAAAAGCCGCATTAAATCAATCCAGCAATCTGCTTCAAGTCAGGAAAGGTTTCATGAAGTCAGTGTCATTTTTTTGCTGGGCTAGAGCATCTTTTACACCACAAAGAGGGCTCACTGTCATGCCACCGCTGGGCAGCTAGAGTTAATTTCCTCTTGTCAATATACTCACTTTCTCTCTCATTTGCAACAACCTGTGCAAACAGGCATGGCAGGTAGTAAAATACACCCTAAAAAGTTTAGAATTTGATTCCATCTCAGATATATAGTGACAAATCTAATGCCAAGGCCCGTGATACCCAAATACTGTCCAATCTAGATTCTTGGAATGTATAAATGTGGGCAGAGGGGACAACCTGTCCAACAAGATTCCTACTTCCCCTTCATACTGTCAGCTTGGGACGTGGGTTTCTAACCAGGGCACTATTTCCCAGGCCCATTGCATCTAAGTGGCATACTGGGATTATTCCTCGGTACCAGAGACAACAAGGGGAAGTGATGTACATCACTTCTGAGCAAAGGTGGCAAAGAAGTGCAGTGTCTTCACCCGCTCTTTCCCATCTGCTAGCTAAACTCTGAGGAGTCCAAAGCTGAAGGGACAGTAACACAGAAAAAGAAAGAAGTCTGACAGCCCACCCACCTAACAAGAACACTGACTCTGAGCTGTAACCTGAGCAGACTAACAATAGGCCCGTGAAATTCTGAGATACGGTATAGCAGAGAGCATTCAGTTCCTAACTTCTGTATTACGTTTGTAATGGTGTGAGGCAGTGGGGAAAGGTCTGAGTTTAGCAAGCATGGGATTGCAATATTGCACGGTGTTTTCTATTGGAGACATCTTAATTGAAAAAGATGAGAGGGAAAGAAAACAAATAGGTCTTCTGGTGGTAGGGACATTTTTCGTACACACTGGTACAGCGGAAGAGTGGAGGGAAGAGAATGTGGAAGGAACAATCTAGGGGCTCCAGCGGGTGGAGGAAGCATGGGGTGGCGGCAGCCTCTTTAAGTCTCTGCTCCCTGGCTTACTTCTAGAAAAGGAAGAGTCAGGCTCCCTCTAACTCCAATCAAGTATCACAGTCAAATACTAAAATATCACAGTGACTTGCTGAGGACATCATTACCAACTTAGTTTGTTAAATTTCTCTCAGTCCCAACTAGGTATACCTCTCGATCCCACAATGAACAAAATTAAAATGCTGGAAAATCTATATTCAAGAGGCGTAGTCTAGATCAACCCACCCACCTCACCCCACCCACCTCTTTTTATCACCTTTACAGACACACAATGCACCATCACTTGTTAGGGCTTTTTTTTTTTTTTTCCCCTCCCTCACCCCCTTTCCCCTTTGGTAACTATAAGTTTGTTTTCTATGTCTGTGAGTCTGTTTCTGTCTCATAAACAAATTCATTTGTCGTATTTTAGATTCCACATAAAAGTGATAGGATATTTGTCTTTGCCTGACGTACTTCACTTAGTATGATAATCTCTAGGTCCATACATGTTACTGCAAATGGCATTATTTCATTCTTTGTAATGGCTGAGTAATATTCCATTGTACATATACACCACACCTTCTTTACCATTCATCTGTCAATGGACATTTAGGTTGCTTCCATGTCTTGGCTATCGTGAATAGTGCTGCCATGAACACTGGCGTACATGTATCTTTTCAAATTACAGTTTTCTCAAGATATATAGGACGCTTTTTTTTAAACTATTTATATTTGGTCTCTGAGGTTCTACCTAATAACAGTTTACATCCCACTAACTAGTACGGAAAATTATCTCTTCTGTGATAGTACTTAGGAATTTACCACATGTAACAACAAATCCAAAGCACAAATGATGGACTGGAAAAAGATGCCCAGGTATAACCCATATGGGATATCTAAATATAATTACCTTGGATGTATAGAGAACTTAAATCCCAAAAGATTTTTACATAACCTATCCCATTTCCCCTTAAACAAGTGTGTGAGGAGAGCCCAGTGAAGGGTGTGTATGTACAGGTATCTGAGTAAAGAAATCAAAGCCACGAGACTCCAGTGTCTACGGAGACATGCAGTATAAGAACATCTTCCAGACTGCATCTCTGATCTCTCTTCGAGACTGACAAATGCGTCAAATCTCCTAGGCCATAACCACGCAGCCTAGATATTAAGTGCCAGAGCTTGTTCAGCACTGCTAAGCATGTGCCTGTGAACCCTGGATGGGAAAAACAGGCATGTGGGTGCACTGCTCAGAGGGACCGTCCCAGGGATTAGTATCACATTCATGCTAATTCCGCAGCTGGCCTGGCCAAAGAACTCCCACTCAAATCCAGGCCCCGGATCTCTGAATAGGCAGTTTATGCTTTCCCAAAGTGGCATGAATAATTAAAGAAGCTAAGCCTACCTGCCTAATGACAGCCAATAACAAACCAATCGGCCACCTAAAGCCAAGTTCCAGCCCACTGGGGCAAGCAGGGCTTGGGCTGGTTAATACACCCACTGCTGTGTTCTGCAGGGGCCCTTCAGCTTTACGGGAAGATTCCGCCATCACCAAGGTGCAACCTAATCACTGCACCCAAACTAAAATCAAAGGCCAGCAGGGATCCAGATCATGTCGAAGCTGAGGAAGCACTAGGGTTCCTGTGTATTGGATAAGATACAGGAGATCAAATGTCTAATTCTTACACTATACCTAGTTTGATTCAGATATTAAAATCTCAAAATCAGATTGAGCTGCGACTAGAAACATGAGCCCCAGACATGCAGTTTTCAAAGAGCCACCATATACAATCCTAATGCCTTCATCCACCTACAGCCCCTGGCATTTGTAAATTTTAAAAGGGGCTGTGAAAAGGGGCTGATCTAATATGGAAATTTACTGTACATACTTTCCTGCTATACAAGCCGGTCTGCACAAAATTTACATACCTGACCCTTTCCCTTCCCTGCTGCTCTAGGTCAGAGCGGATTTTTGTTAACGGCTACTATGCTGATTAAGAGACAACTTCCAACAGTTTGAGGAGTCCTTCTAAAAAAATTCAATGGAGTGATTATAGTTAAATTTCCTACTGCTCAGTTTTGCCACCACCAGCCGACTTTTCCCTCATAAACATCCTTCTGTTTCTACTCAAAATGGGCTTTCTCCTTCATGACATTAATAGTACCAGTTTCCTCTATCATGTTAGTAATAATGCACTGTTTGGCCTTGTATCTGAGATTTTCAAAGCTAGGGGAAAGTAGGGCGGGACACAAATTTTCTCCAGACTACATCAGACTAATTTTCTCCCACTGCCATCTACAGAGCTTTTTCTTTAGAAGGGTGGAGCCAACAGTGGGGAAGGACCAGAAGAACACAGTAATGAGAGGAGGGGAAATGCCGACCCTGCTTTAACCACCACCCTCTGATCCCAGGCTTAGTCAAGCAGTCATAGCCGACTGAACGTGGTGACATGTTTTCCTCGAGTCCTCCCAGGCCATTATTTCCTCCACAACCTCATTTACTTTTTCCAACTTTTCCTGTCATCTCTCAACCAAACGTCTTACGCAGGAGCATTTAACTTTACGGTCAGACCAACCTTAATACCCTTACTACACTACATCAAGAGTCAACCCCTGCATGAGACAAGACTTCCCATTCTCAGCCAACCCCTCGGCCTGGTGGCAGGAAGGGAAGAAGTTGGGTTTATTTTCTCTCCCCCAGAATGAGCACATCAATTTCCTTCATTCACCTTTAGGTCTTTTGTCTATGGACACGTGTAACCTATATGATTCCTCCCCATAAAATGAGTTCTCACAAACAAGGGCATGCCACTGCTTTAAGACAACCTGTATTCTCTGTTGGTTGGGTTACAATAGTTAAAAAGCGCCTAAGGCAATGAATTACACAATAGATGAAAAAGGAGCTAATAAAATTACTTGCTTGATTCTTTTTCCGATTCTCTGCTGGTAGCACACAACGTCCCTTCCCTTGATTAGTTCTAGAGCCCCCTGTTCTTGAATACAGAGATTTAAGAATGAGCTCTTAGGAGAAGATGTTAAGTGACCTACCACTTACTGAGCACCCCTTAGTTCCGATCAGCTCTGGGCTGTGAGTATACATAGGGCCTCAATTCAATGCTAACAGCTCTACAGGGTAAGGCTGGCTAGCACACAGCAGAGGCAGAACTCAAACCCAAGTCTGCCTGACTCCAAAGACAATGCCGGGCAGCCTGAAAGCTTCTTTTAAAGCCAGCCCTCAGCAGAAGCTTACTGAAGCTTCTCCTATATGCTCTCACACTGCAGGACTCGGGAACTACCATGGAGCGTTCTCCAGTTTCATCTCACTCATCTTTAAATTTGTTACAGTCCCAAGAAAGCCTATGCTGTGTAAACCTCAGAAGGAACAGCCAAAGAATTGAATGTATTTATGACAACTGACAACAGATCTACTGGTGATGGCCTGGAAGTCTACTCCCAGAAGAGGTTTGCTTTTCTCCAGGCTAAAGGTCACGCAAGGTACAAATTTAGAGCTTTGGACAGCCATCTGCTGATGCATCTGGAAAACAAAGGGAGGAGACAGGAAAAGAACAGAAGGCAGCCAAGTCCCTTCAGTCTCACTGGGCTGTGTGTGTGTGTGTGTGTGTGTGTGTGTGTGTGTGTGTGTGTGTGTGTGTGTGTGTGTGTGTGTGTGTGTGTGTGTGTGTGTGTGTGTATTTCCTGGTGCATCTTTAGAACAATACTGTGAATTAAGATGGGTGTGTCAAACCTTAAGAAAACTGGCATGATTCTCATAATGCTTCCACTACACTTTGCATTACTGCAAAATCAGAAAATGATTGAATCATGATGTCAAGCTTTCACATGCTCACTCAACAGAGGCAATAACAGAATGAAAGTAGAGATGAAAACTGAATCATCGCAGACACTTTAAAAAACGCAACCGCTGATCCCTATTTACGAGAAGAAAACACATATTCAGCATAGGAGGTTCCCACGTCCTTCTACACAGGTATTAGCCAAACACTGATAACAAACGATAGCATAAAGCCCATTTCATAAAATTTCATACACATACAGATGGGGAGGGGGAAACTTCTCAAAAATATTCAAAATACTTCTCAGATTTAATTTTTCAGATTTAATCTTTAAAACAGCACATGGCATATTAATTTCTATTTTGTCAAGGTACTCCAAATTTTACATAATAATAACACAAGTTATGATACTAAACCTAAAAATGATATATTTGATGTTTAAATCACATTAGCTTCAAAAACATGTTGCTCATTTACTGTGGCAGCTAGAATAGAATATGTTTCAACTCCATAAAAAAATGAATCTTTCTCCATTTGCTGAAAAGCAGAGTCTCTCAGATTAACTGTGCACAGGCAACAAGTTGGTAGACAAAACACCTTTTAAACCTGAGGTTACTGAGACATTGATAAGTAAAGCTAGATTAACTCAATTTCTCTTAAGTATGATTTTCAAAGTTTTCACACCATTATCTCAACTGAACTTTATAATGAGCCTATGAGGGTACGGATTAATTTCCTCCATTTTTGGATGAAACAACAGAAAACTAACACTCAAGGAAGATGATTTAAAGCAGTAGTTCCTAAAGGTGATCTCTTTTCCTTTGTGTGATAAAGAAAATAATAATTGACCTAAAAAAAACATTATTTTCCAGATCCCTGCAGAAACCAGAAAAAAAAAAAATCAGCTAAGCTTTCAGCCCCCAAAGTCACTTTGCCCTTTGTAAAGCCAAACACAAAACATAATCATTCAAAACAGATGCAAGGCTGTGTGGGAAATGCATTTTTAAGGTCCACATTTAACCCTCAATGAGCAAAAAAAGAAAAACCCTGGAGATTTGTAATGCCAGGATTTGCTGAAATAAATCTTGAATCAAACCTGTAAAGAAAGATGAGGGATTAATGGAGCTGAAAGTAGGTATATAAACATTAACTTGCCCTACAACGTTCCTATCTTCAACCTACCCCATAGACCTGGGCTCTAAGCCATCCCTAGGGCCATTAGGAAATGATATTTCACTTTCACCTCAACTAAATGACTTGAGTAAAACACACGCAGCACAACGTTCGTTTAGCCCAGAACAGAACATTAACAAGGGGTGAGCGCACGCCCAAGTGCATGTTGGTGAAGGGGTGCCTTTCGCCAAGGAATAGACAAAGAATTGCATGGCCCCAAGATCCAAAGAGGGCTAATATGAGGACATTTCCTAATCTCAGGCAGATGAAAATCTCTCGACTCCCACATGGAAAATAAACACAACTGTACTTTGCCAGTGAGAGGATAACATGTCATTGTTTGATAAAACCAGTATTTAAAAAATCCCCAAATTACCAACTGTTCAGAGTACATATCTGCTGCCACATTTTTTTTTAAAGATTCAAGAAAGATATGTAGATGCAATACATGCACGGAACTGCTGAGCTGAATGAAAAAGATGGAGCTAATTGAGTCCAGTACCTTCATTTTAGAAGGCAGAAGAAAACTACAGAGAGGAAAAATAGACATCTCAACCTGATTAACATAGCATTCATGGCCCTGGGGAGCAAAATCCGGTCTTGGATTCCTATCCTACTGTGTCAATTCAGAGACAAATCTTAAAGAATCAATTTCTAAAAGCTTAGGAAGTAAAAAATGAAAGAGAATTCCACCAAAATTGAAGGCAAGTTGAAGACAGGTACCATGTAAAGTCTTAGAAGGGAAAGAAGTAAGAGAAGTGGGTCATCTAAGGGATCTGTCAACAAATACCAACCACACTGATCTGGCAACAGTTCTTCACAGCAAGTCATCAAAAGCTGGCAAATTCGAATACTAAACTTTTATCCTTTTCTCCCTTTAAATTTCGATAAAGCCTCTCTGAAAGGGTGTGGAAAAGAAAAATGAATCACTAGAGGCAGGGCGTTATTACCAATTCATGCTCCAGTTCTCACAGTAGGCCCTTAACCAGAGTCTAGAAAGGAAGGGAGCAGGAGTTTAAAGGCAACAGAAGTCAGGCGCATCGGCTCAGGAGGGGGCAACTCTGCACGGGTACATCTGGATGGATACTGCACCCTGCCTTGGGCTTTAACCATTTTCATACAACAGTCATTAGGTAAGTCTCTAGACAGACCAGAAAAGTAGCATCAGACATTAGATTACGCTGTATGTGACATACTGTAATAACTAGGAACACTTTCTACACCACAACTTGATTTCCATCCAAAGTCATAATGATTTAAGTCCAACAGCCATGTTACAGAATTATAAAACACAATTTAGTTAAAACACAGGGTTTCTATAAACTCTTGTTTCAGATTACTAGATATTTCTCAGCTTCCCAACACAATGTATAGTAGCCCCCTAAAAAATGGTATCATTTCAGAAAAGTTTTAAGAGTCTCTAAAGACTTGGTACCTACTGTATATTCGATGTATCTGGAGTGAAAGGAAAAGGCTCTTGAATTATGGAGATGAGATTACTTAGAAGACACAAGAAGATATCAAATGGAAAACATACTACAAATAAGAAAAACACTGCAGCAACATAAGCAGCAATAAGGCCTATTTCTGTGACATTTTTAGCTTTAAATTAAACCATACAGATTACTACAGCTGCCCCTTTGTTTCCAGGGTAAATTTATGCATAAAGTTTTCGTAAATTGTGATTTGCTTACTTTTCTGTCCCTCCCTCACACTAAACCATACGCTTCTATAAGAGCAAGAAACATGCCTCTGATGTATAGAGCACACAGCATAGAGCACACAGAAGTCACTTAAAACATTTTTGGAATGAGTATTTTATCAAACAATTGACAAACATTTGATAAAATGCAAAGTTGGCAAGAATGGAGGGAAAATAACAGTTACTCACATACACCGTTGGTAATGTAAACCAGTACCACCTTTTAAAGGGTAATTTGGCAATATGGCAATACAGTAATACCATTTAAAAACAATCGCAAAGTTTCCATTATATATACTGTTAAATGGAAAAGACATGGGATATAGCACAATACACTGAGTGAAATCCTATTTCGTTTTGTTTTAAAGGCAGTGTATACTTACTCTGCATATGGGGCAACCACAGAGGGCAGGGGGAGTCATTCAAAGCGTAACCTAAATGTAATACACATATCCAATCCCAGGGGCCCTGCCTGAACACATATCCAGTTCTGGAAGGATTTACGAAGAAGCTTCACAGGGGCTACCTGGAATGGTAATACTGGGGAGTGAAACTGGCATCATAAAGGAGAAGAAGTCTTCTTTTTCATCATCATCTACCCTTTTGAAGTGTCTTCCCTTCCCATATTAAAGTTTTAATCTCCTTTTTAAGAGAGATGTTATGTTGCTAAAAAAGAAAGAGCACGAGAGAGAAAGAGAGAGAGAGAAAGGAAAGAAAGAATTATAGAAAGGAAAACAACAAATGATTTTAAACCATAACTTTTCCCTGCTTGTCTTCCCCCTCGTCCACATAATATATTTTAGGAGTCAGTGGTTAGAGCACTGGTTTTCACTTTACGCTTGTTTGGGGCCTAATCAGAGTCATTTCCCGTTTCCAGTCACTCCAACATCAGAGTGGGAGAAAAACCTGGTTGACACAAACCTCCCCAACCCAGGGTAAGAAAAGGTCCACTGAGGGGTTCTATAAAACAAACATAGGCCTGCTACCTATGCCACCTGACCCCGTGGGGTGGAGGCCAGGAGGCCAGGCACAAGAGTGTACCTGCTGGGCAGCAAGTGCCTGATTTTTTTGTGTCTTCAGATGGATCAGTTGTGCTTAAAATTTTACCTTTCTTACAAATACCTTCTAGGTGTCTTGAAATATTACCTAAATGTGAACAGGTGATGAACTCGACCATTAAGTATATTTCCTTACCGTAGTTCAAACTAACAATTAGAATGTAGGCTTTTCTAAAACTGTCTAAAACAGCTTTTCTAAAACTATCCAACAGTGAGCATATGTAAAATATATCATTGCTTTATACGCCTCTTTGTGTTTTCTGAGGAAAATACATCTCAACTTCAGCGGCCCATTAGAATCACCTTGGGAGCTTTGAAATAAAAATCCCAATACCTGGGCCCCGTGCTTCAGACCAATGAAATCAGAACCACTGTGTCTTAACTGATGATCAAAGAACACGTTTCACATCAAAGCTGAGTATGTAATCATCCTGTTCCTTGATAAAGTGAGGAATGAATTTTCAAAAATTATACACACAAACAATTCTTGGCCTCTTTGAGTGTCCAGTAACATGGCCTTTGTCTTTGGGGCTAAATGCTAATGGAGGAAGGGATAAAACAAGCGACACAAGATACTAAGATGCTACGGCAACCACCATTGGCGGGAGTTTGGGGTGGGGGGGATGGGTTGCCATTTTAGGTCTCTTTCCACTACCTGCTTGTCTGTGCTGCTAGTGATGCTTAAAAGGTCTTCTAAATACAGAAGCGCCTTGCTACACTGCTGTTCCCAATGCCTACAGCTATTCTGGTGAGCGTTTCCGCCACAGACAACCACAAAAATGAAGAGCCCTTAACTCACAGCTCAAAGCCCATTGTGGGCCTCGGTATATTGAGATGCCATAACACTTGAATTGTTTTACCTGACAGCAACGAGGCAGGTGAAAAAACACTTCATCATCCTAGAAATGATGTGCCACTACCGTAAACCTTCTACATGGTATAACCAAATGCTGACAGAGGCTAATGTTCAACCTGTGAAGTTAGACTCCTCCAACCAAAAATTGCTAAAAAGCCTTGCAACCCTCTCTGTGCGTTCTAGTCAAAGATTATTCAGTTTGTTTCTTGGAACGCCCATTCCAAGGAGATGGGGGTGGAGGGAGTCATTTGGAAACTGCCAAGGAATAGTCATTGGAAAACCACAAAAGGCATTACCTTGACTTACATGAGCCTAAAGGGTGGGTTCACATCTCTTACCAATGTTACAGACATGCCCTAACTAGAATGCCATTCAAGATGTCAAGGGAGGGGGGCACATTTCACGATAAAATACCTGGTAAAAATGTGACAAACTCTCATTGGTTCTAGCATATTAGGATACAACAGTTTTGTTATTTTATTTCCATTATAAATAAGGAGTATCATCAGTACAATCATAAGTAGGACTCCTTATCATTTTTACTTTTGGTTTCTGTTTGGAAATTAAGCCAAGGAAGAATTCAAAAAGAATTTTGGGAAAAATATTGTGTAATAAATTAAAATGCTCCATAACTATCATTTCCAGGAATTTTACCAACATTTCTGATACATGCACTGGAAATCTTTATTAAGTCTGACTTAGCATTAATCAGCAGCAGAGAATGGAATGAAACTGTAAGACTATTTGCAGTTACTTGATTTCAAATGGGTCTGTCTCCAATCCCATTTTTTCAGTAGCACATGGTGCTCTTACCTAGAAAGTAAGCTCTCACAGGTCTGTGTACTGAGCTTTTTAATAAGGGTCTATATTGGATTTTTTTGGATGAAGAAGCACCAGAAAATGAAGTCAGAAAACTGTACTGCTTATTTCAACTAACTCCTCACAGAACTTTGGAAAACTGACTTAACCATTCTAGGCCTACGTATATAAAATGAGCAGGTTGTGCTTGAAGATTTGCTGAAGTTCCTTTCAGCTTCAAATATTTCTTCTATTTTTAGTTTTTTAAGGAACCTCCATACTGTTCTCCATAGTGGCTGTATCAATTTACATTCCCACCAACAGTGCAAGAGGGTTCCCTTTTCTCCACACCCTCTCCAGCATTTATTGTTTGTAGATTTTTTGATGATGGCCATTCTGACTGGTGTGAGGTGATACCTCACTGTAGTTTTGATTTGCATTTCTCTAATGATCAGTGATGTTGAGCATCCTTCATGTGTTTATTGGCAATCTGTATATCTTCTTTGGAGAAATGTCTGTTTAGGTCTTCTGCCCATTTTTGGATTGGGTTGTTTGTTATTTGATATTGAGTTGCACGAGCTGCTTGTGTATTTTGGAGATTAATCCTCTGTCAGTTGCTTCACTTGGAAATATTTTCTCCCTTTCTGAGGGTTGTCTTTTTGTTTTGTTTATGGTTTCCTCTGCTGTGCAAAAGCTTTTAAGTTTCATTAGGCCCCATTTGTTTATTTTTATTTCCATTTCTCTAGAAGGTGGGTCAAAAAGGATCTAGCTGTGATTTATGTTATAGAGTGTTCTGCCTATGTTTTCCTCTAAGAGTTTTATAGTGTCTGGCCTTACATTTAGGTCTTTAATCCATTTTGAGTTTATCTTTGTATGTGTTGTTAGGAAGCATTCTAATTTCATTTTTTATATGTAGCTGTCCAGTTTTCCCAGCACCACTTACTGAAGAGGCTGTCTTTTCTCCACTGTATATTCTTGCCTCTTTTATCAAAGATAAATCCATGCACATACGGTCACCTTATCTCTGGGCTTGCTATCCTGTTCCATTGATCTATATTTCTGTTTTTGTGCCCATAGCATACTGTCTTGATTACTGGAGCTTTGTAGTATAGTCTTAAGTCAGGGAGCCTGAATCCTCCAGCTCCGTTTTCTTTCTCAAGATTGCTTTGGCTATTCGGGGTCTTTTGTGTTTCCATACAAATTGTGAAATTATTTGTTCTAGTTCTGTGAAAAATGCCATTGGTAGTTTGATAGGGATTGCATTGAATCTGTAGACTGCTTTGGGTAGTGTAGTCAGACACTACAAAACTCTTAGAGGAAAACATTGACAGAACACTCTATGACATGAATCACAGCAAGATCCTTTTTAACCCACCCCCTAGAGAAATGGAAATAAAAACAAAAATAAACAAATGGGACCTAATGAAACTTAAAAGCTTTTGCATAGCAAAGGAAACCATAAACAAAACAAAAAGACAACCCTCAGAATGGGAGAAAATATTTGCAAATGAAGCAACTGACAAAGGATTAATCTCCAAAATACACAAGCAGCTCATGCAACTCAATATCAAAAAAACAAACAACCTAATCCAAAAATGGGCAGAAGACCTAAATAGACATTTCTCCAAAGAAGATATACAGATTTCCAACAAACACATGAAAGGATGCTCAACATCATTAATCATTAGAGAAATGCAAATCAAAACTACAATGAGATGTCATCTCACACCGGTCAGAATGGCCATCATCAAAAACTCTAGAAACAATAAATGCTGGAGAGGGTGTGGAGAAAAGGGAACACTCTTGCACTGTTGGTGGGAATGTAAATTGATACAGCCACTATGGAGAACAGTATGGAGGTTCCTTAAAAAACCACAAATAGAACTACCATACGACCCAGCAATCCCACTACTGGGCATATACCCTGAGAAAACCATAATTCAAAAAGAGTCATGTACCACAATGTTCACTGCAGCTCTATTCACAATAGCCAGGACATGGAAGCAACCTAAGTGTCCATATACAGATGAATGGATAAAGAAGATGTGGCACATATATACAATGGAATATTACTCAGCCATAAAAAGAAATGAAATTGAGTTATTTGTAGTGAGGTGGATGGACCTAGAGTCTGTCATACAGAGTGAAGTCAGAAAGAGAAAAACAAATACCGTATGCTAACACATATATATGGAATCTAAAAAAAAAAAAATGGTTCTGAAGAACCTAGGGGCAGGACAGGAATAAAGATGCAGATGTAGAGAATGGACTTGAGGACACGGGGAGGGAAAAGGGTAAGCTGGGACGAAGTGAGAGAGTGGCATTGACATACATACACTACCAAATGTAAAACAGATAGCTAGTGGGAAGCAGTGCTTTGTGACCACCTAGAGGGGTGGGATAGGGAGGGTGGGAGGGAGGTGCAAGAGGGAGGGGATATGGGGATATATGTATATGTATAGCTGATTCACTTTGTTATACAGCAGAAACTAACACAACATGGTAAAGCAATTATACTCCAATAAAGATGTTTTAAAAAAAAATTTCTTCTAACTCAAAAAGACACCTGAAAGGTTAAAAGTGAATAAACATTACAGACTCGGCACTCTCACCAATGCTGTCTTTGATCAACATTCCCTGTGGGTGTCTGATGTATGCATGTTATACAAGACATGATGGGAAACAGAAGGGAATGGATAGCTTCCTAACCGCTACAAATCTGGGAAGATATTTTATAAACGTAAATATTTACACACACATATATGAAGCAGTTGAGTTACGGAGCAAGGCGGTGTGAGACTACGGGACAGAACGAGTCATACAGACCGAAAGAAAGGTCAGTGTGAACCAAGAAACAGGTCAGTAAGTAGTCTGGGGTGGAAATGTGGCAGGAGGAATTACCTATGCAACTACCAAGCACCAGAAACTATAATCAGTGTTTTAGTTTCATCTAATTTAAACCACAGGGCAATCCAGGAGGTGGCTAGTGCCACTGCACAAGTGGGAACACTACTAGCTCTCCATGTTAAAGAGCGTGACCAAGGCCTCTCACGGAGCTAATAAAGAAGGCCCACTCAAAGGAAGGGAGAGTTGAACTTAGTCCTATAGATTGGCCTTTTGCTTTACTGGAAACTGCATCTGTGTAGGGGCAAATGCCAAGAAAGTCTCTTAAACCAGGCGCCTGACCCATTCTGCTTACCAAAGAATGTCCTTAAATCAGTGAGGCACAAACCCTGAAAGAACGATTTCATTTGTGTGCAAACTCAGAAGGGCAAAGGCGAGAGCTTCCCACAAAGCTTCCCATCACCCGATCCACACCATCCCTTGAAAAGAGGTGACTTTCACGCTCTTGAATCCTCCCCTCTTCTAGTTCTCAAAGCTCATCTCTGCGGCTCCACAGGTCAGGCCAAGACTCTACACCTAGGACTTGAAGGTTCTAGCAAACATTGGACCAAACTGTGGTTCTAACAGATACAAACCCTCTGAGAGCTACAGGGAGAGCACAGGACCAATTATCTTCATTTTTTCAGATAAGGATGGTTCAGAAAGGCTGACGATTCAAACTCCAAAGCCACACTGCTGGTGAGTCAGTACCACGGACACCTATGGTCTTAGAGCAGGGGCTGCATAACCAAGAGGAAAGGCCTCTCCACCAAGGCACATCGTCATCAATGTTACTTAACCTCTACAAGCAAAATACGGCTAAGCTTGACACCTAGCTCATGAGTTCGACAGAAAGCTGATTAACGCAAGACAGAGAAGCCAGACTAAAAACTCATTGATCAGTAAAAAAGGTTTTTATTACATTTCAGGTATTCTCAGCACCTAGCACTCAACAGAGGTGCCCAAATGCTGTTGCTGTTGTTGAATTTATAAAACTAATCAATAGAAATTACTTAAGACCTACGTTCTCATTTGAGTCCCAGTCAATGTACAGTCCTATGTCCATATTTTGCTTTTAAAGTCTATATAACCCAAAACAAAGCCACATGAGCTGGTGCAAGGAAAAAAAAAAAAAAAGCAGTGGGGTTTCAAGTTGAGCAGTTTTCCAAGTTTCAATACATTCAAACAGTTCTGACATTACCCTGCATTCCACATACTATCTGATTCCCTCTTGGGCATGTTTTTGTGATTTTTAATAAGTTAAGATACCCTCAACTGATGAAAATCTGCCGACAGCAAGATGAGGGCTGTACCTAGCAGAATAAAAAGGTAGCCCCTCCCACCAAACAAAAAACACCCAAAAGCCAGTATATTTGAAATGAGCAAAAATTAATTATTGAATCCCAAGTACATTACAGATTAAGTATGAAGAGCCAAATTTTTCTCCCATCGGAATGCACTAATCAATTAATATTTATTAAATATAAATGTGAACACACACCCAGCATGGGGGTCTCGTATATACTACCCAATACTTCCAAAACCTTTCTGTGCCCTAAAGACACGGGGGAACGCTAAGCAAAAATCAGATTGGCAATTTTCCCTTTGAGGCTAAATTACTGCCATGGTTGGCATTTTCCAGATTCCCCCATTTCCAGAGTTTGTTTCTGGTGGGCAGCTGAACTCAGTCACTACCATCCTTATGGGCTTGCCTGCCCAGAATTCTGGTACCCTGAGAGACCCAGAGACCACCCCCTTAACAAAGAAGGGGTCCCAAGCTTCAAAATAAGCAAGGTTAATGGGTAGACCCCCAACAGCCATAATATAACCATTTGTAAGAGAAGAGTGATGGGACCAGACCAAGGACAGGACACAGGGCAACAGACTGGGCACAGTTCCTCCCCCAGAGCACGCCAAGCCAGGCGTCTCAGATCCTCATCAAGGACCTTTTCACCAGAACACAGACCCCACCTCCAATCCCTGCAACATACGCCCCTCTCAGGTAAGGAACCCCTAGCACAACACTCTCTTTGGTGCCCAGTACATAAACCAAAGTCCATGAAAACATGTTTTGCTCCCTGTGACACCAAGGCAAAAGGGAGAGTGAATGGAAGGAAGAATCCTAGATGACAGACAGTGCTACAAAGACCACTAGGAGAGATTTATGTGGCTCATTCAATACCTTACACTAAGGCTTCTAAGAGAAGGGTCTGACTAAAGGCCTTGACTCTTTCCTGGAGGGCACTGGCTTACTCTTTCTGATGTTTTCCATCCATCTGGCTCACCCCTGCTTCCCCTACTCTTTCTGGTCTCATCAGGTGCTTCAGAATGTTTAGAATAACATGTCTGATTCCTGACTCCACCGTTAACTAGTGCTGTGACGCTGGTCAAGGTATTTAACTTTTCTGTACTTCTGTTTCCTCATCTGTAAGATATAAATAATAAGAGTACCTATCTCAGAGGGTGTTATAAGGAATCAATGAATTAAATAAGTTGATCTTCACAAAGCACTTGACCTTCACAAGGCACTTCAGAACAGTGCCTGACGTGGCAAATGCTGTATTAAATGTTTGCTAAAACTGAAAGATCATTTTTAAAAATGGTTTCTTCCTCTTCACAGCCAGCTTTTAGAAAACCTGATCAATCCAGTTTTCAAATCAGAAGAGGGTACCACAAATGAGAAGTTAGCAATTGAGACAACCAGAGCACAGTTTCTTTTAGGGGCAATGAAAATGCTCCGAAATTAGATTGTGGTGATGGTGGCACAATACTGCAAATCTACTAAAAATCATTAACACACTTTAAAAATTAGCGAATTTTATGACATATAAATTATGCCTCAATAAAGCAGTTTTTTTTTAAAAGTGGAGTAAGACAACCACATATCCACCTAAGTCAACTATTTAGTCAAAATAATGGAAATCAAAATGCTGAACTCAGTTGCGGACTGAATCCAGGATGCAAACTGCTATTCCTGGTACCTCTTCACAGGACAGCATGAACACATGTGACCTCCCCAAACTGGGTATCCACAACTTAAATAACTGGCAAACATGGGAACAAGAGAAGCCCTAGGAAGCTTTCGGATTCTGGGAGGAATGTTTCACGCAAGCACAAAACAATTTAAGCACCTGGTGACTAAGAACACATGCCTCAACAGGAAAGTAATTTCCCTGAATTTAAGCTTATTCCCCTAAACATGGGAGGCAGCACAGTATGACCTACCAGCTCAAGCCTTCTGAGAGTCACAAAGGTGATTTCAACCCAGCCTGCTTGGCCTAGAAAAAGTTTATTTTTACCTTTTCAAGCCAGTTTCCTCATCATTAAAACCACCTATCTTGCAGGTGTTACTAAGGATTGGAGTCAATCAGCGACAAGCACCTCGTGTATGGCACGTGGTAGGCACGCAGTAATAGCAATTCATTATAATTACACACAAACATAATAAAATATAGATGAAGGTACCATCACACAAAATAACAAGGCAACTCAACCTTTCCACTTACCTACACTTACACTATTCCTGTAACATTATTCCTGAGTAATCTCTCTGTACAAAAGGTAATGAGGGCTTCCCTGGTGGTGCAATGGTTAAGAATCCACCTGCCAATGCAGGGGACATAGGTTCGATCCCTGGTCCGGGAAGATCCCACATGCCGTGGAGCAACTGAGTCTGTGCGCCACAACTACTGAGCCTGTGCTCTAGAGCCCGCGAGCTACAACTACTGAGCCTGCGTGCCACAACTACTTAAGCCCGCGTGCCTAGAGCCTGTGCTCTGCAACAAGGGAAGCCACCGCATTAAGAAGCCTGCACACCGCAACAAAGAGTAGCCCCCACTCGCTGCAGGTAGAGAAAGCCCGCACGCAGCAACGAAGACCCAACGCAGCCAAAAATAAATAAATAAAATAAATAAATTTAAAAAAAAAAAAAAAGGCAATGAGCTCCACGGTAGCTGAGGTTCGGTAGCAGCAAGGCATGCTGAAAGCAGAATGAGTCCTCTTACATTTCTAGAAGTTTCTAGGTGAATTAATGGTCCTGTGAATAGCACCTGGGGGAAATCCTAAGAGGAAGAGTTGAGGGAGTCTGAAGGTACCGACCATGCACTCTTGGCCATGTTTGTAGATTTCACAAAGTAAGTGGCCACCCCTCCAGCCCCCCCCCCCCTTTGCCGGCCCTGTGAATGGACACTTACATTTCACAGGTGCACCCAAGTTTCCCAGCCACCTTAGCACTGACCTGATGCCCCAATGTGGCTGCACATTATTAACTGTCCAGAACAGCATGACGAGGCTGTGGAGCTTAACACCTTCGCGGAAAAAGGAAGAGAATTAATTCATGGCTGGTTCAGGTACCTCACGTTATTGGTGATGTGATTAGGTAAACCACAATAAGGTTCGTAATAAACCAACAATCTGTTTTTTGAACTCTGAAGCCATTCATTCAACTCTGACGTCTTCTGAGCCAAAGACTTTAATGGGAGCTTTGCACCTGCTGACAAGAGAACCCTAAGTGATGCCAAAAGAGGAAGTGACTTGGTGAGGGCAGGGCAGTTATTCTTTCATTTCAGTTTTACTATTTGACTTACTAATAACAATGCTTATCGTATTCTACAATTGCAAAATGATCCACGTACGCGATGCCTCCGACAGTTGCCAGCAAACCTTGCAGAAAGATGAAGCAACCAACACCAGATACCTCAGGCCAACAACAGGCAAACCTGAGTCAGGAACCCATGCCTAGTCTTGAGCTCAATCTCATGCTGCCTCTACAACTGAGATACAGAGAGGAACCTGGTCAAGCTCCTTCCACCAGTGGGTTTCCAAGTATCTTTACAGAGGCACTGTTACCATGGAAGTAACCCCCTGCAACCACTGCCATGGAGCTGAATTATGCAGACATGGAAAAAGTCCCTCGGGCCCATTCAATTCATTCTTCTCTTCACTCTAGTCTGCAAATCTCCACATAATCAACTGGAATAACTATGCAGCTCTGAGCTGACTGTCTGTCTGGCAATGTTTGGACTCAGGTGAATGGTCAGCTACTTCCTGAAACACAGATGAACTCGCCACTGATGCCCAATGGCCCAGTGTCAAGTGTGATCCCGGTCACCTCTGCTTCATAGGACAAGTATCCAGTCTCTGGGAGGGACCTGATTAACAGCTGGTTCTTTCAGATAAAGACTGAGAAATAGATGCTTCTTTCCAAAAACCGCAGGTTAAAAAGCAGTCAGTAAAAAAGTGTTTTCCTACTGGCATTTTAAGTAATATTTAGAATTGGTTTTAGAAATGTTTACAAATGAAGCTCCGTAAGTAAACATTTTTTTTAAACTCAGTTCTACAAAGAGTTCCATTTCCCTTACAAGCATTCTCTGTATCTTCTGAAAGTTTCTATAATTTTTGGTGACCAAATTAGTCTTCGCACAAAGCACTCATTTTTGCTTCACGATTCTCATTTAAATACTCTGGTGTTTAATAACCATACTCTGTCATCGTTCCGAATGGGATATTTTAAGATTCTTTTTCAAAGGCTTTGCTTAATCACAGCCTTAGCCTTTTGGTAAAATTGGTCTTTTAACAAACTGGCCTGTAGGGGACAAGTTTTTAAATTACTCTCAAGCTTTCCCTCCCCCTTCAAAGTTTTCCCAAACTACTTAAAAGCCTCTCAGCCCTGGACTTCCCTGGTGGCGCAGTGGTTGGGAATCCGCCTACCAATGCAGGGGACACAGGTTCGAGCCCTGGTCCAGGAAGATCCCTCATACCATGGAGCAACTAAGCCCGTGCGCCACAACTACTGAGCCTGTGCTCTAGAGCCCGCGAGCCACAACTACTGAGCCCGCGCTCTAGAGCCTGCAAGCCACAGCTATTGAGCCCGCGTGCCACAATTACTGAAGCCTGCGCACCACCTAGAGCCCATGCTCCGCAACAAGAGAAGCCACCGCAATGAGAAGCCCGCGCACCACGACGAAGAGTAGCCCCCGCTCGCCGCAACTAGAGAAAGCCCACGTGCAGCAACGAAGACCCAACGCAGCCAAAAGTAAATTAAAAAAAAAAAAAGTCTCTCAGCCTTGGGGGAAGGATGATAAATTAGATGATTTTGCTCTGTCTCTGTTGCTTGGCATTGCCCTGGTCTAATCCCTTTTTGTCTCACCAGGAATTTCCTTCTTGCAAGCAGACTCCCTCCTATATCCTGAAGCATCCAGCATGTAGATTTACTGGTAAAGTTGCTCAGAGGCCCAAAATGGGCATAGGAAACACTTCAGTTTCCTCCTAGGGTGGCTACTCTTTTACTCTGCCCTTTCCCTTTCTGTAGTGAAGGCCACGTTTGTATCGTTGGTTCAAATTCTAATTCTTCAGATACCTGGTAACTTCCAGGTGGATCCAGAAAAATGCAATTAAAAACAGTCGTTTAAAGGCAACACATGATAAAAATAGTAACTAATAAGCAAGGGTGCAAAATGACATATATGCTCTGTTGAAACTTTTTAAAATTTATGCACACATGCAAATCAAAATCACAAGATTCTGTGTGGGATACCACTTCACACCCATTAGGATGGCTATTATCAAAAAAATTAAAAGTAAGTGTTGGCAAGGATGTGAAGAAATTGGAACCCTCATGCATTGCTGATGGGGATGTAAAATGGTGCAATCACTGTGGAAAACTAAACGAAGATTTACCTCAAAAAGGTAAACATAGAATTATCATGTGATCTAGCAATTCTACTTTCAAAAGTAATGAAAGCAGAAACGTAAACACATGTAAAGCACTATTTTCAGAGCAGCATTATTCACAATAGCTAAAAGGCAGCAACAACCCAAATGTCTCCCAATAGGTGAACAGATAAACAAAATGTGGCATACACATACAATGGAATATTATTCAGCCCTAAAAAGGAATGAAATTCTGACACATGCTACAACGTAGATGAAGCTTGAAGACTTGATGCTAAGCAAAGTACACCAGACACAAAGGACAAATATTGTATGATTCCACTTATATGAGGTTCCTGAAACAGGCAAATTCGTAGAAACTGAGAAGTAGAACACAGGTTACTGGGGCTGGGGGAAGGGAGGAATGGGGAGTTATTTCTTAACGGCAGATCCTCAGTTTGAGAAGGTGACAGTTCTGGAGATGCACAGTAGTGATGGTTGCACAACAATGTGAATACACTAAATGCCACTGAATTTCATACCTAAAAATAGTTTAAATGGTAAATTTTGTCTTATGTATATTTTGCCACAATAAAAAAATATGGCCAAAAAATTCTATGTACATAAATGAGGAGGGAAGGGAAATTACCCCATGAAAAGCAATGGAATAATAAAGGGTTATTTTTCTAGGTTCCAACTGTTCCAAGAGCTGTTGTATTTTTTTTAAAAAATCAGTGCATTTATTCACACACTCACTGGTGCACAAAGAAACAGATGGGGCAGCTCAAAATAACAGTTCTGGTTCAGCAAGATTTTAGCACTGACTCAATGAGTTGCACGGAAGGTAACGTTATATGTGAGGGCAGCAAACGTAGATGGGAGCAGAGCAAGAGAGGAGGTATATCATGTGTGACATGTTTTCTTTCTTCTAATTTTTTGCCTTGAAAGCCAGCCTCTCAGTCCTGAGGCTCAAGGCCCTGGTTCTCTTGGATATACGGGCACAGATCACAGGAACACTTGTGTCTGCACATCCAACGGCGACTATTGCCTAACGCCCTCTCGGTCCCACTGTCAGCCCACTGCACTCACCAACGGCAAGGATGTTCCCCTGCCCCAATGGTCTACCCAGCAGGCAGATTCAGCTGCCAGGAAGCCAAGGAATTTTCTGTGTGTCAATTCGCAGAAAAGAACTCCTAAACTCTTCCAGTTAAGCCAGAATCTTGAACTTTTCTATCTGGAGACTTCAAGCACAAGTTCAACACAAACCTTAGTCACCTCTCAATCACTGGCCTCTGAGGGGCAGAAGAGGGATATGAATCATCCAGATTCACAGAGAAACTCACGTATTTTCTCCTTAGCTTAAGGAACCTCACACCTGTCAAATGTGAGTGTCTATGTTTGCTCAGATGACTCTGAGTCCCCTAATGAGACTGGGATGACAAATGGCGATGTGGCAGCCAACACAGGATTGCAATTCACTGCAGATACCCATAGAGAACAACCTATACCTGAATCATTAAGGTTTAACTACCCAGATCTACAGATCCAAGTCAAGTCCTCTTGAAAGCAGACTGCCAATCTGGGAGACACTGGGTCTATTTTTTCCGGACTCGTGAAACATTCACACAGGTTAGAAACCACTGGTTGCTCTAATTAATTGCCTGAGACACACTGGTAGATTTTAGGGTTTGTTATATTGTTGTGGGGTTTTTTTAATTCTGTTAGTTTACTTGACCCACATTTTCATGCCTTGGTTGTAACACTTGGGAAATTAAAACTTATCCCAATAGGGTATAATTAAAAGTTAAATATAGCAACTAAAATCTCATCTCATCAAAAGTCTCCTCCAAATCGTAGAAGCGTCACTGTGTCGGATTGGCTAGAAGTCAGCATGGACAAGTCTGGATTCAGGCACCTGCAACCACGATGCATCTGAAAAGGCTGCAGCTGAGCAATGAGAAGCCCACATCCAACATATTCGATTAGAGCTTCGGTCTTTCACTTCAAATGCTTGAAAAACTGAGATTTCATGGAAGTTCTGCCAACCATCCAGTCAGCCCTCCATGGTGAGGGCTAAATAGGTGCAGTTTCTTATGGAAATTAGAAAATGAGTTCATTCCTCATGAAAGTTGAAGACAAAGTACTAGTCACTAGTTACCGCCACTATCTACTAAACTTGCTTTGAAAAATGAAGTGAACATCACTCCTCAAAGTCAATTCCAGGAATACGCTAAGTACGCCCAACCCCATACCCTGTCCCAGGCAGTGGCCTAGCCTCGCCATCCTTCTCCTGCTCTCACAGAGGTACCTGATAAGAGAACAGCTCTGCCTCTTCTCTCCTAGTTACCTAACAGTTTTTCAATAGTGCCTCGGAGTCCTGAGCAGAACATCTATACAACTATCCCTCCACTTATCCAGTCTCTCAAGAAGTAGTTTTGTAATCCTGAAAAACCTTCTTCCATCCATGTCTGGCAGATGCTCCAATAAATAGGGTTTTCCAACACCCAAGGAAGCTGCCACTGAACATGCATTTTCTGCACTCCAAACTCCAGACCAGCTGGCAGCCCTAGGAAGGGGCATCTGAATTCAGGACGTGCACTTGTCTAGATAAAGACGGCTGCTATTGTTGCCCCTGGTGACCACATTCACTTTGGCAGAAGCAGTGGCGGTAAATATTTCTCTGGAGAGTCAATTCACATCAACCGGGTGCCTTTGTTTCAAGAAATAACTTCTTGGTAATTTATCTTGAGAAAACTCTTCTCTGAAAGTTTACAATGCTTCAAGGCAGCACCCTCTCTCTCTCTCTCCCCTCTGACTTCTACATATCTCAGAGCCCAAAACTGGCTCATTTGAAACAATATCCTTGGGAGTAGATTTCAAGTACAGCATAGTTAAGAGTAGGAAAAAGATTCTCTTGAACTCAATATAGTAGTTAGTGGTTTCAATCTTCCACCACCTACCTCAAAAGTACATAAATCAATATTAGCAAGCTCTACCTGAGTGGTGCCTGTATTCTAAGTTGCCCAAATGGAAAACAGCATGCACAAATCGCATATGTAGAGGGACTCAAAGTCTTCAGAAATACTTTTAGGAACCAATATATAACTTTAGCCTTACAACAAGCTGAGTTTCATTATCCCTACTGTACAAGTTAAGCTGACAGGGGTGATGTAACTTGCCCACAGGTACTCAAAACCTGTGGCAGAGCTGGATAGTGAACTTAGGTCTTGACAAATTCAAGCTACTTCTGCACAGACTATGTTGTCCCCAAGGAAAGAACGTGCATGATCCAAAAACTCCTCCATCATTGACAAGTAGGTTTTCACTTCATCATGATAAATCTCTGGGGTTATTTTAAAAACCAGTAATATAACAGAGCTGACAGAAAGCTGCCACAGGGCAACAAGGTTCACAGCCTGCTGCTGTAGGCTTTCCTTATCACAGCTTAAAATAACCGAAATATTACTGACCTACATCACAGCTGACTCTCTGTTAAGACATTTTGTACTGGGATTTTATAATATTTTATATGCTTCAGGCACAAAGCTCAACAAGTCCAAGAGAAACTCTAGGATCTTTCCACACAATATTTCCATGCATATGGCTCACATGTCCCTGAAAAACAATGGTAGTTACTAGATACTCAGGGAGCTCTATCACCTTATTAAAAATTTTTGTAATACTATTATAGGTAGCAACTAGTGAGTGAATATGGGTGAAATGTACTGTGTGTATGAACCAGAGTGACATTAGAGATAAAAAAAAGATGTAAAGAACAAGCTTGATTCAACTGAAACAAACCAGCTAGATGAGACTGGTAAAAGCTGGTAGAGTTTTAAAGATTAGAGCTCACCTAAAATGGGCCAAAACCCCCCAGAGCTTGCACCCTGACTCTGAGGTGGGCCCTGGTATCTGGTTTCCGGGAGTCTAGTCATTGAGATTTCCACTGATAATCTACTGTGTGCCAGATATCATGGTACAAAGGACAGGAAAGGTCTTGCTATGGGAGAGCTGACAGCCTCACCGGGATACTAGAAAGCTTCCATCCCTATTCTAGGGAGCCACAACCCAGCAGTGGGGCTGCCTGGAGCATGTCTCCACGGGCAGGTGATTCTGGGCAAGAGCTTTGATGACAGTTATAAGCAATTTCAGAAAACAAGAGCTACTATGGGACGGATTCAAGCAGGAAATAAGGACAAAATCATTCCACTGCCAGTGGCATTCATTAAGAGTCATGAACTTTTCCAAATGAAAGCAATGGACCAAAACAAAGAGACAAAAGGAAGAGTTTGTATGAGATTGTAATAAGTCAAGGATGCAACCCTGTAATCTCTAGGATAATTACTAAAAGAAGAGCAAAAGAATTAACAAGTCAATAAACAGAAAATGGAATAACTTTTTGCTTAACCCAGAAGAAGTCAAGAAGGAGAAAAAAAACATCGAACAGATAGGTCAGATGGAAAACAAATTGTAAGATGGTAGATAAAATCTCAAATACATCAGTAACTACATGAAAGGTAAACTGAAAGCTACCCACTTAAAATAATATATAAAAACAAAAGTTGGGAAGAAAGGAAGGACCCAAGTACGTTTCAAAAAACATGAAAGAGGATGGATGCCATCACTTGGGTCTGTCTTGTTGCCCACAGTGAAGATCCTGCCAAGTTTTCTAGTCCTGTGTGCATCAGCTTCCCTATCTTTCACAGCTCATTTGTTCGCCTCCTTGCACTGTTAGGAAAGCAAATCACTTCATTGGAAAAGGCCATAGAAAACTCTGCTGTCTTGCTGATTCTTTATTGAGAAAGCCCTTGTTCTTCCCTGCTAGGAAAAATTCATTTAGTGCATCCTTGCATATGCATATTAAACCCTGCACTGTATCCAGATTATCACATTGTTTTACTGGAAACTGCCTAACAACTTTTCTGGGGGTCACCACTAATCATGGAAACGGATTCTTTTTTCCTGCCCACAATCCTTGCCCCACTTTCTCCCCCTCCCCCAAGCCCCCGCCTCCAAGTACCAGGCTCCATTAGTACAGTAAGAAAACCACTACTGTTTGGTTAGCAGTAATGAGTTCTAAAAGCATCAATGCAGTGTTTCATGGAGAAGGGCTATTGTTAGGTGCAGCAAACTTTTCCGGCATCAATCAACTGCCGTAGATCGTAGCAGCCTTTTTTTGAGCTTGCCAGGAATGCAGTGAAAAATTGCACAATCCGTGCTCCTCAAGGACAACACGATGTGGCTCATACACAATCAAACGAAATGACCAGTGACTAAATACACTCCTTTCTATAGAGGCTAGCTCTATTGCACGCTTGTCTTAAAATCTGGGTATGGTGACTGTCCTAGTGTTGAGTGGTAGTGTGCCTACTGCTGTCTGCTCACCCCGCCCCCCCAAAGTATCAGTCATCTTGATTTCCCAACAGCTTCTCCTACAAAGATACCCTTTATTCCTTTATATCTGTTATCTTTTCAAGACAGATAGATAGACAGATGAAAAGGAGAAATAGAAAAAGAGAAGGGAAGATTGGAAGGAAGAAAGGGAGAAAGAATCCAGTAAAATAGCTTTATCTCAGTTTACTGCCTCCTGGGTTGAGGCCAGGATGAGGGGATTAGCTGATTAGCCTTCCTGGGTCTCCATTTCCTCGTCAGGTTCACTGGGCTGATTCATGTAAGATTGCTGTTATTCAACTATTTTTGACCTATAACAACAGCAAGTTCATATGATTCAAACAGATGGCATTAGACACACTTAATTACTTGGTTAAGCTAGAACATGGAAATAAATTTCCATTCCAGTTGGGCCCTCTCATCATCTTCTTAAGAGATTAATTTCTTCACCTTTAAAAAAACGCGTTTTTCTTTAATACAGCGACTAGCTAGAAGTATTCTGATAACTTTAGGCTTTGGTCAATCCAAATTCCTCCATTTTTGGCTACCAAAAATGTCGGTGGAGGTGGTAGGGGCTTTATTTTGTTTTGTTTTTTTCTTATGTAGGTACAAAGGGACTCCACCTATGGATGAAGAAACACTAGGAAGACTACTCCTCATCCCTTCCCTAAAGATGCAAACCACCTCAATCTCAGTACCAAGGCCAGTCAAGGGCTGTCTTGCCTTCTGCACAAAAAGGAATAAGGAGAAAAAAAGAAGAACAGAAACACATCAACACCTGAGTGAGCATGGAGAAGCTACAGAAATGAGGAAAAGAAGGCAGGCTGAGAGAGGAAGTGGATATAAAAGAAGGAAGAGTGACAGAGGAAGTGGACAAGCTTAAAATTTTCCATCAAAGTTTTTGTTTTGATATGTGTCAAAACTGAATCTGTTACAAATGCCTGTTCTAAAATTGCTGCTTCTTGATGGGAGATTAAATATCTTTAAATACCTAATCATTTAGCCACAGAATTTATATCAGACTAGAACTGAAAATTCTTTCTTTCTTTCTCCTGCCCCATATGAGTTTTATTGTCATTAGAAAGACATATGTCTCTTACTAATAGGGGCTCTAAAAATAAGTTAATCCAGGAAACAGTTAAACTAAAATAAAATTTAACAAAAGTCTGGCATAAATTTTGCTCCTAATTAAAAAAAAAAAAAAAAAACTAATATATACATACCTGCATGGAGGAAAGGAAGGAAAGAAGAAATATAAGACTGAAGAGAAGACAAGACAGAATCAGAAAATATTCTCTTCTGAAGGGCACTCAAATAAGATTCACATGTAAACTGCAAACTGTCCTCCCTTTCCCTTCTAGCCCAGGAAGAAAGTCTATATTTTGGTTTTCTTTCTGTGCCTTATTTAGCTTATGAAAACAATACACAAGGACAGCCTTCACAGGGCTCCCAGTGCCACCTGCCATGAGCTGAAAGACAATACAAAAGAGCAAGAACCAGTTTCATTTATATAGGTGAGACAAAGAAGAAAGATTTTAATGAGTGGTAACACTGTAAAAGAAATGCAAGTTTACAGTTAGCAGTCAAGCTGATAAAGAATCACTGGGTACAAAATCTTAGAAAGGAGGAGATTAACCACCACCCCACCCCACCCCCCGCCGCAAAAGACTATGTAACCCAGCGTTTGACTTCCAAATGACACTTGGGATGTTTTTATGACCTCAGCTATGGGGCCGCTATAATGGGGTCACCTCCCCCGACCGCAAAAGCTACACAAGTAGGGCTAACACATACCCCTGCTCCCCTAAAACGTCCACCAGGGAATTAGCTGTAGGCTTAATTGAAAGCTCAAAGTCCAAAGGGTACAAAGGTTATCTTGTGACATCAACAGGGTACCACCACGTGCTCAGCTTGCCAGGAGCTTGGTCACAGCGGAGTCCTTCAAGTAAAAGAGACTGTTCAGGGTGTTGGGAATTGGCTGAGATTTAACATGAGTGGATGGAGGGGGAAGTGGAGGGTTAGGGACAACACCAAGCCCCAGTGCATGAACTGAGTCATAATCCTACATGAGGTAATGGAGAAAAAGAGCTGGCTGGCCCTAGACCTAGCTCAAAGTGGGTTAACCATAAAGAGAGCCTATTAGGAAGATGGAAGGAGTGGATATACGACTGACTTCATACATTATTTCTCTCTCCTGAAGAATACTGTCAAAGAAATGAAAGAGCACTATGAGTGAAAGGCAGGCAACGGGCAGATCCCTAAGGGAAGGGTTTATTTCTTGTCCCGAGCAAACATCTACCTCTCTTTCACCACTCTTCTTCCCACTGGCGGTAGGTATGTCAAATACTCACCACTTCACTGAAGCACATAACCAAATACACAACCAATTACGCCCGCTATTTATTCTGGTTTTTATTAGGGAACGCAATGTCACTTTCCCTTCCCAAAATTTCTCTCCTTTTCTCAACTCTTATCAAAAAACTTACCTGCCGGGACTTCCCTGGTGGCACAGTGGTTAAGAATCCGCCTGCCAATGCAGGGGACACAGGTTCCATCCCTGGTCCAGGAAGATCCCACATGCCGCGGAGCAACTAAGCCCGCAAGCCACAACTACTGAGCCCACGTGCCATAACTACTGAAGCCCATGCACCTAGAACCCGTGCTCTGCAACAAGAGAAGCCACTGCAATGAGAAGCCCGCGCAACGCAACGATTCCCGCTCGCTGCAACAAGGGAAAGCCCGCGCGCAGCAACCAAGACCCAACGTAGCCAAAAAAAAAAAAAAAAAAAAAACCTTACCTGCCTATATATCATTTTCTCTGGACAGCGTATTTGGCTGACTAGCCCTTAGGAAAGGAATTGCAAATTATCCGATGGCTTCAAATGTTTCTCCTAATAGCAAAAATTTGGTGGAGGTGAGGAGGGAAGGAAAGGAAAATGTTTCCTTTAAAGAGAGTGTTGCTTTAAGTAATCCAGAGACCATCTGGGGGGCAGGTGGCTTACTCTTCTTTAACTAGAGGTAATTAATAGCTATCAGTGCATTGGGTGATTTTGTAGCAAGCAGGTGGAAGAAATCACTTTGGACAAAGGGCACAAGGACATCTCTAGCAGCCGGCCAGCTGCCCATAAGGCCATGTTGCACACATTAGTATTCTCTCTGAAGGGGAGGCTTATTTTAATGAAGGAAATACTTCATTGGGAAAGATTCACTTTTTCACCCAGAAGACAGAAGCTTGCAAGAAGGCAATAAAAACACTTAATGATTCACAGTGAATCCAAAGAGCCACGCATGTACAGACGTGGCGGGGGAGGGAGGGTGGTCAACCAGGCTTGGGCCCTTGACAGATCCACTGTTGAAATCACACCACTGAAGTCGAGATTTAGCCAGCATTCTTCCTGAGACAATGAGAAATCTGATCAGCCACAGGTTGCTCACTCAGGCCTGAGAATCCTGGGGCCTCAACACAATGGCTTTCAGAATGTGACATCCACTCAGTATGAACTGTGACCAAGGGCTGACTCTCCTCATGGTCCTAAAAGGGCTGGCCTGGAGACGTCAGAATAAATGTCATCCTCCCGAAGGAGGGTCTTGTCAATCAGTGACTATCCCTGTCCTGCTGCAGTGAGATGCACAGGTTAGCTAAGTCAGAGAACAATGTGATGGTGTGATGTGTGAACCTGGGCTCCACTGGGAAGGGGGTATTGGTCTGCTGCTAGACTCAACACCCACGTGTGACAGGAGGTTGGCACAAAAGCACTGTGCTCACAACTTGTGTTCCACGTTGACAGCCAGCACTTGGAGTGACAGCTGTTTCCCTAAAGCCAAAGATGAAATTAACACAGATAAAAGGCTCCTGGCTGTTTTCTAGGAAGAAGAGTCCATAAACATGGCTGAGACAGAGCCTTAGTCTTCCCACCCCCATCACTAGCACTATGATCTTGCTTGCTCTCCAAAACTGTAATTTTAAAATCATCTTTCTCCTTCTCATTTGGCCTCAAGTTCACACACCTAGTCTGTTACTAAACACTGTGGCTTCTGTCTGTGAAATATTTTCTGGTTCAATTCTTCTTTTGAGAACCTTGCCTTCACCTACAGGTGCAGTATTGCATAATGGCTTCGGACCCAAGCTCTATCCCTAACTGTATAACCCTGGGCAAATTATTTACTCCTCTACGCTACCACCTGAAAACGGTCACTGTTAGGATTAAACGGGAAAGAGCGTGTAAAGTGCTTGGCACGTGCTAAGTCCTCAATAAAGCATCAATACCAGCAGCATAGTCAAAAACCAGGTTTTGATCTCTGCTTAAATGAACCATACCAACACGACCTAGAGCCACTGTTAGCAGCCTTGTTGGTGCCAACTTCAATGAACACTCTCAATTACATCCCACGTGAAACAGGAAGCCTATACCACAGACTATAAAACCCTCCACCACCACCACCAACTGCCCTTCCCATGACCTCCATCCACTCCTTTCCTTCACTTCTTCCATAGTCAGGAAAACTTAGTTCCAGCCCTTGGTCTTTTTTTTAAGCTTCTAGAAAATGCTCTCAGACCACAGTTTAGTCCAGAGCAGGGGCCATGATTTTGCTTCACTTCTCTACCTCCTTACTCAAAAAAAAAAAAAAAAAAATTGCTATATATACAAATGAATGAATAAGTGGTATTATATCACCTTGGTTTGTGCCAGCTGCCATTTTCCTAATCCTCCACAGAAACTGAATTGTTTAGGCCTTGTACATGGCAGTGGAGTTAGGGCAGAAAATAGCTAATCATTTGGGATAATATTTTGATTTCCTTGGAGCACCTTAGTATCTCATTATATAAATGAAATAAGGGATATGAAAGTAAAGGATGTACCTCCTAGTGTTCCATCAAAGCTTCTTCTTGACTCATGACTTGAAAAGCCTGAGAAGAACTTTATGAAGTTCTTAAGTGGCAAACTTCTAATTTTTTTTTAAGCATCTGCTAAGGACTGACTTTAGAAATCACTGCACAGCAAGCATTTCTCCCAAGTCTGACAGTCAGAGCTAACAACTTCAAGGAAAAAAACACAAAACTCACACACAATTACCAAATTTCATTTGATTTCTGATTGATAGAGTCTACAGCTTGGGAAAAACAAACAGGAAAAGAATGCTAAGCCAGCAGTTAACCAGCAAATGTGAAGCTGCAAATTCTGTCACTTCAATTCTCACTCCCCAGAGACGTTAAATTCATAAATGTTTTATAAACCAATCGGCAAGGCTTACTTACTCATCCTAAGAAACATAATACAACAAAGACCCGGAAGAGAACATTAGGCTATGATAAAGAACACAAGATAGATTCACTGTTTAAAGTGTTTTGTTTTTTTCTTTTTTTAAGTTCTTTGAAGATAAAAAGACCTAAGTGGTATGCATTATAACCTATCACAACTATTCAATATCTGTCAATTACTCTATAAGGAGAAGCTAATCCAAGGCTCTCTGTTAAGTAATTTTCAAATATGTACCTTATTCTGAATTGGGAGCTACACTAACCCACTTACCCGGAGAAACTCTCCAAACCCCTCCCTATTCCCTGCCACCCTCCCATCTTCAGGTGTCAGTCAGAGAGATGAAAGAGTAATTTTCCAACCCAAGTTACTGAATCTAACTCTCATCCTTTGTAAACCGCAAATATTGAACAGGGACTGTAGTTGTCCAGTTTCTTTCAACTACGGAGCACATACTGTGTGCCAGGTACTGCACTGGTGACTGTTTAATTAACTCATTACTGGGATACATTTTCTCTGCCTAGAAAATCCCTTTCTCCCAGGAAGCTCAAGGAAAGGTACGATAAACAGGTTTGTTTCTAAGACAGATGGAACAGAGCAACCCAACCCATGAGAAGTATACCCGAGTGACTTCTGAACACAGAAAAGAGATGGTTGGTGACATCAGCAGTAGGAGCCAACGGACTCAGTGTGGCAGATTAAGAATTCACATGCCAAAATGCTGACAAACAAGGAAAGAAACATAGGTTCCTCTCCATTTAGTGCACAGGCTACTGTCTGGCTACTGGGCCACACTTCAGCAGAAGAAAAGCTTTGAGGACTTTTCCAGTGAACTGAGATATGTGAGAGGGAAGGAAAGCATGAAGAAAAGAGACTGATTACCATGCAAGATCCACCCACCCCCCTGGAGAGGGGCCCTCCAGGAATCAGCCAGGCAGAGCTGTAGCTAACACACTGCAGTGCCTCAGGCTACATGAGTTTTCCCTGAATGACTAGGGAAAAAGGGCATCAAAAGAAATGGTATCTGATAACATTAAGCCCTCATATTCCATGGATGATATGTTCATCCTGTTACTGAGAACTCCCTGAGGGTAGCAGGCATTTAGGGGAAATGACATGCTCTACCCTTAGGAAGTAAAAAAAAAAAAAAAGTGAGAGCAACATCTTAGGTTTTTATTAATTTAACAGCAACAAAACTATAACAGAGACCACCCGTTAATTACCTATTATGTGCTAAGCACTATACAGTGAGTTTAACTTACTCCGTTTCTAATGTCACAATAGCCCAGTGCAGCAAATAGTAGTTTCCCTACGTTTTCAAGTGAAGAAACTGATAATTTTTTTTTTTTGCTCAAGATTACAAAGTGACAAAGTATAAATAAGTGAGTGACTCAGAAGCCTCTGCCTTTCTTTTCTCCTTCCAGTTCATCATTCGCTACCTTTAAATCATTAATATTTAAAAATGCTTCTATTATGGTCCTATGCCAGGCACTGGAGAATAATGTGAAAAAAAGAGAACAATGAACTTCAAATCAGTAAGAAAATAAGTTAAGTGAAACATATACTAAAAATGAAGCAGAATGTGGCACCTGGAAGGTACTATGGATAAAAGCATGAACCCTGAAGTCAGGAAGACTTGGGTCTGAGGACCCATTGACATCAGCTATACAATTTGGGGCAAGTTACCTAAGCTCCCTAAGACTCACATTTCTCATCTGTCAAATGGAAGTAATAATGGCAAAAGCAGTGATTCAATCTCCAACACCATTCAGACAAAAATTATACTACCATCATAAAGTCAGAATCTAAAAGGAGAAAGTGTGGGCTGTGGACGGAATTCCAAGTGTCATGGATACAGAACTTGCGAAGTATCTTCAACCACAGCATTTAAGACACCTGAAATGGGAAATCAAATGATGGGTCCATAACTCACACACACTGATTGCTTTCTTCCTCTTCCCATGGCTCTTCCCCCTCCTGTCACACCACCCTGAACCTAACTGACCTCTAAGCTGTTAGAGGTCTAACAAGAACCCAGTGGCAAGCTTACTCTGTACCTCTCCTCACTCAAATACTACCAAACACTGTAGAAAACCGTGGGAACTGAGGTAGCCCCTTCTTTGACAAAAACAACATTCATGCCAACAACATAAGCCCCTGTTCTATAATACTGGAATTAATGAGTAAGGATTTACCCACGTTGCAGGTATTCTGTATCATCATTGGATAGATATATAACATACCTTTATAGAAATATAAAATCGAAAAATTTCAGAGCTCGAAACAGCAAAAGCAACAGTCTAATCCAGCCCCCTTCTGAGTAAAGTCCCATGAGGCAGGAATTGCCCAACATCTATCTTGAGACTAAATTGTGACAGAATGCCCTGACTCTCAGAACAGTTCTTACCCCTCCCCATCCCCTTAGCTTCTGAGTAACAGCAATATATGATGCCATGTATTCTTAAAGATTTTACTATATTATATGTGGTTTTAAACATCCACCAACATCGGGACTTCCCTGGTGGCGCAGTGGTTAAGAATCCGCCTGCCAATGCAGGGGACACGGGTTCAAGCCCTGGTCCGGGAAGATCCCACATGCCGCAGAGCAACTAAGCCCGTACGCCACAACTACTGAGCCTGCGCTCTAGAGCACGTGAGCCACAACTACAGAGCCCACATGCCACAACTACTGTAGCCCACACACCTAGAGCCCGTGCTCTGCAACAAGAGAAGCCACCCCAATAAGAAGCCCGCGCACCGCAATGGAGAGTAGCCCCTGCTCGCCACAACTAGAGAAAGCCCACGTGCAGCAACGAAGACCCAACGCAGCCAAAAATAAATAAATAAAATTAAAAAAAAAAACATCCACCAACATCAGCAGCATTCTACAAAGACAGAACTTCTAACTAGGCAGCCAAATGAACAGTTCAAAATCCCAATATAAGCCACAAAGTCAAGGTCACAGAACCAGGAATCAGGAGACTCGGGTACTACTTAGTCCTGGTTATCACTGACCAGTTTTCAGATCTCAAATCACTTTGCTTCAACTGGGCCTTTGTTTCTAGAACCATAAAAAGGAGTTGGACGAGCTGGTCTCCAAGATCCTTCCCACAGCTAAAGCTCTCCAATTCTCAATCTCCTGGCACACACAGCAGATACAGGAAAGCCCAACAGTTTCTTTTTTTTGAAGTCGCACGCACGCATGCACACACACACAAAATCACAGACATCATATAAGGACAACTATGTGTCAAAGCAATGCTTGCTTTGGGGTTTTTCCACAGAGGTGAGCATTGCGTTTTCCAAAGGCAAACTGTTCCCTCTCTCCAGAACAAGGACAGGATGTTGGGGACATGAGTCATTCTGTTGATATGCTAGGTGCTGGTCAGTGAGAGGACAGGAACCAGATCAGCTTCCTAGAGAGGACAGAAGACAAACTCACTCCAGAGAAAAACAAAGAGATGCTTTGAATGTCAGAAGGATCTTTGCTTCCCGAGCCCTTCCTAATCCAGCCTTCCATTTAATAGTAATACTCAACCTCATGTTGGCAAAAGGAGTGAAAGAACTTACTTCTAGAACCCCAGAGCCCATACGAGCAACCAGATGCTCTAGGGAACATGCAGCTTTCCAAACCAGCAAGACCACCAACAATTTACTCCTCACCTTTTGTTCCCAAGCACCTACCCTTTCTCCCAAACATGTCAGAAGATAAATGTGCCCTTTACCACCCACTCTCTTCAGAGGCAAGAATGAACAAAGACCAGTAAGAATCCCTGACAGGCTTTTTTAAAACGGTGGAAGAAGAGGATGAGCAACGGCCGCGGTACTCAGCACTCTGGGCCGGTCACGTGGAGGGAGGGCCCCGCTTACCTTGTCATCCAAAACTCAACCCTTTGGGAATTCCCTGGCGGCCCAGTGGTTATGGCTTGGCAATTGCACTGCCAGCGCCCGGGTTCAATCCCTGGTCGGGGAAGTAAAATCCCGCAAGCCGTGTGGTGCAGCCGAAATAAAAATTTTAATTAAATTAAAAAAATAAACTCAACCCTCTGAGAAACATCAACATGGAACATCCTCCATCTCATGCTACTTTGGAGCATATGTTAGAAAATATCACATCTGACCATCTCGCCCTCCTCAAAAAAATTTTTTTAATTTGTATATAAAATATATATATTTATTTATACGTGTTTATAAATATATATCTATTCCTGCACCTCCTCTAGGACAGTGGCTGACCACACCCTAACTCCTCACTGGATTTAACAATGCAAATAGGGCTTCCGTCCTGCCTTTGCCGTGTTTAATGCCACTGCTGTGTTTAATGCCACCACCACGTTGCAATGGAGAGTCTAGGATGACTTGCAGATGAAATACCCAAAAGATACTTCCTCTGAATCCCCTACCTCAATCAGAATTCTATGTAGTGCCCAAAAGGCATTCATTCGCCCATCACTGGTAACCTCATGGACACAAGCCCTTGATTACAAGTAATGGAGAATTTGAAGAAGAATAGATATGTGTATACATATAACTGAATCACTCTGCTGTACACCTGAAACTAACAACACTGTTAATCAACTATACCCCAATATAAACTACAAAAAACGTTTTTATCAAAGGAAAACAAAATTAAAAAATAAAATTTTAGGGCTTCCCTGGTGGCACAGTGGTTAAGAATCCACCTGCCAATGCAGGGGGCACAGCTTCGAGCCCTGGTCCTGGAAGATCCCACATGCCACGGAGCAACTAAGCCCATGCACCACAATTACTGAGACTGTGCTCTAGAGCCCACGAGCCACAACTACTGAAGCCCGCGCGCCTAGAGCCTGTGCTCCGCAACAAGAGAAGCCACCGCAATGAGAAGCCCGCGCACCGCAACGAAGAGTAGCCCCTGCTCACTGCAACTAGAGAAAGCCCGCGCACAGCAGTGAAGACCCAACACAGCCAAAAATAAATAAAATAAATAATTTTTTTAATTCAAAAAATAATAATAAAACTTTTAAATTTTTTAAAAATAAAAAAACAAGTAATGGAGATAATTTTAAGGGTTGAGCTAATAAGAACAATGAGGAAATGACACTATCCCAAAAGCTTATTTATAGTTTTTGTTTTTTCTACTTAAATTCAGTTTGGTGTCCGCTTTCTCCATTCTTTTCTTCTCAGCAGATGTAAGTCAGTACCTGTGAGCCAATGCTATGCTAAGGGGAGTGAGGAGATACAAGATAATTAACTCAGAAGACAAAATGTTTATGTAGGAAACGAAAAGCTCCTCAATTAATATCCATTAAACTGGTCAAACAACTGACAAAATGCAGTGTAGGAGTTGCATTCACTGAACGAGCACCAGTTCATTCAACAAACACATACTGGAGCCGCGGGAAGACCCAGAGACGAAGTCGAAGATGTGCTTCAATGACAAAAAGATACTGGGCATGGATTGATAACTAACATAGTAAAATTCTCTTACATTCATTTGATTTTTACTGTAGCTAGAGACTTGTGGTAAATTTATTCTAGAGACAAGAGAGTCACACAGGTGAGGAGAAGTGATCAGCTGAGCAGAAGCCAATCCTGGGCTTCCAGGCCATCGAGCATGTCATCTGTCACTACTCCACACAGGGCAGAAAGCATCACAAGCACACATCAAGAGCCAGAAAGGAACCTGTAGTGTCAGAAGGTAAGGAAGAGCTTCCAAAAAAAACAAAACATGAGGGTATGCTAAAGGGACACAGTAGCCAACCGAAAAGCTCCTAATGGCCAAAGCTGGAACAATCTGAACAAAATAATGTTGGATTATAACCCAAAGGATAAAATAAAAATCCACCAGTCCATACTGACATAAATAAACTACTGAATAAACAAAGCGTGGAGTGGAGGGAGAGATGCATCTCCCATGCAGAAGAATTCCAAATAACTTATGTAGATTCTCCATCCTCAAGGCACTGGAGCCCAACTCCCCGCTCCTTCGGTGTGGGCTATGCACAGTGACTTCCCTCCAAAGTGCGCAGTGTTCAAATGGGGGATGGAAGGGGGCAGGTGGGCGTGTGTTACAGTTTACAGTGGAGAAACCTGGCAAACACTACCTCTGCCAGGTGAACAACGTCAAAAGCAACAGTGCTAAGTCATGTTAATCTTGACAGGTGGTGAAAATGGCACTTTACCTCTGTGGCCTTCCTCCCCCCGAACCCATAACCCCAGTGTAACCATCAGAGAAAAACCTCAAACAAATCTGAGTTGAGGGGCATTCTACAAAAAGCTGATGAGTACTTCTCAAAATTGTCAAGGTGATCAAAAACAAGGAAAGTCTGAGAATGAGAAACTGTCACAACCAAAAGGAGCCTCAAGGAGACATGACGATTAAATATCACATGGTGTCCTGGATGGGATCCAGGAAGAGAAAAAGGACACAAGGTAAAAACTAAGGAGTAAAGTATGGACTTTAGTTAATAAGAATGTATCAACATCGGCTCATTAATTCTGACAAATGTACCACACTAAGGAAAGAAGTTAATAAAAGTGAAACTGGGTGCAGTATATAGGGGAACTCTCTGTACTATCTTCTCGATTTCTCTATAAATCTAAAACTATTCTACAAGAAGAATTTTATTTCAAAAAAGAAAAAAAGTTACAGAGGAGGGAATGAGAGAGTGGTGTGCAAGGGAAAACAGAGAGAGCCCTGCCAGCTCACTGCGGAAGCAACCGCCCACCTCGCCCCTTTCCCCCTTCGCTCTCCTATCTTCAAGGACTAAAAGACACCGCTCAACGTCTTGAAGGCAGAACCCTGTTGGGGTCTAAATCGGCTTCCGCTAAGAGCTGGACCACACTCAGAGGGCAGTCCAGATCTTATTCGCTGACCAGAGGTGTAACAGGCACTTCCTGTTCTTTTCTAAGAGAGAGGATCCCCAGAGCCTACTCCCCAAAACCCCACCTGGAATTAGGGGGTCTGCAAAGCCCGCTGAGGCCCACCTTCGCCCCCAGCGCCCCCCCCCCCCCCGCTAAGAGCACACCCATTCACATCTCCTCGCTTTTTTTCACGACTATTTATAAATGAGAACAACTCTTCGCATTTGTGGGCTTTTGAAGGATCAAACACAACGACGGAAACTACTTGGAAATAGTTCTCTTTTTCCCTGTTTGCTTCTCTTTTCTGACAGCTTCTTGAGCCCCATGAATAGCTTAGCAGGCCAGACAGACCCCAGTCACCACTTCTTCATCAAGCACCTGTCAGAAATCAATCTGAGGTTCCAAGGCAAAAGAGGAGCACCTGCAGAAATGCAGGGAGGGGAGGAAAGCCCCAACTTCAATAAGCATCCTCCTCTCTGCCGACCCGACAAGTACCCCCGGATCCACAGGCAACCTGAAAATACAGGTTTCACATGAAAACATGGACACTCCCGACACCCTCCCGAACTTGGCCTTTGATGTCTTGCATTGATGAAGCTATCACTCTTTGCCTCCCAACACTACTTCTTCCTCTTTCAAGATCAAAAAGGAAGACTCCCTCAAGCATAATGGACAGCCAGGATCCCAATTCAACTCCAATAACTCATCTACAGGTAAAAGGCAGTGTTCTGGGTACACAGAAACCACTGGAACCCCGCGTGCCTCTTGTGTCAATTCACTTAGTGAGGCGGGGTGTTCAACGTGAACTTTTGGGGAACTTTATTAGGACACATGTCTGTTTTCTTTGATAGGACACACAGAAATGAACGGTTTTTCCTAAAAACACTGAAGAACTGCACAGGGACTTCTGTAAAATAATACACTTTTTGAAACTGATAAATTCCCCAAACTTCCAGAGCTGAAGTTCTCCCCCCACCCCAATGTCCAAGCGTACAGTCACGTTACAGGCCCGGGCCTGCTGAGAGCTGAAATGAAATCGTCTTGCAAACCACGCCTCCTCTAGTACAGGAAACCACTTCACAGTATAGGTTCCAATGTTTTTCGTTGATTATATTGGGAACCAAGTCACAGAACACCTACAGCCCAATAAAGGTTCAAGCCTTCTGCTGTCACTGTCTGCCCCATCATTCCTCCCTGGCTGTGGTTTGGGAGGGATATATATGAAAAAAAAAAAAAGACCAACCTCCAAAGCCATAGCTCTCAATGATGGGTGACTGTGCCCGTCCCCTGGCAACGTCAGCAGACATTTTTGATAAGCATAACTGGGAGGAGAAAGTGCTACCCAATGCTACCCAGTGGCAAATAACTAATGTGTAGAGGCCAGGGATGTATAAACATCCTATATACGATGCACAGGACAGGCCTCCACAACACAGCAGCAGTTATCCAGCCCCAAATGCCCAACTAGCACTGAGGTTAAGAAACCTTGTTCGAAAGCCTTACGAGAAACTTGGAAACTGCCTAAGAAAATATCTGTGGAGAAAAATACAAGTTTCACTGATTCCTCCTCAATCCTCTTTGCAGCATCTTCCTTCTGCCCCCTAAAATATAAGCTTTGCTCACAAGATCCTGTCTTCTGTCCTCTTCCCTTGAAACTCTACATGTTTCTGATCCACTTTCATCAACTGCCATCTCCAACCTCAGCCCATGATGCCTCATTTTATAATTGATTATTTGCTATGATCAACCTCAAACTCAACTCATCAAAAATTTCATCACTGGGGCCTCTGAGCCGAGTCTTCACTTCCTGCCCTGTTTCAGTAAATGTCTCACCACTTTCTCCATGACAGAGGTTCAAAACCTCAGAGCCACTTTTCCCTCTACTCCTCCCCACCTATCCAGGCACACAGTTTTGCTCAGCACCGTGTATACAGTACCTAGCACTTCGCCTGCCACTAGAACTCGTGCAAATATCTATTAGATGAATAAACCCAGTATTAAAAACATGAAGGTCATATTTTTACTCCTTCCTCATCTCCCACCCTCCAAATCAACTGCAAAGTCTTATGAATTCCACCTCCAGATATAAAAGCCAACTCAAATGCCTGCCTGAAAAATCAAAACGATGTCATCCATCCCCACGCAAATGCCAGATTCATCACCCTCAAGCGTCATCCCCATTTTGTCACCACTTCCCGCTCCCAAAACCCCCCAAAAAGCTTTCAACTGCCTATCAGAATCTCCCAGTCCAAATTTGACACTGGCATCTGGGTTCCATGTTTCCAACACAGGCACCTCAAGTTAACTATCCAGCCTTGTGTCTCCTACTTGTTGTCAAGACCACGAAGAGAACACTGAATAAATTACTCTCGCCCACGTCCAGAATCACCAGCATCTATGAAAAAGACACAGTAGAGACCATCCTTGGCTCAGAGAATTCTCTAGGTTCCCCTTATAACCACTACTTCAAACAGTCTCACTCATGTCCTGTTTTGCCACTTTCCACTCCCCTGTCAGGTTCACAGCTTTTCTTTGGCATGGTCACCTGGCTTCTGATTTGACTCGGTCTCTGCCATGGCCACACCGCAGCCTTAGACAGGGGAAGCCTTGCCCCCAAACCCCATATCAGGTCTGGGATCCCGGCACCAGTGCCCAGGGGCTGCCTCATAAAGCCAGCTAAGCTGTCTGCTGCCCCTGGGCACCACCCAAGCTTTCCTATCTCTGTGACCATCACATTCTTCTCTCTTTGGCTCCATCTCTGCCTCTCCACAGCACACTCATTCCTTCTATACCCAGCTCAGTGACACACTCTCCCTGAAGCCTTTCCTAAGTTTCCCACCCAAACCAAACAGAATTGTTTGCTCTTCTAAGTCATCTGGTCATTTTCACTTTTTTAAAACTTGGGATCGAATTTGACATACAACATTAGTTTCAGGTGTACAGCATAGTGATTTGATATTTGTAAATACAGTTGACCCTTGAACAATGCTGGGGTTAGGGATGCCGACCCTCTGCACAGTCGAAAACCGTATATAATTTATAGTTAGCCCTCCGCATCCACAGTTCCACATTCATAGATTCAACCAACCATGGATTGCATAATACTGTAGTATTAACTATTGAAAAAAATAAGTGGACCCACGTAATTCACACCCACATTGTTCAAGGGTCAACTGTATTTCAAAATAATCACCACAGTAAATCTAGTTAACATCCATCACCACACAGTTACAAAATTTTCTTGTGATGAGAACTTTTAAGATCTATTCTCTTAGCAACTTTCAAATATACAGTATTGACTAAAGTCGCCATGCTGTACATTACAACACATGACTTATTTTATAACTCGAAGTTTGTACCTTTTGACCCTCTTCAACCATCTTGCCTACCCCCTGGCCTCTGTCAACCACCAATCTGTTCTCTGTATCTATGAGCTCGGTTTTACATTGTTTTGTTTTTTAGATTCCACCTATATGTGAGATCACACGGTATTTGTCTTTCTCTGCCTGACATTTCACTTCGTATAATGCCTTTAAGGTCCATCTATGTTGTTGCAAATGGCAAGATTTCCTTCTTTTTATGGCTGAATAATATGCCATTTTGTGTGTGTGTGTGTGTGTGTGTGTGTGTGTGTGTTTGTGTATATATATATACACCCTACATCTTCTTTATCCATTCATCTATTGATGGATGCTTAGGTTGCTTCCTTATGTTGGCTATTGCAAACAATGCTACAATGAATATATAGGGATGCATATATCTTTTTGAATTCATGCTGTTTGCTTCAGATCAATACCCAGACGTAAGATTGCTGGATCATATGGCAATTCTATTTTTAATCTTTGAGGAACCTCCATACTCTTTTCCATAGTGGCTGCACCAGTTTACATTCTCTCCAACAGTGCACGAGGGTTCCCTTTTCTCCACATCCTGGCCAACACCTGTTATTTGCTGTCTTTCTGATGACAGTTATTCTGACAGGTGTGAGGTGATATCTCACGGTGCTTTTGATTTGCATTTCCCTGATGATTAGTGATGTTCAGCATCTTTTCATGTACCTGTTGGCCATCTGTATGTCTTCTTTGGAAAAATGTCTATTCAGGTGGTCTGCCCATTTTTTCCATCAGATTGTTTGGGGTTTTTGCTGTTGAGCTGTAAGAGTTCTTTATGTATTTTGGCTATTAACCCCTTGTCAGATATATGATTTGCAAACATTTTCTCCCATTCAATAGGTTGCCTTTCATTTTGTTGATGGTTCACTCTTTCTTAGAATAAGTACAATATTGTGCCTTGTATAACACTCATCAGTTTCTTTTTGCCTCATCCAACCTCACCTCTTACTAGCTATGTGACCTCAGGTAAATTAATCCTCTACACTCTTTCTTCATCGAGAAACTGGAAATAATGATGCATATTTCACAGTCATGTAGAGAAAATTAAACTTGATAAAATGTACATGTAGCTTAGAAAAGTCTTACACTGTAATTGCTCAAAAATTATCACTTGAATGTGAATTCAGTCATCCAAAATTACAATTATTAAGGCCTGGCAGGAAAGAAACTAGTATTTCTTGAGGACCTACCATGTGTACCATGCAATGTATAAAGCACTTTACTTCCTATTTAACTTACAGTTCTCACATCTCTTTGAACTAGATATTATTCCTATTTTACAGATAAGGATCAGAGAAATTAAGTATCTTGCCTAAAGTCATATAACTAGTCTAACCACAAATGCCATGTTCTTTCCACTCAGCCCACTGCCTCTATAATGTGAAATTTTCCCCATTCACAGACCAGACATTTATGTAGCCCAGGGAGACAACAGTGATTAAATACCAGGCTCCCACCGGCAAGTTCTCAGGCCACAGGACAAATAGGCTGAGGCTTTTTACCAATGCCAGCTCTCGGGGAAGAACAAGAAGGTAACCAGAAGCTTACAGATGCTGTATTGTGGCCACTGTTCCCCAAAGACCTTACCTTGATGGATGGGAGGACTAACAGAGGTAAGTGAGGGAGAAAAGGGGAGGGAAAAGAGAGGAGAGAAAACTATAAGCTGCACGTCTTGGCCAGGAAATCACCTGAGGTTCACAGCCTGGAAGTGCTCTATCACTTTCCCCAGCACGTCTCAGTTTATTTATTGTCTTATACTGGAAAATTAAACTTCTCCCTTGTAATGTTTATTCTGGAAAGCTCACATACAATTCCAGCAGGTAATTCTGACACCCCAAAACCCAATTTACTCTAAATGGCTCAGAGAGTTCAAGAGAAAGCCAGATTACACAGATAATTTCCCTAAATCTCTCCCCACATTCTGCCCATCTGGTTTCCACGCAAATTATCCAGGTGAACCATCTGTGCTTGTGATTTTTTTCTTTTTTAATTCTCCAAACCCAGTCACCAAGTTCTTCCACTGGTAAGTTATGAATTAAAAAATATACATTCTCACTTTTCCTTCCTGAATATCCCAGGTGAAGCAGGATTAAGTCAAATCTAACATGCTTAAGTAATGTTAAATCTAAAACATACATAACCTTGGTATATCATCTTCCATCGGCCAATTTTAGAACAGTGCTAATTGCAATTTTAAAGGATGACAATGTCTTCTGGGTGAGTCACAGAAATAATACATTTAGTCTAGAAATTTGTGGAATACTAACCATGCCAAGTACACTGCGCCTCCATGGTCTTATGATTCCTTAAGTGAGACAGGTACTAAGAGAGCTTCAGAAACAACGATGGGGGTGGTGGGCAGAGGGGGCCACAAGTTTTTTTTAAAACGATGCAATTTAGGTAATACTCTTTGAACAACTGCTACTCCAAATGGCGACTGGAAATGTCACATGAGGATGAATTTAAGACAAAAGAACATCCTCACAAAAAGGCATTTCCCAGTTATTTTAAATCTCACTTGAAAAGATGCTTGGAAAATGTTGATGAGACAGGAGTTAAGGCTTGACTTAAATGAAAACATACTTGTTAATTGGGTAAATAAAAGAAATAAGACAATGTCTGAATGCTGAAATACTTGCAGAGGCACCAAAATCTGCCCATAGCAGGATCTATCTATGCCAGGACCTACAGGCACTTGGTTATACTTTATCTTCATAAATGAGCAGGATATGTAGAAATGAATTATCAGAGCCACAGAGGGTTAAGCAGCAGACTTGGATTTCATTCTTAATTGGCAAGCGTTGAAACAATGAAATGGTCAACGACAATACTGCCCACTGTATAAGATCAAGAAATGATGAATCAATTTCCTAAATTTAGTAGCTAGACTCATTCTTGTTTGACTTTTCAAGCCAGTTCAGCCCAAATAGCAAGTACACAGTATATGACTTCTAAAGCAAAAAAGGGGAAAAATAATTCCCTCCCATGAAAATCAGAACTGTCCTAGCCAAGTTCCTCTTGTTTTCCAATGTGGAAATACTTAGTGATGGCTGTTCAAATGCTTAGTCTAGATCTAAGACACTAAAAGAAATGAGAGGGTGAGATGCAGGCACAGGAGTTCATTTTTGCAGAAATGCCATGATTAAACAACAAGGCTTACATTTACAAACCACATTAAAGACTTTAGAATCCCATTTACTCTCTGTAGTGACAAATATGCTTAAGCAATGACTTTGACTCTGAAAGCAGCTCATAAGAATTATTAAAAAAAAAACAAAAGATTCCACATGACTGTTTTGCTTTCACATTAAGAAAAAAAGAGACTTTTTTCTTTTACTTCCCAAATTCATTTTTCCTATTCATCTCACAGTTGGGTCTTTGGTTGAAGCAGATTTGAAAGAGGAGGACAAAGCCTGGGTCAATTATCCAAAGAAGAACAAGCTGTCTTCCGTTAAAGGCCTATAAAAATAAATTTGGCTTACAAACAGGAATTCAAGGAGATTTCCACATTGCCCTCTCATTTCAAGTGAGTCTGTTGATTTTTTACTCATCCCTACTTTTCTCCAAATTTATACAGGATGGGGGATGTTGAACAACAATTCTAAGTTTATCATTGTAGTCTAGCTAAACACAAACACAGGTTTCAAATTTCAAACTGAAAGATCACATCTAATTTTAATTTTAAGAGATCTGTCCAGATGGTAGCTGAAGACCATTGTAGAGACACAAAATTGGAACTAGTTACCCAAGTGAAGCTAACAGCCCATCTGGGGCATAATCACGCAATGAATCTCATTTAAACCCAAGGCACCTTGGAATGGAGTTCTTCCTCTGTCAATTAAGACATTTCATTCAACCTCTCACCTAGAACTCGTTGGCAAGTTGTACTTTCCGTCATCTGTATCCCAAGCACTACTCATCTCTTTAAGTCTTGTATGGGGTTTGACACCTCATGTCACCCAGCACCATGGCAACTCGGCTTGAACATACAGACATGCCTGAGTGTGAAAGAACACTCAAACTGCTAATACAGGCTGATAAGAGGACGGCTTCTGCAGCAGGGTTTTTCTTCTGCGAACCAAAGAATCAGAAAGGCATTTTAACAGATTTTGTAAAAATTACAGCTTGGTGGGAAAGTAAGACAAACCCATCACTGACACTCTAACAACATTTTGGTTCAGCAGGAATAACTTGGTGCTATCAGAAAATAAAAGCATTATATCTATTCTTCATAGTCAAGAGAATTGAGAACAGTTGAGGTTTTTTGTTTTTGTTTTTGTTTTTTTTAAGTCTTACGAATACGAAAGCCTCTCCTGAAAGTTTGGTTTTGCAATTTTCAGTGCAAGAGGTTTTAGCTTATCCTCAAATTATATTTTGAGTCATTTCAGCACACCTCTAAGGACTAAATAAAAGATAATTCCTACCAAACCTCACAGGGTATCCTGTGATAAGTTACTTTACTTACAAATTTAAGTACAGTATTTTCCAAAGGCAAAAAAAAACCAAAAAAACTAACAGATAATATTTTGTAATATGAACTATTAGTGGAACGTTTCTTTCTTAGTGTGGGAGATTAAGTTGTCATTCTTAACAATATATATCTGTATAAGACCAACTTTTTTTAAGAGAACAACTATTTCCACATGTATTTACTATGCCTACAGGGGTTCCAACTGACTATCCTATAAATGCCAGCTCAAATGGAAAACAGATAAGCCAAGAAGAACTAAGTGGAACTTATGTCACAAGTTGGTGCCATACTTCCAGCACATAAATGAGAAGTGGGGACGTTATCACCGTGCAAGGCTGAGATCAAAAGCACCCAAAGCATAGCTGGGGAACCCAATATTAACTGTGAGTATTCAAAAACAATCCACAATCGGCTTGCTACTTGAATAAAACCAAATTGAGACCTCCAAATCCCACTATACATCAAAATTAATTCCAGATGAATAAAAGTTAATTCTTTAAAAAATAAGTTTCTCAAGCTAAAATAAGTCATGTGTACTTTGGGTTCCTTCTTTAACAAAGACACTGTTTCAAAATAATGACAAATGATCAGAAATTTAAAAATTCTTGATTATGTAAAAAAGTTATATTTCTGCAGGTCTGAAATGCTGATCTAAAAAGGAAAGTGAGAAAAACGGTCAAAAATTAAATGAGTTATCATCTATTACAGGGGTTGGTAAACTATAGCTCAAAAGACCAAATCCAACCCACAGCCTGTTTTTGCACAGCCCATGAGCTAAGAATGGTCTTTACATTTTTAAATGGTGGGAAAAAAAAATCAAGAGGAAGATTATTTCAGGACATAAAAACTACATGAAATTCACATTCAGTGTCCCTATTGGAGCACACCCACACTACTGCTTCTCCTAGTGTCTGAGGCTGCTTTCGCCTAAAACGGCAGGGCCGAGTAGCTGGGATTGAATGTACAAGGCCCACAAAGCCTAAAGTATCTACTATCTGGCCCTTTGCAGAAAAAGCAAGCTGATCTCTGATCTATTATACAAAGGGTTTATGCATAAGAAAAACCATGAGGCCAATAAATAAGTGAAGGAGATTAAAAAAAAAAAAAACTTAAAAAATTTTAACTGGTTAATAAACTAGAAAATGTTCATTTCCACAGCCAAATTAAAAGAATCTCTCTGGCCTATCAAATTAGGAAAGGTTTTTGGAAATGTCAACATACAATGTGAAACATACAGTGAAACAAGAGCTAACACTGCTGGTGGCGCTCTAAGACGGTTCCAACCTTCTAGAAAGCCATGTGGCGGAAAGAAACAAGTCTCAAAAATGTCTGCTTCTCATGTATCAAAGGACATAACCTGGAATATGGGCAAGTTTGTACACAAAGATAATTATTACAGTATTAGTAATATAATTTAAAAAAACAGTTAACTTAATAAACTTCCCTCAATTCCGAGTCTTTTTTTTTTCAAATTTTATTTTCTCCGAAATCACGATGTATCTTATCATACATTTAATGCACTGTTTATTTCCTGATACTAAAATGGTGATATGCCTTTTAATCAATGGTGTCTTATGTATGCTTGATTACTACATAGAGGCAACTTAACAGAGTTCCAAAGAAGAGACTTGGTTGAAGGACTAACTTACAAAGATGTGGGGAGGGTGAAGGGAACCAACAGGGGATGTTCGGGCAGAAAGTGACCTGAAGACACAAGGGGAGGAAAGCGTGCTGCTAGAGCCCTGAGGAGTGCCCACCTGGCAGAGTGCTTCCTTGGTGGACACAGCCTCTGCTCAGACTGCAGCAGCAAAGCAGGGAGGGCGCAGGGTCGTGATGCCTGCTGTCTCTTTCCTCCCACCTTCAGCCCTCCTCATGTGCTCCCACTGGCTGATCCAACTGAAAGCCTGAAGGATACAATCAGCACCACTGCCCACCCAAGAGGAGGGCAGAGAATAGATTTGGGGATGGAAAAAAGGAATAACCATCTCAGTTACTCCCCCATTCTTTCACCTGTGTTTGTTGTCAGCCGTCAATCTAACAGAATTTCCCAAAAGGCCATTACCAGTTTCCAGAGTGTTTATTTGGTATTCTCTAAGTCACACCCACCTTGAGAGTTCAAGGTCAAGTGGCCCAAAAGGCACAAGCCTCTGAATCAAATTTAGACACTAATGTCCACCTCCAGACATAGTGCTGGAAATCAGGCTGGAAATTTGGGAATCTTCTTTAGCTAGAGCTGCAAGAACAGATGATAATTGAAGAAATAAAACACAACAAGAGTGTGGTTACCACTGCTACGGTATTTATTCATGCCTCAGCTTAGCCAAGAAAGGGAAGTAACAACCCTTTCAAACTAGAGTGTGAAAACTGCCAATATCCTATCTGCTTTTGTCTCCTACATGCCACGTATTTTCATGCCTCAGCTGAACAACTAATTACCTTAAGCATTATAATTTGGTATCACACAAGAGGAAATAATTCAGTTCTAATTTCCAAGACGTATGTAAGAATTCAGAGTTAAAGACCTGAGTGTCTTAAGACAAGGTAAGTATTTCCCTCATACCCTGTGAGCCGTTTTGGGGGAAAAAACAAAAAACACCCCATTCATACCACCTTCCAGTTCAGTCTGAATTGGGAAACAGCACTTAGACTCTAACCAAAGATGCCCTGACCATTCATACGTTTACTTTACTCATGACTCAGTTTCTTTAGTGTTTACTGCCTCATACTTCTGGCCACCTTAACTTTGATACAATTCCTGTTTTTAGTGGAGACTGAAGTGATTATTTTCATTTAAAAATACATTAAAATACAAAGTAGGCACCCACAAAGTGACATCCAAGTGACAACCTCAGTAATTTTCAATATCTGGTTCACTGGTTCTAATGGCACTTTAATTCACAAACCTCTCTTAAAAAATGACACTAACTTCCTTTATTTTGAACACCTGAGGTCCTTCAATGGCATTAGAAAGTCAGCAACTTGAAAAAAAAGAACCTGTGGTGACCTTAGGTACTTGAATTATTCAGCTGTTATTATCAATAGCCTTTTAATTCATGCAGAGTCAAGTGAAGATAAGTGACCCAGGGAATGTCATCTTGAGACATTTAAACTGATCCCTGGCCCACCAGCATTTTCCTCCTCTGAGGGCACTAAGCTCAACCAGGGCTTTCCAGCTCTAGACACCAGTATCAGGAAGAACAACATCAACTCCACTAGAATCTTTATGAAACTTCGACATCAAAGTAAAGATGATAAAGCAGAGGCTTCCTAATTATTAAAATGTTAGCTCAATTATCAGCAGCACAATGAAGCTTTTTAATAAAGAAGAACAAAATTTTTTTTGAGAAAATGTTCAAAGTCACAGGCATTCCAGGCAGATATGAGGAAGGATTCCTTGATGGTAAACACCAGAATGACTTTGAAGGGAAGGTCGAGAATGTCTGTCTTAGTTTAAAAACACAGAGGTTACCTTGAGTGTCCTCAGTAAGGTGTGATGGTAGAAGTTCTAGAATCCTATCGTAGCTCTTGGCTCTACAGATAGTAATATTTACAAAGCTTATCTTGGAAATCATGGATCTCTAGGTTTACCAAGATAGGAGTAAGAGTACCTAGCGCAACAGGCAGATTCTAGAAACAAACATAAATGAAAGCTCTTCTTTTAAGATTACTTAAAAATTAAATAATCTCTTAAGTACAACAATAATTTGTTTAGCAGTAAATTGTTTTAATTGTATTAGGTGATTGTTGGAATCAGTCCATGGCCCACCGAGAACACGAAGTTCAGACTTCTAGGAGACAGGGCTCTCCACGCATATCAGAAGAGCAGGAGAGAGCCCAGGGGAACACGGCCATCAGAAGAGCAGCTGAGTTTCCAACAGGCCCAACCCAAGAGATCTGCTTGTGAAGGGCAAAGCCCCCAAGAACAGAGCAACACTGCTTTCTGAGGGCTGTTCTCACTCAACCCATGGGGAAGTGAAATGGCCAGCAAGGAGTTTTCCAATACACTCCTCAACGTTATATTCTGTGCACTATGTCCAAGAGAAACATATTTCACATGGTGCATTCTACCCTGTTCATCAAACCTCCACTGGACAGGTTCCATGAAAAAATATTTTAAAACAACTATGCATGGAGTTCAAACTCAAACATTAACATGAACTGAACCTTAGCTATTGAATGCAGCATCAACAGGCCACCCAGGTTTCTCCTGGTAAGTCACAATCTTCCTCCCCTAGGCTTATTTTATAACCTTGTTTTATACTTCATATATTTTTAGAATAAATAAAAGAATTTTCTATTTTGTGACTGAATGACAGTTCTCAGTTACAACATATTAGGCTTAAAGTAATCACACCTCAGCACTCAACAAACTGGCAAGCAATTAAATTTAACAAACATTTATCAAAGGCCTGCTACAAAGCAAAGCCCTGGGCTGGTGCCTGTCATTAAGAAAAACAACTGCATAGAAACTCATCCAATAGGGTTAACACAAAAGCATCATTTTCAACCTCAGCGTGGTCTGTTCAACTACAACTTTACTGGGAGCTTGGCAACGACACAGACTTCACAGGTAACAGCTTGGGCTTTAGTATTTAACCCAGACCTTGGAAGGCATTTACATGGTGTGTTCACCTACAAAGCAATAAACAGCCCATTCCCACATCCCAGGAAGGGCTTAACCCCAAGACAAGCCACAATTTTCAAGAATATCTAGGAACCAGTCCTTCCCTCGTGACCTTTTTCTTTTAACTATACTATCCCTCAAGCTTCTTGGACAAATGGTGAAGAGGGAAGATGACTCAGGAAAAAAGAACAGCAAACTCTGTCCAGGAGAGTCCTCCAGCCTCATGAAGCAACAAAGTGTATCTCTACCTACTGTTGAGAGGAATTAAACACACTCTGTATTACTATTAATCCTTACTGTATTTAATTAAACTATGGTGAATATTTAATACAGAAATGGGGTATGAGGGGATGTCAAAAGTCAATGATTTAAGGTAATTTGCTTCTGAGTTTACCCAGGTCAATGGAAAACACCTCTGTGTAAAGTCCCCAGGCCTTAAAGCAATAATATTAAATCAGACAACAAACTGTGGAAAGAGCAGGCTCACCAAAGTCCTATAGGGAAGAAGAAGAGTCATATTTAAGGTCAAGGGCATGAAAATCAAAGTAAGATAATTAGCAAAGGAGACTGATAATTAAAAAGTGATCAACTGAAGCCTGAAGTTCGTTGAAGGAGTTAACGAACGGATGGCCAAACTACTTCCCACACGCACAGACCCCACCAAATTGAAGTATTTAAAAATCACACAGCTTACCAACTACCAAGGTGTAACATCCTCAGGGAAAAGGCGAAGACAATAGCAGAGATCTCTGAATAAGGAAGCATCACACAAGTGAGCTAAGGTAGGTTCTAAGCAGACCACATCCAGGATCCTCAGAAGAGCCTTACATCCGGTGACACCTATGCCACACTCCCACTTACAGATCAAGGAGGAAAGCACCCAGCAGAATCACAGGGCATGGGGGGAACTCCAGGTATTACTTCTTCCCTTTTGTTGAGACCACTGGTGAATAAATACCGAGGCAACCACCCACAATGGTGTTAGTAATAGGTCTCAGCAAGCTCATGTCATTTTGTCATTTCCCTAAAATTGTCCTGCCTTCTATTGTCACCAACTATGGAACCTTTCCTGATACTCTTATTTATAATTTCTTCTGATCTATTAACAAGCAAGCACCGTCCCTCCCAAGAGAAGGAGGGGACTTATGAGACCTCCACCTCTGAGATGCTGACAGGCTGTTGCCTGCAGCGCCGAGCGAATGCCACTTAGGCTTAGAGAGAAGAGGGCAGATCCAGGAAGGGTCCAAGAAAGATAAGACACTACTGACAGCCTTTCCTTACAATTTTGCAGCCATCCTGCTGATGCATTTTCACACGGTTTTAAGCTGGTCATTTGAAGCAAATCCACAACGTAAGTGCATATACTTCAGGCCTTCAGAGCAACCGTTTTGACAGTTCTCATAAGTCATTTGAATAAAAACTTCATGAACAAACCATAAAGCAGGGGACTACAACTCCAGTTAATAGTGAAAAGCAAAAAATACTGACAAACTGCTACGGTGAACTTTTGCAGAGCTCAGATCAGTTGAATGCAACTCTGGCCCTCAGACAGATCTATTTTGCTTTATCCCATCTTTTCCCAGCCAAGGTGCCCCACCATAGGGTTGGGAAACGGGGTCCTCCTTAATTCAAACTCACCAGGACAGTGCACATTATGCGACCATCTGGTCTGACAACATCTTACACATTCTCAGAGTATGGTTCTAATCACAGCACAGTTTAAACAGCTACCCTAGATCCCAGCAAGGTGCTCCTAAATGAAAGAATTTTACATTTCGCCTTTCAATTTGTTTTTCCTGGAAGCATATTTGTGAGAACACTAAGAAGTAAAAGGCCTGAGCGTGAGCTTCAAAGCTGCAAGCATTTCACAAACCCACCAAGCTCATTTTCCCACCCCCAGCCTTCCTCCCTCCTGCCTTCTATGGACGGGATTCTATTTCATCTTTACTCTCTAAGAGAGCATGTACCTGCCAACCAACGGCAAGGGCAAATTGCTTCATTCCCGATTTAGATGCCGCTTCTTGCGCACTTGTGTGCTTTTAGCACCAAAAACAGATGCTTCATTGTTCAAGGGTCACTGTTAACTCTTCCAGCAAATAGGCATTAGCAGAACACATGAGCAACCCCAGGCTCTGCGGGGAGGGGTGTCTCCGGAGCCTCTGGATTAAAATTCTCATCACTAGAGTCACCAGCGAGTTAGAGTATGGCCTTTGGAGTTCACTGCTACAAAAGAGTTCCTCCTCTAACACATTTTTATTAGCCCTATTAAAATGGATTCGTTTTTCAGGTCAGCTGATTACAATTTTAGGACTAGGAGATAAAGGAGTGTCGTTGAAGAAACAAGAAAACAAATAAACCTCGGGTATAGCTTTTTTTTTTTTTTTTTTCTATCTTTGGTGGGCGCAGCAAGGAGTTTAAGATTTTAGAACAATGTGCAGGCCCTGGACCAGGGAAGGCCAACCTTAGCTGAAGGTATGATGGCCCCTGCACCAGAGGTCTCTGCTTTCCAAAATCTAGATACAAGCCTCTTAAGGACTGAGACACTAGGGCTGAAAGAGAACCTGAGCGACAAGGTTGCCTCCACTAAGCCAAGGAGAGAAGTATCCTTCTTTCATGCTTGAAGGATGCTCTCACTACTTCGTTAAGCCTGAGATGAAACTCTGCTTCCATACTGAGGAACCAGCCACTGGGCAAGAGGACTCTGCTGCCCTCTCATTAATGTCAGCCATCTATCAGACCACACCTCCCACCAGCTGACTTCAACCCACGATGATTCCCTGGCCTGGCCAGCAATACTGATGCCTATACCCCACTGCCCAAACCCTACCCTCAACATTTCCACCTTCTACTGTACTCCACAAAGGCTGGTAACCCAGACATGATAAAAAGAAATATGGGAAATGTGTAAGCTAAATCACTGTAGTAAAGAGAAAACGGGCTTTGGGATCTTTGATTCCAACCGGGGTGCTGTTATTAATGTCACAAGACTTCGAGTAAATTATGTCACTCCTCAGAGTCTGTTTCCTCATCTGTAAAAGATTAAAATGCCTGCTTCGCCAAGCTGCTATGAAAATTAAACAAGTATATGCAAAGTAGGCATTCAGTAAGCGGTAATTAATATTCCTATTTCTTTATGATATCAAAGGGCAATTCCAAATGCACACCAGCCAAGACTGAGATTTTACTAGACATCATTCTGACAATACAACTCTAGAAATGTAAAGGATGAGATCTGTATAACATATGGTTGCTATCCTGATGTAAGAAAAAAACCACACACAACAGTTTTACAAATTCCTAGTTTATGATGTCAAAATTCTCTAACAAAACAGATGCTAATGATCAAACTGCATGATAACTTCTGCTCATTTCTTCAACATAAATAGTCAAGACCTTGGAAGATGAAGTAAATGTCCTAATTTACTTTCTCTAAGTTTGGGGATGGCTAGGAGGTCTTCAGCAACCTTGGTTTCCAAGGTTAACTGTCATGGTAATTTTCAGAAGGAAAAGAGCACCAAGTCTGCTATAACCATTCAGGAAATACAATAATAACACATTGTAATTATACTGTTATTATGAGCAACTCTTACAAAGTATTTACTGCATTGAGAGCTTTATAGGGGGGTAAGCTTCTAACACTTTGCACAAAAAGCAAATAAATGATTATCACTGCAAGAAACAAATTCCAAAGGAAAAATAAAATGTATTTCATAAACAGAAGTTGCAAAACCCAAATTTAGAGACTAACAGTATTGGTTCCCAAATATGGAGGGAAGAAAGGGAGGAAATATTACCTCTCACAAGTTTACACCTAAAACTTTTCCTCTAGATTTCCAAAGCCCACTTGCTTTACCCCTTCCCAGGGCTCCTAAGGGAAGTAAACTTAACATCAGCATCTCTCCTCCCAGAAATTAAGACTCTTCCCTTTCTCGGCCCTCTTGGTCCTCCCTCACCACACTCCTATTTTTAAGAGCCTTAAAGAATGCAGTCAAGAGTTGAAGCCTAAAAAATGACTCTTCAGCCAGCCTCTGTTGGCTTCAGGTACTCTGTGCAGGTGGGTGGACCCCCTTCTAGCCTCTGCTAAGTCCTGCTTTTCATGCTAGGACCCTAAAAGCACTGAAAAGGGTCAGAAAAGACCTTACACACTTTATTAACAGGCGCCTCCCAGCATCTCCTACTGGAGAATCCAGACTAATTCACTTCAGGAAGTCCAGAAGCAGCGAAGGCAAAAAAGCCCACACACTTTCCTTAAAGGCAGCCTCCCCTACGTCCTAAGGCATGTTGGCTGCAGCAGTAAACGCAGTTGGCTGGCACAAAACCTCTGTACAAAAATGAAGCACAGTCCTCAGGGTGAGTCAACTCTTTAGGAACCATTCATGTGCTTGGGTTTCCACTAAGCATGTCATTTCCAAGTACATTCATCTTCTATTAAGTGTTTCAAAAAGCAGGACAAAATCATTAAAACTGCCATGTAAAGATCTATTTTGCTATTTGTTATGCTAACTCATCAAGAGTTACATGGCTTCTTGACGTGGTCCATTTAAAACAGTACTTTAATTCCTTTTTTAAAAATACCACAACAACTGTGTTGAGTACAGCCGTCCGGAAGTTCACAGAAACAGTTCTCACTTTCCTAAAACCCTGACATGCATTTTCAAAAATAAAACAACTGTTATTTCAGAATCCAGAATAAAGGCCATGACTCGTGACCGCACGCAGAGCGGGAACCCCAAGGGCAGGAATATTAAACCATTTTCCATTCTGCCCTTTTTGCTAAAGAGAAGAACTTCAAATAAGATCTCTGCTGTGAACAAAGATGTTCAAACAAGAAGCTCATCTCAGGGCTGCCCCCGTAGCGAGCACCCCTGGAGATCCGGCCCCTTCTGGAGGAGGCACAACACAAAGGACTCATGTGAGTTCACGCATCACAAAACTCCTTCAAGGAGCCCTGGACACTGACCTGAGATTTAGGAAAAGCACCATGGCCGAGACTGCAAAGTCTCCTGCTCTCATGGTCATTTCTGCTTCTCAGGCTACCAGTCTTCTGTGAACTATAATCTTAGGTAACATCAATCCCAGGTACTTAAAGAAATCCCACAGCAATTCAGAAAACAAGTCAGATGTTACCAAACTATAACAACAAGTATGTGGCAGTCAATATCTGTTGACAAGACTTGGTGAGATTAGCAACCCTGGTTTCAAAATAAGGCTCATTTTACACCATTTGAAACAAAGGGGAAGGGAAGGAACCTCTACTTACCAGGCACGTACTAAGAGCCATCCTTAAGCGTCATGTTCATTCTCCCACTTAGTCAGCCTAAGTTACCATTTTGCTTGTGAGAACACAAAGGCTCGGTTTAAGTAATGCGCCCTAAATCACACCATTAGTAACTGATGGTGCCAATGTCACCTCGTTGTTGCTACCCTTCGTGCTCTCACACTGGCGTGTTTCCACAGACACTATAAACTAGCCACAGTGCAACAGACCCCATATAAACTAACCTACACATTCGTCTGCAAACCAACTATATTGAGTACATGGGGCAGCAAAAATGTTTTTCCCTCAGTGATCTAAAAGATAGTCTTCTCTGAAAATATTTGCAAATGATGAGACCAACAAGGGCTTAATTTCCAAGATATACAAACAGGTCATAAAGCTCAATATCAAAAAAAAAAAAAAAAAAAAAAAAAAAAAAACACCAGACAATCCAATCGAAAAATGGGCAAAAGACCTAATCAGACACTTCTCCAAAGAAGACATACAGATGGCCAAAAAGCACATGAAAAGTTGTTCAACGTCACTAATTACTAGAGAAATGCAAATCAAAACTACCATGAGTTATCACCTCACACCTGTCAGAATGGCCATCATTAAAAAATCTACAAATAATAAATGCTGGAGAGGGTGTGGAGAAAAGGGAACCCTCCTACACTGTTGGTGGAAATGTAAATTGGTACAACCACTATGGAGAACAGTATGGAGGTTCCTTAAGAAACTAAAAATAGGGTTACCATATGATCCCACTCCTGGGCATATATCCAGAAAAGATAAACTCTAATTTGAAAAGATACATGAACCCAAATGTTCACTGCAGCACTATTTACAATAGCCAAGACATGGAAACAACCTAAATGTCCATCGACAGATGAATGGATAAAGAAGATGTGGTATATATACAATGGAATATTACTCAGCCATAAAAAAGAATGAAATAATGTCATTTGCAGCAACATGGATGGACCTAGAGATTATCATACTAAGTAAGTTAGTGAGACAGTAAGTGACAAATATATGATCAATTATATGCGGAATCTAAAAAATAATACAAATGAACTTATTTACAAAACAGAAACAGACTCACAGACATAGAAAACAAATTATGGCTACTAAAGAAAACAAATTATGGCTACTAAAGGGGAAGGGGGAAGGGATAAATTAGGAGTGTGGAATTAACAGATACACACTAATATATATAAAATAGATAAACAAGGATTTACTATAGAGCACAGGGAACTATACCCATTACCTTGAAATAACCTATAATGAAAAAGAATCTGAAAAAATATATGTGTGTATAACTGAATCACTTTGCTGTACACTTGAAACTAACACAATACTGTAAATCAACTATACTTCAATAAAAAATAAAAATAAAAGAGTGTTTTTTGCACAAGTTAGATATGAGCTCAGCCTAGGATGGCTATAACCTCGAGAGTAATCTATTAGGAGACAGTCAAAGGGGAGGCAAGAGAGGACGGGCATTCCAGCTAAGAGGGAACACTTGGGCAAAGGTGCACAGGTGGGAGAGCCCAGGCTGCGGAAGGAAGAATGAGCCATTACTTCAACCTTACTCCGACTTCTCCCTGCCAGGATTGTGAAAACTTTTAAGGTTACAAGCACCTCATAAACTTCTGAGAAGTTACTATATACAATTAGGAGAGTGTGGATACAATATTGCTGTCTTAATAAAGATCAGAAACAGATAACTCATTCGAAGGTGTTTTCACTTTTTACAAAAGACCTCTGCTGCTAGATGGCTGCACAAGCAAAACGCTTTCCCAGCACTGTGCTGCCAAGGTTGACAATGGGCTCCTTTGGCTCAAACACAGGGATCTGATTCTGCACGTACAAATGGTTCATTCATTCAATCCACAGTTACTGAATGCCTTCTAGGTGCCAGGCACCGTGCGAGATGTTACGGATACAAAGATGAACTGATCTTATTCTTGGATGCTCAAAGCCCAGGAGACAGCTACAATAATTAAAAGGCGATGAGTGCTATAAAAACAGCAAATACGGAGTGACTAGTGCCAAGTAACTAGGTCCATGTTCAAACAGGAACAGCAGAGGCATTTTTTAAATTCCCCCTTTGTCCACATCTAGGCTGCATCTATTTCTAGTTTACATATTTGCAGACACTTTCATAAAGCTACTGAAATCTCACCCACCTCTCCATTTTTACAGATTTTATTACTTTTTTCTGTGCCCATAACAGCTAAGAGAAATAATCAACTTGATCAGGTAAGGGATTAAGTCTTTCAAACAAATGCCTTTATATCAGTTATGTATCACTCCCCACCTTCGTGTGCCCTATTATCTATTTAAGAGAGTCAACTAAAAATTGTCAACTCAGAACGCATAATAATATCGTCATCCTCCCAAATATTTAAGACTTCTCTTTCCAGTCAGTGTTCCTAGCATTCCATTTACCAACGCAAAGCTTGGAATATGGCGTGTGCGTGCATGCATTCGCGCACGCATGCACACATACACACGGTCCTGGGAACAGACTAATATTTTTTAAACCTGATGCAAAGCATTCCTTTCTAGCATTACTGCATCTTTAGCAGGTTGTCAAAATATTTGGGTTTTAAAAGGAAAACTAAGTTTAAAATGACATGTTAACACCCTTAAAAATACTAGATAGAAGTTTAAAAGCAAAATTAAAGGATGTAGAGCTAAAGAAGCAAATAATGGACTTATTAACCATATCCTGATATGAACTTCACTTAAGCACTGATCTATACTGATCATATCAAGATGGCCCAGATATCTAACTCTGAGACCAGTAAAACAAGTAATTTGGAAATATATATGCCTCACCACAGACATTCTTAGTTTTAAATGAAGTTATGGCAAATAGACTATCCAACAGTCACAGAGGTCACTAACATGGTGGACCTGATAATGGTTTGTGGGATAAATCAAGGCAGTGCTGTAATTGTCCTAGCTCCCACATCCCAGCACCTGCCCTGAAGCAGGAGACTGGCTTCTGACTTAAACGGCTCGTGTCTAGTGCATGGTCTCACTGCATAGACCTTTAAAATATCAGTCTCTAAACAAATCTCCCTTCCTCATCCCCAGGGCTTAACATCACTCTGCTGACCTCAGTTTCCATTTCTCCTACACTAGAGCCAAAGAAAACACACAGACAGCAGGACAGACAGCTGGGTTTCACCTCCTTTCCCCTGCCCAGGCTTGTTTCATGGCTGTTCCATTCCATCCTTCCCTAGTCATCCCTCACACCAGGAATAGGTTCTCCTCCCTCACCTGCTCCCAGGCACACCTCTCTCCAGAAAACCCACTCCATGAAGACTCTCATTAATAGCCCACATTTCCACCTATCCTGCTGATAACAGATGATGTCTGTGTAACCATAAGCAGTCTACGGCATCTCACGTTTAAGTTTCCAGTATATCCACTGACAAAGCAAAAGGCAGACAGACCATGCATTACTGTCCCCACTTCACACATGAGGGGACTGGGAGTCCCTCCAGAACAGAAACCACACTGAGATCATTTTTGCATCCTCAGCAATTCACACAGACAATGCTTAATAAATAAGAAAGCAAGAAAGGGATTTGGGATGGTGGAATAGAACAAACATGAGGTGTTCTAATTACTAAGCCGATGCTGAAAAGGAAATAGAAAAGAAAAACAGAAGAGTAGGTTAAACATGAAATCAAATACATGTTACAAATATCTAGTTACTTACATCCAAATGTGACCAGCCTGACAGATTTATAAGCCCACATTAGGATATGGGTATATAGTTATTCCAGGACTAAGAAAAACACTGGAATTCTGAAAATGATGTATCATGTTAGTTTAGATGTTTCCACAATTGCAAAAAGATAGTAAAGTGTTAAATACTACTCACAGCAAACCCAATTCAAATACATTCTTTTTAAATGATCCTACTTGAAAAGATGCTTGCGTACAAACTTTCATTAGGATATGGGTATATAGTTATTAGGATAGGATATGGGTATATAGTTATTAGGATATGGGTATATAGTTATTCCAGAACTAAGAAAAACACTGGAATTCTGAAAATGATGTATCATGTTAGTTTAGATGTTTCCACAAATGCAGAAAGATAGTAAAGTGTTAACTACTACTCACAGCAAACCCAATTCAAATACATTCTTTTTAAATGATCCTACTTGAAAAGATGCTTGTGTACAAACTTTCACCCAAAAGCAAATCAATCCCTATGACTTGGTGGAGGTCTGGAGAGCTGGTGAGATTGTTTACAGGGTAAATATGGGCTAAATGTATCTTGTAGCTTTAAGTTTGAAACTTTGAGGAGGCTTGAGAAACCTGTCTGAACAAAAACAGTATTGTGGGTCATTACTGCAGGTATCAATCATTCTGGCAATCCAAAGTGAGGGGATGAGAGAGTTCTAGCCACAGGTTGATACAAACAAATATAAGAATGAGGTTTTACTGAAATTCCCACTTCTTACTCTACAGAATAAGAACAGGCCTGAGCAACAGAACTTTCTGTGATGACGGAAGTGTTCTATATCTGCACTGTCCAATATGGTAGCTACTAGCCATATGTAGCTCTTAGGTACTTGAAATATGGCTAGTGTAGTTGAGAAACTGAATTTTCAGTTTTATTTAAGTTTAATTAATTTACATTTAAATAGCCACATGTGGTGCATAGAAAACAGTACAGAAGATGAAAAGTGCATTAAATTTCAACAAGAATTCTTTTTTAAACAGCATAAATTCACTCCTACAAAGTCTACAAATAATACCAGAAGTCTGTCTAAGAATTTTAATACTAACGCAGACCTTCAAGGTCTAGTGAAGGGAACTAAAGTCTTGTCCAAGGTCAGATAAAGTCTAACAGTTACAAGCTAGGCTGGCCCTCCACCCCAATCTCTCTCAAGAAGACAGTTTGCCTAAAAGCTCAGCAATGGACCAGATGAAAAAGGAAATTAATTTACATTTACAAATCATCTATTGTGTCAGCCACTATGACAGTTCTTTACAGTCACTGTCTTATTTCATCCTTGCCACAATTCTAACAAGGAGTCATCACCACTCTGATTAATTAACTCTAGAGAGATTGTCAAAAGCATGATTCCAACTCAGATCTATGCAGCTCCCAAGGGCATGTTATTTCCACACCACCATCCTGCTTCCTTCTCAAGGTCTCTATCAGTCCTCTGACCCTCAGACTTTCATTGAAATTGTTGCTCACATGCCTCTAAAGTTTCCAACATCCAATACTCTCCACCTAGAATGCTGGACATTAACTGGTGTCCTATCCAACCAAGCACAGGGTAACCCCCCATTCCCAAGAAAGCAATGAGAAGTTGCATCTGTCCAGCCTTGTTATAGATCTTCCTACTTTCGGCTCTTTAGCAGGGCTGCCTCTGAGATGGAGAGCAGTCAAAGGAAGAGCTTAGCACAGCCAATATCTACTCATTAATCCTCACTAGTGTCTGGAGGAGGTCATTGCTTTCAATAGTAATATCACTCTTCCCCTCCAGATAAGGCAGCTGGCAGGTTGATCACCTAAGGCCACACTGCACCTGTGCCTGAACTCTCCATTCCTCAGACACCCAGGCCCAAAGCTCTTTCCTCAAGTCCTATCTGACCCCTAGTAGAATTCCCAAGGGCAGATCTTTCTGACTTCAGAGAGACCCTCCCCTCTCCTCTAACAGTACCAGAGATACATGCAGAGCTTAAAGCATCCGAGCCCTGGAAGCCTCAGATAGAAAGAAAGCAAGAAAAGCTCCCAAGAAAACATACGTCCACACAAAAACATATCCATGAATATATCCATGAATGTTCATAGCAGCGTCATTCATAATAGCCAAGAAGTAGAAACAACTCAAATGTCCATCCACTGATGAATGGATAAAGAAAATGGGGTATAGCTATACAATGGAATATTATGCAGCTATTAAAAGGGGATGAGGGCTTCCCTGGTGGCGCAGTGGTTGAGAGTCCGCCTGCCAATGCAGGGGACGCGGGTTTGAGCCCTGGTCTGGGAGGATCCCATGTGCCACGGAGCAGCTGGGCCCGTGGGCCACAGCTACTGAGCCTGCACGTCTGGAGCCTGTGCTCCGCAACAAGAGAGGCCGCCATAGTGAGAGGCCCGTGCACCGCGATGAAGAGTGGCCCCCGCTCGCTGCAACTGGAGAAAGCCCTCGCACAGAAGCGAAGATCCTACACAGCCAAAAATAAATAAATAAATAAATTTAAAATTACCTTAAAAAAAAAAAAGGGGGGGATGAAATACTGATAACACACCACAACATGGACAAACCTTAAAAACATCATGCTTGTTGGAAGAAGCCAAGTCACAAAGGGCCACAAACTATGTGATTCCATTTATATGAAATATCAAAATAAGTAAATTGATAAAGACAAAGCAGAAGAGTAGTTGCTAGGGGCTGGGGTGGGGTGGGGAGCAGGGAATGACTGCCAGCTGGTAAGGGATTTCTTAACAGCAATAAAAATGCTCTAACATTAATTACCGGTGATGGTTGCACAACGCTGAATATACTAAAAACCCCTTAATTCTATATTTTAAAAGAGTAAATTTTATGGTATGTGGATTATATCTCAATAAAGTTATTTTTAAAAAACTCCTAAGATAATCATAACAAAGCAATAACAGGAGCCACGTGGGATATAACCCAGCCCAGGTGTGTTTAAACTGTTAATTAAAATGAGAAAGCCAAATGGTGATATTTTCAAGAAGTCTCCCCTAAATTCAGCTAAAGACTTCACAAAGTGTCTTTCACTGAAAGCTTAAAGACACAGAAGTCAAAAAAGAGCCGAGATCATCTCCAACTGATGGGCAAGGAAACTAAGCCCCAGGTATACATGAATTTAGATGACCCACACAGAGTGGAATACCAAAAAAAAGAGGTGTCAGAAAGACCTTGTCCAAATTAAACTCGACATTCCCAGCTACCATTTTTTCATCTGAAATAATATGAATGGATTAGACTGGATCATAATCAGTCATTGAGGACTTGCCGTGTGCCAAGTCCTGTTCTAAGCACACACACACTCTTCTATAACTTTATCCTCATAAGCCCCTATCTTCAGGGGAGAGCATTTAGGGTTATGTGGGGTCCTGCCCCAGTGCCTCTGTCCATTCCTTCAGAGTCTGAAGAGCTACTGCTTGTCGGCAGTGAATAGCGGACAGGACCCCAACTGTCAGGCCTCCGGACCTAGTTTACTGCTTCTTCATTAACTGCAAACAGACAAGATCTCAAAGCTCTTCCTCCATGAGAAGTTTCTGTAACAAAAATAGGTAGCAGTATTCTTGGGCACTAGAAAGTAATAAAACTCAGTCCTCCAGGGACTTAACATATTGGAGAAACAATATAAATATATATGTACTGATAAATATATATACAGTTATATTATATATTATATAAAACTGTAATAACATCTCACATCCACCAATGAAAAACTATAATTCCAGTTCTATACCAACAGTGAAGAGTGGTGACCACCTCAAGGCATAAAGGCAGAATAGCCTAGCAGGGAGTGGAGCAGAATAAATGCTGGTAACTCGCTCTTTTTTTTTTTTTTTTTTTAAACATCTTTATTGAAGTATAATTGCTTTACAATGGTGTGTTAGTTTCTGCTTTATAACAAGGTGAATCAGTTATACATATACATATGTTCCCATATCTCTTCCCTCTTGCATCTCCCTCCCTCCCACCCTCCCCATCCCACCCCTCTAGGTGGTCACAAAGCACCGAGCTGATCTCCCTGTGCTATGCGGCTGCTTCCCACTAGCTATCTATTTTACATTTGGTAGTGTATATATGTCCATGACACTCTCTCACCCTGTCACATCTCACCCCTCCCCCTCCCAATATCCTCAAGTCCATTCTCTAGTAGGTCTGTGTCTTTATTCCCATCTTGCCACTAGGTTCTTCATGGCCTTTTTTTTTTCTTCCTTAGATTCCATATATATGTGTTAGCATACTGTATTTGTTTTTCTCTTTCTGACTTACTTCACTCTGTATGACAGACTCTAACTCCATCCACCTCATTACAAATACCTCCATTTCATTCCTTTTTATGGCTGAGTAATATTCCATTGTATATATGTGCCACACCTTCTTTATCCATTCATCCAATGATGCGGACACTTAGGTTGCTTCCATGTCCTGGCTATTGTAAATAGAGCTGCAATGAACATTTTGGTACATGTCTCTTTTTGAACTATGGTTTTCTCGGGGTATATGCCCAGTAGTGGGATTGCTGGGTCGTATGGTAGTTCTATTTGTAGTTTTTTAAGGAACCTCCATACTGTTCTCCATAGTGGCTGTGTCAATTTACATTCCCACCAACAGTGCAAGAGTGTGGTAACTCACTCTTGCTCTCTGACTTCCGCTGGCTAAACCCAACTGGTCGTGAGAGCAAGGCACCCTATGATATAGTCTATAAAGGTGAACCAGGTCGGGGGGAGGGGTGCACAGAGCAAATGGAGAATGAATCTGAGTGCAAAGGAAAATAATTAGCACATGGGATCGCAGGTCCAAGAGAAGATGGTGTGGCAGCAAACTACCTTATCTAAAACCATATTCAAATGGAAGGAAAGTGGGTTTCAACAAATGGCAGTGATGGGGTTCCCATAGAAAATCAATTGTAAAGTATATTTTCACAGTCCCTCCCCTCTGGTCTGTGTCTGTAGTTATTAAATATTCTGAATTAGGCCTGAATAAGTGTAAAGCCACTAAAGACTTTGCCGTTATCTACCTCTTTTACAAAAACCTTGGCTGAAATAACCCACTGATACAACACTGTCTTCTAAACTCACATATTGACAACTGACAGAAGATCAGCACTCAGTTTTCTGCAACTGTCAAGGTACTATCTGATCAAGAATGTCAGAGTGCTAAAGACGACAATAAATGATTTTCATCCACATATTTGTAGCAAAAATATTACCTGGCCCTGATGACCAAGACCCTCACCCATATGCCAAACAGGATAGTTAATCTCCCTTTCAGGACTTGGAAAATACAATGCCCCAGCCTCAAAGAGGTTCGTCCCTCATCCCAGTCTTCAGAATTTAGGGGAAGGGTTCCCCTTTGCCTCCTGTCTCTTTATTTTTATTTATTCATTTATTTTTTTAATGCTAAACCAGTTACTAAGTCTCTTCATTCAAGAGGTATTTAATGACTGTTACATACATAATTGAGATGTTTTCTACCCTGAACGTCACCCCAAAGGGAAAAAGTACCTAGAAGCAAAGCCTCTATATGTCCACAATCACGGTTAATATAGATTAACCATTGTTTCAAATATTCGTTCCCACTGTCCACATAACTAATCACAACATCTAGGAAATTCTATAATTTTGTATGCAAAGAACACCTCCTAGCCTACTTCTCAAACCCAGAAAACCCTCATTCAATCATATGTCCTGATTTTTAGTCCAAAAATATACTATAGGGATTAATCATGCTTCATAAACTAGGTTGGACTCCCATATTCCAGATTTCTAAGAGTGAAAAATAATCATCTCTATCTAAGGATTTCTTTTAAGTCCCACTGAGTTAAAGTGCTTCAGAAACACCAAACCCAATTCTACCCTTCCATCCACATTTTGGCACATAGTCAAACTCTCCTAAACTGTTCATGGAGAAAATCCTGGATTAATTATACCTATCATGAGGGACCAGATTTCTCCCATCACCATTAAATGCCCAAAGAACTTCTTTTAAAAGACTGATTCTCAAAACCTCAAGTTGAAGAATTAAACTTGATTAGTCTTGTAACATTTCATATCACCCATGAGGAGAATAGCCCATTTTTAACAGAATTTTAGCAGCAGAGGGGTGAAAAAGATAACTTAGTTTAAACTCTTTATTTTATGGATCAGAACAGTTATGCAGAGAGAGATGAAATGATTCATTCCAACCCACACAATCAGTTAGCGTCGAGGCTGGAACTAGAACCCTGACCTCTGACTCAGGTTCAGGGCTATTTGACCTTACCATGTTCCCATGTATGCCCAACCCAGCCCGAAGACACTCGCAGTAAGGTAAGAACAGAGCTCAAGTCTTCCAATCCCCAGACACCTCTCCTCGAGATCAAAATACCCCTCCTATCCTCAAATGAGCATTTGCCTCTTTCTCAGATTTTATCAGCCAACAACCACGGAAAAAGGAGCTAAACAGTCTTCAATGAAACTAGAGGAAGCAGCTCCGTCTCAGATGACTGGAATATGGGCTGTAATTAATCACAATCCATTGAGAGGAACAGCCCTTGCATTTAATTGGCATTAAATGGCCACAGTTCAGGCTGCCCAGAGGAAACTGGAAAGAAGTTCTCAAAAGTGCAAGGTCAGCCATAAAAACCTTGCCAAGGTTAGAGCACAATGGATGAATTCAAGATCTTTATCAACTGAGTGAGCACAATTCAATGAAAACGTCACTAACATGTAGAAGGCACCCCAAAAATAAATCGGTGAGATGAGACTCATTACCAACACAGGTCCTTTGTCAGATGTGGTAATAAACTTTCTCCCATAGGACCCTATGCCAAACTAGAAATCTAAAAATAAACCAAAAGCTCCAACTAACTATAAAGAGAATAACAATTCACAATGGGTAGCTGTAAGAATTTATTTCAGCTATCTGAGGGCAGGCAACTAACCAAATTTCCACAAAAATCTCCCATGTAATGAAGACATTATAAACCATAAATCTGCCTCAAATACTAAATTAGACTCTCCATTGGTGGACCTCTAACTACAGTTCATCCCTACAGAGTCACCTTAAGCCTCAAAAATTTAACAGGCTAGTCACGTGTGCTAATAAGTACATGCCTTTGTATTACCTGAAATACTTTGATTAGCCACAGGAAAATCCTTACCCTGAGGTGTATGATTTTCCCCCACTGAACTGAGAACTCGTCTCCCAAATACTCCACTCCATGTGTGAGCTTACAGAAGCTGTAAGTTAGTGTTATTGACTCACCATTAGAAGGAAAAAGGCATCTAAGATTTAAAAAAAAAAAAAAAAAAAAAAAAATCAAACGTCCTGTGGAAGTCAGGCTCCAAGACAGCCCCTATGATCCCAGCCTCTTGGTACAGTTACCACCCACAATGAATAGGGCTGACTTGTGTTACCAACGGGATACCACAGAAGTGGTAGTGTAGGAATTTCAAGGCTAGGGATATCAAAAACATTGCAGTTTCCAAGTCTCTCAGACTGCTTACTTGCTCTGAGGAAATCCAACTGCCATGTTGTCCCCAATGGCGAGCAGTCAACCGAAGTGCTTCTCCACTGAGAAGCACTGACGCCTCCTGGCAACAGCCAGCAGCAACTTACCAACCATGTCAGTGAGACACCTTTCAAGCAAATCCCCCAGCCCCAACCAAGTCTTCATATGCTGGCAGCCCCTTCATAGGATTACCACCTCATAAGAGGCCCTGAGGCAGAACCACCCAAATTCCTGACCCACAGAAACTTAGATTATCAATGTTTACTATTGTTTTAAGCCACTAGGCTTTGCCTAATTTGTCACACAGCGAGAATCCTAATATACTTTTCAACTCAACCCTCAGGAAATGAAGGACAGCATCTTGTGTTTTTAAATGATTTTTAATTTTGTCCTTTCCAATCGTTCAAAGTGACCTGTGTTACTTCTTGATCAGCTCTTCTCTGCACAGAACGCATCATTCCTAGGTGACCAACACAGGTCCTATCATTTACTAGCCATCCTCTTTACGGTATCAATAGATGCTGGACGTTATTTCTGAAAATCCACTTCAATCAATACAGTCCATCCTAATGCTAATAAAAGCTCATATCGTCTGAAGGCATGTTAAGGCCGTAACTATATATTCACAAAATATCTTTAGTCACCTAACTTAACTAAATCAAATCAAATGCCTGTACTGAACTTCTAATGCTTCTCCATCCACCCTTCTTCTCCTAAGGCTTCATGCTCTACTCCTTACTCATAATATGGAGAAAAGAAGAAATGAACAAAACTACAAAAATCAAAAAGACCCAAAGAGATGCACATAAATAACCAACAGTCCAGCATTTGTTGTAAATGCCCTATCATCATGAAGTTTTTATTACTGATTTTTACAGTGTCCCTAGAAAATAAGCTTCTTCTCCCATCTTGAAAAAAAAAGGGGGCGGGCAGTGGCAATGTTCAAATGAACACAGAAGCATTAAGAAACTTGAGGTTCCACATCCTTGCACTCTTTCACACTAACTCTGACGCCATGTGCTTGCCTAGGGAAAGAGAGAAATGCTTTCATGTTAACTATGTACATGTCCAGTCATGGAAGGTAAATTACATGTCTCAGTGGCTTAGACAATCAGCATTCAGTGTTTGCACAAACGAACTTCTACCTTCTTCACCTATCAGCCTTCCTAAACCTACAAATTTTGAGGATTAACAGGGATGCAAACAAACTCAATAAAATGAAATATCAAAGGCAGAACGTAAGCAAGTAGACATCACTGTACAATGAAAGCCACACAAGGTGAGGAGACCGTAATTTAACTGCATGGCAAGCACCTCCATGTCTTATTTGCCAATCAGGCACATGGCTTTTGTAAGTAGTAATCTGAACTTGAGTAAGATAGAGAGACTTTTCAGGTTCATTAAATTATAACCCAGCAAGTAATGTTGAACTTACAACCCTACGGAAATGTAATAAATAGGAAGCAAATAATGAATTAACCACTATTGTCTCCTCTCTTTGTGACAAGATGGTAAAATAAATCCTGAATATGCCAAGGTGTCTCCAGCTCTTATGTTTTGAAACTACACAAAATCCTTTTTTTAAAAAAATGAAGCATGATTTAAATAATCACCTTAAGATACTTGCCTAGAATATGGTCCCCTTCTCAACTGGATACTTTATTTCGGAAAACTAAGGAGCATCTCATTTAGAGCTACAACTAAATTCAAAGATGCCCAGACTACTTAAAAAAAAAAAAAAAAAAAATGCCCAGACTAAAAACATACAAAAGGAAAAGATTTAGATATATCTCTGAAGCAAAAGGAAAAAAAAGGCCACAGCAGACACAATTTTAAGACTTTTTTCTTCACCAAAATTGAACTTTTTATATAAACAGGAGGTGGATAAAGCTATGATACTCAAAAATCAAGAGAAAATGCTAATTCTTCAAGGAATTCTCCTTTGAATCTCAAAAACAAAAAATTTATAAAACCATCACCAACAGCAAACTTCTCACTTCCCGTGTGACTGACTTTCAATAGTTCTGCTTTGGATTATCAATTTAGTTTCTTTCCCTCACTTCTTGCCTCCCTGTATTAATTTTATTAATTTCTTCTTTCCTTTCTTTCTTTTAAAATAAGCCTAAAGAACCAACCCAAAGGTAGTCCAAAGACCACATGTCAATTTGTTCCATTTTTAAGAAACAAGAGAAGCCAGTACTTTTGGGGTTTGAAGTTCCCTCAAAGAAGAATTAGTTGCTACTTATTACTGCTTAAAAAATAACCTTTCAAAATGAAACCAAAAATATAGCAAATGTCCCTAGATCTTAACAGCAGGAACATAAAATCATGGATTAGGAGTTACTTTGCTCACTTAGTAGCAACCAGACCCTGATAAGAGTATTTTCCCCATTTCAGAAAAAGAAGTTTTTAATCATCTAGGAAACAGTGACCAGAAGCATTACAGGATGAAAGGCTAAAAGACAATCTTCTCTATGAGGAAAGAGATTATACAAGCTTCAGTTATTAAAGCTTAAGAGAAGGCTAAAAGGCATCTAAATCATCTTTAATTCCACAAAAATTTATATATGAAAAATGGCAACTAGATGTTCCCCATCACTTCTGAGTAGAAAATAAATGGAAAAAGCCTTGAACTTTCGGCAAAAGGGCTCTAAGAGCCCAGGTTCCTGTACAGTAGGTAAACTAGTCCAGGAAGCCTCAAACTTTAATGTGCATATGAATCACTTGTGGGATCTTGTTAAAATGTAGACTGGAGCAGGGGCTGAGAATCCGCATTGAGTTCTAACAAGTTCCCAGGTGACGCTGGTGCTCCTAATCCTGGCACCACACTGAGAAGCAAGCAGCTAGACCACAGTGGTGTGACAGTTCATTCTGGCTGTCAATTCAGTTGAACAGGGTCACCACAGGACCACTTAGGCCACACTCATTGGGATGAATCAGGAAAGTAGACCAAAGGGAACAGATCCCGTAAATGTCCCTCATCAACGAGCTTTAAGATGAAAATCACAAAGAACACTGCAAAGTAGCTGCTGAATAACCAGAATACAAAATCTCTTTGAACCAGGTGCATAGTCAGCTTCCCAGAGCCCTGAGGTGTGGCTTTAACCTGGTCAAGTTTGGAAGCAAGATGAGATGATCTTACACACCTGGAAGACAGACTGATTTCACAATCCCTTTCCAACCCGTCTTACAAATTCTCAGTGCTCTTGGGGATCCAAGAAATACTCCAGTGACCCCTCAGATGTTGAAATTGCTGCTTAAGAACTTTGTCAACTAAAATATGGCACATCTGAGTGGAAAGGCATTAAGTGTGTAGAAATAGGACCTGCTTAGATGTGATAATCCACATTTCTTCCAGACTCATTTCAACTAGTCTCCAGCAATGAACCACATTTTCATCAAAGATTAAGAACACACATGCCTACTAAATGCCTGAAGTCAAAACCGACAATACAGAATAGGAGTTAGCCTCCTATACTAAACAAGCAAAATAAAACCATTGCTTAGAGCACTTTAAACCAGGGCGCACTATCCTTGAAGCTGCAGCTCTACTAGTAGCCATACTTGTCTGTGTGTCTAGACCCTGCATCTAGTCAGGTATGTGCTATTACGCTTAATCCAGTAGGAGGCAGTCTCTATCACAAAGTACACGCTCAACAAACACTTTAACACAGGCAAATGCACTATCCTAACTCTAAAGGGGAAATCTCAATACATCCTTGCCCTCTGTGACACAAGATACTCTACCCAATGGGCCCAGACCGTTGGCTGTACTAATAATCTTCCAAATTCCCAGGCTCGAGGAAACATGGAGTTATTCTTTTCACTCTACCATCTACCGATCAAGGGTTCTGAACCTGGAATCCACAAACCACCAACACTCTATGAGTAGGTTTCTGGAACTGCATGTTAATCTTTACTTGTAGATATATCTATGGACTTCTCTTGGGCTAAGGATTCACAGCTTTCCTAAGAATGTCAAAGGAGTCCCTGACCCAAGTAAGAACCAATTTGAATCCAAGTCCTTTCTTCTCAGGCCTCCCCTTCTTCACTCTTACAGACTCCTGTCTGGTCTACTTCCACACTCATTCACTGCCTGATTATGGCACAGACTTGTGACTGGGCTTTCTAATTCTGACTTTGTCCACTTTGAGCCATCCTAAGATTGCTCACAGATAACACTATAAAACATAACTTGTATCACAACTTCTCTTGTCATCTCTACAGGCACCCTATGTTCTAGCCATATTAACTACACGCCGTCCCTCAAAACCCACCACACCTCTGTGCCTTTCCCTAGAGTGCCTGCCTCCAGAACTGCTCCCCACCTGTCCCTAACCCCAAGCCATCCAACTCGTCATTCACTCTCCAACTCGGGATTTAACTTTTCTTCAGTTTCTTTGCTACTTCCTTGTCGATCTCTGCCCCCCAAAGACCATACACCGCCTCCGGACTGCCATCTAGTAACTATTTTTATTACAGTATTTAGAATATATAAGTACATTGTCTTTTCATCTCTGTATACTCCAGTATAATGCCCAGCACACCATGGCCACCCAATAAATCCTCCCTGATGAATAAATCACATGTTATGTGCTGGGCACATGGTAGGTGTGCAATACCGTATGTGGACTGAAAAGTGTTCAAAAATACTTGTACTGCATTTTATATCTCAATTCTCTGAATCCTTACAGCTTAAATAAAATATTTAGGGTTTGCAGGAGGGATGGTCTAAATGGGAGGAAAAGACCTCTCATCTCCCAAGAACCTGTTGTTCACAAATGTCACTCAACACGAGAGACAACTTGGAACTCAGTAACAACACAGAAAACAGTCCAGCTACAAACTTTCTTGAATAAAGCTGGATTTATTTCAGATACTAAACAAAAACATCAATGAAGAAACGCATTTATATAAGATCAAAGTCACAGGCTAATTCCAAGATCTGAGTTAGTCTTCTCTGGTTGCACAATTGACCATTTTGCCAGGAAAAGTACCCAAACTATATCTACACAGACTAATTTATTGGAAATACTCATCATGGAACTGCTTCAGAAATTCTGCCAAATTTGTTCTTGTTGTATTAGATTGTCTCAAGATATATCTTATGTTCAATGTTTTGGTTTAAAAGCCTGGCTCTCTGGCCGCTATCGTGAGAATGTGCAATGGGAGAACAAGAGAGGCTTAGGACAAAACTGTCAACATTTTCTTTCATTCACCCCTTAGGTAAATCTTCTGTTTAGTAACTCCATGCATATCCTGTAAACCTTTGTAAGGGAAAACAAAGTTGTTGACTGAATTTTAACCTTAATGTTTATGGATCTGGTAAAGACTCCTAAAGGACGTGAAATTTTCACTGAAAATGACCAAACACGGTCTAAATTTCCAAGGAAGCCCATTTTTACCCCTATTTCTGCCTTCCCTGGCTAAACTCACTTTTCCATGATTAATACACCTAAAAGGAAAAAGTACCCAAGTATCTGAGGCTCTTCAGGCAACTACCTCATGAGCAACTCATTATTACCCTCAGGCAAATAACCTAGAAAACCCAAGGCTGTGAATTCCAATGAAACAGCATTAAGAACAACAAAGATCAAGAATTAACTCCAAGCCATTTGGGGTCTGCTATGGCAAAATTAACAGTATCGTCTATCAGGTATCAGATACCAAATATAAAGCTCAGCCCACCACTGAAGCTATCAAAATATTGACTTTTCAGAAGCATCCAGAATGAGTATTTCCTACAGGCACTTCAGAAACCCTGAGAAATAAAGGTGACAGTTGAGAAAGTGCTGGGATTAGTAAGTATCTTAGTAAAAGCCCCCCAGAAGAAACTCCAAACGGGAACAGCAGAGCCTTATAATTCAGTCTTCCTCCTACACTGAGATTCAAACAGATTCTCAGGAAAGGAAATAACACATAAGAACATTAATATCAACTTCCATTTAGCTATAATTCAAACATCTAGAAATTTGAAACAAAAGGTTTTTAGGATCTGACTTTTCGTGTGTGGGGGTTTTTCTTGGTAACAGCTTTACTGACATCAGTCACATACCACACAATTCATTCATTTAAACTATACAATTCAACAGTTTTTAGTATATTCAAGAGTTGTGCAACCATCACCACAATCAATTTTAGAACACTGTTATCACCTCCACAGGAAACCTTGTCCCCTGTAGCTGTGGCCCACCATAACACCGCCCTCCCAGGCCGCCACCTCGCCCAGCCCTAAGCAACCACTAACCCACTTTCTGACTCTATAGACTTGCCTATTACAGGCATTTCCTACAAATGGAATTCTATGACAGGTGGTCCTTTGTGGCTGGCTTCTTGGACTCTGCATAGTGTTTCCTTGGTTCATCCATGTTGCAGCATGATCAATACGTCAATTCTTTTTACAGCCAAATAATATTCCACTGTACGGATATCCCACATTTTATATCTCCGTTCATCAGCAGAGGAGACTCTAACTTTGAAAGCAATGTTAAACTAAGCAATAACTTAGTAAGTGAAATTTTGTCAATGAGGGGGTTTCCTGAAGTCAGAATAGGCTAAGCTTCAGACACAATTAATCATAATCAATTATTGAAGATTATGACTCAAAGCACCACAGGCTGCTCAGTACCTCCTATATCACTAAAAAAAAAAAAAAAAAAAAAAAGGGGGGGGGGCTTCCCTGGTGGCACAGTGGTTGAGAGTCTGCCTGCCAATGCAGGGGACACGGGTTCGAGCCCTGGTCTGGGAGGAACCCACATGCCGCGGAGCAGCTGGGCCCGTGAGCCACAACTACTGAGACTGCGCGTCTGGAGCCTGTGCTCCGCAACAAGAGAGGCCGCGATAGTGAGAGGCCCGCGCATCGCGATGAGGAGCGGCCCCCGCTTGCCACAACTAGAGAAAGCCCTCGCACAGAAACAAAGACCCAACACAGCCATAAATAAATAAATAAGCAAACAAATAAATAAATAATTAAAAAAAAGAAAAAGAGTAAACCACCAAACAGAATTCATTAGAAGCAGAGACAACGGAGTCCATTTTAGTCCTAGTTTCCTTCGCTGTAAAATATCCCAAATGACTGCAGTCAGAATTAAAATTCCCTTCCGGAGTTAGCTCATTTTACCTGCTACTGAGAAAGAAAATGAAGCCCAGGAAAGAAAGTGATTTAAAGGTTACAGCAACAATTAGTGGCAAAGTTAAAAGTCAAATCTAATTCTCCTAATGCCCGTTTTATTTTTAACACTCTGAACTGCCTCTCTAAACTGTATTCAACACCATCCTAAGGAAATGATTTAGAACGTATGCCAAGACTCAGCTACATGAATATTCATCACACACCATACAATGAGTGGAATTTAAAAGAGACAGAGACAGACCATCCTGAGGCTCAAACAATAAGCAACTAGTTAAATAAACTGTGAAATGCCTATCACCGTAACAGTTTGCAAGCACACAGAAATTCTAAGTAAAGAAAAGATGTTCACGCTGTGGACGCACACAAGAAAACAAACCATACTGGAACAATACACACCAAAGTAGTTAATAGTGCTTATCTCTGGGCAATGGAATTAGAAATGTTTATATTTGTTTATAAACTGCATTCCCTAATCTTCCACATGAGAATGTATTATTTGCATTAGTAGAAAAAAATTACTTTTAAAAGTGTGTAGCATTCACATTGAATGTAAACTGTTATGTTCTATTTGATAACGTTACAGTAACAAGACTTCGGATGTAATTCCTCTCTCCACATGATTACATATAAAAGAATTTCCTTCTACCCGAGGCTCTTTGCAAAATTTATCCCACATCAATGCTCTGAGATGCTAAGAGCGGTATATATTTCTGCTTGCAGATGATGAAGTTAAATTAAATACAGGAGATCTTAGGGATGTGGCTGGCATAGCTGGGATTAAAATCCCTGAGTTTAAGTCTCCGGTCCTCATAGTTAAACTGTGAAACAGAAACCCAGGAAAGGTAATGATTTTTCGAGAATGGTGCTACCTTGTGAGATCTACAAATGTAAAATTTAGGCACACAGAAACAAAATATCAAAGCACCTTCCATTATGATACATTTTCCTACTGAAGTCAAGAGGAGCAGATGTGAATAGCAACACAGACATAATAAATGAGGACAATTATCTATAAGGTTATCAGAAACTTTAAAAGCATACTTGAAAGAAAGCAAAAAATATAGCCCCAGAAATCACCTACAAACAATTTAGCACAGACACCCCAAAAGGCTGACATGTGATTTTGGTTTTTCATTTTTATTTTAGGGGAAGCATTTCACTGACTTAAAATTAAGTCGAAGATATCAAGCTAAATTTCAAACAAAAATGTGCACAACTGTGTTATCATTATCCAGATTCCCATCACATATGCAAAACTAGGAGACATATATCAGAAGGTATCAGAATAAAAAATGTTTCTTTTACTTTGTAAGTACACTATTTTCCAGAGACGTGTTTCTAGGGGAAAAAAAATGAGGCTACAGATCCAAAGATATTAATATACCTGCTAAAATTAAGGCCTCTTCTCAATACCCTCTTGAGTCTTAATTCTTCTCCACTGTTTATTATGCAGTCAAAAATTTTATAAAGCACATGTTTCCAATCTCAGCATAACCACAAGGAATAGATATTGGCAACTCATCAAGGACCTAAGGAAGAGACTAAAGATCAAATCTAAAGAGCAAACAGGGCTTCCCAGGTGGCGCAGTGGTTGAGAATCCGCCTGCCAATGCAGGGGACACGGGTTCGAGCCCTGGTCTGGGAAGATCCCACATGCTGCAGAGCAACTAAGCCCGTGAGCCACAACTACTGAGCCTGTGCTCTAGAGCCCGCGAGCCACAACTACTGAGCCCACGTGCCACAACTACTGAAGCCTGCGCGCCTAGAGCCCGTGCTCCGCAACAAGAGAAGCCACCGCAATGAGAAGCCCGAGCACCTCAACGAAGAGTAGCCCCCGCTCGCCGCAACTAGAGAAAGCCCGGATGCAGCAACGAAGACCCAATGCAGCCAAAAATTAAAAATAAATAAATAAATAAAGAGCAAACAATTTCTTCGGTGTGGGCTTTAATGAGGTAAGGAGGTTAAATGATACCTGACCAGGTTGCTTCAGTATTGTATTACAAACAATTTCTGGAATTTAATTATCACATAACAGATCTTTTCCATCTAAAATAAGACAACCATGTTTCAAAAGAATAGAGTGGTATAAAAACTGGAAAATAATTGTTATTTTTATTATTATTATTATTATATTTTTATTATTATTATTATTGTTGTTATAAAATAATTGTTTTTTTATTTGGATGTATAGAACTTGTATATATCAGGTCATGAACGTAAAATGTATTGTAGCTTCAGTTGCAGTCAAAAGTTAGAAAGACAATGATTCAAAGAATAAACTTAACTCTTTCAGAGTCGGCCATGAGCATTTACTTTCAGAAGATAAAGTATAGACGATTTATTAATAAGAAAAAAGTCACTGATTCTAAGAAATGACATCAATTGTTCTCATTCACCTTACTGTGAACTGAATCTCACTCAGTTCATTCGCCTTCCTAGGAACAAGTGAGATCTCTCTGAAGAATGGTGATGCTATTGGTGGCTTATAGAACCCCCTTTATTATGCGTTAGTTGCAGTTTCTCCTTACTGATAATGAGAAATTAACACAAACAGTGGCATTCCTTTTCAATAAGCAGTCCTTTAGGTTCACTGCCTGCAGCTTGTTATTGAGGGATGGCACCTTCGTAAGTGATATCTACTCCAGGCCCACTCCATCCTCACCCCTAACTCTCCATCTTCACCAAGAGCATACAGAGCAGAATAGCTGAATGTGTGCTATGGAGACAAGAGTGCCTAGTTCAAATCATGCTCAACCATTTATTAGGTAAATTATTAAAATACCACAGGATGATTCTCAGAAATACACATGGAGCACTCACAGAGGGCTTGGCCCATAGAAAGCCCTCAAACAGTGGCACAAATTATCATTGCAGCTCTTGTAGAAGGAGTGAAATCCTCACTTGAGCAAATAAGCAAGGTCAAACAGAATCCACAAATTTTCCCCTTCTTCCAAAACTATTCAATGGCTTTGGAAATGGTGATAAAAACAGCTGGATATTAAGAATTCCTCCCACCAAAATCAAAGATGAATTGGAAATTCAGTACTGAAGCCAAGATGGTCCCCTGTACATCCTACAGGGGGTTAGGTTTCTGTCCTACCACTGGTTAGGTTTCTGTGAGCCTCTGGTCACATCAATACATAAAACTGTTATGTGCGTTTCTGTTTAAAGTTACCGTAATATATATTGTTGATTCATTACCATTGAACTCAACCCAACAGCTCTCTAAGGCATGTCTGAACAGAGCTTATCCAACAAGCATACTTCCTCCATAAGCACACTTCAGTCTGCTTGCGCTCAGGAACACCAGCACTCCGGCTGGAGGACATTTTACACAGCAAAATCACCAACAAAACACACAAAAATGTGAAAAACATGGCACTAAACAGAACTCGAAAGGCCACTCGTAGACAGAGAGCAAAAACAAGAAGCAGAACGTCAACTGTTCAACCTCAGCTGGGAAATTGCTCACCGGGTGACTCAAATTTTTCACCATCCTGTGATCCATGAATGACCACAAAAGCGCCACAGTACTGACTTTGGGATTATAAATAAGTGTTTATCAAATAGGCAAATTTGCCAATCTAGAATCCACGAATAATGAGGACCAACAGTAAATAATTTATGGTACATTCATTCAATGAATATGACTCAAAAGTTAATTGACCTAGAGCTACATGCATCAACATGAATACTTCTCCAACCAAATGCATAAAGATCAAAAGGACACATGGGTTATGATACCATTTCTATAAATTCAAACAATTGGAATTTATTTTTGCCAGATGTGCATAGGAAGGACACATGCCAATTCAGGGTATGTTTCCTCTGAAGAGGGAAGGAAGGAGATGAGGAGAGAGAAACTTGGACTGTATTTCTTTAGGTCTTTGGGTATTTCATCCTACTATTCAGTAATGTTGGGACTATTTCATTAAGAACATACCCATTAGGACTATTTCTCATAGTGAAGTACACATAATGCAAAGTACACATGCACTGCACAGCATTAAACTGCATGGAAGGAGATTTCTGCATGAAACTGCAGCACATATTTGGAGCAGTGATGCAAACCGCTTAACAGCAGGATAGATGACAACGATTACAAGGGTCTGTTTGCACAGAAGGAAAGGATGCCTGTAAGAGACAGAGATGAAAAGGAGAGAGACAAAGGGTCAGAGTTTTATTTCTGGATACACCCTGTATATCTGCTGCTCCTTTGAAGTGCACGGAGTTTCTTCCCAGAAGGACGACATGCAGTCCAGGGTGGAACAATCCCAAAGCAAGCTTAGTCACCGGGACATCAGGAGAAAAACCTTAAGCCCTAAAAGAATGATTCCTAGCATAGGGGAGAGGACTTGGGAAGGAAAACTCTTGAATGGAAACTATCATAAGAAGCACAGTTGCAATAGCCAAAGACGGGATGACCCATCAGAGTCTTATTTTCATTGGGATAAAGCAGTGGTTTTCTTGGGGGGGTAACGGACAAGACATCATCTAACTCCCAATTCTGTTTCTGCTCAAGAAAAAACTAAATGTTTGTGATGCTATTATGTTTCATTTATAATTTTCCTCTTTGTTCACTTCTGGCAGTTACCATTATGAACATTAGGCTAAAGTCTAGCACTCCGCCAAAAATACCAACATGGTGACTGATGCTTGTTTCAAAAAAGCTGTCAAAGTGGATACTCGAAAAGGAATGAGTCACACGGCTAGGCCGGGCATGCTAATATTTTTATACCATGTTATAATCCTTTTCATCTGGACCTTCTTAAAGTTGGCTTATTACTTCCTTTCATGCAATCCTAAGCTGACTAAGGGCTACAATAAATGGCCTAAGAAGCCTGACAGATTGGGTTCATACTTTCATTACTAAAATCCAAAAATTAAGCCTATTTGATATGGAAATAGGCCACCAAGAAAAATACGCACATAGCTTCAGCCCACGAGACTTAAGAACCCTCAAGGGTCTGGGAACACAGACAAAGTTATCATACTAGTCTGACAGTTCTATCAAACATTCTTTTATCTCAGTAACTTTAAAAAGTAGAATGCCACTGTAAAATTTAGGGCAAAAGTGACATTTATCAGCTGAGAGAAAAAGAGCAATTTTCCTCACTGGAAAGTGAGGAAGAAAGAAAAATGTGTAAAAGCATCTTCAGAAAATTCTAGGCTGTCATTCCAGGATGGTGGTAGTATATTGATCTGGTTTGGGACTGGCCTCAGTTTCATAAGCTCTGTCTGATTCAGCAAGATTTACTGTGTAGAAAATAGATAATCAAATAGATAATAAGGAATCTTCTAGAGAAAAAATACAGCAAGGGGTTACTGGGGTAATGCAACGTGTAATGACTTATGACTTTGTTTCCTAGATGGAGTCAGGTGGCACTGTATTCTTGATTTGAAACAAGGACACAACTTTTATTGGACAATGCTCTTATCTCAAACAGAAGGCCATCTACACAAGTTACACAAATCCTTTTTTTTTTGCCACTACTGGAATCAGAATAAAGTCCGAATGACTCCATCCATCCCAGATTGAAGCTGGAGCCAAACAAAACATCAACTGCAGTTTCTTCAAGGCCCAGATGGTCACGACCTTGAACAAAATTCTCATCTGAACTAGCTGCCTAGTGGTCACACGGTAGTATACTGCATGTTGGTCCTCTGCTCCAATTATGAAGATACTAACACCTCCACTGGCTCTGAAATGGAACAATCCAATGCCCTGAAACAACAGGCTTTTTTTTCCTAGAGAGGACAAAACATGCAGGAGTCAGGATAAAATACCCAAGTAGAGGCTGCACACCAATGGACCAGACCTTTGGAAACATTCATTTGTGAAAGAAGGTCAGTAAGTGCAATCTAAGGCAGAAAAGCCAACGTAAGCCATCATCAGTTCAATTCCAGGTGCTCTTCACATTTGTGGCTGATAACGATTTCACTAAAGTCATCCGTGAGATTCACAGGAGCCCTGTTAAGAGTCCGCAGCCTAGCCCCTCAAGTCAGGGCTTTAATAAAGGCAGATTAAAAGGGTACAAAGTAATCAGAGCCACCACTTTTTGGGAAGTGTGTCCCTGAGTGCCACAACTTTACTGGACTAAGCAATGTCACTTAATATTCACAACAATCCAAAGAGGTAGGTCTGGAGCTCATACAACATGCGTGTCTACCCAGGCTTAGAAAGGTCACCCAACCAGTAAGCAGCAAAATCCTGATTCCAACTCAGGTCTCGTCCCAAAGCCTATGCTCGGAAACAAGCGCTTTTTAAACGAAGCCTTTTTTTTAACAGTTCAGTCAAATGCCCAATTCTGGGTCCTGATGGTCCAATGCCATCCCTTCCTACGATAAGCTTTGTAGAGAAGGCTGCCAACTTTCTAGCAAAGCGAGTGTAGCGGACGTTTCCTTGGTTTCCAATGCTTGCAACGGAGAGGAGGAAGAATCCTAGTCTATTGCTCTTCAGGGTAGGATCCTCTACCACCTTAAAGGTTGTCCCTGGGAATTAGGACTTTTTACCAGATTCTTCCAAGTGGTTGGCACGCTTACACACACCTGAATCTTTAAGCATTCAGGCACAGAACAGAATTCATTTCGTCTGTACTTTATGAATTACGACTTTTGGCCATATTAATTAATTAATTTAATTGGCCAATTAAATCTTGTCAAGATTTATCAGCTTACCTGAAATGTTACAAGACTAACCTTAACATGCCCTTCTATAGCCCATTATATACATAGCACATACGTATATGATAAATGCTTTTTAAAAAGGCTATTATTTTCATTTTCTTGCCTATCTCTCCCACTAGGCAGTTAATCCTCAAAGGCAGAGGTGATGCTTTATGCATCTTTGTGTCCCAGCATCTTAACAGTGCCTTAGAGCACACACCCAAACAAAACATTTGTTGAATGAATGAATGGGATTGCATGGGCTCTGTTTATTAAAAATAAGCAACCCCCCAACATAAAGCCTACCGATACAAGATAATAAGGGTTGTTCCCTCAGAAGGAAGTCCAAGTCTGTGGGTTATCACTGAGGGCTGATCAAAAGGCTTATTCCACAGCCTTCAAGCTGTAACAACACAGCCATTTTACTAGGGAGATTTTAAAAAAAAAAAAAACAAAGGTTCAGAGACAGTTGTCTGAAAGAGAGCCTTCAGAAAGCCTTCAGAGGACAACTGTTATTAGAAAAAGCCAATTTGATCACAAGCTTACTTGGTTGGCCTTTACTATTTCAACAGTGGACAGTGGCTTATTCATCCAGTTCTTATTTTATCTTCAATTTTTTTTTTTTTTTTTTTTTTTTGGAAGGACATATAGTTACTGTTGGTTCTGGGTATATACGAACAAAATTAAAACAGCCTGAAAAGTTACTGAACTTATCCTCACAGGGCTTGCAGTTTACTCTGAACCACTATGTTTATACGTATCATATTTGTATTGTATTCTCCTAGCTGAGAGTCAAAACAGTATGTTAGGAGCATAGCTTTAGAGTCAGCAAAGTTTGATTTTCAGCTCCAGTACCTCCTAGAAATGTGTGTCCTCAGGCAAGTTCCTTTACACTTCTGGAATCCTGAGTTCCTCCTAGATGAAACAGGGGTGATCCCTACCTTTCAGGTGTCCTGAGTCACCTTTCGTGTTTACGGAAATGATTAAAGAAATGCACAATAAGTGACCTCTACTGTTCCTACTGCTGTCCGTGCATCCAACCCACATTTAACTTGAGGCCTGCCTTAAGATCCTCGCAAGAAACAAATTCAGTGATATGTATTAAAAGGCTTAAAATGATACTGAACGGAGTAAACCTAAGGCAAGGAGAAGGTAGTGTTCACACCCATTTTCCGGTCACTGCTGGAGGTTTGAGAGCCAAATGGTCGGGATATCCTGACATCTGCACAGAGACTTTTCTTCTGTGGCTGCTCCTTTAGTCAAGCTCAGAGGTTTTTAAACTTTAACACGCCTGAGAATTACTTTCTAGGGTTGTTCATCCAGAATTGTGCATACTGCACCTTTATGAGCAACTTAAGGGACTTCAGGGATAATTTTATCTAAAACAACTTTTATCTTCTTAACTTCTGATTCAAACCTCTATATAAAATTCTCATATGCCCCTTAAAATTAAAAAAAAAAAATTAAGGAAAGAAAGAAAAAGGGGAAAGATCTGAGCAACAAGCTAGTAGCAAGTTATAACAAAGAAGTGTCTTTTCAACCAATGGCTTCAAGTAGATAAAATGGGCCATTCCAAGTACTGGATGCCTTCAGAGAGCCTTTACTTAGAAGGGCACTGCTACACTAATCAAATACTCCATTCCCCAACTGGATGTCTCATGGGTCCAGAACAGTGACAAGACTGCAATTTGCTAAAAATCTTTTGAATTCAACAAGTGGCAGAGCTGTGACCACACAGAGCCACTTACAAGAAACAGCTCTGCTATGACAAAGGAAACAGACTCCTGCACCCCCGGTCCCGGCCTCCTCCAGGCTTCCCCATAGGTGAAGTCTGAAGCCTTCGGGGCTGAGGACATCCCCCGTGCTGTTCCCTTCAGTTGCTCCGGGGGTCCAAGGAATCCCATCCTGGCCCAGCAGGGGAGAAACAAATCAAGCCCTGGTTACTATTGCTTGAGGGCTCTTACCTGCCTGCTCCCCATCACTCAGATCTTAAATGAGAGCCATCACCTCACACTGTCCTATTTTATTCTCCTCACAGCACTTGCCAGCATTGGAAATCCAGGTCCATTTCATGTCTGGCTCCGCCCCCACCCCCACTCCCTCCCACCGCTGGAATGTAAGCTCCTTGAGGGCAGATGACTGGTGGGCCTCATGCAGCACCACATCCTCCAGTGCCCATGACACTGCCTGGCACACAGTAACTGCTAGATAAACATTCTGGACTGTTTGATTAAAGTATAAGCCCTTCTTAAGCAGTGACAAGTGAGTAAAACTGTACAATGCAGAATAAAAAGTGCAGTCTAGCAGTGATTGGGACCAAGCTGGCATCGCTCTACTTCCTATTCCAAGGAAGCTGTTTCTGAACACTCAAAATACACAAATGACACTTTCTCTCTGAACCCTCAGAGTTTGGTATATCTATCACTATATTGATGCAAGACTCACAATGGATAGCCATTGTGTGAATGAATTTAGTCTAGAGGGTATATGAAGAACAAAGAACAAAAAGCCAACATTTAATGACATCTTATAACTAACTTGAAAGTATACACAGTGCAGAAGAAACAAGTGAGTTCTCTCATCGGACAGGCCTGGATTCAAATCCTGCCTCCATCCTTTGGGAGCAGCTACCTTACCGCTCTGAGCCCCACCGCCACATTTGGAAAAGGAAGATAGTATCTTCCTCCGAGGGTGGCCAAGAGCAAAGATAATGCTTATAAAGCACAGAAAACATAAACAGTGTCTTATTTGACACTGGAATGCCCCTGGAGTTTTAGTGACCGAGGACCTAGCACGGGCTCACCAACCTCACCACCTCCTTCTGTAACTTCAAGCCACATACCTTCAGACCCTATGTGCCTCATTTATTAAGAACTCTTAGAATCACAAAAGATCATTTGCAAGCACTTTGCAAACAGCAAGGCACTAAAATGTCAAAATAAGGAATGCTGTTCACTGAAACCTGCCTCACTCCCAATAACAAAGGGACTATCGTGAAGGACGTTTTACTTTACGAAAGCCCCATGGTACAGTGCTACCGCTCACTCACTTGATGACAGCACATCATGACACACCAATCTGGCTTAGTGACAGTGAAAAACCACGCATTTCCTTTGGCCACTTCCACTGCCCTCTCCCTCTTCTCCTAATTCACCAGTTTTCCATAAGGAGTCAGGCAATAGCACGATTCCAACTTATTATCTCTGAATGCTTAGTGTTCTTGGGCACCTACTAAAGTCAAGTGATATGGGGAATACCAAGGTGAGTGACAAACTGCGACAAAGTGTCATTTCAACACAAAGGCAAGCTATGTGCAATTAACAGTCAGCCCAGAATGACCAGTTAGATAGGTTCTTGGAGCAGCTACTCAATTCCCGGGCCTGTTTCAGGGGGCACCATTCTCTGATCAAGTCATTAATTATCTGCTAAGACCCGTCCCTGGGCCAAGCACTGTGCTGGATAAGGAGAAGCTGCCAGGGCCTTTAAGGTGTGATCCTTACCTTCCAGGAGCCCACAGTGCAAACTGGCAAATAAAACAGGGACATAAACAGAGGGCTGACAGTGTAATGAGTGACTACAAAGCGATACATAAAAGCATCCCCTTATTTTATACTCACACCTCCCACAAGGTGATATTTAATCCAGGGCCTCATGAGTAAGAGAAATAATTCATACTATAAAGAGATCAAAGAAGAGTCGTTTTTCCCACCTCCTCCAAGCCGATGTGGGTCTGCAAGGACACAAGAAAAAAGTGGGATTTCAGAAGAGCCTTGAAGGCTGGATATAAGTTCAATAAGCAGAGAAGCCAAGGGAGCACATCATATGTAAGAGAATCACGTGAGAAAAGGCATAGTGGAGGGAAAGTACGAGCCTGCTCTGTGGACAGAGATAAAGCAATCTCCACGTCGGGGCGTAGGAAGGAAACAGAAAAGAAGATGGGTCTGGCCAGACTGTGGACGGCTTCAATGAGAAAGCGGGTGGAGGGTAGGGGGGTGTACAGAAGTTACAGAGGAGACGATGGAAGGTAAACCATTAACAACAAACACAGCCAAAGAGCCTCTCAAACTGGATCGACACCTGCAGTAATGTAACAGGGCTTTGATGGGACAATGGAACCAGAAGATGAAATTTACAATCTTATACTTTTTAATATTTCAAAAGAATCATCAAGGTGACAAAACCTAAAGGCTGAAACTTAGGTGTAAAAGGGAATACACAAAACCTGTGCCCTATGCCAAGTACTGAAACCCAAAAGGGCCAATGCTCATTGTCAACTGCGGAAATCCCTCCCCGCTTCACGCTTTATTCTAGGGACACAAATCAAAATATGTTCTTCTCACTATTATGAAAAACAGAGATACTCTACAAATACAAAAAAATACCATTAGGGTTATCAATGATGATGTAACTAAAAGCAGCAGTATGCTGCTGTAATGTCAATATTTCCTAATGGTTAGGCCTCCTCAGACTGAGGAAATCTCTGGAAGGAAGTGGTGGAAACCTCACGGTTAGAATCATTTAGCATCAGACCACAAGGCACAATCCTGTGGCCTATTTTCTTCCACGTAAGTTGGGCCACTTGGAAAGTAAGTGCAGGGGAGCAACTACAGCTGGGGAGGCAAGGAGCCAAGTGAACCCATGTTTGAAGAAAAACAGGGAGACTGAGATTCTGATTCCTGAACTCGGGGCTGGTTACAGCAGTGTGCTCAGGTTGTGACAGTCCATCAGGCTGTACACTTACGATACGGGCCCATTTCTGTTTGTATATTATTTGTCAGTTAAAACAACTTTAAGGATAATTAGGAGATATCATCCCAGAGAACAAAAAGAGGAATTTTTAAATTTCTCCATTATCGATAGAAAAATTAAGGGAACTTCTGACAATTATTGGTGAAACAAAATATAGATGTCTAATGTTAAAGAATTACTCCATTAAATGAAGACCACGACCTGGTAAATTCACAGGTGATCTGAAGATTTCTAATCCAAATACATGCTTTCCAAAAAGCCTATCCCGAGACTCAAAACTTTTACAGCGAAAGGACACTGAAGAAGCTGAACACTGGCAGGCTGAATGGTTCCACAAACCCAGGAGGCCACACAGTTCTAAATGGTCTCTCCAGGTTTGCATCTAGATGGCCTGATTAGTTGGCAATAGCATCATGATTTTGTGTTAGGCCCGGGGAATCACCAATTCCAAGTTTATAGCATCCTAGTCCCAAGACATCTGGACTGAATTGGCTTCCTAGGTTCATCAGGCAGAAGTCCTTGGGGATAAAGAATCCTAATTAGTCAAGATTGTCACTAAAGAGGAAAAGCTTCCTTAGAAGAACCATAATGCTAACCATATTGGGGACTGAGAGGGCCAGAACTCAAAGTGACCTACAAAGCTATTCACAGGATTCATCACCTTTCCATGTAGGTTCCCCAGCTTTCACAAATAAGACGTTTAGTGGTACTGAATTCACAGAGCAATGTTGCCATGGTGCAGGTCCAATCATGTTCTATCCAACTTCTCATACTATTAGTTATCCTAAGGCTTCCTTCTATACACACACACACACACACACACACACACACACAGAGAAGATCACTGTTCACTGAAGGCAGATGAGATTATTTTCAATCTTTCTGCCACTGTAAAAGTCATCTTCTTAACCTTCCCCACCAAAGTAAAACTCCATTATTCTTTAATATTCCCATCTAAATCCATGCCTTCTTTTGCCCTGTCCCAATTACTAGAAAGTTTCATCTGCTCATAAACTAACTACCTACATTTCCTAGAAAGATTTATATTTCTAGATGAAAATGAGACAATAATTGCTGCTATCCTCTCAGTTCAGAAAATCACATATGCTGTCCCTCTAACCCCAAACCACAAGTGTTAAAGATTATGAATACGGGGAATGTCTATTTGCTTATAACTATTAAAGGAATAACCAGAGTCTTGCACTGAGAACAATCAGCTCATTCTTGACCTAGCAACCTATTTATCTTTCTATTCTCAAAGCTAATTGCTCATATAAGCATGCCAATTTGCCTTGATTATAGGATTCTTAATAAATGAATGTTGTTTACATTTCACAAGTGTATTTGAATTTCACTCCGGGAAGCCAAGCTCATCGAGTCTTTGTAAGTGGTAAAACCAGAGATCAAAGCAAAAGGCCTGCACTGAACCAACAAACAGTTAGGCTTGAGAATAGAGGCCTAAGCAGAAATACAAGTGATTTATTGATTGTTCTGCCCCAGAAGTACACTTCAGGGTCACTGATCACTCTTTAGCTATAATATATAGAACTTTCTCTGCAGATTTTCATTATGGTCATTTCTTAAATGCATAGTTAAATAAATCTAACATTCAACAGGCTTTGATCCATCTCTTCTGTATTTCTCATCTTGGTGCTTTTGGTCGGATCAAATGTCTTTAAGAGCTTTTTTTTTTTTTTTTTTAACCCTTCTCAACTTTGCTTAATTTCTCTAAATTTGTGCTGTGGTTTTAACTCTTATGCTTGGTCTTTGGGGCAGGTAGGGAAAGGGGAAAAACTGCTCTAGCACGTGGCTTCTCAATCATCGCTGCGCACTCACATCTCCTAAGGAGCTTTAAAATATCCTGATGCCAAGGTCACACTCCAGACAAACTTATCAGAATCTTTGGGAGCGGGACCCAAACATCTGTTTTTGAGGGTTCCAGGTGATGCTGATATGCAGCCCAGTTTGAGAAGCACCACTTTAGCCTGTCAATCCCTTGGTCACCTACCTGAATAAAGTGCTCAGCCAAACTTCCACGGGGAAAAAGAAAAACAAAAGAGAAGGCAGGTTCCTGAGCAAATCCTCAACTCAAGGCAGGACCTGAGATAGGTGACTGACCAGCACGGGGCAAGGGGCCAAAGTGTGAACGACTTGACACCTTTCCCAAAGCCAACAAGTTTTTAGGATAAACCAGGCCAGGCGCACCATCTACCATATGGAAGTCAATCAAGGGAGATTACCCCTGGAGATAGCAAGGTGTAAACACCTCAAAGTTTTCAGCTTCTGTGGCAATGGATGCAGCAGCTTATCAATGCAACAAAGCTTCTTCAGCAAAGAACAAAAGTGGACTATGGTTACACGTGAAATAAGAGTCACTGAAGTCAGTTCCAGGCGGCACAAGAATGCTGAAGATGTGACCAGGGGAACAGCTTTGGTGTGCCCTAGAAACTACAAAAAGTTTGTGATAAGGGGCCAGACCATGAGCTCTGATGCCACTGGTCATGTTTCCTTGGTCAGTTTTTTAAGAGTGTGAAAAGAAAGTCCACTGCTATCTGTTTACAACATATACCACTATACCTCCGAGTAGGGAGTTAGCGTTTCCCAATTTAGGGATTCTGAGCCATCCTGGTCCACATTTGTGGGCCTCGGTTGAATCACAGTTCATGAAACAGCTCTCTGACCTACCAGCTCTTCCCTAGACATCCCTTCCAAATTATATCCACCAGAAACTGCACAGTCCTTGGTGTTGTGTTGAAAGGACGGGGTTGGGGGGAGGCAGTAAGGGGTGTTGGAGAAGAGGATGCGGTGACTGGGGAGGGAAGATCACCCTGCAGTCTGAGCAGACACCATCTTAAAGGGAAGACAAGAGATGAGTTACCTCTGCCTGCAGTGTTCAAGTAGGTGAGAACCAAGAAGGTGCATGAGCCTGTCTACAGAAACCAGGTCCCCCGAAGTCTACAGATATACTTCCTGCAATGGAGGAAGGTAGGAAAGGTCCCCCCCATTGTAGAGTGGAAGAGCCACTCTACAAGAGTGGGTCCACCAAGCAGCGGCACAGCTGGGAACCCACCCTCCCTTCTAAGCAATTCCAGTCTGTTCTTTTATAGGGATTCACTGCCTTGTTTCTAAGAGCAGTCCAGGTACCAGTGCTCTCTTGGAATGGAGAGAGTGTCTTCTGGAATCAGTGCCTCTTTAATTAGCCACTTTTTTTAATATTACTTGCTCAGATACAAGGGCCAGGGAGCCCACTTCACCTTGTCCTTATTCCCCAAGCCCTAAGGATGAAAAAGAAGAGCACAGTTCATGAAGACCAAGTCCTTCAGGCAACAGTTTTTGTAAAGTCGAATAAATTTCCAGAACAAGCATGAGCCTACACTACTTTTTCTCTTCCTTGAGCCCAGGAGGAGCCTCCAAGGAGACCCTTCCCCATTCTCAGGCGCTATAACTCTTTTTCCAAAACCCGCAGGTGGCAGACTCACCTCAAGAAAAGGCACCGTGCAAGCCATGAACTTGCCGGATCCTGGGCTTAGAAAGACCTTCCAATTATCAGCATTTTTCATACAATTTCTGTCTAAGCAACTCTAATGGAAAGCTCAGTCTCCATTTTTTGACAACTCTAAATATTAGAACACTTTTTCCTTGTGCTTATGTGACTTTCAGTCACTGACCCTGGAAATTCTACTCTTTAGATCAGACAGATACAGCTACACACTTTTCTACACAAAACATCTTCAAGACGAGAAGTTGGCTAATGGCTCACAATATATCACGTTCCAGAAGTTTTACACTTCCAGGTGCTATGATTTCAAAAATCTCATGACTATCCTAACAGTTCTGTCAAACTGTATTCCCATTTACAGAGGAAGAAAACCGAGGGTCACAGGAAAGAGTTGCCCAAGTTGATGCAGATTATGATTCTAGAAACTAGGTCTCCCGCTCCTGGAGTCAATGCTGTTTGCTAAATGAAAGGCCACAGGTGAAAGTAATTCTTATCACTTAAGGGCATGCATACCTTCCCTCCCCCGCATCTCATCTGTTTACACGGCTGCCTGTCTCTCAGTGGAGCCAAGCATTTGCAATTCAGAGAATAGCCTTTGATCAACTTCTATCCTAAATACCCAAATATATCTTCACACTTTTTATTGGTATTATTAGGGGGGAAATGCACCCTGATAATGATGAAAGCCACCGTCCTAAGCATATATTCCCACTCTGGAGAGTAAAACAACTCAGGGGTTACTGCCTAGATGAGACTGTAACAGCCCAAAGCGCAACACTCCATCCATCCCCCTTCTCCATCTCCCTTCCCCCTCAACTAGAGAAAAGTGAGAAAACAAATCAGCGCGCACCTGATGACGGCCTAACTACACACCTACCCATCCAACTGCTCAGCAGACTTCATGGCAAAGGCTCTCCTTGGAAATGGTTGAAAGGGAACAACACCTTGCAGAGGGAAATAGATTTAAATGTGAAAACTTGACCTTCCTCGTCCTTTTCACAAGTAATTACATTTGGAGCTTGTGCACTATACTGACGGGTTGTCTCTCCCCTCTAATGTGGAAAACCTGGACTTCCCAACCAAGGTAGTTCAAGATTGCCTTGAAAGGAAAAACTGAAGAGTACACTTTTGGACCAAATCAATATTTAACTCCATGCCTGAAAATAGAACAGCACAGTGAAGATGCCAAAACGGATGTCATCTAAAGAGAAACATCAAGTACAGTGCACTTGGGTCGCTTCGAAGAAATTTCTGCCAGCTTTATAGTTTGAAACTTGCACTTACCAGATTTAGAATTTTTTTTAAAACAGCTTTATTGCTAGTTCCAGACCTTTTTTTTTTTTCTTTCAGTCTTTCTTTCCAGTTCTAAGCCTAAGGAAGCATAAGATAATGGGGGCGGGTGGGGGGTAGGGGAGATCTCCAAATCTGGTTTAAAACCCTAGACTGGTTATCTAATAACTGCACGGTCTCAGGCGACTTAGGTAATCTTTATTTCCTCATCTATAATGTTACTGATAGCTGGAGTTACTGTGAGGATTAAATGAGAACGTGGAAGCATAAGGCATACTCATAGTAGATGCTCAGAAAATGTTCCCACTTTTTCCTAAGTACAGTGACTACATTCAACCTCAGGGCAAGAAAAAAAACTGAAAACTGACTCAAATTAATCAAACACCAAAGTAGTTCCCGGTGTTAAACATAAGATACTACGGCCCTAAACCATCACTTCCTAGTCTTTTTTAATCTGTTTGCAGAGCATCCTGACATCTGCTATCACACAGAAATGGCAGCCAGGATGGGGGGCTTACAATTATCTTTTCCTCTGAAACTCACAAAGGATCCTTAGGACAGCTCCTCGACAATGGGATTGAGGGGCTTACATTTTAAATTGTAAAAAGTGACTGCAAGCCAAAAATTAGTGAACAATATACAGAGCATCTAACGTCCAAAGAGGTATTCTTGGACAAAGACCATCGATTGTTCACCACACCCAAAATCACCTTCATAGCATGATCTTTAAGAATAAAGGACATGGGAGTATTTGTGTGTGTGTGTATTCCCAACAATTAGACAATATTTAACAAATACAATGGAGAGCCACTTAGATAATTATAAATGTGTGGGACCCAAAAAACACGGACAAATATTACTTGTAAAATACGCAAAATATATACACCTCAAAGGAACAAAGATTGAAGCAGATGATTGAATTTATAATTTATGAAACACTTCCATGGAAGGGTGTAACAGAAACATCCTACACACACAAAGGCATATCACCTTATAGCTCTGATAGGCAGGTCCAAGGATGCAAATAGTTAAGTGTATACAAGGAGTCAGTAATCTTTTCCCTTAAATATAAGTTTTATAGTTACTATTGTAATGATGCTGAAGACAAGTTCAGGGAGGGAGAAGACTCCTCAGGAGAATGAAACTCCTAAGATTTGGATCCAATTTTTACTAGTCATTAATTACAGGAAGTTCAGTAACTCAAATCTCTACTCAAAAATCTCATTTTCTTTCCTATTTAAAAAAACCTGTTTTTAAAGTCTATCCCCCTCCACTGATCTTTTTTTTAATTATTTATTTTATTTATGTATTTTGGGCTGCATTGGATCTTCATTGCTGCACGCGGGCTTTATTCAGCAATCTTTTACTCTCTCATCTTTCCATTCATGCCCACTAATTTTTTAGATACATACGGTTTAACTCACGTGGACCGATGGGAGTGGTGGGGGACAGTCATTGAGTAGGTTTCATCTCTTAAGATTTTCCAGAAATAGATGGATTTCTGTCATTTAAAGTTTTATTTACTCTTCCCCAATGCTTTAAATAATCTAGAGCTTGGTGAGGTGAGAGGAATTGTTTTCCATGCCTGAAATGGCCCAATTATTGATGTAAGCCATATTTACAATGTGCTTGTATACTTTCCTGTACAGTATTACTATCCTGTTTTCCTCCCCAAACACTTATATGATCTTTATCATATAGGAAATAAAACTAGTATCAATAATGCCCACAGGATTCCCATTGTCTCAGGGCAGAGAATTCCTCCATATATATATACTTTAAACGTTACCACCTATAATCTGTCCTTCAAGCTTGATCTTCAGAGTTAAATGGTTTGATCTATTTCTTAAGCAATTCATGAAGAAAAGCACAGTTGAGAGCATCACATGTACAGCTTTAGAAAAAAACTGACCACAAGAAAAGTCACCATAACTCTGTACTTCTATCAGCCCATAAAGATGATTCCTTTTAACTCCTCTTACAGCTTACTCCAAAGAGCAGCTGGAGCTGACTAGGGAGTGTTACATGAAACACCAAGTCAATCATCCAAGTGCATCCCTAACAAGAGAGCCCCCAAGCTGAGACTTTCCCAAAAGCTTTGTTTTAATCCAAAAAAGGTCAGCCTGGTATTTTTTGGTTTTGTTGTTTGTTTGTTTGTTTGTTTTGAAAGGCTTAAAATATTGTAAGCAATTAAGAAAGGAACCGCATCCAGTACTTCTGTGTGACACAGTAGAGTAAAAGTAGCCACACAACCAACCACTGCCCCAAAGACCTTGTGATATAGAATCATGAATTTCTACGTACTGAATTTGTGACTTCTAGACTTAATAGTAACACAAACCCACCATGTTAATGATGGGACTTTTTTTTTCTAAGGAGTAATTCATACCATGTGTCATTAATCAGAAGGGTAACTGAAAGCTCATGTAAAACATGCTATCCCAGTTGAGAATTTAATTGCATTATTGTTATTATCTGGTTTTCCTGTGTCACTGGCCCTCCCACTTCAAGTGTATACACACACACACACACACACACACACACACACCAGCACAGCATGGATGGAAACACAGAAAACCCAGAGCTAGGAGGTAAGAACTATGTTGTCTGGTAGGAAGAGGATTTTGAGTTAAAAAGGTTTGTCCCTGTAAAGACAGGTCAAGTATGCACCCAGGCTGCCTTGAGAAGTAATTAAGCCTATGCTGTTTCATTTCAGAGTGTCTCATTCTGCGCAACAGTGGGAGCAGCTGCGGGAGATCACAGACCATGCAAAGCAAGACAGGCAGCCTCATCTATCTCCCGACTGCCACACCAGAGTTTCCAGGTGGTGTGAAAAAGCTTGTGGCCTCTTCTTCCACAGAGCACAAAGCGAATCTGCCATCCAGAACACTACTCCCCATATCAAACCAGCCCCTTTTAAAGGCCTGAGGAAAGGCAATTTAAACGTCCCAGTGTTCAGACTCCGGTCGATTCCCAAAGTTGTCAGGTTACATGCCCAAAACCCGCACACAGATGCAAAATTCGACTGACTTCAGCACAAGTTTCTCTTGCTGCCTAGCACTGTAGAATGTAGAGATTACTAGCTAGGAAGAGGCTACAAGTGTAAGTATTAGGAACGCTTCCAATTTCGCCTGTTTCCCTCCCAACACCCCTTCAAAGAGGCTAGGACACTAAAAATCGAAGTCTGGGGACCAACTGCAGTACAGACTCTGGCTGGGTCGAGGGGGGGAGGCCGCCACACCCTCCTGAGCTCACAGCACTGACAGGCTCTGGCTGGGAAGGGCCCAGAAACTTAGTCCCAGCAGGAAAGGGAGAAAGAAGGGAGTCTTCAATGTCTCAGATTTGCGAAGCTGGAAAGCTAGGAGAAGCGGATTTCGGGAGGGAGTCAGAGACTTGGCTGGGTGTGCTGGGGGAGGGGAGGGGAGGAGTCGCCCCTGGAGTCAGGACAGCTCGCAACACGTCCCCGCAAAACTGCACATTTATGTGGTTTTAACATTTAAGACCAAAAGGAACGCGCCGAGACGAAGCTTCTCTCTCGCCTGATGTTCCCCTCCTCGCTTAGGGACGAGGGTGCCGCACCGCCGCGCGCGGGTTTCCTTCTCTTTCCCTTTTGGGGGAGCTCCCCTCGGCCAAGCCGCGACGTCCGCCTCCAAGTTCGCCTTCCCGCACAGCGCAGCACAGCGCGGCACCCCTGGCCGGCCACATGGGCCCATCTGCCCCGCACCCCGCAAGACCCGGGCTGGGCGCCCGCTGGACGCCCTCGAGGACTCGGGGTTTGCGCGAATTTTTTTTTCTTAAACAAAAAGCCTCAGCGGCTCCCCGCCCCCTCCTCCCCGGCCCGCGCCACCTTCCCTTCACGCCCACGCCACACCTCCCGGGCACACGCGCTGCGAGGTGCCTCTCCCGCCAGACAATGGGTTCAGGGCCGACCGGCCAGGCAGCCAACCCCGAGCCCCCGGCCCCATCCCGGGACGCCGAGAAGGCTGAGCGCGGGGGGCTCGGAGGAGGGCGGAGAGGAGGCGGGGGAGGCCACAATGGGCGAGGTGGGAGCCTCCCCCTTGGGACCGGAGGCTCGCTCCCGGCGCCGGGAGAAGGGGAGGGGGCGGGGGTCAGCTGCACCGCCTGGTCGGGGCCCCGGGGCCCTGCTCCCGGCCACCGCCGCGCACTCACCAGCACGATGGCAAATCGCTCCTCCAGTTCACCTGGCTCGGGCATCGGCAGCTTCAAAGGCACGTTGTGCGCCCTGAAATCGGTCTGCTGCGAATCCATGCTCCCGGCGTTGCCCATGTTGGCTGCACACCGGGGCCGGGGGCTGCTCCTGGCCCCTTGCGTCCGCGTCGGAAATCAGAACAGCTCCCGGCGGCCGGCTCCCCCAGCTGGCGCGACCTGCCCGGCTCCCCGCCCTCCGCTGCGCCCCGGCGAGTGTGCAGCGCGCGCCGCTCTCTAGCAGCGCTCCGAGCCAAGCCGCCCCCCGGCCTCCCTCATGCTCCCCGCCGCCCCAGCGCCTCCCCGGCCTCCTTTCCTCGGGAGGGGTCGTCAGGGCGCCGGGCGCCTATCTGCATGTTGCTTCGCTGGCACGCCGCCCCCTGCCAGTAATAGCGGCCAGCGGGCGCGTGGTTGCTGCGACTCAGTCTCCCGCCTGGACCTTGGCCGCCGCTGACACTTCCAGCTCAACGCCGGCGAAGACGACGCTCGCTCCGCCAGCACCTCAAGCAGACAAACGCAGCTCCGCGCTCCCGACACAATGCCCCCTCTCGCCCGGCCCCCGCCCCCGCCCCCGCCCCGGCTCCGCCCCCGCCCATTCGCCCCGGCTCCGCCCATTCGCCCCGTGGACTGCCGGGACCAGTAGTTTCTGCCCAAAGTGTCCGCACTCAGAAACCACGCCGCTCTGGAGGGTCAGGCGGGGTTAGGGCCGCTTGCAGCAAAGACAATCTGTACACTTCTGGAAAGAGTTTATGTCACTTTTGACCCCCCTCTCCCACTGCAACAGAAGAAATAACTACCTCGTCTACATCGATTCTGACGCTTAGTAGACACATTTGGCAAGTGAATGAATGAGCCAATCAGTCAATGATTGAATGCACGCATTCTGATTTAAATTTCAGGAGCTGTTCAATAGGATCTAGTTCAACAGGAGACCTCAAGGGTATTGGCAACGTCCTGTCATAAACTGGGATGTGGGTCCATGGGTGCTTGTTTTAGTATTGTTCTTTCTTCAGTATGTATGTTACGTATTCTTTTGTGCGACTGAAATATTTTATAAACAAATGTATACTTTTATGGATATTTATAAATATCCACTATGGATATATGCAAAAATATCCTGCTCAGACCCCAATATTTGGATGAGAAGAATTCAAAACAAACACCTGTCAAACAGCTATTATGTGTGGGTTACTGTGTTCCTTCACCAGAGAAAGAAAGAAGAGTGCTCCTGCTCCGGAATACTTTCCAATCTAGTGAAGGAGAAAATTTACACAAATAACCGTATTTTGTGTGAGATAAAAATAAGAACAGAGTGTTTGCGAAGACTTTGAAGATGGTCTTTGGCTATAGCTATCTTATTCCTCTATAGCACTCTTGTTCCAGGTGTTTTACAGAGAAGATTGGGCCCAACCCTGTTCTCCAGGATGCTCTTCAGACTATAACTATCCATTCTGAAGCAGTGGAAATAGAAACACCCTTATAAACGACTTCAGCCAGCTGCTCACTTTGTAGATTTCAAGGGCATCCACCTGGTTTACTTGTGGCTAAACTCCTGCAATTAGTCCTTTCTTAGCTTAAAGCAGTGTTTCTTAATCCTGTTTTGTATATCAGATTCATGTGGGGAGCTTGTTGTTAAAACTGCAGGCATCATGGGCCCTGACTATTATCAGAATTTCCCTAAGCTAAGAGCTGGGGCCTGGGCAGATGTATTTTTAACAAGCTCAGCAGGTACTTCTGATATGAAACTAGGGTTGTTACCCTTTTGTTAAAAAGCAATTGCTTCCGGATAAGATAACACACCAAGGCTCAAGCGTGGAGGACCACGTTTCATTCAGCTTTATAAACCCCAAGATGACTTGAGCATAGCAGATGTTCAATGACTGTTGAATTTTTACCAAAAGCCTATGGAGCAGATACACACAAATACATCATGTGTATGTATGGTCTCTTAAGCAAATCACCTATAGTTTTTTTTAAATAAATTTATTTTTTATTTTTTATTATTGGCTACGTTGGGTCTTCGTTGCTGCACGCAGGCTTTCTCTAGTTGCAGCGAGTAGGCTTCTCATTGCGGTGGCTTCTCTTGTTGCAGAGCACAGGCTCTAGGTGCTCGGGCTTCAGTAGTTGTGGCACGCGGGCTCCAGAGCACAGGCTCAGTATTTGTGGCGCACAGGCTTAATTGCTCTGCAGCATGTGGGATCTTCCTGGACCAGGGCTCAAACCCGTGTCTCCTGAACTGGCAGGCAGATTCTTTTTTTTTTTTTTAACATCTTGATTGGAGTATAATTGCTTTACAATGTTGTGTTAAGTTCTGCTTTATAACAAAGTGAATCAGCTATACATACACATATATCCCCATATCCCCTCCCTCTTGCATCTCCCTCCCACCCTCCCTATCCTACCCCTCTAGGTGGTCACAAAGTACCGAGCTGATCTCCCTGTGTTATGTGGCTGCTTCCCACTAGCTATCTATTTTACATTTGGTAGTATATATTAATCCATGCCACTCTCTCACTTCGTCCGAGCTTACCCTTCCCCCTTCCTGTGTCCTCAAGTCCATTCTCTATGTCTGCGTCTTTATTCCGGCCCTGACCCTAGGTTCTTCAGAAACTTTTTTTTTTTTCTGGATTCCATATATATGTGTTAGCATACGGTATTTGTTTTTCACTTTCTGACTTACTTCACTCTGTATGACTGACTCTAAGTCCATCCACCTCACTACAAATAACTCAATTTCGTTTCTTTTTATGGCTGAGTAATATTCCATTGTATATATCTGCCACATCTTCTTTATCCATTCATCTGTCGATGGACACTTAGGTTGCTTCCATGTTCTGGCTATTGTAAATAGAGCTGCAATGAACATTGTGGTACATGACTCTTTTTGAATTATGGTTTTCTCAGGGTATATGCCCAGTAGTGGGATTGCTGGGTCGTATGGTAGTTCTATTTGTGGTTTTTTAAGGAACCTCCATACTGTTCTCCATAGTGGCTGTATCAATTTACATTCCCACCAACAGTGCAAGAGGGTTCCCTTTTCTCCACACCCTCTCCAGCATTTATTGTTTGTAGCGTTTTTGATGATGGCCATTCTGACTGGTGTGAGGTGATACCTCATTGTAGTTTTGATTTGCATTTCTCTAATGATTAGTAATGTTGAGCATCCTTTCATTTGTTTGTTGGCAATCTGTATATCTTCTTTGGAGAAATGTCTATTTAGGTCTTCTGCCCATTTTTTAATTGGGTTGTTTGTTATTTTGATATTGAGCTGCATGAGTTGCTTGTATATTTTGGAGATTAATCCTTTGTCAGTTGTTTCATTTGCAAATATTTTCTCCCAGTCTGAGGGTTGTCTTTTCGTCTTGTTTATGGTTGCCTTTGCTGTGCAAAAGCTTTTAAGTTTCATTAGGTCCCATTTGTTTATTTTTGTTTTTATTTCCATTTCTCTAGGAGGTGGGTCAAAAAGGACCTTGCTGTGATTCATATCATAGATTGTTCCCCCTATGTTTTCCTCTAAGAGTTTTATAGTGTCTGGCCTTACATTTAGGTCTTTAATCCATTTTGAGTTTATTTTTGTGTATGGTGTTAGGGAGTGTTCTAATTCCATTCTTTTACATGTAGCTGTCCAGTTTTCCCAGTACCACTTATTGAAGAGGCTGTCTTTTCTCCATTGTATATTCTTGCCTCCTTTATCAAAGATAAGGTGACCATAGGTGCGTGGGTTTATCTCTGGGCTTTCTATCCTGTTCCATTGATCTATATATTTATTTTTGTGCCAGTACCGTACTGTCTTGACTACTGTAGCTTTGTAGTATAGTCTGAAGTCAGGGAGCCTGATTCCTCCAGCTCCGTTTTTCTTTCTCAGGATTGCTTTGGCTATTCGGGGTCTTTTGTGTTTCCACACAAATTGTGAAATTTTTTGTTCTAGTTCTGTGAAAAATGCCATTGGTAGTTTGATAGGGATTGCATTGAATCTGTAGATTGCTTTGGGTAGTAGAGTCATTTTCACAAGGTTGATGCTTCCAGTCCAAGAACATGGTATATCTCTCCATCTGTTTGTGTCATCTTTTATTTCTTTCATCAGTATCTTATAGTTTTCTGCATACAGGCCTTTTGTCTCCTTAGGTAGGTTTATTCCTAGGTATTTTATTCTTTTTGTTGCAGTGGTAAATGGGAGTGTTTCCTTAATTTCTCTTTCAGATTTTTCATCATTAGTGTATAGGAATGCAAGAGATTTCTGTGCATTAATTTTGTATTGGCAGGAGGATTCTTAACCACTGTGCCACCAGGGAAGCCCATCCTTTAGGTTTTTTTGTTTGTTTTTTTTGTTTGTTTTTTTAAGGAAGGGAGCAAGTATAAATACATTCAACTTAAAATCTGAATAAATGCAATCTGTATTTCTAAAATTACACTATATCAAAGTTAATAGTAAATGTGTTACTGATCAAAGAAAGAAAAACAGGGATACACACACACACATACACAGACACACACACACCCCAACTAGCAAAAAAAGAAAACTAGAACTAGAAAGAAAAGCAGTTAGTTCAGACTAACTAACTAGAAAGAAAAGCAGTTAGTTCAGACCAAGTGAGACATTTCTGACCCACAAATGTATTTATTTTCTTTGTAATCTCTAGACATACACTTTGAGTCTGATTGACTCACAAAATCAGCACACCCAGGGGGTTGCCCATATGGATGGAAAAGCTAGAATTCTTTTCTGCAGTTGAGAAATCCTTTTTCATTACATTTATGGCTCCATCCAGCCATATTTCTGCCAGTAACCAGGACCTTTTTCCTCCCCTTAAGTCTTATCACATCTAGTCTCTCTCATAATCTCACACTTTGAGAGGAGCCAGGACAATGTATGCCAATCTATGAACCAAAGAACCTGCCTGCCATTTCAAGGTTTAGAGTCTCTAATATTTGGTTATTATTTATAACTGTTGTTAAGTGCAAAAATAAATAAAACACTCATATTATACAATTTCTGTAGGAATTTCTACCAAAGTCTCAGGAAAATGTTTGTTTGGAGGAGAGTGTGGAGAGAGAAGACATTTCTATTCCTTTAATTGAAGACCTCCTCATCCCTCCCCACAAAATTAAAATCAGGCGATCATTTTTAAATATGTATTTCACTTTCTGATCACTAATACATATGATTTGCTATTTTGCAATGTTGCAAAATGTTGACAAAAAAATGTCTGTTGAAACTATCCATGCATCGCCCATGGAAAATGAAATATTAGAACTTTATCTTCCCTGTGCCAGGCATTTGCAAGCTATACCAGGGATAGCTTGATCAGGAATTCCCCCATAATGGTGTAATTGCTTTCAAAGAAGATTTTCCATCATTCACAACAAATGCTCCTACAAGATCAGCTGAGTTTCACTGATATCTCCTCAGGTTTTAAATGTAAGGTCATGCTCTGTAGCTAAGTTCAGTTAGCTTCTTTAAAAGCCACTGGTGTTACCCTAAGAAGATCCTCCTTATGTGTATAATTATATAGAAATGAGATAAATGCCATGTGATGAACTAAACCATCAATAGCCCTGAATCAAAATTGCATAGTAGTAGTAGCTGGGATTTTAGAAGGATTCCTTCATGTCAATTTACATCCATACAAGTCCTGCAAGATTCACATACCCATCCATATTTGTTTTTTAAATATTTATTGAGCACTTACCATGGGCCAGACACTGCTGTTGATTTTAAACAAAATTTAAAATTTGGTTTATCCAATTTCTGCTTCATACAAACTTCCTCAAACAGTTAACTTACAAAGATACACCTTGACTCTTCCTTCTCCTCCTGAATCAGTTAAGACTGAATATTTTTGTCTTTCCCACATAGTACTTACAAAATAGCTAACAGAGTGCCATAAATCAAGTCTGTATTCAGGGCAAAAAGGAGGGGGGAAGAGGCAATGTCAGTTAAGTCTGCTCCTTTTATCAGGAAGTCAAAGGTTTACCCAGAAGTACCACTAGCAGACTGTCCAGTTTTCCTCATTCTGCAGATCTGAGTTACATAGCCATTCCCAGCTACAGGGAGAACTGGGGGAGTGTGATAAAACCTGCGCCTGGACACATTTCCTCACCTGGACAGAATCAAGATTCTGATAGCAAGAAGGGGAAGGGAAAAGACATGGGTAAACATTGGGCAGACAACATCTTCTAACCCTCCCCCACATATTTTGCATCTTTGAATATTACTTTACATTTGCCTACGGCTTCAGATTTTACAAAATACTTTTACTTACTTTACCTTATTTTATCCTGTCAGTACAACAACGAGAAATTTAAGGCTCAACGAAGTGATTTTTTTCTAGTTTATACAATAAGTCATAGAATTAGAACTTAGGTATTTTGATTCCCAAACCAGTATCCTTCACTGTCTTTTTAAAAGAATAGATCTCTGAAATTATCATTTAGAGGTAGAAACATAATGAAACCTATGCTTCTGATCAAGATAGAGTAATAGACACCAGAGTTATCTTCACATTTGAAACTAATAAAAAACTGGACAAAATAATATGAAACAATGGCCCTCAGACATTGACCATCAGACAATGAAGAACACTGATCTCTAGAGATGGGAAATAAATAAAGTGAATGAATAAGTGAAGTGAATAAATGAGGGGAATTACCCCAACTTACTGCCTGGAGAAAGTTTCCAGGCCACGGTGCAAAAAGGGGGAAGCCAGACTGAGCCTGATGGAGTCCCTGCCTTGAGAAGGCAGAGCTAGGAGTCCAGTGACCCCAAGGAGGCTAGTATTCTCAGGACAGAGTTCTGGAAAAAGAGAGATGCAAGAAGAGAGAACTGCAGAGGTCTGTGGAAGTTCCCATTCCAAAATTTAGTTGAGTACTGATTAGTAAGTGCGTGTGAGGAAAAAACCCAAGGCTGGTCATTTTATAATAATAAGTGAATGAATTGATCAAGAGAACATAACACCCCCAAAACAGTGCTTCAAAATACATGAACTCCAAGGACAAATACACAAATCCACAGTTATAGTTGGAGAGCTCAACACTTCTCTCTTAATATTTGTTAGAACAAGTAGACAGAAAATCAGTAAAGATGCAGAAAACTTCAAAAACACTATCAACAACTTGATGTAATTGATATTTATAGATCACCTCACCCAACTACAGCAGAATACATAACTTTTCAAGTGTACAAGCAACATTTACCAAGATTAACCATATTCTCAACAAATTTTAAAAGATTCCAATATTACAAAGTATATTTGCTTACCAAAATGGAATTAAATTAGGAATCAAGGACACAAAGATATCGGGAAAATACTCAAATATTTGGAAACTACATAACACACTTCTAAAAAAACATGATCAATTTTTTAAAATTAAAGAAAATTTGTGGGTGCAGGTAAAGCAGTATTTAGATAGAAATTTAGAACACTAAATGCCTATATTAGAAAAGAATAAAGGGCTCAAATCAATGTCCTCAGTTTCCACCTTAAGAAACCAGAAAAAAGAAACAACTGAAAACCAAACTAAGCAGAAAAAAGGAAAAACAAAGATGAGAGCAGAAATCAATGAAATAGCAAACAGGAAAATAATAGGAAAATTGATGAAACCAAAAGCTAGTTCTTGAGAAGATCAGTAAAATTGATAAACCTCTAGTCAGAGTCATCAGGAAAAAAAGACACAAATAACCAATATCACAAATGACAGAATGAACATCACTCTACATTTTACACATATTGAAAAGGATAATCAGGGAATGTTTTGAATTTTATGTCAACAAGTTCTATAATGTAGGTGAAATGGACACACACATCCCTTGAAAGATACAAACTACCAAAGCTGATTCAAGATGAAGTAGATAACCTGAATAGTCATATACTTATGAAGGAAATTGAATCTGTATTTAAAATCTTCCCGCAAAGAAAACTACAGACCCAGATAGCTTCACTGGGAATTTTACCAATCACTTAAGGTAGAGAGAGTACCAATTCTACCCAAACTATTCCAGAAAATCGAAAATGAGTGAATATTTCCTGACTCATTCTGAAGGCAAACATTACCCTGATACCAAAACCAGCCATTATGACATTACGAGGAAAAAAAAAAAAAAAAAGCCAACATCTCTCATGAACATAGATGCAAAAATTCTTAAATTTTAGCAAATAGAATCCAATAGCATATAACAAGGATAATACATCATGAGAAAGTGAGATTTATCCCAGAAATGTAAGGTTGTTTCAGCATTCAAAATTCAATCAATGTAATTCACCATATCAGCAGACTAAAAAAGAAAAACACATGATCATCTCAACAGATGATAAATAATCATTTGACAAAAATCCAACATCCCTTCCTGATAAAAACCCTCAGCTTCTAGAAATAGAAAAAAAAAAAAAAAAACTTCCTTAACTTGATAAAAGACATTGACAAAAAACCTACTGCCAATATCACACTTAATGGTAACAGATGAAATGCTTTCTCCCTAAAATCAGTACTAAAGCAAGAATATCTTTTTTCACCATTTTAGTTCAACAATATGTGGGAGAGTCTAGCCAGTGTAATTAGGTAGAATACAAACAACCAAAAAGGCATCCTGTTTGAAAAAGAAGTAAATTGTCTTTATTCACAAATGACAAGATCTTCTATGTAGAAACTCTTACAGAATCTAGAAAATAGTTAGCAGAACTAATATGTGAGTTTAGCAAGGTTTTAGGATACAAGATTGATATACAAAATTAAAATATATTACTATGTAGTAGAGATAAGCTTTCAAAAATTTAAATTTAAAATACCATTTAAAATACCATAAAAAACATAAAATATAAAAATATAAAATTTTTCCTTTTCCCAGGGATAAATCTGGCAAAAGATGTGCAAGGCCTGTACACTGAAAACTACAGTATACTGTGTACATGGGTCAGAAGACTCAATATTTGTAAGATGCAATTCTCCCCAAATGGATCTATAGATTTCATGTATTCAAAAACAAAATCCCAGCAGACTTTTTTGTAGAAATTGACAAGCCACTTCTAAGATTAGTGTGGAAATATAAAGGACCTTGGATAGCCAGGACAACTTTGAAAAGCAACAAAATGGGAGGACTAACTGTACCTGATTTCAAGACTTATTACAAAGCTACAGAAATCAAGGGAGCATGATCCTGGTATCAAGATAGGCAGACACATCAATGGAATAGAATGGAAAGTCCAGAAAAAGGCCCACACGTATACGGACAACAGATTTTTGACCAAGTACAATGGCAATTCAGTGGAGAAATGATAGTCTTTTCAACAAATGGTTGAAATAGTGATTGTGGAGGAATTCAATATCCATATGTGAAAAATGAACTTCAGTACATACCCCACACCAGGTTCAAAACAACTCAAAATGGGTCAGAGACCTAAGTGCAAAACCTAAAACTATATAACTTCTAGAAGAACACAAAGGTAAAAATCTTTGCTACCTTGGGTAAGGCAAAGATTTCTTAGACATAGCAAGAAAGAATTGATAAATTGGACTTTATCAAATGTTGCAACATCTGCTCTTTGAAAGGCACAGTTAACAGAATCAAAAGACATACTACAGACTAAATGAAAATATGAGTAAATTATATATCTGATAAAGGACTTGTACCCAGGATGCATAAAGAATTCTCAAAATTCAATAAATGGAAAACAATGGACAAAAAAGACCTGATCACTTAACACAAAGGAATATATTCGTGACTAGTAAACACATAAAAAGATGCTCAACATCATGCCTCATCAGGGGATTGCAAATAAAACCGCAGTGAGATACCACTATACATCTAGTAGAACGGCAAAAATTTTAAAGACCACGCCAAATGTTGGCAAGAGTTTAGAGTATCTAGAACTCTCATTCACTGCTGATGCGATTGTAAAATGATATAACCACTGTGGAAAACAGTTTGGTGTTTCTTAAAAATTTAAACATACACCTACCATATGATTCAGCCATTCTATTCATGGGTATTTACCCAAGAAATATGAAAATATACATCCAAACAAAAACTTTTACATAATATTCATAGCAGCTTTATTTGTAATGACCAAAACCTGGAATGATTTCATGTGTCCATCAACAGATGAAGGAATAAGCATGCCGTGAAATACTAATTGGCAATGAAATTATGAACTATTGATACAAACAATGTGGCTGAGTCTCAAAATAATTATGCTGACTGAAAAAAGCCAGACCAAAAAAATTGTATGTACTATATGATTCCATTTATATAAAGTTCTAGAGAATGAAAACTAACCTATAGAAGGAGAAAGCAGACTAATGTTCGGGAGAGGGAGGGCAGGCAGAATTCCAAAGGTCCTGAGGACACTTTTGAGTGTGGTGAATATGTTTATTAACTTGATTACAGTGCTGGTTTTGTGGATGTATACACATGTTAAACACATCAAATTATAAACTGTAAATATGTACAGTTTATTGTTGGTTAATTATATCTTAATAAAGCTCTTACAAAAAATAAGTCGTCAGTCATTTTCTCTCTCCTCTTCCTTCAAGAAATATAGAACACTTTAATTCAAATTTCCTCCCTCCTACCTCCCATGTTAATGTTGTCTATTATCTTAATTCCTCTTTATTTATTCACATCAGCCATTAGTAGTAGTAGTATAGTATTGCTAGCATAGACAATCATTATTTCAATTTACCAATGTGCTTACCAATTCATTTGTTTTTTTCTCCTGGATTAATTTTTCATTGCCCAGAAGTACATTCTTTAGTGTTTCTTTCAATGAGAGTTTGTGAACGGCAGAATTATCTGACATTGTCTTTTTTGCCCTCAGTCTTGAATGTAGTTTATTTGGTTATATTATGCTAAGATGGAAGTTCTTTTCCCTCCCCATTTTGAAGATATTATTCCATTCTCTCCTAGCCTCTATTGTTGGTAATGAGAAATCTACTGTCACTATAATTGTCAACTTTTTGAAAAATTGATATTGCATCTTTTTCTCTCTGGCTTCTTTTAATATTTTTTTCTTTGTCTTTGATTTTCTGCATTTTTACTACCAAGAGACTACGTGATAATGAATCTATTTATCCTGTTCAGGGCTTGGTTTGGTTCCTCAGTTTGAAGACTCATGGGTTTTGGGGTGGTTTGTTTTTTTTTCAGTTCCAGAAAATTCTCAGACATCATCTTTAAAAATATTGTTTCTCCCTCATTCTCTCTTTTTTTTTTCTTCTCCTGAAACTTATCCATGTGTTGGCCTATCTATGGTCTCTTAACTCATCTTTCATATACAGCCTATCTTTGTCTCTGTAGCAGTCTAGCTGATTTTCTTCAGTCTTCCAGTTCAGATACTCTATAGTTTTGTCTAATCTACTGTTTCCTTAATCATTACTATTTAAAATTCATGGTTGATATTTTGGTAGAAGTTCCAGTACTTTGTCAGATGTGCCTGTTTCATTTTAATTCTGCTCCAATCCATCATTTCAAGAGATTTTCTGGAAGAAAGAAAAGATAGACATATATTCTGCTCACCATTTTGCTAGAAACGTATTACCTGCTTCTTTTTTGTTTGTTTTAATAGACATTAGGACTTTTAACTGTATCTTAATTAAATAATGCCAATTTTATAATTTAAAAATTTTAGTAGATTCTCCAACAGTGTTCCAGAGAATTATTAACTACTTATAAGTTTTAAAATCCCAGCTCTTATCTTGCCTATATCTCTGAGATACTACCTTCTGTAGGCCCCACAAAGTATAACTTGTCACATAAACATACGTTCACATATGGCAAAAATCCATCTGCATAATTTTTGAATGATATAGAAATAGTAACACAGAAACTTAATTTCATTTATATAAGTTTAACACACATTTGTAAATATATGTACATATAGAGAGAACATGCTGAAACTTCTTTCAATATAGCTGATATACTAAACATGTATATCTCCATAGAAATCAAAACAACTTCAAAAATTATAAGTCAGTGGTAAAGAAGGAAAAACAGGAGAAATACTGAGGCTTTTTGAATGGACTCTCAAATATTGGTACCACCTTCCCCCACTGCCTTGCTTCACCAATTGGTCATTTAAAGGTAGCTGAACTGGGTGAAGACTATCTTCTAGAAGTCATTTGCGGCACTCTGGCTGCAACTCTTGTGTGAAAGAAAGGAAAGAAAGAAAGAAAGAAAGAAAGAAAGAAAGAAAGAAAGAAAGAAAGAAAGAAAGAAAGAAAGAAAGAAAGAAAGAAAGAAAGAAAGAAAGAAAGGAAGGAAGGAAGGAAGAAAGAAAGAAAGAAAGAAAGAAAGGAAGGAAGGAAGGAAGGAAGGAAGGAAGAAAAGAAGGAAGGAAGGAAGAAAGAAAGGAAGGAAGGAAAGAAGGAAGGAAGAAAGGAAGGAAGGAAGGAAGAAAGAAAGAAAGGAAGAAAGAAAGAAAGGAAGGAAGGAAGGAAGGAAGGAAGGAAGAAAGAAAGAAAGAAAGAAAGAAAGAAAGAAAGAAAGAAAGAAAGAAAGAAAGAAAGAAAGAAAGAAAGAAAGCAGGAAAGAAAGAAAGAAAGAAAAGGAAAAAATATCACAAAATTCAGATAGCCTTATATGAAAAGTCAAGTTCAGACTATTTTTCCTCATTCTCCCCACTTTTTCCCTTCATCCTGACCTACTTTTCCCTTCATCCTGCATTCCTCTACTGTATCACCACCTCCAAAATCGTCCTTAGCCTACTTTCAAAATGACTGGATGGGAGGGTCTTTGCTTGTGACATCAGCCACAGAGCAACAACAAAGGAATGTGCTGCTGACTTACAGTGTCTGCTTTTATTTCAGGGAGTCCTCATAACTTCCCCCCCTTAATATTAACTGTCATCCAGGAGGGCCAGGGTTCCTAATCTGGGCTGCGTGGGAAGCCCAGGATGCCCCATGCACACCTGCCCTCCTCTGCAGATAAACACAGCCCTCACGGCCTCCAAGGCCATCCGTCTGGCACCTTCCAACAGCTTCGAAGTCTAAGAAAACAAACCCTTTAAAAAAAAAAAAAAAAAAGGGTTTTTTAAACAAGAAAGCCCAAAGGGGGCATTTTCGTTTCTGGCTGCAACCACTTCAACCAGAAGAAACAGCATGGGGAAATAAGAAAGAGAATGAGTGGGAGTAAAATCCAGTTCCACAGTTATATATCACACATGTTACATATCTAGATTTACAATTTTATTAATTTTCTCATTTGTTCTTCAGAGAGGTAATTTTTAGGGGAGAACTGTAGATATCTTTCTGATTACAAGAAGAAAAGCGGCTTCTCATCCTAGAAGAAGCAATCAGACTCTGAAATCTGTCCTTTCCTCCCTCTTTGGCTCAGCCCAAATACCAAAAAATGCCCCTTTTTTGGCCTTCGGAGAAGAAATGTTCACAAACCCATGATTTTTCTGCCTAGTGAATTTGAATTCCTTGATTTGGAATTGAAACTCTAAAACCTAGTATGTGGTAAGAACATGTGCTTGGTGGATTTGACCCCTGTCTCTCTGCTTACTGAGTGACCGTGGGAAAATTCGTTAACCTCTTCAAGCCTCAGTTTCTGCATTTATAAAATGGAAATTAGTATTTACCCCAACAGTTAATCGTTAAGATTAAGGTAAATAACTTACATAAACCAACTATCAGGATCATGCCTGATGTATGCTGAGATGTTCAACAAGAGATATTTCCTTCCTTGTGTTCTTTTTTTCAAGGTGGTAATGAATTTAATCGTGGGCTTATTATTGAAGGAATAAAAATTTCTGCAGTACCTGAATGATTAAAGGGAAAACATGTAAATCCATGGTATTTGTTTCAAGTAAAAAGAAGATGTATTTATAAAGCAGAACATGCGTTGGTTTGTAATCTATGAGCACTTTCTAATATCCCAGTTCTTCCAAAGATAAAGCTCTATTCTGGTCACTCTGTATAACAGTAATTCAAAAAATTTATGCCACTGTCAAAGGAATCCAACGTTTTCCCCAAACCTGTCTGATAAAAAGATCCACCTGGGATGCTTACTGAACATACAGATTCCCACATGCCTTCCCTAGAAATTCTAATTCAATTGGTCTGGGGTGGGCTCAGGAATCCGTATATTTAGCAAAAGCCCCAAGTGGTTCCTATTTTAGGCAAGTTTAGGAAACACCGATTAATTGCTTGGGGCTGGGGAAATGACTCATCTGCCATTAAACAATAATGCCTCTACTGAGGAAACAATGCCAAGTTATTTTAAAGCCATTGAATAATTATAACATATACACTGCTCTAAAAATTGAATTAGCTATTATTTCAATCAGAGGGATTGTTCCTTTTAAAAAACATTTACACGAATTTCTTTACTTTAAAAAAAATGGAAATAAAAACAAAAATAAACAAATGGGACCTAATGAAACTTAAAAGCTTTTGCACAGCAAAGGAAAACATAAACAAGACGAAAAGGCAACCCTCAGAATTGGAGAAAATATTTGCAAACGAAGCAACTGACAAAGGATTAATCTCCAAAATATACAAGCAGCTCATGCAGCTCAATATCAAAAAAACAAACAACCCAATTCAAAAATGGGCAGAAGACCTAAATAGACATTTCTCCAAAGAAGATATACAGATTGCCAACAAACACATGAAAGGATGCTCAACATCACTAATCACTAGAGAAATGCAAATCAAAACTACAATGAGGTATCACCTCACACCGGTGAGAATGACCATCATCAAAAACGCTACAAACAATAAATGCTGGAGAGGGTGTGGAGAAAAGGGAACCCTCTTGCACTGTTGGTGGGAATGTAAATTGATACAGCCACTATGGAGAACAGTATGGAGGTTCCTTAAAAAACTAAAAATAGAGCTACCATACGACCCAGCAATCCCACTACTGGGCATATACCCTGAGAAAACCATAATTCAAAAAGAGTCATGTACCACAATGTTCACTGCAGCTCTATATACAATAGCCAGGACATGGAAGCAACCTAAGTGTCCATCGACAGATGAATGGATAAAGAAGATGTGGCAGATATATACAATGGAATATTACTCAGCCATAAAAAGAAATGAAATTGAGTTATTTGTAGTGAGGTGGATGGACCGAGAGTCTGTCACACAGAGTGAAGTAAGCCTGAAAGAAAAAAACAAATATCGTGTGCTAACACATATATACGGAATCTAAAAAAAGTATGGTTCTGGAGAACCTAGGGGCAGGACAGGAATAAAGAGTCAGACGTGGAGAATGGGCTTGAGGACACCGGGAGGGGGAAGGGTAAGCTGGGACGAAGTGAGAGAGTGTCATGGACATATATACACTACCAAATGTAAAATAGATAGCTAGTGGGAAGCAGCCGCATAACACAGGGAGATCAGCTCGGTGCTTTGTGACCATCTAGAGGGGTGGGATAGGGAGGGTGGGAGGGAGACACAAGAGGGAGGAGATATGGGGATATATGTATATGTATAGCTGATTCACTTCGTTATACAGCAGAAACTAACACACCATTGTAAAGCAATTATACTCCAATAAAGATGTTTAAAAAAAATCACCATTTCTTCACATTTGAATTATTATTATTATTTTTTTAGGTTTTGGAGGAGAAGAAAGCATCCTTGCTTCTATTGTATAAGCTGTCCATGACTGATAGAGGGGCTGATATCACATGTCCAATTTTGAGGTGGAATTTTGGTTAGGCAGATTTCTTCCTGCCCCCAACTCACATTTGTATGCAAAGGTAGACTGAATAAATGCCAAACATTACATTATGCATAGAAGAAATAAAATCGTCCAGAGTTACTGAATGCTACTTACACCATTTGACTTTACCAAATTAATTTAACTAACAAATGTTTATTGTATTATATCATTTTAGTTGCAATCATTTTCCATACACAATTAAGATCAAAGAAAAGTTCGCTGATGGAAGGAAGGGGGAGAGGGCTGGGCAGCTAATTAGAACTGAAAGATCTCCCTCAAAGGATCAAGCCCTTTGCCTGCTGTGTAATCACTAGTTACAAACACCTGCAGAGCTCACCTCTCTCAAGAGAACTGAACTCTGCTAACCTTATCCAACTGTACTAGGAAAGTGCTTACAGCAGGGGCCAGACAGGCCTGTCTCAGGTCCAATTCTCATTGCCTGGTTGCTTTGTTTTTGTCAGTTTTAAGGAGTGGGACGTGTTTGTTTAAATTCTTAAAGAAACAATCCAAAATACTGAATTGAAATCTATGAGAAAGGAGAAAGCCCCCAAAGCAAAATCTTTTTCTTAAATCTCTATTGTACTGAAAATGATTAAAAATGGGAGGTCAAAATATTAAAAATGCAATGAGGTTGTGGGGAATGCATAGCCCAGACAGATGCGGTGGACACCTATTTTTTCGTCTGTTCTACACCCCTTCATCTTGGAAGAGCACCCCCTTCTTCTAGGAACTGTTCTTCCCTCCACTCCATCCTGTTATTAACAAAAGAGCTGCCATATTTCCTTAGGTCTCTTGGCCACAGTTGATCTATTAAAGGGGGGGATTCTAGCTCAGACTTGGCAGTAATCCTTCCTGCTCCCCTTTCTTTTTGACTTTGGACTAAAAGTATCAGGTTACATTTTCTCAAAGTGGTTGAAGCTAGGGGCTTCCCTGGTGGCGCAGTGGTTGAGAATCTGCCTGCCAATGCAGGGGACACGGGTTCGAGCCCTGGTCTGGGAAGATCCCACATGCCGCGGAGCAACTAGGCCCGTGAGCCACAATTACTGAGCCTGCGCGTCTGGAGCCTGTGCTCCGCAACAAGGAGGCCGCAATAATGAAAGGCCCGTGCACCGCGATGAAGAGTGGCCCCCACTTGCCGCAACTAGAGAAAGCCCTCGCACAGAAACGAAGACCCAACACAGCCATAAATAAATAAATAAATAAATAAAAATTGTATAACTTAAAAAAAAAAACAGATTTATTAAAAAAAAAAAAGTGGTTGAAGCTATATGCTGTAAAGTTTATATGTGGTTGATGACAGTGGTGACTGATAAGCAGAGAGAAAAGAAGTAGATGAAAAATGAGATGCAAAGATAGGAGATGGAAAGAAAGATCTTCCTGGAAATCCTACTTATGCAAGAACAAGGCAGTTGGTAAGTTGGACACAGTTTTTAAAATTCTGTTTCCTTGTCTGTAAAATAAGGGCAATAGTAGTTTTAATTCAAGCAGTTTTTGTGAGGAATAATTGCGATAATTCATATAAATCACTGACTACTGGACCCAACACAGAGAAAGAGCTCAATAAACATCAGCCACTAAGCACCCCTAGCCAGGGGTTAAGAAATGGTTAGCGGCAGGAGTGCAACCCACATTCAAAGGACATGATGTGACAAGATTTCTGGCACTGTTCATTAGAAAAATATCCCCAAATTAAAGTGACAGCTGACTAAAATTTTAACAAAAGTGCCAGAAAACCCCAAGCATGGCAAAAAGTGGCCTATGATTGCTCAGGTCCTAAGGGAAGCCCCAGAGCAGGGTTAATAATAATAATAAATAAATAATTTACCCTGAGAGCTAACTGTGGGCTAGGCAGGAAGCTAAATGGTTTACCTCTAATATCCTTAATACTTACTGCCACTAGATGAGTTAGGTTTTATTCTTATTCCTATTTTACAGATGAGGATACTGATGCATAAGGTTGAAATATGCCTTCGAGAAGACTACTCAACAAGGGCCTGGTATTCCCAGTGCCTTGAGGGTCAATGGTCAGTGTATTTAAAAGAAGTGGCTATTTCTCACTTTTCACTGTCACCTCTGTCTATCAGCTTGCTTTGGTTACTGGTCAGTTGCTAAGTCAGTGAAATGGCCATTCCTACACTAAAGGGAGTTAAACTCAGGCCAGAGAAGCATATGTATTTCACTTTCCCAGGCGACTTTCCTTCTTGCTCTCCCAATGTGAGCATGCTCGCTGGTTCCCTTTCAGCCCTTCACTTTCCTCTGGGCACCACTCCCCTACTTCTGCTTGCAAGCCTAGCCCTGGAACTGCTTTCTTTCCCATTGGGAAGCCTGTAAGGAACTTTTGAATTATCACCCAAATCATCTTGTTATTTCTAGTCTTTTTAATTAATTAATTTATTTTGTCTGTAATTTTTTTTTTTTTTTTTTTTTGGCTGCATTGGGTCTTCGTTGTTATGCGCAGGCTTTCTCTAATTGCAGCGAGCAGGGGCTACTCTTCGTTGCAGTGCATGGGTTTCTCATTACGGTGGCTTCTCTTCTTGTTGAGCATGGGCTCTAGGTGCGCGGGCTTCAGTAGTTGTGGCATGCAGGCTCAGTAGTTGTGGCTCGCGGGCTCTAGAGCACAGGCTCTGTAGTTGTGGTCCACAGACTTAGTTGCTCCGCGGCATGTGGGATCTTCCCGGACCAGGGCTTGAACCCTTGTCCCCTGCATTGGCAGGCAGATTCTTAACCACTGCGCCACTAGGGAAGTCCCTGTCTGTAATTCTTGACTGCCCTTGGTTCCTGTGGCCTTCTGCTTAGTCTCAATTATTGCTTTGCCCTGACTTGTGGGATTATTATATGCTTTAATTGGGACTGTTTATTTGTCTAGCTGTAGTTACCGGTGAGCACAGCTTCCCAGAAAATGTCAGGTCCATCTGCCCCCCAAACCAGCATACTCTGATTTTTTTTTTTTTTAATATTTATTTATTTATTTTTGGCTGCGCTGGACCTTAGCGGCAGCATGCAGGCTTCTTAGTTGAGGAATGCATGTGGGATCTAGTTCCCCAACGAGGGATCGAACCTGGGCCCCCTGCATTGGGAGCGCAGAATCTTAACCACTGGACCACCAAGGAAATCCCTCTGGTTTTCTGCCTCTGCCTTGGCACCCTTCATCCTGGTCTTTTATCCTGTATCCTTGACCTCTTGAAATATATATATTTTTTATTTTTCCAACTAGGTTATAGGTTCTAGCTGGAGAATAATGTGCTTCACAGTGTGATTTTCAGTCCATCTGCCCTTGAATCATCTGGAGTGTTTGATGAAAATTTTTAGCCCCATTGTCATGAATCAGAATTTCTATGGTAAGCCCAAGAAGTATGCATTTTTAACAAGCTACCCAGGTGATCCTTATGCATACACAGCTTGGGACCCATTATATTGGAAGAGCAACAGGTCCCAAGGATAATCATCTACTTTTTTTTTTTTTAATACTCCAGGTATTTCCGGTTCTGTGCTTAGCACCTGGAAGATTCTCACTAATTGCTTGTTGGATTAAGAATGAATAAATCTAACTTTAGAAGAAAATCCAGTCACGGGAAATCTTCCCTACTGTAAGGAAATATTTGCAGTTTTCACTAAATGTGCTCATAATACCAACTTCAAATAGTTTAATCCTCATTCCTTCACAACTTAAACTGCTTAAATCTCCTTTGGATTTTGCTTCTTCCTAAAATAATGTAATTTTAATTACTTTGGTCGTGATGAAATATCACATCAAATTGGTTCAAAACTCTCAAGGTGTTCTTCAATTCAGTTTAGACCTCCTCCTGGGTAAAAGCAAGATGTTTTCTCCAATTATAACTGCAAGAAAATACCAAAATGATTTTATAAGCCAGGTAAATATTGTTATAGGAATTACTAAAGAGATTTTAATGTTCTAACATATCATTAATTCAATAAATATTTACTGTAGTTAAACAATCAGATTATTACAAGCAGTACAAAGAAACCCGTGATTTCCTATTGCCCCCTAAAAATATTAATATTTTGACTTCTTTATTCAATTAGGTTTGGAAGTCTTTTTTGTTCCCTCGCTATAGCCCATTTAAGGCTGGGTGACTCTAGGTAGGCACTTCGGATTGCTGAATTTAGGAGACCTTTAATTCACAGAACTTCTATCAGCATAACTCATTAAACCCAAGCTTCCATTCTGTCTATGTCTTTCTAATAGAGGTTGCCTTGATTTCTTTGCTAAACTTACCTTTGCTCTGAACATATGAAACAGCAAAGGCGATATAACTATGAGCTCTAAATATGCTATTGCTTTTAATCTGTACAGTGACCTTGTGAGGAAGACAATTTCCTTCCCATATTATAGAAGAGATAGTTGAGGCTAAGAGGGGTTATATAATAGGACTAAGTCATATAGCAGAAAAAGTTGCAGAGTGAGGAACTCAATTTCCCATTTCTTTTGTCCCTAAGCTCATCTGCTTTCTATTACACCATATCACTTCCTCACTTTATTTTGCCACTTCTTTTTTTTTTTAACTTTTAATTTTACATTAGAGTATAGTTGATTAACAATGTTGTGATAGTTTCAGGGGTACAGCAAAATGATTCAGTTATACATTTTCCCATTTAGGTTGTTACATAATATTGAGCAGAGTTCCCTGTGCTATACAGTAGGTCCTTGTTGGTTATCCATTTTAAATATTTTGCCACTTCTTGAAGAGCTTTCTACTCTCTCCCTGGGACATGGGTCTTGCCCTTGGCTGTGTGTTGATATCTCTACTCTAAACTGGTATCACCCAGGAGTTCCTTAGCAACATGCTCTGTTGATTCCCTGTCTCTCAACCACTCTCCTTTTTACCCTCAGTCAGTTCCCCCTTCATGCCAGTCTTTCCTAAGCTTAGGCACCAGAGCACCACTTGCAGAATCAAAGCAATAATGTAGCCTTCTTCGATGACTTCCGTATGTCTTATTATGGATATGACATGAAATCAGTTGAAAACAGGTTTGGCTGCATATAACATAAAACCCAACTATAGTGGCTAAACAAAAAGTGTTTTATTTTTCTCATATAACAAGAAGTCTAGAGGTAGGTGTTTGCACAAGATGCTGTAATGATTTCAGAGGTAATGTCTCTGCAATTCTGGCCTTTTCCTCCCTTGTGATGGCAAGACAGCTGTTGTAGCTCCAGCTATCACATCCACAATTTAAAGCCAAATGAAAGAGGGAGGATCAGTGTTGTATTCCTCCATGTTTACCAAGAAAGTGAAATCTTTCCCAGAACATATCTCACTACACACATCTAGCAGACTTCACCTAAGACCATGTTGAACACGATGGGTCACAAGCCCCCACATCCCCCCCCACCAACCAGCCATTAAAAAGGCAGAGAAAGCACTTGAAAATCAATTAATGTAATCTAATGCATCAGCAGGCTAAAGAAGAAAGATCATGTGATCATATCAATAGGTACAGAAAAAGCATTTGACAAAATCCAACACTCATTCATGATAAAAATCACAACAAACTAGGAATAGAGGGAAACTTCTTCAAGTGGATAAAGATCATCATCTACAAAAAAACCCACAGCTAACATTATACTTAATGGTTAGAAGCTTTCCTGTTAAGATCAGGAACAAAGCAAGGGTGTCCCCTCTCACCACTCCTTTTCAACTTCATACTAAAAGTCCTAGCTAATGCAATAAGACAAAAAAAAAAAAAAAAAGGAAAGAAAAGGTATACAGATTGGAAAGGAAGAAATAAAGCTGTCTTTGTTTGCAGATGACACGATTATCTATGTAGAAAATCTGAAAGAATCAACAAAAAAACTCCTGGAACTAATGTGGAATTATTATAAGATTTCAGGATAATAGGTTAATACACAAAAGTCAACTGCTTTCCTGTATTCCAACAATGAACAAGTGGAATTTGAAATTAAAAAACAAATATCATTTACATTAGCACCCCAATGAAATATTTAGCTATAAATAATGAAATATTTAGGTATAAATCTATCAAAATATATACAAGCTCATTATAAGGAAAACTTATAGAGTTTTCTCTTATAGAGGAAACAAAACTCTGACGAACAAAACCAAAGAACTAAATAAATGGAGAGCTATTCTGTGTTCATGAATAGGAAGACTCACTGTTGTCAAGATGTCAGTTCTTCCCAACTTGATCTATAGATTCAATGCAATCTCAATCAGAATCCCAGGAAGTTATTTTGTGGTTATCAACAAACTGATTCTAAAGTTTATATGGAGAGGCAAAAAGATCCAGAATAGCCACCACACAATTGAAAGAGAAGAACAAAGTTGGAAAATTGACACTACCCAACTTCAAGATTTATTATAAACCTACAGTGATCGAGACAGTGTGATATTGGTGAAAGAACAGACAAATAGATCAGTGGAACAGAATAGGGAGCCCAGAAATAGAAGCAAAAATAGTCTTTTCAAAAAATAGTTCTGGGGGGCTTCCCTGGTGGCACAGTGGATAAGAATCTGCCTGCCAATGCAGGGGACGCAGGTTTGATCCCTGGTCCGGGAAGATCCCACATGCCGCGGAGCAACTAAGCTCGTGTGCCACAACTACCCTGAGTCTGCGCTCTAGAGCCCGCAAGCCACAACTACTGACCCTGCGTGCCACAACTACTGAAGCCTGCACGCCTAGAGCCCGTCCTCCACAACAAGAGAAGCCACTGCAATGAGAAGCCCGTGCACTGCAACGAAGAGTAGCCCCCGCTCGCCGCAACTAGAGAAAGCCCACGTGCATCAACGAAGACCCAATGCAGCCAAAAATAAATAAATAAATAAATTAAATAAATAAATAAAAAATAGTTCTGGAACAACTAGACATCTTCATGCAAAAAAAAAAAAAAGAAAATGAATCTAGACACAGACTTTATACCCTTCAAAAAAATTAACTCAAAATAAATTATAGACTTACATGTGAAATGCAAAACTATAAAGTTCCTGCAAGATAACATAGGAGAAAACCTGGATGATCTTAGGTATGGTGATGGCATTTTAGATACAACACCAAAGGCATAATCTATGAAAGAAATAATTGATAAACTGGACTTCACTGAATTAAAAACTGCTCTGTAAAAGACACTGTCAAGAGAATGAGAGGACAATCCACAGAGTGGAAGAAAATACTTGCAAAAGACATAACTGATAAAGGACTGTATCCAAAACATACAAAGAAATCTTAAAGCTCAACAATAAGGAAACAGGGACTTCCCTGGTGGCACAGTGGTTAAGAGTCCACCAGCCAGTGCGGGGGACGTGGGTTCGATCCCTGGTCTGGGAAGATCCCACATGCTGCAGAGCGGCTGGGCCCACGCACCTCAACTACTGTGCCCATGCACCACAACTACTGAAGCCCGCGCGCTCAAGAGCCTGCGTGTCGCAACTACTGAGCCCACATGCTGCACACCTAGAGCCTGTGCTCTGCAACAAGAGAAGCCACTGCAATGAGAAGCCAGTGCACCTCAATAAAGAGTAGCTCCCACTTGCCACAACTAGAGAAAGCCCGCGTGCAGCAACGAAGACCCAACACAGCCAAAAATTAAAAAAAAAAAAAAAAAACCAATAAGAAAACAAACTACCTGATTAAAAAAATGGGAGAAAGACCCTAACAGACACCTCACCAAAGAAGATATACATGGTCAGTAAGCATATGAAAAGATGTTCAATATCATATGCCATTAGAGAATTACAAATTAAAACAACAAGATACTACTATACACCTGTTAAAATGGCCAAAACCTAAAACACTGACACCACCAAATGCTGGCAATAATATGGAGCAACAGGAACTCTTACTCACTGCTGGTGGGAATGCAAAATGGTCCAGCCGCTTTAGAACATGGTTTGGCAATTTCTTACAAAACTAAACAAACTCTTATCATGCAATCCAGCAATCATGCTCCTTGGTATTTACTCAAATGAACTGAAAAATTATATCCACCCAGAAACTTAACAAATGTTTATAGCAGCTTTATTCAAAATTGCCAAAACTTAAAAGCAACAAGATGTCCTTTATTTAGTAAGTGAGTGTGTAAACAAACTGTGGTACATCCAGGCAATGGAATATTATTCAGCAATCAGAAGAAATTAGCTCTCAAGCCATGAAAAGACATGCAGGAAGTTTAAATGCATATTGCTAAGTGAAAGAAGCCTATCTGAAGAGGTTGCACACTGTATGATTCCAACTATGACATCTGGAAAAGGCGAAGCTATGGAGACAGTAAAAAGGTCAGTGGTTGCCGGGGATGGGGGTGGGGGCAGAGAGATGAATAGGCAGAGCACAGAGGATTTTTAGAGCGGTGAAACTACTCTGTATGCTACTGTACTCCTGGATACACGTCATACGTTTGTCCAGACTCATAGAATGTTCCACCCCAAGCATGAACCCTATTGTAAACTATGGACTTTGGGTGATAATGATGTATCAGTGTAGGTTCAGCAATTGTAACAAATGGTACAGGGTGTCAGTAACTGCGGAGGCTGTGGGTGTTGGGGGCAGGGGGTATATGTCAAGCCTCTCCGTCTTCTGCTCAGTTTTACTGTGAACCTAAAACTGTCTTTAAAAACAAAGTCTATTCTCTTAAAAGGCAGAGAAAGGAGGAAATAGGATTGTTATTATTGACTTAGAACAATCGACTATTTGCCTGGGATGGGGAACACTGATGCTCTGAACTAAATTGAAGTTTGGTCAGCAAGGAAGAAGTAGAGAAATCTCCTCCCTGATGGTATTTCCCAGTTAAGATGCATTTTCTGGATATAAATTTGCTTCCTTACAACGTGTTGTATTTACTGCATGTTAACTGCATGTTTACTAACAGTGTCTACCATACAGGTGCTTCCCCATGATTTCCAGTCTTGGTACTGAAAGGACAGCCGAGGGGCTCTAGCCTGGCCTCCCTGCCACCTGCTCTGACAGCCTCTCTCTCTGCTTCACTCTCTAGTGCGTCAAGGGTTCTTGTTTACAAAGTGGGCAGCAAGCGTTCCAAGTGCAGCCTGTGGTCAAGGGACCACAGCCACGGGCAAGAGTTGCAGGTCAGGGAATTCAGTAGAAGACTTTGTCCTTCATAGCACTGGGGCATAAAAACCTGTTCTTATCTTTGGATGAAATCTTTAAAGGGAGTGTAAACAAATGAATCAGATACCATCAGAGCTGCTTGCCTGAGTCTAGAATGAGGTCTGGGGTAGCTTCCCTAAAACTCTTCTAGAACAGTTAAAACCCCTGGCTGGTACCGAAGGCCTCCCAGAGCTGACTTTTAAACACCGCTCCCATGGCCTGAGAGAGTTAAAAAGGATGTTATCTCTGCCCTCTAATCGTTAAAGAATGGCCAGCAATGTTATTGGAATAGACTTAGATAGGTGATTATATTAAAAAGTTCATGTGTGTGAATTATGTTCAGCTGAAGTCAGAACTTAAGTCAAAAATCCTTTAAAAGGAAGGAACTGTTACACATTAATTAATTAGAATTTATGTTTACACCCTTATTATAACAAAGTCTGGCTGCTTGTCTAAACCAAAGTCTTTTAAGTTTGTTACAGCCATCAGAGTAATGTGCTGGAATTTCATGTGTGTATGTGTGCGTGAATAATGCAAGTCTTGACATTCCTCAGCGGAGTCCTCTTTTTAGGTAGTGCTTTCACAGAATGGCAGTTTTCACAGTAGCACAGTGTTTTCTCTTCAACAAAGAATCCCAAACAGAACTCTAATCAATGGCAGTCCTAATATCCCTTCTTTATTTGACATTAGCCTAAGTTCAGGATTTAACCTGTAAGTTTTAATTATGTTTAAACCAATACGTAAATTGATATTGTTGCCCTCCTATCCACTTCGGATAATGGACCATCGAAAACTGTAAACTAGAGTATTATGCTCTCTCCCTATGTCCCACTTCCATTTTCCACTCTCCTAGTTTCTTCATTTCCTCATGCCTTAAAAGATCCAAATGGAATTAAAGCCATTCAAGAAATATCCTGTTTGGTGGTGTTTCCTAATTAAAATTGTGGTGGGGGGATATAAATATGCCTTCTCACAATGTTATTGTAATCATTAATGTATTTATTGTTTGTAATAAGAGTGCATTTCTTACACAAAGAAAAAAGAGAGTAAGATTATATATGTGCTGCTGTCAGAGGAGTCCTTTGCGGTACAGGTTAATTTGTTCATTTATCCTACAGGCATTGATTGAGTGCTTGTTATGTCCCAGGCACTCCGGGAGCTGAACCCTTATTCTCAGAAGTTCACAAAGAAGTAGAAGAAATAAACTTGTAAGTTAAGTACTATGGCATGGTGTACTAGCCATGACAGAGGTCTATACAACACAGTATGCAAACCTTAATGAGGGGCAAGCACGCCCCCGCAGGACATGCTATTTGAACAGAAATTTGAAGGCTGCTTAGCTCCCAACCTCCTCCTGGTTGGGATTTTGGACTAGAGGTCTAGTTCCCAGGTGGCAGGAGAGCTCACCTGAATGCCAGTTCTAGTGGCAAGCTGAGATGCCAAACCTATTAGAGAAACAAGAACTCAGACTGGGGCAAAGATGGTTAACTTCACATGACACACAACTCTTCAACCATCCAAAAAAAAAAAAAAAAAAAAAAGATCACGTCCTCCAAGCACTCATTTAACAAATGTTTGAGTTCCAACTATGCTTACAGCAGTGTAATATTCGCTGGAAATATAGCATTGAACAAAATTGATATAAATCCTCACCCTGGTGGAACTTATAATGAGGAAGGAAATAATATTAAAGACTTGGGAAAATGTCATGTGAAAAAAGCTGGTTATGGAATAGTATATTGGTATAATCTCTATTTTGTTATACATAAAAAGACTGAAGGATTATTTTATTGGTTAGCTTTTGCTGCATAACAGACTATAAAACTTAGTGTTTTGTTGTAAACAGCAACCATTTATTTAGCTGAGGATTTGATGGGTTTGCACTCTGGGCTGGGCTTAGCTGGTGGTTCTTCTGCTGATCTCAGTTGGATTCACTAACATGTCTGTATTCAGCTACCACTCATCTGGGCAGCTCTGCTTCTGGGGATTTGCTGAGCGTTGTCCGATAGGACAGGGGCCACTGGGCACATTACTCTTGTCATTCAGAAAGCTAGCATAGGCTTGTGTACATGTGGCAGTATGTTCCAAGAGCAGCAAGAGAGGGCAAGCACAATCATAAGCATTTTCCAAGTCTCTGCTTGTGATCCACTTGCTATTGTCCCATTGACCAAGCCCAGAGTTAGTGGTAAGAGAGGAATACCCAAGGGCATGGCTATAGGAAGGTATGAACAAATTTGGGATCCCTGTTGCAACAATTTACCACAGATGTATGCCAAAAAGTTGAGGGTGGTTGTCTGGGTAGTGGGATTACAGTTTATGGTTTCTTCTCTACTTCTCCTTTAATTTTTTCAAATTTCTTTTGGTAATCACATAGAACTTTTATAATAGGAAATTGGAACAATAAACAGGGAGAGGCTTAAAACCCAGTGTTATGGCCTAGGGTAGAAAGGAGGAGTTAGGAGAAGGAACTCAGGGGCCTATTATCAGATCCTGAGGGTCCTAGGGGACTTGCAACTTGAAGCATGGTGAAAGGGCCCAGGGTTAGCACTGGGGCACTACGTCCTGGCTCCTAGAAGTTCGTACTACACTATGCCTGGCTGAACCGGGGAAGAGAGGCCTTAGCGACTTGCTTCTTGGCTCAGAAATAAACTAGATTATGTATAGTCTACATATATAAGAAATTAGAAAATCCAGGCAGGAGGAATAATGATGGAGGGAGCCCTCTTACGCAAATCTGAACCTCCTATTGGAGTGGGATGAACTAGGGAAAGAAAGAAAGAAATTAAAAGTCTCTTTGATAATCCTGGAATTAGATATTAGGATATTATATGCTGGTAGAAACTCAAACATCATAATGTTCAAACTCTTCATTACATCAGACAGAGTTCCAGAGAAGTGAGTGGTAGGACTTGACAGGGCCACTGACATCTTGTGGCAGAGGCAGAACTAGAGCCCAAGTCTCCTGAGAGCAAGTCTGGTGTTTTCTGCTTGCTGCACTGCTGCTGGGAGGGCAGCTGGTCCACTTGTGAACAATGGAATGTTGACTGCCTCTATCTCTCCCCCTCCCTCCTTCCCTACCCCTCCCTCCCTCCTTCTCTCCCTCCCTCCCTCCCTCCCTCCCTCTCTCCTCTCTCTCCCTCTCTCACACACACACACACAGACCTTGGGTATTAAGATGATCCAAGTGTTACCATTAATGATGGCCACCATTTCTCTTGCTGTGCCCTTAAACCTATACCTGGAGCTTATGAGCTAATACACTAAGCAAGCCATTTTTTAAAGACTTACAGTTAATGAGCACTTGAAAAATATAGGCTGATTTGCCAGGTCAACACTGGTCTCGAGCGTGGGATTTTGTCAGGGGGATAATTGTCTGCTGCATTGACGGAACTTTCTTGGCTTTGCTTGTCTTGAGCCTATTAGTATGCCCAAGGCTGTTACCTTGAAAGGAGCATAAAAGAGAATAAAATTTATTGTTGGTGCAATGGATGTTTTGTTATTTATCAAGTCCAATGTTGCTCCTTTTTTGTGATGGTCAAAACCAGATATTTTGTCATTAAAGGAACATACACAATTGCTTCACAAACACAAACCTGGGTTATAGCATCTATCTAAATATATTCAGGCTAAGGGTGTGAGATGGAAGGAACAAGAAAAGGAGGGAGAGATGGAAGAGCCACCAAGTAGGTCACACCATGTGCATGATCCACCTAAGTTTTTGGTAGCTAATGAATTTTTAAGTGAGCATCTATTCCAAACACAAGGCATTTGGTTGAAATGTGTTTGGCTCTCAACTCAATATTGCATGAGGTTTCAAGATCTCTAACTGACCCTCTGTTTTTTATGTAGTGCAGCTTTGAGAACAGATGAGGCTGCTGGTCCCTAGGATCTCCTTCACCTATGGGCCCCTGAGCCACATCTAAAGCTCTAGCAAATGGGTAGAACCATGACCTGCAAGCTTCTGCTTTTCTACTCAGCTCTCCTCTGATCGCAAACAGCGCCATAGAGTGAGAGGAGCACAGGTTTGGGAAACACCATCCAAATCCGAACTTCAGAACTTCCTTTGGTTTTGTGCCTGTCCAGAGCTCTTCTGACCCAAATGGACAGATAACTCAGGGGAGAAATAATCTAGAGACATTCCTGAATCTATTCCATTCACAAGTAATTAAAAAATAATTTGAATGATTTATTAACAAACATTTATTGAATATCTACTCTAAGCCAGGTTTCTGGGGTTATAGAATTAAGTAAATTAAGTCTCTCTCCTCTAAGAAGACCACAGCCTAAAAAGGGAGACACATATATAAAGAAATAAATTATAACATCTTGTCCTAAGTACATTCAACAGGATTTTTTTTTTTTTTGCCGCGCCATGTGGTTTATGGGATTTTAGTCCCCCAACCAGGGATTGAACCCAGGGCCCCGGCAATGAGATTACTGAGCCCTAACCACTGGACCACCAGGGACTTCCCTCAACAGGAAAACTGAGTGGAGGGTATAGTAGTAGCACAGAGGGATAGGGATGTATTTCCTCTTGGGGCAGAGATGCTCAGGGAAGGCTTCTGATGTCTCATTTCAGTAGCGCAGGCCTAGCAGATCTGTCAAGGATCCATGAGATTTATCTAAGGTACATGGAATCAGAGAAGATTTGGACTGAAAAGTATCTTAAGAAACCACACTAGTCTATCTTTCTACGTTTAGTCAAGACTGCATTTATAAAGCATTCTCCGCAAACAGGGAAGGCTACATAATCTGTGAACCCTTTGTTCAAAAAGTAGGAAAAAAAAGTGGTGTCATACTTACTAAAATATAAAGGCTTTTCCTTTCTTCTCTGACCTCTCTTTTGACTTGTGATATTTTTTATTTGCTATTTAATGTTGTCCTAACTAAAAAAGAGTTTAAAAAAATTATTAGCATGAATTTTACATCTCATCTTTATATTTTTCAATGCCAGTTTTAAACATAAGAGCACTAACTCATATGTGGAATCACTGAAATTACACAATTCTTATTACATAGTGCGAACATGCACCTGCATTTCATTCTTACGGGACACTAGAAGAGCTGCACAAGATGAACTCAACTGTTTTAATTGCACTTCATGATATGGGCACATTCTACCAACACTCCACTCTGGCTTACTGGTAAGTTAGCAAGAACGGAAAGGAAAAGGGTCTATGGGTTGCCTTAGCCTTGCCTTTCCTTTGATGTCATCATTTTCAGTGTTAAGTGGCTGGGTAACTAACAGGAGTGAGAAAGAATGTGATAACGCTCCTTGGCTTTCAGGCTTTTGAAACAAATTCTAGTTTCAACAGAAAGCATGGCCTCTTGGGCTGTCAGCACCTCCACTTACTCAGTCGTGGAGGTAACACTTACTTACCTCTGCTTATTTTGAGTCTCACGGTGGATTCACCAGAATTCTGTGCTCGTGGGGCGTTGAGAATGCCAAATGCAAATGGGGTGTGAAGGGAACAGTGGATGTGTGTTGTGCGTACCTCCTCTACTCATGTACGTGCTCCGTTGTCCTGTCAGACTTCATTTAGAAAACACAAGTTCAAAGACAAAATCATTAAGACTTTTATGATACCAGCAGAATATCAAACCAAGCACACATCTCTGTACACAAAAAAAGGCTAAACTGATGTTTCGGCTTCAGAAATATATATTGAATTATTACATTTAATGATTTTATGATTTGCCACCATTGCAGCTTCTAGATAAATTCCCTGTGACTATCCACCTTGATATATTCATGATCTTGGTTCACAATCATTCCTCAAAAATACTACAATGTTATTATTACAACCAACATTTACGCCAGAATATTTTGCTCTGCACAGAAAAGGGCAACTTAATCAGTGTGGTCTTTCTGCACCTAAAGCTTCACAATCTAACATAGGCGACAATGATAGGAATAGATGTACAAAGTACACAGACAGTGGTTTAATACTGAACACAATCCCTTATTAATAAATTATTTACCTTATATAATCTCTGAGGGATAAGTTTTTCAATTGTACAGTGAAGAACGAGTCATTGAGATCGCATATTTAGAGGTCAAAGCACATATCTTGTTTACACACAAAGGGTTATTCATATAACCCTGCATAGGAGAGTGTTGGTAGTAACTTTTCAGTGCCTGTAACATGAAATGCTTTACTATTCATTTTTTGTTTTTTGCTTTTGTTTGGTTTTTTGATTTCTTTTTAAACAGACTTTATTTTTTTCTTAATTAAAGTATAGTTGACTTACAATGTCATGTTAGTTTCAAGTGTACAGCAAAGTGATTCAGTTATATATATATATATATATATATATATAAAACTGAATATGAATATATATTTATACAATATATAATATATATCTATTATACATCTATTCTTTTTCAGATTCTTTTCCATTATACGTTGTTACAAGATATTGAATGTAGTTCCTTTTGCTATACAGTAGGTCCTTGTTGTTTATTTTATATATAGTAGTGTATATCTGTTAATCCTGAACTCCTAATTTATCCCTTCCCCCACGCTTTCCCTTTTGGTAACCATAAATTTTTTTTCTATGTCTGTGAGTCTGTTTTGTAAATAAATTAATTTGTATCATATTTTAGATTCCACATACAAGTGATATCATATGATGGTTGTCTTTCTCTGTTTGACTTACTTCACTTAGCATCATAAACTCTAGGTCCATCCATGTTGCTGCAAATGGCATTATTTCATTTTTTTTATGGCTGAGTAATATTCCATTGTGTATATATGCCACATCTTTTTTATCCATTCATCTGTCGATAGATATTTAGGTTGCTTCCATGTCTTGACTATTGTAAATAGTGCTGCTATGAACATTGGGGTGCATGTATCTTTATGAATTAAGAGTTTCTGTCTTTTCCAGATATATGCCCGGGAGTGGGAATTCTGGGTCATATGGTAACTCTATTTTTAAGGAACCTCCATATAGTTTTCCATAGTGGATGCACCAATTTACATTCCCACCAACAGTGTAGGAGGGTTCCCTTTTCTCCACACCCTCCCCTGCATTTATTATTCACAGACTTTCTGATGATGGCCATTCTGACTGGTAACTCATCGTGGTTTTGATTTGCATTTCTCTAATAATTAGTGATGTTGAACATCTTTTCATGTGCCTGTTGGCCATCTGTATGTAAATACACTTTATTCTTAAAAGTAGTTTTAGATTTACAGAAAAATTGAGCAGAAAATACAGAGTTCCCATGTATTCCCTGCCCCCACACATGCTATTATTTTTCAATTATTTTTCACAGCATCCTTAGAAAATAGATGAACCTCTTAATTCCTAAACTATTTTTTGAGAACTCATGGCACAGAATTTTACTGCTTTAGACCAAAAGTATCTTAAAAATCGAGTTGGTGTTTCCTAAGCTTCAGCCACTCAAGTTCCACCTCACAGATTCAGTGATATTCACGTTGCATGCCTACTTTATCAAAGTAGTGTTTTTCTTTAAACCTATTCACTTTTTTACTTAAATGCATTTGTTTTAAAAAAACTCACTGAATTATACACTTTATTTATATATTTTTATTTATTTATTTTTTATACAGCAGGTTCTTATTAGTTATCTATTTTATACATATTAGTGTACACATGTCAATACCAATCTCCCAATTCATCCTACCACCACCACCTCGCTTTCCGCCCTTGGTGTCCATACATTTGTCCTCTACATCTGTGTGTCTGTTTCTGCCTTGCAAACCGGTTCATCTTTACAATTTTTCTAGATTCCACATATATGCATTAATATACGATATTTGTTTTTCTCTTTCTGACTTACTTCACTCTGTATGACAGTCTCTAGGTCCATCCACGTCTCTACAAATGACCCAATTTCCTTCCTTTTTACGGCCAAGTAATACTCCATTGTATATATGCACCAGAACATCTTTATCCATTAGTCTGTCGATGGGCATTTAGGTTGCTTCCATGACCTGACTATTGTAATGAATATTAGGATGCATGTGTCTTTTTGAATTATGGTTCTCTCTGGGTATATGCCCAGTAGTGGGATTGCTGGATCATATGGTAATTCTATTTTTAGTTTTTTAAGGAACCTCCATACTGTTCTCCATAGTGGCTGTATCAATTTACATTCCCACCAACAGTGCGAGAGGGTTCCCTTTTCTCCACACCCTCTCCAGCATTTGTTGTTTGTAGATTTTCTGATGATGCCCATTCTAACTGGTGTGAGGTGATACCTCATTGTAGTTTTGATTTGCATTTCTCTAATAATTAGTGATGTTGAGCAGCTTTTCATGTGCCTCTTGGCAATCTGTACGTCTTCTTTGGAGAAATGTCTATTTAGGTCTTCTGCCCATTTTTTGATTGGGTTGTTTTTTAATATTAAGCTGCATGAGTTGTTTATATATTTTGGAGATTAATCCTTTGTCCATTGATTTGTTGGCATATATTTTCTCCCATTCTGAGGGCTGTCCTTTCGTCTTGTTTATGGTTTCCTTTGCTATGCAAAAGCTTTTAAGTTTCATTAGGTCCCATTTGTTTATTTTTGTTTTTATTTCCATTATTCTAGGAGGTGGGTCAAAGAAGATCTTGTTGTGATTTATGTCAAAGAGTGTTCTTCCTGTGTTTTCCCCTAAGAGTTTTATAGTGTCAGGTCTTACATTTAGGTCTTTAGTCCATTTTGAGATTATTTTTGTGTAGGGCGTTAGGGAGTGTTCTAATTTCATTCTTTTACATGTAGCTGTCCAGTTTTCCCAGCATCACTTACTGAAGAGACTGCCTTTTCCCCATTGTATATCCTTGCCTCCTTTGTCACAGATTAGTTGACCATAGGTGCGTGGGTTTATCTCTGGGCTTTCTATCCTGTTCCATTGATCTATATTTCTCTTTTTGTGCCAGTACCATATTGTCTTGATGACAGTAGCTTTGTAGTATAGTCTGAAGTCAGGGAGTCTGATTCCTCCAGCTCCATTTTTTTCCCTCAAGACTGCTTTGGCTATTTGGGGTCTTTTGTGTCTCCATACAAATTTTAAGATTTTTTGTTCTAGTTCTGTAAGAAATGCTATTGGTAGTTTGATAGGGATTGCATTGAATCTGTAGATTGCTTTGGGTACTATAGTCATTTTCACAATATTGATTCTTCCAATCCAAGAGCATGGTATATCTCTCCATCTGATTGTGTCATCTTTGATTTCTTTCATCAGTGTCTTATAGTTTTCTGCATACAGGTCTTTTACCTCCGTAGGTAGGTTTATTCCTAGGTATTTTATTCTTTTTGTTGCAATGGTGAATGGGATTGTTTCCTTAATTTCTCTTTCTGATCCTTCATTGTTAGTGTATAGGGAGGCAAGAGATTTCTGTGCATTAATTTTGTATCCTGCAACTTTACCAAATTCATTGATTAGCTCTAGTAGTTTACTGGTGGCATCTTTAGGATTCTCTATGTATAGTATCATGTCATCTGCAGACAGTGACACTTTTACTTCTTCTTTTCTGATTTGGATTCCTTTTATTTCTTTTTCTTCTCTGATTGCCGTGGCTAGGACTTCCAAAACTATGTTGAATAATAGTGGCAAGAGTGGACATCCTTGTCTTCTTCCTGATCTGAGAGGAATTGCTTTCAGTTTTTCACCATTGAGAATGATGTTTGCTGTGGGTTTGTCATATATGGCCTTTATTATGTTGAGGTAGGTTCCCTCTATGCCCACTTTCTGGACAGTTTTTTATCACAAATGGGTGTTGAATTTTGTCGAAAGCTTTTTCTGCATCTATTGAGATGATCATACGGTTTTTCTCCTTCAGTTTGTTAATATGGTGTATCACATTGATTGATTTGCGTATATTGAAGAATCCTTGCATCCCTGGGATAAATCCCACTTGATCATGGTGTATGATCCTTTTAATGTGTTGTTGGATTCTGTTTGCTAGTATTTTGTTGAGGATTTTTGCATCTATATTCATCAGTGATATTGGTCTGTAATTTTCTTTTTTTGTAGTATCTTTGTCTGGTTTTGGTATCAGGGTGATGGTGGCCTCATAGAATGAGTTGGGGAGTGTTCCTTCCTCCACAATTTTTTGGAAGAGTTTGAGAAGGATGGGTGTTAGCTCTTCTCTAAATGTTTGATAGAATTCACCTGTGAAGCCATCTGGTCCTGAACTTTTGTTTGTTGGAAGATTTTTAAACACAGTTTCAATTTCATTACTTCAGATTGGTCTGTTCCTATTTTCTATTTCTCCCTGGTTCAGTCTTAGAAGGTTATACCTTTCTAAGAATTTGTCCATTTCTTCCAGATTGTCCATGTTATTGGCATAGAGTTGCTTGTAGTAGTCTCTTATGATGCTTCATGTTTCTGCGGTGTCTGTTGTAACTTCTCCTTTTTCATTTCTAATTTTATTGATTTGAGTCCTCTCCTTCTTCTTCTTGACAAGTCTGGCTAAAGGTTTTTCAATTTTGTATATCTTCTCACAGAATCAGCTTTTAGTTTTATTTATCTTTGTTATTGTTTTCTTTCTTTTTTAAATAATTTATTTATTTTATTTATTTATTTTTGGCTGCTTTGCATCTTCGTTGCTGCATGTGGGTTTTCTCTGGTTGCAGTGACTGGGAGCTACTCTTTGTTTTGGTGCATGGTGGCTTCTCTTGTTACAGAGCGCAGGCTTCAGTAGTTGTGGCACACGGGCCTAGTTGCTCCATGGCATGTGGGATCTTCCTGGACCAGGGCTCGAACCCATGTCCCCTGCATTGGCAGGCGGATTCTTAACCACTGCGCCACCTGGGAAGCCCTCTTTGTTTCTATTTCATTTATTTCTGCTCTGATCTTTATGATTTCTTTCCTTCTACTAACTTTGGCTTTTGTCTGTTCTTCTTTCTCTAGTTCCTTTAGGTGTAAGGTTAGATTGTTTATTTGAGATTTTTCTTGTTTCTTGAGGTAGGATTGTATTGCTATAAACTTCCCTCTTAGAACTGCTTTTGCTGCATCCCATAGGTTTTGGATCGTCGTGTTTTCATTGCCATTTGTCTCTAGGTATTTTTTGATTTCCTCTTTGATTTCTTCAGTGATCTCTTGGTTATTTAGTAACATTTTGTTTAGCTTCCATGTGTTTTGTGTTTTTTACGTTTTTTTCCCTGTAACTGATTTCTAATCTCATAGTGTTGTGGTTGGAAAAGATGGTTGATATGATTTCACTTTTCTTAAATTCACCGAGGCTTGATTTGTGACCCAGGATGTGATCTATCCTGGAGAATGTTCCGTGTGCACTTGAGAAGAAAGTGTAATCTGCTGTTTTTGGATGGAATGTCCTATAAATATCAATTAAATCTATCTGGTCTATTGTGTCATTTAAAGCTTCTGTTTCCTTATTAATTTTCTGTCTGGATGATCTGTCCATTGGTGTAAGTGAGGTGTTAAAGTCCCTCACTATTACTGTGTCATTGTCAACTTCCTCTTTTATAGCTGTTAGCACTTGCCTTCTATATTGAGGTGCTCCTATGTTGGGTGCATATATATTTATAATTGTTATATCTTCTTCTTGGATTGATCCCTTGATCGTTATGTAGTGTCTTTTCTTGTCTCTTGTAACATTCTTTATTTTAAAGTCTATTTTATCTGATATGAGTATTGTTACTCCAGCTTTCTTTTGATTTCCAATTGCATGGAATATCTTTTTCCATCCCCTCACTTTCAGTCTGTATGTGTCCCTAGGTCTGAAGTGGGTCTCTTCTAGACAGCATATATATGGGTCTTATTTTTGTATCCATTCAGTGAGCCTGTATCTTTTGGTTGGAGCATTTAATCCATTCACATTTAAGATAATTATCAATATGTATGTTCCTATTACCATTTTCTTAATTGTTTTGGGTTTGGTTTTGTAGGTCCTTTTTTTCTCTTGTGTTTCCCATTTAGAGAAGTTCCTTTAGCATTTGTTATAGAGCTGGTTTGGTGGTGCTGAATTCTCTTAGTTCTTACTTGTCTGTAAAGCTTTTGATTTCTCCATCAAATCTGAATGAGATCCTTGCTGTGTACAGTAATCTTGGTTGTAGGTTCTTCCCTTTCATCACTTTAAATATATTGTGCCACTCCCTTCTGACTTGTAGAGTTTCTGCTGAGAAATCAGCTGTTAACCTTATGGGAGTTTCCTTGTATGTTATTTGTCATTTTTCCCTTGTTGCTTTTAATAATTTTTCTTTGTCTTTAATTTTTGTCAATTTGATTACTATGTGTCTCAGAGTGTTTCTCCTTGGGTTTATCCTGCCTGGAGTCTCTGTGATCTCTGGACTTGGGTGGCTATTTCCTTTCCCATGGTAGGGAAGTTTTCACCTATAATCTCTTCAAATATTTTCTCGGGTCCTTTCTCTCTCTCTTCTCCTTCTGGGACCCCTATATGCGAATGTTGTTGTGTATAATGTTGTCCCAGAGGTCTCTAAGGCTGTCTTCATTTCTTTTCATCTTTTTTCTTTATTCTGTTCCATGGCAGTGAATTCCAGCATTCTGTCTTCCAGGTCACTTATCCATTCTTCTTCCTCAGTTATTCTGCTATTGATTCCTTCCAGTGTATTTTTAATTTCAGTTATTGTATTGGTCATCTCTGTCTGTTCTTTAATTCTTCTAAGTGTTTGTTCTTTAATTCTTCTAGGTCTTTGTTAAACATTTCTTGCATCTTCTCGATCTTTGCCTCCATTCTTTTTCCGAGGTCCTGGTTCATCTTCAGCATCATTATTCTGAATTTTTTTTTGGAAGGTTGCCTATCTCCACTTCATTTAGTTGTTTTTCTGGGGTTTTATCTTGTTCCTTCATCTGGTACATAGTCCTCTGCCTTTTCATTTTGTCTATCTTTCTGTGAATGTGGTTTTTTGTTCCACAGGCTTCAGAATTGTAGTTCTTGCTTCTGCTGTCTGCCCTCTGGTGGATGAGGCTATCTAAGAGGCTTGTGCAAGCCTCCTGGTGGAAGGGACTGGTGGTGGTAGTGCTGGGTGCTGCTCTGGTGGGCAGAGCTTAGTAAAACTTTAATCCGCTTGTCTCCTGATGGGTGGGGCTGGGTTCCCTCCGTGTTGGTTGTTTGGCCTGAGGCGACCCAGCACAGTATAGCCTACCAGGCTCTTTGGTGGGGCTAATGGCAGACTCTGGGAGGGCTCATGCCAAGGAGTACTTCCCATAACTTCCTCTGCCAGTGTCCTTGTGCCCACAGTGAGCCACAGCTGCCCCCTACCTCTGCAGGAGACCCTCCAACACTAGCAGGTAGGTCCGGTTCAGTCTCCCATGGGGTCACCTCTCCCTCCCCTGGGTCCTGCTGCACACACTACTTTGTGCGTGCCCTCCAAGAATGGAGTCTCCACTTCCCCCAGTCATGTCGAAGTTCCGCAATCAAATCCCACCAGCCTTCAAAGTCTGATTCTCTAGGAATTCCTCCTCCCATTGCCAGACCCCCAGGTTGGGAAGCCTGATGTGGGGCTCAGAAGCTTCACTTCAGTGGGTGGACCTCTGTGGTATAAGTGTTCTCTAGTTTGTGAGTCACCCACCCAGCAGCCATGGGATTTGGTTTTATTCTGATTGTGCCCCTCCTACCGTCTCATTGAGGCTTCTCCCTGTCCTTGGATGTGGGGAATCTTTTTTGGTGAGTTCCAGTGTCCTCCTGTCAATGATTGTTTAGCAGTTAGTTGTGATTCTGGTGCTCTCGCAAAAGGGAGTCTATACATTTTAAATATGTGCAGTTTACTATACATAAATCATAACACAATAAATTCAGCTAAAGAGAGAAGATAAAATTCCAAATATTTTCTTTCAAAAATTATACTGTTAGAGTTGAGTTATTAATTAGTGGTGACTTCTTAGTTTTTAACCCTTCAATGTATTTTTAAAAGAGTTCTATGTTCTAATTCTTATCTACTAGCAAATTTTGCTTGAAAATGTAATCTAATTCCTTTGGAGAACAGGAAAAAACAGATATTCATGTGAATCAGGAAATCAAAAGCTATTTATTTCCTGATTCAAAAAAGCTATATAAGAATTTTAAAATTATCTTCCAAGAAGAAATGCATTCATTTAAATAGAAACTCTGTCTATTCCATAATTAGGAAGGCAATTGTAAAATCGATGCAGAACTATTACAATTAAGAATAAGTCTGCACATGTCTACCACCTCAAATCAATTCACAGAAGTATGCCTGTCACAGTTCGGGAATAATGATTTAGTTCAGCATTCCCAGCAGTTTTTCTGCTACAATACTACTGATTGATGGTGTCCACAACATGGCACTTTCCCATGGTTATAAGTAGCCATTTTAAAGGATTTGACATAGACCACATAGAACATGGGTTAGTCGCAATATCTACATCCACTACCTGTCGTTTCACCTCATTTTCTCCCACTGATGGTAACACCTCATTTATAGACAAAGCAACTGAAGCTAGGAAAATCAGGGGTCTGCCCAATTTATGCAGCCTGAAGGAAAGCTAAGACCACCCCCTTCTATCCCAGTGCTCTTTGTGGATTACCACAGCACCTCTCCAACCTTCAAACTGAGATCATCAAACAATAGGTCACGGACATTAAGGGAAACAGGAGATTAAAATGTAAAGTTGGACTATTCTCTTGAAAATGAGCACCAACATACAAAAATTGAGCAGTACCTTCTCAAATGGCCACCCTACTGACAGCAAGAATTAGGCCAGTGTTTCCCAAAGCCTAAGACATATACACAGATGATTTGGGGGAGTACACAAACACAACTTTAAAAAGCGTAGACGACCATAGTGAGGAAGTCACTCCCTTTTGAATTCTATTTTAATCTTTCTGATTATGTCAGGAGAAAAATCTTCCACATTTTTAAAAACTTTTCTAACATTTGCTAATTTACTTTTTTTAACCTACTTTTTTTTTTTTTTTTTTAAGAGAACAGGCATCACACTCAAGGTATTTATCAGGTATTTATCAAGCTATTACTAAATTAATGAATCGTTTTTAGTTTTGTGAGTGTGTGTGTGTGTGTGTGTGTGTGTGTGTGTGTGTGTTTTAGTCTGATCAGGCTGCTATATCAAAATACCATAGACTGGGTGGCTTAAACAACAAGGATTTATTTCTCACAGTTCTGGAGGCTGGGAGGTCCAAGATCAAGTTGCTGGCAGATTTGGTTCTTGGTGAGAGCCTTCTTCCTGGCTTGCAGAAGGGTACCTTCTAGATGTATCCTCACATGGCAGGGAGGGAGAGAGACAGAGAAAGAGAGAGAGAGAGCAAGAGAGCACAAGCTCTGCTCTCTTCCTCTTCTTATGTGAACACTAATCCTATCTGGGGGCTCCACCTTTATGACCTCATCAAAGGCCTCACCTCCAAGTATCATCACATTGAGGGTTAGGGCTTCAACAAATGAATTGGGGTGAGGGGACACACAAACATTCAATCCATAGCATTATGTTTTATGGTTACTTTCTATTTATAACTGGTGATTTAAAAGGTTCTATTTATGGTAGATACATACAATTTACCATTTAAATAAAATTATTTAACTAAAAAAGTGAAGTGATTTAAAGAAAACTCTGAAATAAATAATAGTTCTGATGACATATAAATATGTGAAAGTTGCATGGGAGTGGCTGCAATTTGAGAAACACTGGCAAAAGTAAATGGAATTGACACTGGTGTTTGCTATGTGTTGAGTTTTCTCCCAAGCATTAGGCATTTGTGATGAAGATGGGGATATTGGACAATTAAAACCCAAACTAATTATAGGTGCTTTTTCTTTCTGGAAAATTTTTTACTGGGGGAGGTATCATAATTTATGTTAGTGAGAAAATAAATGTCTGTGTTGTTCATTTCCACAAGCAGAGACTAGTGAGAGATAGAGAAGAAAGGGAAAAGAAGGGAATTTCAACCCTTTAGCAACATTTCTGTGCTTCTAGAGAGAGGGGCAGGAAGCAAATCAACCATTGTTGGGCAGAGCATGTTGGTGGCTCTGGATATGGAACACGAGAGAAGGAGCCAACTAGGAAGGAAAGAGTAATTGCTTAGCAATTAATGGGAGGACCCTGAGGGTAGGAGCACCAGCAAATGGATGGAGAAGAGAAAAAAGATGTGGCTGAATCTTTCCATTACCCCCAACATACAAACACTTTGGTTCTTTGCTGCTGTTTATCAGGGTGGAGGGTAATTTTGGGAGGGAGGGGAGGTTAGAGAATGATTGGAGAGTGTCTGAAATCCCCTATTTATGTATTTATTCGATCAACAAATGTATCGATCTCCTTTTATGGGCAAAATGCAAGTGCCAGGCGCTGGGGACAGCAGGGGGCGGACAGAAATAGTCCTGATATCACCGAACGTACAGCCAAGTAGAGGAATGGCTGTTAAAAAATACTGACATATATGAATGCCATGGAAAAAAACAAAAACAAACACTGGGTGCTGTGGGGCAGTGAATGAAGGCTTTCTCAGGTACTGGCTGCTTGCCACTTCAAATCTGTCTGGCCTCACTTCCTATTCCAGTGACTACTGTGGTAACCAGTCCCACACGAGTGCAATCCGACTGCCCCTCACCCAGGTCGGTACTGCTGGCATCCAGGCTCCTGCCCTGAAGCTTCTCGGACTGCATGGTGTGGCCTAACTTTGGGAATCCACTCAACACTCGCACAGGTGCAACCCAGAGTGTGGGAGAATTAAGGTCACGTAGGAGCCACTGCACGCCGGCCTCCACCTTTCTGAAGTTCGCTGGCATGATAGTTTAAGACACATTTCATAAAGCCTCTCAGAAGGTCCTGTGAGATTGGCCACCCAGTCCCTCATAACAGTGGCCAACTCCATAGCACATCCCTACATTGTCTCTCCCTCATTCCATGATTCACCTCCCCCCACTGGTGTCCTGAACTGGCTCCTACAGGCTGGCGAGAGCTGATTGTTAAGTTTCAGATATTTTGCCATTTGGTAGGTAAATAGAGTCATTATTTAAAATTAAATTGTATAAACTTAAAATTAAATTATATTAAAAACAAAAAAGTAAAAACTATTCAAAATTGATCACTTCCTATTTTACTCTATTTTATTATTATCTGTGCTCTCAAGGTTATCTACATCTATCCTATCTGTTTGGTGGGAATACAAAGAGGTGTGTTACATTGGATCCCTTCCCATGGGCATATCATTTCAGTGACATTATGTTAGTAGCTTGATATCAGCCATGAAGGAAGTAACTATATCGCAGAAATAGGCAAATGCTACAAATTAGGATTTGATTAATTGTTTTGTTGATTGTCCAGACTTCAGAAAATGATGGAGAAAATGTTAATAATGTAGATTAAACTTAGAAGTGTGTCATGTTTCTAGAAATTACATTGTGAATGACACAAAAATTGTGTTCTAAATTATTATTCAATTCCGCAAAAAAGTCACTCACATCATTTATGAATGAGTAAAGTTGACACACATCTTCCTAGTTTTACTTTCATTCTCCTTGTTAGAATAAATGAATCACTTTTATATTGCAACTGTACTTTTTTGTCAGTCTCAAACAAAGGTTGGCTAAGGTTATAAGACTTCAGCAAAAATCAAAGCATTCTGTGAAATCAGTCAGCTATATGGGATTTACTATGAAGAGCACTGTATATTTTATTATAATTTGAAAATTATGTAACATACATTATTCATGTCAGTAAAAATGTGTAATAAATTTTTGTACAGGTATCTACATGCATACGTTTTTCCTGGAGAGCTGGTGGTTAAACATTCACCAGCACCTCATGGCTTCTTATTCATGTAGAAGTCTTTATTTTAAACTCCGCTTTGGGAGGAACCAGTGCAATCAGGTATGGCTCTAGAAAGCAGACCCTCAGAATGGAAATTTGGAGGTAGATCACTCATGAATAAGATGGCAGTTGGCACACTGTTGCTGGTAGTGTGTTGATGAACTTTGGCATGCAGTAGCATCACAATCACCAAGACTGTTACTTGTGGTGATTGGGTTGAAATAAAGATGGAAGAAGCAGCACTGGGTCACGTGATAGGTGTAACACTTGAGCAGTATAGGGATATGGTAGTTATAAGGGTTGTGGAACTTGAAGTTTTCTTGGTTCTACCCATTTGCTAGAGCTTTATTTATAGCTTAGAGGCTCAAAGGTATAGGAGATTCCAGTGATCAGCAGCCTCACCTGTTTTCAAGATTGCATTATATTAAAAATAAGAGTGTTGTTTAGAGACCTTTAAACCTCATAGCACTGAGCTGCCAGCCAAACCTCTTGCAACCAAATGCTGTACAGGAGCCAATGGATACATGGCCAAAAGGTTCTGAGATGCAGTTCATAAGATTCTCAGAAGGTCCTGGGTGACCAAGCAACTTGTTGCCTACAGCAGTGGTCAACTCAATCATGCATCCTGGTTGGCTCACCCTTCTTCTCTTTCATTCCCCAGTCCTCACTCACACAAAAGCCTTTGTTTCAGGCTCTACTTTGGGGGAAACTTGAACTAAATAAGACACGGGTCTTACTTAGATTGGGAACTAGAGACAGGTCAACAAAACCTGAAAGATCAGGTGAGGAAGGCTGAGGGAGTAAAGGAGGCGACCAAGTTAAGCAAATAGTTTATGTGAAAGTCCTGAAGGCGGAAAGAGCTTGATCTATTCCAGGTGTGGAAAGAAGACCAGTGAGACTGGAGGAGAGAAAGCAACTGAGGAGAATGCATGAGATGAAGCTGGAGAGTGGGCAGGACCTTGTATTTCTCTCGCACTGGATGTTTCTTTGTCACTAGAAAAACCTCAGTCCACTAAGCTGCCTCCTTTTTTGGCCCGTATTCCTATTTGCAATGTCTTCAAAATCAAAGTTGCGATGAGAGCAAAACAGTGAAGATGAAGAAATCCTAGTTCATATTTTGGCTCTTTCATTGACTTAATGTGTTACTTTGGACAAATTATTAAAGCTCTACTTTAAAGGGTATGGAGACAATAAATATCACATGGATAAATGCGCTATGTAAAGTACATATTACTATTATCATCACAAGCTATGAAGCACTGGAGGTCAAGGACACAGTCCATGTTTCACAGATAAATGAAGTAAAACCTGAAAGCATTGTCAAGGGCTAAAAAAGACACCTTTGCTCACAGCAAAATCACAGAATTAGTGATAGAATTTGGAAACAAACTTTCATGATCAAGCAGAGCTGAAGGAACCCCAGCCCAAGGCCAGAGGAAGGGAAAGCCTTTGACTTCTTCGTATTGATAAAGCCAGAACATGTTATAGAACAAGAATTTTCCCCCATGGAATGAAACTATCTGTTGTCAGTGATATGAGAAGTGGGATAAAGAAAAAAATCAGCATTTATAATGCTCTCTTTAAAGCAGTTCCCACCTACACAATACATGTTAAGCACCTGGTAATTATGGCCTCCCACATGTATACTTATGGTGGTGTCACTTTATTTTTGAAAGCCTGCTTTTCTGGCTCATATTTCAGTAGTAGAAATTCATGTGGCCTGAAATATGATGCCAACTAGTACTACCAGGAAGTAGGTCTGTTTCAGAAGCTATTTCATATGCACTGGGTTAAGTAATGCAATGGTTTCAGCCCTGTTCCATAGTCTGATTGCTTCCCTGGTAAGCCCAGATGATTAAAGAGACTAAGAATTTGCTTCACTTTGGGAATTCCCTGGTGGTCCCGTGGTTAGGACTTGGCGCTTTCACCCGGGTATGATCCCTGGTTGGGGAACTAAGATCCTGCAAGCCACATGGTGCACTTCATTTAGACAGTCTTCTACTTCTAAACAAATGCTCACCTATGATGAACAGTTCTACTTGTTACGATTAACACTGATCAATGTCTATCACATACCTAGAAACCATAGCAAAAGCTTGGAAGAAAATTATGTAAAGGTTCCCAAAGCATTATGCTTTTATATTTTTCCTCCTAGGTTAGAAGAATATCAAAATTCTCTTGTATTCCTATACCCTGCCAGATACCACAAGATTTTGGTTTTTGTTGTCTCTTTAGTTTTCATCAGTTTGACTCTACCGTGCCTGAGTGTGGATGTCCTTGTAAATGCTTGTTCTGTACATATTGAGATGATATTTTTTGTTTCCTTTTTTGGTTTGTTAATACAGTGAATAACACTATATCAATATTTCAAATGTTAAATATACATTGCATTCATAATTATAATACTTATTTATTATAATCATAATAAATTTTTCTCTCTATGGTGGAAAAGTGTTTATCAATTTTCTGAGATGCCCAAAATGTACTCTTCAGAACATTAGCTCTGTAGCATGTTAATGGAAGTTGTGCAAAAAGAACAGATCAAATTAGTTTGGCAAATGATAGGCTAAATAGGTGACTTCTCAGGGGTTTTAATATCCTAGAGTGAATTGTTAATCTATAAGAGAAGGGATATGTTATACATGACTTTCCACATGCTTATTTGACCATGGACTTATCTTTTCTTAGATCATCTCTCAAGACCAGAGTTCCATGGAACACACTCTGGGAAATGCAACTTTCTATTAGGTAGACAGGATGTGTCTGATTTTCTACTTGGACCATGAGCTTTCCAATAGAAACCATCATACTGAACTCATATTTATAACATCTATCACCTGCCCAGCATTCTTTCACTTATTCATTCATTCTTTTCAACAAATATTATTTGAACCCCTTTGTATGCTAGATTCCATGCTTGGGGGTAAAGAGATGAAACATATGGTTTCTGCCCTCAAGGAGCTCACATTCAAAAAGAAACCTCAATGAATGTTGGCTGAAGCAACATGCAAATGAAAGAGTACCTAGTGGTTTAACTCTAATCATAAGGCAGGGCACTTTGAGAGGAAAATAGAGACAATTCCTAAAAGGAAACTTATTTCAAAAGTCCCAATTGCCTGTGAGTTGCCAGACCCCATTCTCCTTGCAGAGTCTATCACAGAAATATTGAAATATTCAAAATCCCAGAAGAGTTAACAGGCAGTACAATTTTTTTTCATAAAACAATAATTTAATAAGTTAACGGACAAAGATTTAGCACGTTGGCAGCATACAACTGCCTAGAGAACATTAACTTTATTAATATCATCAAATTATTTCTCTGTGAACTCAATTATATAGGTCCTAGCCACCAGCAACCTATTTCTCAACTAAAGACAACAAATTTGAGAAATCCTAAGTCCCTAAAAATGACTCTTCAATAACATGCAAAATTTCAGCACCATATAGACCAATTGCTACATAAAACACTATGAGATGACAGTTAAATTTAAGCTTAGATGTCAATTTCCATATGTCTCACATATTTAAACACATTTCAGCTCTGCTCTTAAAGTTCCAGATAGGAGTTGTACGTTGCAAACCAAATATGCCTATCAATATTCCAAGTTAATGCAGATCCAACTGAATTTCAGGGACAGAAGCTGGAATTGTAAGTGCTTTCTGTGCAGTTTCAGAAAAGCAGTAAAATTAGAAGACAAACAATAAATATATACGGTGGCGTGTAGCTTGCAGTAAACTGTTTTAAATCCTACAGCTTTTGCATGTGTACTGCCATCAAGACATTGTTCTTAACACGTCTTTCAAATTCTCACCCCACATCCAATCAATCATCAAGTTGTAATGCTTCAGTTTCCCAAATGTCTCTGCGAACAACAGGCAGTACAATTTTTATACATCATATATCTGAGTGAAAATTACATGAAGTGCTGTTTGGGGTGTACCCATCTGTTCTGTACTGCACAATCTCGCCATTGAGAACAGCTGTCCAATTCTCTTTCAAATGAAAGTTACAACTTCTGCCTTTTGATTTTGACCCTTTTTAAACTGCTAGGAATGTTTGAGGAAGGTTTTCCCAACACCAGTGTTGAATATGTACCCTTTTATGTGTTCACAAAGTGTCTTGTTCTTATTCTATCGCAGTTATTTTGTCACAGTTTCATAAAGTTGCCTGTTTATGTGTCTTTATTCCTCAATGGATAGTAAAACTATGAGGACAAATCATGTGTTCATCTCTATGTTCCCAGAACTTAGCTTCAAATAGAGTCTGATACATAGTAGGTCCTCAATGAATATCTGTTGAATGAACCAGCCCCTTTGATCTGGGCACCCACTTACATTTCCAGCCTCATCTCCTGCATTCTTTGCCTTGTACTTTTCCTTCAAGCAACAAAGTGTGTAGTTCTCAGTCCTTTGGCTTTGTCCATGCTGTAACATTTGCCTTAAATATCCTTCTTCTTCCATCTTCACCCTTTACCCCTTTTGCCTGACCTGCTCATACCAAGCATTCACGACTCAGTTCAGGGGACTTCCCTGGGGTGCAGTGGTTAGGAATCTGCCTGCCAATGTAGGGGACACAGGTTCGAGCCCTGGTCCGGAGAAATCCCACATGCTGCGGAGCATCTAAGCCCATGCGCCACGACTACTGAGCTTGTGCTCTAGAGCCCAGAAGCCACAACTACTGAAGCCTGCACGAGTAGAGCCCGTGCTCCGCAACAAGAGAAGCCACCAGATGAGAAGCCCATACACCGCAACGAAGAGTAGCCCCCGCTCGCCACAACTAGAGAAAGTCCACACGCAGCAATGAAGACCCAACACAGCCAAAAATTAATTAATGAATTAATTAATTTTTAAAAACAGACTCAGTTCAGGATTGACCAGAAGCCCTTGGTGAAGTGCTCTTCCCCTGTGTTCCCTGTACTACTTCTCCACATTGAACTGACATTACCTGCCTGTTTGTTTCTCTCAAGCTAGTCTGTGGGCTTCCACAAAACAAAGACCATTTTATTAGCCCGGAGTCTGGTACGTAGGATGTGGCCAATAAATGCTGTGACATCCAATCAAATTAACTACACAGAAGTTCTTATTACTCTCACCAAGTTCCTAAGAAACATCAGCAAAATAGTTGACACAAAAGCTCAGCATCCTCTGAACAAAATATGTACTCAGCATTAAGCTGTGTTGTTGGTAGGATGGCTGGGTACTCCTGAGAGGGGTAATTACTAACACCCTGGGCTGTGTTGTCCAATATGGTAGTTGCTAGTCATATGTGGCTATTTCAATTTTAAATAAAAATGATTAAATTTAAATAAAAATTAAACTTTAGTTCCTTAGTCACTCTAGCTACATTTCAAGTGCTTAGTAGTAGCTAGTGGCTATTGGATAGGCAGCTCAGAATAAACATTTCCATCAATGCAGAATGTTTTGGGGCATCACTGGTCTAGCCTGTAAGACCCAAAGAAAATAAAAAGCACAACTTTCAGTAATTGTTTAGGAAACAATTCAAGGTTGTTTTGTAGACCTAATGCCCAATACTGCTTTTCAGAGGGCGTGTTAGAAAGTCATTTCTGGCTTAATGAACAGCCCAGGTGCTGAAGCTAGTTTTAGAAAATAATGAAAAGCCTAAGGATTATGTTTATAAAACACTGAACCAAGATGACTGTGGGACAAATTTAGATTGTGCCTAAAGCAATAACTTGGGAACTTGGTTACTTACGCATAGCCTGCAACCAAGTATCATTAACGGTTTGTTTCTGATGTCTAAAATTTGAAATTCCATAACTTCACTTAAGAAGCATTTTACAAATCTTGTGGGTTCTTTAAAGTGCTTGTCACGTAGAAGATACTTAAATACGTGTGGGTTGAATGAAGAACTTTTGGGGGAAACAATCCTGATTCATACATCCAGATGTCCTTTGGAATTAAACACAAGGATGTTTGACATGTGATGACTCTTGGATTGTTTTTGGAGATTCTTTCCTGCTCAACTAGTTTGTGGGCCAGAACACTATTGAATTTGGCAACACTAAAACTGAAAGCAGAGTCAACCCCTGGTCTACTTGGAAGCAGTGAGGGGAAGTCTTAGCCACATGCTGTCCCTGTCATGATAACAATCAAAAAAAATATCTTTATGAATACCTTTATATTCAATGACTGTAAAAGATTGGAGGAACAACCCTAAAAATCTAGGAAGATTCTGCATGTGAGATGTTTCCAAAGTGTATTGAAGTTCCTGCTGCTCTTTAAAAAAACTAAATGTGGAAATTGTAGTCCATTAATTATGGGTGTTGTTTATAAAAGGGAAACAAACAAAACAAAAAGCAAACAACCCCCACCCAGAACTTCATTCAGCAGACCTATACTAAAAGAAAAGATGTTGACTAAACATCAAAAAAGATTGGCAGATGAATATAATTTCTATGTTGTAAGTTAAAACAAAATGTTTAAAGGTATATATGCATCACTTTTGGGTGATTCTCCACTTTAATGAACTCTCTGATTTGTTGATGCACAACCAGTCAACTCAACTTTAGTTGAAAAGCTGCCATTCACTTTGATCAACAGCAATGCAAATTAGAGTTCTTTGCTCAGCAAGTGACTGGCATACAATAAAAACTCAAAACATCAGCTAGTATTATCACTATCTGCATTTGATGTCAGCTAGGACTAGTAACTGCTGGGACTTAACTTCGACAAATAAGTGTCAAATGACAAATATTAACCACCCCAAATTAATTCAAACTGGATGTAGATCTCAGATTCTTGACCAAATATAATGATGCTAATTAGATCATTGGCTTTTCCCTCATCCAATGTTAAAGTCTAGGAAAGCTTTGATTGAGCAGAGGAAGGTTTTTGTTTTTTGTTTTTTTGTTCTTTTTTAAGAAATCTCATAAAATCTAGTGTGCACTGGTTTACATCAGATCCTGGCAGAGTTAACAGGGAGGGAAAACAACCTCCTGAAATAAGTGACTTCAGTCAGAAGCTACAGCCGAGGAATGTTTTTGTAAGAATGCTGTTATAAGGACAATGTGTCTCATTACTGCCTCTCCCTACAGTCCATTTTTAATTATTGATGTCACTCTTTCCTTCTCTCTCTGCCCAAACAAATAGAACATTTAAACATTAAAGAGGCTACAGAGTCAGTAACTGAATGGAAGAAAGAATGAATGATTTAAAGAGAGAGATTTCTAAACGAGGTTACCCCCGAGGTGTGACCTACTCCCTCACTTTCCTCATGGGCAGGATTTTGGGGACTTTGTCATATCAGAACACAGTTCATTCAAGCCAACTCTGGGCCACAGCAGAGAAGAGCAGCAAAAGGAAATGTATATATTGGTGGGTGTGTCCCTGGGTCATCAGCCTCACCTCACTTCTTTCTCTCGTCTTACCCAACAATTCTCTGTACATTTTCTTATAGAGTCAGAGCTAGAGTTTATCCTTAAACGTATGACAACATTATCAATATATGTTTTCCCTGGGGCACGTAATGGGATAGTCTAGCCTTTGTATGTGTGTCTGGTGTTGAGGAAAATGGTAAGAACTTTGTATACGTGTGATATTGATGGACCCTTGAGGTCCTGTGTTACTTTTTTTGGAAAGCAGAAAGCTATCCTGCAAGTGTTTACCAGAAGATTAGATATCTAGATCAAACACTTAAATTTTACAGACATTCGCACCCAAGCTTCAAATCAGATGCACAGCGGTATCATGGAGGAGGCTCTGCCCGGAATCTGCCTGCCACACTTAGGCACACACACACTCGTGGACGCTCTGGCAGGACTCAGAGAACACAGGAAAGTGAATGAACCCATCAACTAACAAGGCCAGCTTCCTGGGCTCCTGACTCTTCTGACTGCTTTCTTCTCTGAGCACTTACTATCCTACAGCCTAACACCTGACTACGCACCGTGTCCCCAGCTTGGAGTGCATGTGCTTGAGGGTCTCTTACACAGCCAGACTATAAACTTTTTGAAGGCAGGATCACACCTTACATTTGGCTTATCTCCTCCTTTGTGCCCAGCACAAAACTCAACAAGAGATTGCTAGGTGCTGAAGGAGGATATAGCAAATGCACAGAAATGACTGTCTTATGCTTAATCCAAACAACAAAGTCCTTCTTGGCTCAGGTTACCAGCTATATCACCTTCACAGGGTTTTAAATGGCCCATTGGATAAGTCTCTCTGATCCTCAGACATTGTATTTATGTTTATAATACAAACAGCCATAGTGTAAAGTGAAGGTAATTCTATAAATTTTCACCACTGCCAGAGTAGGACCAACTGCCTATATCCTTTTCCAGAATCTAATTCATTTCAACACATTTTATTATTACCTGGGCCAGCTGCCAGTGGTGCCAACTGAAAGACCCAGGTCTGACCATGAGGAGTTAAGTCAGCTCAGATATGGACCAGTGGCCTCTTTAACTGAAAGGCTCATGAATAGGGTGAGAGTGAGAAAGCTGGCAGTGGAGAGCTTAACCAAGTGTTTAGGGTCTCAGGATCAAAAACCTAATGCCACATTATATTCCAGAGATATTGTAACCAGAATTAGAGGATTGATGTTGCCTTTTATGCTGGAGAAGCTCAAGCAAACCTGTTCAGCCTCACTCTGATTCCAGAAAATAATAGCTAATATTTATTGGACATTTAGCTATATGTGTTAGTGCTTGAGATATATATCTCTTGGAAACTTTCTAAACTTTATGTGTTAGGTACTACTTTTAGTCTCATTTGCCAAAGAGGAAATAGATGCAAAGATTAACTAATAATATCCCCATGCCACTTGGCTGGTTAGTAGTGGAGCTGGCATTCAAACCCAGGTGGTTTGACTCTACGGCTGCTCCTCCTTGATTGGCTGCCTCCAGTGAATACAAAGGACCCTCATTTTTCTCTCTCCTTTCACCCTCACTGTCAATATTCTCTGTAAGGAGCACTTTCAAACGGTTTTGGGTCTTCTACACTTAGCCGAACTTCCTAGACTCTCAGAATTCCTTGCCATATCCTGAGGATGGGATGGGGAACTATTCAAAGACCTTGGCCCATTTACAGGGCACCGCTCATGTGCTTAGAATTATTAAGGATGTAAAAGGGGCCTCAGATGATGGACTCCTGCCCTCAAGTTATATACAGCCTTGCAAATGCAAGTTTCCTCAAATAACTGGAGGACAAACCAATATATAATCACATGATAGTATGATCTAGTGGTCTGGGAGAATGGGAGAGTAAGTGGAATAGGGAAATATAAAAAGATTGCCAGGCAGCATTAAGAACCCATTCAAAGTTAGTGTTCATGTATTCAAAATGAGACCAGTCAGCATGGTGACAGTTTTCTAGCCATGCTCAGTTATGTGCGTGAAGTTACCCCACAGGCAGAGAGTTAGAACTATACCTGGATTGGGGTTTTGCTCAGCAAGTATCATAGTAAGAGTTGAAATATATTCAAGGGAGTGATAATGATTGATCATGGAGGTCACTTATACCAGGTATATAGGGAAGACATGAGGGATGTGGGGACAGTGAAAAGGTGTCAATGGGTTGTAGATCCCAGGGCTATGAGGATTGTTGGAGTCAGGGTAAGGGAGGGGCACCATGGGTCCTGCAGACATGAGTGCTGTGGAAAATCAGAAAAGGTACAACTCATATGGGTCAGAATAATTGGGGGGAGGTTTCTTTGAAGGTGGTAGGATTTAGTCTGAGAATAAAGGACAGAGAAGAACTCAAGTTGATTAGACAAAGGATAGAAGATGGACTATTTCAAATTGGGGGCATATCTGAGCAAGGGTCATGAAGCCTGCTCTAAAGATAACAGATTTAGGAAATAACAAGGAAATCAGCTTTACTAGGATGTGAAGTTTGGATTGGAGAGTTGGTAGGGCATAAATTTTAATAATAAGTGTTGCAAGATAATGACTCAGGTACAGGGAGTACTAGGACTATTTCCATCTTCCAAATATTCCAAAAAAAATCTGTACATTTTATTCCTTTGTTTGCAGTGAGTGTGGATAAGGTCTCTGCAATTTAAATGGACAATATTGCCCCTGTTTGAAAACCTTGTCACACTTTATCTGTAACTTTTCCTCCTGTTTTTTTTTTTTTTAATTTTTTTTTTCCTCCTGTTTTTAACACCTTTTATTGGCTCCATATGGTGAATTTATGTGTTGGCCTTACAGTGTTCTGTGTTGAATAATTTAGTACAGCTAGAGTTGACTGAGGCAGAGATTCAATATACATTTCAAGGCTTCTAAAAACTTAACCAAAAATGTCCAACTAAATAGATTTACACGATGACCTAGATGGTGATTGCCATTGCCAGTTAAAAACAACCAAACACAAATGATTAAACTTTATATAACTAAAACCAATTCTTCATGTTCCACATCATTCATTCAACATTTTTGAGCACCAACTATAAACCAAGAACCATGGTAGGTAATGGGGATACAGGAATTAAGAAACAACCCTTCCCCAGCTAGTGAGCAAGACAAGTGAAGAAGATACAAAGTGCTATGAGAGCAGCAAACACAGGAGCAGATAAGAAAAGTTTCCTTACCTGGAAGCAGGTGGGAAGCCAGGAAAGATGTCTGAGAAGCATTTGCATCTGAGTTAAGTTTTAAAATTCCAGCAGCAGCTATTTAACCAGCTACAAAGCAGCAGAGTGGGTTCCTGGTGGAGGAAGCTGCAAATGCAAAGGCTCAGGTGAGAGAAAAGCTTACCAGAGAGAATTAAGAGAGCTCCTGAGTAATTCAGTATCTTGGGGGATCAAGTAGGGGATAGAGAGAGAGATTAGCAAAACCAGATTTAAAAGAACATATGTGTTCGGCAGCTGAGTCAACTTGGAGCCATTAATCAATTTTAAGCAAAGGAAATTATTTACAATAGCCAAGACATGGAAGCAACCTGTGTCAATCAACAGATTAGTGGATAAAGAAGGTATGGTATATATACACTACACAATATTACTTAGTCATAAAAAAGAATGAAATATTGCCACTTGCAGCAACATGGATGGACCTAGAGATTATCATACTAAGTGAAGTAAGTCAGAAAGAGAAATACAAATAACATATGATATCACTTATATGTGGAATATAAAAAAAATGGTACAAAGGAATTTATTTACAAAACAGAAACAGGCTCACAGACATAGAAAACAAACTCATGGTTACCAAAGGGGAAAGGTGGGGAGGGATGAATTAGGAGTTTGGGATTAACAGATACAAACTACTATATATAAAATAGATAAACAGCAAGGTGCTACTGTATAGCACAGGGAACTATACTCAATATCCTGTGATAAAACATAATGGAAAAAAATGTGAAAAAGAATGTATGCATATGTATAACAATCAATTTGCTGAACACCAGAAACTAACACAACATTGTAAATCAACTCTACTTAAATAAAAATATGCAAAACATAAAAATAAAAATAAATTTTAAGCAAAGGAAGGACACTTTAGAACATGGAATAGAAAGAGCATTCTTGTGGCAGGGTGGAAGATTGGGGCAAGGAAATAAGTTAAGACACTTTCGCAGTCATTCAGTTGAGAAATGATAGGGCCTTGAACAAATGGGGATGGAGAGGAGCAAATCAATATGACAATCCTTTAGGAAGGAAAGTCCATTAGGTCTGGTGAATGATTACAGAAGAACTAACGGAGAAAAGGTACCAAGTGATATTTTCTATCTTCCAAAGATCTCACTGGGGTACAAAGCCCACTTATTCCCTTAAACATATCACTCTAGAAGTGTGAAATTCAAGTAAAAAGTTCAGTCATGAAGCTTCTCTTTTATCCAGGTGGGGACGTGAATTTCCCTGGGTTTGGGCTCTGGTCTGTGGTTTCCAGAGAAAAGTTTGGACAGACTATCTTTTTAAAAAGGTCTAAATTTACAATTAAAAATATAGTTGACTTATAATTAAAAATAAATTGCCAGCAATCTTTTATAGATTTACTTGCTTTCTGTTTGTCGGATCTTTAAAATGCTGTGCGGCCACACATAGCATTTTAGGTCCACCTATACCCTGACTCCGTACTTCCTTCCTTATCTGATTAGCATGAGGCAGAGTACTAAGTAGCTCAGCTCTCTTCGTTACCTTTAGCAGGATGGAAAAATAAGAATGAGCCGAGTTTTCTAACATGTGTTTGATATGATGAAATCACATTTGTCTTCAAAAAGGGAATATTGTTGCCTTTTTTATGGTTTGATTTTTTTTTTAAACTAAAAATTCATCCAGATGTGTGCAGATTCCAAATGACAAAAGCCATTCGTTTCAACCCCTTCAAGTGAAATGGAGTCATTGTCTGAAGAAAAGATTACAGGATTATGGCTGTGAAGTCTTTTCCGCCAGGAACTGAGTGGCAGTTTTGTGGTAACTGAGCGGTTCCACCGCATGGCTGGGTCACACCACCACCACCTCAAGCTGAGGGCAGAACTGACGCAGATGGGGTTTGGGGGTGGGCAGGAATCACAGGCGAGACAAAGGAAAAGAGCAATCTGTCATCTTAAAGAAAGAAAACTTCCCCAATGCCAGCTTTTAGGTTTATGGAGACAGTGTGAGATGCACAGCTGTGGGAAAAGCGGCTTACTTCTGTCACAGTTGCTACTTGAGTCCTGCCGACTCAGCTCCTCCTTGTCTGGCTTTTCTCTGGAAACCCCAGGCAAGATGCTGCAGTGCCTGACTGGGAGAGTGACCTCCGTCCCAATGCCGAACGGATGACTAAAATAAACATAGAAAAACAAATCATTGTTTTTGGACTGAAACACCCATTTTCTTCATTTCAGGCCTCTGACTTCCTTTTGGAACCACTCTCTTGAGATGCCCAGATGTGGCCTTCTGAGTCTCCTTGTATGAGTTTGTTTTTTAAAGTGATATGTGCCATATGTCTGAGAGTCTAATAACAGTTCTTGTTATTGGCTGCAGCTACAGGATGAATAGAAGTCCAGTGTAGGAAAAGAAGATAAAGAACAAACTTAGCTACATCTCTTAAGGAACTGAAGCTGCTTTAAAATGAGTGCTTATAATTCCTTGCCTGATCTGTGATTTGAAAGTCTTAGTACTGTTGTCAATTTTTCACATGTGGAAAAGAGACTGGTTAAGTAAGTCTGGCATAAAATTTAAAAACATATTAAGGCCCATAGAAATTTTTTTTCAACCATTGTTGACCCTTTAATTCTTCATTGAGTTTTCACTTAAAGTCTAAAGTTATTGTCTTTGTTTCATCCCACTATATTAAGCTAAGAATTATGGTTCTTAAGCCTTCCTCAGCTATTGGGAGTATATAAAAGCTATCTAAGGTCCAGCTGTATCAATGAGAACACTTTTGGTTGCAAGTGACAGAAACCCATCTCAAATAGGCTTAAGCAAAAAGTAGAATTTATTGGTTCGTATAACAGATAAGCCTAGGAGTCTCCAACTTCAGGCATGGCTTGATCAAGATGCTTAAACAATGATGTATGGAATCTTTCTATCTCTGCAAGTCATAGATCTGCTTTTCTTTATGTTGGCTTCATTTTCAGATGTGGTAGAAAGATGACTATCAGCAATCCAAGGCTTGGCAACATCAGTAGAAAGAGATTCTATTTCTATATAATCCTTTCAGCAATTTTAGGCAAGGCTCTCTTTGTCCTGACTTAGGTCATGTGCCCAGTCTTGAACCAACCACATTGGTCAAGGGTTTGCAATGTGGTTAACCTGCTCTCACTAGAGCCAAGGATGTGTCCTGCCCCACTCAGATCACGAGGATAGTTTGAGAAGGTGCATGGTTCCCCAAAGTAAAATTGGGTTACTAATACCAAGATGGGAATGGGCACTGTAGCAGGCAGTGTTGGTTGCCTATCCAAAATCCACTTTCTTGGTCCTCCCTGCTAAACTGAACCCTGGTTATGTTTAGGTATTTACTCCACTCCATGCAGATGTGGGCTCAGGAAAGGGGTAAAGAGTTGGGGAGCTGGCCAGGCACACAGTGTCAGAGTCTAGGCAGGACGAGGAAGGCATCCTGTTCACAGAACAACACTGACAGCATGTCACAGCCCAAATGCAGTGAGGTTGGCATCCATGCAAGGACGGGTGGTGATAACTTATGGGAGACTGGTTACGTTCAGAGGAATTGATCAAAGAAGTAATATACTACAAGTAATTGGGACCAGGTTTCTCACTGTCAGAGAAGGGAGTTAAAGAAAAGGAGAAAAATAGTGAACCCTATGGTGTTTGGATTGGAATTGGAGGTATTGTTGTGAATTCATGGTTTTCAACTTATATAGATACATACAGAAATAAATATAGAGGAAAACAAGTGTGTGCGTGCGTGTGTGTGTGTGTGTGTGTGTGTGTGTACACACATATATATAGCCTAGCTCTGTTCATAGAGAGGCCTGGGAACAGTAATACCTCACGGCAAAGAACAAACCTAATGCTCAGATGTTATCTTCTAAATACCATTCTCCACTAAAAGGAACCAAGCTTCCTTATCAATGACCAATTCCTGGGCAGGGAAAGTATAAGATGAACCTGGGATATCTTGTAATATCAAAAATTAAGGAAGTGCTCCAAAAATGGATGAGAGCATGTTGAAGGGACACAAGGACCAATGTTAAGGGGTTCCAAATGGCCGAACTGTGACAATTTGAGCAACAAAATAAATAACCTTAGCAATGAGTTATAGCCCATTGAATAAAATAAGAATTTGAGTGCATACTAATACAAATAAACAAATAAGGAAGAAAAGAGAGTTCTCCTGAACCATTAGAAGAATTGCAACTAATAAATGTTGAAGGAATGTTGAAAACAGAAAATCTCCATTTGGCAAACACTGCAGTAATAATTGTTTCAGGCAAGAGTCATCAATGAATGCTAAAATTAGAGAACAAAACTGTAATAAACTTTTTGCTTACATAGTCTCATAGTATCTCCCCATAAGTTAGTAATTTAGTAAATATAAATAACTTTACAGTGGAGAAACCTGGCAGACACCACCTGAATCAAGTAATTAAAGTTAAAATTATCAAGGCACAATCTGGGGATAGGTGAAATGGGTAAAAGGGGTGAAAAGGTACATATAAGTCCTGGGGATGTAATGTACAGCATGGTGACTACAGTTAATAATACTGTATTGTATATCTGAAAATTGCTAAAAGAGTAGATGTTAAAAGTTCTCATCACAAGAAAAAAATTATAGGGAGTTCCCTGGTGGCCTAGTGGTTAGGATTCTGGGCTTTCACTGCCATGGCCCGGGTTCAATCCCTGGTGGAGGAACTGAGATCCCACAAGCTGCATGGCGTAGCCAAAAATATATATATAAATATATGTGGTGATGGATGTTAACTAGACTTGTTGTGGTGACCGCTTCAATATACACATATATCAAATCAATATGCTGTGTAACTGAAACTAATATAATGTTATATGTCAAATATATCTCAATTTTGAAAAAAGTTAAAATCACCAGTAATGGGGCAAATCATCATATGCCTCTGATATGATGCACCAAGAAGGACACCACAGCACTTCTGTAGCACTTGGTCCAAAACACATAACATAAATCTAATCATGGGGAAATATCACACAAACCAAAATTAAGGGATATCTGCAAAACAATTGGGCAGGACTCCTCAGAAATCTCAAGGTCAGGAAAGTCAAAGATTATGGAGCTGTTTCAGATTAAAGGAGACTCTAGACTGAATTTTGGACCAGAAAAGCTTCATTCGTAGGACAATTGGTGAGTCTGAATAAGATCTTGGGTATACTGAGTTAAGTAAAATTTATTATTAAAATTAATAATAAATTATTAATAATATTAATATTATTATTAATATTAGTAGCTGTTTCTTTTTACCTTTTTAATGTGATTTCTAGAAAATTTTAAATTACACATGTGGCTTCCATTATATTTCTGTTGGCCAACACTGATCTATTTTATTTATTTATTTATTTATTTTTGGCTGTGTTGGGTCTTCGTTTCTGTGCGAGGGCTTTCTCTAGTTGTGGCAAGTGGGGGCCACCCTTCATCGCGGTGCGCGGGCCTCTCACTATCGCGGCCTCTCTTGTTGCGGAGCACAGGCTCCAGACGCACAGGCTCAGTAACTGTGGCTCACGGGACTAGTTGCTCCGCGGCATGTGGGATCCTCCCAGACCAGGGCTCGAACCCGTGTGCCCTGCATTAGCAGGCAGATTCTCAACCACTGCGCCACCAGGGAAGCCCCCCAACACTGATCTAGATCTTTAATGTCCTCCCAGTACTCAGGGTCACACACTCTGAACAGCCTCCTAGTTACCCTACTGACTGCAGTGGTCAGGAATCAGTCCTTGTGAATGCACGCTGGGGGCTTGTACTGGGCCCAGTGGTTGAGTCAGTCCTCAGTAAGGCAGCAGGGTAGAATGCCTCAGCAGTGGGGAATAAGTCTCACTTAGTGGCCCTTGGAGCATCTATCCTCTTTGTTGTTATTCTTGATGTGCTCATCTAGAAAATGGATGAAGCATCAGTGGGACTTACCACAAATGCAGTCAGATGGCCAGGATTCTTCCTTATTTGTCTGCTCTGTTTGTCCCAGCCAGTACTATCATAGTGGAGTAAGGAGTCTTGGGCCACTATTAAAAAGTTATTACATCAGAACTTTAGGAGCATAAGTTCCACCAAAATGGTAGGAGCAAGGGTATGGTTTAGGCTTTTTCCCCCAGAAAAGGAAAGCACTGATGGTATACCTTAAATAATGTACCAGTACTTACAGGGTTAACATTCATTTTTGTGCCTTTGGTGAATACATTCTCCATGATATGTCTGAAAGCCAAATTGTTGTGATCTTCAGGAGAAGTAAAAGCTTTCTAGATTTTATCATTTCTACAGGTGAAGCACATCTGCTACAATCAGCAGTTCCTTAGGACGTTAGTCTCACCACACATGTGCTTTAGAAGTACGTCTCCTTCTTCATTAAATTAATTTATTAGGGTTCTAATGCCAGTTTGCTGAACGAAGGTTCTGGCAACGTCTATGACATGCTATGAAATTCCTACATGAAAAGGTAGTTTTGGAGGAAAAAACACTGATCTAACTGCTTAGCTGCCAACACTTCCAGAAAATTCCTTTGTGCTGTTTTTATCCAGGAACTAAAGGAGCAGCTAAAGTAAAGAAGTGTATTCCTTGTATTGTGATTATGTCACACTTTACACACATTCATACAGGTCAATTAAAAGATATCCACTACAGTGATTCTGTACATAGTACAAAAATAAAATATATTTTAGAAGAATCCCAAAGTTGTAACATTCACATAGATCTTAGTTTGCCATAGTCTTTCTGTGTTAACCAGCAGCAGTGACTCAGCATGTCAGGGCATGAGAAGCTATAAACCAAGGCACAACTCTTCCTTGAGTTTCTCCATGGTTGTAGGGATGGAGGAAATCTGTACGGGGAAGGGCTGATAAACTCATCCAAGCATCAAGAAAGACCAGCCAAATCAATTACAAAGGAAAAGGAGAATCTAGATTTAGAAAATGGGAGTATAGGTTTAGAAAAAAATTTGGCAGTTCTTTAGATGTTTATATCATTAATTCCATTTTCATTATCAAAAAGTGGTCATGAATGCTCATTGAGTTTATGGTGTTATTCGAGTTTGCTTTGACACCTAAAGGGCCTTTGAAACACATTTGTCTGTTTCAAGTGTTTGATGAGCTTAATTAAAAAAACAAAAAATAAAACAATCACAAACTGGAGAGTTTTTGATCATTGATATGAGTTGTGTCTTCAATGTGTTTTCTGTGTACTTGAACATTATGATTGAGTTGAATTACCCTGTACTCAATTTCATCATTAGATCAGTTCATTTGATAAAAGGCTTTGGACTGTATTAAAGTATTGTGCCATGGCCTACATGTTATCCAACTTCTTACACCTAGATCTCTTCTGAGCAGAGGGAAAAGCCACTTGTGGTTTTCATTTGAAATTTTTCAGAAATCAGATTATCCAGATTTTGAAGCTAGTGATCACCAGCTAAAGGCATTGTCTTGGAATCCATTAAGTATTTACTTTTCTACTTCTACCTAAATTCACTCATGCATTCCTATTCGCCAAAAACCTGAGCAGAAATCCCCACAGAAATTTCGCCCATCTTTGTGCTCCAATAAAAACTATCCATCTGGGCTTCCCTGGTGGCGCAGTGGTTGAGAAGCTGCCTGCCAATGCAGGGGACACGGGTTCGAGCCCTGGTCTGGGAAGATCCCATATGCCGTGGAGCAACTAGGCCCGTGAGCCACAATTACTGAGCCTGCGCGTCTGGAGCCTGTGCTCCGCAAAAAGAGGCCGCGACAGTGACAGGCCCGTGCACCGCGATGAAGAGTGGCCCCCACTTGCCGCAACTAGAGAAAGCCCTCGCACAGAAACGAAGACCCAACACACCCATAAATAATAAATAAATAAATTAAAAAAACAAAAAACAAAAAAAAAAACTACCCATCTCACAATTTCACTGCCACGATGAAAGGTAAGTTGAGTGTGTTTTTCCCATAGCAGCTGCTGAGAGTCTCTCCTCTGTTTAATCGAATCTGGAGAGCCCTCCTGCTCCTGCCCTTCCTGTCCTTTGGCACCATGGGTACAGAATGCCCTAGAACCATGACTGCCAGACCTCCCTAGGATCCTGGAGTGAGTCACTGGCTGATTTCAACAGTAATGGAAGCTCCAAGCAGAGAAAAGTCACAGGGCCAGGGCTCCACAGGCAACATTCATAGCACGCAAAGCCATTGTCTAAACATAATCTAATTTTGGCCAAGAGGGTATGAAACAGATTGGTTTCTTTTTTGTCTGTTTCTCTATAACTAGGATCTATATGATCTGATAAATCCAAAGAGACAATTTTGCCTCGTGGCATTTCTTTTAAATTGGGTTTGCTGGGAGGTATGCCAGATGAAGTCCTTTCTTCCACAGTGGATTCAGGGCAGGCAGCAGCAAGCTGACCTTTCCCACCCTTTTCATTTACACAGTTCTAAGAAGAGAACCTACTTTTGTTCCTGGAGCTCATTCAGCCCTCAGCCTCTCTGCTGAGCCTACCAATTAGTGTTAATAACGGTGGCCAGAGTTTAAGGTCTGGACACGGGAACACAACTGAGTAGATGGATTCATTTCAGGAGCTAGACTACTAAGAAGCCATCTGATAGAACATGGAGGAAGCAATTCATAAAGCTAAATAATAGCCTGGGGGGGATAGAGCTTCAAGTTTGGAAACTTTCTATCAAAGCCTTTTCACGTTATGTAGATCAACTCATTCAATTTGCCTCAAATCTTATTTGCTACAATTAGAATAGCATAACAAGGCCAGACATTTGTTTACAATTTTCTACAATTGATAAGTTTACCTTAAAATACTCAAAAAGACTTGCAGACATTTAAAATTCTATATTGAACCAGGGTAAAAACTTTGAGAAGCTCATAGTTTATTTCATTTGTTCCCACCCTACCACTAGGATGTGTTTAATAAAGAATAGCTATAAACCAATCATCTTTTAAGGAAGATGACTTTGAAGCCCAGCAAGATGACATAATTTGCTTTAGGTTAGGTGAACAGTACAATGGCTAGGACCAGAACACTATCAGGCACTATGTGCTCAGGCCAGAGGGAGCAAGGTGGAGTGACTGAATGCATGGGTTTTCACACCAGCCTTGCCTGGGTTCAAGTCCAGCTGGTTTACCTTAGGAGAGCTACTTAACTTCTCTCTGCCTCCATTTCCCCTTTCTAAAACACAGATAGTAGGAGTGTCTCACTTACAGGTTGGCTATAAGGACTGGATGAGCTAATGGGTGTCAAGTGCCTAGAACAATACTTGATATGGGCTATGTAAGTATTTATTCAACATAAAATGCAATGGGATGGTAAAGACCTTCTGTTTTGCTCCTTATCTACTTACATGATCTTAAAAAAATGTTTCATAGAAACTAATGTGTACAACGTTCCTGGGATGTTGGGTAACTACTGGAGACCCAGGGTAGGGTCTGGCTGCTCGTCAGGCAGCGCTGTGGTGGAGTTGTGACTTGTAAAGCCCGTTGCATAGTTCCCCATGCCCACCACCAGAACTCACTGCTCACCATATTTACAACAGGCTTTCATCGCCTGGTGTTAATGAGTATCATTGCATCCTTTGATCAGTGTTCTCACCTCCAAAGATGGATTCGTACTTTTGAAATTTTAATTTAAAAGGAAAATAAGCTCTTTGTCTACTGAGCACATATATTATGTAAATGTGACAATTATAGAGCTATAAAGAAGCACACATACACATTTAATGTGCAAATTAGGGGTGAGAGGGATCTCAACAGCAACACACAAGGGTCCAAACCTCCAGTTTCAAAACTCCTAACAGAAACCAATGAAATATTTATGTCAGGAAGACATACACATCACATTTATATTTGTATATTCTACCATGAACAGGCAATTTACACACATATTCACACCCACATATTCATATATCTATATATAAAATATATGATACTTATTCCTGCTTCATTTGTACCAAACAATGACAAACAGTCCTTCAAATGAAACATCCCAGGAAAAACCTGTGGAATTACTAGGTCATAGTTGAAGAGTATAATCAGACTCTGGATCATAAACCTAAATTCCAAGCTGTATGTGTCCTTATCTGCCTACCTCACTTATGTAGATGCAATTTTGTTTGGTAATTACAATGGTATTTTTGAAGCAATATAAAAAGGTTCAGAGGTGGGTAGGGTACTTATATACGTGTCTGATTCAGGAAGTCTGGCAAGCCACTGCAAGCCACCAACAGCCCTCCTTGCAATGAGAAGTGTGAATGCTGGGAATTTCCGAGTGCTCTGTGCTTACTCCCCAACATCCCTGGGGGAGGGGAGGTGTCCAAGTACTAAGTAAGGGAAAGCACACATTCCCCTGGTCTCATATTTTCCATAAAGAGATGAGTGAAAGAGGAGACTTTCAGCCTCTCCCTACCTCCTCACTTACTCTACCTCCTAGAGAAATGACTTGTTTCATTGGTGACTTTGGCTACACTGGGCTCACCCCGTCTGGGATTTCTTGAGGAGCCAGCCTGGCCACGTGACTCTTGCATTCTGGTTTGTCTCCATGATATGATAACCTTAGCAGGCAGGTTTCTGCAGGGGGAAAGTTCAACCTCTGGGGAAGGTGGGGCGTGGGATTTTTAGCAATTGCTTTGGCTACAGATCTAAAGCAGAGCTGCAAATCAGTAATAAAACTGACATTTACTTATAAAACTGACATTTTAATCTTCATCTGTTTTGATATTTTAATCTTCATCTGTTTATCTCTGTGCCTTCATTCTCACATAGTTTGAACTTAGCTATCTCCGTTTGGACCCCTAAAATGCCCAACACTGCAAAATAAGGAGTTAGGATCATGAAAGTTGCACATTTGCTGCCTCCCTCACCCCTCAGTAATTCTGTCACATAGCACCTCTGATCAAAGAGATGTTGGGTTAAGCAGTGAAGGGAACATAGAACCAATAGTGGAATCCCAGGAAACAGAAGGCCACTGATTCATGATGAGGAGTAGAGACAATTTTGAGTGTGTCTCTGAATGATACCACCCAAATTCCTTTTGACCTAGAGGAACTTGACCAAAATACAGTGATGGAAGGACCCATAAGATTTTGAGGGAACTAAACTACCCTTTTGGGAACCTAATCAAAAATCCATAATACATAATCATTAGAGAAATGCAAATCAAACCTACAATGAGATATCATCTCACACCAGTCAGAATGGCCATCATCAAAAAAATCTACAAACAATAAATGCTGGAGAGGGTGTGGAGAAAAGGGAACCCTCTTGCACTGTTGGTGGGAATGTAAATTGATACAGCCACTATGGAGAACAGTATGGAGGTTCCTTAAAAAACTAAAAATAGAACTACCATATGACCCAGCAATCCCACTACTGGGCATATACCCTGAGAAAACCATAATTCAAAAAGAGTCATGTACCAAAATGTTCATTGCAGCTTTATTTACAATAGCCAAGACATGGAAGCAACCTAAGTGTCCATCGACAGATGAATGGATAAAGAAGATGTGGCACATATATACAATGGAATATTACTCAGACATAAAAAGAAACGAAATTGAGTTATTTGTAGTGAGGTGGATGGACCTAGAGTCTGTAATACAGAGTGAAGTAAGTCAGAAAGAGAAAAACAAATACAGTATGCTAACACATATATATGGAATCTAAAAAAAAAAAAAAAAAAAAAAAATGGTCATGAAGAACCTAGGGGCAAGATGGGAATAAAGACGCAGACCTACTAGAGAATGGACTTGAGGATACGGGGAGGGGGAAGGGTAAGCTGGGACAAAGTGAGAGAGTGGCATGGACATATATACACTACCAAACGTAAAATAGATAGCTAGTGGGAAGCAGCCGCATAGCACAGGGAGATCAGCTCGGTGCTTTGTGACCACCTAGAAGGGTGGGATAGGGAGGGTGGGAGGGAGGGAGATGCAAGAGGGAAGAGATATGGGGACATATGTATATGTATAACTGATTCACTTTGTTATAAAGCAGAAACTAACACACCATTGTAAAGCAATTATACTCCAATAAAGATGTTCAAATAAAATAAAAGAAAATGATCTTTTTACACTAAAAAAAAAAAAAAATCCATAATACAAATGCCAATGGAAAGATTCTCCCAAGTAAACCAGAGGTCTTCCAATGAACCATGCCTCCCAGTACTCATGCCTGTGTGTACTTCCTTCTCTTGAATTCTATTGGTTATCACAGAATCAGCAGGTTGCAGTGAAAGTGATGCTGCATGACTTGCAAGGCTAGGTCAGAAGAAGCCTTGCAACTTTCACCTTGATCTCTTAGAATGTTCACTCTAGGGAAAGACTGTTATCATAAAAGAACTCTGATTTCCCTGAGACCTTCAAACTATCATGAAGCCCAGGCTAGCCACATGGAGGGACCATGTGAATTGATATTCTCAGGGAGCCCTCAGCTTTAAGCCACCTCAGTCCAGGCACCAAAAGGACAGAAAAAACTCCCTTGGACATCCAGTTGAGTCCTCAGAAAACTCCAGCTCCAGCCAACATCTAACTTTAACTGCTTAGAGACCCCAAATTAGAATCACCCAGCTGAACCCAGTAAACCCACAGAATTAGGAGAGACAAGAACAAGTTATTTTAAAAATCACTGATTATTTGGATAATCATCTATAGCAGCAGATAATTGGAACAGCATTCACAACATGAGGTATGAAATTGTTTGTAGTAATATTGCTGAGTTGCTACAGCCAGATGGGATTGTAATAAAGTGGGCATCCATGTTTTACCCAACGGGGGCATCCACTTTCAATTTGGATTCCAAGCATGAAGTTACTCTTCCCTCCAAAAGGAGCAAAAACAAACAAACCAAAAAACCCATCCTTCCCATCAGAAAACAAAGGGCTCTCATTATGGACTAGCAAGAAAAGTATGTGACTTGTGGAAAGTATTTTCAGGGAATCTTTGAGAGTTTACACCTTTAAAAAAAAAAAAAAGAATTATAAATGTTTAAATCCAATACATAAAATGAATTTGGCACAATTCCAGATGGAAACAAAAAAAAAAGTAGTAAGGCTCTGACATAAGAAAAGAATACCCTACCACAGACCACAATGGAATAGAAAGTAAGCAAAAGATGCAGGGCATACCACTGAGTTCAAGAGCTTAAGGTTTGGAATCACAGGTCTGGGTTTGAATCTTGTTACTGCCACCTACCAATGGTATGATCTTGGTCTAGTAACTTAGTCTCCCTGAGTTTATAGTCTTAGAACCTAAATATAAAACCATAAATAAGTATTAAATGAGATGATAAATGCAAAGTGCTTATTATCATGCCTAGAATGTAGTAGGTTCTTAATATAAAGTAGCAATTATATTATACTCTAACAATTTGAGTTGTTTTGTATATTTTTGCTTGAATAACACAAGAGTCTATTCATCTAAGTGCTTTCACCAATTTCTTATTGAGGGAGAAACTGGAAATTTACATCATAGCCTCACTGTATAATATTTGTGGAATGTTATATGAAATTATAAGTAAAATATATTAGTTAATGCTACTGAAATAAGAAATTCCTGAAAGTTCAGTGATTTAATGTGATAGTTTATTTCTTGCTCACTCAGTGTCCCAAAATGGGTGCTTCTTGTTGGTGGACAACTCTTCTCCAAGTGATGATTCAGGAATCCAGGCTTGTTCCACTTTGTCATTTTGCCATCTTCAACATAAGACCTCCAAGGGCACCATACTCACTTAGATTGAACCAGACAGGGAAAGATTATAGAATATTATTACATGTGGGTGGCTTCTAGGAACCAGGCTGGGTTCCACTTCCAACCACATTCTATTAACTAGAAATCAGACACATGGCCAAACCTAAGCGCAAGGGAGTTAGTGGTCTAGCTAAGGGCCCAGGTCATTTGATAATTAGACAGTAGTCTCTGCCTCATAAAGTATAGAACCAAAATGACAAATAACTGATATGAACAACAAAAAAGGAAATATATTCTATGGCAAAATGTATATACATTTTTCCCCTGGTGGGTGTTCAACTACTTTCTACTAACCCTAATCTTTTTATTTCCAATATAAAGAACACTCTAGATCAAACTCTAGATTTGTAGTCCTGAGTTGACTATCATTATCAAGATTCTGGTGCCCAGAGCAGGAAAAAAGAGACAAGTGACACTTTTAACAGATTGTTGTTTTAACAAGATTTATTTATGTTCAGGTCGTATAAATACCCATATTAAAGGCCACCTTAATTTTTTTTAAGGAAGAAAATCCCAAGTATACTTTTCTTGTTGTTTTATTCATTAGTATGCCTCCTCAGCAACTAATTTATTGGAATTGGGATTCCATACATATCTGAGCAGACCATTCATTCATTCATTCATCCATTCATTCTGTACTTTCCTATGTTCAGAGATGTAGAAGGTGTAAGAGGGAGAATAGAGGACGTGTTGCTCTTAAATCAGTTGGAGAGTTGAAAGTTACACAGCCTAGAATATCCAAAGAACAATTCTAGGAAAATATAAGGTAGGATAGCCTAGTCTAAATAGGATGACCATATTTTCTAGGTCAAAAAAATCAAGACATGTGGTCTAACAAAATATTCTTTTATTAATTCGTGAATTTGCTCATATGAAGTCTCATGAAGGTGTATTAAATTTGACGTTTCACAGGCTATATTATACAGTGACTTCCAGTTTAATATTTCATGTCTTCTGCCTGAAAACACTCAGGCAAATTTGAGATTCTTTCATTCCATTTCCATCTCCTTGAGGGTGACCTAAAACCTCAAGACACACATCACATAGGTAATATCCTGGCATGGGGTAGGAAAACGTGCTTGTCTTTGTGTGCCTTCCTTGAGTTATTCATTTCACATGTCTGTTCATTGGCCTCAGTGGCTGAAGGGTTCTAGGGACCCTTTTCTGCTGGCTTCTGGGTCTAGCAAGGTCACTCTGTATCCTCCACCCATCAGTGAGCCTCTCTAAGTCAGCTGACTACCCTCAGGCTCATCCACTTACACAGTTATTCTGCCATTCATGTGTCACAGGGGGCTTTGCTGTGAGGTTTGCAAACTCCCAGGCTATATCCCAGGAAGCCATGTAATAGCCTTTCTGCTCCAAGATTCAACTCTTGCCCAATTTACTAGCAGTTTCTCTCTTCAGTCAACCACCCCCACTCCACACTTCAGAACTTGGCCCAGGACCTTAGGCCCTTTCTCAAAGACAATCCATGGCAAACCTTAATCATGTTCACTTAGCTTCTTTCCCACCACTAGCAGGAAAAAAAAATGAACTTCCTGTTCTATCTGTGAAAAGATTATTCTTGCCATCATGATGCCTTCTTTGCCACTCTGGTCTTTTATAAAGACTATTGTCTCTCAAACCTGGCTCTTGATCTTCAAAATCAAGTTTGTAGAATTAAAAACAATTCACAAAGACAACACTTCTTTCTGATTCTGTTTCACACAACTCAAAAGTGCTTTAGGGGCTTCCCTGGTGGCGCAGTGGTTGAGAATCTGCCTGCCAATGCAGGGGACACGGGTTCGAGCCCTGGTCTGGGAAGATCCCACATGCCACGGAGCAACTAGGCCTGTAAGCCACAACTACTGAGCCTGCGCGTCTGGAGCCTGTGCTCCGCAACAAGAGAGGCCGCGATAGTGAGAGGCCCGCGCACCGCGATGAAGAGTGGCCCCCGCTTGCCGCAACTAGAGAAAGCCCTCTCACAGAAAGGAAGACCCAACACAGCCAAAAATAAATAAATAAATTAATTAATTAATTAATTAATTTTTTTAAAAAGTGCTTTAATTTCAGACTATTGCCTCTGTCACGAATTTTTTTAAGTCTTCTTAAAAGCTTAAAGCCTAGAATTTCACTAATTCCTCTCTCTGTGTGTCACCCCAATCTGGAGGAGGAGTGCATATAGAATGTTCTTAGTGCTGCTTGAATGATGTGGAAAGGGCAGGGGTAAATGAGGGGTTTTTTTCCAAATAGGTGATTTAATATCAAAATATTTTTCTGCTGCAGAATTATAAAAGATTAATTCATTTAGAAAGGCTACATTTATTGAAAAGAATGAAATGGTATGGAACTGTCCATACTATTGGAACTGTCCTGGAAAATTGCAATTGCATGGTTGCCATAAGTTGCATTGTACACATGTGAGTATTGAGGGAATTCACTGTTTGGGAAAGATCACCAGGGGTCAGAGAAAGCTGTGTGGTTAGCCACTCAGTTACTGCCAGCATGTACCTGTGCCAGTGGACAGATGGGCCTTTGTGCTCTCTTTAAATTCTGTAAAGCAATATGTTTGCATATGTTAAGTATCATCTCACTAATACTGAATCAATGGTTCTCAAATTTAGGGCTCAGAAAAATCAGGGAGGTTACTTTAAAATGTATCTTGGTAAGGGGGAAGGGGGGGGTAGGATGAACTGGGAGATTGGGATTGACATATATACACTACTATGTATAAAATAGATAACTAATGAGAACCTGCTGTATAGCACAGGGAACTCTACTTGGTGCTCTGTGGTGACCTAAATGGGAATGAAATCCAAAAAAGAGGGAATATGTATACATATGGCTGATTCACTTTGCTGTACAGCAGAAACTGACACAGCAGTGTAAAGCAACTATACTCCAATGAAAAAAAATTTTTTTTAATAAGATAAAACGTATCTTGTTAAACAAAATTTATTTAGACTCCTGAATTCTATCTCCAGAGATTTACTGAATAAGCCAGGGATGGGACCCACTAAGCAGTTTTAACAGATACCTAAATGATCCTCATTCAGATGGTCCTCAGACCACACCCTGAGAAACTATCTCAACTCAGGGAAAGAAAACACCCATTCATTCAGCTGCTTTGTTTCATATCTGGGACTCCCCTAAATCAGCATCATCAATCACCACCCACACATGGATGGCAATGATCCTATGGCTTGCCAGGGCTCACTTTGAGAGCCTACCTGCTGAGGAAGGTGCCCACCCACAATCTCCCCTGCAGAATCAGCATCTCAGCACCACCTGTGATTCCAGGATTTGCTTGGCATTTTGGCCATCTGGACACAAACACACACAGTGGGTAGTGCTAGGACTGCCAAATAAATTGCCTAGATAACAGCAAGGTTTTGTTCAGCATTTGGCCAGATTTTGTGCCTTGACAATTAGTTATTTTTAGGAATCTGATTTTTTTCCCCATAGGAAGATATTGTCTCTTAATTTTTTCTTTAAAAACTAGCTGTTATATGTGAAATACTCCTTCTGCTACCAAAATACCCTGAACATTACACTGGCTTCATTTAAACAGAAGATATGATAGGACGATTATACTTATCTTCATGAATAAAAGCAGAACAGTGAAGCCATTGCTGATTTATTATTGTTCAGATTTGTTGTTTTTGTTGCTAGCATTTTTTAAAGGATCAAAATTCACTAGAACAATCTCAAGAAATACAGATTTTTCTCCTCATTTATAGCACCAATAACCACAAAGATATTCAAAGGCTTTTTATCCTATTCTAAAGGTGCTACAGGGCTTCCCTGGTAGCGCAGTGGTTGAGAATCTGCCTGTCAGTGCAGGGGATATGGGTTCAAGCCCTGGTCCGGGAAGATCCCACATTGCTGTGGAGCAACTAAGCCCGTGCACAACAACTACCAAGCCTGCGCTCTAGTGCCCGTGAGCCACAACTACTGAAGCCCACGCGCCTAGAGCCCGTGCTCCGCAACAAGAGAAGCCACCGCAATGAGAAGCCCGCACACCGCAATGAAGAGTAGCCCCCGCTCGCCACAACTAGAGAAAGGCCGCGTGCAGCAATGAAGACCCAACACAGCCAATAAATAAATAAATAAAATTTTTAAAAATAAATAAAAAATAAAGGTGCTACATTTGCAAACATTCATCCGGGTAGAACAGACAGAGAGTGCTCAAGTTCAATGTGCTGACTCAAATCAGGGGTAATAATTGGAACCAGGAGAGTTTGTAGGTAAAATATTGGACTGGAACGCAATAGAAAATCTTACAGAGCTTTGAGAAAACACAGTGGTGCTTATTTCAAAGTGCCATACTGGGAGAGGAATTATTTACTATCACGAGTTACAAATAATGAGGTAAAATAAAATGGGAAAATGTAGGAAGCCTATCTGAATTCCTAGCAGTGAGACTTATTTAATAGTGAAGTATGTTCTGCTAAGAAAAAAAAAATCCATACCAAATGAAGCATTGAAAACCAGCCTGGACACTGCACTAGAAAATGTAGGGTGAAATCCTCTCCAAAGGGGAAATACATGGACTAACCCTCAGTGCTCCATCTCATTTCAGCATTTTAGGACACAATATTCCTAAAAAAATCATTTCTTTCCATTCATATGTCAACACAGGAAACTACTTAATCCAAAAATCTTCAGAAATTAATTGTAAAATTGCTATGGTACATAATGAAGGTGGAGGTGGTAGAAGACATCTAAGTAATTTAGGCTCAATGGGCAGTCCATAATGAGTCACTGGGCTTTTCCGCTGTTAAACTCCACCTCACTGTCCATAATTTCTTTCAGTCTTGTCTCAGTCCCTAGGCTAATTCAAACATCCTGCCCTCTCACTCCTTCCCCTACCCCCAATCTGATGGAACTTAATATTAAATCCATTATTAGGCTGGGGCTCTCGAGACTCGGTGACTACTGCTGCACCCAGGGGTTTGTTGTCCAGATTCTTGGATTCCTGCTCCCTGTTCCTTATTGCCACAAGTGGACAGCCACAATCACGCATGCCTTATGCCCAAGTCCCAGGTAATGACAGCTACTTTTGCTGGCTCTTCCTGCTGTCATCACCCTTGGTCCCAGGGCCTTGTACTTACGGGCTAAGGTGCAAATCTCTTCCCCAGTGTCTCCCAGGGCCCTCCTTAAAAGACAATGTACTGTTTCTTTGCAAGAACACCACTTTTCTACAAGAGTGAGGGCCTACTAGGGTACAGTTACAAACATCTAGGTCCAACTCTATAAAGTGGTCTCCGTGGTCTTTGGTTTTAGATATATTTGCCCAAGTCTTTTCAGATTTAGGCCCTGTTCTGCTTTACTATTCAACAAATCTGGCTTCTCCTAATTTCATTTTATGTCTCTGCTCTAAGCTCACCTGGCCACTAAAGAAATAGTGGCTTTACCATGTTCTTAAGGTCCCATCAAGACCTCAAGTACACTTTACCCAAGATCTTTTACACCATCAGATCCTACCTTGTCTCCAGCGTTTTTACAAGACTCTGCTCTGTTCTAACTCTGACTCATCCCTTTCTCTGATTCTCCTCTTAATTTGTTATCGCTTTCTCATTTGGAGGCCCAGAACCTACCTGTCTTTCACTGGTGCCCAATCTCTCCCGACTGTGTAGAGTATGACTGCCAAAATAGCAGATGTAAGCGCAGAAATTTCCAAACAAGAGTATGAGATATAAGTGTGAGACATGCAAACTGGAGAGTTAGATGGGAGAAAGGCTTCTCCGTTCCCCCCACCTCAAATTAATTTAGGCCTAAAAAGTCTAGTAGGGACCTGAATTTAATATAATTGGATTTGTCTCAAATGTAGATGCTCAAGAAGAAAAATGCAAATGGCCATTTATTAGAGTAATGAAATTAAGCAGAATGCTAACATGCAGGGCTGACAGGGATGAGGGGAAATGAGTGCTTTCATGTAAGATTAGTGGAAATGTCAAGGAGTATGCATTTTGGGGAAAGTAACTTGGCAATATCTATTGAAATTTAAAAGGTGCATACCTTTATCCCAACAATCTCATTTTAACAAATATTTATTTAGTGCCTCATCTGTGTTAGGAGCAAGGAAAACCATATTGAGCAAAACAGACAAGTCCTGACCCTTATGGAGCAAGTATTCATGAAGGAGACAGATAAATTAATCAAATCACCAAGGAGATGAATGTTACTAAACCACAACTTTGATGCATGTTACGAAGGAAGTGTACATGATGCATGTACACGGGGGACCTAATCACGTCTGCAGGGCAAGAAAGGCCTCCCTGAGGAAGGGAGATCAAAGAATGAATAGGAGTACACTCGATAAAAGAGAGGACAGTAGGAGTTAACTGTGTAAAAAGAAGGGAAAATATTCTAGGCAGAGAGAACAGCATGTAGAATAATTTCTTCAATTTGTTCATTTTTCACCATGCCCAACGCTACCACCTTGGTCCAACAAGCCAAGCTCATTCCATACTAGGGTCTTTGCAGTTTCTGTTCCCTTTGCCTGGAAGGCTATTCCTCATGATCTCTGCATGGTTGGCTACCTTTTAATTGAAATCCTTACCTCAAGACAGGTCTCTTTAGAGAGGCCTTCCCTGCCCACCCAATAAGGAGCATCCAGTTAGTCATTCTCTTTTATATCACCTTAAATTTATTCTCAGCATAGAAATTAACAATTATCACTATCTAATAAACTGTCTTGTTTACATATGTGTTTGTTTTTTTGGTGTGCCTTCTCACACTTTACTCCTCTAGAATGAAAGCACCATTAGAAGCAGAAACCTTGCCTGTCCATCCCAGAGCCTTGACATAAACAAATAAAGATGTTCTGTAGATGGAGGGAACACGGGAGAACACTGGAGGAATTGCAAGAAGGCTGGTGTGGCTGAAAGGCAGAAAGTGAGGAGGGAAGGTCAATCTGGCTATAAATGGAAACTTGATTAGAGAGGGGCAAGAGTAGGTAGATAAAGATAGAACTTAATTAGGAAGACATGACAGTGGCAAGAGATGTTTATAGCATGAATTAGTTGGGTAGCAGTGGAGATAGGGAGAAACTGATGAATTGAAGAAACATTTAGGGGTAAAACCATGCTTGGTGATGAATTATATATGGGCAGGTATTTCTATTGTGCAACTTTTTGGATGGCAGTACCATTCAATAAAATAGAAATTACTGGGGAGGACTATGTTTGATGGAATTATGAGTTTGATTTCAGATAAAATGAGTTTGCGGCAGTAGGAGTCATGGGTCTAGGATAATGAAGAGAGGTATGGAGTAGAAAAATAAATCAAAAGTAATCTAAAAAGTAATAAACATGTTGCAATATACATGGTTCTGGAATCCAGAGAGTCAAGGGTGAAGATATAAATATGGGTGCCATTCCTGTATACATGGTAATTAAAGCCTTGGTCATTGATGAGGTTGTCTAGAGGTAAAATATAATATGCAAAGAGTGCATAGACTGAGCTTGAGGAGGTTGCATTAACGAAGAGGTGGTGGTGAAGTAGACTTAGAAGGAACAACAAAAGAGGTAGGAGGAAAAGCAGAGAACCTTCCAAGGAACAGAGAGGATGGTCAAAAGTGTGCTAAGGAAAAGCAACGTCCCACTGGCTCCAACGTCATGCTGGTTATGGTGACCTTAGCAAGAACTAGTCTGTGGAGAAATATATCTTACATACATGCTACACAACCACATAAAGCTACATATTATTCCCTGAAATAGTGTTTTCAGTAGCGTAAAAGAAAAACATCTATATTTAACAATTTAAATATCAATGGAAAATACCTACACAGATTATGATACACCCATACAATGGAATGCAATAGTTACTGAAAGTGAGGAAATCTATGTATGATGATATGGAATATGTCCAGATATATAAGGGGAAAACCTATGTGATAGGTCAATATGGCTAGCCTGACCCATTTCTGTAAAACTTGTGTAGATAGACAGATTGATTAATATAGCTATATGAAAGGGAAAATTGAAAAGAATTTGTAGCACCAAATTATAAACAGAGGGCTCTTCTTGGACTGCTAATAAATGGTGAGAGCAGGAGGATAGGGATGGGGTGAAATTTAAATGGTGGGATTATGGACACTTCTTCTGTGTATCTCAATTTAAAAAAAATGGTGATGTGCTAAACCTCCTTTTCACTTTGTGATGTAAAAAGATATTTTTTAAAAATCTAAACCAATATAAAAGCTGAATCTATAAAATAACTGCTTCCAGAAGTATGTCAGAGAAATGGATAACGTCACATAGGCCAAGAAAGTTCAACTGACACATTCACTAATTGGAGCCTCTTTTGAAGTACAAAACAATTATTTTATGATTTTAAGTCAAATGCTGGACATACCCAAAGTGGTAGCCTTCCTTAATAAATGCTTCTTTATCTAATATGAATTCCCATATTTTGTACAAACTTAATCATAGATCTATGCTCAGTAAGCACTTCCTTGGATTAAATAGTTTTGTTCAGTTTATTTTTAAAATTAATAAATAGATTCTATTTTAAAGGAAGCAATGATGAGGAATAGTCCAAGACTCATGGTCTTATTGATTTTCCTTTTCTTTGGCATATGTATGGTGTGTGTATATCTGTGGGTTTTTAGGGGATGTATACACATACAAATGTACATTATATATCTTTATATTGTGTATATACACTTGACCCTTGAACAACATGGGTTTGAACTACATGGGTCCACTTATACATGGATTTTTTCAATAGATGCATACTATAGTATTATAAAAATAATGTTTATTCTTCCCTGTTGGGGGCTGAAACATAATGTGCAAACTGAGACTGTTTTTTAAAAATCTTTATATACATATATCTACATAGTTGTAAATGAAACTATAAATTGATTAGTTTATACATTAGTACCAAACAGAATTCTCAATATTTACTTATTCATATAAGTAAGTCATATATATAAATATATATTACAAAGCTTAGGCAGATGTGACATATAAGATATTTTAAGGAGTTTCTTTTAACATGTAAGCACTTTAATTTTAATGAAAAGGAATATGTCACTAATGGCATATTGTTATTTACTGTTTTAATTAATATAATTCAAAAATCAGGATGAATGAATTATAGAACCTTCTTAAAATGCTATAAATGCATTCTAAATATATTAGAAAATATTTTCCATAAGTTGCATTTAGTATCATGAATGGATCATTTACAAAATGTGTAAAACAGCCTTGACCGAAGTCTGCTAAATTTGCATACTTTCTAACTTAAGAGTAACTTAACTTGAATCACTCTCTTAAAACATCTAAAACATTCAAAAAAAAGGAAGCAAGAAAGGACTTTAATGATAGAGAAGTTAAAAATTTTTTCTCATTTCTGTATAATTCACTAAGACTCCATCCATCTTTACCATATGATGTTTATACTTTGGATATAAATATAATTTATAATCATAGGGTATGAAGCACCATAGAAGCACACACACAGAGTAATTGAATTTTTAAAAAGACACAAAAGTAAATATTGATTTCTGATAATACATAATACCTAAGACTCATCTTGAATATATGAATATAATTGTTTCGTTAGGCATCCTTACACTGTAGCTCTTGTAAGCCAAACTACTGTTTCAAGCACAAAATCTCAAACATACTTTTGTAAAATTCTGAAATGTTTAGAAACTCAACACTAAAGCCTAATTTTAAACACAAGTCTTGCATATGCCTGTGAGTTGCTGAACTGAAATACTAAAGAAATTTCTCTTCCATCATCCTGCCTTTAGACAATGTCTAGCTAATCATCCCAAAGCCATTAGATGCTATTTTATTTTTAAATGTCTCACTCATGACGATTTCACAACCTCCCTTGTAATCCATTCCTGTACTTAAAGATCTTTTTTCTCAGGAAGACCTTCTCTAGGGTAAACTAGGAGGAAACAGTAAAACAGACCTAAAAGGACTTTAAAATATTCATTCTTCTTTAAAAAAAAAAAAAAAGATAGATATTCTCTTAGGGAATTTCACTGTCCTAAGCCAATTAAGAGAGAGTCATCTTGAGCAGGTAGATCAAAGTCTTACGGGACTGCACCTCTGGGATGGCCCTTTCCTCTCAAGGTGGCTCCAGAGCCAGGCAGTCATCCCAAAGAGCTTTCCTAGACAGAATCTCAAGGCTGTTCCAAGTTTGCGGCATCTCCCTTGGCTGGGCTCAAGCATCTGCCCTCTCAGGCTTTTCCTGCCTCTTTTGGTCTCCCCTACCTTCACTGTGAACCCAGAGATCTCATTACCATGAAAAACAAACAAGAGAAAACACCCTGCAAGTGTAAAGCATTCTAGGATTTTAATGTCTTGTTTATACGGTCCCCAGGTATGCCCCCAAAATTTCACCTTTCTGCTCTGTGTGGCTCCTTCCACTACTGACTACCTGATGTACATTTATAAACCCCTGAATTTGGGAATTATTTCTAGAGGGCCCTGTTCTATCCCAATCAGATAGACAAACCCCAGCAAACCCGATTACCATTTATTATCATATTAATATATCACCACTCTTATATTTGCAATTTAAAAAAAAGATACTTTCCTGAGATAAGATCTTACCATAAATACACTTGGTAAGCCAGAGGGGAAGATTATTTTTGTTCAAAAAGGTGGGTCTCATTAATATTTTATTCATGGCAATGAGAAACTAAGGAAAGAAAGCATTATCTTTGTAAAAGGCATTAATGTGTCCATGGAAAATGCTACAATGTAGTATACTGAGAGCTGTTTGTTAAACTTAGTGTGCATTTTATTCCTTTTTAACTTCTGGTTTAGTGTTAATTCCTATTCTATTTGTATGTTAAAGAAAGCAAAGTTAGTTATATCATTCTCAGTGCTAATAAAATTGATGGTGATAAATCTGACAAAGAAAACAGACGGTCCTCCTAAGACCCATCAAATCTCTCTATCTGCAGCCAGGCCTTGTTTCCTGGATCCTACATGTTTTATTGTTTAATGTAACTGATGACTTATATATCATGGACACAATAGAAATGCCAGACTAATTTTTACTGGAAGGGCATTCTCTCACACTCATGTTACTTGTTCATTATAATTTAGAACAGTCAGATGACAGATTTCTGAGCTGCAGATAAGTAGAATACCTGAGTTCTAGCCCCAGATTTACTATCAAAAAACCCAGGGCAAACCACTCAATATCTCTTAATCATATTCTAATTCAGTAGGTCTAGGGTGGTGATTCTGCATTTCTAACAGACTCATTTGATGCTGATGCTGGTTCTCAGATCACACTTAGAGCAGCAAGACCTTAGGATATCTGACTCGTGTGTGTAGATAAAAGCAGTTGTACTTATTATTACACAGTACAACTGCATGAGTAAAATAATAGGTGAGAAAATATTTGGAAAGTAAAGAACTATGTAAATGGGAAGTTTTATGAAGCTATTAGCACCTTGCTTTTGAAACAAACTCAATGTGAAAATCTAACTTTGCAAAATAGATCAATAATTAAGAAATAATATACTTTTCTTGATGATTCTTTGCTTTATAAGAGATGTCAAGATGATATTTCTTCAGTTATTGTATCTGCTAATGTATTTAAGGTGATTCAACACTTAAAAATTACATTTAATGCATGGCTTCTCATGAGCACAAATATCTCATAAAACTCTATGCCAATAATTTACCATAAATGTAAGTCATAGGTCCAGTCAGATTCTATTTAATACCTAGATTCAGTTTCTGTCTATCTGATCTAAAGTCTTAATAGAACTCAATTCAAAGAACTAATCTGACTGTTTTTTCTCTACTGAGTGGATAAATGGCAGCTGCAGCATTTTGTGTATGTAAAGAGAGTGTGCGTTTATTATTGGACTGAAAGAATTAACACTGGCCAGAGCAGTTAATGTACCACACTAGGAATAATTAATAATTTCTATTTTAGAAAAATAAAAGATCTTAGTGACTCACCAAGGCAATACCTCTTTGTTAGTCTGCAAAATTTCTTTATATCAATTTTAAGCCTATAGGTAGTCCAAGCCAGAACTTACAGTAAGATATTTAAAAAAAATAGCTCAAAATTTGTGAACCCTATGAAGCTAAAATCTAGGCTGATGAAGAAAATAAGAGAGCACTGAGTGAGTGCGAGTGTGAGTATCTGTGTGTGTGTTAATGTGAGGACTGGTTTTTGCCAAGCACTGTAGGTCCTACAAAGTTACACTGAGCCAATAAATCAATAGAAACAGTACACGGATCACTAAGACCGGTAAGCAGAGAAAATGGAATAAAACCACAGATGTCTTGGATATCAAGGACCAGGAATTGGCATGAAGTATTTATTAAGCTATATCTAAAAATTACACCATCAGTTTGAGTGTTTTTGTGATTTGGCCTCTGAAGAGAAAAACAAAAATAAAAGTAAAAATAAACCCAGTTCTTATTAAAATTATTGTATAGTGAAGAAAAGAAAAGGTTCCCACAAGTTGTAATTTAAAGAAGAAAAATATATACAGTACATCTTTGCTTCCCTAACTGATCTGAATAGCAATAACCTGGCACTTTCATATTACTCCCTTTTCCAGTAAGTAATTGGTCAGTTGGAAACATTTTGTAAAACATGGTCTTTTCTTTTTCTGATGTTAATGGCTCCTTGTTTATATGACTGTATGTGGCATTGATTATAACGACATTTGTTGGATTCTAGTTTTATACTTATACATTTATAGGAACACATCAAGTATTAGGAGATACTCTATATATTTTCTCAATTTATTGAGTAGTAAAACCAGGAACAAAGAAATGAGAGAAGTCAGAGATTAGATGACAAAGTAGTGGCTTTGATTGAATCCAGTTCAGGAAGACAGTTAACTGCTTCCAAAAGTATTTATAAGAGTCCTGACCATAAACTGTGTATTTGAGCCATATTTACTAGGTATTAAAAACTGCTTAATATGCATGTATGTTCAGTGAACAGCAGCACTATTCACAACAGCCAAAAGGAGAAAACAGCCCAAATGTCCTTCAATAGGTAAATGAATAAACAAATTGTGGTAGGTATATACAGTGGAAAATTATTTAGCCAGAAAAAGGAGTGAAATACTGGTACATGCTACAGTGTGGATAAACCTGAAAAGTATTACGATAAGCGAAAGAAGCTAGATGAAAAAGGTCACATTTTATATGAAATGTCCAAAATAGATAAATCCATAGACACAGAAAGCAGATTAGTGGTTAATAGGGGTAGGGAGAGAAGACAATTCAGACTGATGGCTTAACAGGTATGGGGTTTCTTTCTGGAGGGGCAAACATATTTTAGAACTAAGAGGTAGTGGTTGTACAACATTATGAATATACTAAATGCACTAAATTGTTTACTCTAAAATGCTTAATTTTATGTTATGTGAATTGCACCTCTATAAAAACCATTTGAGAATGAACAAAAGTAAGAATAATTATCACTCACTGCCTAGTCAGCAGAGAGCCTGAGTGACAGTAAGTGTTCAATAAACATTCACTGAGCAATGAATGAATAATAAGATTATAATTCTCTTGCTAGATGGTCTGTTTTCAGAAAGCCATTGTTCAGATTTTTAGATTTCTCCCCCTTCTAGAAACAGTAGAACCAGAAAATAGCATGAAAATCATAGAATTTAGAAGGGGAAATGTTAAGTGACAGATAGTCTAACCTGGTTACTGTATGAGGCCCACAGGTGTGACTCACTGTAATTAGGTAACAGCCAGTTAGTCTCAGTAGGCCAGAATCTGAGGCTCCAGACTTCTAGTTCTCTCTTTGCTACTCCTCACTGCTTCAGCCATGACCCAAGATCCCTGAGAAGGGTGGAGCCTGGTGGAAGAGGAAAGAGTTGACCAGACAACAGCTGTAATGAAGTTAGTTTACTCTGTGGATCAGGACTCAGGCCATATTTGGGTGTGGAGGGAACACAGCTGTACTAAAAAGAGGAAAAACAAAGTGGGTGGTAAATAAATTATCAAAAGTATAAAATGCAAATATCCCAATGGTTGATGCAATTCTATTCCCAGTGGGCAAATATCTAGAATTGTAACTCTTTTTCATAAGGGAGTTTAATATTGCTTAAAAGGAGAAAGAGGGAGGTAGGTCCCATTCAAAGCCAAGGAAAATAAATATATGTACACTTCATAAATTTATTAGAATTATTTGAAATTTGATAGAATTTTAGGATAAAGGTCTACTCTAAGAAATTTGGCTAAGAATAGTACTTATATGCTCATATTTTGTAATAATGTGATTTGCTTGAAAGTGAGTTCTTTTTTTGATTCTTATCCTTAAAGAATTTCCATTTTCAAAAAGCCAACATGAGGCTTTTCTTATAAGATAGTTCAGTGACAAGAGATAGAAATTGTCATTAAAAGACATACCAGAAATTTTCTTTTTTAATGCCAAAAAAAAGTGAATCGAGCTTGCAGATTGTGTGGAGATGTGAGTGTGTGTGTGTTAAAGTTCAGTGCTGATGGAAATGTGCCAAGGACTGTAATGCTAAGAACTGGCTTACGGCCAAGTGCCTTTGGTTTTAGAGAAGGTGAGCACGAGTCAGAGAATGCTCTCAGTACTGGTGGGAGGTTATTTGAAGTTGAGGGGGTCAGTGTATTTGATGCCCAGGAGCAGAGAGAAACAATGGTTCTCTGATAATTAGGATAGTAATCCCAGCAGGGAAGCCCTATCACCTTGGTTTCTCTCAGACAGGAGCGTCTCCAGGCTATGGCTTAATCCTGTGAGTACTCTAACTTGGAGAAATCATGATATCTTTGGTCGTATGCTGCGAGCTGACCCATGCTTACTTTGCAAACTCCTTCTTCCATAAACACACATTATAGAAGGTGAAATTCTATGACTTGATCCTTGCTCAAAGCATCTAATAAACCATATCAGCAATAACACTGCAAAATCACTAAGATGAATGCACATTTCTTGTCAGTATACTTATATATGTTTAATTCTCTTAATTTTCTGTCCTTTATTCTTTTTTTCTTTTGATATCTTTCTTTTTTTTAATGTAAAGTCAATTGATTCCATTTTCTGTTTCCTCAAGCCCTCCTTTCCTCTCTACTCTATTAGAATACTTTTCCAGGCCTGATGGTGTAATTGTACATACAATTTCTTATCCTGGCACTTTCTAACAATAAATATCAAGATCGAAGTTAAAGTCCCATTTGCAGGATTTTTTTTTTTCATGTCATAGACACTCAGCACAAATCTGACCTTTTCCTAGGCCTAATGCCTATGTTGGTTTTTATTTCTATCATTTATAGTCCTGTTTCTATGACTTTCTTTATTGATCTGACCCTCCTCTTTTTTTACTGAGAAAAATTCAGTTTTTACTATTAAAGATTCTTTTGACAGTGCTGTAAAACTCACACTTTAGTGATTTACATATGCTCCTAATTTAGTGATATTATTTGAATTCAACAATTTTTAACAATTAATTCACCTCCAGTTTCTGCAAATTCAGCTCTTATACAGAGCCAGATCTCTTCATTGCTCAGGGAGCAGTCACCTAAACCTTTGGGCATAACAGAACAAACATATTGATGTCTCTTAGCAGTTACTCATGTCTAGACTTTGCTCCAGAATCTCCTTAGTACTTCAGCTGAGCCTGAAGTCTCTAGTGGGATAAGCTAAGTTCTCTATTGCAGATAATTTTCTGACTCACAGTAAACAAGAAAATGTTGGGTGGAAAGATGCCACGACAGCAGAAACAAATGTTAGTGGGGAATACTGCAAAAGCAGCCTCTTATAGGCAACAAGTTCAGGAAACAATGAACAGTAAGACGGCAAACACCACAGACTCACTGTACTTAGAGAGGCTGCTGGGTTTTACATATGCTTTGTGTTTAGCCTAGATTTGTGATGAGGCCCTTAATATGCTCAGGGAAACTGCTGAATATTTTTTTTAATTGAAAACTTTATATGTGAATATTCCAGTGAAGGATAACAAAAACACTGGATTTGCAGAAATTCTTTTCTACCAAGAGATCAAATACTCTAATACACAATACAGACAAGGACAGGTTACTAAAAGGAAAACTGAGAAGCCTAGAGAAGTACATTGAGTTGACAAAGCAAGTCAGTGGCCAAGATGGAACTAAAATTTAAGTCTTTACTTATTTCAGAGAGTTGAAAACTATTTGATGAATGTGGAAATATAAAAGTGGAATATAAAAGTAATTGGCTAGACAGAGATTCAGAACAAATGCATTCAACCAAGCTACTGTTTAATGTCTGCAATACAGGAAAACTAGTATCTGACATATTTCATAAATATTTGGCATTAAGATTTTATAAAGGCATAATACATTAAAGAGATATAAAAGTTTATAATGCACAAGAGCCTTTTTATATTTAAAAAATAAGTTTATCACGGTGCTTGTCATATTTTATGCAGAGTATTACACAGCTTGTTGAAGCCAAGAGAATCCTACGTGTTTTTTTTTATAAACTGCACGTAAGTTTATTAAGTCAAGATTACAAACCATGTTCAAAGCCAAAACATAAAGTTCCCGTTTCAATTAGATATACTAACTCAATCTCTGAAGACCTTCACATTTTCTCATGTTCTAAAACAGGGGTTGGCAAACTTCATCTGAAAAGGACCAGAAAATACATATTTTAGGCTTTGCAGGCCTTACAATCTCTGTTGCAAACACTCAAAGCAGCCATAGATAATATGTAAACAGATGAGTACAGCTATGTTCTAATAAAGTTTTATTCATGGACACTGATATTTGAATTTCACATAATTTTCACATGCTATGAAATACTGGTCTTTGATCTGTTTCTCTCCAACCATTTAAAAATGCAGAAACCATTCATAGCTGCAGGACACATAAAAAACAGAAGCAGGCCAGTTTTGACCCATGCACCATAGTTTTCCAACCCCTGCTCCAAAATATGTATTTTTTAATACTTATTTAATTTTTAGGTTGAATATTCTCTCAATGACAGTGCCAGCAAAAGTATAATGAAAACTACAGCCTTATATGGAATTACTCTAAGAGGCTAACAGTGGAAAAGAACTGAAATTTAAGATAATAATAACATTACAGAGAAGAGAATGAGACATTTATGTCATTACGTAAATTTATAACATAAGATAATCTTTACCTAACATAAATTGCAGACTGTTTGAGCAAATTACTAATTCAGTGTAAATGAGCTGGCTGTATAACTGGTTACTTGACATTCAGCTATTTTGCATATGTTTAATAACATTTTATTTTTGGTTAAGAATTAAACACATAAAATTTAACATTTTTAAACAAATCCTTTGGGAAACCATTGGCTTCTTTAAAATTATAGTAAAAAGGTAAAATAGCCATAAGTGATAGAACCCTAAATAAGTTCAAATTATTCAAATTTTAATTACCTAAAATGGGGCTATGTCTTGTGAAGTATATATTTCATTAAAATTTATCTAGCTTAGTCAAATTTCCAATTATTAGATGAATTCAGTAATTCAGTCACTCTGTCCTTGACCCATGATTACCTCGGGAATTACTTACTATTTTAAGAGACTTTTAGAGGTTACCATTTATTACATTTGTGATTTATCAAAATCTGATATTTATTGCTACTTTTACCCTATTCCCAGAAAATGCTAGAATCTTAGAACAATTTACCAATATTTTATCTCTCCTAATATACTATTGTTGTGTATTTTTCTGCATACTATAAAGACCAGAAGTTTTTATTATTACTGTTTATGCAATAAATACTCATTTATATTTACCCAAATGTTTAAATCTCTTTGCTTTCACTGCTATCTACATCTCCAATTGGGATCATTTTTTTCTACCCAAAGAATACCCTATAGTATTCCCTTTAGTGTAGATGTGCTTGTGACTAATTCTCTCAGTTTTTGTTTGTCTGAAAGTGTCTTTATTTCCCCTTAATTATGGAAGAATGCTTTCACTGCATATGAATGTCTAGTTTGGTTGTTATTTTCTTTCAGTGCCTTGAACTTATTATACCATTGTCTTCTGCCTTCCATTGTTTTTTTTTTTGGCTGCCTTGGGTCTTTGTTGCTGTGCGCAGGCTTCCTCTAGTTGCAGTGACACGGGCTACTCTTCATTGTGGTGCACGGGCTTCTCACTGCCGTGGCTTCTGCACGGGCTCTAGGCGCGCAGGCTTCAGTAGTTGTGGTACGCGGGCTCTAGAGCTCCGGCTCAGTAGTTGTGGCACACGGGCTTAGTTGCTCCATGGCATGAGGGATCTTCCCGGACCAGGGCTTGAACCCGTGTCCCCTGCATTGGCAGGAGGGTTCCTAACCACTGCACCACCAGGGAAGCCTGCCTTCCATTGTTTCTGTTTAGAAGTTAGCTGTTGGCTCTCAGTCTAGTTATTGCTCCTTTGAAAGCAATCTGTCTTCTTTTCCTCTGGCTGTTTCCTCCACACCCCTGGCTAATTTAAAATTTTTTTTCTCTTTTTCTTTCCTTTTCAGAAAAATTTCTGTGATGGACCTGGCTGTGCATTTCTTTTGGTTTATCCTGTTTAGAGTTAGCAGGAAGTTATGAATTTTAAACTTATCTTTCATCAGTTTTTGGACATTTCTCAGCTATTACCTCTTCCAATATGTCTCTTCTTAGTTTCTCTCCTCTACTTCTGGGATTCAACTGTACATATATATGGGTTTTTTTCACAAATCAACCTTTATGATTCTTACCCTTTCACCTATAATTTCAATCCTTTTGACTCTTTGTGCTTTATTCTCAATAGTTTCTTTTGTTATAATGTGTCTAATCTGAGTTTTAATTCCAGCTATTCATTTTTCATTTCTAGGTTATATTTGGTAACATTTTCAAGTATTTTTTGTTCTGTATCTCCAAAAACTTTCAATATTGTCTTTTACCTTCTTGAATATGGTAAACATATTTATTTTAAAGTCTATTCTGATAAACCTAACGGACCCTAGGGCCTGTTTCTGTTCTCTATTGTTCCTGCTGGTTCTCAGTTATGTTGTCATGTTTCCTTGTGTACCTGGTTATTTTTTATTGTGCGCTAGACATTGTACTTGAAAACACTTATAGAGGGGAGTTGATCAAGATGGTGGAGTAGGAGAATGCTGAGCTGACCCCTCTCCCCATGAACACATCAAAAATACATGTAGGGGGCTTCCCTGGTGGCGCAGTGGTTGAGAATCTGCCTGCTAATGCAGGGGACGCGGGTTCGAGCCCTGGTCTGGGAGGATCCCACATGCCACGGAGCAGCTGGGCCCGTGAGCCACAACTACTGAGCCTGCGCGTCTGGAGCCTGTGCCCCGCAGCGGGAGGGGCCGCGATAGTGAAAGGCCCGCGCACCGCGATGAAGAGCGGTCCCTGCGCCGCAATGAAGAGTGGCCCCCACTTGCCGCAACTGCAGAAAGCCCTCGCACGAACCGAAGACCCAGCACAGCCAAAAAAATAAATAAATAAATAAAAATAAAAGTAGCTATAAAATTAAAAAAAAAAAAATGCATGTAGGGACTTCCCTGGTGGTCCAGTGGTAAAGAATCTGCCTTCCAATGCAGGGGACCTGGGTTTGATCCCTGGTCAGGGAACTAAGATCCCACATGCAACGGAGCAACTAAGCCCACGCACCACAACTACTGAGCTCACACACCTCAACTAGAGTGCCCATGCACCCTGGAGCCTGCACACCACAACTAGAGAGAGAAAACCCACATGCCACAACTAGAGAGAAGCCCATGCATTGCAACAAGGACCTGACACAGCCAAAAATAAAAATAAAAATAAAGAAAATAAATAAATATTTTTAAAAAAGAAAAGTGTTAAAAAAAATAAAAGGAAAAAACTCTAAAAAAAAAATCTATATGGAGCAATTCTCACTGAAAACAAACTGGAGACTGGCAGAAAGACTCTTGTACAACCAAGGCTGTAGGAAAGATGGGGTAGGAATGGAAGAAAAGTGATCAGGTTAGGACCTGTACCCCTGGAAGGAGACACAAGGAGGAGGAGGATTACACAGGTTCAGAGATCCTCCCTGGGGAGTGAGCAGTTCGAATCACATATTGGGCACCTCAGCCCTAAGGTTTGACACTGGTAAGATGAGTCCCCTTAGCCAGTTTGAAAACCAGTGGGTTTAATAGGAGGGCTATAAGAAACCCAGGGTCTACTCATGAAGAGTACATGTGTGCTTGCTTACTCCCAAGAACAAGGCAGAGGAAGCAGACTGAAATAGCCTGGGACTTGTGCCAGTTCCCGAAGACCACCCCAGCAAGCAACCCAGCCCACTACAGCACCTGCTCTAACCCTAACCTCTGGCTCTGGAGCAGCTCCACACTAGCGGGAAGGCTGCTGTTGCTAAGGAGAGTATGCAGTTGCGGGGACAGAGTTGGCTCAGACCTGGTACGGCATCCAAACAAGGCAAGGGTGGTCATTACTGGTGTTTGCAGAAGTGACAAATACAAAGCAGCCTCAAGCTATGGCTGGTGTACTGGGACTGGCAATGCATGTCCTGGCCCACACTGAGTGCCCAATCTGGACCTTTTTGCTCCAGTGCTGCTTCCTTCTGGGGTGAAGGTACCATTGCTGGGGGAGGGGAGAGTGCACAGTTAGAGGGAACAAAACTAGCTTGGACTCAAACCTCAGGGTTTCTGCATTAGCACCTTGGGACCTGACCATAGCCCTGATAGGTCAGTAACAGCCACTGAACATAGGAAAAGGCCCAGCTCACACCTACCTCTGGCTCTAGCCCCTCCATCTCCAGTGCCACCTCACACCAAGGTGATAGCTGCCAGCACACAAGGGGGAAGACATGGCCAGTGCTCACTTCAGATCCAGCTCTTCCACCAAAGTAACCAGACACACATAAACTGCATAGGAATGCTCCCACACAAGGACACCCCTTCAAGACTCGGATAGGTAACTGTTTCACCTAATTTCATAGAGACAGAGAAAATTAAACAAAATGAGAAGACATATGGATTTGTTTCACTTGAAAGAACAAGAGAAAACTCCTGAAAAAACATCTATGGAAACAGAGATAAATAATTTACCAAATAAAGAGCTCAAAGCATTAGTAATAAGAATGTTAACTGATCTAGGGAAAAGAATAAATGACTATAGTGAGAATTTAAACTAGAAACTAGAAAACTAAAAACAAACAGAGCTGAAGAATACAATAACTGAAATGAAAAACACACTAAAATGAATTACCTACAGACTAGCTGATACAGAACACAAAAGGGATCTGAAGATAGGATAATAGATATCACCTAACAGAACAGCAAAAAGAAAAACAAATCTTGAAAAAAGAGAACCATTTAAGGGACCACTAGAACAATCAAGCATACTAACATTCACATTATAGGGGTACCAGAAGGAGAAGAGAAAGAGAAAGGGATTGAAAAGGTACTTGATGAATATATGGCTGAAAACTTCCCAAACCTGAAGAAGGAAACAGATATATAGGTACAGAAAGTACACAGAGTCACAAACAAGATGAATCCAAAGAGGCATACACCAAGACATATCATAATTGAAGTGGTAAAAGTTAAAGATAAAGAGAATATACTAAATGGCAAGAGAAAACAAAGAGTCACATACAAGGGATCCCCCCATAAAGCTATCAAATGATTTTTCTGCAGAAGCTTTGAAGGCCAGAAGGGAGTGACATGGTATATTTAAAGTGCTGAAAGGAAAAGAGCTACAATCTAGGAAATTCTACCCAGCAAGATTATCATTCGGAATTGAAGGAGAGATAAAGAACTTTTCAGACATGTGAAAATTAAAAGTGTTCATCAATACTAAACCAACCCTAAAAGAAATGTTAAAGGGTCTTCTTTAAGTAGAAAAGAAAACGCTACAACAAGAAGTAAGAATTTATAGAAAAGGAAAAATCCCACTAGTACAGGCAAATATATAGTAAAGGCTGTGGATCAACCACTTAAATAAGAGAGTATAAAGATTAACACATTTTTGACTGGAGACGGATTACAGCCACAGGCGTTAGTTTCTGCAAAAATTCCCCTGTCAATAGTGTGTTAAAAGACAAAAATTATAAAATCACCTATAACTACAGCAAACAGTTAAGGGATAAACATGATGTTATAAAATAGGACATGAAAAACACAAAAAGTAGGGAGGGGAGTAAAAAATGTAGATCATTTAGAACCTGTTTGAACTTAAATGAGTATCAATTTACAACAAGTAGAATAGTTATAGGTCAACATATATGAACCCCATGGTTACCACAAATCAAAAACCTACCACAGATACACAAAAACTAGAGAGAGAGGAACAGAAGCATACCACCAAAGAAAATCATCAAATCACAGGGAGGAAACTAAAAGAAGAAGAAAAGAAGAGAGAAGAACTACAAAAATAACCAGAAAACAAGTAACAAGATGGCAATAAGTACATACCTATCAATAATCACTTTAAATGTCAATGAAATGCTCCAACAAAAGACATAGGGTGGCTGATTAGATAAAAAAACAACACCCATCTATATGCAGCTTATAGGAGACTCACTTTAGAACTAAAGACACACAGACTGAAAGTGAGGGGATGGAAAAATATATTCCATACAAATGGAAATGACAAGAAAGCTACAGTAGCAATACTCCTATCAGACAAAGTAGATTTTTTTTTAAATTTTATTTATTTATTTATTTATTTTTGGCTGTGTTGGGTCTTCATTTCTGTGCGAGGGCTTTCTCTAGTTGCGGCAAGCAGGGACCACTCTTCATCGTGGTGCGCGGGCCTCTCACTATCGCGGCCTCTCTTGTTGCGGAGAACAGGCTCCAGACGCGCAGGCTCAGTAATTGTGGCTCATGGGCCCAGTTGCTCTGCGGCATGTGGGATCTTCCCAGACCAGGGCTCGAACCCGTGTCCCCTGCATCAGCAGGCAGATTCTCAACCACTGCGCCACCAGGGAAGCCCCAGACAAAGTAGAGTTTTAAAACAAAGTCTATAACAAAAGATAAAGAAGGGCATTATAGGGATTTCCCTGGTGGCATAGTGGTTAAGAATTCACCTGCCAATACAGGAGACACGGGTTCGAGCCCTGGTCCGGGAAGATCCCACATGCCGCGGAGAAACTGAGCCCGTGTGCCACAACTACTGAGCCCACGTGCCACAACTACTGAAGCCCGCACACCTAGAGCCCGTGCTCCACAACAAGAGAAGCCACCGCAATGAGAAGCCCACGCACCACGAAGAAGAGTAGCCCCCACTCGCCGCAACTAGAGAAAGCCTGTGCATAGCAAAGAAGACCCAACGCAGCCATAAATAAATAAATAAATAAATAAATAAATAAATAAAATAAAAAAAAAGAAGGGCATTGTATAATGAGAAAGGGATTAATACCAGAAGAGATTATATTTAACATATATGTGCATTAACATATATGCACCTAATATAGGAGCAAACTACAGAGCTCATGCGCCCTGGAGCCTGCACACCACAACTAGAGAAGAGAAAACCCGCACTGCCACAAGTAGAGAGAAGCCCACATACCACAACGAAAAGTTCCTGCATGCCTCAAAGAAGATCCCATGTGCCGCAATGCAACTAAGACCCGACCCGGCCAAAATAAATAAATAAATAAATAATAAATAAATAAATCTTTTTTTAAAAAAAATATTATATATTACATATAATAATGATATATAAATATTATATATATAATTGTATGTGTATATACATATGCCTGTAATGTATTGAAATGTAATATATTTGCCAGTATACCGTATGAATATTGATGAAAGATTCTCCTCAATAAAATACTAGAAAACTGAATCCAGCAGCATATAAAAAGGGTATTATACCATGACCAAGTGGGATTTATCCTGGGAACGCAGGTTGGTTCAACATATGAAAATTGATCAGTATAATACACCATATGAATGGAATAAAGGAAAAAGTATGATCATTTCAATAAATATAGTAAAAGTATTTGAGAAAACCCAAAACAGTTTTACTATTAAAACACCCAACAAACTAGGATTAGTTTAAGGAACTTCCTTAACCTCACAAAGAGCATCTATTAAAAACCCCACAGCTAACGACATATTTAATGGTGAAAGACTAGATGCTTTCCCCATATGATAAGGAAGAAGACAAGGATATTTACTCTTGCCACTTGTATTTAACACTATACTGAAGGTTCCAGCCAGGGAAGACTAGAAAAGAACTAACTCTCTTTGCAGATGACAAGATATTGTAAGGAAGTCCTAAAGAATCCACTAAAAAATCTATGTCTGATGTATGAGTTCAGCAAGGTTGTGGAATACAAGATCAGTTGGAAAAGGTCAATTGCACTTCTATACACTTGCAATAAACAATCTGAAAATGAAATTTTAAAAAAATTCATTTACAATAGCATCAAAAATAAAATACTTAGGAATGAATTTAACAAAAGAAGTGAAAAATATATTCTGAAATATATTCAAATATATTTGAAAGAAATTAAGGATTTAGATAAATGAAAAGACAACTCATGTTCATGGATAGGAAACTTAATATTGTTATAGCATTAATCTCCAAATTGATCCATAGATTTAATACAGTTACTCTCAGAATCCAAAAGTGACTGCTTTGTAGAAATTAACAAGCTGATCCTAAAATTCATATGGAAACTCAAGAGACCCAGAATAGCTAAAGCAATCTTGAAAAAGAAAAACAAGGAAGACTCACTTCTCATTTCAAAACTTACTACAAGAAACAGTAATCAACAGTATGGTGCTGACATAAGGATGTACATATAGATCAATGGAATAGAATTGAGAATCCAAAAATAACCCCCCACATTTATACTTAATTTATTTCCTGCAAGTATGTCAAAATAATTCAGTCGGGAGAGAATAGTCTTTTCAACAAATGGTGCTAGGACAACTGGATAGCCACATGCAAAATAATTATTTTGGACCCCTACCTCACACTATATAAATAAATTAACTCAAAATGGATCAAACATCCATTTTGTACAAGCTAAAATAATAAAATATTAGAAAAGACAAGATTAAATCTTCATGACCTTGGATTTAGCACTGTTGTTTTAGATATGACACCAAAAGCACAAGCAACAACAACAACAAAATAGATAAATTGGACTTCACCAAAATTAAAAACATTTGTGTATCAAATGATACTATCAAGAAAGTTAAAAAACAACTCATGGAATGAGAGGAAAATATTAGCAATTCATATATTGGACAAGAACTTGTATCTAGAATATATAAAGTACACCTCTCAATAATAAAAAGATAAATAACCCAATTTTAAAATGGGCAAAAGATCTGAATAGACATGTCTCCAAAGAAGATATACAAATGGCCAAAAAGCACATGAAAGGATGCTCAACATCATTAATCATCAAGGAAATGCAAATCAAAACAACAATGAGATACCAACTCACACCTACTTGAAAGGCTGTAATCAAAGAGACAGATAATGAAAAATGTTGGTAAGGATGTGGAGAAATCAGAACCCTTATAAACCACTGATGAGAATGGAAAATGGTGTGGTTACTTTAGAAAACAGTCTGATAATTCCTCAAAAGTTAAACATGGAGCAATTCCACTTCTAAATATATAGCCAAGAAAAATGAAAACATATCCACACAAACACTTGAATATTTATAGTAGTATTATTCACAATAGCCAAAAGGTGGAAATGACCCAAATGTCCATTAAATAATGAATGGATAAACAAAATGTGGTATTGTGGTCTATCTATACAATGGAACACAATGAATATTACTTGGCCATAAAAAAGAATACTAATTAATACATGTTACAACTTTGATGAACCTTGAAAACATTACGTTAAGTGAAAGAAGCCAGTCGTAAAGGACCATATATGTTTCATTTATATGAAATGGCCAATATAGTCAAATCTATAGAGGCAAAAAGTAGATTAGCGGCTGCCTACAGTAAGGGTATGGGGTAGAAGGATTGAGGGGTGATAGCTAAAGGAGAGAGCATTTCTTTTTAGGGCAGTGAAAATATTCTAAAATTGATTCTGATAATGATTGCATATATCCATGATATACTAAAAACCATTGAATTATATTCACTTTAAATTGGTGAACTGTATGTGACTATATCTTAATAAAGCTGTCACCAAAAAAATTTAGATGTTAAATGTGGCAAGGTCAGGTCAACAACTTTTGAGCAGAAAGTGATAATGGTAAATGTAATATGTCTTGAAAGTTAGTCTAAATAAGGAAAAATCTAGAAAACCAAGGTGAGGAGAATCTGTACTTTCTTGAGATTGCACTTAAGGAAGGGGAATACATGAATTTCAGTAAAAAGAGCTTTAATTTAAATTACTTTATTGCCTATGTACTTAGCAATAGAAAACAGGTTAGTGATTTTTGCTGCTTATATACACTTAGTTTAGCTGAATGTATATCATGCAAATCTTAACCTAGAAAACAAGATATTCTCAGAGGTTTGGAAACATGATGTCTCTCTAATAACCAGGGTCAAAACCAGATTGTCATAGGTATGAACACTAAGAGACATCTTCTTGGTAATGCATTCAGACTTTCTTCCAACATAGCTACAAAACTAGCATAAAACACTGAAACTTATGTTTTCAGTATTATGACTTGCCGTGGATAGGTCAAATCATAAGCCTTGTATTTTTTGTTTTGAAAGCAATATAGAAATAGACTTGAATGCTTCTTTGAAAATGTGATAGCATTTTAACTTTGATTCATTGGCATATGATATGAAGTAAATATGGAGCTTTAGGAATACTTTTTATAATATAAGATCCTGGTCTGATTTTTCACATCCAGCTGTGTGATGTAGGTTTGATATTTAAAAATAAATTTGTAAAACGGAAATCAATTCATCTATCATTTGGAGAACCTAAGTAGATATGAAGAAAGTAACTTTCTTTAAGAGCCAGAACACCAGGCTTTATAGGAACTTGGAATCTATAATCAGGATTCCTTGATCTATCAGGAATAATCTCTTTCAAGGGACCTGAACCAAAGTTCTTTTTTAGCATCTTAGTGTATCATTATGTGTACATGCTACTAAAATCATTATCTAGTGCCAAAATTGTTTACTGCTTCATATTGAGTGCTTTACATAAGGAAGAGGTTTCTCCATAGAATAGAATTTGGATAATCTTTGGCTAATGAAGACCAGGAATTATTTTCATTGAGAACACTGGTGTGCTCCATGATTGAACATAAAATAATATCAAAAATTTTGTGGAAGAATAATGCCTGGAAATTCCTGTAACCTGGCAACCCACTTCTATTTTCCCAAATTACCACTTAAATGTCTTTTAACTGATTTTATCTGGAATATTTTCATGGTGATTATTAGGCAAGACAAAGTGGCACCTGAAATTAGGATATGACAGTAGGGCTAAGCAAATCGTAAAGTTTGTGCTCTGCTGTAGTTTCCACACATACTTCCTGATTCCCTTTCCCTCCTTTTATTGCCTACACCTCCTTGACCTCACATCCATTTTAGACTTCATGTTCTCTGTTTTGGAGGAGAACCTCTGACAAATGAATTCACATTAAGATGCCAATGACCTGAAGTTTCCCATCCAGAAATCTTTGTATTTTTAAAAAAGCAGTCCCCTTCCATGGAAAAAATATAACTTCAGACTTATATGAGGAACATATTTCAGGTAAAATCTTGGCACATAAATTCTGCTTAAGAAGTTAATTAGTTCATCACCCCCACATAATAAAATAATCACAATTAAGCAATAAACCTAACTATTAAATGTTTATTTTGATATAGCTGTTGAGTGATTAAATAAGCCTAGAAATAAAGATAGCACAGAGATACGGTTAAAAGTAGAAAGAAAAAAAGTTATCATGGTACATTGCCAACACTTTTTCCACTTAGCAATCAAGAACAGGGCACTAAGTGAAGTGAGTTTCTTCCCACTTATTCATTAGGAAGGGAAGAGAAGACAATGTTGAATTTCTCATGAAAATCAAATCAGTTGAATCACAAGGAGTGGATATAGGGAGAAAATAAATTAGGTTAGTGATCTGTGTTTTCCAATCCGGTGTGTGAAATGGTTTCACACTCTGGTTTTATTTTGAATGTCCACATTACCAACAAAGTTTTAACATCTTTTCATATATTTGTGAGCCATTTTTGATTCATCTTGGTGAAATTTCTGGTTCTTTCTGTAGGCCATCTTTCTATTGGAGCATTTGTATTTTTCTTATTTAGTCATAGGAATTCTTTAAACATTTTGGACAATTCCTTTGTCTGTTAAATGTGTTGAAATTGTCTTCTCCCAGTTTATGGTCCATTTTTTCACTCTCTTAATATGTCTTTGATGAAGAAAAGTTCTAAATTTGAATGTAGTTCGTTGATTATTTTTTATACTTCTCTGTTTTAAGAAATCTTTTCCCACTCTAGTGGTATAAAGATATTATCCGCGCTTCCCTGGTGGCGCAGTGGTTGAGAATCTGCCTGCCAATGCAGGGGACACGGGTTCGAGCCCTGGTCTGGGAAGATCCCACATGCCGCGGAGCAACTAGGCCCGTGAGCCACAATTGCTGAGCCTGCGCGTCTGGAGCCTGTGCTCCACAACAAGAGAGGCCGCGATAGTGAGAGGCCCACGCACCGCGATGAAGAGTGGCCCCCATTTGCCGCAACTAGAGAGAGCCCTCGCACAGAAACGAAGACCCAACACAGCCATAAATAAATAAATAAATAAAATTAAAAAAAAAAAAGATATTATCCAATACTGTCTTCTAAAAGTTTTATTGTATCACTTTTCTGTGAGGTTTGTAATCCTTCTTTTCTGCGTGTGTGGTGAGAGGTGGGGGGTAATTTCATCCCCCTCCTCTATGATTATCCAATTGTCCTAGCACCATTTATTGCAAAGCCAATATATTTCCTTGCTCAACTGCAAGATTTAATAATCTCAGTCAAGTATCAAATATCCACATTTGGGCTCTCAATTCTGCTCACTGTTCTTTTGTCCTGTCACTGTGCAAATAACACACCATTTTAAATACTATAACTTTATTAATTAATTTTATAACTGGTAGGTCAAATTGTTCTACTTTATTCATCTTCTTCAAGAGGGTATTGGTTATTACCAATCTTTGCTCTTTCAATTTAAATTTTAGGATTAGTTTGCTCGAATTCAACAAAAAAGTACCCTGAAATACTGACTGGAATTTTATTAAACCTACACAGCAGTTTTAGGAGAAAAGACATCATTATAATATTGAGTCTTTTATTGATTAACATGGCTTCTCTCTGATAGTTTAGGGGTTTTTTAATGTATTTAAATAAAATTTTATAAATTTATCTTATAGTTTTATACCTGTAATATTTATTGCTAAGTACTTAATATTTTTGATGCCGTTATAATAATTTTTAAAAATTTCCCCAATATGTGATTTATTTATTTATATTTTTATTCAGGAACGAAGGACACATTAATGACCACAACATAAGTAACTCTTTTAATATTTAACTAATTTCATCCTGTAGCTATACATATAGCAAAAATTAAAACCATGTCTATTATTTTAAAAAAAAAAACAAAACTGAAGTGTTTAAATAATCCTACCGGTGGTTTTATCGCTGAGCAACAAATGTCTTAGGTTTGGTATTTTATATATATAATAAATTTTAAAATTCATTTTTGAACCATTTGTTGATAGTTTATACAAATGCAATGCACTGATATTGATGTATTTATCAACATGCTATATTTTGAAATTAATTCTAATAATTAATCTGTAGATTACTATGAGTTCTATTACTTTGGAACAATCATACTACCTGCAAAATAACGGACTTTTTGTTTCTTTCTTTTCATCTCTATTCCTTTTCTTTATGCCCATCTGTGTTGTCTAGGATACCCAGTACACTATTGAATGAAATAGTTATTGTGGCTATCGCTGCCATTTGTCTGATGTGAAGAGCAAGCTTTCACTGTTCCACAAATAAAAATTTGATGTTTTATTTTATGCACACCCTTCGTCAAATTTAGAAAGTTCTGTTTCTAGTTTTCTAAGAGTTTTATCACAAAAAAAATGTTTTATCAAATGCATTTTTTGCATTTATGAAGATAATCATATGATTTTTCTCCATTAAATTGTTAAAGTGGTAAATTTAACCTTGTATTCCTGAAGTTAAACCCAATTTTGTGAGGCTGTATTATCTTTTTTTAGCTGGATTTGATTTTTTAATAGTCTTAGGGTTTTTGCATTTCAATTCATGAATAGTATTGACTTGTAAATTTTCTTTCTCACACTGTTTTTTAAGTTTTTCTTTCCTTCTACTTAATTTTTTTTTTTTCCCTAGCTTCTTTGGTGATTTCAGACTTTTCTTCTTTTCAAATATAAACATTCAACACTACCAATTAGGTCACAGTGGTTAACAATGCTCATAATCAGTATGTCTTTGCTGATTTTTTTTCCAGTTTTATCAATTTCTGAAAGATCTCTCAAACGGTAATTGTGTTAAAATCTTCAACTATAATTGTGGAATTGTCTATTTCTCCCTTTAATTTTTTCAACTTTTATTTATGAATTACACATGTTAGACTGCTTGATATTATTCCTGTTCTTTTTATTTTTAACTCTTTTTTCTCTCTGTTCTTCAGACTGAATAATTTCCATTGATCTGTCTCCAAGTTCTCTCACTCTTTCCCCTGTCATTTCCATTCTGCTTTAAGTTGACCCAGTGACATTTTTATTTCACATATTGAATTCTTGAGTTCTAGAATTTCTATTTTATCTATATTTATAGTTTCTATTTCTCTGCTGAGATTTGTTATCATTTCATTCCAATGATATCTTCCTTTACCTCACTGAGCATAGTTACAATAGCTGCTTCAAAGTCTCTGGTATTTCCAACATCTGGGTCATCTGGGATCATCCTTCTTTGATTATCTTTTCTCTTACATTTCTTTAATTCTTCAAATGTCAAGAAAATTTGGATTGTATCCTGGATATTGTCACTGTTGTGCTGTGGGATTCAGGACTGTGGATTCTTTCATATTTCTCCAGAGAGTATTGACGTTTTGTTATAGCAGGATACTAATTGGTTAGACTTAAACTGCAAGCAGCTCTTCCTTGCCTAGAGTGGCTGGAAGCTCAAATCTCAGTTCAGATCTTCTATTTTAGGGGAACTGCTTGCAGTCTGCCATATGTAGGTGTTGTTCAGAGGCCGGCCTTGGGCAGAGTTTATACACAGGAATTTGGGGTCCCCTTCTTAGGCTCTCTCTTTTCTGGGATTTTTGTCTCACTTTCTGGAAGCCCTTCTTACTTGGGGTTCTATCCCCCGGCTGCTCAGGACAGAAAGATGGTTGACTTTCTGTGAGAGTCTAGCTGCTCACAGCATGCTTCATCTGTAGTTACCCCTGGAGCCAAGCTATAAAAAAGCAGGAAATTTACCCCAGGCTGGTCATCTTTTCCAAATTTTAATTTCTCTCCAAACTTGCTGCTTTTTGTTCACTCTGCAGAGCTCTCAGGTAGTTAGTTTCTATATTTTGTTATTTGGTGGGAGTTTCAGTCAGTTAGGAGTTTATTCCTTGGTGCCAGGAGAGAAACTTTTCCATATCTTAAGTTACCAAGTCATGTTTTAAGAAGAAATGCTAAATATGCCCTGGCACACCACTACACATTTATTGATGAGGGGGTAAAAGTGCTTTTGCCCACTGTTGTAGCAATGCCACAGCTGGCCAACCTAGTCACTGTCTTTTTAGGCTTGTTCCTAAAGGCAAGAATGACTGTGAATAAACTGGGGATGATTCTATCATAATCCTTTCAGATGTCCCTCACAGCATGGTTTATTGTAAATCACTGACTTTCAGTATGGAGAACTGAATTCCTCTGAGACAGCCCAGAAACTCTGGCTTTTTTCATGGTCATCCTGGTCACTGATGGATTTATAATGTTTCAGCAACAATTTCCCAGAGTAGACATCACTTTAATAGCGCTTTCTAGGTGGCAAAGGTCATTTACCTCAGAGACCCTTCAAAAGCATTCATTGGTGTATTTTTTTTTGAAGGATGGAAGGGCAAATTGCCTGAAGGCTGTACAAATCACTGTGGTTAATGTATGGTAGGATAACCATGGCCCCTAGGAGTACTAATAGCATGTTAGAAGGCATCTAATGATAGACTGTATAGGATGTTGGACATATATTTAAATACCTAACTTGTCAGAAACATTATTTTTTTTTCATTGTTCCCATGTTTACGAACGAAGTCATCTCAGTAAAACTTGGCAAGTCTGAAAATGTTCCAAGATCCTCAAATTGGCCTGTACATCTTGTAATGATAGCTATGGGTAAGAGATAATGTTCATGATTGTAAAGAAGGTTGTGCCCTTTAGATCTGAAATCTTGTTGGTGGTGGTTTTTTTTTTTTAACAGGTAGCTTCATGTCATGTTTAAGTATTCTAAAGGAGTGTTTCTCAAAATATGGCCCAATAACCTCCTGCATTAAAATCTCCTGTGGTGTTGCTAGAAATGCAAATTCCTAACCTTATTTTAGCCCTAGAGAATGAAAATCACAAGTAGGGAGGATAGGGGCGATGGGACCCTTCGATTTGCGTTTGTGTCAAGCTCCCCCAGATGAGTCTCACGCACACGAAAGAAAACAACTACATTAGATACTCAGGAGGATATATTTCAACATAAGGGTGCCAGTAAAATGATGTAACAAATTCTGAGAATTTTTTTCTTTTTATCTAATACATTCACTGTATATCTCCTAAGTACAGAACACCATGTTAGCTGCTGGTGGGATATAAAGATGAATAAACATAGAGGTTCCTGTCCTGCTAAGGGAAGAGCAGAGTGCCCAGAGTAGCTTGATTAGAAAAAAAGCAAAAGGTTCTAATGGGGTGTGATATGCAATGAATGTGTCTCAAGTCTTAATGAGTTTCTCAAGTTGTCTGGATATATATAAAAAAAGAAGTCAAGTTAATGAGGGACCACATTATAGATCCATCTCAGAGACTGCTCTGAAGTCTGAGGCCCACAAAAAGAATGGAATTCCAAAAGGTATTTCTTTTAATTCAAAGACTAGTTTATTTTTAAAGTTATATATATATATATATATATATTTTTTTTTTAAGATTATTTTCCATTATAGGTTCCAAAAGTTATTTTAAAACAAATTTCCTCAGTGTCTCAGCCAGGTTCTGAGAAGCAGAGCCTGAGACTGGGATTCATTCAATTGGTTGATTGGGAGAATGCTTTCCTGAGACACTATAAGGAAGGGAGGGTAGCAGGAGAGGGCAGGGGAAGAAGTCAGACAAACGTGTAGTTCAGAAGAGGTCTAGCCTCAGCCTTTCCTGCCCCTACGTGTAGCATTCTCACAGGGGTAGGCAAGTGCCACAGAGGCCTTCCGCACACCTGCACAGCGACTGAGGGCCAGGAGCCACCACCGCCAGCCTCCCAGGCCTCCTAGTCATCTCCTGTCAGCCAAGGGTAACCCTCCCCCAAAGGGTGCAGCTGTGAGCCAGGAGCAGCCAATATTCACGTTAGCTGGGGACGCGTATGCTGCCCAGTAAAGAGATCAGGGAGGAACCAAAGCATCTGCCACCCTCGCCCAATGCCTGAAAGGCTTCTTTCTCTATGCTACGCTGACTCTGCTATTCAACTCTGCAGTCAGACTGCCCGTGTTCAAACCTCACCTTCATCTCTTATTTGCCATCTTACAGTAGCCTCTTTGTGCCTCAGTATTCTCATCTTTAAAATGTAATTTATAAAGTTAACCATTAGAAGACTGTGAGGAGATAACGAGATAACCGACACCAAGTATTTTCCGCAGTGCCTGGCATAGAGTAAGCACTCAATACATTTTAGCAACACTAGCTATTATTTGCATTCCCTCACTATACTCCTCATTAAGACCTTGGCTACCTTGTGTCTAGGATTTTCCATCAGCTTCCTGCCTGGCTTCTTTGCCTCAGACACTGCCTCCCCCTCCACCAAAACACACTAAACAGATACACACCTTTTTCAAACTGTCCTACACACACAAGCATATATATGAGTTCTCTTCTTAAAAAGTTCCTTTCATCATATTATCTCTCTGCTCAAAACTCCATTACCTTCATGATAAAAATACCCATTTTAGCCTGCAATTCAAGTTGCTTCACAGCTTGGCTCTTCACTGTCTCTCCAGTTTCATCTATCTCTGTTCTTTTACACGAGTGGTTCTCAAAATTTGATCTCATGACCCCCTTTCCTTCTTAACAGTAGGTTATCTATCGATATTTACCATATTTGAAATTAAAACTGAGGAACATTGAAAAGATTTACTTACTGATTCATTAAAAATAACAATAATAAGCACATTACATGTTATTAATAACAGTTTTATGAAAATAAATGTATTTTCCAAATTAAACAAATTTTTTGAAAAGAATATCACTTTTTCATTGTTGCAAATCTCTTTAGTATCTGGTTTAATAGAGGAGAGCTGCATTCTGATCTCTGTTTCTGCATTCAATATGTTGCTTTGGTTCAAGTATATGAAGAAAATCTGGCCTCATGCAGATATGTAGTTGGAAAAGGGAGAAGTATTTTAAAAGCTTTACAGATAATTGTAGATATTCCTCTATGATACAATACTAATATTCAACCAGTGGTAGTTTCTCAAAGATTAGCTACAGTGAGGAATCTGAAACCATATCCACAGTCTTTTCATACTTGGTTACATTAAAATCCATTGGGCTTTTGCACTCTTAGAAGATCTTTTACTGTTCATGATTCTAATATCTCAGACTCCCTGAAGGGTCTCAGGCAACCCAGAGTTCCTCAAACTGCACTCTGAGACCAAGTTCTACATAAGCCCTTTTCATTCTGCATCTCTTGTTTTTAAAACATACCCAGGATTTTGGTTTTTATTCTGGTAGAGTGGGTCCAACAGATCAGGAGACGACTGCCATTGAAAAGATAGTTTGTGGGTTTCCCTGGTGGCGCAGTGGTTGAGAGTCCGCCTGCCAGTGCAGGGGACACTGGTTCGAGCCCTGGTCTGGGAAGATCCCACATGCCGCGGAGCAACTAGGCCCGTGAGCCACAATTGCTGAGCCTGCGCGTCTGGAGCCTGTGCTCCGCAACAAGAGAGGCCACGATAGTGAGAGGCCCGCGCACCGCGATGAAGCGTGGCCCCCGCTTGCCGCAACTGGAGAAAGCCCTCGCACAGAAACGAAGACCCAACACACCCAAAAATAAATAAAGAAATAAATTAAAAAAAAAAAAAAAAGGAATAGTTTAAAAAAAAAAAAGAAAGAAAAGATAGTTTGTTACTTACAGTTCCCAAGAGGAGGGGGCACGCCATGCCATGGAGGGCCACAGGAAGCACCACGGTCAGTCAGGAGGCAAGACAAGCGCGGGGAAAGCATGGGCAAAAGGTTTTATTGTGGTTTTCATGGAAAGCAATGGATGAGGCAGGGTAAGCACCTGAGCAAATTTACGATTGATTGGATGGTTTGAATAACTTCTGTGGGCTCTGGGCTACAGGTGTGGTCTCTTGTTGTCCGGTACCTGGCCCTGGGGTGATTTAGGGGAGGGGGATAGTGTCCTGTCCTGCAGGAACCTGATGAAAGTAGGCTGAAGTGGGTATGGACGAGGGATTGATTGGTTTGAATATCAAAGGAGTGCTTGTGTTCGCAGCACAAGCATTATGGTGGAGTATCTAGGAACTATATTTTCCTTTCTTTAGCTCTAACTCAATATCACAACCTGATTTATACTTACAGATAGACTATAAGCCTATCTTAAAGGTATAGTCAATAAGCCAAAAAAAAAAATTAAAGGTATTTAGAGACTAGCTAAAGAAAGAGATGTATTTTTCATTTGTCTTTGTTTAAACCTCTAGATCCTTTTATGAATACAAAGATCATGAACATTTTATTTTCTAATGGGGGCAAGAATAGGGAACACGTGTTGAGTGTTAAAGTGGTACAGTCATTCATTTGTTACACTTAGGGTTTCCTTTTGACATTTCTCTAGTAAGTGATATGCCTAGATTCTGCTAATGTGCTAATGAATTTGGGAAGCAAAGGTTATTTCATATTAAGTGGAATATGGAAGATGTTAATCTTATGACTAAAGGTTAGTCCTAAAATAGTAATTTGGTAGTAGATTAAGACTCCCATACAGAGTATTAAGAAGAATAGAGCAATTTACTTGATTTTTGTGTGATGTTAGTTTTCAGCACCTAAGGTTTTAATCTTAGACCATGGGGATGTTTTTGGAAGAACACTGTCCTCTATTTTCTCCTAACAACTCATTATGGATATATAATCTACAAATTGATCTTAATCTTCTTTGGAACCACTTAACTTTGAGGACTTTACCAGCCTAAATTTTTTTAAAAAGTGTCTCAAGTTTATTGTCCACTGTATTACGTGTATTTTGTCAAATTATGCTCATTAAATGTACCTCTTATAAACTACAAAGAAATCTTACCCACTTACAATACATTAATATTTAGCTAAGAGGTATATTATCACTTTATCAATTCCTTCATGGTTTTACATGCTGTTTATTTTTATTTTTTTAATTTTAAATATTTATTTATTTATTTATTTATGGCTGCGTTGGGTCTTTGTTGCTGCACGCGGGCTTTCTCTAGTTGTAGCGACCGGGGGCTACTCTTCCTGGCAGTGAGCGGGCTTCTCATTACAGTGGCTTCTCTTCTTGTTGAGCGTAGCCTCTAGGTGCATGGGCTTCAGTAGTTGTGGCATGCGGGCTCAGTATTTCTGGCTCGCGGGCTCTAGAGCACAGGCTCAGTAGTTGTGGCACACGGGCTTAGTTGCTCCGCGGCACATGGGATCTTCCCGGACCAGGGCTCGAACCCGTATCCCCTGCATTGGCAGGCGGATCCTTAACCACTGAGCCACTACGGAAGTCCCCGTGCTGTTTATTTTTTAAATGAAGATTATAATGCTTAATTTTTACTAAATTTTTATAAGCAAATGAAGTATTGCATGACAGCGTTTTTGAAAAATAATGCCATGTACATATGAACTACAGTTTATGAACTCTGACCATATTCCTTCTTAACGTCTATCTTTCTTAAATTATAGCCTTACTCATTTGGCTGGTTTTCAGATAGTAGACCTCATATAGTTTATCACTCTGGTGATTCCTTTCTGGATATTTTCGAGAGTCATTATATTCGTGAAGTGCCATATAACTAGAACCATAAAACATATTTCCACAGCTTTTAGAGTATGGTTTTATAAAAAAGTAAGTAGATGTTTTCTGCATTATTTCTGAATGTCTTCTCCATTTAAAAATCTTAAATACCTTACACAGTGGAGGGTCATCCACCACTACATTTGCTTGTCATGTAAGCTCAACAATGTCACTTGCTATTTATGGCACTTCTACTTTAGCATCCAATAATGTTTAAATTTATTATTCAATTTGTTGAATAAAGCAATTTAGCCTAGTAGAGTGATAAATAGAAATAGTAAAATGTTCCCCTCCCTCCTCAAAAAACTCTTCAATTCTTGCCCCTGATCTTCTCCTATAGGATTGCACTGGTATCTCTAGGAGGGAGACCTACAGTAAGCTTGGATGTGCCCTCCTTTGTTATATTGACCCTATGATAATTACAACTTCTTCCCTTATTTTTTCTTAAATTGGGCCCATCATCTTTATAGAATTCCTTTTTATTTCTAGTCCAATGACTTCAGCTACTGAAATAATCTACATTGTTTAAAATGTGCTAATTCACACCTGCGTTTACACATTTGCCCTGAATTTCCCTCCCAGATTAAGTTGGGGGGCTTGATGAGCCAGGGCTGGTTTAATATGTGAGGGTAACAGAATTTGATGTCCAGGAAGATCTGAAACACAGAACTGACAGCAAAGCTGGAGTAAGCCTGGGAGAGAATTGAACTGATACGAGTGTTGAATTTGCTTGTTGCTAACTGAAGGGACAGTTAGAAGGGACACAGCAGAGAGGAGGATGCTGGGAATGAGGCACATGTTGGAATCAGAGACACTGAGTGCAACAAGCGGGTTCACAAGAGAAAGCAGGAGGGAAACGCCAAGAAAGATTCCTCAAGGGGCTTAATGATAGCCACGGGGATTCCAGTAGGACATCTGAGGCCCTGCCTGTGGGTGGAATCGAGCGGTTCAGGACACTGAGACTGTTCAGGTGCATTTGTTCAGCCAACAGTTGTTTGCACGTCTGCTGAGCCAGGTGCAGGTAATACAATGAATACTAAGTTGTAGCTCTTAACACATTAAAGAGCTATTTTATATTACATACAACTTTTTTTTTGGTGCAAACGAAGTTTTTTTTAGGACATCTGTCTCTATGCTTAATCTGAGATCTATAAAATATCTTATTAAAAATGTGAATATACTTGTGGACAATATGGTGACTCCCTGCAACAAACGTGACTTCTTGTTCTTTACATAAATCTTTGAAATGTTCTTGAATTGACAATTTCCCTTGAATAGAAAGAATAGATAACTTTGACTAAAGTGAGAATAAAATAAGACATTTGGGAAAAAGCGACCTAAGCTGCTGCATGCTAGGTTAAAAGGCGTGTATTAATTATGACCAAGAAAGGGATCTTAGAATTTTGAAGTTTGCTTCCTAAAGCTGTTGGTTCACGCTCAAGATCCTCAAGAAATTATTGGAAACCAAAAATGAAAATATAATCCTACCTGGTATATCTCTACTTGGAATGTTTCACTTTAAGTAACACTACAGTGATTATGGAAAGGATCAAAAAAGGGAACCCGTTTGGGACAAGAGACAAAGACAGTTATTTTTTTAAAAATATCTCTTATTTTAGAAAAAGAAAGATTTAAAAATATAGGATCTTAGGGGGATATAAAAATAATAAATTCAGAATAAATTCTGAATACTAAAATTAGGCTGCACCCTTTAAAGCTAAAAGAGGTAAATTTTAGAATAACTAAAAACGGCTACTCCACATACTGAATGAAGTACATCAGACAGAGAAAGACAAATATCATATGATATCGCTTATATGTGAAATCTAAAAAAAGGGTACAAATGAACTTATTTACAAAACAGAAGTAGAGTCACAGACGTAGAAAGCGAACTTATGGTTACCAGTGGGTAAGGGGGGGAGGGATAAATTGGGAGAATGGGATTGACATATACACACTACTATATATAAAATAGATAACTAATAAGAATCTACTGTATAGCACAGGGAACTCTACTCAATACTCTGTAAATGGCCTATATGGGAAAAGAATCTTTCTAAAAAAAGAGTGGATATATGTGTATGTATAACTGATTCACTTTGCTGTACACCTGAAACTAACACAACCTTGTAAATCAATTATACTCCAATATAAAAAAAAAAACCCATCTACTCCATAGCATGCATAAATTGTGTCTGTATATTGCCTGAAAGTGACGTTTTAAACCTCAAATGCATGCTGAGATTTTACCTGTCTTTAGTGCCCAGCCCAGATAACAGCTCTTCTGACCGTACCTCTGCAGAGCTTCACGGAGTGCTGGTCATTGTAGGCATAATAAACATTGCTGAATGACCAGCACAAATGAAATTAAGTATAAATAAATACTATCTTTACATTAAAACTAAAGAGGAGGGCTTCCCTGGTGGCGCAGTGGTTGAGAAACTGCCTGCCAATGCAGGGGACACAGGTTCGAGCCCTGGTCTGGGAGGATCCCACATGCCGCAGAGCAACTGGGTCCGTGAGCCACAATTACTGAGCCTGTGCGTCTGGAGCCTGTGCTCCGCAACGAGAGGCCGAGATAGTGAGAGGCCCACGCACCGCGATGAAGAGTGGCCCCCACTCGCCACAACTAAAGAAAGCCCTCGCATAGAAACGAAGACTCAACACAGCCAAAAATAAATAAATAAATAAATAATAAAATTAAAAAAAAAAAAAAAAACTAAAGAGGAGTTAATTTGTTACATACTTTTTATTAAACTCAATGTAGGGGGGCTTCCCTGGTGGCACACTGGTTGAGAATCTGCCTGCCAATGCAGGGGACACGGGTTCGAGCCCTGGTCTGGGAAGATCCCACATGCCGCTGAGCAACTAGGCCCGTGAGCCACAACTACTGAGCCTGCGCGTCTGGAGCCTGTGCTCTGCAACAAGAGAGGCCGCGATAGTGAGAGGCCCGCGCACCGCGATGAAGAGTGGCCCCCGCTTGCCACAACTAGAGAAAGCCCTCGCACAGAAACGAAAACCCAACACAGCCAAAAATAAATAAATAAATAAATAAAAATTTTTTAAAAACCCACAAAACTTGAAATGTCACATCTTTAAAAAAAAAAAAAAAAAAACCTCAATGTAGGAAATACACAAATTTGGTATACTATAATGAGGTATTATTCATATAATTTTTTAAGGTAGATAGAAAGGGCAATGTTTTAAATTGGCCAAATTGGGCTCCTGCAATTTGTTTCAATTTTTGCTTCTGTATTTTGCAGTTAAGGCCATTCTGTTGATAGGAAGTGAAACAATGCCGCCACCTACTGTGCAGGGCATGGTAATAAAGATGATAAAAGGAGAAAGAAATAATTTTCCAGTTTTAAGTTAGTTATGAAGTAAAAAGCTAATTTTTGGTGTAATTACATTATAGACTCTTCAATTGTATTTTCAATAAACAATATTACTGAATAGAATCAACCAATCCTGCTGAGAGTCCTGTGAGCTAGGTCTTTGCGGCCATGGCTTTTTTTTTTTTTTTTGCTTTTTAAATTTTATTTACTTATTTCTTAACATCTTTATTGGAGTATAACTGCTTTACATTGTTGTGTTAGTTTCTGCTGTATAACAAAGTGAATCAGCTATACGTATACATATATCCCCTCCCTCTTGCGTCTCCCTCCCACCCTCCCTATCCCACCCCACTAGGTGGTCACAAAGCACCCAGCTGATCTCCCTGTGCTATGCAGTTGCTTCCCACTAGCTATCTATTTTACATTTGGTAGTGTATATATGTCAATGCCACTCTCTCACTTCGTCCCAGCTTACCTTTCTCCCTCTCCGTGTCCTCAAGTCTATTCTCTACATCTGCGTCTTTATTCCTGTCCTGCCCCTAAGTTCCTCAGAACCATTTTTTTTTTTTAGATTCCATATATATGTGTTAGCATACGGTATTTGTTTTTCTCTTTTTGACTTAACTTCACTCTGTATGATGGACTCTAGGTCCATCCACCTCACTACAAATAACTCAATTTTGTTTCTTTTTATGGTTGAGTAATATTCCATTGTAGATATGTGCCACATCTTCTTTATCCATTCATCTGTTGATGGACACTTAGGTTGCTTCCATGTCCTGGCTATTGTAAATAGTGCTGCAATGAACATTGTGGTACATGACTCTTTTTGAATTATGGTTTTCTCAGGGTATATGCCCAGTAGTGGGATTGCTGGGTCATATGGTAGTTCTATTTTTAGTTTTTTAAGGAACCTCCATACTGTTCTCCATAGTGGCTGTATCAATTTACATTCCCACCAACAGTGCAAGAGGGTTCCCTTTTCTCCACACCCTCTCCAGCATTTATTGTTTGTAGATTTTTTGATGATGGCCATTCTGACTGGTGTGAGGTGATACCTCACTGTAGTTTTGCTTTGCATTTCTCTAATGATTAGTAATGTTGGGCATCCTTTCATGTGTTTGTTGGCAACCTGTTTATCTTCTTTGGAGAAATGTCTATTTAGGTTTTCTGCCCATTTTTGGATTGGGTTGTTTGTTTTTTTGATATTGAGCTGCATGAGCTGTTTGTATATTTTGGAGATTAATCCTTTGTCAGTTGCTTCGTTTGCAAATATTTTCTCCCATTCTGAGGGTTGTCTTTTCATCTTGCTTATGGTTTCCTTTGCTGTGCAAAAGCTTTGAAGTTTCATTAGGTCCCATTTGTTTATTTTTGTTTTTATTTCCATTTCTCTAGGAGGTGGGTCAAAAAGGATCTTTCTGTGATTTATGTCATAGAGTGTTCTGCCAATGTTTTCCTCTAAGAGTTTTATAGTGTCTGGCCTTACATTTAGGTCTTTAATCCATTTTGAGTTTATTTTTGTGTATGGTGTTAGGGAGTATTCTAATTTCATCTTTTACATGTAGCTGTCCAGTTTTCCCAGCACCACTTATTGAAGTGGCTGTCTTTTCTCCATTGTATATTCTTGCCTCCTTTATCAAAGGTAAGGTGACGATACGTGCGTGAGTCTATCTCTGGGCTTGCTATCCTGTTCCATTGATCTATATTTCTGTTTTTGTGCCAGTACCATACTGTCTTGATTACTGTAGGTTTGTAGTATAGTCTGAAGTCTGGGAGCCTGATACCTCCAGCTCTGTTTTTCTTTCTCAAGATTGCTTTGGTTATTCGGGGTCACTTGTGTTTCCATACAAATTGTGAAATTTTTTGTTCTAGTTCTGTGAAAAATGCCATTGGTAGTTTGATAGGGATTGCAACGAATCTGTAGATTGCTTTGGGTAGTATAGTCATTTTCACAAGGTTGATGCTTCCAATCCAAGAACATGGTATATCTCTCCATCTGTTTGTATCATTTTTAATTTCTTTCATCAGTGTTTTATAGTTTTCTGCATACAGGTCTTTTGTCTCCTTTGGTAGGTTTATTCCTAGGTATTTTATTCTTTTTGTTGCAGTGGTAAATGGGAGTGTTTCCTTAATTTCTCTTTTAGATTTTTCATCATTAGTGTATAGGAATGCAAGAGATTTCTGTGCATTAATTTTGTATCCTGCTACTTTACCACATTCATTGATTAGCTCTAGTAGTTTTCTGGTAGCATCTTTAGGGTTCTTTATGTATAGTATCATGTCATCTGCAAACAGTGACAGTTTTACTTCTTCTTTTCCAATTTGTATTCCTTTTATTTCTTTTTCTTCTCTGATTGCTCTGGCTAAAGCTTCCAAAACTACGTTGAACAATAGTGGTGAGAGTGGGCAACCTTGTCTTGTTCCTGACCTTAGTGGAAATGGTTTCAGTTGTTGACCATTGAGAACGACGTTGGCTGTGGATTTGTCATATATGGCCTTTATTATGTTGAGGTATGTTCCCTCTATGCCTACTTTCTGGAGCGTTTTTATCATAAATGGGTGTTGAATTTTGTCAAAAGCTTTTTCTGCATCTATTGAGATGATCATATGGTTTTTCTTCTTCAATTTGTTAATATGGTGTATCACATTGATTGATTTGCATATATTGAAGAATCCTTGCATTCCTGCGATAAACCCCACTTGATCATGGTGTATGATCCATTTAATGTGCTGCTGGATTCCGTTTGCTAGTATTTTGTTGAGGACTTTTGCATCTACGTTCATCAGTGATATTGGCCTGTAGTTTTCCTTTTTTGTGTCATCTTTATCTGGTTTTGGTATCAGGGTGATGGTGGCCTCGTAGAATGAGTTTGGGAGTGTTTCTCCCTCTGCTATATTTTGGAACAGTTTGAGAAGGATAGGTGTTAGCTCTTCTCTAAATGTTTGCCATGGGCTTTTAAGATAAACCTCCTCTTAGTATTTTTCTTAAAAAAACATACACACATGTGCACACACAGAATTTCCTGAATTTGTACCTCTGTTTTTCTTCTCCAACCCTTTTAACATGATTTTTAATGTTATTATCATTTGTTTATCCCTTACTTTTCCAGGTTATCTTTTTCTTTTTTTAAGCTTAATAAATTTTTTTCTAGTGACAAATTTTTATTTTTAAAATTTATTTATGTTTATTTATTTATTTATCTACAGTATAGTGGACCATGTTATCTTTTTCATAAGCTGATTTTCAAAATGATTTTTTTCTATACTGTCCATACATAGTTTCTCTTTATTTTGCTAAGGATTCAACCTATCCAATTTGTGAGAGTTTAGTTCAAGATAAAATTTCTTAATTACAATTGGAAGCATCCCAAACACCAAAATTTGTTAGGCTAACTACCCTCAACTAGGCAACTAAAATATTTTAAATAGCTACATACCAAAATACCATTGGTCTATATTCCATCAACAGTTGATAATTCCCTTTTTCCTATGTATTCTCTTCCATTAATCAATCATTTTCATAAATCACTCTCCTCTTCTAAATATAACTCATTCGAGAGCAGTTATATCACTTTCATGCCCCCATCGTCAACTCTTTTTTTTTTTTTTAATTTATTTGTTTGTTTGTTTGTTTTTTGGCTGCATTGGATCTTTGTTGCTGTGCACGGGCTTCTCATTGTGGTGGCTTCTCTTGTTGCAGAGCATGGGCTGTAGGCATGTGGGCTTCAGTAGTTGTGCCTCATGGGCTCTAGAGCGCAGGTTTGGTAGTTGTGGTGCATGGGCTTAGTTGCTCCGTGGAATGTGGGATCTTCCCGGACCAGGGTCGAACCCGTGTCTCCTGCATTGGCAGGCAGATTCTTAACCACTGTGCCACCAGGGAAGCCCCCATCATCAACTCTTGCCCCTACCACTAATATTTTGTAAATAGTAGGCACCCAATGTTTAACTAAATTAAATGGGAAAAATGTAACGTACCTGAAAATATGCTTTTATTCATTTTGCAGGAGTGGGGAGAATAAAGTAACATAAAGGTAGAATAGAAAAAGATAAGTAAGTATTTTATTGGATACTTGGGCACTTCTTTCAGCCAAATTGGTAGTGGGAATTGGAAGGTGAGAAGATTGAATCAGAGAGGTAAAGGACAAGTAATAAATCAAACATAGGGTTACTCAGTGTGTCTTAGTTCATGCTGCTAAAACAAAGTATCAGAGAGTGGGTGGCTTACAAACAACAGAAACTTATTTCTCACAGTTCAGGAGGCTGGAAGTCTGAGATCTGGGTGCCAGCATGGTCAGGTTCTGGGGAGGATCTTCTTCTGGGTTGTAGACTGCTGACTTATTGTACACTCACATGGCAGAAAGAGAGTGTGCTAGACTCTCTGGCCTCTTCTTATAAGGTCACTAATCTCATTAGTGAGGGCCACACTCTCATGACCTAACTACCTGCCAGTGGCCCCACCTTGAAATATCATCACATTGGCAACTAGATTTCAACATATGAATTTGGGGGAGACACAAACATTCAGTCCACAATGCAGTGTTTACATATTTTAAGTAATGGGCTATTTGCCTTGGAGGGGCACAGAATCAAAAACCACACAGATCCTTATATTGTGCTCTTGGGGAGTTACAACTATTGCACAAGATAGGTCAGAGGAATATTAAGTGCTAAGTAGTGCAATGTTGACCATCTGTTCAACAAAAGTTTCAGAGAAGTGAAAGACGTGAATTGGGACCAACTGAGGAATGCTTCTTGAGAAGATGGGTGTTGAATTGGGTCTTAAATTTACAGATGTGAAAAATGAAAAGAGGTAAAAGATGAAGATAGATGAAAGAAGAAAGCACGCATTTTTGGAAAGAGAAGTATCGTGAGACACAAGTAATACAGACAAAAGACACTTCTATTTCCTTCAACTGATTTTCACAATGTTTACTAGTGCTAGCTCCATCTTAAATGCTAGCCACTAGGTACATGTGGCTATTTAAGTTTAAATTAATTAAAATGAAATAAAATTGAAAATTCAGACACATTTCAAGTGATCAATAGGCACAGATGCCTAGTGGCTACTATATTGAACAGTGCAAATAGAAAACACATCTATCATTGCAAAACTTCCTTTTGTAAATGCTGTAAGTGCTACCGAGCACATACTATATGAAAAGCTCTCATGATCCCGTTTAATCTTCATAGCAAACTTATGAAGTTATACTTAAAAATAAGAAAACTGAGGTTCCTAGAACTTAAGTATTTTCCCAAAGTCACATAGTCAGTGGCAAGGCTGTGATTTGAAATTTCACCTGACTTCAAAAACTGATGCTTTAAGCCATGGAGAATAAGGTTATTGGGTAGGGAAAAATGAGTTATTTACCAGAGACAGTGACAGCCCAGATTGAACTTTCTGTGGCAGGCAAAATCCAGTAGGTTCTTGAGGGAACAAAACCATAAAGGTGGTGTTTCAGGATAATTAAGTTGTTTTGTGGGCAGGGATAGGCTAGCCCATATGATGTCTTTAAAAGAAAAAGGCTCCCTCTCTGGGAGAGACATAGCCTTATGGGTTCATGACTCGGTTAACAGCGCATGAAGTAGATCCCAGCCCCTTCTACCGGGTACCCTTTCTCAAAGGGAAGAATTGGAAGGCGTGGAGGAAAAGAGAGCCTGGGATACAATAGAGGCGATGCCAAAGAGAGGGGGTGGGTGGACAGCAAAAAGAAAGTTTGAAGAAAGAAGTGAAACAATTAGGTTTTTAAAAACTGGAAAAATAGAAGCAGAGTTAGAGCTTATTCTAAGGTTTCTAGTATATAGGTCCAAAACACTGTAATGCCTATGATAGAAAAGAGAGAGAAAAAGAGAGCCAACTTCTGGTTTCTGGTCTAGAATCCAAGAAGCTTAGGAGTTGTCACTCTGGTCCACACAATAAGAAAAAAAAGCTGACCTGAAAATCAACAACTCTTTTTAGCTCCCTCAGAGATGAGGTCACAGGGCAAACTGCTGCCCCCAAAGTTGGAGAGACAGACAGGCAGATATAGAGAATCACAACTTACTAGAGCAGAAGCCTCTGCTGGAACAAGTGCTGGGGTAGGGAAACCTGAACTGTGATTGATGAACTGCTGGAGGCTCGCTGTGGACAAGTCTGAGAGTTAAACACTTCATGAGGACCCAGTAACAGGGAGGCTCCCCCATTATTGTAAGTTTTACCTCTAGGAGCCCTATCAGGTTCCCACAAGGAAGATCAGAGAAAATCCCCTTGTGCTTCTGGCAAGGGGAGGAGGAAAGTAGCCATTCTGAAATAAGCTCAGAGCATTCTATTCTTTTTAAGGAGGCCTGACCTCAAGAGAAATTATTATTTTAGAATCTGGTAAAACCCTAGATTCCAACCAACTAGGGTTTTACCAGAGCCTAACTAACTAGGGTTTCACCAGAGCCTGACCAACCTGGCAGAAATTAAGCCAGGTTGAAGAAATGTCTAACATCCCTGCCATGTCTGAATCTACTTCTGATGCTTGCTCTTCAAACTGTTTTGTTTTCGTTTTTGTCCTTTAGTATGCTTTGTGAGTTTTGGTTAAAAGCCAGACATGATATACTGGGTAAAAGGAACTGAGGAGAACAGGCCTTTTGTGTGAAGTTTTATGTTTACCTGGGTAGGGTTTATGTTGTGCTCCACACAAGATTTACTAAATCAGAAACTCTGCAGTGGGGTCCAGCAATCTGTGTTTTTAACAAGCCCTCCAGGTGGTTCTGATGCCAAATGTTGAGAACTATTTCCGTAGCATCACAATTACTAAGATCACGGTAAATTGGGGTTGGGTACAGGTAGAAGGGCAGGCACTGGCTTCTATAATAGCTCTAGCATTTGAGACAGGCGAAGACAGTTATAAAGACGGTGGAATTGGATGGCTGTTGTTAATTACTGTTAATGTGCTTCAGGAAGGAAATAACAAGCTCAGGTTAGCCAGTTCTCTACTCAAGGCATCATGAAGCCTAGGAATCATCTATGGCAGCCTTTAAAGAGAACGTCAGAACCAGGGTGCCTTTGAGAAACGGTTGATTCTAAGAATGCAGCAGAGAATATACAAGATGAGCCTAGAGCACCTTATAGTACCAGGAAAGTAAAGAAATGCTAAAAAAAAGGTAACACATCAAAGGGACATAGAAGTCAACTGAAAGAACTCCCAGTGAACAAAGATGGAACACTTTGAGCAAAAGCAAACAAGAAAAGAGCAAAAAAAAAAAAAAAATAAAAAAGTATTATTGGGTTACAACTCAAAGTATAAGATAAATATACATGAGTTCATACTGCTATAAACAATTTAATAAATGGGTAAATAGGAGAAAAGAGACAAATTTTCCATATAGAAAAATTCCAATAATATACTTAGGTATTCCCCTCTACAGAAGGTGAAGCTTAATGCCCTCCCTTCCCCTTGAGGGTGGGCTAGACTCAGTGACCTGCTTCCTAAGAACAGAGTAGGGAAAGGGAAAAATATTAACTTTTAAGTGGAGGAACTTGGCAAATGCTACATTTACTAAGTGCTAAAAGTTACCATCACCAGATAGCATGTACTCCTTACAATAATGTGATGAGGACACTCTACCTCTGTGATATACTTTCCAAAATCCCACAACACCCATCTAAGCATGAGAAAGACATCAGACAAACTTAGATTCAGAGACAATCTACAGCATATCTGGTCAGCACTCCTCAAGACTGTAAAGGTCATGAAAAACAAGGAAAGACTGAGAAACTGTCACAAACCAGAGGAGACTAGGGAGACATGACAACCTAATGAACTGTGATACTCTGGTATGCAGAAAAGGGTTAACATAGCAGGCCTGAGACCACTATCCTTAGAAAGGCCTGCTTGCCACACCACTATATATAAAGTAAATCAACAAGGATTTACTGTATAGCACAGGTAACCATATTCAATAGCTTGTCATAATCTATAATGGAAAAGAATCTGAAGCTGTACACCTGAAACTAACACAGTACTGTAAATCAATTATAGTTAAATTAAAAAAAGCAATCAGAAATGATCATGCTAAGTGAAGTAAGTCAGAAAGAGAAAGACAAATACCATATGATATCACTTACATGTGGAATCTAAAATACAACACAGGGCTTCCCTGGTGGCGCAGTGGTTGAGAATCTGCCTGCCAATGCAGGGAACACGGGTTCGAGCCCTGGTCTGGGAAGATCCCACATGCCAGGGAGCAACTAGGCCCGTGAGCCACAACTACTGAGCCTGCGCGTCTGGAGCCTGTGCTCCGCAACAAAAGAAGCCGTGATAGTGAGAGGCCCGCGCACCGCGATGAAGAGTGGCCCCCGCTTGCCACAACTAGAGAAAGCCCTCGCACAGAAACGAAGACCCAACACAGCCAAAAATAAAAAATAAATAAATTAATTAATTTAAAAAAAAATTAAAAAATAAAATAAAATAAGATACAACACAAATGAATCTATCTATGAAACAGAAACAGAATCAGGGACATAGAGAATAGACTGGTGGTTGCCATGCGGGGGGGCGGTGGGAGAGGGTTGGATTGGGAGTTTGGGATTAGCAGACGCAAACTGGTATATATAGAATGAATAAACAACTAGGTCCTACTTTATAGCACAGGGAACTATATTCAATATCATGTGATAAACCATAGTGGAAAAGAATATGAAAAAGAATGTATATATATGTATAACTGAGTCACTTTGCTGTATAGCAGTAATTAACATGACATTGTAATTCAACTATACTTCAATAAAAAATAAATTAAAAAAAGGAAAGGCCTGCTTGCAAAGTTAGCCCTTGACTGGCATCTGGGAACTTAGATTTTGAGAGAGTTCCCACAATTTCCCTGATAAGAATGGCTCATGGTGCCTAAACTGTACAAACAATGTGGTTTATGCTGAACACCTGCTTTCCTTCTGAGAGTCTGGAAACATGGGTGCATGTTAGGTAGAGGGTGCCTGTGTGACTAGCCCCCGGTAAAAACCCTGGGCATTGAATTTGCAATGAGCTTACCTGGTAGACAACATTGTTGTACGACTCGTTGGAGGATTTAAGCATGTCCTGTGTGCCTTTCTTGAGAGAGAACTCTTAGAAGCTCGCACCTCCAGACTTTACCCTATGTGCCTTTTCCCTTTGCTGATTTTGTTTTGTATCCTTCAGGTGTAATAAAATATAGTCATGAGGATGACTATATGCTGAGTTCTATGAGTCCCAGTGAATCATTGAACCTGGGGGTAAGCTTGGGGACACCTGGCACACCTGGATTGGATCCTGGAAAAAAAAAAGGAGGCCATTAATGTAAACATTGGTAAAATCCAAATAAATCTGTGGTTTAGTTAATAGCAATGAACTAATGTTAGTTTCTTAGTTTTGACAAATATACCATGGAAATGTAAGATGTTAACAGCGGGAGAAAGGGGGGAGGGGTAAATGAGACCTCTCTGTACTATCTTTGTAACTTTCTTGTAAATCTAAAATAAAAAGTTTATTTAAAAAACACTCAAACTGAATGCTTTGGAAATTAATGAAAAATAACATACGACTCATCCTAAAGACACATAGAGAAATTATCCAAACTGAAATACAAAGAGAAAAATGAGAGAAGGAGAGAGAGAGAGAGGGAGAGAGAAAGCTAGCTAGCTTTATTTGCTATGGCCAGAGGGACGGATTACAATTAAAAAAAAAATCAGACTCAGGACCTGATTGTGAGAGTAGCAGAATTTAAAAGAAGGTTGAATTCATAACCCATAGCATAATGTAAAGTCAGGACTCTGCAGGGGAAAGAATGAAACCCTGAGACCTAGGATGATGGGGATATCTGGGAGGATACTCTTGAGAACTTTGAGCTGATAGATTCACCTCAATCCTCTGGACTGACAGAAGTGGTGTGTTTGCCCCTGCTAGAGGATAGTGACCTCCCTTTGCCTGAAGACCATGGAGAAGCCTCATCTGAGGAAGATGCCTTCCAAAATGCTACTTACCCTTCTCAAGATTTCCCTTTTGATCCAGAAAGAACCAAACCACTGCTTTCCCTGCTGACCTCAATCCTTATTCACTGAAGTATTGGGAGGAGGTCATGTTCATTAATCTTTTGCGAGGGAGAAAAAGAAAAAAAGATTTCCCACAACCCTCTTCAGTGTTTCTAGACCAATAACTAGGGTCAAGTTTCATCATGTCTTGACTGGGGAAGCACTGTCCCTGTTTTGGAATAAAAAGGGTTATTCACCAAATACGGACTGGCAGAGTTGGAAGAACATACCTGAGGATGGATCTTGGTGTATGTTCAGAGAAAGTGGTGTGAGGTAAGGATGTAGATTTGTTGAGTGTAAACCCAAAATAATAATAACAACAACAAAAACCCCTAAAGAGACAGAATTTAACTGAAATTGATGAGATTATTTTGTTATCAGGGAGACTGGGGCTCAAAAGAGGTTGTATAACAGAAATTTTGCACACCAGAACTTGTGGGCTGCCATTGACATATCTTTTACTTCTTCAATAACTTCATTAGGTGAAGTAACAATGAACAATCTTTGTATCTTCTTGTTTCTAACACAGGGCCTGACTCTTAGTGACTATTAAAAATTTTGTTAATTGGATTCACCAAGAGACTGAGTATATGCACAGATGAGTAAATACCCATAGATTCTTGAACATGATTGCTATTAAAGATGTGGAGGAGCTAAAGGAGTCTCTTTAAAATGTGAATAGTTTCCAAAGACGAATCCTCAGACCTTTGCTCTTATCTCAGTACAACCTCCTCTACAATCTCTCTTCTTCAAATACTTACGTAACTCCTAAACTGTTCCACTGCCTGGTCTGCTTTTTAAAATATGTCATGCACACTGCTGTCAGATTAGTATCCGGAAACTCTTTTTTGTGTACTCCTCTGCTGCTCAAAATCTTTAGATGATTATCTAGTGCCTTATGTGATAAAATTAAAAATTCTTAGCTTGCTCCTTAAGGCTCTTCCCAATCTGTTTCCTCTTATCTCTATCTACCCTTGTTTTCCATTCCAACACTAAGCCTTAATCCTAGACAAATCCAAAAGTCTCCAAACATATCTTGAACATCCTAGGTTCAATGGTTTTGAAAATCAGCTCCTTTCACCTGCTGATGTTTCCTCCTTATTTGTGAACCTATCTTTATGGTATAACATGCAATAACCTTTCTGAACTATTCCATGTATAAGGGTTCTCTCTTCTTTGTATCATGTCTTTACACAGAGATTGTAAAATGGTCTTGTTTAGCCCATTATTAAAAATGTTGAAGTAATTCTTAACATTAAAAAAAATCATTGAAAAAAATGGAAGCACTAGTAGGGCCCACACTTCAACAAATAGCTTAAGTTTACTGGTAGCTGCCATGCACTGTTTGGTTGGATTTGCAAAGTATTTACTGAGCACCTATTACTTGCTGCACACTGTTTTAGATGCTGGGGGTACAGAGGTGAACAAAAATAATCATGGAGTTTATAGTCTAAAGAGGAGAAACAGAAAACATAATAAGTAAATTCTATACCAGGAAGTGATAAATGCTATAGAAAAATAAAACAGGGTTAAGAGGGTTTGGGAGCGTGTGGGTGGGAAGGGTGCTTGCACTTTCACACTCATTTCAATACCTGGCTGGCTCCGATGGGAATCTGAGTTTGTGACCCCAACTGTATATCAGGACCGTCATGTACTGTCACGTATATGCTATACACTGTCCCCATAAAACTGTCAGCAACTTGAAGGCAGGGAGTGTGCCTCATTCGTCTCTGGATTCCCAGAGTCGAGCAGTGTTTTCAGGGTAAGAGCACGATGGAAAGCGAAAAGTGAGGAGTCCCGCTTTCCACGGTGGTTATTCCGGCGAGGTTTAGGCGCCAAGAAGAGTGTAACCCCAGAAGCGCCAGGAGCTGAGCCAAACCCTTCGCCGACTCTCAAAACCAGTGAGGCTCCATCCGTTTCCAGGGCAACGGGACTGTGACGCGAACACATCCGCGGACCCTCGGCCGCGTGGGACTAGCCCATAGCTTAGGAAGGAACTAAATTGTAGAGAACTTGGCCGTCGGAACCAGCAGCCCTACGCACGGATCCCCAGACCACCTCGCCCCCTGCAGAGCTGCCGCCGGCACTGCACCTTCCGGTCCTCTGGCGTCGCCAAGTTATAGGATCGACGACTTCCGGCCCTGAAGGTCCCCCGCTCCATGGCTTGCCGGGGTCCTAGCGATGGAAAGGTGGCCTCGGCGGCCGCCTGACCCCTACGGGGGCTTCGGATCAGGGCTGCCGCTTCCTCCCGGAGGGCGGCGGTTACAGGGCCGCTGAGAAAATGCCCGCGGCTGGTGGGACCTCATACCGGGAGGAGAGGTCGGGGCGGAGCGCGAGGGCGGAGCGCGGACCGGGAGCTGGCCCATCAGGCAGGAGTGGGGCAGGTACGGTGGCGGAAGTGCCGGACGCGACTGGAGCCGAGCCGTCTAGGAAGCCGCGGCCGTGGGTCCCCCAGGCCGGAGCAGCTGCCGAGCCTCATCCTGACCGCAGCAACTAGGGCTCGGGCGCCGGCGAGATGCCTCTGTTCACCGCCAACCACTTTGAGCAAGATGTGGGTAAGTGCTGGGCCGGGGCCCCAAGCTGTTGTTTGTTGTGCTAGAAAGTGGGCGGTGGCGACTCCGGGTACTGGAAAGCCTAGCAAAGGGGGAGGAGGGTGCGGCGTCGCCGCTGCCTGGCAGCCGGGATTTTTCTGGGGGCAACCTCGGCGCGGCCCTAGCTGCCTGGGGAGTGTCTCCAGCCCACCTGAGGTTGGGGACCCCTGAAAGAGGACCGTTCACCTCGCCAGGCACAGGAATAGGGAGGAGCCTGGGGTTCTCTGGAGACTGGACTAATTGAGCAATTGCGGAGTTGATGACACAGAACTTCCAGCTCCCTCTAGAATTGGTTGAGTCTTGTGTCCCCCCCTCCCCACTCCCCCGCCCCGCGCTTAAAAGTGATGCAGCAGACCTTGTTGTCTAGGGCAGCTCAACACTTAGAGACTTCAGCTTGGTCCGGTTCAATAGGAAGAACCTATTTTATCTCGCTTATATATCGATGCGTCCAATCCCTGATAGCACGGCTTCAGGATTTATTTACGATAGTTGAAAGTGTTACTCTATCCATGGATAGTGCAAGTGCTATAAGGTGTTCTGCCTTAGGGTATGAAAAGGAAAACCCCAGGATTTCAAAACAGTCTAGAACACCTGTTTAACTTTTTGGGGGGTCGTCAGTGACTATGGAGTGAGAAAAAGATGGATTGGGTATGAGAACTTAACTTGTGGCTTTAGAAAAACAATAAACCAAGCTGGCTAAAATAAATATTTTTGTAGCAGTAGTTAACTCTAGGTAGAGTTTTAGGATTTAGTGGAATGAAAAAAACGCATGGCTGCAAATTGCCAGTTATACAGAATATTGCACGTCACAGAATATTGCACCTGTTTCATAGTTACGATTTTCTAATTATGGGGAAAGTCTAGAAAGTGCCCTATTTTGGTATATTATGTGATTCCAAAAGTGTGTTCAGAAGTCAAATATGATGTATAAGTACCTTCTATTCGCAGAGAGCTAAAAAACTTTATAGATTTTGACTCTTAGATAGTCTTCAAATATGTGTTTCTGTGATTTCATTCAACTTTTTTCTTGGTAGTTTAATATTGGTGACTGCTATAAATCTAGGAAGCATAATGTTGAGGCTCACAGCGTCTGCTTTTGGAACACCTAATGATGTCTTCCTTTGCTGCAATGAGACCTTCACTTTTTATTGTTGTGAAGACTTTCATTTTGTCATAGTGGAAAAAAAAGGCAAAATAGAATAAGACAAATGATTTTCAAACTTAACACCTGTGGAACTCTTCAAGGGAGATCTTTCCTGGAAGCCCATTGTTTTCTGATTGACAACTTCTCTGGTGAAAGTAAGCCAAGTTGCTTTTCTAAACCTCCCCCTCAGTGTCTCCTGAGGTTCCTACATGGTTTAGTGGATCACAGTTTAGTTCCACTGTAGTAAAAGAAGCACTGCTGTTCAGACAAAAAAAAAAAAAATACTGTGTATAGATTATTTCATGGGCAGTGCCATCAGCCAAAGCTTCAAGTACTTACTTGTTAACTCAAGTATGACTGACTGAAGTCAGTTTCCAAAAGGCAGTTTAAAGATAAAATAGAAAGTTTGATTGTAACCTCTTTTAGGCAAGTGGTTGGAATTAATAGAAAAAGTGGCATGAAATACTAAGGATTTCAAATTGGCTTTATACGTCTATCATAGAAGAAAAATTATATATTGCACTTTTCAAAACTTAAAGCCCCTGTTAATTTGAAATACAGTAGTTAAGTAATATGATGATCAAGTCATTGTTTAGCTTGAGATGCCCACAGGAATGTTCCTTTGCAGTGTCATTGTCCTTTTCATCTCTCTTTGATTCAGTCAGAGTTTTATTACCATTGTTTCTTTTTTGTCGTAGCTTTGTTTATCTTTCATTCGACAAACAGGCATTGAGTGATTACTGTGCATCAGACAGTGTGTGTCAGACTCTGGGGGCACAAATTTAATAAATAAACTGGGTTCCCTCAAGGAACTCTCAATCTAATGGAGGACTCATACACACATAAAAAGATAATTGTATTTTTCGCACCGTATTACGATGCTAGAAATACAGGAGATGCTTTACATTCTCCCTCTATTTAAAACAGTCATCGTCCCTGAAGAGAAGACAAGGACCTTCAGGCAGACACTTTATTTGTAAAAGTGTTGACACTATCCTCTCTCTTCCCCTGCATTCCTGATAGCACTTACACCTGCAGGAAGTGACCATCTCTTACTATATGTATGGTTTGGTCATTTTATAATTAACTGTAAAGTTGAAACTACATTCCTTTGGTCGGTGCAGTCTCATCAGAGGGTGAACAGTGTTTCTGACATCGTTCATGTGGGGAAGAAATCCTTTTCTCAGACCCTGAGACTCTGAGAAAAGGCTGTAGTGACTCAAGATGTCTAGGAAGGCACTCATTAGCTGATGATGGTATATGACTTGTCAAATGGTAGCCGGCCAAAGGCTAGGAGGTAAGGAACTCTGGCAAGTTCCTCATTTTTTTTCTTGGAGTCAGAACCTACAAATCCTGAAGGGTATGCTAGGTATGGTAGCATTAGAGCTCTTTAAATATTTATTGGATTTCTTCTAATATGGGTTTATTGTTTGTTTTGTTGAATAAAATTCCTTTGAAGCTGTGCTGAGAAAAAAAGAGAAAATACCCACACATACCCCCTCACCCCAGCCCTGATTCTTATCTTGAAGGGGAGTGTAGGTTTCCTAAGGTAGAGAGCCTGTTTGGGGCAGCCTTTTTAGGAGATTCCAAGGAGAAAGTAAAACATGAGGGACAGAGCCACAATAGGAAGATTTAGTGGTAGTGTTAAAAGGGCAGATGTCATTTCCTTACATCCTGTACCGATTTTTCCAGTCTCATGACATTGATTCCTGACTCATGACTGTCTCTTCTGCTCCGTAACTCCAGTTCTTATTTGCATGTCTTTTTTCTCCTTACTCCAGCCAGGCAATCTTTCTTGCCAGTTTCTGTCTCTGTGCCATTTACTACTATTCACTGATAGATTTTTGCTTTTTTCCGCAATGCTTGGTATCTCCTTCCTTAAAGATAAACTTGCTTGTGTCCCACAGAGCTGAGCTCAAATTCTACTTCTACAAAAACTCTTTTAACACAGTGGATTGAAGTATGAACTTTATCTTAAAAGGAGACTTTTCCAAGTAAAATTTGAATGCATGCATTGCTATGTCTTTGGCTTGTGTTGTGGTCAAATAACTTGACAGTGAGTAGCTTGGAGTTTTTGGTAATGGAATCGTTTTCTCCAATGAAATTTTACATGAAACCCTAATATAAAAATAGATATTGATGGCACTCTGGTAATACAAATTTACTTTATACATTTAAATATATTACATTTACATAGTCATTAAGGCAATTCTTGAGCACATGAGGTTGTTGCAAAAAATTAAAATTAAAAAAAATTTTGGTTTTAGGTGAGAATGACAGCTGTAACAGCCAGTTTTTTCCCTATACTTTCTTTTGCTTACATGGTACCAAAAATCCTAATACCTAGTCCTAATTAAAATAGTTACAAATTTTAATATATTTTGTAATTTTTTAAGTGATGAAAAATTTTTAGCATAAAGTACAGAATACAACATAAACTCCTATTCCTATCAGTCACCTCTGTCAAGTCCTAACATTTTGCCACACTTCATTCTTTTTTTTTTAAAGAAAACATTCAAGATACAGTGGAAATCATTACTTTTATTTATTAGCTACCTGATACTACTCTTTTTCCTCTCTTCTCAGAGTTAAACACTCTAAAAAGATAAAGTCTATTTTATAGTATATACTATACATGCAAATATACTATATGTATTGTTTTGCATGTTTTTAAACTTCATAAAAAATAATATTCTCTGTAGTCATTTGCAGCTTGCCATTTAGCATTTTTTGTGAGTTATTCATGTTGATGTTTGTAGCTTTTAGTTCATTAATTTTAAGAGCTATGTGATATTCCACATTTTTTTAACCCATTCTCCTATTAGTGAACATGAAGTTTTTTGCAGTTTTTTGCTATTACAGACAACACTGCAGTGAAAGTTATTATCCACATTTTCTTCTTCACAAGAGTGAGAGATTCTCAAAGGATTGTATCTTGAAGAGGAATTCTTTTTTAAAAATGCATATAGTGCAAAGTTGCAAAATGTTAAATAATACAGAATTGTTCTTCTAAGTGTTTGTGGGAGATTTTACTCCCACCAGCAGTGTAAGTGAAGTCCCTGTTGTTCCACAGTCTCACTAATGCTGGGTATTGTCAGATTTTAAAATTTATGCCAATTTGATGGGTGTGAAATAGGGCATTGTTTTCAATTTATTTCAGCTTCATTGCAGTTGAGCATCTTTTCATATGTCTCTTGGTCAGTCTGTTTTCTTTTTGTATAAATTGCCTGCTCATTACTTTCATGTACTTACTATTCTGTTGGATTATTTTTTCTTATTGATTTTTAAAGTTCCACATGCGTTCTCTACTAATCTTTTGTTGTTTATGTGAATTGCAAATATATATTCTTGTCTGTTGCTTCTTTTTGTTTGTGCTGCCTTTTATTGTTAAGAAGATTGAAGTTTCAGTTTAGTAATATTGTCTTTCTCCCTTGATTTTATTTTTCTTGTTCAAGAAAAGCTTTCTCTCCTCCTTGAGTCTATAAGGATCTTGTCATGTTTTCTTCTGAAAGTTTTATTGAAGTTTTGATTTTCACAGTTAGGTCTTTAGTCCACCTGGACTTGGTCTTTATGTAAGGTCTAAGGAGAGATTTGATTGGATAGTCAATTCATAACAGACAATTATCAACTGCCTAATCACCGTTTATTGAATTATCTATCCTTCCCCCACTAGTTTGGAGCACTTTCTTCTTCATATAGTAAATCCCTTTCCTTGTATGAGGTCTGTGTCTGTACTGTCTGTTCTACACTGTTCTCTTTATCTATCCTGTACCAATACCACATTCTAATGTCAGTGGCCTTTATAAGTGGTAGGGCAAGCCCCCTGTCTTGTTTTTCTTCATTTTGACACTCTTAGCTGTTTTTGGCCTTTTTTCTTTGATATGGGTTTATTATCAGATTAGTAAAATCATAAAAGGGAATTTCTTTTATGTTCTTTTAGGATTTGAGAAGACATTGTAGTTTATATTTTTGATTCATATGCACTGATGATGTTGATAGTAAATAATACACTTTTTATTTCCTGATAATAATATTTAGTTCTAATCTTACTTAGATTATATAGTTGACCCTTGAATAACTCGGGGGTTAGGGGTGCTGACCCCCTGCACAGTTGAAAATCCATGTATTAACTTTTGACTCCCCCAAAACTTAACTACTAATAGCCTACTATTGACTGGAAGCCTTACCGATAACAGTCAGTTAACATGTTTTGTGTGTTATGTGTTTATCTACATATATTTTATACAATTCATGACATACTTTTTTCTTAATTTTTTTGATATTTCTAGGCTACCCGCTTTGTCTGCAAGTTTTTTCTAATTGTTACAAATCTCCAAAAATTTTTCCAATATAGTTATTTTAAAAAATCGGCATATTAAGTGGATCTCTGCAGTTCAAACCCATGTTATTCAAGGGTCAAGTGTAATTGTAAAGTTAGGTAAGAGAGCAAGAGGATGATTTTTCTACAAGTAAATATACACATACTACTACTGTCCCTTGAGGTGGAAGGTAAAGGGAAAGAACTTTTTTTTTTTTAAATATTATTGCCTTATTAGGCTCTGTAACTTTACTTGATAGTGAATAAATGTTTATATTGAGTACAGGGATTGAACCTAAGAAGGTCTATATGACAGATATCAGACACTGCCCCCTGAAAATTATTGACATTTTGAAGCTGCCACCTACTTATTTTTAGCTCATATTACTTCAATTTCATATAAAAAATTTGTTGGTACATGGTGGTGTAATTTTAAGAATTTTAGCCATTCTAGTGGCGTCTCTTTGTGACTTTAATAAGTATTTATTTATCTAATCTTTAATATAGTTATTCACTAAATTAATATCCTCTTTTTTGAAATATCTGTTTAAGTTTTTCACCCATTTTTCTTTTCACTTAATTTTCACAACTCCTCTTTTAAGTGTGGCAGCCATTTTAATTTCCATTTTACAGATGAGAACATGGATTCAGATTTGAGTCAGAGCTGAGGTGAACTACCTAGCAACCTTAAGCTAGTATGTAAGTTTCAGAGCTGGGAATAGAGAAGGTGGGTCTTCAGTGTTAATGGGTCTTCAGTGTTAATGGGTGACGTGTGTACTCCACATGTGCATAATGATTTCCTCAGTCTGCAGAGGTTGTGTGGTCATCTGCCCAACCTAACTGCTTTTGATTCTCCATCTGTGATGTTTTGGCATGTTAGTGGCTACTTTGAGATTCATTTTTCCTTTTCCCCAGCTATTATTAAGTGTCTTGCACGTGAAGCTTCCAGATAGGTCTGTTAAAATAGAAATTATACTTACTACATTTATTCTTCTGCCCTGTTCCGTAATGTAAGGGTGTTTGTAGAAATGAGCTTGCCTGTTCTGTGGAGTTGGGAGGGGGTATGGCTCTCAATGAACAGGATTACAGAGGGCATCTTGGGAGTATCAGACAAGAAGAAAGTGAACTTGTAGGAATGTAAAGGCTGACCCTAGACCTTTTACCATTTAAATAGATGATTTACAATATTAGAAGGAAGTAAAAGATGATTTTGATTTTTTTTCTTCCTTTTTCCTATCTGCCTAACTCTCTAAACTTTTCCTAGTCCTCCCACAAATGTTGGTGGTAACATGTGAAATGAAAAAGAGTAGCAATCACTCTTCTGTATTCCACCAGAGCAAGAAGTTCTTAAATACGTACATTGTGTTATTAAATGATGCAGTAAATGGAGTTAAGCGTGGCATTGTGTCTGATGCTTTTCTTATAAACAAGAGTTGATCTTGCATTTGTCCTATTCAGTATGTTTAAAATGTTCATGCATAGAGAAACTGAAAACTAACTTGTTGAAAGAGTTAATTTAGCAGTTTTGAACAGAAATTGCACCCAAGAGGCAGTTTAATATAAAATATGCCCTGAGCCAGACTGCCTAGACTGAAATCCAGCTTTTACTATTTACTAGCTGTATGATCTTGTGCTAGTTACTTTTCTGTCTCAGTTTCCTCATCTATGAAATGGGGCATCTTCATTGGATTCAATGTAAGTAGTTTAGCATATGTAAAATACTTTGAAACTATTACTTGTTATTGTTTTTTTCTTTTTTAATTAATTAATTAATTTATTTTTGGCTGTGTTGGGTCTTCATTGCTGCGCACAGGCTTCCTCTAGTTGCGGCAAGTGGGGGCTACTCTTCATTGCAGTGTGCGGGCTTCTCATTGCGGTGGCTTCTCTTTGTTGCAGAGCATGGGCTCTAGGTGTGCAGGCTTCAGTAGTTGTGGCACGTGGGCTCGGTAGTTGTGGCTTGCAGGTTCTAGAGTGCAGGCTTAGTAGTTGTGGCGCATGAGGCTTAGTTGCTCCGTGGCATGTGGGATCTTCCCGGACCAGGGCTCGAACCTGTGTCCCCTGCGTTGGCAGGCGGGTTCTTAACCACTGTGCCACCAGGGAAATCCTTGTTATTGTTTTTTAATTAATTATTACCTATCATTCATTACTCAGAGCTGTAAGTAGGCTTTCATTTTAGGAAAAGTAGAATTTATATTATTGCTTTCCCCAGAGTAAACTGAAGATTTGTATCAATAAAAATTTTACCCAAACAAATCAAAGCATTAAATGGGGAGGAGGATTAAATGAGAAAATGTATGTTGAACCTAAGTACTCTAAAATGCTAAGTGTGGTTGTTGTCATTGGAGTCAAAGAAGCAGTGAAATATAATCTGTCAGTTTGAAGTATTGGACATTTAAATATTTTAATTTAAATTTAACTACAGAAGAATTGTGTGGTCTAGAAATTTAATAACAAATATGTATTATTTTAATAGTGTAAACATGTAAGATTTATAAACTAGAAAAAATTGGCTGTTCTATATTTTCAAATAATTATTTAATTTATAATGAATTGGTACAAAGAAAAAGCATTTTTATATCTTTAGTAAAAGCTGTCAGCTGTGCTTTCCTGTTAGATACCAAAATGAATTTTACTTATTTACTTGCTTTCCATTTTCTAGTTTATTTCTTCTTCTGGAAAAAAAAAAAAAAATTCTTTTTTTTTTTTTTTTTTGCCAGTTTTCCCCTGTTCTTCTACTATAGTTTTAAGGTATAAAAATAATTGTTTAAAATTAATACATAAGAAGTCATTTTTCCTTTAAGATCTAAGCATTGCTTTAGTCATAGCCCAAGATATTGATATATAGTATCCTAATTATAATAAAATTTTATGTTACTTTCTGTTATAGTCTTAATTATATGTTGTGACTGTTAATGTCCGTGTGATTGGCTATTACGTTTGATCTAATACAAATACAGTGTATGCAGAGAACACACTGAGTCTGTTGTCCTCGATTATTTCTAGGTGTTGGTAGTTTTGTGCACATTTGAAGAAATATTTAAACTCTGCTTTAATGTACAGGCAGTCTTCACTTTACATAATTCCAACATGCATGAATTTAGTTACCATGTGTTACTTAATTAACAACAATTCCCCAGCAACAAGTCTGTAATAACCTGAGCATAGAGCCCAACTGAGCCTGCTTAGATTTTGAACTACAGAACTATGAGCTAATAATGGGTGGTGTTTTAAACCACTAATTTGCATTTGTTACATAGAAAGTTTAAAAAATTAATATACTGAGACTCTTCAGTTTTCTTCAATCTTTTTTCTCTGTTCTTCAAATTTGATAACTTCTGTTGACTTTTCTTCATGTTCACTAACTCTCTTTTCTTTTTTCTTTTTTTTTTTTTTTTACCTGTTCAGGTTTGTATCTGAGGTTATATTGACTGTATAATACTGAAACTTTCTTTTTTTACCAAATGACAACCATTTCCTCCATTATTCAAAACTGTATATGAACACATCCCATAGTAGTTGACAATTAGGACTTTTGACTTAACTGCATTCATTCACTTGCTCATTCATTCATTCCTCAAACATTGAGTAGTCATTTTAATTTACCATAGATTGTGCTTATGTGTTTTCTTTCCCATGCTAAATTAACTTTTGAGTAAGGATCACTTTTTTTTTTTAAATTTTCATTTATTTTTTGTACAGCAGGTTCTTATTAGTCATCCATTTTATACACATCAGTGTATACATGTCAATCCCAATCGCCCAATTCATCACACCACCACCACCCCCCCCCCCCCCACTGCTTTCCCCCCTTGGTGTCCATACGTTTGTTCTCTACATCTGTGTCTCAGCTTCTGCCCTGCAAACCAGTTCATCTGTACCATTTTTCTAGGTTCCACATATATGCGTTAATATGCGATATTTGTTATTCTCTTTCTGGCTTACTTCACTCTGTAAGACAGTCTCTAGGTTTATCCACGTCTCTACAAATGACCCAGTTTTGTTCCTTTTTATGGCTGAGTTATATTCCATTGTATATATGTACCACAACTTCTTTATCTATTCGTCTGTTGATGGGCATTTAGGTTGCTTCCATGACCTGGCTATTGTAAATAGTGCTGCAATGAACATTGGAGTGCACGTGTCTTTTTGAATTATGGTTTTCTCTGGGTATATGCCCAGTAGTGGGATTGCTGGATCATATGGTAATTCTATTTTTAGTTTTTTAAGGAACCTCCATACTGTTCTCCATAGTGGCTGTATCAATTTACATTCCCACCAACAGTGCAAGAGGGTTCCCTTTTCTCCACACCCTCTCCAGCATTTGTTTTTTGTAGATTTTCTGATGATGCCCATTCTAACTGGTGTGAGGTGATACCTCATTGTAGTTTTGATTTGCATTTCTTTTTTTTTTTTTTCAATTTTAAAATATATCTTTAATACTGTTATAAGAAGCAATATGCATATGATAAATCATTACTTATCTGTGCATTTCCAGTGTTTAGCAATTTAGTAGTCTCTCAACAAAATTTATACATACACATACACACACACACACACACACACACACACACACACACACATCAAGAGTGTGGGACAGGCATGCTTTTTTTTTTTCACACCCTGTATTTTATTTTTACAAGAGATAAATAGACTGACACCAAGCATTGTACATGGATGACCACAACAAAAGCAACAATGATTGCAATTACCAAACATGAAACACACTCATACTATGTCATAATATTGACATTCAGTCCAGTAATCCTCCACTGTAACAGCTCCTTTACTTTGCAGTGAAACTTGATTTGTATATTCTTTGCCTCTGAGTCCTTGTGGGATTTTTTCATTTTTTAAATTCAAACAGAAAGTCACAAAAATTATACTCATCCTCATCAGTTCACTCAGTCCCATGTAATTAAATTTTTTTTTCATCTTGATCTTTTGTTAGCACTTTTATGAGCTCATCAGTTTTTCATTAGAGTTCTGAAAATGCTTATTCATTCAGTTCAGCAGTACAGTCAGTTACCAGAAACCTGTACTTGTCAGAGTCTTTTCCATGAATTTCCTGAAGATGAAACCCTTTTATAGGAACATATTTACAAAAGCATCAGAGTACACCCAGAACCGTCTGTAAATGACAAAAGACTTAAAAATGACCACGGTTAAAGATTTGATGAAAGTTCATAATAATGCAGTTGACAAGAAAATTAGTTATTTCTGAGATATACATTTTAAAGTAATAACTAAGATTATGACTTACAGCATTATACCAGAACATATAAGATTTTTAGAAATGTCATGTAATGTCTGAAACATTTATATTAACATATTTCCATACAAATAACCCAATGAAAGTTTAGTATTAGTTGTTTTGTTTGTTTGTTTGTTTCTACTGCAGGTTCTTATTAGTCATCAATTTTATACACATCAGTGTATACTTGTCAATCCCAATCGCCCAATTCAGCACATCACCGCAGTTTTCCCCCCTTGGTGTCCATATGTCCATTCTCTACATCTGTGTCTCAACTTCTGCCCTGCAAACCGGCTCATCTGTACCATTTTTCTAGGTTCCACATACATGCGTTAATATACGATATTTGTTTTTCTCTTTCTGACTGACTTCACTCTGTATGACAGTCTCTAGATCCATCCACGTCTCTACAAATGACTCAATTTCGTTCCTTTTTATGGCTGAGTAATATTCCATTGTATATATGTACCACAACTTCTTTATCCATTCGTCTGTTGATGGGCATTTAGGTTGTTTCCATGACCTGGCTATTGTAAATAGTGCTGCAGTGAACATTCGGGTGCATGTGTCTTTTTGAATTACGGTTTTCTCTGGGTATATGCCCAGTAGTGGGATTGCTGGGTCATATGGTAATTCTATTTTTAGTTTTTTAAGGAACCTCCATATTGTTCTCTATAGTGGCTGTATCAATTTACATTCCCACCAACAGTGCAAGAGGGTTCCCTTTTCTCCACACCCTCTCCAGCATTTGTTGTTTGTAGATTTTCTGATGATGCCCATTCTAACTGGTGTGAGGTGATACCTCATTGTAGTTTAGATTTGCATTTCTCTAATAATTAGTGATGTTGAGCATCTTTTTATGTGCTTCGTGGCCGTCTGTATGTCTTCTTTGGAGAAATGTCTATTTAGGTCTTCTGCCCATTTTTGGATTGGGGTGTTTGTTTCTTTAATATTGAGCTGAATGAGCTGTTTATATATTTTGGAGATTAATCCTTTGTCCGTTGATTCGTTTGCAAATATTTTCTCCCATTCTGAGGGTTGTCTTTTCGTCTTGTTTATGGTTTCCTTTGCTGTGCAAAAGCTTTGAAGTTTCATTAGGTCCCATTTGTTTATTTTTGTTTTTATTTCCATTACTCTAGGAGGTGGATCAAAAAAGATCTTGCTGTGATTGATGTCAAAGAGTGTTCTTCCTATGTTTTCCTCTAAGAGTTTTATAGTGTCCGGTCTTACATTTAGGTCTCGAATCCATTTTGCGTTTATTTTTGTGTATGGTGTTAGGGAGTGTTCTAATTTCATTCTTTTACATGTAGCTGTCCAGTTTTCCCAGCACCACTTATTGAAGACACTGTCTTTTCTCCATTGTATATCTTTGCCTCCTTTGTCATAGATTAGTTGACCTTAGGTGCATGGGTTTATCTCTGGGCTTTCTATCTTGTTCCATTGATTTATGTTTCTGTTTTTGTGCCAGTACCATATTATCTTGATTACTGCAGCTTTGTAGTAGAGTCTGAAGTCAGGGAGTCTGATTCCTCCAGCTCCATTTTTTTCCCTCAAGACTGCTTTGGCTATTCGGGGTCTTTTGTGTCTCCATACAAATTTTAAGATGATTTGTTCTAGCTTCATAAAAAATGCCATTGGTAATTTGATAGGGATTGCATTGAATCTGTAGATTGCTTTGGGTAGTATAGCCATTTTCACAATGTTGATTCTTCCAATCCAAGAACATGGTATATCTCTCCATCTGTTGGTATCATCTTTAATTTCTTTCATCAGTGTCTTATAGTTTTCTGCATACAGGTCTTTTGTCTCCCTAGGTAGGTTTATTCCTAGGTATTTTATTCTTTTTGTTGCAATGGTAAATGGGAGTGTTTCCATAATTTCTCTTTCAGATTTTTCATCATTAGTGTATAGGAATGCAAGAGATTTCTGTGCATTAATTTTGTATCCTGCAACTTTACCATATTCATTAATTAGCTCTAGCAGTTTTCTGGTGGCAGTTTTAGGATTCTCTATGTATAGTATCATATCATCTGCAAACAGTGACAGTTTTACTTCTTCTTTTCCAATTTGTATTCCTTTTATTTCTTTTTCTTCTCTGATTGCCGTGGCTAGGACTTCCAGAACTATGTTGAATAATAGTGGTGAGAGTGGACATCCTTGTCTCGTTCCTGATCTTAGAGGAAATGCTTTCAGTTTTTCACCATTGAGAATGATGTTTGCTGTGGGTTTGTCATATATGGCCTTTATTATGTTGAGGAAAGTTCCCTCTATGCCCACTTTCTGGAGAGTTTTTATCAGAAATGGGTGTTGAATTTTGTCAAAAGCTTTTTCTGCATCTATTGAGATGATCATATGGTTTTTATTCTTCAATTTGTTAATATGGTGTATCACATTGATTGATTTGCATATATTGAAGAATCCTTGCATCCCTGGGATAAATCCCACTTGATCGTGGTGTATGATCCTTTTAATGTGTTGTTGGATTCTGTTTGCTAGTATTTTGTTGAGGATTTTTGCATCTATATTCATCAGTGATTTTGGTCTGTAATTTTCTTTTTTTGTAGTGTCTTTGTCTGGTTTTGGTATTAGGGTGATGGTGGCCTCATAGAATGAGTTTGGGAGTGTTCCTTCCTCTGCAATTTTTTGGAAGAGTTTGAGAAGGATAGGTGTTAGCTCTTCTCTAAATGTTTGATAGAATTCACCTGTGAAGCCATCTGGTCCTGGACTTCTGTTTGTTGGAAGATTTTTAATCACAGTTTCAATTTCATTACTTGTGATTGGTCTGTTCATATTTTCTGCTTCTTCCTGGTTCAGTCTTGGAAGGTTATACCTTTCTAAGAATTTGTCCATTTCTTCCAGGTTGTCCATTTTATTGGCATAAAGTTGCTTGTAGTAGTCTCTTAGGATGCTTTGTATTTCTGCGGTGTCTGTTGTAACTTCTCCTTTTTCATTTCTAATTTTATTGATTTAAGTCCTCTCCCTCTTTTTCTTGATGAGTCTGGCTAATGGCTTATCAATTTTGTTTATCTTCTCAAAGAACCAGCTTTTAGTTTTATTGATCTTTGCTATTGTTTTCTTTGTTTCTATTTCATTTATTTCTGCTCTGATCTTTATGATTTCTTTCCTTCTGCTAACTTTGGGTTTTGTTTGTTCTTCTTTCTCTAGTTCCTTTAGGTGTAAGGTTAGATTGTTTACTTGAGATTTTTCTTGTTTCTTTAGGTAGGCTTGTATAGCTATAAACTTCCCTCTTAGAACTGCTTTTGCTGCATCCCATAGGTTTTGGGTCGTCGTGTTTTCATTGTCATTTGTCTCTAGGTATTTTTTAATTTCCTCTTTGATTTCTTCAGTGATCTCTTGGTTATTTAGTAATGTATTGTTTAGCCTCCATGTGTTTGTGTTTTTTACGTTTTTTTCCCTGTAATTCATTTCTAGTCTCATAGCGTTGTGGTCAGAAAAGATGCTTGATATGGTTTCAGTTTTCTTAAATTTACTGAGGCTTGATTTGTGACCCAAGATGTGATCTATCCTGGAGATGTTCCGTGCACACTTAAGAAGAACGTGTAATCTGCTGTTTTTGGATGGAATGTCCTATAAATATCAATTAAATCTATCTGGTCTATTGTGTCATTTAAAGCTTCTGTTTCCTTATTTATTTTCATTTTAGATGATCTGTCCATTGGTGTAAGTGAGGTGTTAAAGTCCCCCACTGTTATTGTGCTACTGTCAGTTTCCTCTTTTATAGCTGTTAGCAGTTGTCTTATGTATTGAGGTGCTCCTATGTTGGGTGCATATATATTTATAATTGTTATATCTTCTTCTTGGATTGATCCCTTGATCATTATGTAGTGTCCTTCCTTGTCTCTTGTAACATTCTTTATTTTAAAGTCTATTTTATCTGATATGAGTATAGCTACTCCAGCTTTCTTTTGATTTCCATTTGCATGGAATATCTTTTTCCATCCCCTCACTTTCAGTCTGTATGTGTCCCTAGGTCTGAAGTGGGTCTCTTGTAGACAGCATATATATGGGTCTTGTTTTTGTATCCATTCAGCAAACCCGTGTCTTTTGGCTGGAGCATTTAATGCATTCACGTTTAAGGTAATTATCGATATGTATGTTCCTATGACCATTTTCTTAATTGTTTTGGGTTTGTTTTTGTAGGTTCTTTTCTTCTCTTGTGTTTCCCACTTAGAGAAGTTCCTTTAACATTTGTTGTAGAGCTGGTTTGGTGGTGCTGAATTCTCTTAGCTTTTGCTTGTCTGTAAAGCTTTTGATTTCTCCATCAAATCTAAATGAGATCCTTGCCGGGTAGAGTAATCTTGGTTGTAGGTTCTTCCCTTTCATCACTTTAAGTATATCATGCCACTCCCTTCTGGCTTGTAGAGTGTCTGCTGAGAAATCAGCTGTTAACCTTATGGGATTCCCTTGTATGTTATTTGTCGTTTTTCCCTTGCTGCTTTCAATAATTTTTCTTTGTCTTTAGTTTTTGCCACTTTGATTACTATGTGTTTCGGCGTGCTTCTCCTTGGGTTTATCCTGTATGGGACTCTCTTCGCTTCCTGGACTTGGGTGGCTATTTCCTTTCCCATGTTAGGGAAGTTTTCGACTATAATCTCTTCAAATATTTTCTCTGGTCCTTTCTCTCTCTCTTCTCCTTCTGGGACCCCTATAATGCGAATGTTGTTGCGTTTAATGTTGTCCCAGAGGTCTCTTAGGCTGTCTTTATTTCTTTTCATTCTTTTGTCTTTATTCTGTTCCACAGCAGTGAATTCCACCATTCTGTCTTCCAGGTCACTTATCTGTTCTTCTGCCTCAGTTATTCTGCTATTGAGTCCTTCTAGTGTATTTTTCATTTCAGTTATTGTGTTGTTCATTTTTGTTAGTTTGTTCTTTAATTCTTCTAGATCTTTGTTAAATATTTCTTGCATCGTCTCGATCCTTGCCTCAATTCTTTTTCCGAGGTCCTGGATCATCTTCACTATCATTATTCTGAATTCTTTTTTTGGAAAGTTTCCTATCTCCACTCCATTTAGTTGTTTTTCTGGGGTTTTATCTTGTTCCTTCATCTGGTACATAGCCCTCTGCCTTTCATTTTGTCTGTCTTTCTGTGAATGTGGTTTTTGTTCCACAGGCTGCAGAACTGTAGTTCTTCTTCCTTCTGTGTCTGCCCTCTGGTAGATCTAAGAGGCTTGTGCAAGTTTTCTCCACTGATTCTTTCTGCAGTCTTCAATCTGTTTTAAGCCCATTCAGTGAAATATTTTAGTTTAGATGTTGTATCTTCAGTTCTAGGTATTCCATTTTTTAAAATAGATCTTTATTGGACTATAATTGCTTCACAATACTGTGTTAGTTTCTGTTGTACACCAAAGTGAATCAGCCATATGCATACATATGTCCCCACATCCCCTCCTTCTTGAGTCTCCCTCCCATCCTCCCTATCCCATGCGTCTAGGTCATCACAAAGCACCGAGCTGATCTCCCTGTGCTATGCTGTTGCTTCCCACTAGCTAACTATTTTACATTCGGTAGTGTATGTATGTCGATGCTACTCTCACTTCGCCCCAGCTTCCCCCCCACCCCGTGTCCTCAAGTCCATTCTCTATGTCTACGTCTTTATTCATGCCCTGCAGGTTCATCAATACCTTTTTTTTTTTTTTAGATTCCATATATATGCATTAGCATATGGTATTTGTTTTCCTCTTTCTGACTTACTTCACTCTGTGTGATAGACTCTAGGTCCATCCACGTCACTACAAATAACTCAGTTTCGTTTCTTTTTTATGGCTGAGTAATATTCCACTGTATATATGTGCCACATCTTACTTATCCATTCATCTGTCGATGGACATTTAGGTTGGTTCCATGTCTTGTCTGTTGTAAATAGTGCTGCAGTGAACACTGTGGTACATGTCTCTTTTTGAATTATGGTTTTTAAGGTATATTATTCTATTTTTATAGTTTCTATTTTTCTGCTGGGCACTCATCATCTGTTTACTTATTATGACCATCGTTCGCTTTAAGTTCTTGAAAAAAATATATAATACCTGCTTTCAAGTACTTTTTTGCTAATTCTACCATTTGGATTATGCTGTCTTTCGTATTGATTATTTTTATCTTGATTGTGGGACACTTTTTTGCACATCAAGTGTTTTTTTATATTATGCTGGTCACTCCTTATTCTTTGTAAGGAGGTTAGATTATGTTGTCTTCCTTTAAAAGAGCATTGAATTTTGTTCTGTCAGGTAGTTATATTATTGGAGAATCTTTTAGGTTTTTGTCTGGCTTGGTTTTCTTTGTGAGGTAGGCCTATTTCAAAATTATACTAAATTCTCGGGTACCTTTACTCCTAAGGTGTTTTAGCCTTTTGGGGGTTTCAACTGATAGCCTGAAATGTTCTCTCTACTTTAGTTGGGTGGAATATTAGTCTGCTTGGGCTGCCATAGCAAAATACCATAGACTAGGTAGCCAAGTAACAGAAATTTGCTTTCTCACAGTTCTGGCAACTGGAAGTCCAAGGTCAAGGTCCCAGCAGGGTTGGTGTCTGGTGAGGTCTCTCCCCTTGGGTTGCAGATGGCTGCATTCTCACTGTGTCCTCACATGACCTCGTCTTTGTGCATGTGAGGAAAGACAGTGAGCTCTCTGGTGTCTCTTCTTATGAGGACACTAATTCTCTTGGATCAGGGCTTCGACCTTATGACCTCATTTAACCTGAATTACTTCTTTAGCGTCTAGTCTCCAACTACAGCAATGCTGGGGGTTAGAGCTTCAAGGTGTGAATTTTGTGGGGACACAGACATTCAGTCCGTAACAGTCAGGAACTTCAAAAGACTCCTTGCATTTCACAACCTTTCAGCCTCATAGTAGGTGATCTGTGCTAGACCTCATAGAGCCTCACCCTGTGTGGATGTGGGTGTGGGTGTGTATAGCATAGCCCTTGGCCAACGAGGACCCACGATTAAATCCCTGTGCTCAGAAATCTGCTCTCTGTTTCCTAGCTGCTTTATTTGGGCTAGTCCTCCTTGTGTTGGGACAGGAAAGCGTTCCCAGGCAGAACACTGGGGCCATCGAGAGGCTCACTTCATATTTCCCTTCCCTCAAAGATCTCAGATGTGCACCACTTGTTATTCATTTCCTGAACACAGTTGCTTTGTATATTTTGGCCAGTTTTATCCTTGTTTTCGGTAGAATAGCAAATCTGGTACCAGATATTCTGCCATGGTTGAAAGCAGACCAGTCATGAGTTTTTATTTTCAAACATAGTAGGAGAAGCTTTAAAGATCTCTTTTGGGCCTTCTTGTTTTTTACAGTTAATATTTTTTTTTTATTACTGAAGAAGCCTATTTTATTAAAAGTTTTATGGGTAGACTTGGACTTCCCTGGTTGCGCAGTGGTTAAGAATCCTCCTGCCAATGCTGGGGACACGGGTTCAAACCCTGGTCGGGGAAGATCCCACATGCCACAGAGCAACTAAGCCCGTGCACCACAACTACTGAGCCTGCACTCAAGAGCCTACGAGCCACAACTACTGAAGCCCACATGCCTAGAGCCCGTGCTCCGCAACAAGAGAAGCCTGCGCACTGCAACGAAGAGTAGCTCCCGCGCACCGCAACGAAGAGTAGCTCCCGCTCACCGCAACTAGAGAAAGCCCGCACAGCAAGGAAGACCCAATGCAGCCAAAAATAAAATATAAATAAATAAGTTTATTTAAAAAAAAAAAAGTTTTATGTGTAGACTTGAATTCTTTTTAATGCTGTGTGTTGAACATAATGGACTTTGTAGAGGGTGACTCTTTTGTTCGTTATAGGTATTGATGGACTGATTCTTTATGATATTGTTAGAATCTTTCTGAAGTATTTTCACTGTGTATTTGAAGCTCTCTATATACAGTAATCAAAACCTGGTGAGAAATATAACTTACACCCACCAAACCCGGGAAATTTAGCATTAGGCCCCAGGAGGGCTCTTTTAACTCTCTCCCCCTCTATGAATTTGACATAGGATAATGTGAGATACGGCCCCAACACTGGGCAAAGTGACATGCTATAAAAGCATGTTTCCTTAATTATAATATTTAAAATTTTTCCAGGAGTTTAAAATACTCCTAAGTACATAATTTAACTGTTATTTCGTTCACTTGAAAAATGAAATCCTTTTTGGCAGGCCATTATAAAATCTTTAGATTTTATACTTTTTGAAAAGAGTAATTGTGAGTCCTATATTTGTAGAAAGTAAACTATGCTGGATAGAGTATTTAAATCAGGATTTTTCCATTTTCTATAAGAATTACATCAAGTAAAAAAAATTCTGTTTAGATATTTTTGAAATTGTTGGAAGGGTTTTGAGGGGTATTGAAAAGGCTTCACATTTAATTATGTATCACATGGCCAAAATGGAAAAAGCAATCATTAAAAGTTGAGTTCTAGCAGAAATAGGTAGGTTATTGGATGGTCCAAAATCAGACTCATTTGCATGTGGGGGGTGAGCATGAGTGGGTGTGAGTGTGTGTATTTGTACTCATACACATGTGTACTGGCAAAATTTGGTAATTGATGATGTTGGCTTCTCAGATCAGAGAGGAAAGGATAGATTCTTAGATGTTGGAACTACTGAAAGTAATTTATAAAAATACTTTTCTATCCCTGCCTCACTCCATGTGCCAAATGAAATTTCAGAAAGACTAAGGATTTGCCTGTAAATGAGAAATAATATATATACAGAAAAATATATGGGTGAATATTTCATCTCAGGTAGTTATAACATTGCTAAATGACATTAAAAAAAAAAATCAATCTGTACAGTAAAAACAAAACCCCATCCATTATAAGCAGAGAGAAGAGTTGAGCATTAAGCTGGCAAGTCATATGTAATATTTGTGATTTGCTCTTCAGACTCAAGGTAAAAAGTTAGTCACCTATATATCACTGTACAAGAAGTCCTTTGCCTCCCTCTCAGGCATTCCCTTCTGCACTTACCCTGTCTGCCTGTTGAAATTCCCAGAGGTATTGTCATTCCTCTTTAGTAAACAAGCAGAGAACTGGAACCTCCCTCTTAAGCCCCCTAGTGCTGTTGCCTTTTGTTGCCACATGGTGTTGCTATTGAAGCTTGATCCTCTGCAGCCCCTTGATGTCTGCTCAGCGGTGAAGCTCTTAACTGGTCCAGAAGTTTACACAGACTTCACTGGGGGCACATGGGGCCTCTTAAAGGCTATTAGAGTTCATGTAATCAGAAGTTCTGCTATTGTTTCCCACTTTACAGCCATTGTATCAGGGTTATAGGATATGAAGGAGCAATGAGCATCATTCATTCATTCATTCAACAAATATTTACTCAGCACCTGCTATGTGCACCGAATACTGTTTTATGAATTGGAAGTAATAATAGTGAACAAAACAAAACAAAAAATTCCTGCCATAATGCAGTCTACATTCCTTCTGAGGATTGGGTGGAGGAAGAGTAACAGTGGCAGAGACAGACAGTAGATAAGATTAAGTGTTTATGCTATGACACATTTACAGAAAGGCCTATGCATGAAGTCCTGACCTCTTTTAATTATTTTGTATTTATTCTATATGGGACATCAATATGAATGGTAACAGTAAGTGTATCAAAGAAGAGAGGCTGAGTACTTGATGTATTTAAAATTATAGTTTGCTGATGACTTCTCACTAGCATGTATAGGCACTTTGTGGTCACACTATATATAGTGGTGCATCATGCAGCTATTAAAAATGTTAGTATAGACATATATTTATGAACATGGAGAGATGTTTATTATAAGTGGAAATGCAGGTTAGGAAATGATATTTAGTATGATCACAGTATCTTATCTGATTGGTAAATTAGGGAATAACTGGCCTTACTGATGCCCTTTGTCAGCATAGGAGCTAGCTAGTCTTTCCACAGCCATTGAGTGATTTCTTCATGGAATAAGTTGTGCAGGGGCTCACCCCTGAGGGAGAGCTCTTTTTCTGTCTAGTGCTAACACGTCCACCTCTGGGGCTGTTAGCAAGCCCATTTGTCCAGCACACCTAAAGCTTCTATTAGTAATGACAGTGATATTTTATTCTTTGTTTTGTTTCTCAACTTGTTCATTTGCAGGGAAGTGGTTATCAGTTTTTGGGTGCTCTCTTTGGACACCTTATACTTACAAGCCTATTTTATTTAGTTTTACACATATTTTTATTATTTTTCCATATACTTATATAGGAAGAAGTCTGGGAAAATATGCATCATAGTTTTCCAAGAGGTTTGTAGAATTAGATTTTTGCTTTCTTTTTTTTTCTTGTCTGTACTTTTGAATTCACTGGAGTTATTAGATATGTAATTAAGAAATAGTTAAACATTTTAAGCCTCTGAAAAATATAGCCTGTTCTGACTTTCCCTGTAGAAGAGTTAGTCATCTTTGTACAAGGGAAGAAGCTGGACCTGAGTAGATATGTTTCCGCCTACAGAACTTGGTGCTTGAGTCTAGAACTTATGGTAGGCAAAAATATATTACTTTTCTAAAGTCTCTGACTTGTCATTTCATCACATGTCAGAATAATTGCCTTTTATCCTTAAATTGTGTTAGGCAATTTGCATGATTTTTAAAAGTTTGTTACAGCATTTAATTGAGATCAACTGGATTCTGTATTTTTCTTTCCTAGTTGCAAAGTATAGCTGTTTGCTGATAAGCCTGTTTATTTTTTTGGTTTCTTTTACTATTCCTTGCCTTTAAAAAAGGAACTACTCTAGACTCCTACCATCCTTCCTGCTTATCATAGTGATAATAGTACCCTTATATGTATATAGTACCCAGGTTTGTCTGTATTTGAAATTTTAAGATATATTTATTAAAAGGGGAAAAGACATAAAGAAAATGTTTCTAAAGTGCTAGTTTTTATATCCCCACTTCTCTATACTAGTAGAAAAAAATTGTATTGTCTCTCTTGATATTGAAATTGTAAAAGAGTAAACATGCTACATAATTAAATTATTATAGTTTGCCCATGCTTTTTTTTTAAATTTTTTTTTTATTTTTGGCTGTGTTGGGTCTTCGTTTCTGTGCGAGGGCTTTCTCTAGTTGTGGCAGGTGGGGGCCACTCTTCATCGCAATGCGCGGGCCTCTCACTATCGCGGCCTCTCTTGTTGCGGAGCACAGGCTCCAGACGCGCAGTCTCAGTAGTTGTGGCTCACGGGCCCAGCTGCTCCGCGGCATGTGGGATCTTCCCAGACCAGGGCTTGAACCCGTGTCCCCTGCATTAGCAGGCAGATTCTCAACCACTGCGCCACCAGGGAAGCCCTGCCCATGCTTTTTAAAAATTTACATTTTAATTTTTATTTTGATCATGAAATATTTCAGACCACAAAAAAAGATACTGGGAATAAAATAAAGAATTTCTGCATACTCACTTTGCAACTTAATAAATAAAACTTTACAAATACAATTAAGTCCCTGTGTACATCGTTTTAATTCCCCATCCACCTCCAGTTTGGTGTTTATCATTCTTGTGCGTATGTTAATATATTTACTGTCTGTATATGTATAGCTAAAGAATATAGCATACTTTTAAATGTTTTTTTAAAACAAAGTTTTAATTTTATATGAAACATTCATATATTGCTAGTAAGAATGTAAAATGATACAGCTGCTTTGGAAAACTGTTTGCCATTTCCTAAAAAAATTGAACAGAGTTACCATACAACTCAGCAGTTCTCCTAGGTATATGCCAAAGAGATATGAAAACATATATCCACGCAAAAACTTGTACACAGATGTTCATAGCAGCACTGCATTATTCAAACTTAGCCAAAAAAAACACAAAGAAAACCCCACCCAAATGTTCATCAGCTGGTGAACGGATAAATAAAATGAGGTATATCTGTAGAATGAAATATTATTCAATATTGTAAAAAGAAATGAAGTACTGATACATGCTTCAACATGGATGAGCCTTGAAAACATTATACTAAGTAAAAGAAGCCAGTTACAAAAGACTGTATATTATATGATTTCATTTATATGTAAAGTCCAAAAAATGTATAGAAACAAAGTAGATTAGTGGTTGTCTAGGGGGAGAATGGGCTGTGATTTCCCATGGTTAGGGATTTATTTTTAGGATGATGAAAATGTTCTAAAATTAGATAGTGGTGATAGTTGCACAATTCTGTGAATATACTAAAAACATTGAATTGTACACTTTAAATGGTGAATTGTATTGGGATGTGCATTATATCTCAGTTTAGCTGTTTTAAAAGTTCATGTGAATGTTATATATACTATTAGCTTTTTAAACTCAGCATAAGCCAAACAAATCATCATTTTGAGATTTATAGATTTTTGGACAGTTCAGTTCTTTATAACTGATTTTCACATTCTATTGTATGAATTTACTGTATTTTCTTAATCCATTTTCCTTTTTGCTCTTAAAAAAATGCTTCAGTGAACAGTTCACTCCATGTTTCCATATATTGTAACACATTTTTAAGGCTTTCTTTGAAATAAGAATTTGGTAGAATTATTGATCATTTGAAATTTATTTAGTATTTAATTATTTAGAAGACATTTTATTGGTGTACCTCAGCACATTTAATTATATAACTTAAAATTGAAATTAGTAAAAGTACTCATTGTCTGAAATCTTTCTGTGCAACTTTTATATTTGGCAAAAGAAAAGGTAAGACTTCTTAATCTTAACTGCTGTGCCTTTCTTGGTATTTTTATTTTATTTTATTTTACTGTAGTTTAACTGAAGTATAGTTAATGTAAAATATTGTTTGTTTCAGGAGTACTACATAGTGATTTGACATTTGGGTGCATTATGAAATGATCACCATAATAATAAGTCTAGTAACCATCTGTGCCCATATAAGGTTATTACAGCATTATTAACCGTATTCCTAATCCTGTATTTTTATCTCTGTGGCTTATTTATTTTAAAACTGAAGTTTTAAAATATTCCCCTCATCTATTCCCCCCCCCACCCTGCCAAATCCCTCCCTTCTGACAACCACCCATTTGTTGAGTCTGTTTCGATTTGTTTCATTTTGTTTTGTTTTTTAGATTCTACGTTTGAGTGAGTTCATGCAGTATTTGTCTCTTTGAGTTATTTCACTTAGCATAATATTCTTTATATCCATCCATGTTGTCACAAATGGCAATTTCATTTTTTTCATTTTTTTGGAATATTACTGAGTAATATTCCATTACATACATGTATATACACACACCACATCTTCTTAATCCATTCTTCTTTTGCTGGGCGCTTTGATTGCTTCCATGTCTTGGCTCTTATAAATAATGCTGCAGTGAACATTGAAGTGCATATATCTTTTAGAATTATTGTTTTTATTTTCTTTGGGTAAATACCCAGAGTGAAATTGCTGGATCACATGGCAGTACTATTTTTAATTTTTTGAGGAACCTCCATACCATTTTCCATAGTGGCTCACCAATTTACAGTTTCACCAGCAGTTCATTAGAGTTCACGTTTCTCCACATCCTTGCCAACACATGTTATTTGTTGTCTTTTTCATGATAGTCATTCTGATAAGTGCGAGGTGGTATCTCATTGTGGTTTCGATATGCACTTCCCTGGTGATTAGTGATGTTGAGCATCTTTTCATGTGTCTGTTGGCCATCTGTAAGTCTTCTTTGGAAAAATGTCTGTTCATTTCCTCTGCTCATTTTTTAAATTGAGTTGATGGCTTTTTTCGATGTTGAGTTGTATGAGTTCTTGATGTATTTTGGATATCCCTTATCAGATATATCATTTGCAAATATCTTCTCCCATTCAGTAGGTGGCGTTTTTGTTTTGTTGATAGTTTCCGTCACTGTGCCAAATCTTTTTAAATTTGATGTAGTCCCATTTGTTTATTTTTGCTTTTGTTTCCCTTGCCTGAAGAGACATATCCAAAGAAGACTACTGAGACTGATGTCAGAGAGCATACTGCTTATGTTTTCTTCTAGGAGTTTTACGGTTTCAAGTCTTAACATTTAGGTCTTTAATGCATTTTGACTTTATTTTTGTATATGGTATGAGAAAGTAGTCCAGTTTGATTCTTTTGCATGTAGCTCTCCAGTTTTCCCAACACCATTTATTGAAGAATTTATTTCCCCATTATATATTCTTGCCTCCTTTGTCATGGATTCATTGATCATATAAGTGTGTTGTTCATTTCTTGGCTCTTTATTCTGTTCCATTGATCCATGTGTCTATTTTATGTCAGGACCATACTGTTTTGATTACTGTAGCTTTTTAGCAATTTGAAGTCAGCTAGTGTGATATTTCCAGCTTTGCTCTTCTTTCTCAAGGTTATTTTGGCTATTTGGGGTCTTTGTGGTTATGTACAAATTTTAGAATTATTTGCTTTAGTTCTGTGAAAAATGCCATTGGTATTTTGATAAGGATTGCATTGAATCTGTAAATTGTCTTGGGTAGTATGGTCATTTTAACAATATTCTTCCAGTCCAAGAACACAGGACATCTTTCCATTTGTTTGTGTTGTTTTCAACTTCTTTCTTCAGTGTCTTGTAGTTTTCTAACTATGGGTCTTTTACCTCATTGGTCAGATTTATTCCTAGGAATTGTATTCTTCTTAATGCAATTGTAAGTGGGATTATTTTCTTAATTTTTCTTTCTGATAGTTTGTTGTTAATGTATAGAAAAGCAACATATAGTATATCATTTGCAAACAGTGACAGTTTTATTTCTTCCTTTCTAATTTGGATTCCCTTTATTTCTTTTTCTTGTCTGATTGCTGTGGGTAGGACTTCCAATACTCTGCTGAATAAAACTGGCAAGAGTGGGCATCCTTGTCTTGTTTCTGATCTTAGGAGAAATACTTCCAGCTTTTCACCATTGAGTATGAGGTTGGCTCTGGGTTTGTCATATATGGTCTTTATTACTTTGAGGTATGTTTCCTCTATACCCACTTTATTGAGTGTTTTTATCACAAATGGATTTTGAATTTTGTCAAAAGCTGTTTCTATTAAGATGCTCATATGATTTTTATTCTTCACTTTGTTAATGTGGTGTATCGCATTGATTGATTTGTGGATGTTGAACCATCCTTACATCACTGGGATAAATCCCACTTGATTGTGGTGTATGATCCTTTTACTGTATTGTGGAATTTGGTTTGCTAATATGTTTTTGAGGATTTTTGCATCTATACTTATCAGTGATATTGGCCTATAATTTTCTTTTTTTGTGTGATTTCTTTGTCTGGTGTTGATATCAGGATGATGCTGGCCTGGTAGAATGAGTTTGGAAGCATTCGTTCCTCTTCAGTTTTTTGAAATAGTTTGAGAAGAGTAGATGTTAACTCTTCATTAAATGTTTGATAGATTCACCTGTGAAGCCCTCTGGTCCTGGACTTTGGTACTTTGGTTTCTTGGAGGGTGTTTTTGTTTGTTTGAATTACTGATTCAATTTTATTACTGGTAATTGGTCTGTTCATGTTTTCTTTTTCTTTCTGATTCAGTCCTGGGAGATTGTACATTCTAGGAATTTATCCATTTTTCCTAGGTTGCCCCTTTTACTGGCATGCAGTTGTTCATAGTAATTTCTTATGATCCTTTGTATTTCTGCATTGTCAGTCATAACTTCTCTTTTATGTCTGATTTTACTTATTTGGGCCCTCTCTTTTTTTCTTGTTGAGTTTGTCTAAAGTTTTATCAATTTTATTCATCTTTTCAAAGAACTAGCTCTGAGTTTCATTGATCTTTTCTATTGTTTTTTTAGTCTCTCTTTCATTTATTTCTGCTCTGGTCTTTATTTTCTTTCTTCTCTTAACCTTTGCGTTTTGTTGGTTCTTCTTTTTCTAGTTCCTTTAGGTGTAAGTTTAGGTTGTTTATTTGAGAGTTTTCTTGTTTCCTGAGCCTGGCTTCTGTTGCTCTAAACTTCCCTCTTAGAACAGCTTTTGCTGTGTCCCAAAGATTTTGGATCATTATGTTTCCAGTTTCATTTGTCTCCAGGTACTTTTTTATTTTTTCTTTGATTTTTTTTCAGTGGCTCATGGTTATTTAGTAACATATTGTTTAGCCTCCATGTGTTTGTGTTCTTTGCAGTTTTTTTCTTGTAGTTGATTTCTAGTCTCATACCATTGTGGTCAGAGAAAGATGCTTGGTATTATTTCATTCTTAAATTTATTGAGAGTTGTTCTGTGACCTAGCATATGATCTCTCCTGGAGAATGTTCCATGTGTACTTGAAAAGAATGTGTATTTTGCTGTTTTTGGATGAAATGTTGTATATATGTTTGCTCCATCTGCTCTGTTGTGTCATTTAGGCCAGTGTTCCCTTATTGATTTTCTGTCTGGATGATCTGTCCGTTGATGTAAATGGGGTGATAAAGTCCCTTACTATTATTATATTACTGTCAATATTTCCATTTATGTTTGTCAATATTTGCTTTATGTATTTAGGTGCTTGAATGTTGTGTGCGTAATTTACAATTGTTTATCTTCTTGTTGGATTGATCCCTCTATCATTATGTAATGTCCATCTTTGTCTCTTGTTACAGTCTGTTTTTTTTTTTTTAATTAATTAATTTATTTTTGACTGTGTTGTGTCTTCGTTTCTGTGCGAGGGCTTTGTCTAGTTGTGGCAAGCGGGAGCCACTCTTCATCGCGGTGCGCGTGCCTCTCACTATTGCGGCCTCTCCTGTTGCGGAGCGCAGGCTCCAGACGCGCAGGCTCAGTAATTGTGGCTCACGGGCCCAGTTGCTCCGCGGCATGTGGGATCTTCCCAGACCAGGGCTCGAACCCGTGTCCCCTGCATTAGCAGGCAGATTCTCAACCACTGCGCCACCAGGGAAGCCCTACAGTCTGTTTTAAAGTCTGTTTTATCTGATATACATATTGCTACCCCAGCTTTCTTTTTGTTTCCATTTGCATGGAACACATACCTTTTTCCATCCACTCTCAGTTGGTGCGTATCTTTCGATCTAAAGTGAGTTGCTTGTATGCAACATGTATATACAAGTCTTGTTTATTTATTCTGCCACCCTATGTCTTTTGATTGGAGCATTTAGTCAATTTGCATTTAAAGTAATTATTGATAGGTTTGTACTTACTGCCATTTTGTGAATTGTTTCTGGTTGTTATTGTAGTTCTTTTTTGTTCTTTTTTCCTTTGATCTCTTGTGATTTGGTGACCATCTTAAGTGTTACATTTGGATTCTTTTCTCTTTTTTGTATGTGTATCTATTGTAGGTTTTGGGGTTTTTTTTTTAGTAAATCTATTTATTTATTTTTGGCTGCGTTGGGTCTACATTGCTGCGCACAGGCTTTCTCTAGTTGCGGTGAGTGGGGACTATCCTTCATTGTGGTGCGCAGGCTTCTCATTGCGGTGGCTTCTCTTGTTGTGGAGTACAGACTCTAGGTGCATGGGCTTCAGTAGTTGTGGCATGCGGGCTTCAGTAGTTGTGTCATGCAGACTCAGTAGTTGTGGCACACAGGCTCAGTAGTTGTGGCTCGCAGGCTCTAGAGCACAGGCTCTGTAGTTGTGGCGCATGGGCTTAGTTGCTCAGCGGCACGTGGGATCTTCCTGGACCAGGGCTCGAACCCATGTCCCCTGCATTGGCAGGCAGATTCTTAACCACTGCACCACTGGGGAAGTCCTTATTGTAGGTTTTTGATTTGTGGTTAGCATGAAGTTTATGAATATCAACATATAGATATATATCAAGACATATACACATATATATAATCATATATATATTTTTTGACTTGATGACTTCTTTTTTTATTAACTTATTTTATTTATATATTTGGCTGCATTGGGTCTTTGTTGCTCTGCACAGGCTTTCTCTAGTTGAGGCAAGCGGGGGCTACTCTTTGTTGCGGTGCGCGGGTTTCTCATCGCTTTGGCTTCTCGTTGCAGAGCACGGGCTCTAGGCATGTGGGCTTCAGTAGTTGCAGCACACGGGCTTAGTTGCTCCGCAGCATGTGGGATCTTCCAGGACCAGGGCTGGAACCCATGTCCCTTTCATTGGCAGGTGGATTCTTAACCACTGTGCCACCAGGGAAGTCCCGACTTGATGACTTCTTAAGTTCAAAAACATTCTAACCACCTTACATTTCCCTACACACACGTTTAATTTTTTTATGTCATATTTTACAATTTTTCATTTTTTGTATCCCTTAATTACTCTTGTGGTTATAGATGAATTTACTGTTTTTGTCTTTTAACCTCCTACCAGCTTTGTAGGTAGTTAATCTACTACCTTTACTGTATATTTGCTTTTACCAGTGAGATTTTTCCTTTCATAATTTTCGTATTTCTAGTTGTGGTCTTTTCTGCTTAGAGAAGTCTCTTTAACATTTCTTGTAAAGCCAGCTTAGTGGTGCTGAACTCTTAGCTTTTGTTCGTTTGTGAAACTCATCTCTCCTTCAAATCTGAGTGATACCTTTGCTGGCTAGAGTATTCTTGTTTGTAGGTTTTTTCCTTTAATCACTTTGAACATATTGTGCCATGTTCTTCTGGCCTGTAGAGTTTCTGCCAAAAAGTCAGCTAATGGTCTTACAGGAGTTCCTTGTATGTAACTGGTTGCTTTTCTCTTGCTGCTTTTATGTCTTTCTTGGTATTTATTGTTATGCAAGACATCCTTATTTTTGTGTGTGCTTATCTCTTATAGAAAAGGCCACAAATGAGTACAACACTGCAGAAGATTGGAGTCTTATTATGGACATATGTGACAAAGTTGGAAGCACTCCTAATGGGTAAGATGCCCAGTCATGGCCAGTGAATGTCTAGGAGCTTAATAATCTGTGTCTCTTATCCTGATGTAACTTTGGAAGGAAAATGGGATTTTTACTATTTCCTTTTGGGGGATAAAAGTAAAGACATGCTGGTGGCTGGATTTATGTGGTTAACCTCATCCTGAAAGAACAAATGAAAAGAATTGACCAAAAACTTGAAATATTAAAATGCATAATTAAAGCCTTGTTACAGTAGGGACACATCTTAACAATGAATAGACTTAATGATTTAGGGAATTCCCCTGTGACTTAGACATGTTTAATAATGAAGTAGATAAATATAATAACATAATACATATGTACTAAAAAGACCTTTCAATAATGAATAGGTAAATGTAATAAATCATAATGAAAAAATGAATATAAATAATGGTGCTTTGGGGATGGAATGGGGCAGTCAAGCTGAACTGATTATACGTTAGAAGTTTAGAAGACTGATGAAAGCATTTGTTTTAACATTACAGCTTTTCAAAGTGCATTCATGCATGTTTATACTTAAATCTTTTGAGACTATATATCTTGCTAGTTTTTTTCCCCACAACATAAGAATTTGCTGTGTGAAAGCTCAGTCTGTCTTGAAGAAATGAAAAGGTAATTTATATGATATTGTTTTCTTGTGTTGACTGACCTTTTTTGAAATGATTTGGCTCTTCATTTTTGATTTTGGAATGTACAACCTTTGCAACAAGTTTTCTTTTTCTTTTTCTTCTTTTTTTTTTTAAAGTTCTACAAGTCTATGAGCAAAACATTATGTAAGATCATTTTATAGATTTAGTCCTTTAATGAAGTGATGTTTGCAGGTGTATACATAAGGTATTCTGCTACCAAATAACTTTAAATTTAAAAGTAAATGTTTGAATTGAAATTCTGAACACTTAACCTTCATTTTTTTAGAGCAAAAGATTGCCTAAAAGCCATAATGAAAAGGGTAAATCATAAGGTTCCTCATGTTGCTCTGCAGGCATTAACTGTAAGTGAAAGTCATGTTATTATTTGACCCAAATTTTAAATGTGTATTTATTTCAGTTAAGTAAGATAATACCTCAACATTTGTATATTGATTTTTATTTTAATTAATAGCTTCTTGGGGCTTGTGTGGCAAACTGTGGAAAGATATTTCATTTAGAAGTATGTTCCCGTGATTTTGCAACAGAAGTACGTGCTGTGATCAAAAATAAGGTAAATTTTAAAAAGAGAAGAAATTTAAGTCATTAAAAAATACATGTGCTGTGTTATTTTAACTATATAAAGCATTAATAGAGTTGTATAGTAAGGGAAATCATTTTAGATAGTTTTGAAATGAAAAAAACTTTGTCCTAAAATTTGTTGTTTGCATTTGTAGCACCAAAAACTGTTTTCCTCCCCAAAGCATATATATTAGTGATAATAGCTGATTTTTATTGAGGGTTAGCAGTCACTGCTTTAAGCATTTTATGTATGCTACCTTGTTTAAAGCTTTTAACAACCCTTAGAAGTTAGATTCCCTTATCATTCCTATTTTACAGATGCAGAAACAGACTTAAGAGAAGTTAAGTAACTTGTCTAAGGTTATGCAGCTACTAAGTGGCATAGCTGGTGTTCAGATCCAGGTTTCTGTGACTTCAGAGTCCAAACTAACTACCATTCTGTCCTGATTCCCATTAGAGATGGTGAGCAAAGGGGCCCTTTATTTTAGAGCAGGGTGGAGAGGGTCTTCTTTTTTTTTTTTTTTTTTTTTTTTTTTTTTTAAATTTTTTATTTATTTATTTATTTATTTATTTGTGGCTGTGTTGGGTCTTCGTTTCTGTGTGAGGGCTTTCTCTAGTTGCGGCGAGTGGGGGCCACTCTTCATCGCGGTGCGCGGGCCTCTCACTGTCTTGGCCTCTCTTGTTGCGGAGCACAGGCTCCAGACGCGCAGGCTCAGTAGTTGTGGCTCACGGGCCTAGTCGCTCCGCGGCATGTGGGATCTTCCCAGACCAGGGCTCGAGCCTGTGTCCCCTGCATTGGCAGGCAGATTCTCAACCACTGCGCCACCAGGGAAGCCCGGAGAGGGTCTTCTTGATGGGGTTGTTATTAATTTATTTCTGTTAGAAGCTCTGAAGCACAATTCTCATGCTATTAGTGGCAAAAATATCAGAATTTTAGTTTAGTTGATATAAAAAGCTTAATCTAATATTGAGAATATTAAGAAAACATAAAAGAAATAACCTCTGAATATAATAGATTCATTGTCATTGTATAAGACATAAACATTGATGTTCAAAAAGGGTAATTTTCCAAGAAACAACTATATATTAAAATGTAAATAAGCATTTATCAAGTGCTCATTTAGGCTAAGGATTGCTAGATTTTGTTGATGTTCATAAAATTAGAGAATTTTGGTGGTAATTCTCTTTGTTAAATAATTCAAGTACTTATTTTAACAATTTTTTTTCTTTGCCTTTTCTTTAAAAGGCTCATCCTAAAGTATGTGAAAAACTGAAATCTTTAATGGTGGAGTGGTCAGAAGAATTTCAGAAGGACCCTCAGTTTAGTCTGATATCTGCAACTATTAAATCTATGAAAGAAGAAGGAATTACTTTTCCTTCAGCAGGTTCTCAGGTAAGAGATCATTCAGACTCATGGTTGACCCTATAGTATTTTGAAGGTATATACCTTGGGTAAAAGCTGGGCAAGGTTTATCTTAGTCATCGTTGCTCACCTGCACTCTACGTGAATCTATCTAGCGTAGTGCCTTATATTGAGTAGACATTGTAATTGTCAAGTGAATTACTTCTACAAATGAGAACTTTGAGAAGTGAGTCATCCATAAATAATCTGTTTAATGCTGCTCTGAATGTAGAGTCATGCAAAAGGCATAGATGTGTGAGAGAGCCCTTATGTTCAAGAAATTTATAGTCAATTTGGAGGGTAACTATATACATGTGAAAAATAACTAATTATAAGTGACAAATATGGATGAGGGATACACAAGCTAGATGCCAGGAGGGAGAGGTTAACTACAGATTGGGATGGTGAAGAAGGTGAAGAGTAGAATTTTTAGGCTAGAATGTATTTCAATATGTAGAGTGGAGTAAAGAGGTCATCAAGGAAGGAATGACATGAACCAGTTCATGGACTTGAGAAAGCTCAAGACCTGTTTGTTGAAGAGTGAATATGCCTGGAGTGAATGGTGTAGTTTACATATAAGATGGGGTGAACTGTAAGTTGAGAAATTTATTTGGGGATGTAGGGGGTAGCTTTAGTAGGACAGGGGTGGAAGCAGGGATGATGAGTCACAGAGTAGGTTGTTTATTTTAGTCTGTGGGAGAAAAACACCGTGTCTTGGCTTTTGCTCTCTGTGCCTTTTGTTTTCCAGGATGTGGGCTAGGCAAAGAGACTAAGAGAAGTACTGTATATTTTTTTTAAATTTTGGACTGTAGACTGAAGACACAAAAAGAACCTTTATAGCTGACCAGGCCTAAGGGTTCAAGGTAGAATTTTGAGATAAAAACCTTATAAGTAATAAAAGGCTAGCATTTTCCTGCTCTGTCCTTTCTGCAGGTCATTCTCAAAAATCTGTGTTAAAGAACTGGTTGATGGTTCAGAATCCTGGACATCTCTGTCTTTCATGCCTTTAAGTTTAACCATGGCCTTCCTTAGTCCTCTGCTATGCCTGAAGAACCACCACCATTCAAACACAATGAGTAGTAAAAGGGGGCTTAACGTGTATGCCTAGAGCTGCACCTGTTGTCCGCAGCCTCCCTCCTCTTCTCTTCAGTCATTATCGTGGCTTCTTGCTTCTCCTGCTCGCGTAGCCCTGCGCCTCTAGCGGTGTAGCACCTCTCACTGAATGAGAGACCTGGGACCACTGAGATCAGGAAGTGCAATCAGGAAAGATTCATATTTAAGTACTTTCTGTATGCCAGGTTCTGTGTCAGATACTAAGATTTATGCAAAATGTAAGCCAGTTCGTGCCCTTTGTGATTTTTTAATGTTTTCTTGAAAATTCTGATGTTCTGTTTTAGTGCTTGAAAACAACTACTTAAAATTATCACAAAGACCTTCACTTTTTTTTTTTTTTTTTTAAGACTTATTTATTTTATTGATTGATTGATTGCTACGCTGGGTCCTCGCCTCTGTGCTAGGGCCCCCCCGCAAGCCGCAGCAAGCGGGGGCCACTCTTCATCGCGGTGCGCAGGCCTCCCACCACCGCGGCCTCTCCCGCTGCGGAGCACAGGCTCCAGACGCGCAGGCCCAGCAGTCGTGGCCCACGGGCCCAGCCGCTCCGCAGCATGTGGGATCCTCCCAGACCAGGGCCCGAACCCACGTCCCCCGCACTAGCAGGCAGACTCCCAACCACTGCGCCACCAGGGAAGCCCAGACCTTCACTTTTAAGTGGACTCATTAGTTACATCAGTTTTTTTTTTAAATTAGCATGAGCAAGTAATCATAGAACTTGTGTTTTCCTTGAAAAGGTAGTTGTGTTCATTTTACTCATACATTACAGACTGTCTCAGTTGCTGCCAAGAATGGTACATCATCGAACAAAAACAAAGAAGATGAAGATATAGCTAAAGGTAAAGAAGGGATCAAGCACGTGTAATTTAGTGTTGCTAATCTAAAAACTAGTGGAGTCTGAAAAGTAAGAGAAACAGTTGACGTGATATAAGATTAATTGAACTCATAATCGTTGTCAGTAACATGTATTTAATGTCCTACCTTTGACGAGATTACATTTCACCTTTTCTTTAATGCCAGAGTTATGAGTCAAGCATAGAAATATGTTCATGACTTGTCCTATATGGAAAGCTACCCATATTATAATGTCACAATCTGTTTGCTGTAAAAATAATAGCTGCTGTATATGACAGACTGTGATAATAAGGAATGAGCAAAAACTTATTTTAAAAAATGTCATGGTTCTCTGCCCTGTCCCCTCTCCCCTTCCTGCCCCCACAAAAGCTAATTGTTTAGCATTTAACTGGACAAATAAAATATTCGCTTGATTTATTCTTATTAAATAGCACATTATGTAATATTTCTTATTAAAGTTTTAAAAAATCAGAATTAATTCTGGCTGTCTTGTTTTTTGCATGTTAATTTTTCAAACTAGCTATTGAATTATCATTGCAAGAGCAGAAGCAGCAGCACACAGAAACAAAATCCTTATATCCATCTGCAGAAATTCAGTCAAATAATAAAGTTGCAAGGAAAGTGAGAGCTTTATATGATTTTGAAGCTGTTGAGGACAATGAACTCACCTTTAAACATGGTGAAATTATTATTGTTTTGGATGACAGGTATGTTTTAAATATTTCTAGAATATTTTGAAGTTATTAAGTATAATACCCTTAATTTAGAATGCTGGATATTCAGCTTTTGACTTTGGTGTATTTAAATCATACTAGAACCTTTTCTACCTTAGTTATTTTTTTCTCAAATTAGACTGGGTAGTGTGAGTTTCTTATTCTTTTGTTAAATTTGGTAATAAAGTATTCTTTAGATCTTGGATTAAAAATGTATTAAATAATATTGTTTATTATCACAATTGGGAAACAGAAATATTCAGTCATCTGAATGCATTTATGTTAGGAGTTGTATATACTAAAATTACTGGCAAAAAAAAACTTTAGGAAGAGATATAGCTATATTACCTTTGATCAGTGCAACCAAAAACTGTACTCAGCTCCTCCGCAATTCTTAGTCTGCTACTGCCTCTCCCTCGCAATTTCTCTATCACTTAAAGTTGTAATAAAGAATAGATCTGTCTGTATTGGGCCTAAGTCTATCTTACTTTGCTTTTAAAAGAAGTTGATGAAATTTAGCAAGAGTGAGACCTAATAGCTTGTTGCTATGAAGAGAGATTGCAAATGTATTTGGTATCCATTATAAATAACTTAGTAAGGATACATTAGTATATTTTTAAATGGGTAGATACACAAAATCATTTTACTTTGCTACAGTAAATATTTATTGAGAAAATGTTATGTAAATAAACCTTGTTTATAATAAAAAAGTGAATGAGGGCACAGTTCTTTTCTTCATAAAACCTAGAATAAAGTAAGGGAGTTAAAGTTAGAGGTAATTAGGTGGGATGCAGATTGTGAATGCCATAAGAGGTAACGTTGGGGTCCAGAAAAAAGCAGAATCACACCTGGTACAAGCATCTAGGAAAGAAGGCTTATACCCAGGGGGTCTATTTCAGGTGTTTGGAAAGGAATAGACAAAATTATCATTTCCAGATTCTGTGGTTGTCCATATACAAGGTCCAAGAGAATCAATGATCAAACCATTAAAACTGATAAGAAAGAGTTCATCATGTTGTTGGATATAAGCTCAGTATACAAAAATCAGTGGTATGCTTTAATCACAACTATTTAGAAAACGTAGTAGAAAAAAATGTCATTCTCAGTAGTCACAAAAATTATAAATGATCGAGGAATAAATAAACCTAACAAAGGTACATAAGGACTTTATGGAAAAAATTATAAAATTCTTTGAAAGATACAAAGGAATATAAATATATGTAATATATTTATGTAAATATAAATGGAGAGAGATACCATGTTTATGGTGAAGAAACCTTAATATTTTAAAGATTTAATTTTTCCAATGTTAATGCATAAACAGTGCATTTCCAATTAAAAGCCCAATAAGACTTTTTTTTAGAGAACTTGAAAACATTTTAATTTTAACATTAATATGGAAATGTGAAGGTATACAGTAACATAGAGAAGGTACTTTCCCTGCCAAGTATCAAGGCATATTAACAAGCTGTAGTAAATAAATACATAGACTGTTGCAACAGGATGGAATCCAAAATTAGGCTCATGAACAGATAGCAGCTTGCTGTTTGAAAGATAGGCTATCATAAATCAGTAGAAAAATTGGTGTACTATTAAGTAAATTTTGCTGGGATGAATGGTTTTTTATGCAGTATAAATAAAATTTGATTCAGCTTCACACAGTACATAAAATTTCATTCCAAATAAATTAAAGACCTAAACGTGGGAGAGGGATATAAAGGAAAACCTGAAACTATTAAACAAGTATATAGGAGAATAGGAGTTAAAGGATAGAGAAAGATTTCTTTTTAAAAAAAAGTATAGGGATTTCCCTGGTGGTGCAGTGGATAAGACTCCACGCTCCCGATACAGGGGTTCGACCCCTGGTCAGGGAACTAGATCCCACATGCATGCCGCAACTAAGAGTTCATATGCCACAACTAAGGAGCCCACCTGCCACAACTGAGGAGCCCATGTGTCACAACTAAAGGAGCCCACCTGCTGCAACTAAGACCCAGCACAACCAGATAAATGAATATTTTAAAAAATTTTAAAAAATTAAAAAGTGTAAACCATAAAAGGTTGCTAAATTTGATTATAGAAACAGAAAACAACATGCAATAAAAGAAAACCGTAAGCATATGTTAAAAGACAGTGACAGTTTGAGAGAAGGTATTTGCATAATGCAGACAAACAAATGCTATTCAGAATACGTACAGAACTCCTACATATCCATGAAAAGAGACAAGTGACCCAGTGGGAAACGAAAAGTGGACAGAAGGTATGAACGAGCAGTTTACAGAAGAGGCATTTTGGATGCTCAGAAGTACAGATGAGCACAGCAGTGAGAGATGATTTCTCCTGTGTGACATCATGTGTTGATTGGACAGTTAACACGCATGAGGAGAAATGACATTCTCACACACTGCTGAGGGAAAGGAGGATGGTGAATTGCCACAACCACTTTAGGGAACATTTGGCAATACTACTAATGTGTTCTGTGGCCCTGCAAGTCCATGTCTGTGAATAAGCTAGAGAATTGTTGCATGTGCACCCTAAAATCTAGAATGATTATGGCCCCAATTTTCATAAGGGTGAAAGACTGGAAATAACCTAAATGTCCACCTGTATGGGGATGGATAAATCAACTATGCCATGTTTGTGTGATGGATCTTTAAAAGGAATAAGCAAGAGCTGAAAGTATTGACATAAAATTTTAAAGATCTATAATGACTAGCATTTATATCTGTAGAGCTGGCTATAGATATCTATAGGTATATAGATATCTATAGATATATAGATATTGATATCTATAGAGTTTACTATATAGATATTTATATCTATAGAGTTTACTATATAGATATTTATATCTATAGAGTTTACTATATAGATATAGTAAAAGAATAAAAAATACACTTGAAGGAAGGTGACATACCAACTTGATAGTGGTGGTATGAAGGATGGATGTGAGTTTGGGACTTGGGGATGTTGATAAAGGAAACTTCAGTGTTATTTATAATGTTTTGGTTTTTTATAAGGCCCAGAATCAAATACGACCAATTGCTGATTGGTTCTAAATTTAAGTATGGGAGTATGGATGTTTATTTTATTTGTGTTTTTTTATAGTTCCTATTAAGTTTAAGAAGAACTGCATTTAAATATAGTGGGATTTGAGCTGGTATTTTCAAAGTAGGCTAAATTTAATTTTTATCTTAATTATTCTTGACATTAGTGTACTGAAATGTAGAGTAACAAGTGACATTTTTCTACTGTATTTTCAGTGATGCCAATTGGTGGAAAGGAGAAAATCACAGAGGAATAGGACTCTTCCCATCTAATTTTGTAACAACTAATTTAAACATAGAACCTGAGGCAGGTAAGTTAAGTCTGAGGGAAGGTTAAACCTATTGAAGTTTTTTTTAACTTGAATTTTGTGGTTCAGTTTGAAGTATAAAGTAGATTGGCATTTAACTCTTGTTTTAAATCATTTATTTATAAGCAATACAGTTTAACCTACTCCTTACCAAATTAAGGCGTTAACTTATCCCAGGTCAATTCCAAGAGTTATTTCCTTATCACTATATTTTAAATCCTTTGAGAGCTAATGTACGGAGGTACATTTAAGGCATAAAATAAGCTGTGCCTCACCATGTAAATATTTAAATCAATGTAATTATGGTTTAAGAGGCAGTATGTGTTTGTTCAGTACAAAAAAATATTTGTTTTATTCATCACTGAAGCACAGTATCAAAGCGGGCAGGGGGTGGGGTGGTGGTTGGGAGAACTGGTTGACAAGCGCTGAGTGTGATTACAGGGGTTAGGAGTACGCCTAAGTTTTAGACTTTTCCTCGCCTTGATTTGATCCTAGCGAACTCAGAACAATAACAAAGTCATGTAATCAAGACAGTAGGTCCCTAGTTCAGATCTTCTGAACTTCACTCAGTTTTGTAGCCATAGACCGTACCCCTCAGCTGCTGCCAACCATACAGAGAAAGCTTCCATTTGTTAGGCAGGCAGGGAGTTGGGAGGAGCTGAGTGTAAAGAATAGCTGATGCTAATACTAATGATGGTGAGGATCAAAAATAGAATTGCTCAGTGGTGTTTAAGCACTCATTTGTCAGGTGTTCCGCCAAATCTTTTGCTTGCACTATTTCGTTTAATGTTCATAAGTCTGTGAGTAGGTACTTTTGTTACCTCATTTTACAGATAAGGAAACTGATGCTGAGGTTATGTGGCTAGTAGGTTACAGCCAGGATACTAAAGTCAGCCAGTCTGCCATTAGAATGTACTTGTACTAACTGACTCACTGCTGGACATACTGCTTCTAATGTTTATAGTTCTAGAGAAAGAACTTAAATTGAAAGCTCTCTTTACTGTGTTTAACATCATCTTTGTATGGGTAGGGTGATGCATTCAATTAAAATGAAGTTGAGAGAGATGAATACTGAGTGCTCTGCCACTATTTATACTTTTTATTCCTCTAGTCTGACTCTCTAAGTAGGTATGAAAATTGGAGACACTAGTTTTAATAACTTGACAGACCAGGGAATCCTATACTATGGTGATTTCCCCTTGGCATAGGCTAGAGAGATTGAGCTGCAGTTTTAAAAGGAAAAAATATTTGGGGTTTTCAGTAAGTCCTCATGTTATGTTGAGCTCTCCTTCTTAGGGCGTATTTGAAAGTTAGCCAAATATTTGAAATAACTGTTGGGACTTAAAAGTTCTTTGGTTATATAAATTTTGATTATAATTTTTTTACTAAAATTTACTTTATTAAAATATAGTACATTATAGCAGTACTCCAGTGAGCACTTAAATAGTTTTTTGTATATGTATGTTTGTAAGTTATTTTTCAGCCTTCTTTTTCCTATGAAAAGTTTTTGTTTTGTGTCGCTTTAACCGTTATCAAAGTTAGGTTGAAATCAAGTCTATTTTTTGTACATATAGAAAATAATTTTTTATAGCAAGGAAAGAGTGTAGAAGGAGTTCATAGATTTAACTCTGAAATTAGCTAACTAGATAATACTCTGTCTACTCTCTTATATATATATATTCACCCTAGTGATAACACTCAGTTTTCAGGAAAGTGCCTGTAATGACAGTTCCCATGAATATTGCTTACTTGTTCCTCTAGAATGTAAGTTCCATCAGGGCAGGGATTCTTGTCTGCTTTATTCGCTGGTGTATTTCCAATGCCTAGAACAATGCCTGGCACGTAGTAAGGGCTAAATAAATGGTTGTGGCATGAATGAGTGAACGTACGTAATAATGTATATTGATTATGAAATGTGATTATTTAAAGGGTTTCCATTTTCTTATGGATAATCACAGGCTACTTATAAATTAATGACTAAAATACCAAAGTAAATACTAAGGAACTTAAAGTTTACTTTGTTTCCATAGCAGCTGTGGACAAATTGAATGTAATTGATGATGAAGAGGAGGAAATTAAGAAGTCAGAGCCTGAGCCTGTTTATATAGATGAGGTAGGATCCTTCTTTTGTTTAATGGTTAAACTGTCGAGACTTAAAATGTGTTATCCTTGAGAATGCTTGGAAAGAGTAATTTTTATTCTCATTGAAATTAAAACTCTTTGTAAAGTGTCCTATTACTTTTTTAGGATAAGATGGATAGAGCCCTGCAGGTACTGCAGAGTATAGATCCAACAGATTCAAAACCAGACTCCCAAGACCTCTTGGACTTAGAAGGTACTAAGTGAATATTAGTGATTAATGTCATTTAATGTTTTAGCTATTTATAATGTCTTAAATTTCTTCTGCCTTGGGTTGCTTCCAGAGTTTAGAAATCTCTGGTGGGAAATAGACTGGTGTAGTAAATGAGTAAACATATTACTTAGAAGATGTTGCTATAAAACTGCCTATCCTGTCCAGTGAAGAAGTCTTTGCTTTTCTGTAATATCACTAGTGAAATTTGCAGTCCAAAAAAGGACAGAATTAGAAATAACAGCATATTAATTGAGTCAAAATGTTAGAAATTCTTACTCCTCTTTTAATTCTCTTGTGTCATAATTTTAAATGTCAAAATTATACATGATCTGTGTTAACTTTGTAATGCAGTTATTTGATGCATGCTGATGTGTCTTTTTAGTCTCTAAGAATTCTGAAACAATTAAAACAAATGTCTTTATGCCTTTTTTAATCCATTGGGAGAAAAATCTCTGTGATAAATGGATAAATGTTATTAAATTTTTTTATGGAAGAAAGCCTGGTTATGAATATAGAATATTGTACTATTGTATCAATGTTTACATTTGGAGATATATGAAATGTTTTATTTTGAAATGGCTTAAATAAATGAAAAATGTTCATATCTAATCTCTACATAATTACATATTTTACACACTGTGACTCAAATTCCTTTTACTTTAGCTAATAATAGTTTTCTAGGTATTTTTAAGATTTTTGAGGTAACTCCAAATTTCAGTCTGCAAACTTAGTACTTCCAGAGAACATGGTGGGATTTCTGTTCTGATTTTGACTTTGCCTTGGTCACATGATATTAATGTTGGTGCTGAATAGTATTAAATTTGGTCTTTTATAGTCCCTTCTCTAGCATAAGCTTAATTCTCTTTGTATTTTGCATGGTGTTGCATATTGGTGCTCTGTTGTTCAAAATTGTTGAAATTGACTTAAACTGATTTTTACTTTCAAGATTTTAAAATATTTTTGTATTTACAGATATCTGCCAACAGATGGGTCCAATGATAGATGAAAAACTTGAAGAGATTGATAGGTGAGATTCTTCATGCAGGAAATAACAAATATAGTTTTCCTAAGTTTACTTGTTTTTGGCAGAACTTTAAGCTAGGGAGTTTTTGTTGAACTGTTCCAATCTTTTGAAATTGTTTCTCAGTTTCCAAAATTCTTACAAACTAATAGCAGAATGGTACTTTTGATTTTGGTGCAGTTTTTTTCATGGCAGTATATTACATGCAGAGTGATAGACTCCAGCTCTTACAGTGCCAGTCTTCCTTTTCCTACTTGGGCTGGAGTTGAGAGATAATGAGTCGTGAAGAATAAAGCACAAAAATGAGAATAGGGATCTTAGGCAAGCATTGTTTTGTTATATAATGAGAAGTAGTATTTGTAAAACTTTCAAATGAAATTTCCTATATGTGTGTGACTCTAAATCCAGTGTATATACCTTCTGTTCTCATTTTTGTTCCTTGTATTTCTGTATCTCTTTTGTCCTTTTAATTTCATTATCCCATCTAGTTTTACACTTCCTTAGAAATAGTAGCACTGAAAGACAGACTGTCAGGGTTTTGAGCTTTTAACTTAGTTTTGCTCCTTCTCTTATTCCTCAGAGCTTTCTATCTGAAGTCAGAGGGGGCAGCCATAGTGAATGGCAGACAAGGGAGAAGGCTTTAGTGTTCTACCATCCTCCCTTTGTGTTTACTGAACTTGTGTACAAAACAGCACAACAAGAACAGGAACTACTTTACTTCTTATCTGCCTTTACCAGAGAAGAGTAGTAGCAGCAAGATTTTTTCTCGTCACTGAAGATTATAATCGTTGTTCCCTGGGACTTTTTTTTTGTAAATTTGTTGTATTTTCTACAGAAATGAAAAATAAATCCCTGTCGCAGTAAATGAAATGATGGTAGCAGTTTCATCACATTTTATTGGTCTTATTTTGGAGAAAGCATTGAATATCTACCTATACATCTGTTACTTTGGTTTCATTGAAGGCATGTTAATGGTCAGTGAATAATCAAATGGGAAAGATTAAAAAGAAAAATAGTATTATCTTAGGTGTGGCTAGGGGTGCAATTATTATAAACCTTTCTGGAGCCTAAACATAGTCTATATCTTTTAACCCAGCAATACTAAATACATAGGGATATATGCAAAGATTTAGCTCTTAGAGTGTTCTTCACAGTATTATTTATAACAAACTTGAAAGTAACTAAAATATCTTTTCTTTTCTCCCTTAATTTTTATTTATTTATTTATTTATTTTCGGCTGCATTGGGTCTTTGTTGCTGCGCGCGGGCTTTCTCTAGTTGCAGCGAGCTGGGGCTACTCTTCATTGCAGTGTGCAGGCTTCTCATTGCGGTGGCTTCTCTTGTTGCAGAGCACAGGCTCTAGGCGCGCGGGCTTCAGTAGTTGTGGCTCACGGGCTGTAGAGCGCAGGCTCAGTAGTTGTGGCACAGGGGCTTAGTTGCTCTGCGGCATGTGGGATCTTCCAGGACCCGGGCTCGAACCTGTATCCCCTGCATTGGAGGTAGATTCTTAACCACTGCGCCACCGGGGAAGCCCTAAAATGTCTTTCAATGTGAGATTGGTTTAAAAAACTTCTACATCCTTACATTCTACAATAAAAAGCATTACCATTGATAAATATCTATTGGCATGGAAAGATGTCATGCTATATAATGAAAAAAAACCGAAGATATGACAGTATAATTTTATTTTTGTTGATAAAAAAGAATATCTTCAGAGAAAAAGGTCTAGAACAATTAAAAATAGAGTGATATTTTCTGATATGAGTTAATTTTTTGAGTGAAAGCTCACCTGTTAACCAGTTCTCTCTTCAATTTCAGTTCCTGAATAGGCCAGCTGGCATTTTCCATTCCGTGCCCACTAACTGCAGATGCATCTCCTGTTCTGGAAAATGCTTACTGTTCTGCAAAAAATTGTTATTGACTATTTACCTTTGTCAAACATTCAGAGATGAATAAAATATTGCTTCTTCCCTTGAATGGATCATTGTCAGTTTGTTTTTCCTTAAAAGAAAAACAACTTTACTGTCAGAATTTAAAATTTTACATTTCATGTCTGTCTGTCATTGTACAGAATGAAATTTTGTAGCATTTATCACACTAGGAAATTATATTGTGTAAACAATATAAATTGACCAAAAAAACGTGTACATAGAGTTATTGAAGAGAGATCCATAGCTTGAACTTAACTATGTTCCAGGCTGTTCTAACGTTCTTTCCTACTACCTTCCGAAAACCGTTTTCTACCACCTTAATCAAATTGCCCTTTTCATTCTTCCCTCGTGTACCCTTCTCGTTCCTTTCACTTGCCTTAATTCACAGTGTCCCACTGACCTGACTTAGTCTTCCTTTTTTTGCTTGGCCTCTCCATCCTTCCTCAGGTGCCAACTTAAGTCCCAGCTTCTCCCTAAAGCATTTTCAGTCAAATTAATCCCCTCCTCTAAACTCTTCTGTTCCCTACCTATTTCATTTAATTTTGCATTCAAATATATGCTATCTTACATCATTTGCTATTTTTCAGGTACTTAGCCTTGTCTCCCTAGTAAGTTGCAGTCTTTCTGAAGGAGAGGACCACACCTTCTGCCTAATTTCTCTGTCCCAGGATAGTGTTGGGCACAGTTTAGTAAAAATTTATTGTTTCTTTGGTATTATGTCTCAAATCCTGGAAGGTGATCTCAAATGTGCTCAGTCATCCTGCCCTTCTATGTTCTCCTGGTGTTCATCAGTATACTGGGTTATGTGGACCAATTGCCTATGGTTACTTCTTAGTCACAAATTTGTTAGCATGGACACTAATTTCTGAAGCTTCCTGTGTGACTTATAACTGGTATTTCTGAAAATAGAGTTTGACCTCCTTTATACAGTCACACATGCAAGAGAGGAAACAGCACTTTATGTTTGTTTCAGACATAACAGTCTCTGATAGAGGAAAGGTGACAAGTCCTGATAGGACTCAGTCCAGGTCATGTATTTGGGAGCCCTGTGTCTGGCTGCCTGCGTTTGCCTCTTGTCTCTCGAGTCTCTCTGTGTACATATTTTAAAAAGCTACATTTAATAAACAGACTTGTGGGTGCTTTAGGCCAGATAAAGTGGCCCTTCAACTTTTATGAACTTGTCAGTTGCAAAGGGAGTTCTTTATTACTCCCAGGGTAACAGGCAAAACTGTACCGAGTCAAAAGGATTTGCTTTGGAGTTCCTTGGGCAGATTTAAAGATGCAAATTTGAAAATGTTCTTATTTGGACCTGGTTTCACTCACTTTTTCGGAAGAAACCAGCAAACAAGCAGTAGAGACTAGTTCGTTATATTGTTTTCATTTGCATTTTCAAGGATAGTTATTCTTTTTTTTGTTTTTTTGTTTTAGTTGATCCTTTCATGAGTATGAGCAAATGAAAATGTGTGTGATTTTGTTTGTGAATGTGCTTTTATCTCAGTCATACTGTATTTCATAGCAGGCTCTGGGCCTTGCCTGAGGACTTTCTTCTACTAAGATTTTTAATTAAGGCTTGGACTCTTCCTAAATTTAGAAATTACTCTTCTTTGTAATTGAATTTCCAACAGAGACCTGTAACATAAGAAACAACATTCTCCTAGCACCAAAATTATGAATTGATTGCATTTTATGAGGTGTGGAAAGGAGTTCCCCTAATATTATGAAGGCATATCAGCCTAGACATTACATGAATTAAATAATTCCTCCTCCCATTTTCCCTTTTTGAATATACTTTCATATATATAAGGAACCTTTTAAAATATGAGTAGAAAATGTGGTAAATTTTTAAAAATAATTTATGTTGCTAAAAATTAAAAATATGCTTAAAGTGCTTAAAAACTTTGAAGAGTATTAAAGTGCTTCCCTTCTATGTTAGGAAGCATTCAGAATTGTCTGAATTGAATGTAAAAGTCTTGGAAGCTCTGGAACTATATAACAAGTTGATGAATGAAGCACCAGTATATTCAGTCTATTCAAAGATCCATCATCCAGCACATTACCCACCTTCATCAGCTGGAGTTCCAATGCAGGTGAGCATTTTTGAGAACATTTTTCAAAATTTAAGAAAAGTTTTCAATTTAAAAAAAAGAAAGCTTTAAAGCATAGTATTAAAATTTCTGTGGTCCATGAATAACATTATAAAATTCATCTTTGTCAAAAAATGTTGGCTAAACAATTAGTGTTCACCAGGACAATTAGACACTGATATTTCACAAATACATTTTAGTTCATTTATAACATAATGAAGAGACCATTAAATATATGAGGGGAGTTCTGTTCTTCATGAGCTTTTGTAAATATAAAGTATAAATCCTTTATGTAAGTGTAAAACCTTTTTGTAAGTATAAAGTATAAATCCTTTGATTTAGGACAGTGCCTGGCATGTCAGAAGTTCTACAGATGAGGTACTGATGCTGTTCCTGTTGCTCAGCAAGCAAAATTTAATGTTTCTTTTAAATTTCTGTTAAGATTTCTTTGACTTACGTGATTATTAAAAGTCTTCATTAAAGAACTCATTTTGTTCTCAGATCATGCTTTATATTTTCTTAGATGCACAACTTAAATTGTGCATGCATAACATATATGATGCAGGCATATAGATGCAGGTTCCATGAGCCATTCATGAACACCATCTTTTCCAGAACTTTACACCTTTTCTGTGTTTCCCAGCTGAACTGGATATTTATATTTATCAGTATCCAGTATTCTGAAACCTTTTTGAAATTTCAGCCAGTTAGTGGTTGAATTCAGAATGAGTTTGGATGAACAAATTTCATGTTAATTTACGAAAACTGGTATGTAAAGGAGTGTGTGAAGGAGACACCAAGGAGAAAAGATAGAATATGGATGCATAATCTAGATGACTTCACACAACATAATTGTTAAGTAAAAAAAAGAATAGTTACTGTGGTAACTCACATCAGACAAGATGCATTTATCAAATATGCCATGCCCTGAACTTTTGAAAATGATGAGAATCATTACATATGAGAATAGAAAGAATTTCTGGGTGCAAAAGACAGCTGGAGTTTATTCAATATTGCTTCTGTTTTCAAAGAGTTATCTGCTCCTGCTATGAACATGGAACAAAAAGAAATGTTTGCGCTATTGTGTTATGGGACTGTATGTTGTATTTACTTCTTTGTGTGTCTGTAAAGGGCTATTTATTATTCCTATGTCAGGTTTTTCTGTTTAGTTGCATACTATTTACAACCTGTGTTTTGCTAAGCATAACTCATTTCTTTAAAAAGCTAGCTTTCTGTCTAGTTTGATTCTTCACATGATGCTATCTGTACTGTTCGTGCATAATAGCATTTGAAATATTCAAAGTTCCTATTCTAATTTGAAAAAAAAAGTTCGTACTAAAAAAAGTTAGCGTAACACACCATTAGCTGCATCTGTGAAGGCCACTCAGGAATCCTAACCTGCAGAAGAGGTCCACTCCCACCATCTCAGCCTGTGGTAAGTGGGCTGTTATGTGTCTGCTAAGGAGGTAATATGATAGTACTTATTAATGTCATAGTTGATTTGGCATTTCTAGCATTCTAAATTTTCATGTCATTGGTCTTTGCTTTAAAAATAGCTTAGTTTAAAACTCATGGTTACCAAGGGGGAAAGGGTGGGGGGGGAGGGATAAACTGGGAGATAGGGATTGACGTATACATGCTACTATATATAAAATAGATAACTAATAAGAACCTACTGTATAGCACAGGGAACTCTACTTAATACTCTGTAATGACCTACATGGGAATAGAATCTAAAAACGGGTAGATATATGTATATGTATAACTGATTCACTTTGCTGTACAGCAGAAACTAATACAACATTGTAAAGCAACTATACTCCAATAAAAATTAATTTTAAAAATGAGCTCAGTTTAAAACTGGAACGATTGATATTTATTAAACGTGCATTGTTTTGATGCTGTATTTGGTAAGCAGGTGGTAGATCCTGTATGTTACCCTGGAAATTAAGTAGGGCACATATAAATATTCACAGAGACTTAGACCATTTTGCTATTTCTTAAGAGTACATCTCCTTTACCCATAGTTCTTCTTTCCTTTTGTCCTATCTGTCCTGCAGGCAGGATGAAGGAGGCATTGGCAGAGAGGGCCTGCACTCTGCCTTGATACCATTTATTCTTCAACTTACTCTTTTAAGTTTCATTCTTAAGAAATTGAATAAGTCACCCTGAGATGGGGGTGAAGAAGGTCATCTCTCTGATGGTAACTTGAAGTGATACTGTGCTGCCCTTCAAGGGAGTATATAGTTTTCTGTGGCTCTTCAGCAAGACATGTACTTAGTAATAGGCAACCTGGGTGGATTCCAACGTGCTCCTTAAAAGTACACCACCTCCCTTCCTTTCAACCCCCTGCAAAATAAAAGAACAAGTAAATCATAAATTTCCATAGATTTGGCACTGTGATTTGGAAGCGCTCTGCTTTTTATACTAGGGTGGATAGACTGGTAGAATCAGATTGCTTCCCAAAGAAGTATAACATTTTATTTCATTTAAGTCTTTTAAAGTTTTAAATGTATTGCTAGGTAGTTGTTTGGGAGATCAGTGAGTCAACTTTTCTCTTTGGTTAATAGACATATCCAGTTCAACCACATGGTGCAAACTATATGGGTCAAAGTATTCACCAAGTCACGGTTGCCCAAAGCTACAGCCTAGGACCAGATCAAATCGGTCCACTGAGATCGATGCCTCCAAATGTGAATTCCTCAGTGACAACACAGCCTGCCCCAACTCCGTATTTAAGGTAAGTGTTTGGGAGCTGTGTTAATTTTGTAATTATATGCATTAAATTTTCACAGATTTTCAGAATGAGAATAATTAGACCCTTCTCTTTATAATTATAGTGCCCTCTTTTGCTATTGAGATGAAGTTGTAGAACTGCCCATTCAAGATCCCATGAAATCGGAATGGTGCTGTCTTAGCTTTGCTACCCATACTGAGATGGTGCCTAGACCTGGCTTATAGTCTGGGTCCCCAGGACAAAATAAAGCTAACTGTCCCTTACAGGACCCAAGCCTGTACTTCGGTCCTGTAAGGGTATACTTAGCACGGTGCTCTAAGCAGCCTAGTAAAGTAGTCCCAGACATATTTTAGGAGCAGGTACTCCTAAAAATCAGAAAATTTTGTTACTCTGACTCTTAAAAAGAAGTGTTTGAGCTGTGGAATTTGTAGTCTGATTTTTCATACTAACTTCTATTCTGAAAAACATGTTTAAATCTTGTCTTCTGTTAACTTTGCTTAACCACACAAAATGTTTATTCAGTACAGTCATGTGTAATGATTTGTAAGGTCTCTTCCCACTCTTTTCTTTTTTTTTTAATTTTTAAAAACATTTTATTATAGAAAACAATAAAAACAATAAAATATAAACAAAAATAGCAGTATAATGAACTCTTCTGTATCCATCATCCAGGTTCAACTCATAGTTAATCTTTTTTTTTTATTTCTGAGATATACATTTTAAAGTAATAACTAGAATTATGACTTATAACATTATACCAGAACATATAAGGTTTTTAGAAATTTCATGTAATGTCTGAAACATTTATATTAACATATTTCCATACAAATAACCCAGTGAAAGTTTAGTATTAGTAGTTTTGTTTGTTTGGTTTTTTTATACTGCAGGTTCTTGTTAGTCATCAATTTTATACACATCAGTGTATACATGTCAATCCCAATCGCCTAATTCAGCACACCACCATCCCCACCCCACCGGAGTTTTCCCCCCTTGGTGTCCATATGTCTGTTCTCTACATCTGTGTCTCAACTTCTGCCCTGCAAACCAGCTCATCTGTACCATTTTTCTAGGTTCCACATACATGCGTTAATATACGATATTTGTTTTTCTCTTTCTGACTTACTTCACTCTGTATGACAGTCTCTAGATCTATCCACGTCTCAACAAATGACTCAATTTCGTTCCTTTTTATGGCTGAGTAATATTCCATTGTATATATGTACCACAACTTCTTTAACCATTCGTCTGTCGATGGGCATTTAGGTTGCTTCCATGACCTGGCTATTGTAAATAGTGCTGCAATGAACATTGGAGTGCATGTGTCTTTTTGAATTATGGTTTTCTCTGGGTATACGCCCAGTAGTGGGATTGCTGGATCATATGGTAGCTCTATTTTTAGTTTTTTAAGGAACCTCCATACTGTTCTCCATAGTGGCTGTATCAATTTACATTCCCACCAACAGTGCAAGAGGCTTCCCTTTTCTCCACACCCTCTCCAGCATTTGGTGTTTGTAGATTTTCTGATGATGCCCATTCTAACTGGTGTGAGGTGATACCTCATTGTAGTTTTGATTTGCATTTCTCTGATAATTAGTGATGTTGAGCATCTTTTCATGTGCTTCTTGGCCATCTGTATGTCTTCTTTGGAGAAATGTCTATTTAGGTCTTCTGCCCATTTTTGGATTGGGTTGTTTGTTTCTTTAATATTGAGCTGAATGAGCTGTTTATATATTTTGGAGATTAATCCTTTGTCCGTTAATTCATTTGCAAATATTTTCTCCCATTCTGAGGGTTGTCTTTTCGTCTTGTTTATGGTTTCCTTTGCTGTGCAAAAGCTTTGAAGTTTCATTAGGTCCCATTTGTTTATTTTTGTTTTTATTTCCATTACTCTAGGAGGTGGATCAAAAAAGATCTTGCTGTGATTGATGTCAAAGAGTGTTCTTCCTATGTTTTCCACTAAGAGTTTTATAGTGTCCTGTCTTACATTTAGGTCTCGAATCCATTTTGAGTTTATTTTTGTGTATGGTGTTAGAGAGTGTTCTAATTTCATTCTTTTGCATGTAGCTGTCCAGTTTTCCCAGCACCACTTATTGAAGAGACTGTCTTTTCTCCATTGTATATCTTTGCCTCCTTTGTCATAGATTAGTTGACCATAGGTGCGTGGGTTTATCTCCGGGCTTTCTATCCTGTTCCACTGATCTATGTTTCTGTTTTTGTGCCAGTACCATATTGTCTTGATTACTGTAGCTTTGTAGTATAGTCTGAAGTCAGGGAGTCTGATTCCTCCAGCTCCGTTTTTTTCCCTCAAGACTGCTTTGGCTATTCGGGGTCTTTTGTGTCTCCATACAAATTTTAAGATGATTTGTTCTCATTCCGTAAAAAATGGCATTGGTAATTTGATAGGGATTGCATTGAATCTGTAGATTGCTTTGGGTAGTATAGTCTTTTGCACAATATTGATTCTTCCAATGCAAGAACATGGTATATCTCTCCACCTGTTGGTATCATCTTTAATTTCTTTCATCAGTGTCTTACAGTTTTCTGCATACAGGTCTTTTGTCTCCCTAGGTAGGTTTATTCCTAGATATTTTATTCTTTTTGTTGCAATGGTAAATGGGAGTGTTTCCATAATTTCTCTTTCAGATTTTTCATCATTGGTTTACAGGAATGCAAGAGATTTCTGTGCATTAATTTTGTATCCTGCAACTTTACCAAATTCATTGATTACCTCTAGTAGTTTTCTGGTGGCATTTTTAGGATTCTCTATGTATAGTATCATGTCATCTGCAAACAGTGATGGTTTTACTTCTTCTATTCCAATTTGTATTCCTTTTATTTCTTTTTCTTCTCTGATTGCCGTGGCTAGGACTTCCAAAACTATGTTGAATAATAGTGGTGAGAGTGGACATCCTTGTCTCGTTCCTGATCTTAGAGGAAATGCTTCCAGTTTTTCACCATTGAGAATGATGTTTGCTGTGGGTTTGTCGTATATGGCCTTTATTATGTTGAGGAAAGTTCCCTCTATGCCCACTTTCTGGAGAGTTTTTATCAGAAATGGGTGTTGAATTTTGTCAAAAGCTTTTTCTGCATCTATTGAGATGATCATATGGTTTTTATTCTTCAATTTGTTAATATGGTGTATCACATTGATTGATTTGTGTATATTGAAGAATCCTTGCATCCCTGGGATAAATCCCACCTGATCGTGGTATATGATCCTTTTAATGTATTGTTGGATTCTGTTTGCCAGTATTTTGTGGAGGATTTTTGCATCTATATTCATCAGTGATATTGGTCTGTAATTTTCTTTTTTTGTAGTATCTTTGTCTGGTTTTGGTATCAGGGTGATGGTGGCCTCATAGAATGAGTTTGGGAGTGTTCCTTCCTCTGCAATTTTTTGGAAGAGTTTGAGAAGGATGGGTGTTAGCTCTTCTCTAAATGTTTGATAGAATTCACCTGTGAGGCCATCTGGTCCTAGAATTCACCTGTGAAGCCATCTGGTCCTGGACTTTTGTTTGTTGGAAGATTTTTAATCACAGTTTCAATTTCATTACTTGTGATTGGTCTGTTCATATTTTCTGTTTCTTCCTGGTTCAGTCTTGGAAGTTTATACCTTTCTAAGAATTTGTCCATTTCTTCCAGGTTGTCCATTTTACTGGCATAGAGTTGCTTGTAGTAGTCTCTTAGGATGTTTTGTATTTCTGCGGTGTCTGTTGTAACTTCTCCTTTTTCATTTCTAATTTTATTGATTTGAGTCCTCTCCCTCTTTTTCTTGATGAGTCTGGCTAATGGCTTATCAATTTTGTTTATCTTCTCAAAGAACCAGCTTTTAGTTTTATTGATCTTTGCTATTGTTTTCTTTGTTTCTATTTCATTTATTTCCGCTCTGATCTTTATGATTTCTTTCCTTCTGCTAACTTTGGGTTTTGTTTGTTCTTCTTTCTCTAGTTCCTTTAGGTGTAAGGTTAGATTGTTTACTTGAGATTTTTCTTGTTTCTTTAGGTAGGCTTGTATAGCTATAAACTTCCTCTTAGAACTGCTTTTGCTGCATCCCATAGGTTTTGGATCATCGTGTGTTCATTGTCATTTGTCTCTAGGTATTTTTTGATTGCCTCTTTGATTTCTTCAGTGATCTCTTGGTTGTTTAGTAACGTATTGTTTAGCCTCCATGTGTTTGTGTCTTTAACGTTTTTTTCCCTGTAATTGATTTCTAATCTCATAGCGTTGTGGTCAGAAAAGATGCTTGATATGATTTCGATTTTCTTAAATTTACTGAGGCTTGATTTGTGACCCAAGATGTGATCTATCCTGGAGAATGTTCCATGCACACTTGAGAAGAAAGTGTAATCTGCTGTTTTTGGATGGAATGTCCTATAAATATCAATTAAATCTATCTGGTCTATTGTGTCATTTAAAGCTTCTGTTTCCTTATTTATTTTCATTTTGGATGATCTGTCCATTGGTGTAAGTGAGGTGTTCAAGTCCCCCACTATTATTGTGTTACTGTCGATTTCCTCTTTTATAGCTGTTAGCAGTTGCCTTATGTATTGAGGTGCTCCTATGTTGGGTGCATACATATTTATAATTGTTATATTTTCTTCTTGGATTGATCCCTTGATCATTATGTAGTGTCCTTCCTTGTCTCTTGTAACATTCTTTATTTTAAAGTCTATTTTATCTGATATGAGTATAGCTACTCCAGCTTTCTTTTGATTTCCATTTGCATGGAATATCTTTTTCCATCCCCTCACTTTCAGTCTGTATGTGTCCCTAGGTCTGAAGTGGGTCTCTTGTAGACAGCATATATATGGGTCTTGTCTTTGTATCCATTCAGCAAGCCTGTGTCTTTTGGTTGGAGCATTTAATAATCCATTCACGTTTAAGGTAATTATCGATATGTATGTTCCTATGACCATTTTCTTAATTGTTTTGGGTTTGATTTTGTAGGTCCTTTTCTTCTCTTGTGTTTCCCACTTAGAGAAGTTCCTTTAGCATTTGTTGTAGAGCTGGTTTGGTGGTGCTGAATTCTCTTAGCTTTTGCTTGTCTGTAAAGCTTTTGATTTCTCCGTCGAATCTGAATGAGATCCTTGCTGGGTAGAGTAATCTTGGTTGTAGGTTCTTCCCTTTCATCACTTTAAGTATATCATGCCACTCCCTTCTGGCTTGTAGAGCTTCTGCTGAGAAATCAGCTGTTAACCTTATGGGATTCCCTTGTATGTTATTTGTCGTTTTTCCCTTGCTGCTTTCAATAATTTTTCTTTGTCTTTAGTTTTTGCCAATTTGATTACTATGTGTCTCTGCGTGTTTCTCCTTGGGTTTATCCTGTATGGGACTTGCTGTGCTTCCTGGACTTGGGTGGCTATTTCCTTTCCCATGTAGGGAAGTTTTCTAGTATAATCTGTTCACATATTTTCTCTGGTCCTTTCTCTCTCTCTTCTCCTTCTGGGACCCCTATAATGTGAATGTTGTTGCGTTTAATGTTGTCCCAGAGGTCTCTTAGGCTGTCTTCATTTATTTTCATTCTTTTTTCTTTAGCCTGTTCCGCAGCAGTGAATTCCACCATTCTGTCTTCCAGGTCATTTATCCGTTCTTCTGCCTCAGTTATTCTGCTGTTGATTCCTTCTAGTGTAGTTTTCATTTCAGTTATTGTATTGTTCATCTCTGTTTGTTTTTTCTTTAATTCTTCTACGTCTTTGTTAAACATTTCTTGCATCTTCTCGATCTTTGCCTCCATTCTTATTCCGAGGCCCTGGATCATCTTCACTATCATTATTCTGAATTCTTTTTCTGGAAGGTTGCCTATCTCCACTTTATTTAGTTGTTTTTCTGGGGTTTTATCTTGTTCCTTCATCTGGTATGTAGCCCTCTGCCTTTTCATCTTGTCTGTCTTTCTGTGAATGTGGTTTTTGTTCCACAGGCTGCAGGATTATAGTTTTTCTTGCTTCTGCTGTCTGCCCTCTGGTGGTTGAGGCTATCTAACTCTTCCCACTCTTAAATTCCATGTGTATAAATTTTAGATATTATCTGGAAGTTAAATACATCTATTGGTATTGGTGTTTGATTAAGTTAAAATGTAAAAATTTTGTTATCCTGGGTGACAGTAGGAATTACAGAGAGAAAAACTGGATGAGTGTAGACATTAATCCTCCTATATTGAAGCAGTGTATTTAAAAATTATATATCTTTTAAAAGATACGCTATAGTAATTACAGGAACAAATGGAAGTCCTGCAATTTGGTGTGACTTTTCAACTTAGTGGGGTTTTGGGGGTTTTGTTTTGTTTTTGTATAGTGTCAATAAGTAAACTATAGGTCAGGACTATTTTGAGGGTAGATTCAGGACCCTATGTGGATTACATGTTCTCCCTGCCTTTATTATTTTTATGTAGGGATTCAGGTTAAGCTATCCGGGGCAGCTTTGAAAGTGCCCTACCAAAGGAAAGTATAAAGAGTGGGTGAGGAATAGTGGTCTCCTCTGTGCTGATCGAGAGAAGAGGGAAGGGAGAAAATGGGCCGAGGGTGTACTTGAGCCAGGGTTTTGTTCTCATTGCAGCTGGCCAAGGACACCAGCATCAGAAACAATCTGCGTCTCCTCAAAAGATTTCTAAATGTTTTCCGTGAGAGATTTTGGAGAAAAGAGAATTAGATAGGCCTTATAATCCTATATTTTATTTCTTTTTGAGTACTTTCTTCTTCCCAAATATAAAAATTACATTAACAGTATTGGATAGCTGGAGTAGTTAAATCATAATCGGAATAGTAGAGGTATATAAACTTAAAGAGATGGAAAAGACATTTTTATTTTATCATGATGATTGATCTCTGACCGTAACTTAGATAATGCAAAGTAAATATGGTTTTCTTTTTAAAATTTTGTTTGTAGCGCTGGACAAGACACTGTTTCCAATCCTACTTACATGAATCAGAACTCTCACCTTCAGTCAGCTACTGGTGCAGCTGCTTACACGCAGCAAATGGGGATGTCTGTGGATCTGTCATCTCACCAGAGCACTACTTCCAGTTTGCCACGGTCGGCAGGCTTTGTGGTGGCAGCTCCAGCTCATTCAGTTGCACAGCAGCAAACAGATTACCCTCAGCAGCAGCCTCTCCTTTAAAAACAGACCAAGCATTTTCTTGAAAGCCTTCCTAAGTGTACTACTCGACCCTTGTGATTGTAATCTGAAAATATTAAAAGAAGAAAAAAATTTTTTCTCAGCTCAAAAGGCCCATGAATAAATAAAGCACAGAAACGTATTTTACTCTAATAGGCCATAAAAGGTTTTTTCAGTCCCAACTTATTTGAGGGCAAATTTTTGATGAGAGGCAGCTTCAAGTTGCTTCCAGTTAGTTTTTTCTTACTTTCAAATCTCTCTACACAAGTCTGGACAACCAGTAAGTAGCCTTATGACACTAAACAACATGAGATAGGAGCATATAAAGAAACCACCAGTTACCCCTAAAATATCATAATTGGGAGAGCACTGAAACCTTTAAGTACTTTTTGTCTGCGTATTTTTTTTTTCAGAGTTTCCCACCCATCATTATTTTAAAAGGCGAACATGTTTTTGTGTATGCATTTAGCTTCCCTACATATTTCCTTTGGCTTCTTAAATTGTAGTTGTGTTTGCAGTACTGTCAGTTGTGCTCTCAGTGGTGTGTTGAGTAATAATTAGCATATAATTGTCTACAGAAGCAAGAGCACTTTGGGAGGAACAAAAATGTTTTCTGTTATTATCAGTGAAGACGATGTAAATGCAGTTGTGTGATAAAGCATTTAGCCAGTCTCCCAATCATGCCAACAAGTGGGCTGAGGAGTGCCCCACAAAACATTTCCATTCCCTGGAAAAAAACCATTTCTTTTCCTACAAGGGTCCTTGGCATTTAGAATTGCCACTAATGACCTTTTCAAGTGATTTTGGCCATTCTCTAATGAAGGTATGGTCAGGTTTTTTGTTTGTTTTGTTTTGCTTTCCTGTAGTGTGGTGTGCAGAGATGCTGCATTTCCTTTTTACAGAGTATATGTGAATCTGAGCTATGAGACATTCCTAATAATTTGATGTGATATATATACCAAGTGTGGATGATGTATGATTTTATTGATGTGTTGTTCTTTTAAAGAGATGATTTGAGTACCACTGGTATGCCAGACTGTTGAAAATTTTGGCCATTCCTTTCAAAAGTAATCCTGAGCCTGTGGAATAATAACAGGCAATGGCTTTATAGGGAAGCCATCAAGACAGTTTTCCTGAAGCCTATGTTTTAAGTGAGTTTATAGTGCTAATAGATTCCACATACTTTAGGAGTTAGGTAGTAAACCAATAAGGATTGTTTTCTTTCCTAAAAATTTGCACACTATTGCATCATCTGCCAACTTTTTAGATAACACAACATGCAAATACATATGCTTACAGATACATGGTATTTAGACTGGGGGAAAACAGTGGACATAAGTTTTGTTTTTAAAAAGTTAACTTGTGGGAATTCTCTGGTGGTCCAGTGGTTAGGACTCGGCACTTTCACTGCTGGGGCCCGGGTTCGATCCCTGGTTCGGGGAACTAAGATCCCAGAAGCCACCAAAAAAAAAAACGTTAATTTGCATGGAAGCAAGATCTCTATATTGTTTTTTAAAGAAAGCCCTTAATCTTTCTACCAAGAATCCATTTGAAGACAGTACTCTGGAAATTTTTGTCATTTATGTAGTTACAGAAATTTGATTATAAGTATGTTCCTTTTTCAAAGAAACTGTATATTAGAACAAAATAGTCTTATGTATACTACTTGGTCTACATGTAAAGGGAAAAACAAGCAGTATTTGAAAGCCCAGTTTCTGTCATTGTCTTATTTCAGGTACAAGTAACTGGAAAGAAACTTAACCTTTCATGTCTCTGTTCTGTTTTTTATCCAGTATTTTCCTTCTATGTGAATTAAATTATATACTTATAAAAAATTCTAAAATGGCACCTTACTTTTTTGGAAATGAATCTTCTATTCTTTAAAGAAAACAAAACATAAAAAACATTTACAAAGCTGCTCTTGATAATAATTAATGTTTGCATATATATGGAAAATCTTATTTTTCCCCCCAAACAATATTTAATAAAGTTATTTTAATGTTTGTGTAAATAATTCATGTATAATTGTGATCTGAGTTGTAAAAGCTTAATTCTGTGTAAGTCTTTGAAGTAGAATAAATACTGCACACCCACTAAATCGGGATCTGCCATTTAAGTTCACCTAATGTAGTTTTGTAATGATATAACATGCAACATGTATATAGTGTATATTGGCATTCATCTGTGAAATTTTATACATCCAGAAGTTTCTTCTCCCTTTTAAATTAAAAATTATTTTTGCCATACGGTAATGAATTTTGTGTTGCAGGTTGTTGATAGTATAAAAACGTTATTAAATCTGTGTACTGAGATGATATTTTTGGTGTTAATAAATACAGGGTTGTTATTTTTCTTTCTTTTTCGTGATCTTATGGATTGTATTTAAGACCTGTTTATAATTAAATGTTTTCTGCCAAAGGAATTGTCTAACATCAGATTTCTACATTAGGTTCATAGGTTTATATAAAAAATAAAAATAACTTCTGCTTTTTCATATTGTATCTTGGTACATTAGAAAGAATTCCTGAAAATTTATAATAAAATTAATTTTCACTAATGTAGGAAAAATTTCCCCTGGATGTTAAACTATATAAAGTAGGATATGTTCTTATAGTTTGAAAAATGTACGGTCTATCAATATTGTCTTGTAATTTGGTAATTTGTTTATAAAATTACCTGAACATTAAATAATTATAATATTTATCACCTAGGAGTTGATACTTGACTATGTAACAAATTTCACTGTGAATTTTTGAAGATAAGTTATAGTTTCAATTTTTAAAAAATTGATTATTAGATGTTAAAAAAAATTATGGCTTAAAGATTTAAAAAGCAAGTTTTTCTTAGTAAAAATTGTAAGTGTCAAGGCCCCTGACTTCTAGGAGAGGATTTATTGAATTGTCATTATGATGAGAAAGCTGAAGTTATTTTTGTAAATAATAAATTGTAAATAATATAGCACCAATCTGTCATGCTTTGTTTCTGTCAAAAGGCATTTTTGGGGCTTCCCTGGTGGCGCAGTGGTTGAGAATCTGCCTGCCAATGCAGGGGACATGGGTTTGAGCCCTGGTCTGGGAAGATCCCACATGCCACGGAGCGACTAGGCCCGTGAGCCACAATTACTGAGTCTGCGCGTCTGGAGCCTGTGCTCCGCAACAAGAGAGGCCGCGATAGTGAGAGGCCCGCGCACCGTGATGAAGAATGGCCCCCGCTTGCTGCAACTAGAGAAAGCCCTCGCACAGAAACAAAGACCCAACACAGCCACAAATTAATTAATTAATTAAAAAAATTTTTTTTTCTTATTTACTTACATCAGTTTTAGTTGGTAAAGGGAGGACTCAATTCTAGGGATTTGATTTTTTGTTAATTTGATTTTTGTTTGACGGTTAAAGATTTTTTTAAAAAATTTTATTTTATTTATTTATTTTTGGCTGCATTGGGTCTTCATCGCTGTGTACGGGCTTTCTCTAGTTGTGGCGAGTGGGGGCTACTCTTTGTTGCAGTGTGCGGGCTTCTCATTGCGGTGGCTTCTCTTGTTGTGGAGCACAGGTTCTAGGTGCGTGGGCTTCAGTAGATGTGGCACATGGGCTTAGTTGCTCCGCGGCATGTGGGATCTTCCCAGACCAGGGCTCGAACCCGTGTCCCCTGCATTGGCAGGCGGATTCTTAACCACTGCGGCACCAGGGAAGCCCCAAGATTTATTTTTTAATAAAGTTTTCTGCAGAAGAATTATTCTAATTTTACGAAGCCAAATTTGAGTTTGCATTTTTAAAAAACCTTACTGTGTCAAAAAAAGAAATTAGGTTGCTTATGTAGAGTAGTGGGATGAATAGTGTCCTCCCAAAATTCATGTTCACCCAGAATGTCAGAATGTGACCTTATTTGGAAAAAGTCTGCAGATGGAGTTAGGTAAGGATCTTGAGATGAGATCATCCTGGATTTAGGGTGAGCTCTAAATCCAGTGACAGGTGTCCTTATAAGAAGAGAAGACACAGAGACAGTGAGCAAGTCATGTGAAGATGGAGGCATAGATCGGAATTATTCTGCCACAAGTCAAGAACTGCCTGGGGCCACCAGAGCTGAAGGAGGCAAGGAAGGATTCTTCCCTAGAGACTTCAGAGGGAACATGGCCCTGCTGACACCTTGATTTCAAATGTCTAGCCTCTAAAACTCAGAAGACATTAATGTTTTAAGGCACTATGTTTGAGGTACTTTGTTATGGCGACACTAGGAAACTAATGAACGTGGATAAAAGTGTACAGCAAAATCTGAATACCAAGCATTCCAAACTTCTACAAGATTGGTTAAAATTGTCACAAGAGTTCTGAGACAAATGTTTGTAGCCCAATAGCAATCTTTTATTATCTCTTCCAAACTATAATGAAATTGCATGGATAAATGAAACTAAGACCCCTGATAATCCCATAATCCCATTTTTAGTGATTTTTTTTTTAAAACATCTACATTTAAATTATTGCTTTCTTTATGCCAGAGGTGTTAACAAGATTGTAGCTTATTCATTTACTATTCACTCTTCTCCTCTATCTTGAGTAGTGGGTATTGAACAAAAGGAGAAATGTTCAAAGGCAAGCAGAGGAACAGAAGAAGAAACCAGAAAACTGGATTGGATATTCCCCAGAAAGGCTACTGAAGAATGGAGTTGTGTTCTTATTTTATACCATTTAATATACTAATGAGGAAAAGAAAGACTTTCCAATACCTTTACAGCAAGTCAGCGACCTCTACTAATTACATGTGGTCTAGGGAGCCTGCTACCTTTAAAAAAAAATTGAGGTGAAATCATGTAACATAAAATTAGCCGTTCTGAATCATTGCTTTTGTTGTGGTCATCCATTTACAATGCTTGGTGTCAGTCTATTTATCTCTTGTAAAAATAAAATACTGTGTGTGTGTGTGTGTGTGTGTGTGTGTGAAAAAAAAAAGTAAACAATGCTTGATAGGATAATGAGAAGAAAAAAAAATTAGCCGTTCTGAAATGAACAATGGCATTTAGTACATTTATAGTGTGCAGCCACCACCTCCCAAAATTAGACCTTTTGTGTCTGTTTTCACTTAGCATAAAGTTTTTGAGGTGCATCTCTACATATACCATAATATATGAGGTTCATATACCACAGTTTATTCATTCATCTGTTGATGGATACTTGGGATGTTTCCACCTTTTTGCTGTTGTGAATAGTACTGCCATGGACATGCGTGTACATGTTATTTGAGTACCGATTTTCAATTCTTCTGGATCTATACATAAGAGTGGAACTATTGGGTTATGTGGTAATTCTATATTTAATTGTTTGAGGATCTGCCAGACTTCCACGCCCCCACCAACAGTGCATGAGGGTTCCAATTTCTCTACATCCTCACCGACGCTTATTTCCTAGTTTTAAACATTATAGCTCTCCTGGTGGATGTGAAGTGGTACCTCATTGTGGTTTCTATTTGTGTTTCCCTAATGATTAATGATGTTGAGCATCTTTTCTTGTGCTTGGCCATTTGTATATCTTCTTTGGAAAAATATCTGTGTGAGCCCTATGCCCATTTTTTAATTGGATTGTTTGTCTTTTGTTGTTATTGAGTTGTAAGAGTTCTTTATATATTATGGATACTAGACTCTTACTATATACATGACTTAGATCTAGTTTCTTCCATTCTGTGGGTTGTCTTTTCACTTTCTTGATGATGTTCTTTGATGCACAAAAGTTTTCAATGTTGATGGAGTCCATTTTATCTATTATTTTTTTGTTGCTTGTGCTTTTGGTGTCATATCTAAGTTCATTACTAAATCCAAGCTCATGAAGATTTTCTCCTGTTTTCTTCTAAGCGTTTTATGGTTTTAGCTCTTATAATTAGGTCATTGATCCATTTTGATTTAGTTTTTGTACATGATGTGAGGTAGGACTCCCAACTTCATTCTTTTGCATATGGGTATCCAGTTGTCCCCATTTGTTGAAGAGACGGTTCTTTCACCAGCTACTTTTTGACACTGCTATAACATACTCTAATGGTAGTCAGTTCTAGAACCTAAGTCCTCCAACTGCAATGCATCAACCACATAGCTGTATAGTTTGCAGTTCTAAGAGATGACAGCCTTATCCTCATCTGATCACTTCTGTCACATACCTAAAGGGGAATCAGTGCTATCTTGTCAGGATATAGCTCCCAGCGGTGAACAGGTAGCCCATGAACAGATATGTTGGGTGTCAATGTAGAGGTGGTTTTTAGCTGTCAACATAAAATTTTTTTTTCCTCCAAGTAACTTCAAACAAGTGTTGTGAAAAGTACATTGTCTAAACTTTACAAATGGGACATAGAACCCCAAACAAAAATAATCTTTATCATATTTCTTTCCTGGGAAACCCTTCCCCAGGGATTTTTGCCTACATGTCTTTGGTCAGGACTGTGTCAAAAGGCTACCCTTAACGGCAAGTGAGTCTGGGAAAGTGAGTATTTTGCTTTCCAGCCTCTATATAGAGAAGGCAGGAAAGAAGATGATTAGGAATGAATGTAGAGTGAGCCATTCTATAGTATCTGCCACAGAGACAGACCTGTCCAGGTGTGTTTACAAGCTGGTGTTACTGTTTGTGTGCCTGGTAAATAAATTCAGACTCAAATTGCTCTGTTACTGTCCCATGGTCAAATAAGCTCTTGTTCAGATTCTCTAATACAAGCACACCATAGTTTTTAGTCAGTAAAGGCTAGAATTAATATATTTACATCTGACTTGATTATTAAAACTGGGACATTTTTTTTTAACCTTCTCAGGAGAGACAGAGAAGTCCCTGGAAGTGGAGATGGGGGTTAAAGATTTAAGCTGCTCCTGTCACTTCTATTTTAAAACAGATTTTAAAAATTACAGGTTTATTAGCATTCATTAATTAATTCATATAATAACATACATAGCTACTATATGCTGGGGATGCTAAGAACTGAATTTCCAAGGCTGAGTTGTTTCTGGCTTCACCATACACTAACTGGTTGTTTAACATCAGATGTTGCACTTTGACTTGCTTGAAAACCGTTTTCGTATACATTGTCATTGAATTCTCAACACTTGTTAGAGAGGTAGGCAAAGAGGTTAAATAATCTCCACAAGGTCACACAGCTAGTTAAGTGGCAAAGTTAGGATTATGAACCGGTCTATCTGATGCTCATGCATGTGCCTTTTCCCTTTTCCCTTTTCCTTTACACTAGTGTGCCTATTGCCTAGAAATGATTTGTAAGTTAAGGTTATCAGGTAACAGCTTCCTTTCTCACAAATCACTGAGATTGATGGGGTCCCAAAGGGCTCACATGGATATAAAATGCCTTCAGATGTGAGAACGCTCATCTAAAGAAGAGCATAGAAGTGGCTGGATCTATTTACTGTGTAACTTGTAGTACAGTTAGCTCTGTCACACAGGTGGGCTGATGAGACCAGAGTTTGATGCAAACAGACTGGCTCTTTCTGAGACTCTGACAGGGTTCTGTGTTTGCTGAAAGAGTGAAATTCAAGGAATTGCTCTGAGGAAGACAGCAAGTAACAACTAGTTGAGTGATTTGAACTAGGAGAGTAGTTCCGAGTTGAAGCCTGGGGACTCAGCATCAACATACATAGGCTGGTTTCTCCAAGAACCAAAGTTGCTGAGAAAAATCATTCAACCTGAGCTTGGAGTTCCGTTACATTCTCGGTAAGGGCTAAACTCTTAAGAATCACATATTAGGTAGGGTCTTCATGATCTCACCCTTGTCAGTCCTTCTAAGCTCTTCCACTTTCTCACATACATGCTAGATTCCAACCCCCAAGCCCCAAATTCCTCAGGTGCTAATTTTGCTTTTTTGTGCCTGTGTTTGGCCCTATTGTTTTCTCTGCCTAAAATGCTTTTGATCACCTAATAAATTGTGTTTTTAAGTGTCAGCCCAAATTTCACTGATTCTGGCTTCCAGACCTTGCTGCCCTTCTGTGGGTAGCGTCTTGTAACTCTCTTATGCTAGTTGCCATGTTGCATTGGAATGATCTGTCTGTGTGTCATATGGATCTGTCTCTGTGTCAGATACTATAGTTTTACTCACCATGCATTTCCAACCATCTTATTAATATTCCTCCATATGGAAATCAGTAAACAAGATATTAGTGCTTGCGTTCCCGGACTCCTTTACAGCCATGGGTGACCCAAAGACACGGTTTCAGTCAATGAGATATAGGTCAGAGTTCCTGGGGAGGGCTTTCTAGGATGAGAGAAACAACTTTGAAAGAAAAGGCTTTTGGCTCTTTCCCCTTCTGGCTTACAAAGCAGATGCAATGTCAGGAGATAAAGCAACCATATTGTGACTATGAGGAAGAAAGTTATGGCTCAGGAAGATTACAGATACCTGGCTCTGATGGCACCTTTGAGAGCTCTACCACTTCTAGACTCTCTTCCTCTGGACTTCCTCATATGTGAAAAAAAAAAAAGTCTTCATCTCTTGTCAACCCTATTTGTATAGGTTACTGTTGGTAGGGTTTTGCTATTTGTATCTGAAAGCATTCCTACCCCCACTAGGTCTACAAAATCCTTCAGAACTTGGAGTTGTGTTTTACTCATTGGTGTATTCCCAGGCCCTAGCATAGGCATATAAAACATTTGTGGAATGAAGAATAAAAATTGATTTAGCAGAGAGCTGCATAGGACCTCACAGTGCCTGGCATTCAATAAATGTGTGTTTTCTTCTAACTCTTCTTATCCTTGTGCTTGTTGTTTATCATAATCATTCCATTTTAACGTGTGTGAAATCAGGACATATTTTACAGTGGATAGGCATGTATTGTAGGACTTCATTTCATTCCCTCAAAGCTATTCAACCAATGATGCATCTTAAACTCCAAGCTGTCTTAGAATCCAGCGAATAGGGCATTATTTTAACTATCAAGAGACAAAGGGGGCTAGGGTCCTAATTGTCAAGAAGGCCAATAGCTCTTAAAAAAATCTCAGTGTCTCCAGTGCTCATAGAATAATACTCATGGATGCTTTCCGGAACAGCGTGCCCATTTCTCCACTCTGAGCTCAGAGACTGAAGCAGCACAGAAGCACAGTGAACATTTCTTTCTGGCTCATGGCAGGAAACAGTACATCACAGACCCTTGCTATGGGCTGGAGGAGAAGCGAGTGGTCATGAAAAACAGTAAATAAAGGAGTCACCTAGAAGGCTGAAAAGTCATAGGTAATTTAGGCAGGTGACATTAATAAGAGACACAATGAGAGGGTATGGGGATTAAGGAAAAAGCAAATTCTATGTAATCGTCCTGACAATACTGGATGTCTCCACTTCCATGTTTACATGTTTATACTTGCTGTGAACCACTGGTATAGATTCATTCATGTTCTCTGCCAACTTTGAATCTCTGTAAGCCTTTGTTCTTCACTGGGGACAGAAAAGTAGGAAAACTAGTACAGTATTTGAATATTATTTGGAATTTAATTAACATTCAGCACCAATGAACTTTTATTTATTTATTTATTTTTGGCCACACCACGCAGCCTGAGGGATCTTAGTTCCCCAACCAGGGGTTGAACCCATGCCCCCGGCATTGGAAGTGCAGAGTCCTAACCACTGGACTGCCAGGGAATTCCCTAATTTGAACTTTTAGAAGAATGTTTCCTTTCAACGTTATAGAAAGAATTAGCATTATTTATGACAGCCACCCAAAAATGGCAGAATGAAGACGATGAAGGATAGAGGTGATCAGATTTTATACCTACCTAGTTCAGTAAGTTATCCTTCAGGTGAAGGGTTATATTGTTCTTTGTAGTTTTTTACTCTCCCCCTTTCCTGGAAGAGGCTTATACGTATCTGCCCATGCTCTTGACTTCTGGAGTAGTATGTCTCCATTCAATGATTTTGGTATTGGTTGCATGTCATGCATTAGCCAATGGGATATGAGCAGATGCAACAAATGCCCACATCTAAGCAGAAGCTTAAAGAGGCATCACGAAATTCCTGTAGCTCTCTGTTTCCTACCCTCTTCAGAGGTAGTACGTCTCAGATCGGGGCTGCTTCTTTAGCCTGGGCCTGGGAATAGGAAGACAAGAGAAACAGAGCCACTGCCTGGACCAGAACCACGGGCTCCATGGCGTTGTAATCCACTAAGATTTTAGGGTTGTTTGTTACCAAAGCAAAGATGACAAATATGACTGGTAAAAGAATAGTAAACAATTTAAATTAGCTAATAGTTAGCATCTCAGTATAATTCCCCACTTATGAGTCATCTTCACAGTAATTATATTTCAAACTTAAATTTAAAAAATTAACTTCCATTACCATCTGAATCATTTGTACCCTTTAAAATTGTACCCAGAGAATAGCATTTTCACTGGGTTTTATAGCATATAAGCTTTTTTAGGGTTAAGAAAGTGGAATTTTTTTTCCAATTTCTGAAACTATAATAATCTTTAATATCCTGAAGGTCCATGGCTTTATGTGACTTTTGAACAGATTTGCAAAGTTTGAACCAGAGCATTAGGGGAGGGGTGGGGGGGAAGAGGTAATTCTGGAGAAATTCTTTAGAACAAAACAAAGTAGATCCTCCCAAGACAAAAACTCAGAAAATTTACATTGGGATTGTTATGACATAAATGTAAAAGGTTAATTACACAAACCTATAAATGCAATTGAGCACATGTGCTACTGTTGTGATTTTGTATGCTCCTACCTTAAAAATACAAACAGTATTCTCCAGGTGCGTGGACCCTAGACAAAATGTGTTGTAATTTGATTTTTAAACATGAAACCACTGCCATCTTATGATTCTGAGCTCTGTGAGTTCTGTAAATAATGTCTTTTTTTTTTTTTAACAGTGCCTCAGGATTTCAACTGTAGGAAGCACTTTCAAAATGTATTTATTAAGTGACAGAATAAAGTTTATTAAGAGTATTTGCAGCTGAAAAAGTGATTCGGCAGCATTCAGTGTTTGAGGAAGGAAAGCAGAGTGTAATAGTGGTCACTTGCTCTTGACCAAGTCATTCTCCTGAGCTCAGATTCCTAATTTGCTAAAAGCGGGGCTTGTTCTAGATGGTTACTAAGTTCCCTTCCAGCAATGAAATTTTAGACTTTTTAAAAATAAAATGTTATCTTGGGATCGTTTTAGATTTACAGAAAAATTGTGAAGATAGTACAGAGAGTTCTACACCTAGTTTCCCCTATAAACATCTTATGTTACTATGGTACATCTGTTACCATTAAAATCAATATACATTATTATTAACCAAAGTCCATACTTGATTCAGATTTCCTTAGCTTTTGCCTCATGTCCTTTTTCTGTCCCAGGATCCCATCCAGGATACCACATGCCATTTAGTCATCATGTCCCCTCAGGCTCCCTTTGGCTGTGACAATTTCTTGGACTTTCCTTGTGTTTGATGACCTTGACAGTTTTGAGGAGAACCAGTCATATATTTTGTAGACTGTCCCTCAGTTGAGATTTGCATGACATTTTCCTTATGATTAGACTGGGGTATGCGTTTGTGGGAAGAAGACCCTAAAGGTAAAGTGCCTTCCTCCTCACGTGATACCAAGGGTACATACTGTCATCCTCATCACCGTTGATGTTGATCGATCTCGAACACCTGGCTGAGGTAGTGTTTGTCAAGTTTCTCCACTTCTCCTTCCCAAGTTGCACTCTTTGGAAGGAAGTCACTATGTGCAGCCCATACTGAAGGAGGGGCAGCTGTGCTTTCCTCCTTGGAGGGTGGAGTATCTAATAAGAGTATTTGGAATTCTTCTGCATGGAAGGTTTGTCTCTTCTCTTCTGTTTATTTATTTAACCATTTATTTTTATCACTATGAGCTCATGGATATTTATTTTATACGTTAGGATATATTGCAATACTACTTTATTTTATTGCTCAAATTGTTCCAACTTTGGCCTTTGGGAGCTCTTTCATTTTGCTCCTGTGCCCCTTTGATATACTCCCAATCATTTTTTTTTGTTTTTAGCACTTCTTTACTTTCTGGCACTTTAAGATGCTCCAGGCTTATGTTATATATTTCCTGCCCCACTCCTAGAATCAGCCATTTCTTTAAGGTGCCCCTTTATTAGAGAATAGTATTAAAACCAAGACCTGGATCCTAGATGCATTTGTTGCTGCTGAGATATAGTTATTTCTAGGCCCTCAACTGAGGGCAAGAAAATATGTGTGTGTATACTAACCTGTGTAAATACACATATCTATAAACATTTCTATATGGAACCATCTGAATCTATATCAAGCTACACTTGAGCTCATACCAATGTCTCTGACTCTAAAATCCATTACCACATGGATCATCGTAGCCTTCTCCTCTTGCTCATCTGTAACCTTCCACTCCAACAGTAGAAAAGCTGGCTCCCAACACCGGCCGTCCATTTACCTAATTGTCCAATTCCAGTATGTATGTATAGTGACTTAAGAATTGTTAACCTATCCCTCTCAGGAAACAGCTTTGTCAACGGCAGTACAGTGCTTATGCACAGTACCTTTTGCCTTCAGTCTTACAGACTCTACTCATTTCCAAAGTTACTTAGGCCAGCACCTTTTCCCCCACGCCCTTCAGTGAAGTTGTTTCATATACTTATAATAATAAAAATTAAAATTAAAAAAAAATTCTTTTGTCACATTCTGCATCCCATCTTGGAATCGCCAAACTTCCTACATGATTTTTTTTTTTAAATTTGCACACATTAAAGTTCACTCTTGGTGCTGTAAAGTTCTATAGATTTTGACAGATGCATAGTGTCAAATATCCACCATTACAGTATCATACAGAATAGTTTCACCACCCGAAAAAATCCCGTGCTTCACCTATTCAACCCTCCCCTTCTCGAACCACTGACCTGTTTACTGTCTTTATAGCTTGACTTTTGCTAGAATCACATATAAATGTAATCATTTATGTAGCTACAAATGTAGCCTCAGACTGGCTTCTTTCACTTAGCAATATGCATTTAGGGTTTATCCATGTCCTTTTATGGCTTGTTAGTTCATTCTTTTTTTATCACTGAATGGTATTCCATTGTACGATTTACCACATTTAAAAAAATCCATTCACCTATCCTGGTTGCTTCCAGTTTTGGGCGATTATAAATAAAACTGCTATAAACATTTGCATGTTGGTTTTTGTGTGGACGTAAGCTGGACTGTTGGTGTGATTAACTTACTAAGAAACTGACAAACTGTCTTCCAAAGTGGCTGTACCTTTTAGCATTCCCATCATCAATGAATAAGAATTCCTGTTGCGGGCTTCCCTGGTGGCACAGTGATTAAGAATCCGCCTACCAATGCAAGGGACACAGGTTCGAGCCCTGGTCTGGGAAAATCCCACGTGCCGCGGAGCAACTAAGCCCATGCGTCACAACTACTGAGACTGTGCTCTAGAGTCCGTGAGCCACAACTACTGAGCCCACGTGCCGCAACTAATGAAGCCCACACGCCTAGAGCCCGTGCTCCACAACAAGAGAAGCCACCACAATGAGAAGCCCGTGCACCACAACAAAGACCCAATGCAGCCAAAAATTAAAATAAATAAATTAATTAAATAAATTTTTAAAAAAAGAGAATTCCTGTTGCTCCTAATCCTCACTAACAGTTGGTATTATCAATTAAAAAATTTTTTTAGGGCTTCCCTGGTGGCGCAGTGGTTAAGAACCTGCCTGCCAATGCAGGGCACACGGGTTCGAGCCCTGGTCTGGGAAGATCCCACATGCCGCGGAGCAACTGGGCCCGTGAGCCACAGCTACTGAGCCTGCGCGTCTGGAGCCTGTGCTCCGCAATAGGAGAGGCCGCGACAGTGAGAGGCCCGCGCACCGCGATGAAGAGTGGCCCCCACTCACCGCAACTGGAGAAAGCCCTCGCACAGAAACGAAGACCCAACACAGCCAAAAATAAATAAATAAATAAATTTATAAAAAAAAAAAAAAATTTTTTTTAACCATTCTGATAAGTGTGTAGTGGTATTGTATTGTCATTTTAATTTGCATTTTCCTATTGACAAATGATGTTGGGTATCTTTTCATATGCTTATTTGCTATCCATATGCTTATTTTCTACCATCTTTGGTAAGGTGTCTGTTCAAATTTCTTGTCCATTTATTAATTGGATTTTCTTATTGTTGACTTTTGAGAGTTGTTTGTATATTTTGTTTACAAGTTCTTATCAGATTTGTGTCTTGCAAATGTATTCTCCCAGTCTGTGACTTATTTCATTCTCTTAACAGTCTTTCACAGAGCAGAAGTTTTTAATTTTAATAAAGCCAAACATACCAATTTTTACTTTGTTGGATCACATTTTTGGTAGTGGTGTATCTAAAACCTCATCACCAAACCCAAAGTCATGTAGATTTTCTTGTATTTTTTCTCCTAGACGTTTTAAAGTTTTGAACTTTACACTTAGATCTATGATCTATTTTGAGTTAACTTTTTATAAAGTCTGAAGATTTTTCAAAATAGAGGCTTTGAGATAATTCATATACCCATACTATTCATCCATTTAAAGTGTACAATTCAGTGCTTTTTAGTGTATTCAAAGGTATGGGCAACCATCACTCTAATCAGTTTTATTAACATTTTCTTTGCCTCAAAAAGAAGCCCTGTACACTTAGCTATCACCTCAATATCCCCCCAGCCCGAAGCAATCACTAATCTATTTTTAGTCTCTATAGATTTCCTTATTCTGGACATTTCATGTAAATGGAATCATACAATATATGACATTTTGTGATTATTTTCTTTCACTTAGCTTAATATTTTCAAGGCTCATCCATATTGTAGCTTGTATCAATACTTAATTCCTTTTTATTGCCAAATAATATTCCATTGTATAGAGATACCACAGTTTGTTTATCCGTTCATCAGTTGGTGGACATTTGGGTTGTTTCCACTTTTTGGCTATTATGAATAATGCTGCTATGAGCATTCTTGTACAAGTTTTTGCGTGGACATATACTTTTGTTTATCTTGGGTATATACTCAGGAGTGGAATTGCTGGGTCATTTGGTAACCTTATGTTTAACCACTCGAGTAGTTGCCAGACTTTTTCAAAGGAGGTGCACCATTTTACATTCCCACCAGTAGTGTATTATATTTCCAATTTCTCTATGTCCTTGCCAACACTTATCTTATGTTTTCATTATAATTATCTAGTGCATGTAAAGTGGTATCTCATGGTATGTTTTTTTTTTCTTTGGCTGCACCATGGAGCATGCGGGATCTTAGTTCCCCGGCCAGGAATCGAACCCGTGTCCCCTTCAGTGGAACATCAGAGTCTTTTTTTTTTAATTAGTTAATTAGTTTTTGGCTGTGTTGGGTCTTCTTTGCTGCACGCGGGCTTTCTCTGGTTGCGGCGAGCAGGGGCTGCTCTTCCTTGTGGTGCGTGGGCTTCTCATTGCAGTGGCTTCTCTTGTTGCAGAGCACGGGCTCTAGGCACACAGGCTTCAGTAGTTGTGGCACACGGGCTTCAGTAGTTGTGGTTCGCAGGCTCTAGAGCTCAGGCTCAGTAGTTGTGGCACACAGGCTTAGTTGCTCCGTGGCATGTGGGATCTTCCCGGACCAGGGCTCGATCCCGTGTCCCCTGCATTGGTAGGCGGATTCTTAACCACTGCGCCACCATGAAGTCCCGGAACATTGGAGTCTTAACCACTGGACTGCCAGGGAGATGTCCTCATGGTTTTGATTTGCATTCCCCTGAAGACTAAAAATGTCAAGCATCTTTTCATGTGCTTATTGGCCATTTGTATATCTTCTTTGGAGAAATGTCTATTTAGATTCTTCACCTATTTCAAAATTGGGTTATTTGTCTTTTTATAACCGAGTTGTAATATATATGTGTGTGTGTATATATATATATTTTAGATAAAAGTCCCTTATTACATATATTGAATATGATTTGCAAATATTTTCTCCCATCCTGTTGTCTTTTCACTTTCTTGATATTGCCCTTTGAAGTTCAAACATTTTAAATTTTGAAGCCCAGTTTACTTTTTTTTCTTTTGTTGCTTGTGCTCTTGGTGTCATATCTAAGAATCCATTGCCAAATCCAAGGTCATGAAGATTTACCCCTATGCTTTCTTCTAATAGTTTTACATTTTTATGTAAAAAAATGTAAAACTTTCTCATTTAGGTCTTTGGTCCATTTTGAGTTAATTTTTGTACGTGGTGTGAGGTAGGGGTCCAACTTCATTCTTTCAGCTCTGGTTCTGGGGGCGGGGACAATGGTGTATCTATCGAAGTGACACCCTCACTTTAGGAGCTGAGTGCTTGGTAGGGAGGGGCAGTAGGCCGGTCTCCTGGCTTGTCTCTCCATGAGCTATCAGGGCCCCAGTATTCTCAGTGGCACTGTGTCCAAGGTAGAGCCCCCATCCCACAAGTGGGGGCTGGGCTAAAGAAGGGAGCGCCCACCTCTCTGCTATATTTGATGGGAACTTAGTCTCAGCAACAGGTGGCTGCTGCAGGATGATAAATGTCCCATGACCTGTCCCTCTCAGGAAAATAACCCTCCATCTGGGAGCTGAGGGGAGAGGAAGCCCTGTGTTCTCAGCTGTACCAGTGTACAGTAAGTTTCCCTCTTGCTGAACTGGATGGAGGTGGTGGTGGAGGGGGAAGCAGGTCTTAGTTCAAATACCACAGGCTCACTTTTCTTACTGAGTTTTAGTAAATTTTCTTGAATAAATGTTTCTTCATTGGCTGCATACCCTCAGGACCATTTCCAGAGATTAAAGAATTTTTTAGAAACTATTTTCACTATTTCTGCTGTAAGGTAGGTACAGAGAACTCCTGTCATGCTGCTGTAGATTCTTTTTTGATAACTCAAAGTAGTAAGACTGTGGGCAGTGGAAAACCAGAAAACTCAAATCCCAGTGCCCACATAGTAATTCATTCTGTAAGTATTGATTAAATATCAACTAGGAAAATGGCTGAGAACTAAAAATGGATTGAGCGACGGTAACTAAAACAGGAGTTCTGCATTGGCATACATACCATTACCCATACACTTCACGAAATATCTACTCTATGTGAGGTATAAGAGTGGAAGATAAAAAGCTAAAAATCTATTTTAGAAATTACGTTTTCACAAAAAGAGAACAAGTAAACCAAGGCAGCCTGCACTAAGTGCCCAGAGAATAAATGCTCCAGTTTTTCAGGGGCACAAGAAACTACCCAGACCTGGAATGGTCAGGGGAGATTTCTGTGGAGGGAGAGTGTGCTGAGCCAGGCTGGGAAGAAGGGTAGGATTCAGCCCAGTGTGGGTTGGGGGAAGGACACATTCCAAGGCAGAGGTGCTGAAGTGGGATTGTATTTGGTATGTCTGAGTAATAATGAGTAGACCTGTCTGCTTGCTGGAAAGTCTGTTTAGAGATCAAGTTGGAGAAATGAGGTGGCGACCAGAAAAGCAGTGGCTTGATTGTTGGACCATGGAGTTTGGACCCTGTCTCGTGGGCTGCTGAGAGCAATGAGTGCTTTTTAGAGAAGAGTGGGTTGGGCAAAGAGATTTTAGGAAAATGGCTTTGCCTGTAGTGTGTAGATAGAATGGCGTGTGTGTGTGTGTGTGTGTGTGTGTGTGTGTGTGTGTGTGTGTGTGTCCAGCAGGGAGCCTGGAGGCAAGGAGACTAGTTATTAGGCTGTTACAAAAAATTGAAGGTCTGGATTAAGTGAAGGGGGTGGGAATGGAAAGAAAGTGTCTGGTGGATGGTAAAACATAATCAGGACCTCAATAAGGCCAACCAATTGTTAAAACAAACATGGCAGTTTCCCTAAAAATAATACTAGAACCCAAAGTGACATGGGCTGATTTAGCAGTTTGAGATACTATGCAAATTTTATTGATGGATTTTTCTTGCAGTTACTGTAATTAAACGGGGTCTCTTTATTTTTGAATTCGCATATGTTTTTCTTCCCTCTTCTTGTTGCTTCAAATCCCTCTTCTCCACAATTCGCTTTTAATTTGATCTCAAATTAATCCCTAGTATGTTTTTGCAGGAGGAAACCAAGGGTTGCAACAACGGCAAAGATTGTGTATGATTTCAAAGATGAGTTTCCTCCCTTGAAAACAGATGTCCGCGTAGAAGTGGGAGGCACGTGGCCAACTCTTTAGCAGGTCTAACATGACCTTCAAAACTCCTTAGGGTATGCTGGTCTCCTGCGGGGCTGCATCCCCGTCAGACTCAGGCTGTCATAGTCTCCCTCGGCTGCCTGGATGTGTATGTCTTGGGGTTCTGAAGCTAGAGTTCACAAAACGATACAAAAACACCGACAAAAACCAAACCACAAAACCCCATGCCTTACCACCGTGGGCAGATGAGTGAAGTCGCGGAAGAAAGGTTCGACTCTTGCCCTTTTAAAATTCCAGTGCAGCAAACACACACACACACACGCACACACACACCCGGGTCGGCTCTTCCCACTCCCTCACACTGCACCAGCGTCCCTCCCAAAGTCCTGATTCATGAACCGTGCCACCTTTGTCTCATTCTAAACTGTGCAGACTATTTTAATCTTCCCACCCCCATCCCAGATTACCCCCCTCCCTTTCTCCTCTGGAAAGCTCTGATGTAAGGCGCTCGCTAGGTGGGAGAGCGCTTCTCCCGATCGGCTCCGGTAGGCGAGATTCCGAGAAGCCCCCTCCGCAGGACCTCCGCCTGCGGGGGCCGCTGCCCGGGACCCGGCTGCGGGCGCGGGGGAAGCGTCTCGGTCGCTTTAAGGTGTTGCGCTCTCAGAAGGGCGGGCAGGGAGCCCGGGAGCCGGCGCGGTCCCGGGAGCGGGTGGGGAAGTCCTGCCGCCCTCCCCTACCTCCCGCTTCCGAGCGTCCCGGGGCCTCGCCGCCCTCCGCCCACCGCGCACGGGCCGGCCATGCGGCTGTGAACCATGTCCTACGCCAAGAACAGGACGGCGAACGGGCCGCGCTCCCCCACCTCGCAGGTACCGCCCCCTCCTCCCCCTCCTCCCCCCTCCTCCCCCCTCCTCCCCCCTCCTCCCCCCTCCTCGCCTGCCCTAGAGCGCCCCGCCTTCGCGCCCGGCGCGCCTGGCCCCCAGTCCTGGGAGTCTGAGGCCCCGCTCCCTCACCCCTCCCCCCGCGTCCCTTCCTCCTCCGCCCCTCCTCTTTCTCCTCCTTCTCGTCCTCCTCCTTCTCACCTCGTCCGGGTCTCTGCGCTCCCGCTCCGGAGCCCGCAGCCTTCCCCAGCCCATGCCGGGGACTCGGACCCCGCACCCTGAGAGTCTTTGTTAATGGATGTGGTGGGTGCTCGCGGGCTGCTCTTCTCGGGCACCTTTTCAGCCGTCGAGGCTTGAGTGGGTGGGTGGGGTGGAGGCTGTATCTGGGGACCGCGGAGGAGACTTGGGTGCGGGCTCTGGGGGACCCCGGGGATCTGGTGTCCGGAGGCGGACTCTAGCCAGGGGTGGTCGCCCGGTTCCACACTGCCGTCCTCACCGGGTTCTTTCTGGCTCCGTGTGTCGAGTCCAGGTGGCCCGAGGCACCACGACCCGGAGGAGCAGGTTGAAAAGATCCGATGGCAGCACCACTTCGACCAGCTTCATCCTCAGACAGGTAGGAGGCGGGCGCAGGGGAGCAGGTTGGGCAGGAAGCCGAGCGCGCGGCGCGGGGTCAGGAAGCCGAGCGCGGCCCCCACGTGCGGGAGCGGCTGGTAACGTCTCCGCGCGTCGCTTTGCGGCCGCGGGCGGGAGCTCCGGCTGGTCCTTCACTCTCTGCCCCGGGTTCCCAAGTCTTCGGGTCCTGGGAAGTTAGTTTGTGGGTGTGGACACAAGCCGGCGGGGACCTAGTTTAGGTCAGGGACGTTGAATTTAAGACTGGAAGCCATTTCTTTTTGCACCTTCGATGCGTGAGGAAGCGTCTTAAAGTCGTGTGACTTGACTTTGAGCGATCAGAGCCCCTGGGGCCGGACAACTGCTGTGATTCGGCTGAGAGAGGGCTCTTCTATTTTGCCGTATTTTGAATACTCTCCTTTGTCATCTCGGAGCTCTGGTCAAATGAAAGACACTTGGAACAGAAAGTTTGGTCTCGCTTTGGGACCTATTTGGTTTGCTCAGTTAGGGAAAGACAGCCGGATCTGGTTTAAATCGAAATAAGCGAAGGCCGGCCCTCAGTTTCTGGGGTCTCGGTGGTGCTACACTTAGTGTTTGTTTTCTTAGGGGTTGTTTTCTCCTGCGTGGTTCTAGTGCGTGTTGACCGTGCTAAAAATCGCCGGTTCCGCTGAATGCTGAGGTGCCTTTTACCTTGACACAGGAAATTGCTCCTTAATTTGCTGCAAAGAAACCACCCTTACATAGCTGCTGGGTGCTAGAGAGATCATGCAAAAGGGAATCACCTTGATCTCTCTTTGGAACAGAAACTGTCGAGGTGTGTTAGTTCGGGGTACCCTGGGAGGACTTTGGTCATCGCACCAAGACGTTTTTATCCCAAGGCTCCGCTGTGGGCTGCTGGAGTGACCTTGGGAAATTTTTTTCCCTCTGGGTCACTCAGATCATTGTGTTATGTGTTTTTAACCTATGATGGCAGCTGCAGTGTGTTTCTGTAGTGATTGTCATCAATTTAAACAGATTATCCATGACGAATTGGGTATTAGACTTAGAATTGGACTCAGACCTCTCCTAAAAAGTCCATAGAGCATATTTACATAATATTGATTACATAGGCATGCATTTTCTGCAGAAACAAATTATTCCTACTACTCTTTAATTTAGTGAGTACTAAGCATGTACATTTAAAAAATAAATATATTTTGGATTCTGAATTCATTCGAAAGTGTATTCTATCCTTTTTACAGTGCTTAGATTATTTACGTATTTAATAAAGCAAAGACATTCTTCATCTTTTACAAAAATTGAGTTACGTGACTGAAATCTTGTTTATGTTATTTTGTAGGTGCCTATTTTTGGTAGTGTTTTATTATTGCAAATTCTTAGAAATACTAATTATACAGCAGTGTATTCCATGAGCTGTTTGACTAAAACTTTTGAGTTCAGCTACACCATCACTTCACTAATGTTTTATTCTTCCAAGCACAGAGCCATCAATATCCTTTGTAATATTCTTATTCTTTCCTCAGTTTAAATGAATAAGTGAGATAATGCATGTATAAGTTCTTGTTAAGTGTGCTGGTATGTGTTGGCTTAAAAATATAAAAAGTATTCATGCTAAATAATTTTGAGAGTAATTTAAACCATTGCAGATTTTTGTAACAAATATATTTCGTAAGTCTTTCTGAAAATAGGCTAGGATTTGTTGGTGTAATAAGATGGCCTAATTTAAATTCAGAAGCTAGCTGTGATTGTATTATATACACAATCTTAACTGATTTTTCTGCACAAAAATAATACATAATTTTTGTGAGCACTTACAGTTCGGTAAGCATCCTATATATGATCTTGTTTAAATGGCATAATGTAGACTTCGATAATGGCTACAATAAAATAACTGAGGGATTTTTATTTATTTGACAAGAGATGAAAAATGATTCCAAATGTAACTTTAACAGTGTATTTTGAAATTAAATTGAACAGTTTTCACCCAAATGTCAAAAAAGTATTTTTTTAAAAAGCACAACTGTTTATGTTACTACAGACTCATTATTTGTAGAGTGACCAGTGGTTTACTGTTTTCAAATTCTTGATGTATTTCACAATCTGTGTGATGCCTTTGCACATGAAGGAGATAGTGAGGATACCAATAAAAACAGTGCTGCTCATTTCTCTGCTATATCATTTACAGAGATGGGAGGGGGAAGATTTCACTTACTAAAAAAAAAAAAAAAAGGATGTGTTGAATCAGATGGGTAAATCTGGGCTGGTGGTAAAGAACAGAGGACAGCTGGCAAACTCATCAAATAGAACAGTGTTTATTCTCTGAGCTGGTAAAAAAATTTCAGAGTTCATGTGTGTGTATGCACAGATGAATATGTGTGCACACATGTACACATGTACACATGTGAGTTGGCCTGAAAATGAACAGACTGAGACAGAGAGCCTGCCTCTCCCCTGAGGACTGCTCACAAAGTCCCTCTGGCATCTTTGACCTTGTTTCCTGGTCTCCTAGATTGCTGCCCTCCACAATTTAGGAGGGATGGAGGTTTTGGAATGAATCCAGGGAGCAGCTAAATTATTTCTTTGAGGAAAAGTGAGAAGATTAAGTATTTTGCCACTGAAAGGAGAGAGAGCTAGAGGTGACCCAGTAATGATCTTCAAAATTTACACAAAGATGGGACTTCCCTGGCGGTCCAGTGGTTAAGACTCTGCGCCTCCCCTTCAGGGGTCTCGGGTTGATCCTTGGTTGGGGAACTCTGATCCCATATGCTGTGCGGTGCAGCCAAAAAAAAAAAAGTACACAAAGACGTTCTTTGGAAATGTGATGGGCTGTTGTCAGTCTTCACTGAGGATGAAACTCAAGAATTGGCTACAATTAGAAAGGAATGATGCTTTTACAGCAAGACTTTCCGAAGAGTGTTGATATCATTGGAATGGCTTTCCAAGTAAGGCTGTAGAATTTTCTCTCAGGAGATTACTTTCGACAGGCTATTTATGAATGGATTGTTTATTCATGTTTAACATTTTTAGGAAACACATTAAATATTTGCTATGTGCCTAGCACTGCACTAGATATTGTGGAATAGAAATGAAAAGAAGAATGAGACACAGCTTCTGTACCCAAAGGATTTTATGATCTAGTTATGGAGACATAGATGTATACAAATAATACGGTGAAATGGAGTAAGGAATTAAGGTGTCTGCAGAATGCCCATGTGTGCTAAGTATATGAAATACCCATGGGTGGCACTGTGCATACAGTTTGTGTGGTAGAATGCTACAGGTTATTCTCACTGGGGTTACTCCCACTTTTCTCCCCACTGGGGTTCGAAGGAAAATCTGATCAGAGTGAGGTCAGTTTGTTGACCTCTCCTTGTTAAGTCTGCCTTTATGAGAACTGCAGAGTCTTACAAGGCCTGGCTCCTAACAGCTTCCAGCCTCATCTTAAGTCATGATCTCTAAGCTCTGGACACAGATCTTGAACACACCACCCTCCCTCCTGCCATAGGCCCTTTGCACATGCTGAGTTGTCTGTGTGGAGGGCTCTTGCTCTCCCTTCTGCCTAGTTGATTTTTTAATCTTCCTTGAGACCTAAGTTTAGTCTTCACTTCTTTTTCTAACCTCCCTGTTAAGGTTAGTTCCTTAACCATGTACCTCATCCCAGAGTGCATTGTGCCAGTTCTCAATAGTACCATCACTATTTATTTAACATTGCATTATTTAACATGTAATTAGATATTTTTGTTAATGTCTGTCTCCCTATCCAGATAACAAGTTCCACTAGGGAAGGGACATGTTTGTATTTGGTCTCCTTTTTGTCCTCAGCACTTAGCATAGTAGATGTTCAGTAAATACTCATTTGATTGAATGAAGGAGTGGATGAATGGAGGACTAGCTTGATATATTTTAGACATGAGGTTCTGCTCCAATATTAAACTCTTTGTTTAATCTGGAGAAATTGCCTCCTAACAAACCTCCCCCAAATTTAGTGACTTAAAGCAACAACATTTAAAAGAAAGTCTGTGTACTGGGCAGACACAGTTCTTCTTTGTGTGATGTTACCTGGGTACTGGGAAGGCTGAAATGTCTAAGACAGCCTCACACGTGTGGTTGGTGGTTGGTGCTGGCTGCTGGCTGAGAACTCAGGTAAGATTTTGGCATAGGGCTCACTTTTCCTCTACCTGGGCCTCTCAGCATGGTTGCTTGAGCTTCCTCCCAGCATGGTGGCTAGGTACCAAGCAGGACCATCCCAAGAAGCAAAGGCTGAAGCTGCAGACTTTATAAGACCTGGTATCAAAAGCTATATGACATCACTTCTGTTGCAATCTCTAAGTCAAAACAAATCAAAGGGGTAGCCCAGTTTCAAAGGGAGGGGAAATAGACTCTATCTTTTGATGGGGTGTGTCAAGGTCACCTTACAAAGGAGCACATAGAATGGAAGATATTGTTGCAGCCATCTTTGGAACCATCTACCTTAAAGCAAGGTTCCTTCTGTTTTTTTTAGATTATGCTAATCAGATGATCATTACAATAATTCAATGAACCCACACTGTACATAGAGATCTAAAACACATTCAGATACTAAGTTGATACTATAATAAAACAGGTTGGCAAAAATATTCTTTGGGTTCTAATTTGAGCACTGGTTATAGACACATTTCTCTGATGAAATGCAGATTCATCAACAGAAGGTATATGCTTTGTGCATAGCTCTAAGAATAATCATACACTTGGAGTCATGCATATATGCAAAATTTATCCATAAGCTTAGAATCACTGAATTATAGAACCGGAAGAGATTGTGGAGGGAAAGTACTTTGATTCCCCATTTTCAGATGAATGAAACACAGACCCAAGGACCTAAAGCCCTTACCAAGGTCACATCAACAGATAGTGGCAGAACAGAGACAGGAGACCCCCACTCAGATTCTACAGTTTTTCCACCACAACACACTTCATCCCTGAATAATCAAGACAGGCACACAAACACACATAGATGTGGACACATGAAAGGACTTACTCCTCTTAGAGCCTAGAAATATTCCTAGTTTATATGGTTACTGTGAAGAGCAAAGCAACCACTGAAGAATCTGCAGACTGTAGTTTTTTCCCAGTTTTATCATGGGATGGAATTTTTGTTTGCATGGTTCACGGTTCATGGAGGTTTGTTTGTTTACTTACTAACATACTAGTGATTGTATTAGCCAGTCTAACCAGAAGATGAAACTACTTGAGTTTTTACAGCTGAGGGACTTGAATTATAGAGACATGATTAAACAGATGAGGGGAGGGCTTAAAAGCTAAACCTAGAGGTTAGCAACAGCAGGAAGCTGCTCTCACCTCTAGGTACAAGGACAAGGGGAGGAGACTGTAACTAGAACCCAGGGGCCAAAACCACCTGGTAGGTGCTGGAACCAGTGGGGTACTGTTTGTAGGAGCAAGAGACACAGAGGAGATGCAGCCTCTGCCAGAGAAGCCACTTGAGGTGGAGAAAATGGGGAGAAGTACTCTGGCTTCTCCTTTCTTGTGCTCCCCACCCCTGCCTTGCCTCCCACTGTCTGACCTGGACACCAGCTGACATGGGAGTCTGGGAAACAACCTGCGGGCCATGGGCCCCCTGAGACAGAAAGCAGAGCAGAAAAAGGAGAGGATGAATCTGAGGAAAACAGGCCAGGACTGGCACGACTATTATTATATTTTAGCTGCCTGGAAGATAATAATGAATCATTTTCATCAGCAAAATTGGAAGCTTTTACTTGCTCTGTAAGTCGACCGTCCTTGCTAAATGATATAATCCAGTGACAGTGAACTTTAAGGAAAAGTTTACACCTATTTCCTTTGTGAATTCTATCCAGAATGCATCTTCCCAAATTGAGATCTGATAGAGCAAAAAAGAACTCTGCCTCTGTGGCAAACTGTGCTTCGTTCTGGCTCTTGGGCTTGAATAAATGGAACTGAATTTATGAAGCTTCTTTCTGATTGAGAAATCTAATTACTAGGCAGCTAACCAGTCGTTTTTGCTTTTCTCCGAGTTTCTGTTCTTGGCGTGCAGAGTTCCCGAAATCTCATTTTTTATAGAATAAAGAACTATTTATCCTTCAGTTTAGGTTGATAAAATGTTATTGAAGCTTACATAAATTCTGATTCAAATTTTAATCCTTCTAGAAAATTATAGGACGCCACGTGAAAATGAAGCTGAAAATGACCTTGGCTTTGCTGTGGCCCTCTCCCTGTAATTATTCCACGTGCTGCCCCAGACAATGCTGTTATCAAGGAGCAGGGACTGTTTCTTCATCAAGGGAAAAAGCAAGGGCAGAGCTGAAGAGAATGTAGTTTTGTCTACAAACTACAGGTTGTAGCTAGTTGTAGAAATGAGTCTCTTCGCTCCGGATGAGCCTACTAACTCAGTGGGGTTAGCTGGGCCCAGCAGGTCGAGTTCTAACCCATCTTTTCTGGCTGAGGTTGTGATGTTGTCCAAGCTCATCATTGTCCTCTGAGTCTGGTCCTTTCTTGGTCTTATTTCTGCAGCTCAGATTCAGAAGAAAGCATAAGCCCTAACCAGGGTGACTGGGCTTGCACCTCACTCAGATTCACTGAAGACCCCAGGAAATGTCCACAGACTCGTGGGGAGTGGAGCGTGCAGGCCGCATTCCATGTTTGGCCTCTGCAATGCTTTGGAGAGGAGTGCTTCCTAGAACAGCGCCACCCTCTCTGCTTGCTCGCCCTTTTCAGCCGGAGTGTGTGTGTGTGTGTGTGTGTGTGTGTGTGTGTGTGTGAGAGAGAGAGAGAGAGAGAGAGAGAGAGAGAGAGGGAGAGAAGGACCATCTGAGCCCCTGCCCGGTATAGGCAGTTTGAGTCCAGGGCGTTGCACCAGTATTTCCCCGGTGGGCTGTGCAGAGCACTTCCTTACTGTCCCCAATCACACATTCTCTTGATAATACCTCTCCAGATTAGAATCCATCAAATTGATAAGTTTCAAGAAGAGCTAGGCTGTTATCTGTAAAGAACCCCAATAAAACCCCATTCTGATTTAAACAGCCAGTATGGTCCTGCCTTCACACAGTTACATGTCCTCATTCTCCCTGAGCCAGGAAAACATAGAGGTAGAACACGCACTCTTTGTTCTAGAAGAGTGTAAGTTATGAACTTGACTACAGAGCGACACGTCAGGCATTTTACATGGATTCAACCATGTGCACGGGGTCAGGGAGGGGGGTAGGGTGAGAACTAGAAGCCTGAACTAATGAAGAGGCTTAATTACAGATTCAGTTTTAAGGGAATAGTTTTATTGCTTTCAAGTAACAATAATGACAAGCTGTGTGCTTCGGTAGCCCGCCCTTCAGAAAGCGAGAAGGCTGATGAATTACCAACACCTGGCTTGAATATAGATAGTGCTTTGACATTCCTTGAAGACAGTTTTCATTTTAACTAGAAAAACATGCCCCTCTCTAAACTTTCCTACTTTCTTTGCTATATCCTTTCTTATTACACCCATAAACAGAGCAGAGGTAATTACTTGAATCCAAAGGATGACATTCAGCATTGTGCTTTATGTACTGAAAGTAAAAGTTAGATGGGGCCATAAAACTTGAGAGACATCTGCTGAATCTTTCTGATCATTTTCACTGTAATCATTGGATGACAAAGTGTGCCTATTTATTTCTCATTTTATGTTCTTTTCTGTTGGTGGAGGTATCTTTCTCCAGGGCTGCAATTTAAATTGCTGGAGCAGAAGTCTTTGTTTTGAGAGGAAATATTTTGTAAACAAACTTGAAAAGAATCTGCATTTTTTTCAGGTTGTCAGAATCACTAGAAATGGTAAACTTCTGTAGTGCTCACTGTGTCTGAATGTTATATTATTTTTTAACTCCTTAGGACATTTTTTTTTTCAATTTCTTTTTTGATGCAGGAAAGACCAATGGTAATGGAAATGCATAATAACTCACGTAGATGAATTTATCGTCCTGGCCCACTTCCTTCTCCAGTGGCCTAGTGCTAGGGTAACAGCTCAAAGGCTGATTATGTTTCCAAATCAAACAAGTGGACAAAATCCTCACTGTTAAGGTTGGAGTGCTTTATGGTCACAGCTTTCTTATTTGGCCTCTTTGTGTGTGTGAGTGGAACAGAAATGAGGAAGTCATTCTTTCAGGAATTCAGAGGCTGTATTCTGTTATCACCATAATCTAATTTTCGAACATTTTCATCACCCCCCAAAAAAACCTTGTAACCATTAGCTGTCATTCCCCAACCTCCTCCCCACCCCCAGCCCTAGGCAACTACTGATCTACTCTCTGTGTCTATAGATTTGCCTGTTCTGGACATTTCATTCCAAATTACATTCATGTAACTGGAATCATACAATAATAAGTAATCTTTTGTGACTGGTTTTGGATTATTTCATTAGCATAGTCTCTACACCAGTCTGAAGATTTCCAATCGTAGCCCCTGGTCTAAATGCAAATGTTGGCCTGCCTGTGGAAAGAGACTTGCCTTTCCTTAAGCCTAGATCCAGACAGCACTTCAAGTCATGGTGTTGAATTGGGTGGATCCTATTTGTATTTATTTTGGAATTGCAGTGTCAGGTCATAAAGCTGAATTTGGGGGGGAAGGGTAAAACTATTTGACCTGCATGGAAATCAAATCCCTGCCCTTGGCCTCCTTGTCATCAAGACTGAACAAAACTGAGTGACTCATCTATAGAAGGGATTTATGAAATAGGATGAGATCGACAGGATTAAAGAAAAATGTCAGGATTAAAGAAAAGTGATCAATGCCATCATTTTCAATAATTTTTAGTGATAGAAATGTCTTGGGTACTTACAATACAAATTACTTCTTTTATCTTATCTAGATGTTTGTAATAACTCAGCTTTGGTAATTATATTTCTTCCTTGAGAGATACAATTAAGGAGAAAGCAGAGTGCTTGAGTCCCAAGCTAAGTACAATATTTATGAGAATTATTGGGTGTATAAAACTGTACTTTCTATGTGGCAGGTGCTGCTCAATTATATTTGAGCACTTCCCTGGGGGACAGAAGTCAATTATCAACATAGTCGTGTGGGAGAGAAATAGGTCAGCTGCAAACATTCTCTGCTAATTTCAGAAAGCTTGAGGGGTGATTTCTTTTGGGGGATTTTTTTTTATTATTCCTTTGGTTGTTGTAGGAAGACCTTCTGATTAGGGAAGGCTCAGTTTTTCATTTGGGTGTCTTATTCAGTTACTTTACTGTGAATATTTCTTTTGATCATGTAAAATGAAAATTAAACAAAACAGTATCTTTTAAAAAACTGTCAAATCTACGTTGTAAGAATAATGTGTACCATGGGTATTATTATTACTGTTTCTTATACATTAGTAGAGATGCTCAGGCTTTAAACATACCTGGTAAAATGCAAATTTCATATTTGCAAGTATTTCGTTTAATAGTTCTGTTACATAGGAAGCGTAAAAAGTGTTAATTGTTAAAAAAGGAAGGATACTGGTGTTTTTTAAATGCATAATTCAGTGACATTAAGTCCATTCGCTGGTGTCATTTTTATTTCATTTTACTTTATTTTTTTATAAATTTATTTTATTTATTTATTTATTGGCTGCGTTGGGTCTTCATTGCTGCGTGCAGGTTTTCTCTAGTTGCAGTGAGCAAGGGCTGCTCCTCATTGCGGTGCACGGGCTTCTCATCGCGGAGGCTTCTCTTGTTGCGGAGCACGGGCTCTAGGCGTGAGGGCTTCAGTAGTTGTGGCGCACGGGCTTAGTTGCTCCGCGGCATGTGGGATCTTCCCGGACGAGGGCTTGAACCCGTGTCCCCTGCATCGGCAGGCGGATTCTTAACCACTGCGCCACCAGGGAAGTCCTGCTGTCATGTAAAAAATGAGTGTGGCAGGTTATTTAAAAAGTGCAGACCAGACAAAACTTAAATATATCCTACTTCAAAATACACTAAAAATGTCCGCCATTGTCCAGGCCCCCAAACACAGCTGTGACCTTGTTTGAAGCCACAACAACAGCAGCAGGAAACCGGCCCTGGAGCACGTCACAGTGCCGTGGGGACTGCAGTTGGGCAGAACCAGGAGGTACTGTGGATGCCCAGCCGACCCCCAGGCTGGGTGCGGAGAGGTGGATGGGAATAGGTTGGGGCCCTGCCCCAGAACACCTGTTTTCTTCTTCCTCCACTGTCTGAAATCCGAACAATTTCTAGATGATTTGGGTTAACGAGCAGCCTATTTTAAAACTGTGAACGTTCCTGGGAGTCTTAAGGGGCTCTCGTCACTCATCTGTGATCGTGGTTTGACTTACTGCCTGCAGGTAAGCTCATTTCACTCTTGTCCCCAAGCCCACCTCAACAAGGCGGACGGCTCCCAACAAAGACCCCAGTCTCCCTGGGTCTCTTTGTCCTTTCACACCTGTGTTCTCCCCTTACTTTCCCTTACTTTCCCCCCGACCCGGCCCTGCTACAAGCACACCTGCCCAGATGCAGACTCAACCCCTGCTCTCTTCCCTCACCCCCTCAGTCGTGCCATTCCTTTCTCCTTGAAGAAGGTCTCACCATTTTCACTTGATCTTTCCATCTGTTAAACCCTTCTAGAACCTTCTCCTCCATGAAGTTCTGTGATACGGCTCCAGGTCTCCTTCTCTGGCACTCCCTGACATTCTGTTTTGACCGTTCCCTATTAAATTCTCCTTTGTGTAACCTGAAGGACCCCGTGCCCCACCAGCCTGTGGGTCTATGTGGCCATTGTCACTAACTAATCACGTGGCGCAAGAGGAAGGAGGAGCAGCTTGGAAAGGAAGTCTTGATGTAGAGACATTGATAATGTCCATTTTGCTTGTTCACCTCTCCTAGCTGTAGACAGAGGACTGCAACGCCTTGTCTCCTAATAGCCTGCCCATTATCTCTGAGTCAAGGGGGTGATCACAACTCTGTCCCTTGTTGAGCTTGGCTGCCACAAGCCTTTGTAGGAGGTTATTCCCGCTGCAGTTGCTCTGCTTCATCTGAGGACACTGCTTCCTTCTTACTAAGATGCTGCTTCTCAGGCAAAATCTCCAAGGTGACAGACAGCACTATACTCTTCAGCCTCTCTGGACAAGTTGTGTTCCAGACTTCCTCAACTCTGGGTCACACTCTGAACCCTGGGCCCTCGAGTGGCACTTGCTGTGCCCTGCATCTCACATGTCCCCTTGTAAAGCCAGCTTCTGTGCTTTCAGCCTGCATCTCACTGTAGGGTTACACTAGGAAACAGACGTCATTCTGCCTCTGCCCCAGGACTGTACACAAAACTTGCTTCGAACAGCGACTCTCCCACCCATGCATACATGTTGACCTGTACAGTTTGATGTAGCCAGAGCCAAACTTTGAATCCTCTATTAGTCTCATTGATAATATACTAATAGTAATTTATGTATTTTTTCTTTATTTTTGTTTTATGAATTTGAATGAGGGTGCGAATAGAAAAAATAAGAGGAAAGAGGAAGGTAATATTGGGGCCTGAAGCACTTTGGGAGTTAGTGCAGGCCTGGGTTGGATATCAGAATGGAGACCTTGGGACAGAAGGAGGGCACTGGGTGCCTGGAGAGAAAAACAGTGGCTGGTGGGAGATGGTTTCAGAAAGGGAAGTGAATGAGGAACACACTTTGTTTATTTCAAACTTTGTTCTGGAACTGTATCTGTTGGGAATCTTTCAGTTGCAAATAAACTCAATGCAATTGGCTAAGGCAAAGTAGAGAATTACTGGCTTATGCTAGTGAAAAGTTCAGGAGTACGTCTGGCTAGCTTCAGGTATGGCTTGTTCCAGTTCATGACTTCATCAGGGCTTCTGTTCCCTTTCTCTGCAGTTCTTCCAGTACTGCATGCTCTTCTGTGCTCAGTTCTGTGTGCTGGCTCAGGCCTCGGTTTGGCATCTGTCATGGTGGCAGCAGTGGCCACAGTGGCTCAGGGTCTCCCATTCACCCACTCCCCTGTTCAGAGGAAGAGCTAGCTCTCTTATGGTAGCTCCAGCAAAAAAGAAAAGAAGGTTTTGTTTGTTTGTTTTCAGAGGTACCACCCTCCCTCTGAAACAACACAATATACACACACACATACACACACATATACTTCTTGAATCTTATTGGCCTGAAATGGCTCGTGAACCAGTACTGTGGCCAGGGGACTGCCTGAAGCCAGTGGTTGGCCACTCCTGGAGATGAGATTGGGGTCAGCCCCACTAAGGCTGAGAATGGGGAGGACCAGTTCCCTAAGGGAATTTGGGAGCTAGGGGTAGACGGAGGGGAAAATGGATGTTGCAGAAGCAATTAATCAGACGTTTACTCAAGGAAGGACCCTCAGGTGGACCCAGGCAAGATGGTGGGGTTCCTTCCTTCTTTTCCTTCTTGTATTATGTTTCATCCACTTCATGGGTTAAATAAGAATTTTTTAAAAATTGTGTTAAATACATATAACATAAAATTGACCATCGTAACCATTTTTCAGTGTACAGTTCAGTGACGTTAAGTGCATTCTCACTGTTGTATTATCATCACCACCACCCATCCTAATTATAATTTTGTAGGGAGTCTAACGTTCTGTTGTAACATTGTTTCTTAATGAGAAAATATGTACCAAATTTCAAATAACTGACTAAACAATGAATTTATGGGACACCACCCAAGTATTAATACAGAAGTGGCTACCTGAATTAATATTTCTCAAGGGCCTCTGTTTTCCTGTCTGCAAAATGGGGGTTTGAGTGGTGTGGACTAGATGACCTCTGAGGTTCCTTCAGTCTCTAGTATTATAGAGCTTCACGTCTGTGTCTACAGATGTGTGTGGTCAGTTCATACATCTTGGTAGAAGACACTATATTCTGTAGTTTTTGAGGAAGTCCAGTGACACTTAGCCGCTGAGATGAACTCATAAAACATAGGGTCATTCAATATCAAATATTGTTGAAAGTATTAGATGAAGGCATTCTTTGTAGAATGTAGCAAAGAGATGATGCGGAAAGGTTTACAAGAGGAAAGATAATTTTGGATAGAGCTGGAATTTATAACTCTTTCAGGCATGTGCATACAGCCTGAAAGGATCTGCAAAGAATAGAGTGGGTTGTCAAGAATGAGATATTTGTGAAATGTGGTGAGATGGTTCTCAGATGTGCATCCTGGAAGCTATTAAGAGGAAGTCAGCTGAGAAGTAGTGTAGCTCCTGCTATTATGATGATTACAGCCACCAGGAAGAGCAGTAGCTAATGGGGCTCAAATCTATAATAAAGAATAACAAAAGTTGCCATATGGAAACTTTGCTGAAGGTGAGTGGAACCACAAGATTGATTCTTATCATTTGAAAACACTGCATTAGGAGCTTTCAGTACTGACTTTCCTGCGTATCCCTAGTTTCATAGGGGCAGGATATTTAGCATTTGTAGTTCAGCATGGCTCCCCATATTCCAATAAATGAGGCAGGAATTTCTGTTTTTAAGTGACATTAACTATTTAATAAGTAGACTTTGGTGGATATTTTTATAGAACTTCGTGTGTTCAAGTTGCCTGGGTAAGCTGGTGCGCTTGATTGTTTTCCTTCTCATTCCTCTTCCAGTCAGTGGCACATGCTCCTTAGTTATTATTTAAAAAATATGTTTACATCCTGACTTGTTCTGGAAATGACTTAAGTTAGCTTGTATGATATCACAACTGAAGAAAATGAACTAAGGCGAAAATAAGGCTAAGATGGTGTGCCAGGAAAATCCGAGTCACTTGTTAGTTGGGGACCTCCAGTTTGACTCTGAACTTTCTAGGACCTTCCCAGAGAGGAAAGCAAGGTCATTTACAGGATTTAGGATGTCCAAGGGTAAAAGTACACTTGTGGTTTAGGAGAAGCACAAATACCTCCCGCTCTGAGACTAGAGAGAAGTTTCTCATAGAGTTGAGAGTGTGTAAGATAATAAATTAAACCCTGATGTGACACCTTATCATTACTCTGGAGTTGTTTTTTTACTAATATCATTTACTATACAGATAATGTCCCTCATCGTGCTGGAGTATAGTTCAATAAAAGCAATTATGTGGGAGCCGTTGCTGTATCATTCACAGATGTCTGTAATTCTCAACCTTGGCTGCATATTAGAATCACCAGGGAAGTATATAAAAATCCCCATGCCAGGCCGCACTCCAGCCTCATTAAATCAGGATTTCTGGATGTAGAACTCAGGCATCAGTATTTTTCAAATCACTTCACATGATGGATGTGCTTTTCTGGACTCATGTAATCCAGGTAAGGTTTTTTTTTTTTTTAACATCTTTATTGGAGTATAATTGCTTCACAATGTCGTGTTAGTTTCTGCTCTATAACAAAGTTAATCAGCTATATGTATACATATATCCCCATATCCCCTCCCTTTTGCGCCTCCCTCCCAACCCTCTTGGTGGTCACAAAGCACCGAGCTGATCTCCCCGTGCAATGCAGCTGCTTCACACTAGCTATCTACTTTACATTTGGTAGTGTATATATGTCAATGCCACTCTCTCACGTAGTCCCAGCTTACCTTTCCCCCGCCCTGTGTCCTCAAGTCCATTCTCTACGTCTGTGTCTTTATTCCTGTCCTGCCCCTAGGTTCATCAGAACCACTTTTTTTTTTTTTTAGATTCCATACATATGTGTTAGCATATGGTATTTATTTTTCTCTTTCTGACTTATTTTACTCTATATGACAGACTCTAGGTCCATCCACCTCACTACAAATAACTCAATTTCGTTTCTTTTTATGGCTGAGTAATATTCCATTGTAGATATGTGCCACATCTTCTTTATCCATTCATCTGTCAATGGACACTTAGGTTGCTTCCATGTCCTGACTATCGTAAATAGTGCTGCAGTGAACATTGTGGTTCATGACTCTTTCTGAATTATGGTTTTCTCAGGGTATATGCCCAGTAGTGGGATTGCTGGGTCATATGGTAGTTCTATTTTTAGTTTTCTAAGGAACCTCCATACTATTCTCCATAGTGGTTGTATCAGTTTACATTCCTACCAACAATGCAAGAGGATTCCCTTTTCTCCACACCCTCTCCAGCATTTATTGTTTGTAGATGTTTTTGATGATGGCCATTCTGACTGGTGTGAGGTGATACCTTATTGTAGTTTTGATTTGCATTTCTCTAATGATTAGTGATGTTGAGCATCCTTTCATGTGTTTGTTGGCCATCTGTATATCTTGTTTGGACAAATGTCTATTTAGAGCTTCTGCCCATTTTTGGATGGGGTTGTTTGTTTTTTTGATATTGAGCTGCATGAGCTGCTTGTATATTTTGGAGATTAATCCTTTGTCAGTTGCTTTGTTTGCAAGTATTTTCTCCCATTCTGAGGGTTGCCTTTTCATCTTGTTTATGGTTTCCTTTGCTGTGCAAAAGCTTTTAAGTTTCATTAGGTCCCATTTGTTTATTTTTGTTTTTATTTCCATTTCTCTAGGAGGTAGGTTAAAAAGGATCTTGCTGTGATTTATGTCATAGAGTGTTCTGCCAATGTTTTCCTCTAAGAGTTTTATAGTGTCTGACTATACTACCCAAAGCAATCTACAGATTCAATGCAATCAAATCCTTTGATTTCCATTTGCATGGAATATCTTTTTCCATCCCCTCACTTTCAGTCTGTATGTGTCCCTAGGTCTGAAGTGGGTCTCTTGTAGACAGCATATATATGGGTCTTGTTTTTGTATCCATTCAGTCAGTCTATGTCTGTTGGTTGGAGCATTTAATCCATTTACATTTTTTATTTTTATTTTTAATTTTTTTAAATTTTTTTTAAAAGTTTACATCTTTCTTTTTTTAAAATTTTATTTATTTATTTATTTATTTTTGGCTGTGTTGGGTCTTCGTTTCTGTGCGAGGGCTTTCTCTAGTTGTGGCGAGCGGGGCCCACTCTTCATCGTGGTGCACGGGCCTCTCACTATCGCGGCCTCTCTTGTTGCGGAGCACAGGCTTCAGACGCGCAGGCTCAGTAGTTGTGGCTCACGGGCCTATTTGCTCTGCAGCATGCAGGATCCTCCCAGACCAGGGCTCGAACCCGCGTCCCCTGCATTAGCAGGCAGATTCTCAACCACTGCGCCACCAGGGAAGCCCAATCCATTTACATTTAAGGTAATTATCGATAATGTATGTTCCTATTACCATTTTCTTAATTGTTTTGGGTTTGTTTTTGTAGGTCTTTTTCTTCTCTTGTATTTCCTGCCTAGAGAAATTCCTTTAGCATTTGTTGTAAAGCTGGTTTGGTGGTGCTGAATTCTCTTAACTTTTTCTTGTCTGTAAAGGTTTTAATTTCTCCTTCAAATGTGGATGAGATCCTTGCTGGGTAGACTAATCTTGGTTGTAGTTTTTTCCCTTTCATCCCTTTAAATATGTCGTGCCACTCCCTTCTGGCTTGCAGAGTTTCTGCTGAAATATCAGCTGTTAACCTTATCGGGATTCCCTTGTATGTTATTTGTTGCCTTTCCCTTGCTGCTTTTAATATTTTTTTTTGTACTTAATTTTTGATAGTTTGATTAATATGTGTCTTGGCATGTTTCCCCTTTGATTTATCCTGTATGGGACTCTCTGCACTTCCTGGACTTGATTGACTATTTCCTTTCTCATGTTAGGGAAGTTTTCAACTATAATCTCTTCAAATATTGTCTCAGACCCTTTCTTTTTCTCTTCTTCTTCTGGGACCCCTATAATTTGAATGTTGGTGCATTTAATGTTGTTCCAGAGGTCTCTGAGACTGTCCTCAATTCTCTTCATTCTTTCTTCTTTATTCTGCTCTGTGGTAGTTATTTCCACTATTTTATCTTCCTGGTCACTTATCCGTTCTTCTGCCTCAGTTATTCTGCTATTGATTCCTTCTAGAGAATTTTAAATTTCATTTATTGTGTTGTTCATCTTTGTTTGTTTGCTCTTTAGTTCTTCTAGGTCCTTGTTAAACATTTCTTGTATTTTCTCCATTCTATTTCCAAGATTTTGGATCATCTTTACTATCATTACTCTGAATTCTTTTCGGGTAGACTGCCTATTTCCTCTTCATTTGTTTGGTCTGGTGGGTTTTTACCTTGCTCTTTCATCTGCTGTGTGTTTCTCTGTCTTCCCATTTTGCTTAACTTACTGTGTTTGGGGTCTCCTTTTCACAGGCTGCAGGTTCATAGTTCCCATTGTTTTTGGTGTCTGCCCCCAGTGGGTAAGGTTGGTTCAGTGGCTTGTGTAGGCTTCCTGGTGGAGGGGTCTGGTGCCTGTGTTCTGATAGGTGGGGCTGGATCTTGTCTTTCTGGTGGGTAAGGCTGCATCCAGTGGTGTGTTTTGGGGTGTCAGTGAACTTAGTATGATTTTAGGCAGCCTCTCTGCTAATGGGTGGGGTTGTGTTCCTGTCTTGCTAATTGTTTGGCATGGGACATCGAACACTGGAGCTTGCTGGCCATTGGGTGGAGCTGTGTCTTAGCATTGAGACAGAGATCTCTGGGAGAGCTCTCGCCGATTGATATTACGTGGGGCTGGGAGGTCTCTGGTGGTCCAGTGTCCTGAACTCGGCTCTCCCACCTCAGACACTCAGACCTGACACTCGGCCGGGGCACCAAGACCCTGTCAGCCACACGGTGATCATGAAATTGGAGGTAGCAAAAATGTATATATGCAAGTCACTCCTCTTTTGGCTGATGATACTCTCTCCAATGGCTGTGATTTGTAGTTGGAAAGCCAAAACATTCAGCTACAGTCATGATCACAGATGCCTAGTTCTTCAAAATGAAATGAAATGTGTGAGTCAGAACCAGGCTGCTAGTATTGGAGGGTCTCCTGCAGAGGCGGGGGGCAGCTGTGGCTCACTGCAGGGACAAGGACACTGGCAGCAGAAGTTCTGGAAAGTACTCCTTGGCATGAGCCCTCCCCAGGTAAGGTTTTAAAGCAGCTATTTTCAACCAGAATGTATTAGTCAGGATAGGTTAGGTGATGCTGCAGTAATAAAACTTTCCTCAAACAACAACTACAACAGCAAAGGCTTATTCCGCACTCACCCTCCATCTATCTCCTGGGTTAGCTGAGAGTTTGTTCACTGTTGTTCTCACTCCAGTGGAGCAGCCACTATCTGGAACGTTTCTGTTTCCTGCAGAAGAGGGAATGAGACACATGGTGGATCATATTCTGGCTGTTGAAGCTGTGCCTGGGTGTAGCTAAACTGCTGCAACACTGTAGTCAAAAGGTATCGTATGTATTTGTTTGTCACTTAAGAGTCCAGAGGTTGGTGGGCAGTTCAGAGTGGGTAGAGGGCTCTATTCTAAGAGATCAGTGGTCCGAGCACCCAGGCTGGTGGGTCGGCTCTGCCATTCTCAGCATGTAGATTTCATCTTTGGGTCTAACGTGGCTGCTACCATTGTCACCATGTCCTAGGCAACTCAAAATGAAGAGATTAAGTAGCTTCATTTTCAAGGGAATGACGTAGAAGTTAAACATATTTCTTCTGCTCACAGCCCATTGGCCTGAACTTTGTTGTGAGGCCGCGTCTAGCTTCAAAGGAGGCTGAGAAATGTGATCTTTAGCTGAGTAGCCATGTGAAGGCTAAAAATTGCGACAGCTCTATTTCTGGAAGGATAGAGAGAAAGGATATTGGGGCCAGTTAGACAGACTCTGCCTTATCACAATAGTGGCTTTCCAAGTTTGGTTTTACCATAAAAACCCTTTTTCCAAATGAAATTGCTGATGTCATTCTTGGCAATCAACACATTTGGAGATGCTTTGATTGATGGGGTGGCCTATATCTGGACCACTCTCCCATTATACTCCTCATGCTCTCTGCAGCAGTTCTAGTGACATCTAAGAGGATTCATAAAAATCACTGGTGTAGATGAACTGATGCATATGCTGTAGACCATCCTCCCAAAATATTCTTCCAGTCACTTCTATCTCAGAAGTCCTCTCAAGTCCATCCACTTCTCTCTGCATCTCTCCTGCCACCACCCTAGTTCCTAGTTTGAGCCAGCATCACCTCGTCTGGTCTACTGAATCTCCCTGCTTCCTTTCACCGCCAGATCCATTCTCCACACAACTTCCGGAGTTATCTTTTTAAAAAGGAAATCAGAACATGTCATTCCCCGGTTTTAAGCCCTCCAGTGGATTCCAGTTGTGTTAAAATATAATCTGAATTCCTTATTGTGGTCTGCAAGGCTCTGTAATAATCTGACTCCTGACAAACTCTCCTTATTTCATCTTCAACTTTCCTGCTTGCTACTCTGCCCTCCCACCCCTTCCCCCATCCCTGGCCTGCTTTGTGTACTTTGAATAAGCCAGGATTAATCCTGTCTCTGGGCCTTTGCACTTCTGCTCTCTTGTCCTGGAGTGCTCCTTCCTCAGCTCTTTACATGGCTGGCTCCTTCTCATTCTTCTCATCTCAGCTCAAACATCACCTTCTTAGAGAGACCTCTGGATGCCTGTCTGAGGCAGCCCCCCTCACCACTCCTTCCATGCTTACTTGCTGTCACTTTCCATCACGATCAGAAATCACCTTTTTAGTGTCGTTTTCTTTTTCCTTATTTGTTCCTATCAATCCTCACTGGAATGTAAGCTTCAAAAAGGCAGGGAACTGGCATATCCTTGTCTTTGCACATTCCCATGAACAGAAGAGGCATCTGGCACATAATAAGTGTCTAATAAACACTGATTGGTAAGTGAATAGAATGACAGTGATTTTGAGGTTCAGTAGCTGGGCAAGAATCTGGGTAGGACTGGGTCTTTGTTGTCAGTTAAGGGAGAAATGGTGCCAAAGATAGACTTGATGTCTATCTTACAGACCTCAAGAACTGAGGTCTGTAAGAAGAACATGCTCCTGAAAAAGAAGGCTTAGAGGTGGTCCAGGAGCCAAAGGGCGTCTCAGAAAGTAGTTTGGAATTTACTCAAAAACACACAATTGGATGTTCGTGGACCCGTAGTTTCAAGCCCAAAGACAGAGCTTCAGTGTTTTTTGCTTGGAAAAAAAGCAGTTGTGGTCACATGCCACCTTGGCCCCTACCATGGCACACCTAGCTTTGAGAAATTTCCTTCCTAATCTACTTTCCAAAAAAGCCTCATGACAAAATGTATATCCCAAGCACTGAACTGCATGGCTTGGTATCAGGGATGTTAGCTGCAATTTGGTGACATGCAGGTTAGCAGTCGCTTTACTTGCTTGTTTCATTTGGATACTCCATCCTGGATTTGCTTCGGGACAGTATCTGCCCGAATAGAGGGCATCTAAAGAAGCCCCTTGGTCAGTCCCAACTGACTAGCACTGGACCTCAGCTCTTAATCTCCTTGTGGCTGATGCCTTGGTCCGGTGCCCGCTATTGGATGCCTGAGTTCCTGCAGACCAGATCCTTTCGTCCCAGACTTCCTTGGGAGGCAACAGGATGTGTTGGACTCTGGATTTTGAGCCAGAGTTAGGAAAGGCTGAGACAGGTGTCTGTGTGTAAGGCTTGGTGGGTGTAAAGAGACAAGCTGGCAGTTTGACCAGACCTGAGGCGAGGCCCTCAGTCAGACCAGAGGTCAAATGTGGGAATGTCAGCAGAGCCAGCGGGAGCGAAGGCAGCACAGCGTGTGTCCTTCACATCTGCTGGCGCTCCACCTGGAATGCACTCCCCTCCACTGCTTTTTCTGGTGAACTCCTACTCCTTTTCTTCCTGATCGCATAAATGTCACATCCTCTGTAAAGTCTTCTCTAACCACCCCCCGCCCCCTCCCGGGCAGAATTAGTTTCTTCTTCCCTTAGTACAGTCGAAACACTTCTCACATTGTTTTGAAATATGTTTACGGGCCTCTCCCACTGCCAGTGAGCCCCTCGAGGACGTGGCTGTGTCTTAATTTTCTTTAGAGAGGCGACACAGCAGAGCTGTTCATCGAATCAGCTGTGGAAGCAGGTGGGCTGGAGTGTGAGGTCAGGCTCCATCACTTTTTACTTGTGTGACCTTGGGCAAGTACTGCTGTCCCCGAGGTTCATTTTCCTCACTCGTAAAATAGGGGTAGCCATGCCTGCCTCCTTGAGTTTGTGAGAATTTTGAGAAGTGAGCTAATATATGTCTATCCTGGATGAAAATTATTATTATTATTTTTATTATTATTTTTTTTAATGGGAGAAAAAGAAACAAATTTTAATTTGTGTGTTCTGGAGGTCTCATAGATACAGGACCTAAGAAGTGGCTGAAACAGGCAGCTTTTATACTTTTTAGACAAAGAAACTATAAATTTGTGGGGAATTGACAGAACAAAGAAAGTTGGGCTTTGGGTGCTTAATTAGTGAAGAATCTAAACAGCAGCCTTGTGGTGTTAAAGAAATAACAAGGTTCGTTTATATAGGCTTCTTGGCCGTGAGTTCCCCATCTCTGGCGACAAGGGTGTCCTTCTACCTCCAGATGCAGGTGGGCACCTTTCACAGGGGAGACTTATTTCCTGCCTTCAGGGAGACAGAGAGGAGGGTCAGAGTGTCCCTCTACATCAGCTCTTTCTTAAGTTTCTTAAGTAACTTTAATTATCCTGGATGAAAATTATTAAACCCCACCTACTGTAGCTGTTCTGCTTTGTAAGCTGGGTAGTGGCCATCGTTTGTATCAGTACTGCCACCTTCCATTTTCAGGGACTGGTGGGGAAGGTTGACATTTCAAAGCCTCTGCCAGCTCCTCTGTGCTTGTGAAGGGGACATCCTAAAGGGATGATGGTCATATTGGCGACGTGGCTGGTGGTAGTGATGGTGGTTGTGGTGATATTAGTGGTAATGGTGGTGTTGGGAGTGAGGGTGAGGGTGGTGGTGGTGAAGGTGGTTGGTAGTGTGATGGTGACGATTGTAGGATGGTGATGGTGCTGATGGGAAGGGTTGGGTGGAGGTGGAGGTGACGGTAGTGGTGGTGGTGGTGATGGTGATGGAGGTGCTAATGGGGGTGGGGGTGATGTTGGTAATGACGATGGCGATGGTGATGGTGAGGATGGGGCCTGTGATGATAGTTGTGGTGGAGCTGATGATGGTAGAATTGGTGGTTCTGAAGGTTTGGGGAACAAGCTAGTTACTTTCTTTTTTTTAAATTTATTTTATTGACATATAGTTGATTTACAATGTTGTGTTAGTTTCTGTTGTACAGAAAATGATTCAGTTATACATATGTATACATTCTTTTTCATATTCTTTTCCATTATGATTTATTACAGAACATTGGATATAGTTCCCTGTGCTATGCAGTAGGACCTTGTTGTTTATCCATTCTATATATAGTAGTTTGCATCTGCTGACCACCCCAAACTCCCAGTCCGTCGCTCCCCCACCCCTCTCCGCCTTGGGAAGCTAGTTTCTGGCACTTACTCCAGGATCCTCACTTCTGTTGCTCGGCCTGCTAGTTGATACTCATGGCCTACAGCTCCTGGAGTGATAGCCACATGGCTTTGTTTTGTCTTGTCCTCTGCCTGCCTATCTGCCTTATTCTGAACTCAGTCCCCTCCACATGGGCTTCCCTGGGGCTCTTCACCTGGCTCCCAGCCCTTGACTCTATTTGGACACTAGCTTTGGTGGCAGGTTCCCAGATTTAGCATAGAATCCTATCCCACCTGTCCCCATGCTCTACTCTATAAAGCCTTGCCTCTTCTGGTCCCAGATCCCTGCCCTTCACCCTGGAGCCAGGGACACGGCCCCAGTACACTAGTCCTTTGAGTTGCTTGTCAGAGTGAGAGATTTTAGTGCTAGAGGACCACATTTCTTATTGAAGGGGATGCCCCAAGTTCTGAGAGCCCCCCCCCCCCTTGAAGAACATAGCTGGCAATGGAGAATGGATTTCCTTTTAAGCAATGACAGCAGATTGACCAGTCTGCCCACAATTTTCTATTTTATTCTGTTCTCAAAAATCTATCTTTAATTATTTTCACAGACAGTTTTTATTATCCTGCATTGTGTTCCAATCTCTTAATGTTATTTAACCTGTTTTTAAAATTTATATATTTAGCAATTCATTTGTTTACATTTCTGTCTCTGCTTGTTCAAAATTCATAATTCCGTCTTCCATGCCAGACGTGGTGATGGCACTAGAGTCTGGGGGTGGTGGCTAAATTCTTGTGGAAACATAGTGAAAACATGATGGCCAGCTTACTATGCAGGGGAAACTGCATTGAGCTGAAATGGGGAGGACACTTCCAGGTGTGTCGAATTTGGTGCAGGGGTGGGGGTTGGGATGGGTGAATTTTTTGGGCCTTTGATGACCAGGAAGAAGGTCACTTTGTTAAGGAAATCATTATACTGACATTGTGACATTTTTTTGTTTGCTGATAGCTGACTACTGTCAGTTCTCCGGGACCTTACTCTTTCTCTGCCAAGTACACAAAGTAGATATGTACAGATTTCTCCCAAAGACCAGTAGCATTTGTGATATAGTGCTCTGTGAGAGCACTTCCCTGTTATTTTGCAAAAACCCTTAAATTGGCAGTAAATTCTGGTCTAGTAGAAAGAGGACAATATTTACAGCAAAAGCCCAAGTTCAAGGTCTAGCTTAACTATTTACTAGGCCTGGAGTATGTAAGTCACTTAACTTCTTTGAGTTTTAATTTCCACCTCTGTAAGATGGAGATAACTGCTGTGCCTCATCATAAGGTTTTTGTAAGCCTTGACTGAGATATGATCTGTGAAAAACGCTTAAATGTTAAAAAATTTCTACTGCTGTTTTTATATTTGACTTATGATACTTAGTTTGAGGCACGAATGCTCTGTGACTAGGAATTTTGCTGTTTAGGAAAACTAATACAACTATCACAGATATTTGTGAAAATAATTATATTTTTAAATCAGTTTGCATGCAAAAATTTCCCTACAATTTCATATTCATTAAGCCACTCTAGCCACGTAGAGTTTCTCAGGTTGTCTTGGAGCTGGGAAGTAAAAGCTGGCTCAGTGACAGGTGTTCTCCAGATCTCTGCCTCCAAACTGTGCTCCCTGGGTCAGGAATGACTGTCCCCATTCCTGCCTGGTGTGCTCCTCCTCATCTCTGAGGCCCCAGCTCAAAAGTCACCCCTTCTGGAATGTTTAAGTCCTCCTGGCAGAAGGAGTTTTTTCTGTCCTTTTACAGCTCCTTGTTCTTATCTCTAAGCCTCCCCTCTCAGTTCTTATCATCTAATTGTAAATGACACCTGAATGTAAGCTCCAGGAGGGCAGGGATTTCTGTTGCTTTCTATCACTGTGTGATTCCCAGGACCTAGAGATGTGCCAGGCACATAGTGGGTGCTCAGTGAACCTTTACTGAATGAATGAATGGGTAAATGAATGAAGATAAGTCACCTCCTTCAATTGCTTAAGGACGTGAACTGGTTTACATTGATGTTTCTTGTGCCTTCATCTTGGTCAGGGCTTGACACCTACTAGGTTTACATGTTTGTTGAATGAATAAACTTCTGGATTAGGAACTAAAAAACAGAAGAGAAAGGCTAAATATTATAAGGTCTTAATGATGTCATTGTACTCTTATGCTGTAATTGTTTAAAATGCATCCTTTTTATTTTGTTTTTAGGTTATCATAGGCCCAAATGCTATTTTATTATTATTATTTTTTAATGAGAATCACACTTTTACTCACATCGAACGTCTTAAATGTGAAGACCACAGAGGGAATTTCAAGAATTTAAAAGTCATTTAAAAACATACACAATTAAAAATTACTTCCTACTTAAATAAATGAATTAAAAAACTTCTTCCTAAAGACATTTTTTTCTTTTAATTTTTATTGGGGTATAGTTGATTTACAATGTTGTGTTAGTTTCAGGTGTACAGCAAAGTGAATCAGTTATACATATACATATATCTACTCTTTTTCAGATTCTTTTCCCATATAGGCCATTACAGAGTATTGAGTAGAGTTCCCTGTGCTATACAGTAGGTCCTTATTAGTTATCTATTTTATATATAGTAGTGTGTATATGTCAATCCCAATCTCCCAGTTTATCCCTCCACCCCTCCCCCTGGTAAATATAAGTTTGTTTTCTACATCTGTGACTCTATTTCTGTTTTGTAGATAAGTTCATTTGTACCCTTTTTTTAGATTCCACATATAAATGATATCATATGGTATTTGTCTTTCTCTGTCTGACTTACTTCACTCAGTATAACAATCTCTAGGTCCATCCATGTTGCTGTAAATGGCATTATGTTGTTCTTTTTAATGTCTGAGTAATATTCCATTGTATATATGTACCACGTCTTTTTTATCCATTCCTCTGTTGATGGACATTTAGGTTGCTTCCATGTCCTGGCTATTGTAAATAGTGCTGCAATGAACATTGGGGGTGCATGTATCTTTTCAAATTATGGTTTTCTCCAGATATATGCCCAGGAGTGGGATTCCTGGATCATAAGGTAGCTCTATTTTTAGTTTTTTAAGGAACCTCCATACTGTTCTCCATAGTGGCTGTACCAATTTACATTCCCACCAACAGTGCAAGAAGGTTCCCTTTTCTCGACACCGCCTCCAGCATTTATTGTTTGTAGATTTTTTGATGATGGCCATTCTGACCAGTGTGAGGTGATACCTCATTGTAGTTTTGATTTGCATTTCTCTAATAATTAGTGATGTTGAGCATCTTTTCATGTGCTTTTTAGCCATCTGTATGTCTTCTTTGGAGAAATGTCTATTTAGATCTTCTGCCCATGTTTTGATTGGGTTGTTTGTTGGAGTAGTTTTTAAAACCAAACAAACCAAGTCACAGATTTCTCTGGACCAGTTTTTAATATAAATTCCTAATTTTTTTTCTAAAAAATGACATAAACATCATTAGCATAGAACATACCAAAATATGTTTTACATCTTTAGTATCCTAATGTACAGATATTAGTAGTTCTCTCTTAATAAGAGTTATCGCAAATTCATGGTTAATATCAAAATAATGACAGCCCACAGTTTTGCAAATGGCCGTTTGCCAGGCTTTCTGTAGCTGCCTCCCCCCTACTGAGTTTGAGGAAGCCTTTCTCATAGTAAGGTTTTTAAAATTCTACTTACAAAATTTTATATCCTCTTCAGCAGATGGGCTGACCGGCTTGCAATTTCCATGGTAACAAGATTTCTGTATTTTCCCCCCCTTTTTAAAATAGCCTAAAGTCACAGAAGGGAACTTAGTTATTAATAGCATAAGAAATTTCAGTGTGAACAACAGTTATTAAATATGCAGCTTTTGATTACTTGTTTCTTGATCTAGAATCATTTATGATATATAGCGACTGTGATTAAGCATATATGAATATAATTGTAATACTCATAGAGATTAGGAGTAGCAGTTGGTTTGCTGAAATGATTAACTGTTGGACAACCTGTTTAAATTAGTCCCTACTTCCCAACTTCCTTTTTGCCAGCCAAATCAGATTCTGCGCTATCCTTCACTTAGGGGTCAACAGCATAGTAATAATGCATTACATTATTTTAACCTCTATGTGGAAGACAAAACCAAGACTCTTTTGTGGCATTCCTATGGACACCCATTTTTGTGTTAAGCATAAGTGTGGTGTTTGTTCTAAATGTAGGAAAAGCATGGATGATTTCTTGGGGCCACAGCCCGCCCATGTTGACTTGATTGGGTTCTGGTATCTTTGATTGGCACATATAAGGCATTGCAACTCCAAACCCAGATAGTGCATAAATGATTCTCTAAAACTAGTACACTAGCAAAGCATGAAAAGCTATTTTTAAAAGAGAGGTGTATTTGGTTTGCTAAAATTCTGGCTTTTTCCCAAGAAGTGCCCTATTTTTGATATAGCATATTGAGCCTCACACAGAAAAATTGATTCTTATTTTTGGGTCTACTTATAAATGTTTATTTTCGAGAAGTCATGACATATTCTTGCTTGTTTAGCTGTAAATATTGACATAGATTGTTATTCTATCAAAAGATCTTGAATAAAGGATAAATTTTTCTTTAAAACAGCAGAAATTTATTAAGCATACCTGGAGTGCTTGGTCCTGTGATGGGCTCTTTTGTAATATATTATTGGGGCTAAAATCCTATTACAAGATCATCTGAGAGTTTCACTTAAATATTTTACTAAAACTTTTTCCTCCTTGTTTTCCAGTGTCATGTCTCTATATTTACTTTCTGTGCTGTCAACTAATTAGGTTGAGCTGTAAAAGACCCAGTGTGGAGGGTATGTGTCAAAGTAGCATTTGATTTTACTGGAAAAGAAAAGAAGGGTGTTGCCTCTATGCTCGTGAAAGAAATTTAGTGGGAGATTGGTTAGGGTGGGAATCTGAGGATGACGCCTGTCGTCACTGTGACTTCTGCTGTGGGACCAATTTCCTAGGAGGCTGAGGGCTTGTCCCATATTAAAGCCCTTTCTCCCCCATTATCCCTAACTACTGGGCTTTGTTTTATCCAAAGTTTCTCTGAAAGCTTTTGTGCAGGTGCTTTATTTGGGAAGTGATTTTTCAGGCAGTGGGGAGTGGAGAGCAAAAGCCAACACCAGAATGTGTTAATAGGTTGGCCCATGCTGGGAGCCACTAGTGATCGATGATGACACCAGGCCTCCCTAAGGAGCCTTGTGAGATGCGTGCAGAGCTGTCTACTCTGGACAACAGGAGGGGGAAGCATTTCTCCATCGGCTTCTGTCCCTCACTGACCAAGGGTGGCCCCGCAGAGGTTGGTTCCCTCACACTACCAGGCTGCACGTGTGTGAGTGCCAAGTATCCTGCACTGACCACACTGTCAGAGAGGCCCAAGGCCAGGAAGCCAAAGGCCCATGGAAGGCGAAGGCCAGGCACTGTCAGATCTCACCGGTGCGAAGCTGGTCATGGCCCATGTGGGGCTGATAGCTGCAGCAGTGATGGGAGTAAGAGGTGGGACCTAGAGGCTGAGAAGTGGTTCCTGAAAGATAAACAATTGTGCATCTAAAGACACCACTGCCTCTGTTTGCAGTCCATTCCTTATCATCTTGGTAAAGGGAGGACTCTTCTCTGTGCCCTTCCAGGAAACATAGGTAGCAGGTTCTTCAGTCTCATATGATAAATTCATATTTATAGTCTCACCTGCCTGATCCTTGGATCCCTTCCTCAGTCTGGCATTTCCACTTCATTAACAGGGAGCCATCATCCAGTCCAAGCTTCATGAGCCATTCCAGCTGGATGTTAGGACCAGTGTCAGGTATCCTTGCCAGGACGTTGAAACCAGAGTCATAGGAGAGTGCTCCCATGTCAATGAGTTATTCTTTATCCAGCTTTATATTTTGCACCCCCTGGTCTAAAACCCTCAGGGTTCACTCTAAATAATCTTCCTCTGGTTCCAGCTGATATATATGCCCTTTGATAAATAAGCAATTTACTTCTGCAGTAGGAACTCTGTTTCCCTGCTTGGGCGGTGCTGAGATTTGACTCTAGTTATTAGTTCAGAGGCAAGGGATGAGGTGGCAGCAGATCTTAAAAAGGACAACAACTGGGCTTCCCTGGTGGCACAGTGGTTAAGAATCCGCCTGCCAATGCAGGGGACACGTGCTCGAGCCCTGGTCTGGGAGGATCCCACATGCTGCGGAGCAACTAAGCCCGTGAGCCACAATTACTGAGCCTGCGCTCTAGAGCCCACAAGCCACAACTACTGAGCCCACGTGCTGCAACTACTGAAGCCCGCACGCCTAGAGCCCGTGCTCCTCAACGAGAGAAGCCACCGCAACGAGAAGTCCTGCGTGCCACAACTAGAGAAAGACTGTGCACAGCAACAAAGACCCAACACAGCCAAAAATAAAAATAAATAAATTTATTAAAAAAACCAAAACAACAATTACCTTGTTAGGCACCTACCTACCTGTGAGGTGTCTAGGAAAGGGGAGGCTGCTGTCCTTTAGCAAGAAGGAGCGAGACGCTGTTAATGGTCTGGAGGATTCAGGGATTTAAGATTCTTAGGCTCATCTACCCAGATGTCCAGATTCCTGGTCACAGAGTCACCAGTTTTCCTATCAGAGTCCGGACGTTGACATAGGAGATAAATTGAGACCGCATTCAGTCTCCTTTGCAGGCCTTCCAATTTTTAGTTCCTGAGCCTGAGTTCCAGCACTGCCTGCCTTGAAGACATGAACGAAGGTCAACCTAAATGCCCTCAAAGAAGCATTTCACACCGTGCCTTGCGTTAATAGTTGACTGACCTGGATATGGAATTTTAATCTTACCTCTTCACAACTTCCAAAGAAGTTAACAAAACACAGACAGTTCTGTGATTCTCATCATTACCACTGAGCCCCTGTCATTCAAGTGCCTCAACTGCCAGTTACTTCAGCACTTCACACTCCGTGTGCACCTCGGCCTCGTCCACCACAGGTGAGAGTATTATTAAATGGGCTGCTACCGCATGCCAGGGTTTATCATCATCTTGCTTACCAGCGGCAATGGGGTGAGTGATCCAGCCCCGTACTCCAGAGGGTCTGCCTTTCAAGTCCACTTGCTTATCAGCACTCTTAGCTTTGGTCCCCAAGAAAGCAAAGCCTGAGATCACTGCTTGCATGCGGGTAGTTTATTTGGGATGTGGCCCCAACTGGAGTAGAGGACCTAGGAAGAGAAAAGGGAGGGAGAGAAAGCCAAAACACATCTACGTTGTCAAATTACCCACTGCTAAGGGCAATGGATGCTTGATTCCCCAGCACTTTTCAGGCGCCATATAAAATGCATCCCAGAACTTTCTGCTTAGGGGCTGAAATGAAGAAACATCTATCCATTGGCTTCTGTCCCTGTCGCTCAAGAGTGGCCCATAGAGGATGACTCCACCGCGTTCCTGGGTTGCAAATGCATGAGCATGGGATGGATACCCATGGGCTCCAAAGCCTTGGTTGACATTAGAAAGCTCTGGAGCAGGAGGTGAAGGGTATGTGGATGGGGAGAGGGAGGCAGAGGCTGGGAGCTGTCAGATTGCACCTGCTTGAATCTGGTTGAAGGTTGCATGGACCTGGTCACTTCATCAGGGGCTGGAGTAAGATGCGGGGCTGAGAGGTTGTGAAGTGGTGAGTGAGGGACGTCTGATACAGGCTTCATCCCACCTGATACATTGGTTAAATGGATTCACTTTTTATGCTCCTTAGCAGTACCCACTTTTTCTTTATTTTTTTCTAATCTGAACATATTTAACTTTTGTAATCAAGACTATTACCCCCTTTGTTAAAAAAAAATAAATATTGGAGTCTTAAAGCAAGGATATGTAGGACTGCCTGGGGGGAAAGGACAAGTGAAGCGTGTAGAGAAGAGACTAAATTAAGTAATTAAATTGCTGCTTGCTGTTACTTTTCAAGGGGAAAGTAAGGAAGCTCAACATTGTAGCAAAGAGCCTGTTTTTGCACTGTGTGAAGTCCTTGAAGACCTGGTCAGAACAGCTCATTGCTAAGAAGTCCTCTTTCTAGCACTTTCCTTTCCCTCATACTTAGGAGGATTATCTATGTGCTTTAACAGATGTAACCAAGCCTTCAAAATAGATATTGTTACCAGCCAAGGAACTCACCAGAAGTGAAACTGGAAAAAAAGTATATCGCTGTGCCTAAAATTGGCGCTATCTTGTTGATCAGGGTTGGAGGACGGATACACAAGTAAATAACATTTACTACACAAGCAAGAGTATACATTAAGCCTACTCTTTGCTGGGCATCTGACACAAAAAGGTAAATAAGGATCAGCCCTTGCCCTCAGGGGCAGTTCCTTCTGCTGGCCCTGATTTCGTAGGAGCACTGCTGTGTAGCAGCTGATTGGGGACTGAAGGGTCAAGATTTTTGGTTTAATATTGAGTTTGTTGGTGAATTCCCTGTATGACTTGTGTAGACAGGATTTCTTTGATTTCTGGACTATATAGATAGAATTTTTTACGTTTTATGGTCAAGTTTCTTTGCCTGAGTGTATGATATCAGTGTTGGTGTAACTGTCATAGCCATTATTATACTTTAATGTATATCTATTATTTGGAAAATATGTATATGTAGTACTTTAAAGTGTATTATGAACATTGTGATGCAAATGTAAAAAGTGAAATTTTAAAAGAATAAAAAATAGAAGTATAAAGTGGAATATTTTCTTCCTGCACCCCAGCAGCTGTCTGTGCATACCGCGTGGAGTGCCTGAAGTCCACTTTGGAGACCCTTGACTCAGATGCCCTTGGCTGCATTCATATACTATAACAGGGGTGAACCTTGGAGATGTTTGGATTCATGTACTTGCCATTAGACATAACCAGACCAAAACCAACATCTTTGTATACAGACCTTCTTTGATATATGATGGGGTTATGACCAGATAAACCCATCATAAGTTGAAAATTTTGTAAATCAAAAATGCATTTAATACACCTAACCTACCAAACTTTATAGTTGTGCCCAGCCTACCTTAAATGTGCTCAGAACACTTGATTTAGCCTACAGTTGGGCAAAATCATCTAACACAAAGCCTATTTTATAATGAAGTGTTAAAGCTCTCATGTAATGTATTGAATACTGTACTGAAAGTGGAAAACAGAAAGCTCCTGTGGCTACAGAATGATTTTAAGTCTTTCAGTTGTTTACCCTGGTGATCAAGTGGCTGACTGGGACTGCGGCTTGCTGTAGAATGTTGTACTGCATATTGTTAGCCCAGGGAAAGGTAAAAATTCAAAGTACAGTTTCTATTGACTGTGTATTGCTTTCTCAACATTGTGAAGTTGAAAAATTGTAAGTTGAAGCATCGTAAGTCAGGGACCATCCACAGTTATATGTTGATGACCATCTTCTTAACATTTCAGAATTTCTACTGATTTCCAGTACTCTGCCATTTAGAAGGCTACTATTGCATTGCCTGCTGAGAACTTGGATGAATCTAGAACAGAGGTGGCAGCCTATGTTTGCAGATCAGTTTTGTTTGGCTCATCATTCAGAGAAAAATAATCTTGAATGAGTGCCAAAATTTGAAAATTGTGGGGGTTTTGCTCAAGAGTCTGAATTTTCAACCTTTGAAAAAATGTGAGAATTGGCAAAACTAGTTCTACCATCTTCTAGGGAGACAGTTGTCTGGAGAGACAGGTAGACATTTGCTCTCTTGGTCCTCACTAACTCCCATCCCCCCACTCCACTGTCTCACATTGAGCATACATCACCCAGTTATGCTTTCTGTGTGTCTTCTGTGGAATTTAAGTTGTTTCCTTTGATCTAAATTTTGTGAATGGTTGATGTTAACAAAGAAGGTCTCTTGAAATTATATAATCTTCAGAAAACCTATTCAAGGCTCATTCTGCAAGGAGTGCTGTCTATCTGGTTTACTCACTCAGAGCCACAGAATCATCTAGATTACATGCGCCGGTCGGAGTTGACCTGGTACAGTGTGGTTTATTGTAGTTTAGTGATTACAGCATGCCTTTAAAATGAGATTGCCTGGGTTCAGGTTCTTACTCTGCCATTTCCTAACTGGGGCCTCAGGCATGTTACTTAACCACTTCCTGCCTCAGTTTCCTCATCTGTAGAATGGAGATAATAACAAGTGGATACATGTAAAATAACTGGCTAATAACATTGCCTAGCATGTAGTAAGTACGTGTTGGCTTTTATATTGTCTTTAATTTATGAATTTCTTTAATTAGGTATTTGATAATGAATATGAAGAGGTTTGTACTGTTTGGCAATATCTAAACTGGTTGAGAATAACTAAATCTACAATGTGGAATGATCTATCGATATATGCAGTTTCCTGACCAGTTAACTAGTCGTAAGTATGTGTGTAACAAATTCCCGATAGCATGTTGGTGTGTCTGGTGTTAAATCCAATCCCTTTCACTGAGGGAATAGTGAATTCCTTAGTGTGGAGCAGCTACAGGCATTGTCTCTGTCCTGGTCCATCTGGATGCTTCTCAGCTGATCTCCTGCCCCTCTCCTGCCTGGAGGGCTGGCCCACACCCTCATGCGGATCTGAGTCCAAAGGGGGCACTTCCTTGTCCCAGAGCGGATATGCTAATTTCAGAGAAGTGCCAGCCTTTCTGTCTAAAATTGCTCCCAGTTCACACCTCACGTCCTGCCTTCTGCTCTGTTTCCTTCCAGTTTGTCAGTACACAGGTCTGAGCAGAGCCAGACTTTCAGGAAGTTCCCTCTCCTCCCCTGTGTCCTCAGCCTCATGCCTGCAGTCTGTCTGTCTGGCCAGGCTGCTCCAACTGCACTGCTCCCAGAAGAGCCTCCTTCACTGTCCAGAGATGAGGAGATGATTGATTCTACCGCGTTTCCAGTCTGGCTGGGCCACGAGGGGTCTTACTGTTTAAATTTCATGCCCATTCTGGATGTGTACCACCTTTGCTTGCTTTGGGAATGCATGTATCTGGCGGAAATGCTGTTTTTCTGAGTATTTCTTTGTTGTGGTGGTTTAAAGCAGACTTCCCTATACAATTGACACAGACATTAAGGGACTAGATCAAATTCAAAGTAAAATGACCTAAAAGAGTGGCCAGTGACGTGTTGGTCAGTGTTGGTCTCACCTCCGCAGTGTTGGCAAGACCTCTGGCTCTAGGGATGGGGACTTTGTTCTTCACAGTAGCTCGGCTGCCTGAATACTGGTTTTCTTAAACTCTCTGCCTGTTTTTTTCTTTCTACGTATCTTGATACATTAGGAGTTCCATATATTGGCCTGTGCTTAATTTGCAGTACCACTGAAAAGAATAGTTAGCTGAAATTTTCAGAAAAAATTACAAATAAGGCGACATGAAAATGAATTTATCCAGCAGTCTTTGGTATTTGCTGAAAAAAAATTACTCAGGATATCAGTATGTCCACGAAACATTCTTAATCATTATTTTTGTGATCATTCCTTATTTTGCTATTTGAGATGACCAATTGCATCTGGAACCATTCATAACATTTCCCTTCCCTGCTTTAGGACTCAGATACCATACATCTGTTTTTTTTTTTTTTTACTTACTCGGTGTGTGACTTGAGCAAGTCATTTGATATCTGTAAAATGTACTTAATAAGCTCTTTCTACTCACAAAGTTTTGGGAGACTCCAATGAGTCTACTTAAAGTTGCTTTAAAAATTAAAATGTGATCGATTATGTTAGCTGCTTTTACATTCCAGAATATTAATTTAGTAAATAATTCAATTGGTAACCCATGTTTGCCAAATTAGGATAATACTAATTAATTCTTTCCTCTATTTTTAAACAGTATTAGATATTTTTGATCAAAAATAAACATATGCTCATTGAAAAACATCTGAGAAATATAGAAAAATATAAAGATCAACTATAATGTGATTATTGATATCTATTAACATTTTGGTGTATATCCTTTCACATTTTTCGATACATATGTACACAGAGATATAGGCAAATACACTTTTACAAACATTTATGTACCATTTTGTTACTTGTTCTTTTCATATAATACTCTATTGTAGACATATTTCTCTGTTAATAAATAAGATCTGGTTCATCAGTTTTAATCCAATGTATGTATATAACATGACTTACTTAACTTGCCCCTATTGCTGGATATTTGGTTCCCCTATTTTTTTACTTTTAAAAATAATGCTAATGTTTTATTCTCTTACGATAAATTCCTAAAGCTGGAATTCCTGAGCAGTTGCTTTCTAGGCAGAAAAGCTAACATATTCCCACCATGAGTTATAGAATATCTAGTAACGTAGAACATGTCCTTTTTAAAAGAGTATTTAATTAATACATTTTGAGCCTCACAGCATGCTGTAGTATTGGGTTTATCAGAGCACTAGTTTTTCTTGAACCTTTTTAAAGGAGTTATAGTTGTTTGAAATACCTGAGGACCTTATTATAGTATAGTTTTACTTGTAGCCCAGTACAGTGGTTCTCCTGTGCATTAATAAACATTAATAATTAATTTTAAATGTAGATATTTTAACGTAATGGTATTTAATGAATACACATTCAGCAAACATTTACTGAGTCCTGACTGTTTAATCAACTTTGTAGCATGCACTGGGGATATAAAGATGAATAAAATCTGTCATTTTCCTTTAAAAACTCAGTCTAGTGGGGGAGCAGATTTGTAAGCAAATAATTATAAAACATCATGGTAAACTGTATTATATTCATTATATTATACTATGTCCTTGGAAGAATAAAAATCCCTCTCCCCACTGCCTGCCCTAGGCAGAAATTAGGGAGAAGGATAGTGCTTTGTCAGTGTACCTTATTAGGACCTATCAAGGGTCAGATATTCTCTGGGGTCAAATCAATCTCTCTGCCTCTGTCTCTGTGTCTCTCTCTATATATATTAAAAAAAGTTTTTTTTAACCTGAAATAGAAGGTGTCATAGTAGAGGTGGAAGGGAGAGGCTGAATAACACAGTGGAGTGGCTAAAGGATTCTTACAGACTAAATGTCCAAGATGCATCTTTATGCTTTTAGTGTTTCTGTGGTACAAAGCCTCTCTCTCTCCTAAACGATGAGTAAAGTCTTCTGTATACACAGACGCCCCACGTGAATGGGACTGCTTGTTTATTTGTTAGGTTTTGTATTAGTTACCTATTATTGCATAAACAGCACACATTTATTATTTCACGGTTTCTCTGTGGTCAGGAATCTGAGCATAGCTTAGCTGGGGCTTCTGTTTCACCTGAAATCACAAGGTTGCAGTCAAGGTGTCAGTCAGGGTTGGGGTCTCCTCTGAAGACTTGTATGGGGAAGGATGTGGATGGTGGCAGGATTCAGTTCCTTATGGTCTATCAGGCTGAGGGTCTCAGTGCTTTGGCTTTTGACCAGAGACCACCCTTAGTTCTATGCAGCATGGGTCTCTCCAGTCAATGAAAGGGAGTCTGATAGCAAGTCAAAGTCATTATCTTTTGTCATCCGGTCACAGAAGTAACATCCCTCAATATTGCCAGATTCTATTGGTTAGAAGCAAGTTACTCAGGGGGAGGGAATTGTACAAGACCAGGAGATGGGGATTGTTTGGGGCCATCTTAGGGGCTGCTTCCTGTAGTTTTCAATGGAAACCAGTATAATGAGTTGAGGTCCACGTTTGTGGAAGCAAAGACACTGAGCAGAGAATAGGAACTCAGTGGAGATAAAAAAGTCAAACATAATAGTATCTACCAGGATGAAACACCTCTCTCTCCTCAGCCTCTAGGAATTTCAGAAATCTTGGATGGGTATTGAATTTTCCACGGGGTAGAATTGTGTTGTGAGTCAATAGTGACTGTAGCATAAAAGGCAGGGTGATTCTAGTTGCCATCTGGGTTATAATAATAATAGAGCTATGAAGAAGATGCTGAGGATATCATAAAAGTAGAATCTGTTAATTGGCTGGTGAAGTTGGGAAGACTTCACCAGGGAGGCAACACTGTCTGGGTCTTCACGCATGAGTAGGAGTCTGCTTTGTGCAGAAGAAGGAAAGTACATTTGAGAGCACAGGAAGTTTTAGGGGTCCAGTGGTTTTGGTCAACTGGGAGAAATTTGATAAGGCTCGAGTGTGTGAAAGGTGGGAGGTAATTATAGCAAATGAGCTGGAGAAGCATCTGGGGACCTAAAATTTCTGATTTCTAAGTTTTTCTGACTTCTGAAAAAATCTTTCATGTATTAATGAGTCAATTGATATAACCAGATTTTTAAATTAAGAGCCCTCTGGCTGTGTTGTGGTGGGTAGTCAAAGGGGGTGGTGGTGAGGATGAGTGATGAAATAAGGATACTAAACTTCAGTTGCCCCACTTTGCTGTGTGTATTGACCTCTCCTTCTCACACTTTGCCCAGTTTCTATTTCCTTCCTCTTTCCTAGTCAAAGTCAGAGAATTTCAGAGGCTAAAGTTCCTCTGATGAAAGTTATTTGTCTTTAAAACAACTTTTTAAGTGTCTTCTTATCTCAGAATGGTGGTGGCGGGGAGATCACCTTCCTTCCTATCCCTCACAGCTATTTTAAGTATTAATTAATAATTCGGAAAGCCCGCAGAAGCTTAAAAGCCTTCCATAGCTGTGTGAGCATTCAAGAATAATCATAGACATAATCAGAGAGCAGCAGGACTCAGTGGGGGTGAAAATCCATTCATGTCTCGCATTGCCTGGGGGCTGTGTGGTCTGCTGTGTCTGCATCTATGAATGAGTCAGGCCAAGGAGAAGCCCTGCTGCTAAAACGGAAAAGAATCAATGCCTGAGACTGAGAAACACAAGCTGAAAAAAGTTTGTTTTAAAAGAATTTGATCTTTAGATATGACACCAGAGCACAGATAACCAAAGGAAAAACAGATAATTTGGACTTCATGAAAGTTAAAAACTTTTGTGTTTCAGAGGACACTATCAAGAAAGTGAGAAGACAGCCCACAGAATGGAGGAAAATATTGGCAAAGCATATATCTGATAAGAGACTTGTATCTAGAATATATAGATAAGTCTTACAACTCAATAATAAAAAGACAAACAACCCAATGAAAAATTAGGCAAAGGATCTGAATTGACATTTCTCCAAAGAAAATATACCAGTGGTCGATTATCACATGAAAAGGTGCTCAGTGTCATTAGTCATCAGGGAAACACAAATCAAAACCACAGTGAGGGGCTTCCCTGGTGGCGCAGTGGTTGAGAGTCTGCCTGCCAATGCAGGGGACACGGGTTCGGGCCCTGGTCTGGGAAGATCCCACATGCCGCGGAGCAACTAGGCCCGTGAGCCACAATTACTGAGCCTGCGCGTCTGGAGCCTGTGCTCCGCAACAAGAGAGGCCGCGATAGTGAGAGGCCCGCGCACCGCGATGAAGAGTGGCCCCCGCTTGCCACAACTAGAGAAAGCCCTCACACAGAAACGAAGACCCAACACAGCCATAAATAAATAAATTAAAAAAAAAAAAAAAACCACAGTGAGATATCACTTTACACCAACTAGGATGGCTGTAATCAAAAAGATCATTTTTGGTGAGAATGTGGAGAATAATGTAATGTGGACAACCAGGTAGGAATGTAATGATCCAGCCATTTTGGAAAAGAGTTTGGTAGTTCTTCAAAAGGTTAAATATAGTTACCTTATAACCTAGCAATTCCATTCCTAGGTGTATACCCAAGAGGCATGAAAGCATATGTCCACATAAAAATCTATAGATACAAGAATGTTTATTGCAGCATTATTCGTAAGAGCCAAAAAAAGGGAACAACCCCAAATGTCCACCAACTGATGAATGGATAAACAAAATGTGGTATCTCTACACAATGGAATATTATTCGGCAATTAAAAGGGATTAAGTATTGATACATGCTGCAATACAGATGAGCCTTGAAAACATTAATGGTAAGTGAAAGAAACCAGACACAAACCCCCCACATATTGTACGATTCCACTTATATGAGAAGTCCAGAATAGGCAAATCTACAGAAACAGAAAGTAGATTAGTCGTTGCCTAGGGAGAGGAGGGGTTGGAGGCTTGGGGAGTGACTGCTAAAGGGAACAGAGTTTCTTTCTGGGGTGATGGAAATATTCTTAAATTGTGGTGATGGTTGCACAACTCTGATTATACTAAAACCACTGAATTGTATGCTTTAAATGGGTGACTTGAATGGTTATGTGAATTATATCTCAATAAAGCTGTTACCAAAAAAAAAAAAAAAAGTTGATAGTAGAAAGCAGGATGAGGGAGGGTCTGGGAAAAGGACTTTATTAGGTAAACTTCCTCAGCGGTCACTTGTCTTTACATTACGTCATTCATTGTGTTGCTTTTAGAAAAACTGGATATGCCTACATTTTTCTTTCCTCGCTGTAGTGGACCTGGCCCTACTTGCTTATCAAAAAAACAGTGAGCATTGGTGGAATGTTAATGGTCTGAACTATATTAACTTCCCATCTGTCTCTTACTCTCCAGGAAGTCTCTTTTTATTTGATTGTGACTGATGAGAGGTTTTGTTCACGTTCCATTTGTGCTGATTTGGCTCATTGAGAATAAATCTAGTTTGTGATGCGCCCTCCTCCCATCATGTAGCATTTTAAACAGCCCTCCTCCAGAGCTGTGTTCTCTTCATAAATAGCAAGTGAGACTTCTGACCAGCCAGAGTGGGACACAAATTGAGGGGAGAGTGAGGGTTGGAACTGGGTGTGGGAGACCCTGCAGCTTTCTTTCCTGGTCTCTAAATGACAGGCGGCAGGCTCAGCACAGGGCGTTACTTTGGGAAGTCATTTTCCTGGCTCAGCTGTCATCGGCTGTATTTCACCAAGAAACCTGTGGTCCTCATCCAACCTGCTATGTCCTGGAGCAGTGCCAGCTCCTTGGAGCTGCATCCACACAGCACAGGAAGGCTCATGCTGGGGTTCTCTGGGCCAAATTAAGGCATTTGGGCACCCCACCTCTATATTGTGTCCTGGTTGCTTCAGACACAGTTGCCTTGCAAACAAGTCAATACATCTGGCCTTTATTAGGAGTTCCTCACCTCAGGTTAATGATGGTCATTTGCAAACATAGTCATGACGTATGACAGTCTTTTATGTCCCATAAAAGGAATCATTCATTCATATGATTAAAGGAGGAACTTAGCATGTGGAGGCTTCATCCTTCAGGACACAGTTTGACTTTCTTTCTGTAGAGCTGAATCTTTTGAGGAGATGGAATCTAGGGCTGCGGCTGGTAACCTACTTCCTTCTTCTGATGAAGAAGGTCAGGGAGAGAGAGGGAAAGAGAGCGTGAGCCAGCGAGAGAGCCACGGAGAAAGAATCGTCATAGAGAATGAAGAGAAATGAAGGGGTCTGAGTACAGAACAGGGAGAAAGAAGGGGGAAACCGGCTTGTAAAATAAGAGGGAAAGAGAGTGCGTATGGAGAGGAGTATCGGTATGAGGGTATGGACAGGACAAGTTAGGATGGGTAAAGATGCTGGGAATGCTGGGCAATGTAAAAAGCTACTTCTTATTAATCCTTCCTTCTTTATGTCCTAGAAATTGCATTTGGTTGTTGCTGGTCTTAAGCCTCCCTGAATTTTCTTAAAAACCTGAATTTTCTTAAAAACCTAGCTTAGGCCCTGTCTTGTGCATACCATGCAGTCACCTGAGACTATTCTGTTGTTTTCTCGCTTCCTGTGCCTCTGTCTTCTCCCTGCTCCTTTCTTTCCTGTACGGTCCCCCAAGCATCTGGCCCCTAAAACAGTAGTACTCCAGATCTAGAAGTAACCTCAAAGGAGGTCTAAAAGATTTGGCTCTTTCGCTTTACACTACGGAAAAGACATCTAGCAAAATTAAATGCCTTGCCCAAGGTCACGTGACCAGGGGTTGCACAGCCGGACTAGAACGCAGAGCTTCTGTCCCGTGGGCACCTGTTGGATCCCGGTGGGCCCACCTCTGTCAGTGTAGAGCTGTCTCCCTGCAGCTCAAGTCCTTGGATAGATCGCCTCCTTGGCAAAGTGGAGGGTGGAGAGACCATAGGCCAATGAAGTGCTAGCTTTGTCAGCTCTTTCACAGGTGGGAGACGGGGATTTGGGGTACTTCTTATTTTCTCCTCTCCTTCATTTAGCTTGGAGATTGAAGTGGAGGCCAGTTGGTTTCCACCTGGACAAATTCCCATCCTTCCCAACCTGGGTCCTGCTGATGGGCCCTCCTGGATCTAACACACGTTCTCAGGAGTGATGGGTGGAGGTAGGGAGGGGGAGGAGCGTTCAGATTGACGTTTCTGATGGTGGTGGGTGGTGGGATGGAATCTCATTTCACCCCAGGGGTTCTCAGCAGGGATGATTTTGCCCCCGTGAGAACTTTCAGCAGTGCCTGGAGACGCTGTTAATTGTCGCCTCCAGGGGGTGCTACTGGCATCTAGCGGGTAGAGACGAGGGATGTTGCTAAACTCGACACAGACAGCCCTCCCACAACAAAGAGTTCTCTGGCCCACAAAGTCACTAGTGCTGAGGTTCAGAAACCCCAATTGACCAGTCCCCGAAGCCCAGGACAGACAGAGACACTTTTTCTTAGCTGGATGGAAGCACCAGGGACAGGTTAGTCCAGATACCCGGGGCTTGGGCAGGTTGCCTGAGATGATAAGCTGACTAGAATTTCTGGGTTAATTAACTTAATTTAAAAAAAGCAAAGGTTTGATGAAAAGCAGGCAGAATTCTCATCTCCTTTTGAGATGCCTACAGCCCAGCAGGTGCATCTTAACCCCTCTCATCAGTGGCCTCTGCCCGGGTGACATCTTTAACAGGCAGAAGTAAGGGCTCTCTAAGATGAAGCCTTCCAGTGGTCTATGCCTGGTGCCGGATAGACTGAACTGTTAGTTGTGGAGAATTAAACAGAAAGGAAGTGAGCGTGAGGCTGAAGCGTGACGGGCAGATTTTTAAAAGAGCAAAATACATCGTTCTGTTTGCCGCAGTCAAGCTGAAACCGGTCACAGCTGTATGGAAGAAATTATGGAAGGAAGATAATCATCTTAGCAATTGTTCTATAAAATTGCTCTAGGCCAGAGGTGTTTTCCTTAACATTTTTGTAATTTAACCTCTTTTTACCTTGTTGGGCCACAGAGCGCGCTTGTGTTCCTAAAAATACCTTTTTTTTTCTCCAGGAAGGAGCTGTTTCTGCCTGTGGTCACGTTTGAGAAAATGGGTGCTTGTGTTCTCTTGTCTCCTCTGAACGCATAGAGCGTGAGATATAAAAATACATTCTTATGTAATCAGAGTTTCCAGGTAAAATGTTGCCGTTTCCCTCCTGATCACTTATTTTCCTTTCTATTTTATTAAAAAGGCTAACTCAGATTGATCTTATTTATATATGATGATTCGTTTCCCTCATTATAATAGAAGTTGTTATTAAAGAAAAAGCTTCCCATCCTTCCATTGATTCTCAGTTACTCGGAAGATTGACTTGTTGGTTTCTAATCTGCCTACCTTCTAGTCAATTTATCAGAACTTTTTACCCCCTCTCTTCCAACCTCTGTTCCAAAAAAGGAAAAACAGTCCTTCCAACTGTTTATTACCTGTGTTTTTTTCCTTTTCAGTGAATCTGCAAATGTTTAATGCACCCCTGCTAGCTGCAAGTCACTGTATTTAGAGCTGTGGGATCTATAGTTGTGGATAAGGCACCATCTTAGCTCCCTTGGAACCAGAAGAGGGAATTCACAGGACTGTGAATTCCCAGTACTATGTGTTTGAAGTGGGATGTATGAGGTAGGGGGATGTGAGGTCACCTGTAAATCTGTGAGGCTGCACTCTGGATCCTTATCTTTTTTTTATCGTGATTAAATTTACCGTCATAACCATTTTCAGGTGTACAATAAAGTGGCATTTAAGTGCATTCACATTTTGTACAACCATCACCACTATCCATCTCCAGAACTCTTTCATCATCCCAGACTGAAATTTCCTCCCTCCTGCCCCTGGTAACCACTAGTTACTCTGTTTCTGTGAATTTGACTATTAGGTACTTCATGTAACTGGAATCATACAATATTTGTCCTTTTGTGTCTGGCTTCTCTCACTTAGCGTAATGTTTTCCGGCTTCATCCATGTTGTAGCAGCTATCAGAATTCCATTCCTGTTCAAGGCTGAGCAATAGTCCATTGTTTGTATGCACCACATGTTGTTTATCCATTCATCTGTGGATGGACATTTGGGTTGTTTCCGCCTTTTAGCTGTTGTGAATCATGGTGCTGTGATCGTTGGTATACTTCCGATCCTTTTCTTTTAAAGCGTGTTAAAAACCTCATCTGCTTTGTGAAAGCACCGAAAAGACGTTAGCAAATGATACCTCTCTATAACCATACATGTATACATATATTTATGTATTTATCTAATTTCATGCTCTGGGAATAGTTACATGGTGGGAAATGATTTTTTCTGGTCTGAAATTCTGAGCCAGGACAATATTATTGCATTCACTTGCTTCATATTCTCCCTTCTCTGCACCCAATCTCCCTCTCTCTCTCTCTCTTCTCTCTTTTTCTCTCTATCTCTCTCCATCTCTCTCACTCCACCACCATCTCTTTCCGATGTCTTCTTTCTCCTAATTCAGTTCAATTTAGCAAACTTTTATTACTAAGAACTTTTTGGGTGCAACATGCCCTGGGAATTTTGAAGAATAAAACTTCCGGGTTGTTCATGGTCTCTCATTGGAGACAAGACCTCTAACACCAGATGTGTGGACCAGGCCAGGTACCTGCTATGGTGGCCAGGCTTTCTAAAGGGCGGCAGAGGTAAGGGCAAATGTGTTTCGGCCAGAGAAAGCCACCCAGCAAAGGACGAAGGATGGGAAATGTTGGGGACGTTTCATTTTAAGCTGATTTTGTTTGAATGTGGCCTTTAAATGTTTTCCATTATTTTGATGTGCTTGATAAGCCCTCTACCTGGGAACAATAGTGATTTCTTTTCTAAACCCTGTATTGGAGACTTTATTTAGGCAGTTTCTCTTTAGTAATTTTGTTTTAAAAGAGGTGCATTTTTGTTTGAGGTAATCTCAACAGACATTCTCCATGGTTCAAAGAGAGGAACGAGTTTTAGTGTATTTTACGTCAGTAATTTATTTGGATTTTTTTCGTATAATTCTGTTGGTTTTTTAATTAAATAAATCTGATTGAATCAAATGTTTGTGAAGCCTGGAAAAGAAGACTTCTCAATTTAACAGTTTAGTATTTGAAGAATGAAGACGTTTCTATTGATTTATTTAACAAAAGAAACAAGTGAATTCTAGATATTTTCCCACAAATATGTAAAAGACCCAAGTATTTATATGTGTATATATATGTCTGTATGTGCATGCACACACGCACACACACTTTTAATTCCAAGTGTGAAGGTAAAAAAATCACTTTCAGCCAGAAGGGACATCGGAAGATCCAAAATGCTATTTTTCTTCCTCATGATCATCTTCTAATGATTATTTGCTTTTAGCAGATGGCCACACAGTATGGGCAGTAAATGATGTAGTAAATTTAGCTGGTGTTTCTGGTCAATGGTACTGCCAGTCTAGCTCCTTGGACCTCAGCCTGACTTCGAAGAGTGAGTTCTTCTGGTTTATAGGACTCACTCAGGAAATCTCCGAGGTCTAAGAGGTCTAGGATTTTTCTTCCCCAGGAGCCTGAGAAATACAACTCAACCCCCTGGGAAGCAGCAAAGATATGAGAACAGGGCCTGGGGAGGGGACAGATAGAGGAATGAAAATGGAATTGGACAGCATTCCCAGGGGTGGAAGGAAACAGGAGCAGGACACTGCTTGAGACCTTGCTGGTGACCCCAGATTAGGTACTAGGGGGACCCAAAAGGCATTCTAGCCTTCCCACCGTCCAAGCTTCTGGGATCTTGTCCCCCTGGGAGTCACTGACGTGCTCTGGCCATGGACATTGGGGAGATAGAGTGTTGCATCTAAAGCATGAGTTAGTTAGTGTTGCATTTGTGGTGAGGTTTGGCTGGACTGAACGGATCACACAGTTTACTCATTTGTTCCCATGTGCAGCTAGTACTTATTGAGCACCTACTATGTGCCAGGCATTATTCCAAGTGTTAGCAGTGATGGGGTGAGTAGGACAAAGACCCTACACGGTGTTTATGATCCGACGGATTTTAAAATTTTGATACATGTATCTCTTGTGAAATGATTACCACAACAAGGTCAGTTAATGCATCCATCACTTCACATACTTACAATTTTTTTTTTGGTAAAAACATTTAAGATTTACTCCCTTAGTCACTTTCAAATATGCAATACAGTGTTGTTAGTTAAATTATTGTCACCATGCTATATATTAGATCCCCAGAACTTACTCATCTTTCTGATGGGATTAAGAGGAGAATTAGTGCTAACGTTTGGTCTTCTGACTCCCAGGGGAGTATCCTTCCAATAGTGCTAGACCAAACACTGTCTTTTAATTACTTGCAAAATCTCTCTTTTTTTTTTTTGATGGTTTTGGAGGAAGAAAGAGAAGCCATACCCAAAGCTGTTTCTGGAAAGGCTCAGTCTTTTTCAGAAAATCAGAGGATTATTGAAGGGAAGTGTTTCCAGTGCTGTATCTCCAAGTCTCTTGGCCATGGATGATTTGCCCAGATTCTTCTTTCTTCCTGCAAGGTCTCCATGCCCCAGCCCCCTATCAAAATTCAACCTTGCCTGGTAGTGATTTTAGTAAACTCTCTCATAACCAACAATTGCATTCTTTGAGCCAATTGCCTACTTTCTGTGTTTCTTCCATTGTTATGTTAATATTGTTGTTGGGTTTTTTTTAACTGGAGTTAATCACTTTTGGCAAATTTAAACAGAAATGTATAATCCCCATTACAGACTGCCCTTTACCTTATTCCAGAAATGCTTCCCTTGAGTACTCAGTTTATGCAACTAAAAAACAATGATGCCTTGTAAATTCGTGGGTTGTTATACAGATGCTTGAGCCTCAAAATACAGACCTATCTATGCACAAAGGATTCTGCAGTGAAAAATTCCAAAGGGAAAAAAAATAATACTTTGGAACTAGCTAATGGGAATGGGAAAAGTCATCTGTATGTCTTAGTGTCTCAGAATCATTACATTAAAGGCTAAGCGTTTGTTGAGAGAAACCAAAAGGGCTTTATTTGAGGTTGAAATCCTTGTTGTGTTCGTTCCACAGAATTCACAGATTCTACTCTGGCTGCTCAGAGGGTGTCCATCCTGAAAGGCTGAGATCGGGGGTCACAGTCTACTGCCATGGGCATTAGGGCTTTGCAGAGATGACCAACATGGAGATTTGATCATAATGCAGCTTTGTTTATGTGAACATTTTCTCACTAGGAAATTGTCCTGAAAATACCAATTTGTTTCACAAAAAATATCAACTGGGGGTTAATTACCGTCATTTGGCACTGGCAACTTGCACATTTGGGTTTGAACAAAGGGCCAGATTTTTAGGTAAGGTCTAATAAATATTTCTCTGATCTTGAAAAATTATTACTGAATTTAATTTGCTGAAGGAAATATAATATCAGTGATTGGCTATACATGGTTCAATACTCATCTGAGCTAGATTTGATAATAGAGATTTATAAGTTTGAAGGTTCTAAATTTATTGAATTCTTTTTAAAATGTAGGAGTTAAATCCCATGAAATAGGAGAATCATGAATTTTCTGATACAGCAGATGTATAAAATTCTGCTTTTTAACTAGTATATGGGTTAGACCTCTTGGTATTTTTGATACTTAAAAAAATCTCCCGGCTAGTTTATTCAGCATAACCCATAAATGAGACATTTCCATTTAGCTGTAATGAAAACAGGGGCCATCGTTTATCAGCCAGTGTAATTTTTATAGAAATAGCATGTGGAATTAGAATTCATATTCTGCTTGGATGTAAAGTACATTCATTTCCATAATACAATTAAGGGGCTTTAATCTCTGTCAACAAATTATGCCCAAAGTGTGCACAAGATATGTGTTGTAAATATCTTTATTTTGTTCCCTTGTCTTTATTTTAAATTCTTTTGAAAAATAGATGTTATCTTATGTACGTTCAGGTTCAGTGTTTCCTTCATGTCTACAGCTGTTTCTGAGGACTTACTTCATTTTCTCAGAGCTTTGCTCTGCTTGTCCAGTGTCATAAAGGAAATTCTGCATTTCTGTGAGCAACGCTGGTCCCAAGCTGCTCCCTTGCCCTGCCTGCTGGCCCTGGGTAGAATGATCAGTCAGACGTTCTCAGTAAGTGATAGAAAGAAGCAAACAACAAGGCTCTAGCCTCAAAGAGCAAACAACATAGTTGGAAGGGTAAGGTAGAAGCTATGTGAAAACAATGAAGAATATTCTAGGGCTCCACATGCTGTTGGCACGTGAATAGAGCAGCAAGGTGTAGGCTTCCTGCAAAAGGCCGGTCAAGGAAAGGTCTGGGTTCAACATTGGGGGTTAATAAGGTTTTTAAATAGGTAGAGAGATTGGAAAGGTATATTTCTTGATTTTTTTTTAAATACAAGGAAACATTAGCCTATAGAGCTAAACCTTTAAAACATGCTGTTTAATTACCACTATATAAACTAAACAAGGGACCTGAGTGCTGTATTACAGTCGACTCTTGAACAACACAGGGGTTAGGGGCCCTGCCAACCCTCCCTGCAGTCGAAAATGTGTGTATAATTTATAGTCCGCCCTCTCAATATCCACGGTTCCTCCATATATCCATGGTTGTGCGCCTGCAGATTCAACAACCCTGCGTCAAGTAATACTGCAGTATTTACTATTGAAAAAAATCCACATAAAAGTGGACCCAAGCGGTTCAAATCTGTGTTGTTCAAGGGTCAACTGGAGTTTCTTTCCTTTCCTCTGTACTGGTCCAGAGCTGTGATAAGGGGCTAGCAGGAAGGCATCTCTGGGGAAATATCCTCATGTCCTCTTGGGGTGGGCATGCACAGGCCTGGGAAGAGAGTGGGAGTTTCTTTTCTGCCCAGAGTGTCCTGGGCCTGGAGGCAGGAGGCCTGGGCTCCTGTCCCTCCCCACCACCAACATGCTGTGTGACCCCAGCCAAGTCACAGCGCCTCTCAGGGGCTCTGTGCCCATCTGTGTGGCAGCATGCCCTCCATCCCCCAACCCCAATCTCACGGTCTCTGAATCTTTGAAAATGACTGAAGTTGCAGCTGGTCCTGCCTTCTATTACCTGCGTCTTTCATGGAGAGAGATTCAAGAAGAAATGGGATCCTCAACCTCTGCGATTAAAGAGCCGAAGCAGAGAGAGACTGGGCTACGATAAAGGGCCCGTGTGAGGCAAGGACGGTCTTTCCTCTCCCGTGCCTCCAGCTGCTCCCTCACACCGCCCGCTTACATCTCCGAGCCAGATTCAGGGCCCGGCAGCAGTCCTAGGTGCTCATCACCTGTGCTGAGTGCACTCGTTATCTGCGATCAGGCCACACTCCACCTCTGCCCTGCCAGCAGCCAAACCCCTGTTGTCTTTAGTAGAAGCTGGATCCGGGATTCATGCTCTGAATTCAGCCCCGTAGGCCAAAGGCAGACAGCAGAACCGAAAAGGGCCTGGGGAGGGCTGTCCTGCCATTCCCACCCAGCAACTTGTACACATGTTGAGAATTAGCAAACCCCAGAATTACAAGCTCACCACCCTCTTGCCTTAGAAGGCTGTTTGTTCTGTGTGTCCATTGCAGGTGAGCATCCCTGATGCTTTAAAGAATTTAGGAACTCTGTCATCGGCAGGATTTAGGAAAACAACCAGCACTTCCACTCCCGCCCCCAAACACAGCATGGTAAATAAATCACAGGAGGTTCTTGACATGCCTTTCTTTGGGGACCCCTCTGATCCTCCCCAGTTTTCCCTGCCAGCTTGAACACTGAACAGGTTCCCTGGGCCCTGCATTTTGTCACTGTCTCTTTGGGGGCCGTTGCCTTTGGCATCCAGCTGCTGAAGCCTGGCTCTGTCTTCCCTGCAGGTTGGGGCTCTGCCAGCTCCCTGCTGTAGCATTTGGCGGGCAGCTCTGAGGATGAGGGGCGTGCAGCAATACTGCAGGCCTGCTGATGGCTTGGCTGCAGGATGGGCGCCCTGGCTGACTTTCAACCAAGTGGGAAAAGGAAAATCTCTCTGGCAAAACACTTCCTCCCTTCAGGTCACAGAGGGAAGCTCTGGCTGCCCTACAGCAATTCTTTCTCTCCCTCTCACCCATAGGAACAGAGGAGTGTCATCCTAAATGCTGTGCCCTCACCTGGAGGGGTTAGGTGCTTTTGGTCAAAGCAAGATGAATGAAAAAAATATAGATCCACCAGGAGTCAGAAGATCACATTGAGTTGTTCATGGAATACTTCAAAATGTGTTAACATGTGTTTCTTTCCTTAGCATGATTTTTGCTTTGAAATACCTAAAACAAGAAGTCAGACATATAAGCATTTGTGGAGGTAGGGTTTATACTGACTCGAGAACAACACAATTCCTTTGTATTTGTCTGCAGATGTGTTTCTTTTAGGAAAGATTGAGGTTTGGGTCCAAGCAGTGTTTATTTTTCTTGGAATGCTTGATTTTGTAAATCAGTGGGATGCAGAATGCTACACAAGCACCTTCTCAGATTCATACTCAAAGGAGAGAACCTTGTTACATTATTAGTGTAGTGTTATACTTTATACTATACTAAATACATTATTAGTATAGTTATTGCAGTATCTACCCTATTAGAGTACTCATCAAAGGAGCTGAGTGGAATATTGTTATTATTTCTGCCCAAACCAAGATTCTCAGATATGACTTCTGCAAAAGGTAATGAAACAGAAGTCCAGGGGAGAAGACCTTTAACTAAGCACTTGGGAGCCTGTTTGCCCTGGAAGAATAAACTGTGAGACAGTTGGTGTGCAGTATGGTCTATGAGCGCCATCTTGTGGCTAAGGCCATTATAATTGTTTTGAGATAGAAACACCCAAACAAGGACTTTGCCCAGGTTCATTGCCCTTTTGAAGCTGGAGCTCATGATAGCTGCTTTCTAGCATCTGGTGCAGTTCCTGGCGTACTCAGTTAATCTTTGTCAAATGAAGGGATCTCATACTGTGACAGAGGACCCTTGTTGTATGTTATACTAGAAGGTATAGCCAAGACTTTGGTATTATGTCTTTCAGCCATGGTCCATAGGCCACTGGGTCCATTGTGAGAAAGAATACTCTAAATCTAGTCTGAGTGCTCTAAAGTATCCTGGCAATATCACTTCCCATGTGCTGCAAACTCTGCTTCTAGAGGTTGATATCCTCATCAAAATCTGTCCTTCATCACATTTAACACTTTTATTCTCATTGTTATGATGGGGTTTAAAAGTCTTATGGAGAATTTAACTTATTCTTGAAGTTTTAAACTCAGAAATGCTTAAGGGAACAAACTTGAGGGAGATTTTAATTTTATTTATTTATTTTAACATCTTGATTGGAATATAGTTGCTTTGCAGTGTTGTGTTAGTTTCTGCTGTATAACAAAGTGAATCAGCTATATGTATACATATATCCCCATATCCCCTCCCTCTTGTGTCTCCCTCCCACCCTCCCTAACCCACGTGCCTCTAGGTGGTCACAAAGCACGGAGCTGATCTCCCTATGCCATGCGGCTGCTTCCCACTAGCTATCTATTTTACATTTGGTAGTGTATATATGTCAATGCCACTCTCTCACTTCATCCCAGCTTACCCTTCCGCCTCTCCGTGTACTCCAGTCCATTCTCTATGTCTGCATCTTTATTCCTGTCCTGCCCCTAGTTTCTTCAGAACCTTTTTTTTTTTTTTTTTTAGATTCCATATATATGTGTTAGCATACGGTGTTTGTTTTTCTCTTTCTGACTTACTTCGCCCTGTATGACAGCCTCTAGGTCCATCCACCTCACTATAAATAACTCAATTTCGTTTCTTTTTATGGCTGAGAAATATTCTATTGTATATATGTGCCACATCTTCTTTATCCATTCATCTGTCGATGGACACTTAGGTTGCTTCCATGTCCTGGCTATTGTAAATAGTGCTGTAGTGAACATTGTGGTACATGACTCTTTTTGAATTGTGGTTTTCTCAGGGTATATGCCCAGTAGTGGGATTGCTGGGTCGTATGGTAGTTCTATTTTTAGTTTTTTAAGGAACCTCCATACTGTTCTCCATAGTGGTTGTATCAATTTACATTCCCACCAACAGTTCAAGAGGTTTCCCTTTTCTCCACACCCTCTCCAGCATTTATTGTTTGCAGATTTTTGATAATGGCCATTCTGACTGGTGTGAGGCGATACCTCATTGTAGTTTTGATTTGCATTCTCTAATGATTAGTGGTGTTGAGCATCCTTTCATGTGTTTGTTGGCCATCTGTATGTCTTCTTTGGAGAAATGTCTATTTAGGTTTTCTGCCCATTTTTGGATGGGGTTGTTTGTTTTTTGATATTGAGCTGCATGAGCTGCTTGTATATTTTGGAGATTAATCCTTTGTCAGTTGCTTTGTTTGCAAATATTTTCTCCCATTCTGAGGGTTGCCTTTTCATCCTGTTATGGTTTCCTTTGCTGTGCAAAAGCTTTGAAGTTTCATTAGGTCCCATTTGTTTATTTTTGTTTTTATTTCCATTTCTCTAGGAGGTGGGTCAAAAAGGATCTTTCTGTGATTTATGTCATAGAGTGTTCTGCCTATGTTTTCCTCTAAGACTTTGATAGTGCGTGGCCTTACATTTAAGTCTTTAATCCATTTTGAGTTTATTTTTGTGTATGGTGTTAGGGAGTGTTCTAATTTCATTCTTTTACATGTAGCTGTCTAGTTTTCCCAGCACCACTTATAGAAGAGGCTGCCTTTTCTCTACTGTATATTCTTGCCTCGTTTATCAAAGATAAGGTGACCATATGTGTGTGGGTTTATCTCTGGGCTTTCTGTCCTGTTCCATTGATCTATATTTCTCTTTTTGTGCCAGTACCATATTGTCTTGATTACTGTAGCTTTTTAGTATAGTCTGAAGTCAGGGAGCCTGATTCCTCCAGCTCCGTTTTTCTTTCTCAAGATTGCTTTGGCTATTCTAGGTCTTTTGTGTTTCCATACAAATTGTGAAATTTTTTGTTCTAGTTCTGTGAAAAATGCCATTCGTAGTTTGATAGGGATTGGGGATATTTTATTGATTAGTCTGAGATAAAGTAACCTTGTGGTTTGTCAACAGGGGCAGTCTTAATCCATATTGGGTACATTCTAATAGCCTAATATTTTTGAAAATTGTCTTAAATAATTTTTGGAGCAAGGAAGGGACTAAATATACAAAATAAGAGAGTCCATTTAAGAAAGTTCTGGCCTCCCACGAGACCTTTGGATATTGCTTGTAACGTGGTGGAGACGATGTCAGATATTTCTCTCTTCATAGGAATGTCAGACTTTCCTTCTCCTTCCCAGAGGCTTGGGATCTTGAAGGGCATGGGATTGTAAAGTAGCCTAGCCAACTGACGATTAGGTCAGGACACTGGAAATGTGTTCACTTAACGGGGGCCACTTATCAACCACTGACAATGCTTTTGCCACTGCATTCCCCACACTTCGGCTGCCTGGGTGGTTCCTTTGGTCATCTCCTCTGCCTTAACCCTTCTGCTGATCCCACGGAGAATACCAGTCAAATACAAAGTCAAAACCAGTTAGTTCCACTTAAGTAGCACCACACAGTGCTTAGGAAGGAATAAAAGGGCCAGGGCAACTCTTTTCCCCATAACTTATTTTTCTTAACCTCAGAGGTTAGCTGTGTTTGGAAGGGTATTTTTGTGAGGGGCGCCATCACAGAAAGTGGCAACTCTCTATATGATGCCATCCTCTGGTCTTTTAAAGCTGGACGGCAAACACCTAGAGAACAAAAAAGCTACCTCCTCCTCCTCATTCATATGCAAAGCATTAAGTAAAAATTGACATTTATGTGATGCTTTTCCTGTCCATTCTGTGGTAACAGGGCTTAAAATAAAAAAGACGGAAGGCCAGAGCAGGCAGGGAGGTCAGCTTGCTTTCCTTGTGTGGTACAGATTGTCCTCGCTCTTAATTCCTCTGCAGGGTGGCCTTGCCCCTTCATTGTCACCGCCTGTCACTGGAGTTCTGGGTGACCATCCTAATGGAGACCTTGGCAGCATTCAGTCCATAAAGTCTTACCATCTGCACCCTAATCCCAGCTCCCACCTCCCCTGCAGACCTCTGCTGCCTGGCATGGAAGTATTCAGACCTGCTTGCACGACATGACTTCTGGTGGGATTTTAATTTGAAATGAAACTTAAATGCACTAACCCTGTGCATTCTGATAATTTAAGAGCCCTGTTGGGAGACGAGAAATGAGGAGAAAGTTGCTCTGAGTCGATCTTGCTCTTAAGCCTGACAGGTTTTATTTGGAAGAGCTGCCTGTTAGCGAGGGAGAGATGCTCATTTTTTTTTCCTGCCTGAGGAGCTGTTGAACTTTATTTTTTCCCCCAGGTGTTAGGAAACAGGAATTAAAAATAGTATGTGACCCAGACACTGTGCAATCAAAAGTTCTTGCTTTTATCATGTTGCTGATTACCTGAATCTTGTTAATAAGGACGAAAAATATCTGTTCCCCAAAAACTGAAGGAGTGAATCATTCTATTCAGGGAAATTTGAAGTATCAGAGGAATTGGCGGAGTTCTTGAAAAAGAGCAGAACCCTACATTTTTCAGTTTTCTCTTTATTTCATGTGACTTTTGCCCTCCTCCCCACTTCCTCCCACCCCCCACTCGCTAAATGTTGTGTCAGATTATTTAGAACTTTCTAAATAGGGGAGAAAAAACTCTTCCAAGTTTGGCTCCTTAGTCTTTTGAGGAGATACCATCTGTGGAGGAGAATTTATAAAAAGATGGGAGGTTTGGGTTCCTGTTACTTTTGGAAATGGTATTTACCCAGACCACACTGAATCTGCGTCTCCCCCTAACTGGCAGATGCTGATAGGGTGGCATCTTCACGTGCTAGAAAGGCTGCTGGAGACCGAGCTGAGACCTCAGGTGACCTGAACTACAGGGGTATCCAAGCAACTGCGGAGACAGGCTGCAGTTGCTCTTCCAGGATGCTGGGCTTCACCCCTCACTTCCCTCTGTGTTGTCTGCAGTAACCTTAAAGGCGTGGCAGCCCGTTCACAACACTCAGGGGAGGACTTAACCAAAGAGTTTGATTTGCACGGGCAAGTAGAGATCTGCCCGCTTGCCAAAACACTTGTCAGCATAGCTCTCCGGCCTCATTTCCCTCCATTCTCCTTGGTGGCTGTTTTACCAGCTACAGGAGCCTTCTTTCTGGCCCTCAAATAAGCCAAGCTCATCCCCATCTAGGCTGTGGAATCTCTAGGTCTTTTTTCCTGGCTCCCTCCTCCTCACTCAGGCCTTAACTATGGTGTGACCATTGCAGGAGGGTGAGGGGGCTTTCCCCACCAACCTACTCCATTATTCTTCTATCTTCATAGCATTTTTCAATTCCAGAAATGGCCTTAGATCTAACTCGTTAAAGGCACGGGCTGTGGCGTCAGGTCCCTTAGGTGTATCTCATCAGCTCCACCACTTAGGTGCTGTTTGCCCTTCGGTTTGATCTTCCACATTCCAGGTCCTCTCCTCATTGTTCTGTGTGGGAGGGACCACGGCTATGGGGCTTCTTACCTCCAGCTTTCGTTTCTGCTTCCCGCTGGGCTAGGCCAATGGGGAGACGCGGTGGTGTGGGCGTGAGCGGCGGTCTGGGCAGGCCCCGGGCTTTCTCCCAGTCCAGGCACCTGCACCCCTCGGGGGACGGCCACTCCTCTGCCCCAGCGGCCCCGTCCATGGAGCCACCGTGTCCACGTCTGGCACCTGCTTCTTCGCGGTGGAGTGGACACGGCCCCCTCTGTTCGTGCCCTGGGGTTCTGCACTACCCCTTGTTGGTTTTCTTACACACTTTGAAAAGCACCTTGATTAAACTCTCCTCAAATCACTCAGTTTGAGAATGCTCTGTATTTCTCCCAGAGGCACGCAACTTACTAGCTATATGAACTTGAGATAGTTAATTAACCTCTCTGTTGCTGCATCTGTGAAGTCCACATAATAACAGAAGCTGCTTCATAAAGTTGTTGTAGGATTAAATGAGTTAATATATGCGAAATTATTAGCAGGGTGCCTGGCACATGGTAAGTACTATATAAGCGTTTGCTCTTCTTTTATTACAGTTATAATTGTAATTATACAGTTATACAAAGGTAATTATAATTATTGTGTGTTCGTTGACCCATGTATTGCCTCGTTGGTCCCCACTAGAATGCATGCTCCCCGGGGGCAAGGGCTCCATCTTCTAGAACAATGCCTGCTCCATAGAGGCACTTGATTTATTTTTCTATTTCTCTACCTATTTATCTATTATCCATTTATTTATTTTTAAAACTGACTGTCAGATAACCAGTAAATTGTATCTTGTAATAAAATTCAAGTCAACAAACATTTATTGCATGTGTCAAGTTTTATATTATAAAAAGTTCAAAATCAGTTATTGATTGATTATTGAGTGAATTTTAATTGATTCAATCATATTTAAAACAGAATAAAAACACTGTAAATAAACTCTAGTTTTATCAACCTGATGAGCTTTAAATTTGCTAATTTTCAATATAGTAAAAAAATGTTTCCCAAATCACCTAAGTTTTCCAGGGTCTTAATTAAACTTTTCATTTAGGCAGACTTTGCCTGCTAACCTGGAAAAAAAAAAAAAATAAAGCTAAAGGCATGCTTTTAGCTGGACAAGTGTCTCTTCGGGGCTTAACATAAACCCTGCTGTGTGTGAGGAAATACAAGGCTGCTTACAACACTAGGAGCACATATTCTGGCTGAGGGGATATAAGATTCTATAATGTTAATATACTTACTGAATATATCTCTTTTTAAACTGAAATCAGTCAGTTTCAAAGTACCTTTTACAGCCTCATAAATGCATCATGCAGTGTAGACTTCCAGGCCTTTTCTTCCTTTAAAATTAGCCATATTACATATTTTCAGAGGATCATTGGTTTTTATGTCTTTTGAGTGTCTCTTGATATCACTTACTTAATGGCAGTGACAGTCGGACTATTTAGTATATGCGTTGAATCAATCCTTAAATCCTGTTACTCCTCTTGCTATTCAGCAGAAGTAGCAGGGCTTCCCATGGCTGCAGTTTGGGTCTGTAGCATTTATTGAACTGTAGACTGCACTGCGAGGGGCGGGGAGGGAGCTGGGTAAGTGGGAAGAAAGAGGGTGAAGAAGACGAAACATAAAGTAAATAGGAGGCAATCCTTCCTTCAAGCAGTTCACAGCTGTGTTAGATACGTGGGAAAGGAAAAGGCTTGAGGCCATTCAGAGATTAAATGAGTAAATAAAATTAAGTCTGTATATACAAAGGGACTGTGAAAAACATACATTATATTTATTTATTTTTATAGGGACTTTATGTTAACAAAGATCATACAACTCCTTTTAGCAACATTGGTATTTACTTGCAGTAATCAGTGCCCTCACTGTTCAAAGGAAATGCAACGATGGGACAGATTCCAGGGAATAAATATTGACAAATACTTAGAAGGTATCTAAACTTATTTTGTCCAAAATGTGGTTCATTTAGGAAGATTCCAGCATGACAAAAGGGGTGGGCTAGGCCTACCTGGTTGAGAGCTCGTTGTAATGGGATTTAGAGAAGTTGTCTAGTGTCACAGTTCCAGAATCAGATGTTCATATCCTGGTGCTATCAACTAGCTGCGTACCTTGGTCAAATTTTGCTGCCTCAGTTTTCTCATCTGTAGAGGGGGATAATAGTGACCCTTCTCACAGTGTTGTGAGGAGTAAATGATTCAATACAAGTAAGCCCATGAGTTCAGTGTTAGCTGTTATTATCTGACCTGCTTATTAATCTCCCAACAGAAATGTCAAAAACTTATTAAGGTAGAAAGATATGAAGTACATTGAGATCTTCTTTGCCAAGAGGAAATGCATTAAGTGAAAAAGCGTTTAGACTTTTGAATTCCCTATTATTAAAAATTAAGTTTTATTAAAGCATCTCAGTAATATATGGTTAAACCATAGTGTTCATTTGCTGTGGTTAAGGAATTTATAGTTCATTACAGCATCCTTAAAATCATACCCACTGAGTTAGTTGTGCCAGCTTCAATAGTTGATGGATTGGATTAGTTGCAAGTTAGCAAGTCAGTTGTTGACTCCTGTGGGCTGCAAAATATGTTTGGTTCAAGATGTCAGTCCTTCTTTCTTTAAGGGAAAGGTTAAACTGAAGATGTGACACCTGGCTTCTGTCCCCTGCTGGCTGTGTGGGCTGGGTCCGTCCTTTTCCTCTCCTGGCCCGTTCCTTCTCTGTGGAACAAAGATACTGGACCAGTGAGAAGAGGATTCCTTCCGGCTCTGACAATCTTGGATCTATATTTTGAAACCATCTGCTGGGCAGTTTTAACAGAAGGTCTGGAAAATCAGACTTGGTCATGTGCCTCCGTTCCTTTTCTTCTCCTTTCTTTGCCACATTTCCCCCCATCTTGAATATCCAGACACTTGAATCATCAAGGCTAGGCTGCACTCTGTTCTTGCCTGAATATGAAACAAGAAAGTTCGCCCTTCCCTAATTGAACCTTAGGTAAAGCAAAGCTTTAAGCTTTAATGGTCTTTGCAAGACCATTCTTACAGTGTTTTACATTTTAGGGAGCTGGATGCTGACAGAAAAGGGCAGACTTTCAGCAACCGAGGGAAACATCCATTTTCAAAAGTGGATGGTTATTAAAGCATTCTCCTCTCTTCTATGCCTGTGACCTAGTTCTCTATCATTAACCCCAGGTCTCCCTTCAAGGTTTCCCAGAGTTTCCACTGACTCTCCTCCAGCTCCCTGGAGGCTCTCAGGCCTCAAACTGAGGATGAGGCGCTGGCAGCATGGGTAGATGGGGAGGTGAGAAAGCGGATGAGGATGAGGAGAGCTGGGTATCTGGAACATCCCCCGCCCAGTCCCACGGCTTTGGGCAGGAGGCCGCCGTGGGGTCTGCAGTACAGGTGAGGGCACCTGTCAACAGTGGAAGGTCAGGAGGAAAAGAAATCACTCTTCTGCTGTTGAATCCTTAGTGCCCTGTGTTTCCAGTTTCTGGAGTGTACTCCTACGGAGCCGAACTGCATGTCCCGTGTAACACGTGACTGCAATTTAAGTCATGATTCACCCTCAGACTTTTATCCCATCTTTATTTCATTATCATAATACCTTATACTTGCTCGGATTTAATATTTGTGAAGTGCCCTTTGTGGGGTCACAAGTGTGCTGGAGGCTGAGGGGTTTCGCAGGATGAGGGCGGATCGTTAGGTGCTAAAACCGAGCCGTTCCAGGCAATCCAGGATGGCTGGTCACCCTTGCTTGAGGTCCTCTTTTTCTGTCTGGTAGGGAGTTTGTCAATACATTGTTACTTCTTTGTCTTTAAATAGCTTGTTAGCTCATGGCCATACCTTTCGTCCACCCCAATCAATGCCCTTTCCCTGGGACGTCAACACCCCACCTGCCCGTCACGCCCCTGTCTTCCTCCCAGACCTGAGACTGTGCAGTGAGTGAACCTTCCTTCCCGGCCTCGTTTTTTAATTTTTAAAATTTTTATTGGAGTATAGTTGATTTACAGTGTTGTGTTAGTTTCAGGTATACAGCAAAATGAAGCAGTTATACATATGCATACATCTACTCTTTTTTTTTTTTAGATTCTTTTCCCTTACAGGCCATTACAGAATATTGAGTAGAGTTCCCTGTGCTATACAGTAGGTCCTTATTAGTTATCTATTTTATATATAGTAGTGTGTATATGTCAATCCCAATCTCCCAATGTATCCCTCCCCCAGATCATTTGACATCAGTCTCAATCTCAGAAGGTGAGAGTGCTTGGAGTTGCCTCTGAAAAAAAGATGAGGCATCTTGAACTTGGTCTTCAAGGTTCTCTACTCAGTGCAGCCTTTTCTGTGATTTCCTCTTTACTTATCGTCAGGATACTTGCCTTTGCTTCCATGTGATCAGTACGGTCCATCTTCTCAGCCCTGGCCTATTTCTCCTGGATGGAATGTCCCCTCCCTAACAACCTAGATTTTTCTCCTCAAAGTGGCATATTGCCTTCCTCTCTGAAGCCTTCTGGAACAAACCTCTCCTTCATTTTCCATCCCTAGCACTTATTGATGCTTGTTGATGTATGTATCCTTTTATTGCTGATGTCCACTTGTTGAGTTCCCTGTTGCTTATTAGATTTTAAGCACTAAACGCACGGATCTACTGCTCCTTTCCCATGACTCCCCTGAAGCTCACTGCAAGCTGTTCACCACGTGGTTACACATGAAATATTTTTGACCAACAGATTGCTCATTTGGTCTCAGGCTTGGTTGGATGCCAAGGAGAACACATTAGAATAATACAGTCTCTTCTGCTTTCTTCACAGAAAGACTGATACAAATGATATGGTTATACATATTGCATGATGATGATGAAACGATTGCATCATTATCTGGAAATCACATAATTAAATATTCAAAGGTGCAGTTAAAGAGTGGTTTGTCTGTAGGCTGCAGTAGAACTCAGAACTTAAATGAATGAGGGCAGGGATGGGGCTTGGGCTGGTCTGTGCTGTAAAACAGGAGATGCCACTGGGCGTCAGGAGAACGTGCATTGACTCATGCAGGGCACATGTGAGTCTGGGCCACAGAGAAGTGCTTGTTCATGTCACAGTGATGTGTTTCGGGTAGCTTTAATTTTGTAACACAACTGTTCTCCATTTTTCCCATTTGTTGGTCTGGAGGTTCCAATAACAGCCAACAAATCAGTAACCCTTTGGTTTAGCATGCACCATTGGAATTCCTGGCATTCCCAGCCCTAAATGATTTCTTTCCATTTGAAGGGGCTTACAGGCTATACACCCTTCTCTGCTGTTCCCTCATTCCCTTACTTCACTGAGGTCTTGGCTCAGATGATTCAGGTCTTGTCGGGTGGAGAGGATCCAAAATTTGGTTCTGATGTGGAGACTGCTGGTGCCACATGTGCAGGAAGAGGGTATGAGGAGATTTATTACTCACGATGTGAGGCTCTCTGAGAGACCAGGGCAGGATCCCAAGCAGGTCTGAAATGGCTTGAAGAGCAGGGAGGGGCTATTGGCTGTGGCTCTTATGGTGGGTGGGCTTTGGGCTGGGGTGGGCCTTGTGAAGTTTGAGCTTCCCACCAGAGCCAAAGGAGGCAGCACACGGCTTTCCTCCCCGCCTCCCCTGACGTGCGTCAGGAGGGGAAGAAGGAGGGATGGGGCTTGAAAGCTGTCAGGAGTCCAACATCAAAAATGGGGTCAGCCCTTTATTACAGCCCTTTTCTCTGACCACCACTTGGCACTACCAGGTTTTATATTAAAAGTTTATTCATCTGATTGTTGTTCCCCCCACTAGGTTATGAGGTGTGATTTGTTTACCCTCCGATTTCCAGGGCTGAGAACTGTGCCGAGCGGCCGGAGGCTCTCAGTAGATATTTGCTGAAAGGATGCTGGGGCGTGGATGGGTTCCACCTCCTCATGACAGGCTGCATCTCTGACCCTCCTGCTTGTGATATTCTTCTCTATTCCTTCTCGTCTTTGGCTCCCAAGTCACTGATTAGATTCTTCTTTCTCACTGGGAGTTCATCTACACTGGCATCGTTGTCAGAGTAACATTGGTTTCCCTAAAGATTTGGAGATGTGATTAATCTTGGAGGTTTAGCAATTAGCCTCAGTATTTTCTAGTGGTTAAGAGTCTACACTTTGGGATGAGATATACTTGGGTTTATATCTGGGCTGTTAAATAATTGTATAATGTTGACAATTTAATCAACAGCTCTCTGCATACAGGGAGCTAATAATAGAACTTAGCTCTTCAGCTGGGTGTGAGGCTTAAATGAGTTAATATATGAAAGTGCACATTATAGTGCCTGGCATATGGAAAATACTCAAGAAATATTAATAATTATTATAATTATTGGACTCCTCATTCATACATTGAACTTTTTATTTATTGAGTGCCTACTATAAGCCGGCACTAATTCTAGGTGCTGGGGACCAGCAATGAGTGAGCAAAATGGACCAAAATCCCTGTCCTCATGGAGTTTACATTCCAGTAGGAGAGACTGAAAATAAACAAGATAAAAAAGAAAAATACATACTATGTTAGAGTGTGATAAGTGTCAAGAAGAAAAATGAAGTAAGGTCAGAAAAGAGTTGCAATTTTAAATAGGGCTGACAGGAAAAGACCTCAGTAAGAAGATGACATTTAGGTAGAGACGTGAAGGAGAAGAGAGAGGGAGGCAAGTGGTTAAATGGGAAAAGAGTGTTCCAAGTAGAGGTTACAGTAAGTGCAAAGGCCCTGAGGCAGAATCATGCCTGGTATGTTTGAGGAACAAAAAGGGTCAGTAGCAGATGTGATCTAAGAGGTCACAGGGGGCCAAGTCATGTCATCCTGACTTTTACTCCAAGTGGGAAGGGAAGCCTTTGGGTGATTTGGAGCCGGGAAGTTACATGTTCTTTCTTACATTTTAACAGGATCTCTCTGGCTGCTGAGTGGAGAGTAGATTTAAAGGGAAAAGGGAGGGTGGAAGCAGAGACGGAAAGCTGTAGCATTAATTCAGGCAATAGATGATGGCTTGGACCTGGAAAGTGGAGGTGGTGAGAAGTGGTCATAGTCTGGATATATTTTGAAAGTAATGTCAATAGAATTTGCTGATGGATTGAGTGTGGGGAGTGAAAAAAAAAGGAGCCGAGATGACTTTGAAGATTTTGGGCCTGAGCAACTGGGAGAATGGTGGGGGAAGGGAGTAGATCAGGAACTTGGTTTTGGATGTGCTACGTTTGAGATACCTCTTAGAAATCCACGTCAGTTCGTGAGTCTGGAGTTCAGGGGGAAGGTTAGGGCTAGATATATACAGTTTGGAGGCATCAGATGTAACACCACATTGGTTAACAGGTGGCCTACTTTTGATATCTACCACAGCTGCACTAGGCAGGTCACTGTGAGCTCAGACTCACCTCAAGTGCAAACTGTATCTTTCACTTTCTGTGCCTGGCTTTCTCTGAAGCTCACTGCAGCTTAGAAGTGCAGGGGAGTTAATACCTCCGGGGAAACCCTCCACCAATGTGAAATGAAGCAAGTGGGTAAATGCTTCAGCATCCTGTGGAGGGGGGTTCTCTACACTTTTCAGGAGGGCCAGCAGAATCCAGTCCCTGTTGCCCATAACAGTAACTCTGAAAACACACTTCATTGTTTTTTCATTATTCTCTCCACTCTCTCCCTCCTGATTAACGGAATCACTTTCCAAATAAACTCCCTGCACACAAGTCCTTGACTCAGGCCCTGGTTTCAGATGAACCCAAACTAAGACATCAGCTTGTAAAAGGTATTTAGGACTTCCCTGGTGGCGCGGTAGTTAAGAATCCGGTTGCCAATGCTGGGGACACGGGTTTGATCCCTGGTCCAGGAAGATCCCACCTGCCGCAGAGCAACTAAGCCCGTGCACCACAACTACTGAGCCTGCGCTCTAGAGCCCACAAGCCACAACTACTGAAGCCTGCACGCTCTAGGGCCTGCGTGCTGCAACTACTGAGCGCACGCACCACAACTACTGAAGCCCGCGCACCTAGAGCCCGTGCTCCGCAACAAGAGAAGCCACCGCAATGAGAAGCCCGCACACCGTAACGAAGAGTAGCCCCTGCTCACCACAACTAGTGAAAGCCTGGTTACAGCAGTGAATGCCCAACACAGCCAAAAATAAATGAATAAATAAATAAATATCTAGGGAATAAAAAAAGGTATTTAAAGCCACGAGACTGGATGATGAGATCTCAGAGAGAGTGAGTGTAGACAGAAAGAGAAGAGGGCTGGGAACTGAGCCACGGGACGTTCCAGCGTTTAGAGCAGTGATCCTCAATGGTGGATGAACTTCAGACTCACCTGGGGCAATCTAATAGCCCACTCGTGCCTGGGACCCTCCCCTGCTGAATTAAGCAGTCATTGGAGTAATCTCTGGCACTCTATCTTTTAAAAACTTCCTGGGTGAAGCTAGGGTTGCGGACCACTGGTTTAGAGGCTGGGGAGATGAGGATCAACCAAGGAGACTAAGGAGTGGCCAGAAAAGTAGGAGAAGATGCCTGAAAGCCAATGACAGAAAGGGTTCCAAGGAAGGAGTTATGATAAATGTGTCAAATGCTGTCATTGCTCCAGCTAGATGCATCTGAGGTTCACTGAAGGATTTAACCACATGGAGGCCATTGGTGACCTCAGTAAGACCATTTCTGGTGGAGCAGTGGGCAGAAAATGTTTTACTGGAATGGATTCAGGAGAGAATAGGAAGATTGAGATTGGAGCCAGTGATTGCGGGCAACCCTTTCAAGGAGTGCAGCAGTAAAAGGGAGTGGAGAAATGGGGAGCTAATTGGAGTGAGAAGTGGGGCCTCTTGGGTTTTTTTTTATGATAGCGTATTCATATGTTGATGCTGGAAAAAAGGAAAGGAAAAAGTGGAAAGGGAAAAAGAAGGATGCAAGAGAGAAAGAGAATTGCTGAGCCCAGTGCATGACTGAGGGGATGGTCTTGCAGGGAGCTCGGGCAGTTTGCTCACAACCACAGGAGAAAAGGCAGGGCTCTTGGACCCATTGCAGGGAGGAGGGTAAGTGTGGAAGTTCTCTTCTGAGAGCTCCCAAGAGTCTCTCCTGGACACCCATGCAGAGGCAGTGGTGGCCCTGGCCCTGCACCCTGCAGAGGCGCTCGCTGCATCAGCACCTCAGCATCTGCATCAGCACCTGTGCCCTCCCCCCGCCCCGTGCTATGGTCGCATGCTCTTTACTGAACACGGAGATCGGTGGGGCAACACTTCCTGCTGTAAACACAGTTCTTCGAATATACTTACATATTTCTACAATGCTCTAGGCACAGATATAATCACATTTAAAAACAAATGTAAACAAAAAAATGCATACAAGAAAAATGCATGGTTTCACAGTATAACAGATGTTGACTTGTGGGATACTATAGAACATTTTCTGAAATCTTGTTAAAAACCACATGGGGGCAGCGTTCCTTTAAAACTACAGAATATCCCTTTGTGATGATGGAACCAATGGCTTCTTTGAAGTTCAGTTTCCTGAAGTTTATTTTCCTATGAAACGAGCAGCTCTTGTGTCATAATAACAAAATATTTTCCGCACCTCATAGGGCATTTGAAATGTTCCGGAGACCTGGATTTTAATTTAACCTGGCCCTTGAGCAATTATTATTTTACTTTTACAACCACTTCCTTTGCACTTAAGGCACAATGCATATTTTTCTCATTTCTACTTTTTTATATGCTTACAATACAGGCTGAGGAATAGCAATGAATCTGGTTTGTGCTCGTATCTGGAATAAGGTAGATTGAAGTAGACAATTTGGGAGAATTTGGAGAAAATGTCCTTGTCTTTCTCGGTTGCCACCCCACCTTTCCCAGGCTCTCAGCTCTGAAGCTTGCACTTTTGCACTTTTTATGATGTGAAAGAGAAAATTCTTTTAAACCACTTCCTGTTTTCAGTTATACGTAATTTACACAAATGAAAGTAAAGTTTTGGGAGGTAAGGTAGGATTGGGAGCAGAACAGTGAAATTCAGAATTGGCTTACCGGTCTGGCAGTACAGAAGCTAGTGGTAGAAGATAATTTAGCCAAGATGGCAAATTGGTTTAAAGTTAATACTGGATTTTAGATTTCTGGTTTTAGATTTCTGGTTTTAGATTTCTGGTTTAGATTACTGGATTTAGATTTCTGGTTTTGCAGTTTTTAAATGAGTGCTGCCTACTATATTGATACAGTGACAGGTGACTAAGGGTGCAGCCCCTTTCAATTGTATAATGATATGCTTGTGGGGAAAGATGCGATGAGGCCTGTCATAGTTGATATGCTAAATTAATAAGCAACTATTGAGGCAGGTGTTTATCAACTCTTTATTTCACAGTTCAAAGCTAAAATACCATATAGTATTTTAATGCCATTTTTAGGCTATCCAATAAGAAAATTACAATGTTCCTTATGTAAAGGCTTTATGGAAGCTACTTAAATACAGAAAAACAGACAAGCAGAAAAGGTGAAAAATAGCCATCATAGCTAAATAATTACAAAACCAGTGTCTACAAATATTTATTTTTAGCCACTTTGTGTTTTTCTCAATTCCACTTGAACAGGTAAACAGTTGGTCCCTAGACAAGTTAGGGTGTTCCTGACGTTTTATGTCCCCCTATCATGACCCATTCATTGTGCTTCATCTTAAAATATCAGTTGTCACCATGGTAAACAGGTGTATGTGTCTCTAGGGCACAGTTCTAACTTACCTGTGCCTTTAGAGATTGTCTTTTTGGCTTTGTGATAACAGAAATGCTTTTGAGTTTTACACTTAAGTTGTTTTTCAAAACAGCCAGTTACTTTGGAGGGGGAAAGCTATTTAAAAGTTAATATTAGATGTCAGTGCTATACCCATCCTATCCCCATAGTGGCCTTTATCCAGAGTTCATTCTCTTTTCATTTTTTCATTTTTTGTCCAAACTTATTTCAGTTTTGCTTTTCTTGGACATCCTCAACTTTTCCAAGGGCAAACATTGTCAAGAAATAGGAATTCAGGCAACCTCAAAACAGCCCTAAATTCCTTTGCCCTCATCACCTGGGCCCTAATGATTACAGTTGTGAGGCCTGTACATGATCTAATCGATTAGTCGTGTCAACATCATAGGTCCCGGGGTGCTGTGGATCTCGGAAGAATATTAAACTTTCTGTAATTCTTTGGCCTCATGTTATTTCATTAAGGAAAAATCATACCAAATGTCTAATTATGTGATTCTGCAAGGAGGGCTGAAAGAAATATAGTGATTGCACATCATTAAAATAAAGTCCATGCTTTCATATACACAAATCAATCATATTAAAGAAATGGAGATCTATGACATGCTGGCCTTTCTTTAGAAGGAAATATTGCACTTTTTGTCCAACTTAATATAACCAGGAGGTTTTAGAAAAATTATAGCAATAGATATAAGTCTTGATTACTCTTCATGTTTTTAAATTGTACTTGGACTGAATCAGTTACTTCTTGCAAAGCACTCTGAAGCACTCTGCTCTTCTATGATTTGAGCCATTGATTGTGTTCTTTGTAAAATAGTTACTAGTTTCACATTTCCTCTACTCCTTTTCTTTGACAGCTGCAGACTGTGTGATTCATCTCTGCCCTTCGCTCAGTGTAATGAATGGTGAAAACAAAACAAACTGGGTTTATTTGTAGGAGTTAAAATAAGAGTAGTGGTTTGAGTGGTGTCTGTTTGGATGGAGGTGATGCAGACGTGGTTGGAGGTGGGGAGAGATGTGAGTAAAAGCAGATTGCCGAAGACAGGAGCTGAGAGGCCCTTTGTCTCCCTTGAATTTAAGTGATGGGCCCATTGCAGTCACTACGGTTGTGAAGGAACTTGTCTGTAACTTTGGATCGAGATGACACGTTTAAAGATTAGGGGCTGGGGCTTCCCTGGTGGCGCAGTGGTTGAGAGTCTGCCTGCTAATGCAGGGGACGCGGGTTCGAGCCCTGGTCTGGGAAGATCCCACATGCCGCGGAGCAATTAGGCCCGTGAGCCACTACTACTGAGCCTGCGCGTCTGGAGCCTGTGCTCCGCAACAAGAGAGGCCACGATAGTGAGAGGTGAGCGCACCGCGATGAAGAGTGGCCCCCACTTGCTGCAACTAGAGAAAGCCCTCACACAGAAACGAAGACCCAACACAGCCAAAAATAAATAAATAAATAAATTAAAAAAAAAAAAGGCTGCTGTGAACACAAGCCAACAGGTAAAAATTAAAGCTGCACCCTTACACTAGATTAGAGGTTTAAAAAAAAAGATTAGGGGCTGATACTTTTTGAATAGTATCAGCCTTAAGTTTAAATTCACATTCCACTAGAGATGATCTTTTCAGGAGTTAGACAAAATGTAAAAAGCTAGTGTTCAGTAAGGTAAAAGAATAAGCTGTATCCCTTCTTAAGAGTAAGAGGTGAAAACTGAAGACAGAAAGTAAAGAAAGAAACCTCAGGTTACTTTCAGTTTTTTAGTTTTCTTCCTTTCAAGGCTCAGTCCCGTGTACATTACCTCAAATTCTGTGAAGTCTTTAAATCAATGATATTTTTACACTTGATAAAACATACACTTTTTACACTGGATAAAGCATCACGGATTCACAAATAAAAGTACAAGAAGGGAATATAGGCACTGTTTTAATCCTTAGAAAGGGTGTCAGATATTCTCCTAGATTTTGACAATATTTTCAAAAAGGAGACATTTTCAAATTAAGAGACTTTCACCTCGCTTTTACTGATAGTCAACTGACATTTCTAGGTGAGTCAAATGTTAAGGGAGGATGGGTTGATGCAGTTAATACCCCTGTTTTCATGAAGTCAAACTTTGGTTGTCTGAAGGGTAACATTTTTCTTTACTTGAAGTTTTAACCCTCTAAGTGCCAATCTATAATTTTATTTTATATGAAATCATTCTAAAATGGATTATGTATTTTTCTGCATACTTAACTAGAAGATACAGAGCAGGCTTTGGAAAAAATTGTTTTACTGTCTCAGAGTTATTTTGTGCATTTTGAGGGCAAGCCACAGATGCAGGTGGCAGATTAAATATACGCATTTATATAAAACACATTTTGGGTGCCTAGTTTAGACTTTTGCCTCCTTCCCGTATTGTTTCAGCCGAGGAAATGCCCTGTGCCTGCCTTTCTAGGGCTTCCTCCTCCAGGTGCGTTCTTGATGCTCTAACCCTGTCACCCGGGTTGTCACTTAATTATCACTGTTGGTTATCCTCTGGGACTTTAGTCTCCCCCTACCCCCTGAGAACTTCTCCTTTGGCTGCAGTCGTACTTAAGCATACCCCATTCTGGAAAGTAAATCGGTACAGCTACTATGGAGAATGGTATGGAGGTTCCTTAAAAAATTAAAAATAGAGCTACCATATGATCCAGCAATTCCATTCCTGGGCATATATCTGGAAAAGACAAAAATTCTAATTCGAAAAGATACATGCATCCCAGTGTTCATAGCAGCACTATCTACAATAGCCAAGACATGGAAGCAACCTAAATGTCCTTTGACAGATGAATGGATAAAGGAGATGTGGTATATATATACAATGGAATATTACTCAGCCATTAAAAAGAATGAGATAATGACATTTGCAGCAACATGGATGGACCTAGAGATTATCATACTAAGTGAAGTAAGCCAGACAGAGAAAGACAAATATCATATGATATGGGGAACCTAAAAAAAAATGATACAGCAATCCCTATCAAATTACCAATGGCATCTTTCACAGAACTAAACAAAAAATTTTACAATTTGTATGGAAACACAAAATATCCCGAATAGCCAAAGCAATCTTGAGAAAGAGAAACGGAGCTGGAGGAACCAGGCTCCCTGACTTCAGACTAAACTACAAACCTGCCGTAATCAAGACAGTATGGCACTGGCACAAAATGGAAATATAGATCAATGGAACCGGATAGAAAGCCCAGAGATAAACCCACGCACCTATGGTCACCTAATCTATGACAAAGGAGGTCAGAATATACAATGGAGCAAAGACAGCCTCTTCAATAAGTGGTGCTGGGAAAACTGGACAGCTACATGTAAAAGAATGAAATAGGAACACTCCCTAACACCATACACAAAAGTAAACTCAAAATGGATCAAAGACCTAAATGTAAGGCCAGATACTATAAAACTCTTAGAGGAAAACATAGGCAGAACACTCTATGACATAAATCACAGCAAGATCCTCTTTGACCCAGCTCCTAGAGAAATGGAAATAAAAACAAAAATAAACAAATGGGACCTAATGAAACTTAAAAGCTTTTGCACAGCAAAGGAAACCATAACAAGATGAAAAGACAACCCTCAGAATGGGGGAAAATATTTTCAAATGAAGCAACTGACAAAGGATTATCTCCAAAATATACAAGCAGCTCATGCAGCTCAATATCAAAAAAACAAACAACCCGATCCAAAAATGGGCAGAAGAGCTAAACAGACATTTCTCCAAAGTAGACATACAGATTACCAACAAAAACATGATAAATGCTCAACATCACTAATCATTAGAGAAATGCAAATCAGAACCACAATGAGGTATCACCTCACACTGGTCAGAATGGCCACCATCAAAAAATCTACAAACAGTAACTGCTGGAGAGGGTGTGGAGAAAAGGGAACCCTTCTGCACTGTTGGTGAGAATATAAATTGATACAGCCACTATGGAGAACAGTATGGAGGTTCCTTAAAAAACTAAAAATAGAACTACCATATGACCCAGCAATCCCACTACTGGGCATATACCCTGATAAAACCATAATTCAAAAAGAGACATGTACCACAATGTTCATTGCAACACTGTTTACAATAGCCAGGACATGGAAGCAACCTAAATGTCCATCGACAGATGAATGGATAAAGAAGATGTGGCACATATATGCAATGGAATATTACTCAGCTATAAAAAGGAATGAAACTGAGTTATTTGTAATGAGGTGGATGGACCTAGAGTCTGTCATACAGAGTGAAGTAAGTCAGAAAAAGAAAAACAAATACCGTATGCTAACACATATATATGGAATCTAAAAAAAAAAGGGTTCTGAAGAACCTAGGGACAGGACAGGAATAAAGATGCAGACATAGAGAATGGACTTGAGGACATGGGGAGGGGGAAGGGTAAGCTGGGACAAAGTGAGAGAGTAGCACTGACATATATACACTACCAAATGTAAAATAGATAGCTAGTGGGAAGCAGCTGCATAGCACAGGGAGATACGCTTGATGCTTTGTGACCACCTAGAAGGGTGGGATAGGGAGGGTGGGAGGGAGGCTCAAGAGGGAGGGGATATGGGGATATATGTATACATATAGCTGATTCAGTTTGTTGTACAGCAGAAACTAACAACATTGTAAAGTAATTATACTCCAATAAAGATATTAAAAAAATAAAAATTAAAAAATGGTACAAATTAACTTATTTACAAAACAGAAACAGACTCACAGACATAGAAAACAAACTTATGGTTACCAAAGGAGAAAAGGAGGGAGGGATAAATTAAGAGTTTGGGATTAACAGATACAGAGTACTATATATAAAATAGATAAACAGCAAGATCCTACTGTATAGCACAGGGAAATATATATATATATATATATATATATTTTATACATATATATAATTTTATATGTAAATATATATATATATAATTTTATATATATATAAAACTGAGTCACTTTGCTGTACACCAAAGACTAACACAACATTGTAATTCAACTATACTTCAATTTTAAAAAGTGTACCCTATTCTGAAATCAAAGCAAGAATAATAACAAAGAAACACCACCACCCTACTACTACTGCTACTGCTGGATCTCTCTCTCCTACCTTTAATGTCAGATGTCTTGGAAGAGCAGCCTTCTATTCATTACTTTTATTTCCTCATGTCCAATTTACTTCTCAGACAGGAGCATTTGGCTTCTTGCCTCATTACCCTATCCTGAAATGCTCTCTGAAAAGTCATCATGAGTTCATTGCCAATTTCTAAGCCTTCACAGAATGCTACTTAGTCTCTTCAGAGCATTTCATCCTTCTGAAAATGCTCCTCACCCTTGACTTTGGAGGCATTCCTCTGTCTTGACTGGACTGCAGCTGCTTGTTCTGTTTCCTTAGCTGGCTCTTCTTTAACTACTTGGCTTTTAATTGTTAGAGCTCTCCAGAGTTCTCACCTGGTCCCATTCCCATCCTTCATTTCTTTGCACAAACTTACCCACTTATGTACTGAATACTCCCAAATAATTTTACTTTCCCAAAACTGTCTTTGGGAGGCCAAAGACAAAATGGTCTGTTGATTCCACCACCCAAGTAAACATAGCTCATTGGTCACTTTGAAATGTCCTCCTAAACAAGACCATTCCCCTCTTTGAAAAGGCTCTTGTTCAACACGCAGCAATGCATGATGTTGAAATATTGTCACTGTATGTGGGACATCATAGTGGCTAAGATTTGTGTCACTGAGTGTGGCTAAGATACTTCGTTCACCAGATTCATCTTTTTACCTTGCTTCTCTTTTCATGTCATATCCAAATGTTTTTTCTTTGAAGTTTAACTGATATTCATACTTTCCCACCCTTATTTCTAGGTGGAGGGAAATTATTATTCCCAGGTTTTGAGTTCTCTATATCTAGCTGCAATGGCACAACACAGCCCGTCAACTGAAATTGAAATTCTGTTCAATCAGAATTTCTGGGTGGAGGGCCTAAGAATATGCATTTTCACTAAACAGCCCCAGCTATTTGTATGCCCTAGAGCTTGAGAACCATGGGAGTGGGCGCTATGCCTGTGCTCTTAATCTGAGCTAAGCTTGTCTCATATTTGTAATTACAGATTTCTGCTCAGTGAGCAGAAAAGCCTGGTGGTTTAACAATGTGGACTCTGGAGCCGGACTGCCTGGCTTCAAATCCTGGTTCTACTTCTAACGACTATATGATGTTGGACAACTTGTGTAAACTCATTGGGCCTCAGTTTCCCCATCTATAAAATGGAGATGATAATAGTACCTACCTCGTAAGGTTGTTGCATGAATATAGAAACAAAAACAATAAGCGTGCAATAAATGTTGGCTATGACTGCAAGCGTGTTTTTGTATAGTGGCTTTTGTGGTTTGTCCAAAGAGCAGTGATTGCTGCTATACAATAAAAACATTTTCCCCAAACACCCTCATGCCTAAGCACACATACACAGACATGCATGCCTGGTACCATGAATGACAGATCATGATCTGGCTTCAAGTAGCACAACTGTAGGTCAAGGTCATGTTGACAGTTTCTCCTACCTCTTTGAAAGCAAAATATCTAAGTTTGAAGGAGTATCACTGTCACAAGCCTTAATCTTTTTAGAGATGTTTTAAGCCTCAAATTCAGAGACTCATCAGTGTTTTAAACCAGAGTCGTGGCTTTGTTTTAAGTTGAGACAGTGAGATAGGGCTCTTCCGTGTGCACTAAATTATGCAGCAATTATGATGGAATCCCATCCAGAATTCTACTGGTTTCTATGGCAACCTGAATTCAAAATAGGCTCTTAGAAGCCTCTTCAGAGTAGAAAAAGCAAGTTTCATTCCTCCTGTAGTTATGGAATATATAGCTTATGCAAAGAATTTTCTAAATGGAACTTTTGTCTTTTTACTTATCTTGCCATTAATAATTTTAATGTTGTTGTAGTACTGCATTCCTAAATGCTTTTCTGTATCTCTGAATGAGAATCTCAAGCCTCCTTAAAGTGCTCATTTTGCTATGAATAGCTAATGTTTCACTTTGTTGCTCATAACAGATGCACTATGTATTTTTAAAAATTTATTTATTTAATTTATTTATTTTTAGCTGCATTGCGCCTTCGCTTCTGCACACGGGCTTTCTCTAGTTGCGGTGCGCGGGCTTCTCATTGCGGTGGCTTCCCTTGTTGTGGAGCACGGGCTCTAGGCGCACGGGCTTCAGTGGTTGCAGCACACGGGCTCAGTAGTTGTGGCTCGCAGGCTTAGTTGCTCCGCGGCATGTGGGATCTTCCCAGACCAGGGCTCGAACCCGTGTCCCTTGCATTGGCAGGTGGATTCCTAACCACTGTGCCACCAGGGAAGTCCGCACTATGTACTTTTGACTTTTCTGACTAGTACAGTAGTAATTAGTACGAGGGAGAGCAACTGCTAGAGGATTTCCAGGTTAGCAAGTCAACCTATTTTTAGTGACAGCTTAAAGAAATAGCATTTGAGTAAATGCCTAATTTTTGTAAAAGACATATTTTAGCACGTATCTGTCTGAGACAATTCCAAAATTGGAGCTTGTGCTCACAAAGAGCCAGTCTTTTGCAGATACTGACTAACTGATTTGGTAATGGCAAGTATAGTGGTGAGCATAGGCTAGGTTTTCCAAGGTAACAAGCACACCCAAAAGTCTCAGAGGCTTATGACGACAAAAGTTCATTTCTCACTTGTGCTTCCTACCCACTGCAGGTTTGCTGTAGCTCCTCTCCCTGCCATCTGCACTCTGGGACCTGTCTTGACAGAACAGGTCTTACCTGGAGCATTGCTGGTCCCGTGGTAGAGTGAACAGAGATCATGGTGAAGCGATTTACTAACTCTTAAATCTTCTATGCAGAAGTGACACACGTTTCTGCTCACAATTCATTATCCATAGCAAATCTCATGTCTGGGCCTGAATCCACAGGTTGGGGATGTATAATCCCCCTGCAAAGCAGTTAATAGGATACTCCCTGTGGTAATAAGGTCTATCGCAGCAGGGACATCAGAGTTTGGAGATGATAGTTTTTTTCAGGGGTGTTGGTGGTGGGGAGTAATGGTAAAATGACAGAATTTTTGAGCTTGGTGAATTGGTCCACGAGGGTTTTGTGACTAACTAAAATCCTTGCAGCCATCGGCAATAAAACAGGTCTCTTAGCACCAATTCTTCCTAGAATTAGGAGACTTGGTCTCATGGTTTTAACAAATGAGCTCTTTGTACAAGACAGCAGAGTGTTCAGCCTTGGGTTAAAGTGCTTTCTCTTCCATTTGTTTTTTGTCCTTCTGATTAATGTTACTTTGGATAATTAAGTTAAATTAAACATTTTAATTTCTGATAGTGGCACCCAGTGACTGCACAAATGTTTTTATAATTGGTTCTCTGAGGCACAGGACCTCTAAGAAATGAAAATGGCCAACAAGACATTTTTACACTGGTAGTTTTTCTGTATTGATTTGGAATTATGTTTCTTTAAATTGCACCCAGACCATCAGAAAGAAGAAAGCTCTAGAAGGAGACCTGTACTGGGCCAAGAAGGACTTTTTTGAACCCTAGGGTGTTGCTTGTTGGGATGCCTGAGCCATTGAACAGCCGAGGGGCACCGTCTGAGCCGTATGGGTGGAGGTGGAGATGTACGACCGAATGTACGCAAATTTATGCCTGAACCATTTCCTTCGTGTGATATTGATCCAGGAGAAGGCTTGAGTGGTCTGCCATCAGCCTGCCTGTTTCTCTGGGTAGATCAACTGCGACTGATGCTTCAGGGTCACTATCCGCACGAAGGAGTCGGTGGTGCTCACCACATCCCAGTGTCCCGCAGGGTAGCATCAGCGTTTTTCTAACCAGTTGGGGAAGGTCTGACTTGCTTAGCTAGTGACCTTACCTGCAGAATAGATGGGGGGACAAGCAGAAGAAACATATTGGTCCAGGAGACTAGAAGCTTCCATCATATGGAGTGAAGTCTGGAAATCTGCAAACCGTATACTGTGAAGATTCCATTCGTCTGAAGGAAAGAACCAGCCTGTCTCCTAATGAGTCATAAGAGGGTGAGCCTTCTTACTGCAGAGTTACCGGGGCCTTGTGATTATAACCTGACCTCTCCCACAGTCTTCCTGATTCCTTGGTAACGGTTGCATGAAGAGGTTGAAAGAGGACTTCTTCCTATGCTGGGGGAAGGGTCTGGTGCACAGGGACTGCTTTTGTGAGGGTCCTGGTGCTTGATTTGGCTTCCTCCAGGTACCCTCTTCAGGGCATCTCTGCTGTGTGAACCCCCGGGAATTCCAGCACAGTGACTCACTGGGGCATGTGCTAAAGGGCCCCCCGAAGACCTGAAGACATTTCTCGGATGCTCATTCTTTGCAACCTAGTATTTTCTCTCACTGATATTTCTGTGTACCTACTGCCCGAGAACGTTTAATATTCATAATATTGTCCTTCCTTCTAGTGCTAGCAAAGACTTCAATATGTTTGGTGTGAATTAGACATATTCTATAGTTTGATCTCTTGAAAATTTGTGATCCTTATATGGTCTGTGTATATTCTATGTATATGTATTCTATGTATATGTATTCTATGTGGTAAAACTCTGTATTAGGATAGCTGAGTCTTGAGTTTCCTGGTTAGAAAGGATCTTAGTTAGGATCTTAGTTGTGGTCTCTCGCCTGTGGGGATGCAGACCTCACTGCCCCATGAGGCGGTGACCCTACTGGAATAATTCTTCCTTTGTGTTCTCCATTGTATCAAAGCTAAATCTAGTTCTGGCCTTCTTGAGCTTTAGTTCTGCTTCCTGCGATTACCCAGAATGTCTGTCCCTTTTCCTACGTGGGAGCCCTGCAGGTACGTGGGAGAACAATCACGTCTTCCCGCAACGTCTTGTCACGGGGCCAAGTTTATTCTCTCACCGTTTCTCACAGGAACTGGATTTCGTTTCCCCTCCCTCTGGTTGCTGTCCTTGGGCTGTGTTCCCGTGGGTCCTTGGCTCCACCTTGTTGGTGCCAGGCCTGGACTCGATGCGGGACTCTAGCTGTGGCTGGGCCAGCACTGTCCTGATCCGGGCAGGGTAGTCCCAATGGAAGGGGCACAAGCTCGGCCATCAGATGCAGCTGGGCTCAGAATCCAGCTCTGCCACTTGCGAGCTGTGTGACCCATGTGTCATTTTCTAATCTTTGAGCCTCAAGTTTATTCATCTTGTAACATGGGGACAGTAATTCCTTCATCCAAGTAGTATTGTGAGCAATAAAGGGGTGACATGCTTGAAGTATCTCATATCAGTGTGTGGCATATAAGCTATTGTCAGGAAATGTTTGATTTTCCGTTTTCTGGGTATTATACTTTTATTAATTCATGATTATATTATACCTGCTTTTTGGTAGCTGTATGACTCCTCTGCCACCCTGAGCTAGAAATGGTCTCAAGTCCCAATGTCTTCCTCGTGTGCTTTGCTAAATCAGTCTCTCCTGTCCTGTTGAAAATGTGTAATAAGTATCCTATGGAGGTAGTAACAGCACCTGCCTTATAGAGTTGGTCTATAGAGTGAATGAAACAAGATCATACACATAAAGCACATGGTGCTGTATCTCAAATACAGTGAAAAGAAGAAATGCCAGTGGTAATCTTTGTTATTACTAATTATACTAATTGTTTAGTACAGATTGATTTCAATGGTGCTTACTTCCCTAAGGTCAATATTTTGATATAAACAAAATGTGACAGAGCTAATGAAAAAGGTTATTTGAGGAGCTGAGAGAGAAAGAAATCATCCCACTTAAAGAGAAGGAACTTATGTAAAGAGTTTGCAGTGGCACCTGAACTTGGTCACCTGTTGGTAAAACTTAGTTCCCCGTGGCACTTGACTTGACATCAGTACTTTCTTCTAAGAATTGATATAACTTAAATTTTAATCTCAAGAAAGCACATTTCAACCCAGGAAAGGCAGATAAGATAGTGCTAGAATATTGCTTAGAGTTTCCTGTGTCCTGAACCCCAGGTTTTTGATGCCCTTTTAGCAGATGGCTCCCCTCAAGGAGAAAGATGAGTAGCCCATTAGGCAGCAGAGGCCTGTCCCAGGCCCAGCCAGAGGGAGGCTGGCCTGGTGTCAGATTCAGGGACAGCCAGCTGCTGACCATCTTTCCTCAGTGCTGCAGAGGTGTCACTTTGATTATAAAAGGTCCTGGAGGTACCAGCCTATTCCACAGTGGGAAATTAAAGACACAAATATTACTTCCTACACATCTGCAGCTGATTTTCATCTTGATGTTCTGCCTGTTCTCTGCCTCCCCTTTTAAAATAAACTTTTTATGTTAGAGGAGTTTTAGGTTTACAGAAAAATTGTGAAAGTAGTACAGAGAGTTCACACACTCCCCTGTTATTAACATCTTCCATTAGCGTGGTTCCTTTGTCACAATTAATGATACATTATTGCGAACTAAAGTCCATATTCTATTCAGATTTCTTAGTTTTTGCCTAATGCCCTTTTTCTATCCCAGGAGCCCATCCAGGATGCCACATGCCATTTAGTCATGTGTCTTTAGGCTCCTCTTGGCTGTGACAGTTTTCTCTGCCCTATTTTTTCAACCTGCTTTGAGCTACTTTTCAAGATATGCTTTTTCATATTTTTGATAAATGCCTGATGGTGAGTATTAACAGGGCTGTTAATTTTCCTTATTAATCCTTCAATCAGCAAACATTTATGGACACCCATGAGATGAGGTAATAGAACCTATCAACAGAATGAAGGTAAACTGCCTCTCCCTATCCTAGTATCACTCAACAATTAATGTGCTTGCAGACCCCCTGGAGATCTTGTTAAAATGCAGATTCTGGTTCACTAGTTCCAGGGCAGGGCCTGAGAGTCTGCATTTTTAACAAACTCCCAGGTGAGCCCACACTTTGAGGATCAAAACCCCAAACTTGGGGACTTCCCTGGTGGCGCAGTGGTTAAGAATCCGCCTGCCAATGCAGGGGACACGGGTTTGAACCAGGGAAGTCCCAAAAATACATTCTATCAATTAAAATAATGCAGAGCTAATAATAATTGGACACTCACTACGTGTCAGGCGTTTTCTGAGCACTTTGCATATATTATCTCCTTCAACCGTCATCACAGCCCACGTGCTCAGTACCGATATTACCCCTGTTTACAGACGAGATGACGGAGGTGTGGAACGGGGAAATCACCTGGCCCAGGTGATTGTGGCAGAAATGTAGGACGTAACAGTTGCCGCCGCTGCACTTACAATTAACTCTGAGTTTCCTGAAAGCCACGTTTCCTTTCTTTTTTCATGGCACTGGAATCAAAGAGTAATTTAAATAGGGGCCACTAGATGTCATTACCCAGTGCTCCCTAAAAAAGAGCTGGGGAACCCTGTGACTCCACCTTGAAGAGAACAGAAAAAAACCCACACGAGCACTGGTATTTCTGGTCTTCCTACTGGAGATGCAGACATGACCTGGTCGCCACAGCATCTGTCTCCCTCCTTCCCCTGCTTGGTCCAGCCCAGCTAGCTGGTGCTGTCAGACCCCCAACTCTGCTTTATAATTGTAGAAAAACAGAAGGGCCTCTGTCATTTCATAAGTCAGTTCCCTCCTGCATTGATTGCCAGCTCCACTAAAGGCAGGGGGGCAGGACTGGCTGAGGGGGTTTTTGGTGGTTGTTGCTGGTGTGTGTGTGTGTGAGAGAGAGAGAGAGACAGACAGACAGACAGATAGACAGTGACAGTCTGAGTTGTGTTTTTTCCAGTTTTGAATACCCTGGGACACGTTCTTGCAAATTGGACTGGTGCTTCCAACTAAGACCCTTTCCAGCCCCGTGCTTGCCCAGAGTAGAAGTGCGACCAACGTCTGCTGTTACACAGAGGGCAGGAGTGGGGCTTGTGCACAGGGCACCAGTGAATGAGAGGAGGATCTGGAAAGGGTCCGGGGCCTCCCAGGGCAGTGGGTGGTGGAGGATATGAGAGGAATGTGCTCATTCGGAGGGAAATAAAGGGGTGCAGCCAGGGGCACTGTGCTTCCTTACAGGGTACCTGACTGCCACTGATTTAGGACATAGCTGTAGAATGTACACGTTCTACTACAAGTGAGTTCAGAGATGTGCCAAGAATGAGCAAATCAGAGGTTTACAAAAATCCTTCCTCCTCGACCCCAGCATCCTCCAACTGATTTTGAAATCTTCCTTCTCTACTGTAAACTTCTCGAGACTTCTGTATTTATATCTAAATACAGTCAATAGATTGATGAATTACATTTCCATCACTTGAGGCAGGGAAATGAGGAGAGGGTTGTCTAAAACATGACGCTCATACAAAAATAGAGCAGAGAAGGGGGAAAAAACTGCAGGGGAAAAAAATATGTAACGTTTTTACTGAAATGTGTCTCCTTTCTTTGGGGTCAGAATATAATAGACACATCAGGAACTGTTTTGAAAAACGGGGCTAAGTTATGAGAACAGCTGCAGAGCTCTTTTTAAATACGGATAATAAAGCAAAATAGTATAGCTGAATGTCTTTAAATAATAGGAAAAAATGTCAGTATCGGGCAGAACTTTGTGTTTCATGTGGGCCCCGGAGATGGAAATTCATTTGCACAGAAATGGAAAGCATGCTTTATGTTATGTTCATTGATAGGATGTGTTTTAAAAATGTGGAACATAATAATTGGTGCTCTCCAAAAACTTTCCACTTTTATTCATTCAAATCGAGACTTTCTGCTACACACATAAAATGCAAATGCTAATTTATAAGCTACAGTCATCAAGACAATATGGTACTGGTACAAAAACAGAAATATAGATCAATGGAGCAGGATACAAAGCCCAGAGATAAACCCACGCACCTATGGTCAACTAATCTATGACAAAGGAGGCAAGGATATACGATGGAGAAAAGACAGTCTCTTCAATAAGTGATGCTGGGAAAACTGGGCAGCTACATGTAAAACAATGAAATTAGAACACTCCTTAACACTCTACACAAAAATAAACTCAAAATGGATTAGAGGCCTAAATGTAAGACAGGACACTATAAAACTCTTAGAGGAAAACATAGGAAGAACACTCTTTGACATCAATCACAGCAAGATCTTTTTTGATCCACCTCCTAGAGTAATGGAAATAAAAACAAAAATAAACAAATGGGACCTAATGAAACTTAAAAGCTTTTGCATAGCAAAGGAAACCATAAACAAGACAAAAAGACAACCCTCAGAATAGGAGAAAATATTTGCAAACGAATCAATGGACAAAGGATTAATCTCCAAAATATATAAACAGCTCATGCAGCTCAATATTAAAGAAACAAACAACCCAATCCAAAAATGGGCAGAAGACCTAAATAGACATTTCTCCAAAGAAGACATACAGATGGCCAAGAAGCACATGAAAAGCTACTCAACATCACTAATTATTAGAGAAATGCAAATCAAAACTACAATGAGGTATCAACCCACACCAGTTAGAATGGGCATCATCAGAAAATCTACAAACAACAAATGCTGGAGAGGGTGTGGAGAAAAGGGAACCCTCTTGCACTGTTGGTGGGAATGTAAATTGATACAGCCACTATGGAGAACAGCATGGAGGTTCCTTAAAAAACTACAAATAGAACTACCATATGACCCAGCAATCCCACTACTGGACATATACCCAGAGAAAACCATAATTCAAAAAGACACATGCACCCCAATGTTCATTGCAGCACTATTTACAATAACCAGGTCATGGAAGCAACCTAAATGCCCATCGACAGACGACTGGATAAAGAAGATGTGATACATATATACAATGGAATATTACTCAGCCATAAAAAGGAACAAAACTGGGTCATTTGTAGAGACGTGGGTGGATCTAGAGACTGTTGTACAGAGTGAAGTAACTCAGAAAGAGAAAAACAAATATCGTATATTAACGCATATATATGGAACCTAGAAAAATGGTACAGATGAACCGGTTTGCAGGGCAGAAATTGAGACACAGATGTAGAGAACAAACGTATGGACACCAAGGGGGGAAAGCAGCGGGGGAGTGGGGATGGTGGTGTGCTGAATGGGTGATTGGGATTGACATGTATACACTGATGTGTATAAAATTGATGACTAGTAAGAACCTGCTGTATAAAAAAATAAAATGCAAAAATTCAAAAAAAAAATAATGATAGCCATACCACACATTTGAATCCCACTTTATCATGTGATTACATTTAAATCTTATATCAACACTGTGTGGTGTAAGGTAGACATTGTTAATTATATTTGATAGGTGATGGATGATCAAATCAAGGCTCAGAGAGGTTAATTAACTTGCCCAAGGCCACAGCTAATTTTTGTATATGTTGATCGTGAAGAATTCTTATTAAAATGAATAGATCCCATTAATAAACATTTTGCTTTGGGGAAACTGCAAAATCTTCTACTGCAGATGTGTATTTAGACCATAGTCACTTTGTAACCTTGGCAGTATTTATTGTATGAATGTGCAGAGAAAAAGCCAAGAAAATACATCTTTGGTTTCTATTAGCTCCATATTATTTAATATTTTTAAAATTATCTTCCTTAAAAAATCATATTTCTAATTTGTTGAATCAAGGAGTGCCATCATGGTTTTTTTGTTTTTGTTTTTGTATTTGTTTTTTCGGCTGCACCGTGTGGCATGCGAGATCTCAGTTATCAGGAATCGAACCCGCGCCCCCTGCAGTGGAAGGTCGGATTCTTCACCACTGGGCTGCCAGGGAAGTCCCCATCATGTTTTGTTTGTTTGTTTATTTTTTAAGGAAGGGGAGGAGGGAGGAACCAAAAAAAAATATTCACTTTAAACATATTGCTGCATTGCAAGTCAGCCACTTATGAGACTTTGAAACAGTTGTGTTTAAAAAGATTCTTGGTACCTACAGTGAAGATTCACGCACATCTTTGACCACGTCTGAAGCAAGTAAGGGACGATGGTAGCAGCCCTCTTGCAGTGGGGTGTGGCATGTGAAGGCTTTGGTGCGCCACGGACTACTCCTTGGAGGGCTGGTCATTGTCAGCATCTTTAGGTCTTTGCCTGGCAGGATGGCAGAAGCCAATTTTCTAAAACTACCTCCACAGATCTCCCTGGTATCTTTTGTATTGTCTTCGACCTGATTTGAAAAGTTCCCACCGACCCTTCATGTTGACTTACCTTCTATTCAGCAACCCAGCAGAGCCGCGTTCCCCACACTCCTTCCCTCAGATCTTGGCCTGATGTAAACTTTGTCCTCCAAAAGTATTTATACCATTATGACTCATTTTTTTAACTGAGTGGACACTGCCTTACCTGATGGTGGTTTCGTTCAGGAACATACATGTTTCATCTCCCCAACTTGAGTGTAAACTTCAGGAGGGCAGGATTTGCAGCAACCTGGACGGACTTGGAGGGCATTATGCTAAGTAAAATGAGCAGACAGAGAAAGAGAAATACTGTACGATATCACTTATACGTGGAATCTAAAAAATACCACAAACTAGTGAATATAACATAAAAGAAGCCGACTCCCAGATGTAGAGAACTAGTGGTTACCAGTGGGGAGAAGGGGAGGGACAATATAGGGGTTGGGGAGTGGGAGATACAGACTATTTGGGTGTATGATAGGCTCAAGGATATATTGTACAACACGGGGAATAGAGCCAATATTTTGTAATAACTGTAAATGGAAAGTAACCTTTAAAAATTGTGTAAAAGTAAAACGTTTTTATAAAAAATCAAAAAACTTCAGGAGGGCAGGAAGTGGGTCTTAGGCCCTATTCTTTTTCTTAAAAAATATTTATTTATATTTATTTGTTTATTTATTTATTTGGCTGTGTCAGGTCTTAGTTGCACACAGGATCCTCGTTGAGGCATGTACGATCTTTCGTTACGGCGGGCAGTCTCTTCGTTGCGGCGCTCGGGCTTCTCTCTAGTTGCGGTGCGCAGGCTTCTCTCTAGCTGTGGCGTGAGGGTTTTCTGTCTCTAGTTGTGGTGTGTGGGCTCTGTAGTTTGCGGCACGCGGGCTCTCTTGTTGAGGCGCGCAAGCCCAGTAGTTGCGGCATGCGGGCTTAGCTGCCCTGCGGCATGTGGGATCTTAGTTCCCCGACCAGGGATCGAACCCGTGTCCCCTGCGTTGGAAGGTGGATTCTTTACCACTGGACCAGCAGGGAAGTCCCTCTTAGGCCCTATTCTTGCTCCCCATCCTTCCACCTCCCTTCGGCTCCCAGCCCTGGGCCCGGCCCAGTGTGCTGAGAGGCAGAGGCTGTGGTGATCAGGGCCATGTACTCTGGGCCTGATTTCCTGGGTTTGAATCCTAACTGCAGTTTACTGACTGTGACCTTTGGCAACTCAGCCTCTTAATCTGTAAAATGGAAATCAGAACGTACCTACTTCATAGGGTTGTTAAGAAGATTCGGTGAGATATGGTGTGCAGAGTGCTTAGAACAGTACCTGGTGTGCAGTAAATACGAGAGAAGCCTTAGCTGTTGTTATTCTTCAGTAAGTGTCTGCAGGCAAGAGACAGGAGGCCTGGGAAGAGGCTGCTGGGGCAGGGAGAGTGGAAGAGCCGGCTCAGGGCCCACACTCCCTGCTGGGCCACAGGCACCAGTCGCCACCTCAGCACAGGCCCCTTCACCAGCTGCAGGCACGTTCTAGCTGCAAGTGGAGAGTCGAGTCGAGTGCTATTGCTGAGAGAGGATGCTGAGGTAGAGTGGACAGGATGTAGTGCCCATGAGAGTGGATGTGGGGAAGCACGTGGGGAGTTAAGGATGCCATCCAGCTTGGACGACTAGGTTGACAGTGATGCTGTTTTTCTTCTTCTTCTTTTTTAAAAAAAAATTTATTGGAGCATAGTTGATTTACAATGTTGTGTTAGTTTCAGGTGTACAGCAAAGTGAATCAGTTATACATATACATACATCCACTCTTTTTTAGATTCTTTTCCCATATAGGGCATTACAGAGTATTGAATAGAGTTCCCTGTGCTATACAGTAGGTCCTTATTAGTTATCTATTTTATATATACTAGTGTGTATATGTCAATCCCAATCTCCCAATTTGTCCCTCACCCCTCCCTTACCCCCTGGTAACTGTAAGTTTGTTTTCTATATCTGTAACTCTATTTCTGTTTTGTAGATAAGTTCATTTGTACCTTTTTTTTAGATTCCACATATAAGCGATATCATATGATATTTATCTTTCTCTGTCTGACTTATTTCACTCAGTATGACAATCTCTGGGTCCATCCATGTAGCTGCAAATGGCATCATTTCATTCTTTTTTATGGCTGAGTAATATTCCAATCTATATATGTGCCACATCTTCTTTAGCCGTTCATCTGTTGATGGACATTTAGGTTGCTTCCGTGTCCTGGCTATTGTAAATAGTGCTGCAGTGAACATTGGGGTGCATGTATCTTTTCAGTGATGCTGTTAACTGAGAAAGGGATCTAAGAGTGGAACAGGTTAGGGACAAATAATGAGTTCAGTTATAGACATGCTGAGTTTCCAGTGTCTGGGATGCTTCCAGTTGGAGCCACCCAGTAGCAATGGCAACAACAGATAACATGCATTGAAAGACTATCATGCTCTGGTCATTGTTCCAAGCCCTTCACTGGTACTAATCCACTCAGTCTCACAGACACCCTTTGAAGGAGGTATTAATTGTTACTCCCATTTTCCAGATGAGAAAACTAGGTGCAGAGTGGTTAGGTCACACTGGTAATATGGGATGACACAGGTATTGGAACTTTGAGCTCCCAGATTTAGCCACCACTCTATGCAGACTCTGTGGTTTCAGAGGGAGGTGGATCTGGACATGTGGATGTGATGAAGCCATGGTAGTGATGATACTACTCAAAGGGAGACTGCAGAGTGGGGTGGATGTTGGCTGGAAAAAACCCATTTGCTGGCATAGGGGAACATCATTGTGGAAGATACAGGTTCAACATAAGGTATGATTGGGAGGAAAGGTCAAGTAAGAGGATAATGCTTGCTATGGACTGAGTGTTTGTGTCCCCCCCGAATTCACATTGAAGTCCTAACCCCCAGTGTGAAGGCATTTGGAGGTGGAGCCTTTGGCAGGTAATTAGGTCATGAGGGTGGAGCCCTCATGGTGGGATTAGTGCCCTAATGAGAAGGGATGTGAGAGAGAAGGTCTCTCCCAGCCGTGTGAAGACACAGCAAGAAGGTGTCTGTGTGCAAGCTAGGAAGAGCATCACCAGAACCCAGCCAGGCTGACACCCTGATCTGGGACTTCCAGCCTCCAGAAATGTAAGAAGTAAATGCCTGCTTTTTAAGCCACCCAGTCTGTTATTTTGTTATAGCAGCCCGAGTGGACTAAGACCATACTCTTCTTAAATCTCCAGGAAAAAGTTACAGGCTTGATGATAACAATGATTTGATAAAACACTATGTCATCCATTTCAGGCAACAAGGTTTGTTTAAATTGTTTTTAAATTCCTTAACTCAGTGTTCTTTAGAGGTAAGTAAGTGGTGAGTGTTATTGTTGAGGGCACATACGAAGAAATGAATATGGGATAGGATCCTAGCTAGACACTCCCCGCCAAGCATGTTATGTAACAAAGCACCCACTGAAAGAGGGTTTAGGTTGCAAAGTACTAGTTATGTCCTGGAGTTGGTTTAGTTTTCAATTAACTTTTAGGGTGGTATAGCCTGGTACCTAAACAAGATGAAGTGGCTGCTAATTATTTATTTTTTTATTTTTATTTTTAATTTTTTAAAAGAATTTTTAAATTTATTTATTTATTTTATTTTTGGCTGTGTTGGGTCTTCGTTTGTGCGCGAGGGCTTTCTCTAGTTGCGGCGAGCGGGGGCCACTCTTCATCGCGGCGCGCAGGCCTCTTACTGTCGCGGCCTCTCTTGGTGTGGAGCGCAGGCTCCAGACACGCAGGCTCAGTAGTTGTGGCTCACGGGCCTAATTGCTCCGCGGCATGTGGGATCTTCCCAGACCAGGGCTCGAACTCGTGTCCCCTGCATTGGCAGGCAGATTCTCAACCACTGCGCCACCAGGGACGCCCTAATGATTTATTTTGTACCATACATGCTGCCTTAACTATACCAAGAATTTTAATGCTCTCAGCTCTGGCTGCGTATCAGAATCATAATCACCTGAGAAGCTTTAAGAAACTGCACGCTTATTAGGCCCCATCTCTGCGGGTTTTGGTTCAGTAAATTAGGGAGGGGGTAGAGGAGCAGACTAGTGCTTTTTTTTTTTTTTTTTTTTTGGCTAATGCATTTTTAAAATAGGTGCACTTTTGACAAGATGATGGAATGACATAGCATTCGTTTGCTTTTTACCCCACAATCTCATTGAAATGATTTTCCCCAAAATTTTAAGAAAAACAAATCCATAACAGAGCTGGCAGACAGGAAGGGGTACAATCATCTGATAAGAAAATTTGAGGCTTTTCTGCAATATACCAGCAGATGAGATTGGATTTTAAAAGATAACAGTAGAAAACTCAAAAGGATCTGACATGGGGCTTCCCTGGTGGCTCTGTGGTTAAGAATCTGCCTGCTAATGCAGGGGACACGGGTTCAATCCCTGGTCCAGGAAGATCCCACGTGCTGCGGACCAACTAAGCCCATGCACCACAACTACTGAGCCTGTGCTCTAGAGCCCGCGAGCCACAACCACTGAGCCCATGTGCCACAACTATTGAAGCCCGCGTGCCTAGAGCCCATGCTCCAGAACAAGCGAAGCCACTGCAATGAGAAGCCTATGCTCCACAACAAAGAGTAGGCCCCGCTCGCCGCAACTAGAGAAAGTCCACGTGCAGCAACGAAGACCCAACGCTATCAAAAAAAAAAAAAAAAAAAAGAATAAAATCTATTAAAAAAAGAAAAGGATCTGACATGACCTGCTGCTTGACGTGAGTGCTGTTCTTTGCCCTGGAGCTGGGAAGAAATGCCACGGTGCCATCTAGGGAGGTCGGGAGGAGGCCTTGGAATGATTGATTATCAGGGTAATTAATTATTGACAATAAAAGACACCCTGTTCGCACCTGCTTCCTCAAGCCCAGCAGCTGCTGGCAGCATTTGTCTCTAGGCTAGAGCTGCAAGAACAGTTCTCTAAATAAAATTTGGGCTCTCTTGGGATGAGAGGGAACATTGGCACTGAGGTGTGAGAGAGAGGCAGAGGTAACTTTGGACTTTGAGGGGAGTGAGGCTTGCCACGTTTGTCCCACTTTGGTGGAGGGGTTGGTGACTTGCTTATTGCCCCACTCACACACCCAACAGGAAGCCTGGCTGTGGGCCTGTCTGCTCACTTAACAAGCAGATTCTCACAACTCGGCTAGACAGCACTGGAATTCAGGGGAGAGGCCAGTGGTACAAATCGACCTTCTCAGGTGTGTGCTAAATAAAACAACATTCTGATCCGGATTTGGCATGAGCAGCCAGTTATTGGTCGTATCCATCGTTGATTCTCCTAGATGGATTCCTCAGTGCCTCTACTTGCCTGTTTGCAGAGGGGAGATGAAGCAGTGGGAGGAAGGGTAACAAGCGCTGGTGGTTTCTGTGCAGCCCCATCACTTTCATGTCTGAGCCTTGTAATAACTCTGTGAGGTATTGGTACTTTTATTTCCATTTTACAAATAAGACAGCTGAAGGTCAGAGAAGTTAAGAGACTTATTAAAGTTCATACGGATAATACATGGCAGAGTCAGGATACAAAACTAGGTTTGGGGACATCAGATCACGTTCTCTTTCCACTTACCACATAGGTTCTGACTTAATTGCAATGACCTGAAAAACATTCATTTCTCGAAGACAGAATGGACTTGGGGATTGTTAGGTAGCAATTGTTACCTGTGCCAGTGTAATAGCTGCAAAATATTGAGGAGTATTCGCAAATGATGGTTCCTATGTAAGATGATGGTAGTGAAAAGGACAGTTTAATGTATTAATAAGGGGTTATTTTAGGGGTTTGATTATAGATGGATGGAGTGCATATTAGTTTCCTGTAGCTGTTGTAACAAATTACCACAAACTTGGTGGCATAAACCAGCACACTTATTTGCTCATAGTTCTGGAGGGTAGAAGTCCAAAGTCAAGATGTCAGCACAGTCACCTTTCTCTGAATCTCTAGGGGAGATTCCGTTCTTTGCTTCTTCTAGCTTCTGGTGGCTGTTGGTATTCCTTGACTTCTTGGCTTGTGACTACATCACTCCGATATCTGCCTCCATCTTCACATCACCTTCTCCTCTGTGTCTCCCTGTCTTCTCCTCGTCTGTCTCTTTTAAGGACACTTGTTACGGGATTTAGGGCCTCCCTGGATAATCCAGGGTGATCTCATATCAACATCCTTAACTTTATTACATTTGCCAAGACCCTTTTTCCAAGTGAGGTATCAACTAGGGGATCCAGGAATTTGGATGTGGACATATCTTTTGGGGGGCTACCATTCAACTCACTACAGAGTGTAAACATTTTATTTTTCAAGATGAAATTAAAAAATCCCTTCGTCTTATTCCCTATGGTGTATATTTATACAACCATCAGCATACCTCGTCTCTAGGGACTAGATCTATGTCATTTTTTCTTTTCTTTTTTTTTTTAGTATTTTAATTTTATTGAAGTATAGTTGATTTACAATGTTGTGTTAGTTTCAGGTGTACAGCAAAGTGATTCAGTTATACAGATATATATTCATTCTTTTTTTTTTTAGATTCTTTCCTCATATTGCTTATCACAGAATACTGAGTAGAGTTCCCTGTGCTATACACTAGGTCTTTGTTGGTTTTATATCTTATATATAGTAGTGTGTGTGTGTTCATCCCAAGCTCCTGATTTATCCCTCCCCACCAAGTTTCCCCTTTGGTAAGCATAAGTTTGTTTTGATATCTGTAAGTCTGTTTCTGTATTGTAAATAAGTTCATTTGTATCTTTTTTTAAAAGTTAGATTCCAGTTGTGAGTGATATCATATGATATTTATCTTTCTCTGTCTGATTTACTTCACTTAGTATGATAATCTCTAGGTCCATCCATGTTGCTGCAAATGGCATTATTTTGTTCTTTTTTATGGCTAGTAATATTCCATCGTATATATTGCGTTGGCCAAAAAGTTCTTTTGAGTTTTTCCATAAGATGTTATGGAAAAACCCGAACGAACTTTTTGGCCAACGCAATATGTACATCTTCTTTATCCATTCCTCTGTCGATTGATGTTTAGATTGCTTCCATGTCCTGGCTATTGTAAATAGTGGTGCAGTGAACATTGGGGTGCATGTGTCCTTTTGGGTTATGGTTTTCTCCAGATACATTCCCAAGCATGGGATTGCTGGATCATATAGTAGCTCTATTTTAAGTTTTCTAAGGAATCTCCATACCGTTCTCCATAGTGGTTGTACCAACATGTCATTTTCTCTTAAATGCCAACAGGTAGCAGCTGCGAGTTTGAAAATCAGAGCTTTTCTTGAGCCTTTCCTGTGCTTGCGTGTGATGACATTTCTTATGACTTTGTCTCTCCCTTCTTTTCTTTAGCTTCCTAGGCAAGACATTTGGATATTCAGTCTTGGAAACTGCTATTCGGAAGAGAGGCAATCAAGCAAAAGAAAATAAGAAACTGTTCTTTGGTTTCTGTATTCTTTAGTAGTGGAAAGGAATGGCAGGTTTATTCAGGTCCCAATTGGAAAGAAACATAAAATCCTTGGGAAGGGAGTGGATACTGGGCTATTTATTTTTGAGTCACTCACATTCTTCAGTTTGCAGATGGAAAAAACTGAAAGTCAGAAGGATTATATAAGGTCACTTGGCAAGTTGAAGGCTGACCCAGCATCAGCATAAGGAGCTTTGGAGCTCTCTATTCCCATCATCTGATCATATTACATCTCAGGGGGTTCTTACTCCATTACTCTTGGGTTGTCTGGGCAATAGATCGGGGTCTTGACACTCACAGTCAAACCGACACACAGGCGAAGTCAAACCTTGAATTTGTCGAGCTGGAGCCTCATTCAGTAAATGAGTAGAAAACCAGATGGTCTGATTGTACTGTTCAGGCTTTCTCTAGGCTGGCTAGTGGTATGGTGTCTGCAAGCACACGGTTTTTCAAAACTTCCTTCCTAATATCTGCCACTGGCAATGCCTTCCTTGAATCCAAGTAAATTGTCTGTAGGATAACCATGGCTGGAGTCATTGTGTGCATGGTCGTACGAGAAAAATAACAACAAAACAGAAGACCGCCTTTCCTCTTCATATGACCTTGTTCCAACCGTTCACCTAAAAGCAGATTTTCCCTTTGCAGACTTTGAACTGCTTCGAACTTGTTTGCATGTTCAAATGATCTGGTGGAATGAAAGCTATTTGGGGAACTGGAGTAAATGTTTTAAGTAAACCGGGCCAAGGAAAACTTTGCTTCATCTCGGGAACAACTGAGAGCTCTAACAGGTACTGGTGGGCCATGTTCCAACGTGAGGCCAGCGTGCCAGGCAATATTGCCAGGCTCCACAGTCCTCCAAGTGACAATCAGGCTTTAATGGAACATCTCTGTTAGGGATATTATGCTTTGAATCATTTTATCTATAAATTTAGTGCCTGATTCTTTTTTCTTTTTTTGCTAATGCTTATTGAATCTAATGTACTAAGCTTTTTTTTTTTTTTTTATGGGAAGCACATGACTGAACTACTATAAGCCACGAATCTTACACTCAGAAAGTTCACGTATGAGGTTTCTTCATTTGACCTTGCATTGATCTTGTGGTTTATTGTCACGCCTGGGGGAGTTTTCAGGGTACATGTTGATTCGTGTCATCTAAAGGACAAGAACACTCCCGGTGTGTATCTAAGGGAATAGTCGTGTTGGTAGTTATGTTGGCAGTCATGCTTGCCAACCTTTTGGAGTTACTCAGTGGGCCAGTAATAATTTGGAATATGTCTTGTTGAGTATAAACTTCTGAAAAAACTTAAAAACCAAAGTTTCTGCAAATTTATCTAATTCCTGTTCTGATCAGCACATGGGTCTCAAGGCTAAGTTTGTTTTTCTATCTTTGCTTGGGCACAAAAGTCATTGCAAGAATTTTCAAGGCTAGTAGAAATCAGTGGGCTAAAAGGGACCTGACCTCAATGATGTAGGTGCTAGATGTAGGCTGGGCAGGCAATAACACTTGCTTAAGGAGACCAAGAGGCATCCTGTAGAAAAGAGACTCTTTTCCTGATTGTAAATAGGAAAATTTAAACCTCAGCATGAGGATGTTTGGCACATGAGACTGATTTTGTCTAAATGCATTTCTTTGCGTTTATCCATTTCAGCTTTAAAAGTGGTCGCTGGTCTATGCTCCTTTGTTCAGAGAATTGGCTTCTGGAACTAGCCTACTTTTCTAATTACTTACCTGGCACCTCATGCAATTTGTTTGCCTCCCCTGGCCTACAGATTTCTCACTGCTTTGTTGTTTCACCCTTGTTTTGCCACTTTTACCCTGTGTTCCTTCTGGTCTGCCTCAACTTTCACTGGCTCCTGTGAATATCATCTCTCCTGGGCCCCAGGTTCCTACTTCCTGTCTCTGAAAGTAGGTCTAGGCTTCCTGGGTCAAACAAAAATTGTATCTACAAATTACTTTGTCTCAAAGAGTGTTTCTAGATATAGTGAGTGATCAAAAATGTGTTTCCTAACAAAAGGAAAGTTTATGGGTAAAGCCTTGATAGTTAAAAAAGATGTTAAGAAAACATGGTTCAACATCTCTGACACTTGGGACATCCCCCGTGGTCCAGTGGTTAAGACTCCACCCTTCCACTGCAGGGGACATGGGTTCGATCCCTGGCCAGGGAACCAAGATCCCACATGCCACACGGCATGGCAAAAAAAAAAAAAAAAAAGGAGAGAGAGAGAGATTTGCCAAAGCTTAAATGGAAATAAAGATTACAATTAAAGAAAAAAAAAAAACAAAAAACCTCTGACCCTGACCTTACCGAAGATGTTTTCTTGTCCTTTCTTCCCACACCTACCACAGAAAGGTACCAGAGTGGAGAACCTTGTGAGAGCAGGCCTCAATTTCAGGCCTGTCAGTGGGTGTGAGGAAAACAATAGTTACTGAATTTGGAAGCCTAGGAAGGTGTCATTTTGACAGTACCGAGAACTGAAGTTTTCTGTTTGCGTTGCTTGCAGAACTGTTTGCAATTTAGGAAGTGGAATATTTCCAAAGCCTCTTTGGTGACGTGGCTTGACCTTGATTTTGGAGGAGTTAAAGTCGGTCAAAGGATATGCTCAGCTTGCACCAACTAGGTGCTCATAGCATCACCTTTTTCTAGGGTGACAGAATGAATCCCAGTTGAAATAAGGGAAGAAATGGGCCTAAGAGTTGCATCTTTGATTGACACAGTAACTAGGGTCGGGTGCAGCTTTCCTGGAAACTTAAATATACTCCCCAAGGTGCCTGTTTGCATTTACGCCTATCAGGAACTGTCATAATGACACGTGAAACAGTCGTGCTGTTTACAGAAAGAGCTAGAACTTTGTGTTGGTAAGTAAAACCCTCCAGAGTAAGGATCCACTTAGTGGTTCCTGCCAGTGGTTATTATATGTCTTTCCATAGTTATGTACTTGACAACCTCCCAAAGCCATAGTTGCCCTTACATTCCGTTCTTAATTACTTGAATGATAAACTAATAACGCAGGGAATGAATGCACACTGTTATTAATTAAGATTCCCCAGGAAATGGGACAAACGGAAGAGAAAAGTACTTTTTAAAAATAGTTAAGTGTAGCTTGCCTCACTGCATAGAGAGTCTTATACCCACATAGAGCCATGGCTGGCACTTTTTGGGCCTCATGCCACATCTTGCTGGCCCACCTGAGATTTCAGCTGCAGCTGTGGTGGACAGTTCCCGTGCTTGAAACTGGCTTACCTTCTCTTTATTTGCCTCAGGGTTTCCCCCTGGAACCTCTGGAGTTTACTCAATCCTTGCTAAAGCCTCTTCCCAAACGCAGGGGAGTTAATGCCTTCTCAGCCACTGGGTCAGGAGAGTTGATGATCACGTGCCCTAACCTGTCGTCCTTCAGAGGGACAATTTTTGTTTTTTTAAATTTTTTTTTAAAATTAATTAATTTATTTATTTTTGGCTGTGTTGGGTCTTCATTTCTGTGCGAGGGCTTTCTCTAGTTGCGGCAAGTGAGGGCCACTCTTCATCACAGTGCGCAGGCCTTTCACTGTCGTGGCCTCTCTTGTTGCGGAGCACAGGCTCCAGATGCGCAGGCTCAGTAGTTTTGGCTCACGGGCCTAGTCGCTCTGCGGCATGTGGGATCTTCCCAGACCAGGGCTTGAACTCGTGTCCCCTGCATTGGCAGGCAGATTCTCAACCACTGCGCCACCAGGGAAGCTCCCAGAGGGACAATTTTAAGGGAATTTTACTTAGTTGCTCAGAAGTCCTCAGTGGGATTGAGCCTGTTACCTGAAAAGGCAAATCGGTAATGCATCCTTCATTGGCTTTTTCTTTTTCCCTAATACACTCTCCTGTCTCCCTCATTCCTGCTCCCTGAGATCACCTCCTAAAGTCCTTTATCTTAGGTTCTGCTTTGGGGGAATCCAAAGAGGAGAATGGATACATGTATATGATGGCTGAGTCGCTTTGCTGTGCACCTGAAACTATCACAACATTGTTAATCAGCTATACTCCAATATAAAATAAAAAGTTTTTAAAAAAAGGATTAAAAAATAAATAAAATAAAATAAAATAAAATTCCATTTCCTAAAAAAAAAAAAAAAAGACATCTGCCATCATGAATGAAAAAATCATGAGAAGCAGCTTTTTCAACATTTCCTCTTAACTCCCTGTAGTTAAAGATAATATTTCCAGATTAAAAAAAAATTTTTGGAAGCCAGAAAAATGGAAAGATGAAGAAAAGGGTTATTTGTTTCTTATGATCATGTCAAAGAGACTCTAAGAAGCTGTGCATTCAGATGGTTATAGTTTCAGAAAGTTAGAAGCATATTCTTCACAAACTATTTTCAATTATTGGCATGTCATTTGGCACATTTTCAGAGTTTGGCACCAAATGGCTACTTTCAATTCAGAACCACATAGGTAGAATTGTAAGGGTGAAATGAGGAAAAGTCATCTGGTCAACCTCGCAGCCTTCAGACAGGACACGAATTAAACCCATTTGTCTTGTTAGGGAGCAACATGAAAAGATATGGACTATCTTTTAAGTGTTAAGTGAACTTAACAGCTATGAAGACCAACTTCTGGGAAGACAGTTCCCCAGGCTGGGTTCTATCCAATATGGAATTTTGGTCTTAAGTATTACTGATTAAGAGCTAACATGGGTCTCCAAAATGGAACTTCTATGCTCAGAGACCTAAGGCTAATCTAGAGCCGAACTCTGAGTTAGCTAGAAGGTGATGAAGCTGCTCAACTCCATTGTTTAGGGCAACACGCAACCCATCTTTCTAAGGAGATTCAGTAAATGCTATTTTGATGGGAGCATATTGGAGATAATCTGAGTTTCATCATAGCAGGCTTCTGTCAGAGATTTTCTGATGTAACCAAAGGTCTAAAGATAAGTAGGACTTAGACATGCAGTTTCTGGAAGAACTTTAGTATAATTTGTATTCCATATGTGATTCATTGCAAATTAATTCCCCCAGATTATGTCATTTTCTATTACCACACAATTCACCACTCCCAATTGGAAAACCATATTCCAAAATGACATTTTGAACAACTATTAGCGAGATGGTAAATGTACTTATTTTATTAAACTAATTTTTGAAAATTCTCCTCACATTTCTTCTTATTTATCTGCACATGGTAATCTCTTTCTGATACAGTTGACTGACTAATTCCTTGTTCTCCTTGCTTGCTCAGTTGAAATTGTGGCTTCATCGGGATCAATGTCGTGACACTGGTGTGTTAGGTATAATCAGAGAGTAAAAGGGAATGGAATGTGTTTCATGGAAACTTCTTTACCAATGATGGGGTTAATCCCAGAATTTTAGAACTCTTTCATGTATTAAAAAATTGAGGAGCACATTTTTTGTGTAACAGTCACGGCAGTGGCTGTTAAGAAATCAACCTGATACTGATCAGGGTTCTTGGCCTTCCTTAATCAATAGAAATTGATAAGACGCCAGACAAGAAATTCAGGCAAGACTTTATTGGGGCCCCTGCTCCAGCAGGGGGGAACAAAAACAAGTAACAGATTCCCTTGCTTGCTCACCGAGGGGGTGGTGAGCTGGTTCCTTACGTGGGGTGAGGGTAGGAGCGGGTCCACGGGTCGGGCTAGAGGGGTGGCTTAGGTGATTTGCCCACCCCTTTGGTGGTGTTCAGTGCAGGAGGCATGTGCAGTACCCTGCTTTTGCTTCTGACACCCTGTTTTTGCTCCCAGCTTTTCAGAAGTGGCAGTTGGTTTTTTGTTTGTCTTTTTGGTATCTTGTTGTCCATAATTTGCCCCAACTGCACATGCACGCAGTTATTTTTAGTCCCTTATAGTTTCTTTGTATTTTGTTGCTCAAGGAGATGTTTGTCCAGATGCAAGCTCTGTAGCAAAGGGCCCCAGGCCCCAGGTCCCAGCCTGTCTCAAACCCTGTCACAAGGTCCAGACCCTGTTCCTCCCGGAGCTTCCATTCTCACCTGAGTGCAGAGGGCACACTGTGGTCAGTGCTGTGACGTGGTGGCACCTGGACCTGGGAGACGCTGCAACAGGGACAGGTAATCTCTGACCAGAGATGGGTGTGCGTTTGGCAAGGCTTCCAAAGCTTCCTAGGCTGACTTTTGAATGACTAATAGAGAAAGTAAGGTAAAGGGAATGTGATAGTGAAACCTTTTTTGAGGAAGAGGGTTCAGTGTCTTCAGAAACACAGGATAGTGAGTGCAAGTCCTTCAGGACCTACACTGTGGTATGGCTGGAGCATAGATGAGGAAGTCGTGTGAGAGACGAGGCTGGTCACATCAGGAAGTGGCTGTACTTTATCTAAAAAAGAATTTGAATTCTATCCCAAAGAAAGGAAGGTGCCATTGATGTCGTTTAAGCAGAGAGTCTTAAGATTTGCAGAATATTTTGGTATTACAATGGAATGATATGTGGGACTTGTGAGATGGGCACAAGTAGAGGCAGAAATACCAATAAGGAGGCTATCACAATAATTCAGGGAAAAATGAGGAGAGCCTAGACTCCTAGGGATTGAGAAAAGAGGAAAAGTTCAAAAGGTATTAGGAGATTAATACAACATTGTAAATCAACTACACTTTAATAAAATAACATTTTAAAAAAAGGTGTTGGGGGAAACAATAACAGCATGGGGTTCAGTGGAGAGATGGGAAGGAAGCATCAAGGATGGTCCTCAAATTTCCAAATCGGACAACGGGGTGGAAGTGCCTTTCTGTGTTATGGTACAGGTACTTGGTTTCATAGAAGATGGAGATGAGTTTGTTATTGGATATGTTGAGTGTAACATGTGTGGCCTGTGGGACATTGGGGTCGAGATATCTGGTAGGCGGTTGCATGGGTAGTTCTGGAACTCCAGACCTAAATTTGAACTGAACATATTTATTCATAAATTATCAGAAGACGGGAGGTGGTTGAAGCCAAGGGAGACCTAGAGATGGAATTCTGGAAAATTGGAGAGGTGGCTAAAGAGTTTCCTTGGTTTCTGTGGCAGGAACCAAGGAACAGGAGAGTTTCCAACAGAAGGGAGGTCAACAGTGTCAGAGGTCATGGAAGATGAGGTTCTGTTACATATAGCAACAAAAAGGTCTTTGGCAATTTTGACGAGAACAGTTTGAGTCCGGGATGAGGATAAAGGTCAGATTATGAAGACTGAACAGTGTAGAAGTGAAGGCTGAGGGTGTGGATATACTCTCTGGAGGCTGGCTATGAGACATAGATAGAAATAGGTTGATAATGGGGGAGACAAGGCCAGGGAAGGGTTGTTGCTCTTGAAAGTGAAGGGGACTTCAGCATGTGTATGTTTAAAGGGTAACAACAGAGAGGAATGGGTCAAAGTTATAGTCAAGAGAGCCGATGGAATCAGGTTCATATTGAGGCCACAGAAATTTGGATTTTGAGGACAGGTGACGAGATCAACCTTAGAAGGAGGAGGGATACCTCTTCCATTGAAATGGAATGGAATGGAAGGAGATCTAATTTGTGGGATGGAACAGGAAATTCAGGGAATGTTGATTTGTTTGCCTCCTGAGGAGTAGGGGAGTGAGATCATCTCTTCATGGTAAAAGAAGAGGGATGAGGTAGGAATTTCAGATTGATGAAGATCTGTGTGGAACAAGGAGAAAACTAATGATACATACAGAAGGAGTGCTGGGCAGTTGTATGGGCTGAATGTCTGTGTTCCCCCTCCAAGTTCATATGTTGAAGCCCTAATTCCCAGTGTGATGGTATTTGGAGGTGAGGCCTTTGGAGGTAATTAAGTTTAGATGAGACTGTGAGGGGTGCAGCCCGCCACTTGAGGATGTGGCAAGAAGGCAGCTGTATGTAGACACGGAGGAGGGCTGTCACCAGACACCAAATTTGCTGGCACCCTGATCTTGGACTTCCCAGCCTCCAGAACTATGAGAAATAAATATTCGTTGTTTAAGCTACCCAGTGTATGGTATTTTTGTTATAGCTGCCTGAGCTGACTAAAACAGTAGCATTGAGAGACCAGTGGAGGTCATCAGGCTGCATCTGCATAATTCTGATTTTTTTTAAGAAATCAGACTCTTTACCCACTTTGGTGTAGGGTAGAGGTTTTTAGATTCCACTAGGATGTTCCTAAGTGAACATAGGAAAGGTTGATGTATTAGATAAAATTGGAGGTGTTTAGGGTCGGGGGAGCTCAGCCGAAATGTGAGTAATTGAGAGACACATGTAGAGGAATGAATAGAGGAAATCATGTCCTTGGGTGGGGAGCCTGGTTTGTCTATCCCTTTGCTATTGTTGTCCACTTTGACTTCTTGGAAAAAAATAATTTACAGCCAATCACTGTAACAACTTCCCATTAAGATTTTACTTTACTTTGATTTCTAGATTATTTTAACAGGGTGTCTTAACCTCAAATTTAAGATTTTTTAAAAATTGTATTTCATTTGATAATTAAAAGGGAATATAAAAGTTATTTCATGGAATAAAATTTTCAAAAGGAAGGGTACAATCCTTAATGTAAAGACATTTTTCACCCAGCTCTATGCAGATGTATAAATCCTCAAGAATGGACACCAGAAAATGATGCATACTGACTGAAATATTGTCATTGGAAATGGAAATGTACAAAAAAGACATTTAAATTGGTGGATCTCATTGAAACTGTGATTTATTCTTCTTGTGCATAGGTACTATAAGTTATCTGAGTTAACAGCATTTGTAATGGTACTAAATATAGAAAAGTAAAAAAAAAATGAAGGGGAGGGAAAGTGCTGGTGTGGTGATTTACAGTGACACACAGCTAAATGCCTAGGTGTGAAGGTGTGACCTTGTGATTACGCTTATATATATGTGTCCTGGTTTGCTAATTCCAGTCACCAAGTTTGGTGCACTTGTTAATGCTTTTTTTCTTTTACTTAGTTCAAAACATCAACAAAGTCCCTTTCTTTTGGGTGCATCATAACAGCTTTTTATGCCCCGTGGCCTCTAAGCTTTTCTGTCCTGAGGCTTTTTTGAGGATGCTGTCCATGGCAGAAACAATCCAAAGGCTGGCAAAGTGGCCCCTGGAGAGAGATGAACAGAATGAAACAGAGTGTTCACTTTGCTTCTCTGAACTCAACTGTGCCCAGAGATGAAAGCACCCCCCTGAGCTGTAGTAGTAAACCATAAAGAATATTCATGGCCATATAAAGATTTAATTTTTGAAGTTGAAATAGCCTATTCATCATTGTCAGTTAATTTGTACCAAGAGCCCAAGGTGGTTGGCATGGTAATACTGATACTTTGGGGACTTTATCTGCAGAACAGATAAAATAATTCATTTGGACTCACATTTTACCTAATTTTGAAAATCTGTCCCTTACATTTCTTATTGGAAAATTGGAGTGACTTTTCCACTTATGGATTTGTCAGGGACATGAGTTTACTCCTCCACCCTGACCCAACAGTGTAAGTACTGGTTCTCAGCGCTTAACTTGGTCCTCTCCTGCCATCTCTTCCTTCCAGAATGGTTTCTCTCTGGTGGTAGGGGATGACCACTTTTAGCATCTGAGAGGGAAGGAAACAATCTCTGAAACAATTCTTGCAGAGATTCTTGTTCTGTTCAATTTGTGAATCCCCAGTAGGGGTTCAGGCTCCAAACAATGCTAGGAGAGTCTGATTGGGCCTAGGCTGTTCTAATACTAGTATTTTCCAGCCAAATGGGGTTTACCAGAGTTGATATGGAGGAAACTTTCCCTTCTAACATCAGAACTTCTTTTCTCCCCCATATTTCCCCCCATTATTGTGTTAGCTAGCCTAGCTCTGTGAGATGAGGGCACTTCCTAAGCCCAGGTTATATCAGGGTGACAAGTTTGCTAGGCCATGTGACACCAGGATCAACAGGCATAGACTGTTCAAGTATGATGCTTAATTGTGTGAAGGGGAGTAATTGGTTGTTTAGAGATTGGAGTGCGATTGTGGGTATGTCCAAGGGTCAGCTGGATTTCATATTTTGGTAAACATCAACATAAATCAGTAAATAATATCAACACTTATCGCTGGCCCATAGAATACAGGCAGAGGCTCTCCTTGAGTTGAAGAAGGTGCCATTTTGGAAATTCACACCAGATGTTTATCCTATCTGCTGTGTAAATACTTCTGCCAAGTACTGGGTATATGAACAAATGGTACATCAGTATTTAGATTACTTTCTTTTCATGTGAAACGAGGTCATTCTTAGAAATGAGACTAAGAGGTATGGGCAGTGTTATGTCACTCGGTAGAAGTAGATCTCACAGGATCCTAAGTTGCCTTATGGATGTAAGGTAAGCACCATAGAATAAAATGATAGTTTAGAGCATGATGCTCTTCATCTTATGCCTAAAGAACACATGCAGTAGCTTATTCACCTGACAGGTGAGACATTTAACTGTTTCAGTCTTAACTCAGTGGTCTTCTCATTCAGTTGCCTACTAAAATGGCAGTGGAATTTTTTAGAAAATATAGATGATAGAACCTCTACTGAGTTTGAGTTTCTAGAGTGTAAATGGATTGTAAAAAAGCTCCACAGGTGATTCTGGTCCTCTGCTGTTGCTGAGAGCCATTGCCGCAGATACTATTTTCATAAGACTTTCCAAAAAGAGACTGGAGACAAGAACATCACAGTCTCTGTTATTTGAATGTGGAAATTCCTCATTCAGAGACAGTAAATTTGCCATGCTTATGAAAAAGTGCCATATTATATATATTTCACATGTATATGTTTATTAGCAAAAAATGCAATTTAAAGCAACAGTGAAATGCCACTTTTTCTGTATCAAATTAACAGATTAAAAAAAATTAGAATGTTAGGTCTCCCATTGCCCCATTGCTGATGAGGGCTAAGACCTAGGACTTCGTATCAAACTAGTAAGTATGTAAATTGGTAGACTGTTTCTCTACAACATTTGGCAATGTGAGGCTTAAAATGTTCATACACTTTGACCCAAGAATATCTGGAATCTAGCCAAAGAAAATAATCTGAATTACAGACTAATATGATATAAGAGCAAAACAGTGGGAACTGCCTAGTATATTCATATGATGCAATATTATATAATTGTAATAGGTTATGTTTATGAGAAGTTTTTAGTAATGTGAGAAAATGCTTGTGCTGTTATAGTTAAGAGAACACAAAAGTTTACATATAGCATGTTCTAAATGTAAAATAAAAGGCATGTAGAGAATGATACCAAAGTATTAATAGTAATCATGTTTCAGTAGTAAGACTCCATATTTTTATTCTTGTCTTTGTATTTTTCTGAATTTTGCAAGTTTTCTACAATACCACTTTTTAAAAAAAATTTTTAATAGATCTTTATTGGAGTATAATTGCTTCACAATACTGTGTTAGCTGATGTTGCACAACAAAGCAAATCAGCCATATGCATACACATGTTCCCATATCCCCTCCCTCTTGAGCCTCCCTCTCATCCTCCCTATCCCACCCCTCTAGGTCATCGCAGAGCACCGTGCCGATCTCCCTGTGCTATGCTGCTGCTTCCCACCAGCCAACTGTTTTACATTCAGTAGTGTATATATGTCGATGCTACTCTCACTTCGCCCAAGCTTCGTCTTCCCACCCCATGTCCTCAAGTCCGTTTTCTATGTCTACCTTTTTATTCCTCCCCTGCAACTAGGTTTATCAGTACCATTTTTTTTTCTTAGATTCCATATATATGTGTTAGCATACAATATTTGTTTTTCTCTTTCTGACTTACTTCACTCTGTATGACAGACTCTAGGTCCATCCACCTCACTACAAATAACTCAATTTCCTTTCTTTTTATGGCTGAGTAATATTCCATTGTATATATGTCCCACATCTTCTTTATCCATTTATCTGTCAATGGGTATTTAAGTTGGTTCCATGTCCCGGCTATTGTAAATAGTGCTGCAATGAACATTGGGGTGCATGACTCTTTTTGAATTATGGTTTTCTCAGGGTATATGCCCAGTAGTGGGATTGCTGGGTCGTATGGTAGTTCTATTTTTAGTTTTTTAGGGAACCTCCATACTGTTCTCCATAGTGGCTGTATCAACTTACATGCCCAACAACAGTGCAGGAGGGTTCCCTTTTCACCACACCCTTTCCAGCATTTATTGTTTCTAGATTTTTTGATAACGGCCATTCTGACCGGCATAAGGTGATACCTCTTTGTAGTTTTGACTTGCATTTGTCTAATAGTTAGTCATGTTGAGCATCTTTTCATGTGCCTCTTGGCCATCTGTATGTCTTCCTTGGTGAAATGTGTATTTAGGTCTTCTGCCCATTTTTTAACTGGATTGTTTGTTTTTTTGATATTGAGCTCCATGAGCTGTTTGCATATTTTGGAGATTAATCCTTTGTCTGTTGTTTCATTTGCAAATATTTTCTCCCATTCTGAGGGTTGTCTTTTTGTCTCGTTTATGGTTTCCTTTGCTGTGCAAAAGCTTTTAAGTTTAATTAAGTCCCATTAAAAACAAAAATTTTGTGGAAGAATTGGCAGTGGAAGGTCTCATAAGATAGAGAGTTGATTTGCAAAGGGATGATTTGTGGAAAATTTCAGTAGACTACAAAAATGCTTAAGTTGGTTTCAAGCATAAGAAACAGCAGGAATCTGGATTATAAGCACATGTTTTGGGGAAAGTGTAATGAGTGGATGAAATAAGGATAAAGTGAGAAAGATGTTGTAAAGTAGAGATGGCAGTAGACAAGTAGATGGAGAACAAATACCATGAAAAATATATTTTACTCTCTTCTTTTATGGTTTTAGAGTTGTGTGTTGTTAGGACACTTTCCCATGCTTTCTAACCCTTCAGCTCTCTCTGATTATTTTATATTCATTAAGTTTATGGTTAAATGAAGTAAACACAACCAACAAGAGCTAAAAGTGAGAGGAAATGAATGACTCTACTGGCTATGAAGTTAGCTTGCTCATCCCTTCTCTTCCTGGACCTTTTATTCTTCTCCCCCAAGTTTTAGTGATTGATTTGCTTGATTGAAGATAGGATGATGATATCCGAAGCTGTTATTTTGGTTCACATCTTACTGTTCTAGTAGGTATCTTTTTCAAGAGTGAGCCTTTATTAGTTGAGGCCCACAGGCCATCTTCCTGACATTGTCTTTTAGTTCAGTTCTTTCATGGAAAGCTTTAAAGGTACCTGGCAGGGAAAAACTCTTAATTTCATTAAGTTGGGTAAATCTGAACATTTACTCATAACATTCTTTTCCTAATGCTGGCAGATAGTACTTTGAGATCTGTAACAATGTGTTTATGAACCACCACTCCCCCCCTTATTTTCTGGAATGAACTATTACTGTCTGTTAGTATCTCTTTCATGGCATGTAAACATATCCAAATTATGTTACAAAGGCTGTTCCATGTTCATGTGATCCATAGGTTTAAATGGTTAGAGAGCCCAAGAAACCTCTGGAACATGAAGATTTGACATTATTTGCAGATTAACAAATTACTCATTTATTATCTTGTAGTGTTTTATATTTATTTAATTTGATGGTTGAAAGAGTAACTTAGAGGGGCTATGAGAAATAATTTGTTTTAAACTACTGTTTTTGAAAATTGTGATATTATTGCCTTTCCCATTTAAAAGAAAATAGATTTATAAGGTGTACAAGACAAGAGGGTCATTTCTGAACCCTCTCACACAAGGTTCAAAAATACAGTGAGTTGGGGTGCCGTAAGGTACATGGCACCTAAATATTTATTTGGATATTGCTATTTTTAATTTTCAATCTATCTTAAACATTTGAGAAATCACTTTCTGTAATTAAGAAAAACGCATTGCCAAACAACTTTAAAAAACCCTGTGTGTGTGTGTGTGTGTGTGTGTGTGTGTGTGTGACCAGTCTATATGCTTAGTTTGTTTATGCGTTTGGATTTATGAAACATGCCTACAGATATAATGGATTATCGATAATTTTTCCACATTCTCCTCTATTTTCTATCAATACAAATGTATACTATTTTTTTTATTATTTTTCCCCAAATTCATACAATTTTCTATGGAGATGATTGTTATTTTCCTTGAATATTTAATGCAGGAATCACTTCTGAGAATTGGAATTTAGATCAAGTAACTCAGCTTGTTTCCATTTGTGTCTCTCGGGGAAAGGCTTTGGACTTAGTGCTCTAACTTATTTTCCATCCAGTAATGCAAAGGAAATGACCAGGTTAGGAACTAGGAGAAATTATATTGAAAATCTTCATGAGGAAATCCTTATGGACTTTGCTAAAAAGTGGTGAATATTTTTCTCTTTGTAGTGGTCTACTTCAATTTAAAAACCCAATCGAGTTGAAGATTTTCTTTGAACTCATTTGAGCTTTGAAAAAGCAGTATAAAATTGGCAATTTATATGTGTTTTTAGCTTACCAACATTTGGGGTTTTTCCTAATCTTTGGTTTTAGAAAATAAACAGACTTACTGCGGCTAAACATTTACGTAACAGTGTCTGTTTTTAATGGGGATGGAGGGGGTGGGAGTGAGGATTTGTTGTAACCGATCACCATCTTGGTTTTGTTAGCATTTTGTGAAAAAAGAATTAGAAGATATGCCACAACCTAGAGAGAGACCTTTTTCTGAGTCCAGTGCCTACCTTATGGACGTTTTTTTTCTGATTGCCTTCTTCTTGTTCTAATGACCTCCATCTTAGTTACTTTTGCAGCTGGCTTTAGTTAATAGAAGCTGCTTTAACAAAGAGATCCCCAGGTAAAGATGTGTCTTTCTCTTTCACGCAGCAGTGTAGGAGAGCAGTCCAGGAGAGCAGAGTAGCCCTCTTCACAGGTCATTTACTGACTCAACTTTCTTTAGCTCTAATAACTCTTCATTGTCCTTCTGTCTGGTGGACATTGGCTCATCAGTGCACATCCAAAGGAATGGGGAAGAGAGTGTGAGGGCAGTCAGTATCCTTTCAAGGATGTAAGGTGTAAATTGGATACATTACTTTCACTCACACTCTGTTGGCAAGACCAGGGTCTCATCTCACTGCAAGGGAGGCTGTGAAATATAGTTTGTAGTTGGAGAGTCATATGCCTTGCTAAAATTGGGGGTGGAATAGGGTTTATTGCTAAAAGGAAGAAATGGAGAATGGAATCTAGGGCTGTTAGTCATCTTGGCCATATAGAATAATAAAGAAGTCAAAGCTTGGCAGTGTGCACCAAAACCGCCCGCCCTTCCTTCCTTCCTGCTTACTGGGTTGCAGAAGCTAAAAACTATCAACCGGAAGCTCAAGACCAGTCCATTGCCTGAGGCAATCCTACTCAAGTCTAGCAGCATTTTTTAAAGCTTTAGGTCTCCCTGCAGGTGGGATCTAGAATGAGGATTGCTACTCTAAACTCCGTATTTTGCAGTTAGTCAGATTCCCCTATTTCCCTGTTGAGGGTCTAGGATGCCTGGTGCCTAAGGCAGCATGAGATATGATAGAACTTGAAACACAAGGTCCTCTCAGGACTATGTTCTGTTGTGGCGGTCACCTATATCATACTAGCTTATTCGCCTTTTCCCAATGTAGTTATTGAACTTCTACTTTGCAGTTATTGTGATAGGCACTGGGGTAGAGACGGGTATGTTAAGATGAATAAGACATAGTTCCTGCCTTTGAGGAGTACAGAGTCTGGCACTCTTTTCCATAGGGAAATAGGAGTTTCTCCGAAAATATGTTCTAAGGCAACAATGTTTTGGGAAACACCCTGGGACCCCAATGCTACCATCCACTCATCATTCACCAGTATCCCTTCTGCCCATAGATTCCACTCAAGAAAAGCCTCTGCCGTTGACACAAGTCTGGCTCACACCTGAGTTCCTACACTCCTTTCCATCTTGTGATTTGTTTTCTAAATCTATAGCAGCCCTAAAATTGACCTCACAGATTCCTGGCTCATTCCCTTCTCTGTTGATTCCCTCTAAGATCTCAAACATCTACTAGACTAGACTGCATGGATTATGATGGAGGCAGTGTCATCAGGGCTCAAAATGTGGGTTTTCTTTTCATGTTTGTCATTCACTTTCTGCATCCAGTATTTATTGAGACTCTTCTATGGAATGAAGCATTTAGGGTACAAAGCTGAGTAAGACATGGTTCTTGCTTGAGTGTTCATCTTGTAGTAGAAGAAACAGGTCTCCTGGATGAATTATACACTATTATGTGGTAGGCCCATTAGTAGAAGTCTAGGAGCATAGAGGGCTATGGGGGTATAGAATGAGTGTGTGATTGTCTGAGGGAACTGGGGAAAGGCTCAGTGACATTTACCTCGGACCTTCAAGAAAATGAATTCACTACTTAGAAAAAGTTGAGGGTGAGATGTTCCCAGACAGAGGGAACATTGTGTGCAGAGGTATGAAGGTATGAAAGATCATGGGGTCTTCTCTCCATCACCCCCCCCAAAAAATTCCATCAACACATTATATAAATTGTTTTTTTTTTTTAAATAAAGGCATTGTTAAAACAACACCTCTATGTCACACCTAGATTATTTAATTTGTAAGAATCTGAATCTGAACAACTCTCACCCAGTCAGGGCATGAAGACAATTTGTTGAGGACCCTCTAGGGATGTTCGTATTGTGGGTTTTCTTAGCTCTAAAAAATATCCACATTTCGTTTTGTGAGCTTTTTTTGTTGTTGTTAGTCACTGCACTGTTTTGGCAGCCCAAGTGCAGAAGTGGCCAAGAGTTCAGGGCCATTGTGAGTTATTCGCATATTTATTTAAAGCTGTGTGTGTGCAAGGCACTGTGCTCGGCAGCGGGCATATGTGGCGAGAAGCTACCGGATTCCTTTTTCCATGGAACTCACATTCTGGAGACAGATGTTAATTCATCAGCTTCACTAATGCGTGTTCATGGGGGCGTGGTGGTGGGAGGGGTGGGGCTTTAGGCAAAGGTCTCAGACTAGACGGAGCCCAGTGGTGGGAGCGGGTGTGATGGGGGTGTCCGAGAAGGGGAGGCTGGCTCTAGAGGAGAGAGGGAAGGAGTCAGAGGTGCAAAATGAGGGCTGTGAGGCGAGAAATGCTGAGGCCATATGCTAGACCATGTTAAAGGTTTGAGTCTTTGCTGTAAGAGCAACGGGAAACCTCAGAAGGTTTCAAGTAGGAGCTGACGTGATCTGATTTCTGTTTGGAGGAGATACTAGGTACTTAGTAAGAATTCATGGATGTTTATTGGATGACCGAATGGATCTGTAAAAAAGAAACAAAAACAACAACAACAACAAAAAACATGTTATCAAATCAAAGAGAAAAACTCCCCCAGGGAGAGAAAAACCTGAATTTCTACCTCAAAGCAGTAACAAAATAGAAAATAACCTTTCATAAATTTTACATTGAAAAAAAGGAAACTGTTTACTCTTTATAGCAAATTAGGAATCTTTGGAAAATGGTTTGCCCATGGCTGTGTAGTAAGCTGGTGGCCGATTCATCTCTGCCCTGTTCCCTGAGTGAAATTGATCCCTTCCTTCTTTCCTGCTTCTCCTGCTGAAGCTTTGCAGATAAAGGAATCAAGTTCCTCTCCAGCTCTCCTCAGAGCTTCTCCAAATGTGAGAGCTCTGATTGCAGCCATCTCCTCGGTTCGGTTTCTGTCTGAAGGATCTCCGTGCAGCTCCCCAGAGGATGCAGTTGCTCATCTTCGAGTTCCTGGCCTCTAAAGTAGTGCAGAGTGGTCAGCAATTGAAAGTGTAATGATTAAATTAGCATTGATCATATGAGCTAAATGATGTATAGGCGACGGGGAGGAGACCAGCTGGACTCGTCTCCTCAGCCCCTTTTGGCAGAAGCATGGAAAATAAAGCTGTGTAAAGTTAATGAAAATTGTGGCTGTGTGGAGTGTTTTTGCCGAGAGATTGGCATTTTTTTTTTTTAACAGAAATTTCAGAAAGCAAGAGATTTCTGAGTAATACGTCAATCACAGGGAGGGATCTGTCATTTTCTGGCAAGTGAATAGGCCATGGAAATTTTTTTTACCTTACCTACACTCACTCTTTTATGAATTATGAAGTATATTTTTTCCCGGAGCCATCAAGAGTGGCAGAGAGGAGGAAAAACGAGTCCACAGATTCATTCTTCCTTTGAGTGTCTCTAGGGTTTTTTGTCTCTGCCTTTTTATCCCTGTCTCTGTTTCTCTTTCTCACTGTCCTCTTGCCTCCTTGGTGAGAACCAGTCGTAGCACGTGTTATAGGTTTTTCGCGGGGATGCTTTCTTGGCAGTGGGTTGTGACAGGCTGGGGCAGCCAAGGAGTGGCTGGTGGAGGTGAGGGAAGTCAGAATTCTAGTTTGGGGAGAGGCCGGGCCGTCGGGAAGGTCAGGTGCGCGTGCTGCGCCTATCCCGGGGCACACGGGAAGGATGCGGAGCTCGGAGGGGTGGCTGAAGGGTTGAGGTGTCGTCAGGCCAAGGAGGCCTGGGAGTCCCTGCCAGCTTCAGCATAAGGAGCAGTCAGCCTAGCCAGATGAAGCAGGTAGGCAGCCGGGAGGAGGTTGGCATGAAGGTGAGTAGGGCAGGGGGAGGCAGGATGCTGGTCTCAGCTCTGCTGGCTGAGACCAGGGACCCAGGTGGAGATTGAGAGGACCAGGCCGGCATCAGGGGCAGCAGGGATGAGGAATCCCACCGCAGAGGCAAAGGGCACCAAGGCCAGAGCCCAGAGATGAGAAGAAGCAACTGATGCTTGTGCAGCCTTGAGTCTGTACCACACATCGTTCTGAGCACTTTCTTATATCAAGGCTTTTAATCTTGCACGATAATCTTGGGGTAATCCTCATTTTACAAAGGAGGAGATGGAGGTACAGAAAGGCAAAGTAGCTCACTGAGTGTCATCCAGCTGGGAAGAGGCACCATGGGGAGATGCAGGCAGCCTGGCTCCAGAGTCCCTCCTCTTAACTAGCCTGCTCTGAAGAATGCCTGTGACGCCACTCCTGGGAGTACCATTCACACGAATTGCAGTGCATGGGGGCCCTCGGAGCTGGGCGATGTAGGCGGCCCTGATTCCACACTACTCCCTTTAAAAAAAGACTGATTCTTCGCTCTGCCTTATGATGTGCCAGGCACTTTCTGTGTACCTTTCATACATTGACTCATGAAGTCCAGAACTCTTTTTACCTCCATTACAGATGAGGCACAGAGAGAAGTAAGGATACACCTGCCTAGGTAGTTAGGTCTACATTCAAACTCGGAGGACTACTAAAAGGGCAATCAATTTGTAGAGTTTTGTTTTGTTTTGTTTTGTTTTCACTCTTTTGTCTGCCCTGCCGGTACCACCTGTCTGAAGCACGTCAGGGGGGAAACGGGTTACAATATTAACGTGCAAAATGCCACATATGTTTCTAGAGGCAAACAAGTGTATATCTGTGCTTGCAGAAGAGAAGAGGGAGAAAATCATCTAGTACACTTGGCCACTTAGAAAAACTTAAAAACAAAGAGCAAAATAATCCCCAAGGTTAAATTGGCAGGCAGAGACCTTGGGCTCGTGTTCTAGTCCATAGAGCCAATGAGAGTCCAAACATTGTTCTTTTGTCTCTTCCCTGACCTCTCAGAGTCCTGCTGCAGAACACATAACTCCACTGGCTTAGAAAGTTAAATTCTGGAGAAATCTGTGGGGGGAAATTAGATAGCAAAATTTCCTTTTGTTTCCAAATCTGTACCAATTGTCTTGATCACAGCTATCTAAAACTCAGAGCTAATCAGCTGATTCTTGGCTTTTCTCTCCCTCTTCCCCTCCCTTTCCAAACAAATGGAAAAGAGAAATGCTTGTCCTTTGTATTCCACCGTCAAATCCATGGGTGTGCTGTACCACAAAGCCCAGCCCAGGTAAGAAAAAGCAACTCCATGTCCCTAAGTTTGAAGCCAACAAAAACTAGCTGAATGTTACCTTGAGCTGCAGAAGAGAGCTTCCCTGATTTGTTGAGGACCACACCATTCCCTCCACTGAACTGAGCTCAGTGAGAACGTTTGTCAAATTGCAAGAATAACCTCTATATGGAGAATCACGTGGAATTTAGAGAATAGAATCACACAAACAATGCCTTTTCATAAGGTCTTTTGACTTTGAACTGTTGATCATGGTGAGAGATGACTTGAAAGGAAACACAGTCAGCAGGGCACCCTCAAAATGGGACGACGCCTTTGGGGGCTGTGTAGTTTTGGAGGCTACTCAGGGGTGAGAGGTGGGCAGGTTATGGGGAAACACTGATGCAAGGTGACCCAGGAGCTTTTCAGACTGATCCTCATTGTAGCTGGAAATAGAAGTAGACCAGGGGAGGGTTGGTTTCTCTTTCATCCTCTCAATCAATCACTTAACTGGAGAACTCTTCAAACCAAAACTAAGACGGTGCCAATCCCTCACTTGATGTTCGCCTCTTGCTGCAGTGAAATATGACACCCTTGAAATTTGGCCCTCAGAACTTAGACCTGATAGGATATCAAGGCCCTTTCACCAGAAGCTAGGGACTTGAGATGATCTGAAACAGGCCCAGGAAGCTCCCAGGGACCTCTCGCTACTTCTCAGCCAGCTCTCAGTTCAGAGAATCTTGGGACAGGAATGGTCAGTTCCAAGAGCCTCTTGGAGTTCGAGTTCACTTTTCTGGGAACTCCTCAGAGCTCCTTTGGGGAAGTCCAGACTGAGTCTCTCACTGGCTGCCTCTGGAACTCTGGGATCAGCCTGAGCATTGGGTTGAGACCTTTTCGTGACCTGTACGTGCAATGCTTATTCTATGGGGATCCAAACACTAGGAGCCGACTCCCCAATCTATTAATTGATTTTCAGTTGTCAGCTTGTGGGTGACCAAATAGCTTGTGATTAGACAGTTTTTAGATGAAAGGAGTGGGAAAAATAGGGGTTTTCCCATCAAAGTGACCCCCCCCCTTTCATTTTACCAAATTCCTCCTGGGAATACACCCACTGCTCCTCATTCCTTATCTTGAAAACCCCCTCAAGAAGGAGCAGGGAAGGAACACTTAAGTATACAAAATTATGGCTTTGAATACATCAGTTTAACCTTTCTGGGTATTAAAATGAGGGCTGGATTAGGGGACCTCTGGGGTTCTCCCACCTCTAACAATTTGCTCAGCATTTTTCTAACCTGGGAAACAGGCAGAGCCAGGCTGCCCCTGCTTTGCCTCTGTTCTTAGTCCTTGAGGGGTTTGGGTGTAGGGTTGCTGGGAGTAACCACAAGCTACTTTGCTTGACCCAATGCTCCCTCCTGACCGCCGATCCTGAGTTATCTTCCTTGCTGCCTACATTCGTATATCACAAAACGAGCCCCTGCTCTTTAGAGACTTTCTTTAGACCCTTACACTGGCTATTGGGAAATGCAGGAGAGGAATTGAGCCATGTACAGTTTTCCCAGTAGGGGGCAGTTTCTCTCATCTTGTTGGTGAATTATGGAAGTGAACGGCTTCTTCCCACCCGGCACCCCCCCAAATTTAGATTCCCATTTAAAGATATTCAGGAAATATCTATACTCTCAGTTGAAATAGTAAAATAAGGAAATGATCTGGAAAATCTAAGGAGAAAAAAGACCCTCTTGCCTTGATTTTCTGTTGATTCTGGCTAAAATATCACATGGCTGTAGTTTGAGAGTTAACTAAAATAACAGAATCTGATACAGGAATTTGAGCTTAGAAATCTTTTGGCCCAGTCCTCTTGCTTGATGGAGGGGAGAGCTGAGGTTAGCCTGGGAAATGACTTGCTCCAGGACACACAGTCGTCAACAGGTCAGGCTGGCACTGGGTCTCTTTCTATGAAATTCTGCCAACTGTACCCATCCTCTTCTGCCATCCTCCTGGTGGCACAGATGACCTCCTGTATGAACCCTACCATTTTCGGGTGCTGAAGGACAAGTGAGTCCCTTTGGCATCTTTTATGTTTGAAAGGATTGATGCTGTTCCCAAAGTGTGCAGCTGTGATTGGAAGACCTTAGTGGGTCAATGCAGACCAGGAAGAACTGTGCTCGGCTCAGCAGTTGTAGCTCTCGTGTTGCTCTTTGTGACTCAGATTTGTCCCTTTAAGAGTTACGCTTTTCAGAGATACTGGCTAGAAGGACGGGCCTCATTTCCTGGGTCCAGGGCCAGACAGTTACTCCTGTGCTGAGTTCCCATGAACTGCAGCCAATGCCTTCCAGCTGACAAAGCAGGGTTGTCATTGGTAAGTGTTTATGTTGCGCTTTAGATTTGCAAAGTCCTTTCTCTGGGTTCTTACCTCAATTTGGCAGGTGAAGAAACTGAAGCCCATAGAAGTGGTGACTGGTCCAGAGTCATCCGACCAATTAGTGGGGAAGCTGGGCTCAGCCTCTGAGTTTCTGGGTCATTGCTTTACCCCCGTGAGTCATGCAGCTTCTCTAGATTATGTTCGTTGTTCCTCACCAACTTCTTTTTTTTCCAAATTTAGCTGGCTTCTTTTACAGTGAGCTATGAAGCTCTTCTGTTTCAAAGCTGCAGTACCTTATTGGTTGACCAGGAAGTTGCAAGTATCTAGGTATGCTCCAGTGTGGTACCTGTCCTAGGTCAAACCGAGCTGTGGTGTGATGGGAACTGGGAAGGCAGTGGGACTTTTCTGATTGGGTTTTTGGAAAAAGATCAATGCCGCTTTAGGAATATTAAAGGTCTAAGCGTTGGGAAAAAGGGGATTTAAGCTAAAACGTTGGCTGTCGCTTAAAGGCGATTTAAAAAAAATATCAAGCTAAAAAGAAATGGACAATTTTGCATCTACGTAAAGGCTTTTGAGAGTTTTTGGCTTCGTTCTCAAACTTCACTAGTTGGGTCACAGAGGTACCTTCTTGTCAGTGAGGCAGAGAGATTTCGGTGAGAAGATCGAAAACTTTCACAGTAGAAATTCTTTTACAGTAGAAATTCCCACAAGAAGTCTTACCATCTGTTTATTCTATTTTTCTTTTATCTTGGTTTTTAAAAAAATTTTAAATGACTTATTGCCTGTTTGACCTCAGTTGCATCTGTTAAGTACGGGTGTTGGATAGAGATGAGTATCTGTTCACCTGTCTTTACACAACATTCTCTGAAAAAAAAAGTCTCTGTTGCTCCCCATCCCCCTCCAATTGTGCGTTTCATTAAGAAGATGAGCAGCTGTGTTTAGAGCATTCAATCGCCTGCCTTTCCCAACGTACCAAGCAGCCTTTTAGATGTTGATGAGTGTTTGCTGCAGAACTATATGATCCAGACGAAACAGGAAGCAGCTGTCTGCTTGCTAGGGTGCTCCGAGCGGCCCTCCACTCACCGAGGGAACACTCTTCAGCTGACTGAAGCAGGGGAGCTGAGCCAATCAGAGGCTGCTTTCCTAGCTCAGTCACCAGTCTGTGGTTGAGGAAGGGTTCTGCTTTTTTATGCTCTGTTTGGGAAGGCAGATAAAATGCCAGGTCTGGACCGCCTCTGGGGATAACCTCACCCTGTGCGATGTGAATGAATAGCATCTTGCCTGGTAAATCCACAGCAGTTGATAAGGCAGGTGCAAGTCTTCCAAACAGGCCTTTTCTGTCTTTACCTCTAGCTGTGGCTTCTGTAGCAGTTTTGTTTTTGCCTTGATAGAGGTGCTCTGGATTATCAGACCTCCATGTATGACAATTTGTACCTGCATGGAATTGAAGACTCGGAGGCTGTAAGTATTTTCATAGATAGCTGATTTCCTCTCCCCTCCTCTTCCTCCTCCCACTAACACCCCCCCACCCCTTATTTCTTAGGCAACGCAGGGAACATGGAGCTGAAAGCCAACATCATTCGGGTGCTGCTGTGTAAATGTTCTCTGTATAGTTTAGAGTTAACTGAAATAATTCTTTATTATATAATGTCTTGTCAAGCAAAAAAGAAATTAGGGTGATAGCAGAGGGATCTAAGGGTGTAGTCTGCCTGGATTTATACAATACTTGGTCCGCGTTTGATCTGACAAGGGATAACTGCTCCTTGCAGACCGGCTTAAACTATGCAGAAAGTGCCTATGTTTTCCAATAGCAGGGTTCACAGAAAAGGCTCATTCATTATATAACACACATTGTATTGAGCTAGGGTGAAGGAAGTTCCTTAGCTGTAGCTGTATTATGCGCTTTCTGGCCAAACAAGCAGTGCAGATCTCCTGCTTCTTTGTTAAGGAAATCAGATGCAAAGGTTGTGGTCATATAACACCCCAGTGCAGAGGCAGGAAGTATGTCCCTGTACTCTACCCTGGAAGCCCAGAGTAGGCTCACTTGTGTTTTGGCTTAGAAAACTGGACGACTTTCCCTCCGCAGGTGAGACTCATATAATGTATTAAAATCAGGATGAAGGTGGTTTTGAGAAATCCCTAAAATCATACCATCTGAATGCTAGCTTTTGAATCCAGGGTAAAGCTGATGACTGAATCTTTCTTTTACTATTGCTAGTGGTGGTTCTTGATTGTTTTCATCAATTATATAGAAACCTGGCAAGGTAGAATGATTCGGGATGGGAATGGGACCTGCTGTGCGGAGCCTGAATCTTCTATGAGTGCAATGCCATACATGTTGCTACATTTGAAACAGGAATGTGTTATATAAGATTCTCTGGCTAAACCACCAAACAAACAGATTATAACACACAAAAAAAACCCCTATGCTATACGTCAGTGCAGACGTATGTATCAAATGATGTGCTAGACCTGAAAGATAGAAACCCTCTGTTCTGATGAGGCATCCCATTTTCCTGCCTGTCTGCTTGTGAGCTCTCACTCCAACTCTGTTTCTGCAAAGTCTCTCTGGTGTTGCCCAGCGTGCTCGTAAATTACCAGCCTGTCAGTTTACTGCAAGGGACTGTAATCGGAAACGCGGTGGCTGAGATAGGGAAGGTCCACGTTGGCAAGTGGGGTGGGAGGATGGAAACGGCAAGTAGAGGAGTTGAGTGAACTGCTTCCCCGGCTTGGTTCTTCGGGAGGTCTGATCATTTCTCCTACCCCTTCTCTCCACACTCAGTTATGAAACATGTGATGCCTCATTGAATTGCAACTTTTCGACCCTTGGTTTTAGACTTAAGTTGATTGGACTTATTGCAGAATAAACCGGTGATGTGAGACACCGGCTGTTCTGACCAGAGTCGGCTAGGAATGAATGTATCCAGCACCTTATTCTCCAGAACTGTGTACATTTCGGATGCAGTGGTTCAGAGGGGAGCCATTATAAATATAAAAACGTGTTCTTTCCCCTCTTGGTCCAGCCTCCCAGGACGGCTGAGCTCTTGGGTGGGGTGGCAAGTGCCGAGTGCAGTGATTTGAGTCCGTGGCGGTAGTTGATGGCGGGTAGTGCTAGGTACTGCAGTGCTCTGCTCCCAGTGACTCAGTGGCGGCCAGCAGGCTGAGATCCTCGGGGCTGTGCACGTCTGCAGAGGCAAGGCAGGTGGGAAACTTGAGGAAGGAAGAAAGGCACCTGGCCCATCCTTAGTTGAGAGAGAGTAGGGGAGGCTTTCTCATGGGTGGGATCGGAAGGGTGTCCCATAAATCAGAGGGGAAGGCAGAGGTGTTCGGAGGGGTGAACTGTCTCTGAATGCTCATTTGAGTTTATTTGTTTTTATAAGGAAGAATAATGTGATGTGTTACCCAAGATGGTGTGAACAAAGCTTCAAGCCAATGGAGAAGACTAGGCCTAAATAGCTGACCCGGTGAAGTGAAAAATAAAGCCACACCTGGAGAGCCACATCCTCAGCAGTCTTTCTCAATGCCAATGCATTTATGGCTGTAAGTGTGGGGTTTGCCCAGATCGAAGCTAAGCTCTCGGAACAGGTCTGGTGGATAGGTGTGGAGAGGCTTTTCTCAGACGCCCAGCTGTAGTCCGAGAATACACAGTCACTAAAAGCTGAGTACGGCGCTTCCTTTGGGGGGCTGGGGAAGCCACCCACATGTGTCCCACCTCTCTGTGCTGTTGAAAATGTCTTCGTGGGGTGTGCGGGGTTTTACCTGTCATAAGTCATTCTATTCAGTGTGTTGACACAGTCAGCCTGTAATAAGATCATCTTGCCTGGGGACTGATATTTTATTCTGAATAAGAACAAAGTGTTATTGTACACTGTTAGCACCGCACCTCCCCGTAGCATGAGAGAGATTTTGGTACTGTGATGCGAGGCCTTTTCATAAGAATCTGGTCCAGAGGTAGATGGTCTACTCCAGGTACCCTAGATTTTTGCTGGTAACCTCTGTGTTTCACGTACTGTGTATATACAGGGAGAGGGGGACAGGAGTCGTGCTGCAACACACTCAAGTCTGGGCGTTTTAGACTTGCGTCCTTTGGAGCCTTTTTGGACGAGTCCGTTAACTTCTGCTCTGGTTTCTAGGAGGGTAGTTAAGTGTCAGCATCATTTAGATTTGCAAGGAAGTACAAAAGACCTTTTGGTGTCCCATAGCAAGGCCCCGCACGGGAGTGGGAGGTTTCACACAGAATGTCACGTCACTCCTTTTGTTGCCTTGACATGGATAATGGAGTGTGTGCTCCTGAGTGGGTCCACACCCAGCCCAGGTCAGTTACTTCCATCATGCACAGACTGTGACTGTGTTGTCTTCTGTGGGAGGGTTGCCCCATTCCACCTTCCCCGCCTCCACTGGGTCTTCATGCAGCTCTTGATGGCCAAGATACTTTTCACTGGCTGAGCCCCCAATGTACACTATCTGTTTTTTATCTGATGCACAATTGATTTTGATAGATCTGCTCCTTGGTATACACATCTTATAAATGGATTCATTGTGTACTTTGACGTTTGTGAAATCACTGTAAGAACAGGTTTTTTCATTCAGCAGCGGTATTACACAAACAGTATGAGGGATGTTCTTATAGGGATAAATGGAAGAAGCAGATAAGTAGAAAAAGTTACCTAAAATCCACCCAGAGATAATTGCTGTTAACATATTACTGTGTATCCTTTCAGGCTGTCGTTGTACATGTATGTAAGTATGTCATTCTAAACCTGCTACTGTGTATTGCATTCTGTGAAGTCCTGTTCTCACTTGATAAGATATTGAGCACATGAGGACTAGACTGGCCTGTGCAGGAGACGCTTTGCAAAATATAAAGTTCCTACATGGACCTTCTGGAATTTTGAGCATTTTAAATGAAATACAGATTCTTAAGAGTATTTTGTAAAGGGAAGCCAGGCTTAACTGCACATTAAATTAATAGCTGATTTCTCTGACACAATTTGTTCCTTTTCCAAATGCTTAAATCTGAATGTAGAGAGAGGGACCTGACCTTTTTCAATAAAAAAGATGATCAGATCATAATCCAAGGCATTTACTAGGGAGGGAAATATATTCTTGTAAATGTTTTCAATCACAGAAAGGAGCCATAGTACATTTATTAACACTATTAGAGCTCTTAAAGTGAAGGTAAATTTTACAAAATCTAATGGGTACATATATATTAAAGCACGTATGTAAATTTACATCTACTTACATATTATAAGGATAACTATATCTTAATTATTTAAACTATTCATTTTCTATAAGCTGTGTAACTATGTTTGTTTGCCTAAATGTCTGTGTACCCATAGGTGTACACACACTGTACACCCTCGTACATTCATGGACGTTCACGTATAGATATGATCCATGCTTTGCTAATTCATGGTTAATGCTAAGTGGGAGATTTCTGCCATAGAACTTTTGGAGAAGGGAAACTAACTGCTTTCGACATAAAGATACCCAAGAGGGTTGAAAGGCAACACATCCCCAAGAGAATAAATGATTGCTACTTTCAAAGATTATAATAGAGTTATTAAATATGAAGATATGTCCTTGTGCTTGTTAGGAAGGAGGATAAATTTCAAACAGGAGGCTTTGTGTGTTTAGGGACCTTTGGAAAAACACTCTAGGGATAGTAAGGATTAGATTTCTTTTGGAAATGTTTAGACCAGAGGTCTTTATGGTTTGGTATATCAGAAGATCCCTTCTGGGGTTAAAAAGTCTTTCTGGCCTGTTGCTAGAGAGTCAGGCCTGTTCTATGAAAGACTCCATCACTGGCCAGAGAGGAAAACCAAATGCTGCTTATGTGTAATAAATTTGACTAAGAAAATCAACTTGTTTTACTCAGTTGAGCAATTTTGGTATTTGTCCCGAGTCTGTTAAGTAAGTGGTGAACAGAACCTTCTCTTCAATCAATCAGTTCTTAGCAGTATATATTGAAATGATTTCTAGATGTAATTGTCGTGGAGCTAAAGAGAGAAATTCCTTAAATCTGGTCAGAACCCATGAATTTGCCTCTCCAACGTCATCAGTCTTGCCTCTTTCTTGGTACTTTGCATTTTCGAGCGACAGAGGGAAGCATTAAGATCGATCCCCACCTTTCCTCAGGGGCTTCTGTATCTCCTTTCCTGCTGGTGTTCTGCTTCCTATTCGATTATGATGAGTCAGTCAGGACTTTAGAATGTGGTCTTCTGACTCTATGTGTACACAGTGAACATTACATTATTCTGTGGTGTAAGATGTTCTGTAGGAAGGTCTGCAATAATGATGAAAAAAACATGCTTTTAGGGTGAAGGTGAGGAGGCACCCCATTGCCTTAGCCCTTCCCTTTCCATCAGAGTTCAGCTTGGATCTTCTTTCTGTGTGGACAGTTCTCACCATTCAGTTCACCATCTGCCTTAAACATCCCTTACCTAGGTAAACTAAGCCGCCCAAGGAGGACAGGAGACATAACTGAATGTGTTAAGTTGTGTTCTTTTTCTTCCCTCTCCCACTGGTCCTTTACAATAATCATCAAGTCATGAGCTCAGATTTCCATGAAGCTAAGTTAAAAATTACACCAAGAAAGCTACGTAGATAGAGACTCTGTATGCTGATCTAAATCAGGCTGACTTAGGTGCCTGTAATGTGTTTGCATGGGGCTCCGCAGACAGTAAACGCAGCAACAGCTGTTACACTGCTACCCAAGGTGAGGCCACGTGGAGCAGGTGCCTGGGATCTTACTTATTGAGGACGGAGCGCTAGTAGTGTGCAAACTCAGGAGAGTTTACAGTTCACATAAAATAATGGGAAGCCGATTGGGAGCTGTAGATTTTTATACCTTGGACTTTGAACTTTTTAGGACTTTGAAGAGTCTATGATAAAACTGTGCAGCCCAGACAAAAGGAAGGTGACCCAGATAGCTCACATGGCAGTTTTTAAGATCTAAATAGACCAATCCTTGTTCTCACTATACATTTATGTATTCTTTTATAGCATAAATATGTGGTTTGAGCAATAAATACTTTTCTCTCTCTTAAATGGTGCCACAATATCAGTACTTCCTATATCCTATTTTTTTCTTTTGCATCTGTTCTCAGAAATATTGAAAAGTCTCACATTTAAAGCAGGATGTTTTGAATTTGCTTTCATTCCCTTTTCATTCAAGGGAATTGATCTAAGATCGTACATCTTAACATGAATATTGGCAGCTGCCAATTATTCAGGAGCTTGATTGTGTAGTTTGTGAATAACGTAGTCCTCTTATTTTGCCTTTTTTGTTCCTATTATTCTGTAATCCCTCTCTTCTTTTTAGCTTGAGCGTCGTATAGGAAAAAGAATCTGACCTCCAGTGTTATTATTCTATTAGCAGATTTGTTGAAAAGTTCAGTGAGTGATAAGGTTGTAATTAAAAGTATCTCTCGGGGCTTCCCTGGTGGCTCAGTGGTTAAGAATCCGCCTGCCATGCAGGGGACACGGGTTCGAGCCCTGGTCTGGGAAGATCCCACATGCCGCAGAGCAACTAAGCCCGTGCTCCACAACTACTGAGCCTGCGCTCTAGAGCCCGAGCTCACTGCAACTAGAGAAAGCCTGCGTGCAGCAACAAAGACCCAACGCAGCCAAAAGTAAATAAATAAAATAAATTAATTAAAAGTATCTCTCAATCATTTTTAACCTCCATAAAACTTAAAAAAAATTATCTTCTACTGAACATGGCTATGAGCTGGGGAAATGTCAGGTTTACTTTTTGTGTTTTGTATTCTGAAACATGTGTATGTGGTGTACTAGTGTTGTGATTAAAAACAGAGACTCAGTCAAGATTGTCAGGGATTAAGTCCTGGCTTTCCACTTCCTAGCTTGTGGCCCTGGGTACATGTCTTAAATTTTCTGGGCCTCAGTTTCCATATTCCCGAAGTGTCAATGATAATGGAACCTGCATCTGGGGTGGTTTTGAAAATTAAATTAGTTAATATTTGTAAAGCTCTTAAAACATATACCGTAAGTGTTTTCTGCTATTAGTATTGTACATATAATGAATATACTTATGCTTTTGGGAACTAAGCATACTCCTTCCTTGGCAGGTTTTAATATTCCCACAAAATCCTGTGGTTTATTTTCTGAGTACTTGCATGGCTTTTGACAGTGATTTCCAAAAATATTATAGTAGTTGACAGGTGAAAATATGCACTAATCCCCTAAGGCCTTACGATTGGTTGATTGGTTTGTTGTGTTTTCAGAAGAGGGGGTGGTAGCGCGTAATTGCTGGGAGTTGGAGGTTTTGGTCTTTGCCACTTACTAGCAGTGGCCTTGAGCAAGTCATGTAATCCCTCTAATCCTCAATATTTCCTCCTATAAAACAAAGAGGTTTGACTAGATAATTTCTAAGGTTTCTTCAAATCCAAAATTTTGTTCTGTTTGCTGATAAGCAATTTCTTCAGTTGGGGTACAAATGCCACCATATGCCATTTGCTTTTTGAAATGATCAATTACCATGGTGTTTTATGTATACTGACTAAGGGGTCAGGATTTGGACCTTGAGTCTTTTTCAGAATCTTTGAAGGAAGAAGGTGTGTGTGACACACATCTTTGAAAGGACTAGATGTTTGAAAAGGAAGATTTTTTTGTCTTTATCTTAGATTTTTAACTCTAGAAGCCAAAAAAGGATGCTTTTCCTATTGCTCATTTGCTTGCCAATACCCACAGTGCACTTCCAGACCACAGCGATTTGAGGTGGAAACATTTGAGTCTCATCTCTAAGAAAAAAAAAAATCAAAGGCAAAAAAAAAGCTTTCTGAGAAGTAAGCTTCTCCTAATTCTTATTGATGATTGAGGAGAGGTATTTCTTCTTTAGATTATCTCTGTCTTTCCTTCTTAGTTGTACACTAGGGAAGTACTGACAAAAAAAGTTTAAATAATTGTTTTGTGATGGTTGTGACGTTTAATCATCAAGAATATTTATTGTTTGGTGTTTTCTTGCTTTATAAACTTTTCTTCAGCTCAGCATTATTATCCTTTGGGATGTACTGAAAACAATAATCAGTCAATAGGAAAACCCCAGGAATAGAATAAATTCTAAGAGATATTCATTATTTTTTACAAAGTCATTCATTACTTTTAAAAGGAGTGACTGTGCCTGATTTGTTTGATTTTCCTCTATGATAAAGTGAAAGGCCACCAAGATGAAAAAGTAAAGAATGTTTACTTCAGCCCCAAATCAGATATTCTCTTAAATAGTGTTTGAATGAAGTAAGAGTTGGAGGCAAATATTTACCAACAAGCTAGAAAAATGTGATGACCATCATGCTAAAATAGTTAGTGAGTAAACAAATTAGTTCCCCAGTTTATTTCCAAAGAGTCATTATTGATAGCTTAATATTTAATTTCAAATGATGTTCCAGAGATTAATGTCTTGGGGTTTATTTGATTCAATGGCTCTATTGATCCAAGAGGTAGAATTAAGAATTTATTATTAGACTTTCAAATAATCTCACATTTGATCATGTTGTTGTTGCTTAGAATATAGGGATGGAGTTATATATTTCTATTAGGTAGGTGAAATTGATAAGGTAGGGAAGCACAGAACATTTCCTAGTTATCACGATGCACAGGGCCTGCTGCAGAATAGAGTAAGGAATAAAACCACACAGGTCCGAAAATGCTATGTCGATACTTGATTTTATAAAGAAAAGATCCTTGTTAGTCACATTTAATTATTAGCTAACTAAAAACCAAAAATTTGGTATATAAGACATGATGTGTCTTTCTAGAGTCCCAATGTTAGTTTTCTTCTATATTGTAACAATTTCTGAGGTCATATAGTGTATTTTATTGGCCCTGAGGCATATACCCCCTCACACACACATTTTGATACATCTAAAATGGGGCTACATCTTAAAAGTAATGGTATCTCATAGTTTTATTGGTAGCTTTTCCCTCTAGTGCTACATAATCTGATGATGAGTCTTAAAATCATTGTTATCTTAAATTCAGTGAAATGAGGTATTTAGGAAAAAATATTTAAGCAATAAAAAACCATATAGTGTGAAAAATTTGTCTTCCTTGACTATCTTCCAAACTAGTCCCTTCCTCAAAGGTAGCTGTTCTTAACAATTCAGTGGGTATCCATTCAGACCTTTTTTCTATACATTGATAGACATGGATATTTAGAAAAACATACTTACAAGCACATATATGCTATTTGTAATTTAAAAAAATATAAATGAGATCATCATAAATATTATTCTGTGACTTGTCTTTCTTTACCTAAAAATGTACCAGGGGTGTTTTTCCCTAACAATTTATTCTTTTTAATAACTGAATGACATAATGACTGTGTAGGGTGGATTTACCATAATGAATTTAGCCCATTGATAGATTTAGAATATTCCCCATTTTCAATCCTGCAGATAAATGTTATGGTTAATATTCTTACATATGAATCTTTGTATACACATGGAGCATTTCCCCAAAATGGTTTCCTAGAAGTGAAATTGCTGGGTTAGTACATTTTAAGATTTATAGATATTGGTGAGTATTGTAAAACATTTTTATATTAAAATAAATATAAACATTCTCTTTTGATTGATTGAGAAGATAAACATTCTCTTTTGACTGATTGAGAATAAACCAAATTAGCTCAAAATTTTATTGTGAAATATAAGACTTAAAAGAAATTTCTCGATCAAGGGAAGCAGCGTTAGGCTGAGGCTTCCAGGTTCCATAAGAAGAATTTATTTACTCTCTGTTGTAATGTTATTTTTAAAAAAACTCACAAAGATTTGAGAAGTTGCATCCACACCGCCCCCCCCCCCCCCCGCCCCTGCACTTCATTTCATAAATGAAAACACTGAGGATCAAAAGCGGTGAGGCAACTTGTGCAGAATGACCCAGACAATTTGTGGTGGAACTGGCCCTGGAACCTCCTCACATCTCTTTCTAGAGCAGTGTTCTTTTTACAATGCTGAATACCAGGGTTAATAATATAAAAAACTGGAATAAACCACTGAAGGGTGATATAAGCAAGTTATTTTGTATGGTGCTTGCTTGACAGCTAACAAAGCAGTTGGGAGTTGGGAGAATCTCCAAGATAGAGACTAGATTGCTGTCTGATGCAAATGGTGAGACCTTTATCTAACTTGGAATCCAGATTAAAGTTGCAATTTCTTTCAAGCTTTTTTGTTTGCTATTGCTTTCTGATATGATTTGAAATCCCCAGTCCTTGGCGGATTAAAATGATAGTGCATCCATAAAACTTAAACGAACATTAAAAACTCAGTGTTAGAAAATGTCTGAAAGAGGTTTTGTGTTTTAGGAAAATGTTGGCGTCTTCATTATTTGTATGCAGGTCTTGATGACATTTGCACGTCGATGCTACATTTGGCCCTAGCCAAGAGTGACCAAAGTTCCATTTTTATTCTTTCTTATTTTCAGTTCATCTCCATGAGCTTCCAATCCAGGAAAACATTTGCATGATTCAGTAGTGATATTTTTAAAAGGTAAAAATGGATAGCAATATTTGTCAAAGGTAAAAGGAAACGACACGTTCTGAGTAGGGGGGGCGAGAGGTCCTTGTATCAATCAGAATCTCTACAAAAAACAGATAGCATCCTCAAATTAGGACAATTTGAGAGGGTTTAATAAATTGAAAAGGTGTTGGTAGGGTGTAAGGAAAGCACGAGGTCTGGTAAACTGCAGAGCTGTTGCCACCCTTAGGCTTAATGGGACCAGAAAAGGGCATGGTTATGGAAACCTAGGAGGACTGAGTCCTGTCAAGAAGGCTACCTCGAGAAGGATGCAGCTTTGCCTGTGGAGGGTTGCAGCCAGCCTGAGGGCATCCCACGGGGAGGAAGCTAGGGGATAAATACCCTAAACTCATTCTCTCCCCTCACTCTGGACTCTGTTGGGGCTCCCACTGGCCAAACCCAACCAGAAGCCAAAGAGTAGGGCTTATAGGTCAGCCATGCGGTGTAAGAGTAGAGTGGGGGGGCTTCCCTGGTGGCGCAGTGGTTAAGAATCCGCCTGCCAATGCAGGGGACACGGGTTCGAGCCCTGGTCTGGGAAGATCCCACATGCCGCGGAGCAACTAAGCCCGTGAGCCACAACTACTGAGCCTGCGCGTCTGGAGCCTGTGCTCCGCAATGGGTGAGGCCGCGACAGTGATAGGCCCGCGCACCGCGATGAAGAGTGGCCCCCGCTCGCCGCAACTGGAGAAAGCCCTCGCACAGAAACGAAGACCCAACACAGCCAAAAATAAATAAATAAATAAATTTATTAAAAAAAAAAAAGAGTAGAGTGGGGAAGAGTGGAGGCTGATCTGGAGAGGATGCTGTTTTCATGCACATTGTTATTGGGCCTTCTCTGAGTATATTCATGTCAACAGATGAAAGCATGTACTCGGAAGACATTCCTAAAACATACCTCTGAAGATGCCAGTGAAGCTCGAGGTGCTGCTGTTGGTCATTTTCTTTTTTTTTTTTTCTTCTTTTCTTTTGAAAATAAATTTATTTACTTATTTATCTATCTATCTATTTATTTATTTACGGCTGCATTGGGTCTTCGTTGATGTGCGCAGGCTTTCTCTAGTTACAGCAAGTGGGGGCTACTCTTGATTGTGGTGCACGGGCTTCTCATTGCGGTGGCTTCTCTTGTTGAGGAGCTTGGACTCTAGGCGTGCGGGCTTAGTTGCTCCAGGGCATGTGGGATCCTTCCCAGACCAGGGATCGAATCCGTGTTGCCTGCGTTGGCAGGCGGATTCTTAAGCATTGTGCCACCAGGGAAGTCCCTCTTGGTCATTTTCTGTTGGAGATGTGTGTTGCCCTTCATATGTGAAAATAGTTCTACTGAAAATGGTGACCTGGATTTTAATAGTGTTTTGTCTAAATTAAGATTTGGATTACTTCAACAAGGTCTAACAATGGGAGAAAATAAAAGATTTAAATACTAGTTTTGTGGAGAAAGCTTAAGAAGTTAAGCTGTGCGGGCTTCCACCACAATACACTAAGATCTCTGTAGATAATGAGCAGATATAGAAAAGCGTGGATGTGACCACCTTGTGGCTCAGCTCCGCTCCACTGTCATGGCTGAACCAGAATTAATTCTTAGGATCCCTCCTAACGTCATTGTGATTCCCAGCACATAAAACAGTGGGAGGTTTGGTGGGAGTAAGGATTAGCGCTGGGAGATTTTACCGTTCTGATGACAGCCTCCTTATTAAAAGATGTATTGACTTAGTGGAGTGGGGGTGGGAAGGCTAAGAGGACTATTCCCTTTACAGTGTTAAAGCGGAAATTGTTTTGCGAGGTTATATGAAGCCCATGGAAAATACTAGCTTGGAGACCAGACTTTGCCATTTTTGGTAAAGCTAAACAGACCTCGTGTGTCTCTATTAAAAAGTCCATTTGACTGCTTGCCAGTTATGCAGTGTAAAATTTGTGAAAATCCATTGAGTTGCACATGTATATGGCATGTTTCTGTATGTGCCTTATACTTCAGTTAGAAGTTTTTAAGTCTCTTTTGGGGAAGCAAGTGAAACTAGTGGGATTCTGGAAGCTGGGATAGGGATTAAGGTTAGGATGGGCATAATGAAGGCCCTTGCTTCCCATTGTTAGAGCCTGAGAAATGTAGAGGGAGGAGATTCTTACACTGACTATGTGCTGGAGGTCCTGAGTTCAGAAGAGCTCTAATCCTTGACTGGTGGACCAGTTGGCCAAGGATGGGACACATGATTCATCACTGGGAGATGGGAAGACCATGCCCTTCCAGTGTCTGGAGCAGAACGTTCTCTTGTTGCTTGATGCTCCTCTTGGCCTTTTGCTTCACCACCCTCCCTGGGACAGATTACTCACTATACTGGTGGTTACCTGCCATGTACGGTAGATGCCTTACCTCTAAAAATGATGATTGCTAAGGTAAAGAGGACTCAGAGTAGATTTTCTCTCTGCCTCTAGCAGTGTCTGCAGGGTCAGAACCAGGCTGTTTTCAGTGGTGAGAGCTGGTCCTTATGCTTAGAGAACAGTGCCAGGGCATCAGCAGAGAGCCAGTTCAGACGATAAAGGATAAAATGATGATTGCCATGCGTCTCAGTTGAGGTTTATTTGAATAAAGTTCTAAGATTCAGATGTTTACTCTTGGAAGAGTGTGTGCTTGGTACATGGGTGTACTCAACAGAGAGGTGCTGATTAAGTCTTTAAATATTAAAGCTAAGCTGGCAAACATATTACGTGAACACTAAGTGTTTTCATTTTGAAAATTTATCTACTTATAAAATAATATACATTATTTTTAGACATTAGTTTCTCATATTATTTTTTTTTTAAACATCTTTATTGAACTATAATTGCCTTACAATGGTGTGTTAGCTTCTGCTTTATAACAAAGTGAATCAGTTATACATATACAATATGTTCCCATTTCTCTTCCCTCTTGCATCTCCCTCCCTCCCACCCTCCCCATCCCACCCCTCTAGGTGGTCACAAAGCACCGAGCTGATCTCCCTGTGCTATGCGGCTGCTTCCCACTAGTTATCTATTTTACATTTGGTAGTGTATATATGTCCATGACACTCTCTTACCCTGTCACATCTCACCTCACCCCCTCCCCATATCCTCAAGTCCATTCTCTAGTAGGTCTGTGTCTTTATTCCCGTCTTGCCACTAGGTTCTTCATGGCCTATTTTTTTTTTTTCCCTTAGATTCCGTATATATGTGTTAGCATACTGTATTTGTTTTTCTCTTTCTGACTTACTTCACTCTGTATGACAGACTCTAACTCCATCCACCTCATTACAAATACCTCCATTTCATTTCTTTTTATGGCTGAGTAATATTCCATTGTATATATGTGCCACATCTTCTTTATCCATTCATCTTTCGATGGACATTTAGGTTGCTTCCATGTCCTGGCTATTGTAAATAGAGCTGCAATGAACATTTTGGTACATGACTCTTTTTGACCTATGGTTTTCTCAGGGTATATGCCCAGTAGTGGGATTGCTGGGTCGTATGGTAGTTCTATTTGTAGTTTTTTAAGGAACCTCCATACTGTTCTCCATAGTGGCTGTATCAATTTACATTCCCACCAACAGTGCAAGAGTGTTCCCTGTCCTCCACACCCTCTCCAGCATTTATTGTTTCTAGATTTTTTGATGATGGCCATTCTGACCGGTGTGAGATGATATCTCATTGTAGTTTTGATTTGCATTTCTCTAATGATTAATGATGTTGAGCATTCTTTCATGTGTCTGTAGGCCATCTGTATATCTTCTTTGGAGAAATGTCTATTTAGGTCTTCTGCCCATTTTTGGATTGGGCTGTTGGTTTTTTTGTTATTGAGCTGCATGAGCTGCTTGTAAATCTTGGAGATTAATCCTTTGTCAGTTGCTTCATTTGCAAATATTTTCTCCCATTCTGATGGTTGTCTTTTGGTCTTGTTTATGGTTTCCTTTGCTGTGCAAAAGCTTTTAAGTTTCATTAGGTCCCATTTGTTTATTTGTGTTCTTATTTCCATTTCTCTGGGAGCTGGGTCAAAAAGAATCTTGCTGTGATGTATGTCATAGAGTGTTCTGCCTATGTTTTCCTCTAAGAGTTTGATAGTGTCTGCCCTTACACTTAGGTCTTTAATCCATTTTGAGTTTATTTTTGTGCATGGTGTCAGGGAGTGTTCTAATTTCATACTTTTACATGTACCTGTCCAATTTTCCCAGCACCACTTATTGAAGAGGCTGTCTTTTCTCCACTGTATATGCTTGCCTCCTTTATCAAAGATAAGGTGACCATATGTGTGTGGGTTTATCTCTGGGCTTTCTATCCTGTTCCATTGATCTATATTTCTGTTTTTGTGCCAGTACCAAACTGTCTTGATTACTGAAGCTTTGTAATATAGTCTGAAGTCAGGGAGCCTGATTCCCCCAGCTCCATTTTTCGTTCTCAAGATTGCTTTGGCTATTCGGGGTCTTTTGTGTTTCCATACAAATTGTGAAATTTTTTGTTCTAGTTCTGTGAAAAATGCCAGTGGTAGTTTGATAGGGATTGCATTGAATCTGTAGATTGCTTTGGGTAGTAGAGTCATTTTCACAATGTTGATTCTTCCAATCCAGGAACATGGTATATCTCTCCATCTATTTGTATCATCTTTAATTTCTTTCATCAGTGTCTTATAATTTTCTGCATACAGGTCTTTTGTCTCCTTAGGTAGGTTTATTCCTAGATATTTTATTCTTTTTGTTGCAATGGTAAACGGGAGTGTTTTCTTAATTTCACTTTCAGATTTTTTGTCATTAGTGTATAGAAATGCAAGAGATTTCTGTGCATTAATTTTGTATCCTGCTACTTTACCAAATTCATTGATTAGCTCTAGGAGTTTTCTGGTAGCATCTTTAGGATTCTCTATGTATAGTATCATGTCATCTGCAAATAGTGACAGCTTTACTTCTTCTTTTCCGATTTGGATTCCTTTTATTTCTTTGTCTTCTCTGATTGCTGTGGCTAACACTTCCAAAACTATGTTGAATAATAGTGGTGAGAGTGGGCAACCTTGTCTTGTTCCTGATCTTAGTGGAAATGGTTTCAGTTTTTCACCATTGAGGACAAAGTTGGCTGTGGGTTTGTCATATATGGCCTTTATTATGTTGAGGAAAGTTCCCTCTATGCCTACTTTCTGCAGGGCTTTTTATCATAAATGGGTGTTGAATTTTGTCGAAAGCTTTCTCTGCATCTATTGAGATGATCATATGGTTTTTCTCCTTCAGTTTGTTAATATGGTGTATCACATTGATTGATTTGCGTATGTTGAAGAATCCTTGCATTCCTGGGATAAACCCCACTTGATCATGGTGTATGATCCTTTTAATGTGCTGTTGGATTCTGTTTGCTAGTATTTTGTTGAGGATTTTTGCATCTATGTTCATCAGTGATATTGGCCTGTAGTTTTCTTTCTTTGTGACATCTTTGTCTGGTTTTGGTATCAGGGTGATGGTGGCCTCGTAGAATGAGTTTGGGAGTGTTCCTCCCTCTGCAATATTTTGGAAGAGTTTGAGAAGGATAGGTGTTAGCTCTTCTCTAAATGTTTGATAGAATTCGCCTGTGAAGCCATCTGGTCCTGGGCTTTTGTTTGTTGGAAGGTTTTTAATCACAGTTTCAATTTCAGTGCTTGTGATTGGTCTGTTCATATTTTCTATTTCTTCCTGGTTCAGTCTCAGCAGTTTGTGCATTTCTAAGAATCTGTCCATTTCTTCCAGGTTGTCCATTTTATTGGCATAGAGTTGCTTGTAGTAATCTCTCATGATCTTTTGTATTTCTGCAGTGTCAGTGGTTACTTCTCCTTTTTCATTTCTAATTCTATTGATTTGAGTCTTCTCCCTTTTTCTCTTGATGGGTCTGGCTAATGGTTTATCAATTTTGTTTATCTTCTCAAAGAACCAGCTTTTAGTTTCATTGATTTTTGCTATTGTTTCCTTCATTTCTTTTTCATTTATTTCTGACCTAATCTTTATGATTTCTTTCCTTCTGCTGGCTTTGGGGTTTTTTTGTTCTTCTTTCTCTAATTGCTTCAGGTGCAAGGTTAGGTTGTTTATTCGAGATGTTTCCTGTTTCTTGAGGTAGGCTTGTATTGCTATAAACTTCCCTCTTAGCACTGCTTTTGCTGCGTCCCATAGGTTTTGGGTCGTCGTGTCTCCATTGTCATTTGTTTCTAGGTATTTTTTGATTTCCCCTTTGATTTCTTCAGTGATCACTTCGTTATTAAGTAGTGTATTGTGTAGCCTCCATGTGTTTGTATTTTTTACAGATCTTTTCCTGTAATTGATATCTAGTCTCATAGCGTTGTGGTCGGAAAAGATACTTGATACGATTTCAATTTTCTTAAATTTACCAAGGCTTGATTTGTGACCCAAGATATGATCTATCCTGGAGAATGTTCCATGAGCACTTGAGAAAAATGTGTATTCTGTTGTTTTGGGTGGAATGTCCTATAAATATCAATTAAGTCCATCTTGTTTAATGTATCATTTAAAGCTTGTGTTTCCTTATTTATTTTCATTTTGGATGATCTGTCCATTGGTGAAAGTGGGGTGTTAAAGTCCCCTACTATGATTGTGTTGCTGTCGATTTCCCCTTTTATGGCTGTTAGTATTTGCCTTATGTATTGAGGTGCTCCTATGTTGGGTGCATAAATATTTACAATTGTTATACCTTCCTCTTGGATCGATCCCTTGATCATTATATAGTGTCCTTCTTTGTCTCTTGTAATAGTCTTTATTTTTAAAGTCTATTTTGTCTGATATGAGAAGTGCTACTCCAGCTTTCTTTTGATTTCCATTTGCATGGAATATCTTTTTCCATCCCCTCACTTTCAGTCTGTATGTGTCTCTAGGTCTGAAGTGGGTCTCTTGTAGACAGCATATATATGGGTCTTGTTTTTGTATCCATTCAGCCAGCCTGTGTCTTTTGGTGGGAGCATTTAATCCATTTACATTCAAGGTAATTATCGATATGTATGTTCCTATTCCCATTTTCTTAAATGTTTTGGGTTTCTTATTGTAGGTGTTTTCCTTCTCTTGTGTTTCTTGCCTAGAGAAGTTCCTTTAGCATTTGTTGTAAAGCTGGTTTGGTGGTGCTGAACTCTCTCAGCTTTTGCTTGTCTGTAAAGGTTTTAATTTCTCCATCACATCTGAATGAGATCCTTGCTGGGTAGAGTAATCTTGGTTGTAGGTTTTTCTCCTTCATCACTTTAAGTATATCCTGCCACTCCCTTCTGGCTTGCAGAGTTTCTGCTGAAAGATCAGATGTTAACCTTATGGGGATTCCCTTGTGTGTTATTTGTTGTTTTTCCCTTGCTGCCTTTAATATGTTTTCCTTATATTTAATTTTTGACAGTTTGATTAATATGTGTCTTGGCGTGTTTCTCCTTGGGTTTATCCTGTATGGGACTCTCTGTGCTTCCAGGACTTGATTAACTATTTCCTTTCCCATATTAGGGAAGCTTTCAACTATAATCTCTTCAAATATTTTCTCAGTCCCTTTCTTTTTCTCTTCTTCTTCTGGGACCCCTATAATTCGAATGTTGGTGCGTTTAATGTTGTCCCAGAGGTCTCTGAGACTGTCCTCAGTTCTTTTCATTCTTTTTTCTTTATCCTGCTCTGCAGTAGTTATTTCCACCATTTTATCTTCCAGGTCACTTATCCTTTCTTCTGCCTCAGTTATTCTGCTATTGATCCCATCTAGAGTATTTTTAATTTCATTTATTGTGTTTTTCATCATTGCTTGGTTCCTCTTTAGTTCTTCTACGTCCTTGTTAAATGTTTCTTGCATTTTGTCTATTCTATTTCCAAGATTTTGGATCATCCTTACTATCATTATTCTGAATTCTTTTTCAGGTAGACTACCTATTTCCTCTTCATTTGTTAAGTCTGGTGTGTTTTGACCCTGCTCCTTCATCTGCTGTGTGTTTTTCTGTCGTCTCATTTTGCTTATCTTACTGTGTTTGGGGTCTCCTTTTCACAGGCTGCAGGTTCGTAGTTCCCGTTGTTTTTGGTATCTGTCCCCAGTGGCTAAGGTTGGTTCAGTGGGTTGTGTAGGCTTCCTGGTGGAGGGAACTAGTGCCTGAGTTCTGGTGGATGAGGCTGGATCTTGTCTTTCTGGTGGGCACGTCCACGTCTGGTGGTGTATTTTGGGGTGTCTGTGGCCTTATTATGATTTTAGGCAGCCTCTCTGCTAATGGATGGGGCTGTGTTCCTGTCTTGCTAGTTGTTTGGCATAGGGTGTTCAGCACTGTAGCTTGCTGGTCATTGAGTGATGCTGGGTCTTGATGTTGAGATGGAGATCTCTGAGAGATTTTTGCCGTTTGGTATTACGTGGAGCTGGGAGGTCTCTTGTGGACCAGTGTCCTGAAGCTGGCTCTCCCACCTCAGAGGTACGACCCTGATGCCTGGCTGGAGCACCAAGAGCCTTTCGTCCACACGGCTCAGAGCAAAAGGGAGAAAAAATAGAAAGAAAGAACGAAAGGGGCTATAATATAGTGAAGTAAAATAAAGCTATTATAAAGCAAAGCTATACAGACAAAATCTCACCCAGAAGCATATACATATACACTCACAAAAAAAGGAAAAGGGGAAAAATTAATATATCCTGCTCCCAAAGTCCACCTCCTGAATTTGGGATGATTCGTTGTCTATTCAGGTATTCAACAGATGCAGGCACATCAAGTTGTTTGTGGAGTTTTAATCCGCTGCTTCTGAGGCTGCTGGGAGAGATTTCCCCTTCTCTTCTCTGTTCGCACAGCTCCTGGGGTTCAGCTTTGGATTTGGACCCGCCTCTGCGTGTAGGTCGCCTGAGGGCGTCTGTTCCCCGCCCAGACAGGATGGGGTTAAAGGAGCAGCTGCTTCGGGGGCTCTGGCTCACCCAGGCCGCAGGGAGGGAGGGGTACAGAGGAGGCGGGGCGCGCCTGCGGCGTCAGAGGCCGGCATGACGTTGCAGCAGCCTGAGGCGCGCAGTGCGTTCTCCCGGGGAAGTTGTCCCTGGATCACGGGACCCTGGCAGTGGCAGGCTGCACAGGCTCCCGGGAGGGGCGGTGTGGAGAGTGACCTGAGCTCGCACACAGGATTTTTGGAGGCGGCAGCAGCAGCCCCAGCGTCTCACGCCCGTCTCTGGGGTCCGCGCTGATAGCCGCGGCTTGCGCCAGTCTCTGGAGTTCGTTTAGGTGGCGCTCTGAATCCCCTCTCCTTGCGCGCCGTGAAACAAAGAGGCAAGAAAAAGTCTCTTGCCTCTTCGGCAGCTGCAGACTTTTTCCCGGTCGGTCTCCTTCCCAGCCAGCTGTGGTGCGCTAACCCCTTCAGGTTGTGTTCACGACGCCAACCCCAGTCCTCTCCCTGCGATCCGACCTAAGCCCGAGCCTCAGCTCCCAGCCCCACCCGCCCCGGCGGGTGAGCAGACAAGCCTCTCGGGCTGCTGAGTGCTGCTCGGCGCCGAGCCTCTGTGCGGGAATCTCTCAGTTCTTTCCTCTGTGCCCCTGTTGCTGTGGGATCTGCGCTGATAGCCGCGGCTCGCGCCCGTCTCTGAAGTTCGTTTAGGCGGCGCTCTGAATCCCCTCTCCTCGCGCACCAGGAAACAAATAGGGAAGAAAAAGTCTCTTGCCTCTTCGGCAGCTGCAGACTTTTTCCCGGACTCCCTCCCAGCTAGCTGTGGTGCACTAACCCCTTCAGGTTGTGTTCACGACGCCAACCCCAGTCCTCTCCCTGCGATCCGACCTAAGCCCGAGCCTCAGCTCCCAGCCCCACCCGCCCCGGCGGGTGAGCAGACAAGCCTCTCGGGCTGGTGAGTGCTGCTCGGCTCCGATCCTCTGTGCGGGAATCTCTCCGCTTTGCCCTCCGCACCCCTGTGGCTGCGCTCTCCTCCGTGGCTCCGAAGCTTCCCCCCTCTGCCACCCGCAGTCTCTGCCCGCGAAGGGGCTTCCTAGTGTGTGGAAATCTTTCCTCCTTCACAGCTCCCTCCCACTGGTGCAGGTGCCGTCCCTATTCTTTTGTCTCTGTTATTTCTTTTTTCTTTTGCCCTACCCAAGTACGGGGGGAGTTTCTTGCCTTTTGGGAGGTCTGACGTTTTCTGCCAGCGTTCAGTGGGTGTTCTGTAGGAGCAGTTCCACGTGTAGATGTATTTCTACTGTATCTGTGGGAGGGAAGGTGATCTCCGCGTCTTACTCTTCCGCCATCTTCTCTCCTCCCTCCTCATATTATTTTTATAGCTCTGATTCTTTAATTATTGCTACTACAGAGTGTTGTAGTGTTGTAAGCAGGTTGAGGTAGATCTTATAATTATTATAGATGCTTTCATCAGCTGTGGTGTCTTGAATGGTGCGCGCGTGCACGCGCGCACGTGTGTGTGTGTGTGTGTGTGTTTTAAACCCCTTGGATCAAGGTTACAATATAAAGAACTATGCAAACTATGCCAAGATATTATAACTATCAGGGTTTTCTTAGGGCTGAGTAATATGTTGATAAGTGTGATATTGTTTTGCCCTGGTTTTGAAATATACACTGTATAAAGGTAGCTTTGAAAAAAGTTCTTCATGCCACATTCCAAAACTTAGTGGGGGTGAACTTCCCAAAATATTTTTTAAGAGAAAGGAAAAGAGAGAAGAATACAAAAAAGACAGAAAAATAATAAGGAAATGCATAGCTTAGTTTCTATGAATGTTTTGATTCATATCCCTTTTAAGTAAAATATGTTCTGACTGTAAGATGTGCAACTAGTTGTTAGACTTTTTGCTTGAGTGTTGCATTTACATAGAGTAGTTGGCTTTCAAAATGCCAGCCAGCAGCCAACTCAAATACTGAAGATTTGTCTAACTTAGTGACTAGTTTAGTAGGAAGATATCTTGAGGACGTTGCAGGGGAGGCACATATCAGATATCTAGTTCTGGAAACTCAGCCAGAATTTTGTCAGCGGTGATCTATCTAATTCTTAGGGTATTTGATTTTCATCTCCTAATTTAGGACTCTCAAAGATGCTGTGAGCATAAAACCTCACCTCCACATACTTAATTGAAGAGGATAATTTTGAAGTTCAAGATTGCCTTCCTGGAGAAAACTTGGGTATACCCATCAGGCTCTGAATGTAAACTATACCATTTCTTTTTTTTTTAATTTAAAAAAAAAATTGGGAGGGGGCGGGGATTCCCTGGTATTCTAGTGGTTAGGACTCTGCGCTTGCACTGCAGGGGTCACCAGTTCGAACCCTGGTCAGGGAACTAAGATCCCACAATTTTAAAAATTTTGTCCTGCAGTGTGGCCAAAAAAAAAAATTTTTTTTTGTTTAAAGTATAGTTGATTTACAATCAACTATTTGATTTCAGGTGTACAGCAAAGTGATGCAGTTATATACCATTTCTTTAGAAGTGTAAAAAGTGCCCACTATCCCCTAAGCATTTATGTTACAATAATTTCTGAGATTCCCCCAGCCAAAGACATGGATAGACTCTGGAAGCATTTCCCAATTTACTGATTGGGGCTTCTTCTGCGTCCTGATTCTCCAAAAAATTATTGGACCTTTCTGCAATACTGAGGGACAGATCAGACACTGATGGATAGTCCTCTTTATTGTACCTCCACATAATGACACTGGCCTCTAATTTCAAAGGAGTCCTTTATTGTAGATCATGTATTACATTTGTGTTCTGCAGAACACACTTTGGGGAAAATTATTTGCAGTAGGTAATTGGGAGCTATTGAAGGATTTTTAAAACGGAAAGTGGTATGATCAGATGTGCATTGGTCAGGGTGGAAGATAGATTTGAGGAGAGGGAGAGTTCAGGCAAGGAGTCCGATTAGGAAGCTCTTGAAATAATACAAGTGTGAAATGATGGAGGCCTCAAGTAAGGCAGTAGCAGTGGGAATAGAGGAGGAGGTGAACTGAGAAATATTCAAGTCATAAAGGCAGCAGGTTTAACAACTAACTAACTTAGGAAGGGAGAGGAGTCTAGGATGAACCCCTCCACTCTGGTTTGGGTGACTGACTGGTTAGTTGTATGCTGCTGAGATTGGGAAGCTAGGCCATTTCTTCTGATGCCTTTTGAATTAACCCAAGGAGCTCAGGTTAGAAGCAGTGTCCAGGTTTTGAAGGCTTCAGTCTTCCAGCTGTTGATCTTGATTCGTGGCTAAGAAAATTACTTGGCTTCATCCCAAGGCTGTGAAATAGTTTTGTTTCAGAGATCTAGGACCCCCAGGGACCAGGAGCTGGCTGCAGTATAATTATGATCTAGCTGTCTCCATTCTGGGCCCTGTACCCATCCTGATAGACCCTATTATGTTTTCTCTGGAAACCAGAGAGGAAACATTCTGTATTCCCCTAGCCTTGGTCTTCAGGAACTTCTCAGCAAAGAAATCTTCAAATTGATTTTTAAACAACCCCTTCCTCAGTAAACGAGTATTATTCCAAGTGACAATCAGACTACACAGAAGGGCATTTGGGATATTGCTCAGATAGTAACCAGAAGGAAAAACTATTTAAAAAAATTTTATTCTCTTACATATGCTTCTTCTTCTGTTAAGAAGTAGAAGATCGTAATATTTTTCCAGAGTGTCTCCGCTCTCTTAATTTTGTTAGGCGTTTCTAGCCATTCGTTTAGTATGTTCACTGACATATGTGAAAGAAAAATGGGTCCCTAGTCAAGTAAGTTTGGTAATGACCACATTCAGTGCCCTTTCACGGCACACAGTAGGCCACTAAAGTCTCTTAGCATTCTGTGATAAATAAACCAATTAAATTTTATTTAACCCAAAGATATCCCAAAGTCATTTGATCTCAGAACCCATTTTTTTTCCCCCAGTGAATGCCTATTAACTACTTGAAGAACTGGTATTCTGCAGAATGCAGCTGGGGAAAGGCTCATCTAGGTATCTACACCAAGTCACATATTTTCTGGGAATAATCTCATCATCTTAAATTGGGTGCATTTTGCAGGCAGGATGCAGTTAACATTAGATTGATATATATGTTCCCAGGCCTTCCTCTCAGAGACTTTGGCTCACTAGTTTGGGATGGGCCTTAGGATTTTCATTGTTGACATACACTTCTAAGGTGATTTTTGTGTAGCTACTTTGAGAAGTACTGGGTAAAATTATCGCCCTGATCAGCCAGTGTTTGTGACAGGGCACAGTACTTGGAGTTTCCCTTTTTTTCAGGTCTCTCTCCCTCTGGGTGGCAAGCCCTTTGAAGTAGGAGTGTCTTTTCTTACTCCTCTCCCTACCCTTGCCTAGCCTTGCTTGCCTATGTACTTGCCCCAAGACAGACACTCAGTAAATGTTTACTGGAATGTATTGAAATTCAATAACCCTAATTCCTCCAGAAATCAAGAGGGACCTCGGGAATGGTCAGAAATGATTGAACATGGTGTATATGTCAGGGATTCCCTAGGGACATATATCCATGAGCAGCTACACAATTATTTTTTCTTTAAAAAACCAAAGTAAATTTAAAAATAGAGGTTAGCAGACTTCCCTGTTAGCGCAGTGGTTAAGAATCCGCCTGCCAATGCAGGAGACATGGGTTCGAGCCCTGGTCCGGGAAGATCCCACATGCCACGGAGCAGCTAAGCCTGTGCGCCACAACTACTGAGGCTGCACTCTAGAGCCCGTGAGCCACAATTACTGACCCTGTGTGCCACAACTGCTGAAGCCCGTGCACCTGGAGCCCATGCTTCGCAACAAGAGAAGCCACTACAATGAGAAGCCTGCTCACCGCAACGAAGAGTATCCCCCAGTCGCCGCAACTAGAGAAAGACCGTGTGCAGCAACCAAGACCCAATGCAGCCAAAAATAAATAAATTAATTAATTAATTAAAAAAAAAATAGAGGTTAGCAGGTTTAGGAAATCAGAAGGCCTATATTTGTAAAAGAGCCAGAGTGTGATAAGGGAAACTCAGTCTTCTCCCCATATATTTCCAACTGGGCTATATTGATTGTAAACAGAGTGGTGACAATGTAAGTTTCCCTCCACACCAGACTCCTAGACCCTACTCCGTGGAGCCCACCTCTTTCAAGAGTTTTTTTTGTTTTTTGTTTTTACTAGAAGCTTTATTGAGATATAATTCATATAGCATACAATTCACTCATTTACAGTATATAGTTCCATGGTTTTAGTGTATTCAGAGTGGTGCAATCATCACATCCCCCAGAAGGAAATCTCATAGCCATTATCAGTCACTCCCCATTACCCCCCAACTTTCCCAGCCCTAGGCTGTCTCTATGGATTTACCTGTTCTGGACATTTCATATATATGGAATCAGTCATACGATATGTGACCTTTTGTGACTGCTTTCTTTCACTGAACATGATGTTTTCAGGCTTCATCCATGTTGTAGCGTATATCAGCATTTATTTCTTCTTGTTGCCAAATAATATTCCATTGTGTGGATATAAACTATTTATCTGTTCATCCACTGACGGACATTTGGGTTGTTTCACTGTTTGGCTGCTATGAATAATGTACAAGTTTGTGTGTGTATATGAAACTTAATAGTTTCTTGACCAGTCACTTTAAAATGTAAGCCATTTTTTTTTAATTGGAGTAAAATTGCTTTACAATGTTGTGTTAGTTTCTGCTGTGCAATGAAGTGAATCAGCTCTATGTATACCTATATCCCCTCCCTCTTGGACCTCCCTCCCCTCCCCCTTTCCACCCATTTAGGTCATCACAGAGCACCGAGCTGAGCTTCCTGTGCTATACGGCAGGTTCCCACTAGCTATCTATTTTACACATGGTAGTGTATTTATGTCAAACCTAATCTCACAATTCATCCCACCTTCCCCTTAGCCCCGTGTCCACATGTGCATTCTCTACGTCTGTGTCTCTATTCCTGCCCTACAAATAGGTTCATCTGTACCATTTTTCTAGATTCCACATATATGCCTTAATATACGGTATTTGTGTTTATCTTTCTGGCTTACTTCACTCTGTATGACAGACTCTAGGTCCATCCACATCTCTACAAATGACCCAATTTCATTCCTTTTTATGGCTGAGTAATATTCCATTGTATATATGTACCACATCTTCTTCAGGCATTCATCTATCGTTGGACATTTAGGTTGTTTCCATGTCCTGGCTATTGTAAATAGTGCTGCAGTGAACATTGGGGTACACGTGTCCTTTTGAATTACGGTTTTCTCTGGGTATATGCCCAGTAGTGGGACTGCTGGGTCATTTGGTAGTTCTATTTTTAGTTTTTTAAGGAACCTCCATACTGTTCTCTCCATAGTGGCTGTATCAATTTACATTCCCACCAACAGTGTATGAGGGTTCCCTTTTCTCCACACCCTCTCCAGCATTTATTGTTTGTAGATTTTTAATGATGGCCATTCTGACCGGTGTGAGGTGATACCTCATTGTAGTTTTGATTTACATTTCTCTAATAATTAGTGATGTTGAGCATCTTTTCATGTGCCTCTTGGCCATCTGTATGTCTTCTTTGGTGAAATGTCTATTTAGGTCTTCCACCCATTTTTAATAATTTGAGATATACTAAAGATATGTTGAAGATTCAAGGTATTTTTGAATCCTACTCCACTGACCTATATGGTCATATCTCAGCTGTTTCCATGTAACTCTGCTCTAAGCAGTGTGGTCCCCTCCCAGTTGCATGAATAGGCAGTGTTCAATCCCAAGTGTGAGAATTGTGGACACCGTTCCCTTTTTGGGGGGAAGCTCCACCCCCCTTTAGAGCTTTCACACTGCACAAGGTCCAGCTCTTATTCCATTCCTCTTGTGAGGCTCTTCCCAGCATTTCCACACTCTTCGGAATTCACGTGGCAGCGTCTGTCCCACTCACCTGGCGCTGACCACCTGCAGCCCCGTATAGCTTTGTCACTGTTTCATGCGTCTGTGTCTTATCTCTGCAGGTGTGAGATGCTGGCGGGCAAGAATCAAATCCTACCATTCTTTTGCGCCTCCCTTACCCCAGCCACAACTACACAAGGGTTAGAGAGAAATGAATACTGAATAAGTGGATGCTATAGCTGAAAGCCTCTGTGACATCAGTGTTCCCCATGCAGAGTAAAATGGGACTGGTTTGCAAGTGAGGAATTGACGGGAGTCATCGATTGAACCAGGTGCAACTCTGAAATTGAGAGGGGCTCATTTAAAGAGTTGCGGACTTGTCACAGAAAATGCGGAAAGGCGTTCTGTTTAGAAATAATCTTGCCTGAACATCGTATATTCTCTTCATTTCTTCTTACTTGTTCTCATTTGCAAGGACATGTTCAGGGACATTGTCTTGAAAATAGGATCCTTGCAACTTCCTCTCCTTTATTTCCAAGTTCAGATCATAATTTAGCGGCTCTATCATTATCAGAGCCATTATGTCTGTGATGGCCATAGACCGTCATTTCCGTGACTTCACTAACAAGGTCAGTTCTTTGAATGAGCCCCACATAAACGGACCTTCTCATGTTCATCTCTAAAGCCAAATGGAAACCAAAAAGAAAAAATTATGAAAAATCAGAAAAGTATAATAATTTGAAACAGAACAAAGATATTTGTTTTTCTGGCATTCGGCAATGAAAATTTCAGCCATTTTCCTATAAAACCTTCTCTCTAGATATTTCTCTGTGGATGAAAGTATTAAACAAATCATCCCAGTTCTTTCTTTATAAGCTAGTTATGGAAAGGTCCATGGAATAATTCTGCCTAAATAAAATTACTAATTCATAGCCTTAATTTTTCTGTGATGTTGAAAAGAGCTACAGACTAGGACAGTAGCTGTTGGTCACTGCTACCCTGGTTTAGAATGAGGGGCTGGCTGAGGGTTGTAGAGACAGACTGTACGTTATAGTGAAGCTGCGGCTGTTACTTATTATGTCAGGGCCACAGTGGTTTGCTTGGTCACAGCTGTAATGGGTAGAACAGTGGTAGATCCCTTCAACAAGAATGTGTCTTTGGATCCCCGGCATCATTCATGTAAAGACAGGGGTCATCTGGGTGACTTCCTTAAATTCCTACCGTGCAAATATGTTGACATGTTTGTTCAACAAACAGATAGAATTTGTTGTGAAGGCATGAGCTTTGTAAATTAATCCTAGAACTATTTATTGGTGGCCTTTGTACAGAGCAAGTTATTAAGTCAGAATGTTACCAAAGAATTGTTTACAGATATGTTTTTTTTCTGAGCATCCAAATGAACAGTTAGTGAGTACCTATGGCATGCCTAACACTATACTAGGAGTGGTAACCCCTTAGACTTATAGAGATAGAAGGTGTCGCAGTATGGAAATGCTTAGGGTTAAGTCAAGAGGACCAGATCCATGCACATGAAACAACCGGGAGGGACCATAGAATAATGGGATGGGCTTTATTTTTGCAGAAAGAATTGGATTCACCACAGTGCTTGCCGTTTACTAACTGTTTGGATTTGGACAAATTATTTACCTCTCTGAGTCTATTTTCTTATCAGTAAAGTGGGGTAATAATATCCTTACAAGGTTATTGTGGTGATGAAATCAATCAAATAACATACATAAAAAGATAAAGTTCCAACACATAGTAGTTTAATAAAATTTAGATACTATTATTAATTGGAAGACAGCTTAGGGTGACTGAAACCAGGTCCAGGAGATTTGGTATAGAGTCTAAACATAGGCACAAAAGGAATTGGGAATCATAAAAAGACTTTGGAGGCATGGAATTAGCCTGTATAATTTCATAAATGTAATAATATCTAAGCCAGACTACGGTAACCATAGTAATAGTTACCATGTGTTATAGGCCAAAATTGTTGTAATTGCTCGATGTGAATTTTTTTCCCCTTAATTTTCACAATAACCTTATGATGTAGATACTTTTATCATCCATTTCCTAGGCGTAGAAAATGTTAAATGATTTGTCCAACGTCGCGCAGCTAGTAAATGATGGAACCAGGGTTTGAATCCAAGTGTCTGACTCAGAGCCACTTCCTAAAACAGGGAAGCGAGGGGTTAGGGTGGCTAGAAAGGCAGAGATGGCAGATCAGCTGAAGAAACAGAACCACAGGAGAAACACTAGGCAAGATATTGGCAGACTAATAAAGATGGGGACCTGCTGGTGATCAGGCATGGCAGTGAGGGTTGGGACAGATCTGTAGGCAGAAGGGAGCCACTTCCTCTCAAGGTGGAACTTTATTGCATCTGGAGGAGTCCTGGGAATGTGGTGGTCTCACCTGACTGCATCTGCTGCATCTTTGAGTTCTACTGATAATGACCGAGCCACTTCACATACCTTTCCTGTGTCAGGGCAGAATCTTTCATCTCATCTGAGTCGTTCCTTAATTTCCTTACGTTTAGGGCAGAATTGCATTCCAGGAACCCACCTGATAATGCACTTTTCTTCTCTAAACATACCCTGTCCTCTCTTTTCCACGAGCCATCCATGCACTCATCCGTCTATTCATTCAACCAGGCCTGAACACTTGAAGACTGTGCTGGCAAAGGGATGAACAAAGTCAGAAACTGTTTTTCATCCTTCTCACACAATTCCCTAAAATGTACCCCCTATTCCTGGGTCTATAAATATTTCAAATTTTTTTTTTTTTTGGCTGTGTTGGGTCTTCGTTTCTGTGCGAGGGCTTTCTCTAGTTGCGGCAAGTGGGGTCCACTCTTCATCACGGTGCGCGGGCCTCTCACTTTCGCGGCCTCTCTTGTTGCGGAGCACAGGCTCCAGACGCGCAGGCTCAGTAGTTGTGGCTCACGGGCCCAGTTGCTCCGCGGCATGTGGGATCTTCCCAGACCAGGGCTCGAACCCGTGTCCCCTGCATTGGCAGGCAAATTCTCAACCACTGCGCCACCAGGGAAGCCCCTATTTCAAATATTTTTGAGAACAGTGCCAGAATGTGAACCAGCTACATCACTAAACGTGCTGTTAGTTTAGTCGACATCCCCACCCCACCTCCACCTCTCCCCATAGCAGTCCTTTTTTGATGAAGGAATCTGCATTCTGGTTCATGCTCCTCTCTTCTGAGGGGGTGGGGCAGCCCTTTAAGTCCTGGCCTAGCTGCTTCTGCGGTCCTTTTATTCGGGGCTTTTAGACTTCTATGGCGAATTATTAGCCAGTTTTAAATGTACCTTGTGCCTATTTACACTTCCTTTGTGCTTTCTTTTTAAGTGTCTGGGAAACAGGATCCATTTTGCCACCTTCCCTGGAGATCACCTGTCTACAGAAGTGGGGTGTGGTAAGGGGACAGGAGAAAGAGGAGGCTCCTGGGCAAGGGGGGGACTTTCAGAGATCTTTTCCAGCCGGTACTTGCCCTTTTCTGTCATACATAGAGCTATCTAAGAGTGGGCTGTATTTTATAGAAACAATGCCCTCCCCCTCCAAATTCTGTTTCTAGCTGCCTCTTCCAAATAATAGTTACTCTTCATTGAAGGCTTACTATGAACCATGAGCTATTTCGTTGTTTATGCTGATTAGTTGGTATTCATATCACACCACTTATCAAACAATTTGAATATTTCCCGGCACTTTCTGAATACTCTACATGACATATATCATTTATTTCTCACAAGAGCAGATGAGCTATGAGGTAGGTGTAATTATCCCTATTTTACAGATGAGAAAACTGAGGCATAGAGAGGATAAATAACTTCTCATGGTCACACAGTTAGTCCATTGCAGTATCCATGTTCATACCCAGAGCCTCCAGGTCTTTCTAGCATGCAATGCTACTTTCCAAGCCCTAGAAAGCCCCTTTTCAGTGCTTGGTGCAACTAAGTCATGTCTTGCTGCTTTGTTTACTAGATGCAGGCTCTCAGAATGCCTCCTTCTCGGAGACCGGAGGAGGGAGGTTTAATCAGCTTCCTTGTGCACAGCACTCCAGCCTCTTCATTAGTCTTTTCTGTAGGAAGAAACAGAGGCGCAGCCGTGGCAGAAGCCAGACACTGCAGTCTACAAACGTCTCTCGAGCCACTTCGCCCAAAGCCTGCTGTGCATGTTTCTGCAATGGGACCTAAGCTTTCTTCCCACGCACGGACTTCTTGTTGCCCTGATCTATGGTATATTGCATTCTCTTAAACTATCAGATTCCACCACTCAGAGGAGCAAACTGAAACCTGTTCCCGCTTACCTCCCTGATTCTGCTGGCTCCTCTAAACTCTCAGCACCCTTAAGGGAAATTGAAAAATGTGATCATCCGTGGCTGTGTGCCAACTCTGGAGGGCTTGCTCTGGTCAGCTCCATCCTTATAACACTTCAGTTATCAGGACATTGATTATATGGGGAACAGGGTTGGAGAAAGAGGAGAGTGAAATTGGATCATCAGGTTTTCAAAAAAATTTTTTTTAATTGAGGTGAAATTTATATAACATAAAATTAACCATAGTACATTCATAATGTTGTGCAACTACCACCTCTGTCTAATCCTAAAACACTTCATCACTCCAAAATAAAACCCAGTACTCATTAAGCAGTTACTCAGCACTCCCCCCTCCCCCTCCTCCTACCCTGGGTATCCACCAATCTGCTTTCTATTTCTGTGAATTTACTTTTTCTAGTATCTCATACAAATAGAGTTATACAACATGGCCTTTTGTGTCTGGCTTCTTTCACTTAGCAGAATGGAGATTCATCCATATTGTAGTATGTATCAGTACTTCATTTGTTTTTATGGCTGAATAATATTCCATTCCATGGATACATCACATTCATCCATGAATGGACATTTGTGCTGTTTTCAACTTTGGCTGCTAGAAACATTTTTTTTTAAATTAGTTAATTGATTAATTTATTTATTTTTGGCTGCCTTGGGTCTTCTTTGCTGCACACGGGCTTTCTCTCTAGTTGCGGCGAGCGGGGGCTACTCTTCGTTGTGGTGCGCCGGCTTCTCACTGCGATGGCTTCTCCTGTTGCGGAGCATGGGCTCTAGGCGCGTGGGCTTCAGTAGTCGTGGCATGTGGGCTCAGTAGTTGTGGCACACGGGCTTAAGTTGCTCTGTGGCATGTGGGATCTTTCCGGACCAGGGCTTGAACCCGTGTTCCCTGCATTGGCAGGCGGATTCTTGACCACTGGACCACCAGGGAAGTCCCTAGATACATTTTTGGATAAGTGTTCGTTTGAGTACTTGTTTTCAGTTCTTTGGGGTATGTACCTAGGAGTGGAATTGCTGGGTCATATGGTAATTCCATGTTTAACTTTTTGAGGAACTGCCAAACTGTTTTCCGCAGGGTCTGAAACATGGCTCGTTGGTTTTGGTAGAGAACTTCAGGGCAGACATCATGAAGACAGGAAAGCACATATGACTCTGTCTCTATAGAAAGTCTATACATCTTGGGACAAGACTGAAAATGTACAGTAGGATGTCTTCTAGGGACCAATACTGAGCAATAAAAAATATAGCTGTATGTGTATGTATGGGGGCAGAGATTTTCTTATGTCTCCCGCATTCCATCTCCCACTGGGATTATTGAGATAACCTCTTTGCTGGTCACTTTCCCTCTGCCATTGTCCCTCACCAGTCTTTCCCTTGGAGTGGTTCGCTCTCGGAATTATCTTTTTAAAGTGCAGATCTCGTCTTGTTACTCACCTACTTAAAATCCTTAAGTGGTGCCCCATGGCCTTCAGAATACATTGCAGATCCCTCTCCTTGGTGCATCAGGACCTTTACTCCTTGGTCCTTGCTGGGGTCTTCAGCTTCAGCTTCTGCTACACCCACAGGCATCATCATCCTTAGACGACGTTACCTACCTGTAGGTCCGCAATGGCTCATGCTCTTACACCTTCTTGCCTTTGCACATGTTCCCTCCTCTGCCCACAGGGCTAACGGTTACATCTCCTTCCAGGCTCCGCTCAAACACTGAATCCTACCAGAGGTCTCTCATGACTCCCCGGCCTGAACTTTGGTACTCCCCACTGTATTTTCATGGCTTCTTTACAGCTTTTACTAGGCTTCACAAGGATAGGGACCATTACTCTGTTTGGTTCATTGTGCGTCTCAAACACCCACAACAGTGCTTGGCACAAAGGAGCTCTCAAAATAGGTCCTGACTGATGAGGTCAGGATGGCATTTTTCATTTTGTTGTCTATCTGACAGGTAGTAGGTATCAACTAAATGTCATTTGAATGAAAGATAAGGTGGAAGAGAAGAGGAAGGGGCGAGCGAGGGAGGGTAGGAAGAAGACATAGGAGAAAGAGAGATGGAGAAGAGGAAAGAAGAAAGCAGGAGAGGCAAAGAAACGACAAAAAAGATGAAAAAGAGAGGGGATAAAAGAGTGGGAGAATGAATGAACCTGGGGAAGGCAGAGACGATGCCTAGCTTCAAAAAAGTGTAGCCATTTATGCTACAAATTTCAAGCTTATTACATTCAAACATGTGCTTGCGTATTAGAAGGATGGAGGGCTTCAAGTCTTGGGATGAATGCCCCCTCACCCCGATCTCATCGCATTTCATGTCCATTCTGCACAGGGCCAGGGGCGTGAGGACTAGGATTTTCCAAATCCCTGAGGGTATAAGACACCTGGCAGGAATAGCTGCTTCCATTAGTCCCATCATCCTTAGTCTGTTTGGGGGACCTCTGGGTCAGAGCACGTAAAGGGGCATTTGAGATCAAAGCGGGAGTGGCTGTCTTCTGTTCAGCCTAAGCAGCCGTCCTTTGCTTACATAGCACACGTTATGTAATTTGCACTTTGCAAGCAGCTGCTAGGTGATGCCGCTACCTTCTGGCTCTGCAGTGACAGAAGAAAGGCTCACTTAGGAAATGCTGGCATGGGACTAGGAAGGCTTTTTAAATTCAGGTCTCTATGGAGAAAATGACACCAGGTTCCTTCCTAGTTTCTCATAAGGGAGTTTTAAGCAGCTAATCTAAATACGATAAATGCCCTGGTGACAGGCTCCTTCCTCCCTACCCACATCGCTCCATGCATGCCAAAAGGTGGAGGAGCAGGAAGGCCTCCGGGTGAGTCACTGGTCTCCTAAGGGCCTGAGCTCCTAAATGGAGCATGAGAATGCCCTCACGTACCTCCGGCAGCCCTGGCCAGGAAAAGACTCCTCAAGGTACCCCTTCTGCACTCTTTCATTGGCCTTTTCTCCCATTTTAAGGCTACTGCTGCTTGTTTCTGTAAACCAGCAACTAGTTAGCCAACAAATTGACCTTCTCAAAACAGTGATTAAAATCTGATCTCATGTGTCTCACTCCTGGGCTCTGTGTCGGGGCAGGTGCCTGCAGACCGTGTCGGGTGGGCTCAGAGAAGGCGAGTGGAGTTGGCGGTACTCACTCCCAATTAGAAGTGTCTCCTGTCAGAGCCAGAAGACCTCATGGCTTTTCACAAATCAAAGAAACTTCTCCTTGCAAAGGGAGCCCTGAGGTAAATGCTTCCAGAAGCACCTTTGGAAGTGCATAGACATTTTCAGGCCACGCAGGAACTGTTTCTAAAGTGGTTCATTCTCTGTGTGATCCAGAACCCCTGCAGCAGGGATTCTCAAAGTGTGGTCCGCAGACCACTCTGCGGTAGAATCCTCTGGGGAGCTGGTTAGGAATGCACTTTCTGGATTCAGCATCCACTAGGGGAAGCAGGAAGCACCATCTTTACAAGCACCGCAGATGATTCTTTGCATGCTGAACACCAGAGCCACAGTCTTGCAGGTTTACAGAGCAGCACATCTTGAAAGGCAAGCCCCAGACATCTCCTGTGTACACACCTGCAGAGGTCCTTCTCTGTGTCTCACCTGGGTGACCCCCTGGTCCAGGATGACGCAACCAAACACACAGCACCTGCTGCTGGCTGTAGAGGGCACTTCTGGAGCTCTGATTTAAGCCATTCTTTTCAGCTGGGTTGCTTGTTTTGTTTTGTTTTTAGTGTTTATTTATTTATTTGGCTGCACCGGGTCTTAGTTGTGGCATACGGAATCTACGGGACCAGGGATCGAACCCGGGCCCCCTGCATTGCGAGCTCGGAGTCTAAACCACTGGACCACCAGGGAAGTCCCCTGGCTTGCTTTTTTTGATGACTGCTCTTTTCTTCATATTGGCCACATACGGAATGTTTTTCATCCAGTGTCTCTCCTTGGGGGGTTGGACTGAAACCAAATCTCAGGCTGTGAGTACGTGTCGCCACCAGGATTTGTGGCACAGGGCACCAGGATTTACTTGGACTTTGTTTTCAGACCGGTACTGGTCCGTGGCCTGTTAGGAACCGGGCCACACAGCAGGAGGTGAGCGGTAGACAAGCGAGCGTAGCTTCATCTGCCGCTCCGCATCGCTCCCCATCGTCCTCATTACCCCCTGAACCATCCCCCGACCCCCGTCCATGAAAAAATTGTCTTCCACAGAACTGGTCCCTGGTGCCAAAAAGGTTGGGGTCCGCTGTTCTGAAGGACTCAGAATTGCCACAGTCCTTCAGAGTCCTAATCTTACTTCTTTAAGGATCTATAGAAGAGATCCTCACAACGGTGGTAAAGTGCCCTCCACCTAAGGATGGTTTCTGATAAAATGGAGAGGGAGAAACAGCCTCTCTCTGGGACCGTTGTTTCCTTCCTCTTTCTCTCCTCCCTGTTGGGCATGCTCACCCCCTGTCCACCTCATTCTGCCTGATGCCAAATGCTCATCAGGAGCACTTGGCTGGTCAGGACACATCCGGAAGCTCTGATCTTCTTCTGACCGCTGATTGCCTGTCAGAACTAATCTGTCATGTGGCTCTCGTTCTCAGAAGTTTGCTAAGCTAAGGATGTAATTGTAATGCTAATGATTTAAACCAACCCGGCAACTCTCGGGTAACATCTGCATCTCAGTAACAACCTCATTGAAGTGAATGATGTAGGAATTTGAGGCCCCTTAGGGCAACACATGGCGAACCAGGAAGGTTGGTCTCTGAAGTCTCATTCTGCCTGTTCTCTGTGTAAGGCCACCCTGCAAGAGGTAGTCCTGGGATAGAATAGTCTTCAAAACCTGAGTATTTTTTTTTTATCCCACGTGGCTTTCCTTTTGATGAACTTTCAGTTTAGTGGAAAAGTTGAGAAATTGTTTTAACCAACAAATGCATTGAGGCACCTGCAGAAAATTAACTTGGTGCTCGCAGTGTGGGGTTCTCCGCTAGGAGAACTTCCAATAAATATTGAACTTAGTCCCAGTGAGTGACTGAGATACTGAGCAAAGGTATTAAACAATGCCCAGGTTATTGACCCAAAAACTAAAGGAGGCCCATGATCTGTGTATTAGTCTGCCTGGCCTGCCATAGCAAAATACCACTTTAGCAACAGAAATTTATTCTCTCACGGCTCCAGAGGCCAGAAGTGCAAGATCGAGGTGCCAGCAGAGCTGGTTCCTGGTGAGGTCTCTCTTCTTGGATTGTAGATGGCACCATCTCACTGTGTCCTCACATGGCATTTCTTCTGTGTGGCTGCATCCCTGGTGTCTCTTCCTCTTCTTCTAAGGACACCAGTCCTATTGGATTAGGACTCCTAATGACCCTGGTTAACCTTAATTACCTTATTATTAACCAGATACGTTAGGGATTAGGGCTTCCATGTATGAATTTTGGGGGATACAGTTCAGTCCATAACAATCTGGGAGGCAGAACGTCCTACTTCAGGGCTTGGTTCTGTCCCTGGTTTGCCCCATGAGTAAAAGATAATTCTAAACCTTGTTAAATGGGTAATCTGTACAGTAACCGGATACAGTTGTTCCAGTCAGTGGACGACGTGGCGTAGTCTAACTTGGGCTCAGCTCGCTTATGCTTAGGTTTCCCTAATCCATAACTCAAGACCGTGGGTGGTTGTTCGTGAGTGTCTATGTGTGCGTCTAACTGGAGCTTACAGCCATATAACATAAAGTGATTATAGCAGAGGAAAATTCTGTGGGGAGCAGAGCTGTTGCAGAGTGACAAAACAGGTGTCCACTCCACTGTAAACTATTTCTTCCACTCTTGGTGATCTTGGAACATCAGATCTTGGGCCCTGAGGACAGCTGTGTTTGGCGCAGTTGCCCCCCCGCCTGGATCTCTTTCCTCTATTGGTTTTCAGGATACACATTGCCCAGGGTCTTCTGCTTCTCTGATCCCTCCTGTATCACCTTTGCTGTCTTCTCTTCCACCTTGGAATCCCTTACCACTTGCTCTTTCCTAACATTTAATTTAGACCTTGATCTTTTTCCTCTTTTCTCATTTTTTTTCTTTAAGAGCCCCTCTGTTTCTCCACTTCAGCCATCAGCTTTATTCCAATAAATCTCGAATCTTTATCTCTATCTGTGATGTATCATCCAGTCTCCGGTACCACAGGCCTGATTGCCTACCAGCCCTTTCCACTTGAGTCTCTTGTTATCACTTCAGTTCCAGTAACTCAAATAAGCTTATGCCTTTACTCCATCTCCCATAAAGTTGCTAATGACTAAATCCTGACAGCTTTTCTTATACTATGTATTATGGCATTTCCTTCTTAATTCTGTTATTACCATTGGCCCAATCCAGACCCTGTTGCCTCATAACCGGATCACTGCCACAGCTTAATTTCTGGCTTCCTGGCTTCCCATCTTTCTCCTTCTCTCCATTCCATATGCTCCTCCTAGAACTGTCTTCAGATAAAACTTTTATCATGTCTCTCATCTGCTTAATACTTTACTCTCTTCTATCCTCCAGATCAGACCCAAAGAACTCTGACTAACTTTTGACCCTTTCTATTGGGTTGACCAAAAAGTTTGTTTAGGTTTTTCTGTAAGATGTTATGGAATACACTCTTCATCTCTTTTGAACCATCAGAGCTCAGCACTGAAAGGGACCTTAGATAGTCTAATCCTGTATCCATCTGATGATCAATGACCCACACAAACTATCACTCAGGAGCAATATTAACACCTTTAGTCACAGGCGACGTAGGGAAGCACATTCCCTTTCATACACTTTAATTGTCAGAAATGTCTTTCTTGAATACAGGTAAATTTGAAGTGTGTATAAAATTGTCCATTGACCTTGGTTCTGCCCTTTTTCCACCCACTAGCTTTTAGGTATTTGTAAATGGTTACCATGTGTTGTCTTCCCCAAATAATACACAACTAGTTTCTTCAAATGATCCTCAAAAATCCCTTCCCTCCTGGTTCTCGTCTGGAGGCTCTCCTGGTTGACACTATTCATTCTAACATGAGGCGCCTTGCACTGACCCCTATATTAGTTTGGGGGAGGTGGGGCTGTCATGGTTAATATTAACTTTATAGTCAACTAAAACCACAAGCCCTTCTAATTATTATTTGTACTACTTTTAAGTCAAGTGTCTTATAACTGTACTTAGGTAGATTTTTTTTCCTCCAGAAGTAAATATCTTTATCTAGATTAAATTTCATCTTGTTCAATCTGGCCATGATTATGGATTTTCTGTCTGTCACCCTATGTATAAATGTTCTCTCCCAATGTTATGGTCAACTGTAAATTTGATCATCAGTGCTATTTATATCTTCATCCAAGTTTCTGATAATGACATTTTGGGCAGGACACATTTGGAACCAGCAGCAGAGGTTGATACCTTGATAGGCATCCTGTTTCCAGGCACCTGCACAGCCATCGAGCACACAATCTGTGATTAACCCATCTTGTGATTAACTCTGTTCCATGCCTTGATGCATTCCAAATAGCATTTCTTGTAGCCATATCAGAAAAGAAGAACATGGAAATCAGAGTGGCTTCCTTGTTATCCAGCATGCATGCCATGTTCATGGTCACTTTGGGGCCTTTTTTCCATTCTTTCTGGCTAAAATCTTCCTTTTTTTTCACCTTTTACTTATATTCATAATGCTCTCTAGCACAGCCAAGAAGCCAGCACTCATCTCCTCCCCATTAATTCCCAGCATTCAGTTTTGCTACAAAGCCCCCAACCTTAAGGCACTTTGCATTGTTTATATACATTGCTTAGTATTACATCTATGCCCAGAATGAAACACACATTCAGGAAATATTTGTTGGATGAGTGCAGGGTAGGCTTGTCATCTTTATCAGACCATAACCATAAACTTCTTGATGGGGGTGCTAGCCTTACATTTTTTTTTTTTTTTAATTCTGGAGGAATTCACATAACATAAAATTAATCATTTTAAAGTGAACAATTCATTGCGTCTTTGGGGGCAGTCAAAAAGGAGTAGGAAGGCAGCTGAAGCAGAGTCTCTCTTTCCAAATCACTCCTGGTCTGGCTTGGTTCATTTGATATATTTCTGTGGAGGTACTAAATGGAAATTTACTTTCTAAGTGCTACTTGCTCATCCAGAAGAATTCTTTGTCTCTGAAATAATAGCATGAGAGAGTCTAATACTTTCAGAATAAGTCTTCCTTTAGTTCACAACTTAGAGTTTCCAAAAATAAAACACTGGCTATGTTGATAAATTCATTTCAAAGGATCTGGGTAATTAGTCATTAGTCACAGCATGCTTACGGAGGAAACCAATAGATTATTACATCAGGTTATTGTTAGCAAATGCCTATTTGAGGATTTCTGTATAGTTCTGTGCCAAAAGAAGAGTGGCACAGCTATGTGCACCATAATGAAATACCTTCACACATCTCTCTTCCAAGACCCTTTAGAGTCATGCCACTGTTAGAAACACAAGCATTTGGCAAAGGCATTTTATCCCACTTTAAACAGTTCATGCCACATAACTCTCCCTTGTCTTCTTTAATACTTTCTAGTTGGCAAGCGGTTTCCACCTCCAGGATCAGTGAGTCAGGTGGTAGTAGCATTGTGCCCACTTACAGATGAAGAAGACGAAGCTCAGATATGACAAATATCTTGCCTAAAGCCCAACAGTTAGTAAATGCTGAACCTGAGACTTAAATTCCAGCCTTATCTCCCAAGTCTTTGGATGCCCCAGAGACACTTGCGACACTCAGGTTTACCCCAGGTCACAAGGAGTCAGTGGTGAAACCTCTGGCCTCCTACTCTAGAATCCTGGTTTTTTTTTTTTCTTAATCAAAGCTGCATTGGTGGTTCCCGACATGCCCCGCGGCGGCCGACAACCGCCGGATTTGAATCGCGGCACCGCTCGGCGGCGGCGGGATGAATACCCCGTCGTTGCCCCCGGCCTGGCAGCTCTACCTCAAGGACCACCGCATCTCCACATTTAAGAACTGGCCCTTCTTGGAGGGCTGCGAATGGCCGCGGCCGGCTTCATCCACTGTCCCACTGAGAACGAGCCCGACTTGGCTCAGTGTTTCTTCTGCTTCAAGCAGTTGGAAGGCTGGGAGCCAGATGACGACCCTATAGAAGAACATAAAAAGCATTCATCTGGTTGTGCTTTCCTTTCTGTCAAGAAGCAGTTTGAAGAATTAACCCTCAGCGAATTTTTTTTTTTTTTTTTTAAAGCTAGACAGTGATCAATAATATAATGTTTTAATTTAGTAGGAGGTTTTAATTTTATTTATTTATTTATCTATTTTTGGCTGTGTTGGGTCTTCGTTTCTGTGCGAGGGCTTTCTCTAGTTGCGGCGAGTGGGGGCCACTCTTCATCGCGGTGCGCGGGCGGGCCTCTCACTGTCGCGGCCTCTCTTGTTGCGGAGCACAGGCTCCAGACGCGCAGGCTCAGTAGTTGTGGCTCACGGGCTTAGTTGCTCCGCGGCATGTGGGACCTTCCCAGACCAGGGCTCGAACCCGTGTCCCCTGCATTGGCAGGCAGATTCTTAACCACTGCGCCACCAGGGAAACCCCTCAGCGAATTTTTAAAACTGGATAAAGAAAGAGCCAAGAACAAAATTGCAAAGGAAGCCAACAATAAGCAGAAAGAATTTGAAGAAACTGCAAAGAAAGTCCGCTGTGCCATTGAGCAGCTGGCTGCCTCGGAGTGACGCCACCCCCACCGTCACTGCCCCACAGGGACACACACACACATCCTTTCCAAGGCACAGCCCTCAGCGTTACCAGCTTTCCTCTGGGGCCTCTTAACTGTGCCTTAGGAAAGGAGAACATCAACATTTTGAAATTAGAATATTTACCTGTATTTTTGGTTTTTTTCTTGAAGGCGGTGCCAGGGGCTATTTCTGTTGTACAGCTGGTGCTAAGTACAGTGACAGATTCTCTCTTTTCTCTTTGGTAGTTTTTGCTTTATTGATTCCTGGACTTAGCAGGGTGAGGGGAGAAGTTTGTCCACGTGGGTAGAGCCCTTTTACAGTGACCTGTCTGGGCTTCACACTGACGACTGGCTGTCCAGCTGAGATGTGATGCGTGAATGCGATCATTGGTCCATTGTGACTGGACAAACAGGATTAAGGATGCCATTTTAAATTTCATTTGCGTAATCTCCATTTATTGTGTGCACTTCTCATGTTCCGGGTGCTCTGTATTATCTCACGTTGACGTCTGCAGGTCCTGTGACCATACCTTTTTACCCCATCAGGTCTGTGGTGTCTCAGCAGCTCCCTTCCTCCCAGGTGGATTGTACAGACCCATCCCTGCCACGCCTCTGAAAGTGCCCCTGTGTGTGAGGCGTTCCTCGCCATCCCATCTTGTGATTTTCAGGTTTACAAGAGGGAACTATGGGATTAGGCCCTAGACTCTGCCTCTGGACTTGATCTGTGTAAGAGCCCTTTCCATGACTGCAGCATGAGCGGCTAGGGGGGTGGAGGGGATGCAGAAGGACTGATGTCTTGAGAGTAGAGCTGGCCTCTTGCTTTTGAGGTCAGCTGAAGATACTTCTTCACCTCCAGTGGCACATGGAAAGTTTGCAACATTTCTCTATAGTAGACGAGGAGAAGGTTGTCCTTTGTGCCAGACAAAGAACTTTCCAGAAGCCTGGCTCACTGCTTCTTCCTCTTTAGTTAACAGGGCACACAGAGGGGATTCTTCCTGGGAAGTTTTGCTGTGGACCAGCTGTCATCCATGGACACAGCAGGCAGGGGTGGGATGAAAAATCCAAGGAAGGAGTTCCTGTTCTTAGTATTTCTAATACTCTTCAAATAGCTACTTCCCATTAATGATGTGGATTAGGCAGCTGATAATTCCGCTGTCTTTCTAATGTGAATCTTCCTAAAGGAATAAATTAATTAAAAAGTGGATTGGAAAATCTCTTTGGGGGAAACTTCTTAAAAAAATAGATGAGTCATTTATGTTGTTTGCAGTCTTGCAAGATCACAAATTCAGTGATATTTGAGTTTCAACACCAGCACGGACTAAGCAGAGAGTTGGGGCAGTTGTAAAAAAGGCATGTGGGACACCCACTCCGGGCCCTAACTGTGCCCTCTAACGGTGTGCTTGCCTTGTGGGCTTGGAACTGGCGCCTGTTGAATTGGAGCTGCAGTTTCCTCACCAGTAATGTGGGGATCGTAGAACCTTGTTGCCTCAGCTGGCTTTTTTTATTGTAGCAACATCGTTTTCATTTGAGGAGGAGAGGAATTGAGACAAAGCCCTCAGCCCCTCCTAAGATTCTGCAATGTTGTTTTCTTTTTTTTGTTTGAATTATTATTTCACAGAACAGGACAAACTACAATTAAAAGTAAGCACAGAGCCTTTCTTAGTTATTGGGGACACCAATGTGAATTTTAGATGGATTTGGAGAAAAGGTAAAGTAGCAGGAAATATCTAGCAGAAACTGTCGTTTATGAAATGGCTGCACAATTAGCCAGCCCGAGTGAGCTGGAGGGCGCCCACTGGCTGCTCCTCCCCGAGGACGATGCAGTGGCCTGAACCCCTTCTAAATGACCTGGCTCGGAGCTGTGGAGACTTGGTGGGCTGCTGCAGGCGGTCTGTCAGCCCTGAATGGCTGTGTCTCCATTGCTCCACGTCTGTGCCACATTCTCCACATCACCACCTCCGCACGGGTACCCTGCTCTCCTCCCCGAGGCCGGCTCACGCAGGGCTGAGGCCTGATGTTAAGATGGTAGATTTGATTTCATCCTCCTTCATGAAGTTAAGCTGCAAGGTGGATTGTTACTGTCCTATTGGAAACCTCTGGGGGTCATCTTGGTAGTTGCCGAAGAATAAAAACTATTTCATTTCAAAAAAAAAAAAAAAAAACTGCATTGGTAACTACAAATTTTATTATGTGAACATCTCTTGTGACATGCATCTGTACAAACCTTTCAGGCAGTGGTCCACAGCTAGGTTATGAATAAAAGGGCATACATTTTTCTCTCATTTTATTACAATGAAGTTTAACAGTACAGAAATGTCACATGACCTTGGTGAGTCTAGAACCCTCTTTTGTAGAAGCATTTTAGCTGAAAATTTCCACTCCCTCAACACTTAATCCCTTTCCTGCTTTTTTACCTTTGTTCATGCCTTTTCTCTCTTCTGGTACCACTTACACATTTTCTGTCTAAATCCTACACAAATTCAGAGGCTTCTCTTTGGGAACATTCTTGAGGTTCTTTCCAGAAGGCCCTGTGTCATGCTGTGTGGTTCACATCTCCCGTGTGTACAGTAAGGACTCAGAACACGCTTTGTTTATAAGTGTCACATTAACTAGAAAGAGCCATTCTTCTTAGGAAAAAAACTGGATTCTACTGCTTTTAATTTGCTTTTCACTTGGCATACATATACATGTCAGCACTGCCAATCATGCAGATAAACTAGGAATCGTTATTTGGGCAAATGTGATTGGGCTGGAACAATTTTTTTCTGGATCGATTTCGTAACTAACAGGAGTATAATTTAGGAGTAGGACAGATTATTTGATATAAAATATGATATAATTCATAGCCAGTCTTATCTAAGATGCTAGGCTCTTTTACTTTAACAAATGAATTGAAAGGAATGAGATGAATGAAACAATTTTTTTCCTTTATTTGTTTCGTAAGTCCTTACATTTGTGTACTATATTTTTCCTTTCCAAAAAACTTTTATATCATAACAGGGTGAGTTTCATCATTGTCCAGGCCCACCAATTTTTCTTTGGTCATGGAGGGTGCTGGCAGGTGCCCTAGGTCGTTGAGAAGAGTGGTACTCACATAGAGCAGTTTGGAAGGGGCTAGCAAATTGCTGGGTCATGGAGAGTCACTTTGGTTGGCTGATTCCTGGGTGAGGTGCCCATAGCTGTGAATGGAAAGTTTTCATCTGCCAGAGAGAAGAAGTTCAGCCTAAGGGACCCACAGTGATGACATAAATGATAATTCATATAGCCTCGTCTGGAGGCTTCCAGACTTTGTCATTTGTTCAAGGAAAGTCCTGGGCCATTTCCACTTATTTCCAGTGGATTCTTAGACCTGATCCCCTTGTCTGAGGCCCTCTGCAAAACCTCCTTTAAGGTCAGGGCCCTGTGCTATCTCTCCTTCCCCTCGACCCTCAAAATCCAGGTGACTGTCATCTGGTTTCCTCTGGCCTACTCTTTGAAGGTCTTTCCTTTGATTCTCACAGGAACTTTCTTTTCCCAACAAAACCTACTGCTTCAAAATAAGTATTTGGGCTTATTTTATTGTTTTGCATGTTTCTCATGTAAGTATCAAAAAAAAAATTGTTTTTCTTTTGGAAGTCAGAACTGAGTGTAGACTCATTTTTCTCGCTGCATTCCTGCTCTTTGGGTGCCTGTACCGCTAAGGGATGCCAGTCCCCTGAGGCAATGTGGCTGCTGCTGACTGAGAGGAAAGAAGAGGGCTGCAACAAGGAAGGGCGAAAAAGAAAAGCAAAAGGATTAATATCTTGCAACAATATATGCTAGCTTTTTAAAATTCCCTTAGGAGCAACCTTGGGACATATGTAGGGAAAGTATTATGTCTCTTCCAAAGACGAAGAAATGAGACGTTGAGAAGATCTAATGAAGGTCTCAAAGTTAGTATGCAGAGCTGAGAAAGAATCTAAATTTCCTGGCTCCCAATCCAGCTTTTCTCTCACCAGCAAACATTGCCAGTTGTGGTCCCTGACTCCTTCCATTGTGTTTACCACAGTTTGGGACATCTGAGGCTGTGTTTGCAACTATGTTACCGTCCCTCCACCCAGATTCTCCAAATGCAAGAAATTTCAGATTATTTTCATTTTTGAGGGTGGGAGAGGAAGAGGGGTAGTTCAACCCTACTCATACTTCAGATGTCCTTTTTTAAAAAATTATTTTAATCTCACTGACATCCAAGTAAAACTCTGAAATGTTAGGAAAGGTCTTACGTATGGAATCCAACCTAAGGGGAAAGTAAAAATGGGTGACTTTCTAAGCACCAATGATACCCATCTATACCCAAGGGAGTGGGTCCCATTCCTTTCTAGCCCCACTTCTGCACTCAGACACAATGCCACTCTGTAAAGACACAGGTGAGAAATGGAAGCTTTGGTTGCAAAGGGTTTTATATAACCAGTGAGAGGCTAGTTAATTAAGTGGGGTCCAAAATTTTAAAATGCTGTATCTTGTAGTCCTTCTAAAAAGAAGATGCAAATATATAGCTATAAAAGAAGAAATAAACAGTTCAGAATGGTTTGAATAGCCTCCCAAAACTTTCAGATGGGCAGGTACATTCTGTATATGCATGTCTGTTGACATGTCTGCCGACATGGTTGTCCAGGAGGCCATATTAGCACATTAGGATACTTAAACAGAGGCCCTCGGACAAGACTTTTACTCTCCTTATTAACTAATATTTGCTGAAAATATGCTAGAATTTCTTTAAATCAAAGGTAGTGTGCATGTTATTCAGCACTTCTGGTACATGAAATACTCAGGGTATGTGACAGCTATCTTCAGTTGTTTGAATGACTGTCATGTGTGTCTAGCTTATTGTGTGGGAACTCAGGGTATTGGATTAGAATTCATGGATAGAAATCTCAGGCAGGCAGATTTTTATAATGCATAAGAATAAAATTTCAGAACTTTCTGAAAACTGAATGCTTGAGTTCCCCAGCCTGGCAGGTGTTCAAGCAGAGACTGGAAGACCACTTGGCATTTGTTATTTAGATGGATCTCGATTCTTAAATTGGCAAGTGAACTACATACTCTCTAAGACATCCTCCAACTTTGAAATGAGGTGATCCTGTGTGTCAGTTGGAAGTTAGACTTTGAAATTTGACCATTACATCAGTGACCATTTAACAGCCATCAAATAGGGCACCATGACATAAGATTCCATTGCAGGTTCTGCAAGTCACCATATATCCATTGTCTACAGGAAAGGGGAACATGAACAACCCCGGGCATAGAGCTCCCCAGACTATAGATGCAGAGATGGTGTATTGATTCCTTAGAAAACCTTCAAGGTTTTCTCTAATTTCTGAGCTGGTACCATTCCAGAATATCCTGTTTATCTTCTCCATAGTATGCAAAAGCACATTGCAAATAGAAATCAGTTGAGAAAGGTTTCCTTCCTTTTGGGAGGTCCTGGCATCTCAGATCCCTCTCTTTACCCTCCTCTTTCACCTCCAGGCTCTTAACTAACTCTTGGGTAGCTGGGAAGTGAATTGATAGCTTAAAAAGGCTTAATGTAATGCCCCTCAAGAGGTCTTTGAATTTTCATAGCGAGTTCTGGATGATCAAGGCAAAACGAAACAAACCTCTAACGCTTAAAAGAATAACACACTAATGGTAGAAATTGATCCTGGGACTGGCAGAAAGATTTTTGGTGAGGGGACTGGAAGGGAGAAGGGCCTTTCTGGCACACAGATCATTATCCAACGAATCCACTTAACAGGCCTGCTCTGATAGGAATTCACTGAAATGTGTTCATTTTAGTGGTTTCCAAATAGAAAACTCTGTGAGTGTGGACTGGAATTTATTCATTGCTGAAATTGGGTTGAAAGGTAATTTGTGCCTTTTCCATGACTGCCACACGTCGCCTCTGACAAAACCTTCTCTGATCCCTGCAAAGAAAACCTTATTCAGTGAGACATATAAAGATACCAAATGCACTCTCATGAAATGACCTCCATAAATCAACTGAAGCATCTTCAGTGATTTATGCTTTGAGAGGTTGGAGAACACTGACAATCTTGAAACACAGGAGGGATTTTAGAGGGTTTTAGTGGCAGTTCTTCTGGTGCACATTAGACTAAAGCATACTAGTCCTCAGGAAGAGAATTGGCTTTATACCTGATGATGCAATAGGCATCTTGTTTCCCTAATGAGAGGTGGTCCAGGCCCCAGGGTCTTCACAGTCATTTATTACTGGGAGAGAAAGATGAAAGGGGGAGAGGGCTTTCACTTTCAAGTGTCAGACCTGCTCCCAAGAAGGCTACTTTTCATCCCTGAAGGAGGCAGTTGATACACAAATGACCAAGGAATCAAATACAACAGGACCTCCCAAGCATAGAGCACTTGAATTCACAGATCTGAAATTAAACAACATGATTCATTTTCAGCACTTGTTTTCACAACAGCATCCAGAGCCTTTTACTATTCTTTGTGGAATGGGAACCACTTAGGCAAAGTTTTTTGCACAACATTTCTTTGGAGTTCTGACTACCATTTTCTGCTTCTTTGGCTGAGGTCTTTGGCTAAGATTCCCTGAAGAAGTAGGCAGAACCAGAACACATCATGATCCTTAAATGTCCATTAGAACCAAAATATGGCTTTTCATTGCAAGAAAGCCACAGTCCTCTGTGTAATTAACAGAGTTGGCTGCTCCCCAGAATGCTTTAAACAAGGATTACTAACTGTATGATGTCTGAACTTCCACTCCTTGGAAAATTAACATAGGCTTTCTGGCACTCTGCAAAAGCTGTTTACATTTCTGTTTCAAATAGTACTGAAAAATTCATGAATTGTACTTTATTCCACAGCTTCAGTTTATTATGGATCAGATTATTTAATTGACCAAATCTTGGGAATCTTAAGATAAAGTTGATGTAGTTTTGTTTGTTTGTTTTGTTTTTCAGAGCTGGCTTAAGAGTTCCTCCATGTATTAGCACCTGTAAACTTGATCCAATAATCGTTCGGGAAAAATGGGTAAATTCACTTACATAAAAAAATGTAACAAAGGATAATAATAGTCTTTCAGAAAGCAATCTAGATCTCCCTTTTGTAAGCTTTTCAGATTCTTTGAAGGGAAACCTTCAAAGATAGGAGTGGGAAAATCTACACCCCTCAGATTATTACTCTCCTCAGGGTGAAAGGCCCAGCTTCACATTCTGTAGTCGTGAGACTGTGGGTTTCATATTCCAAGTCAATTCCTACTTTATCAAGTCTAATAACTGAACTTTCATGTATTTGGTACATAGTCCTATTAGGGATAACTATCTTAGGCAATCTCCTACGTAAGTTAAAAAAAATCCTCAATATAGTTATTTTAATGGTGACCCTATAGTTAAAAAAAAAACTCTCAAAATATGTAGAATTGGATTTCAAATGTCGCTGCAGCTGAATTAAGGAGCCCAATGTTACAAGCCTGTCCTCTGCTCATCACAGTACCACACACTGTGGGCGGGGGCTGGGGGGGTCTGAGTGGAGGCAGTGGGGTTTAGCAGTTCAAAGAGTGGACTTGGAGTTGCTCAGACCCAGATTTGAGGCCCAGCTTCTAACTATGTGATTTTGAGTATGTTGGTTAGTCTTTTTGAGTTGCGGTTTCCTTATCTGTAAAAAGGCGAATGGTAATAACAAAAAAACTAACAACCTCAAGGGTTGTGGTAGGGTTTATATAAAATAATGCATGCAGAGCACAATGTTTAATATTTAGAAAGTAACCTCAAGTATCATTACTATCATTATAGAATAAGATATGGTCAAGGTGCTTTCCTGTCTTGCTAAAGACACAGGACATGTGTCCACAGAGCAACCAGAAAATATAAATCTGTTCTTAGATTACTGAATTGTGTGAAATATATAAAAGGTTAGCATGAGACACTGACATTTTTAGTTTACCCTGTTGGATACGATATTAATTTCCTGGGTCTGCCATAGCCAAGCACTACAAACTTGGTGGCTTAGAACAACAGAAATTTATTGTATTTATAGTTCTGGGGGCTAGAAGTTTGTGGAGCTTTTGTGCCGACATTTGTGAGATTTGTAATATCTAGGTCCTAACAGCAACAGGAAAAAGACAAAGTATACATATTATTCTCTTACAGAATGACCTCATTTAAACTTGATTACCTCTGTAATCAAAAAAGGTCACATTCTGGGGCTTCCCTGGTGGTGCAGTGGTTGAGAATCTGCCTGCCAAGGCAGGGGACACGGGTTCGAGCCCTGGTCTGGGAAGATCCCACATGCCGCGGAGCAACTGGGCCCGTGAGCCACAACTACTGAGCCTGCGCGTCTGGAGTCTGTGCTCCGCAACAAGAGAGGCTGCGATAGTGAGAGGCCCACGCACCGCGATGAAGAGTGGCCCCCGCTTGCCACAACTAGAGAAAGCCCTCACACAGAAACGAAGACCCAACACAGCCATAAATAATAAATAAATAAATAAATAAATAAATAAATAAATAAAAGAAAAAAATTAAAAAAAAAAAAAGAGGTCACATTCTGATCTATAAGGGGTTAGGAGCTCCACATATGTTTTGGGGAGGACACAATGCAACCCATATCGGATACGTATTCTCTAGTGTTGTCTATAACCCCAAGCTCCACCAGTGAGGGGCCCTCACATGTGGTGTTTATTGACTGCCAAGCATTGGCTACTTCAGAATTTGGGGCTCATGTCTCATCTGTAGCTTTAGGTGTGGTAGAAATCTGTCATTCTTGCACAGATTCTTTCAGGAGGTATACTTGTTTGGTGGCCTATTGTACTTTGTATTAAAATGTTTTTCCCCTTTATTTTATAATTTTAAAATTATAGAAGTAGGGGGCTTCCCTGGTGGTCCAGTGGGTAAGACTCCATGCTCCCAATGCAGGGGACCTGGGCCTGATCCCTGGTCGGGGAACTAGATCCTGCATGTATGCCACAACTAAGAGTTCACACGCCACAACTAAGAAGTCTGCATGCCACAACTAAGAAGTCCGCATGTCGCAGCTAAAGATCCCGTGTACCGCAACTAAGACCCAGTGCAGCCAAAATAAATAAATATTTTTAAAAAAATCAATCACACAATTAAAAAAAAAATTATAAAAGTAATATGTGATTATTGTAACAACTCAGTGAAATGTAAAAGCAAAAGTTAGCCATCTCTCTCTAGCTTTCTTTCATTTTCACCTTCTGTAATAGTAATGTCAATATTAGTAACCCAGCATCTGTCTTTCCATTGGTTATTCATGTTCAGTCAGGTGCAAATAAATATACCTTATCATTTTTTTGGTAACTAATTTTTACAGAAAATGGGATTGTGCCGTATTCATTATTTTGCTTTCATCCACATCATAGTTAGAGAGCTTTCGCTTTTTAATAGTTGCATGATATATGGGTATACTACAATTTTTTTCTATTCATTTTCAAAACTTACTGATGGAAGTTTAGATTTCCATTTTCCTGTTTGAATTGTAGGAAATGTTAAGGAGGGGTGGAAATCATTTGTTTGTCTTCCTACTGTGCTACTTGTAAATTTATTATTTTTGAAGAAAACCCTCCAAATCTCAGTTCTTATCAATGTAGGAATGTCTGGAAGGGTCTCAGAGAGGGATAAAACCCTTTGCCACTTCGCTGCCCTGTGTCTTCATTTGGGAAAATGACAAAGGGAGTGCCTGGGACCAAACGGGAGTGTGAAATGTGGTTTGGGAGCATCTTTGAGTTTCGTAATTTAACGATGCCTGAATATCCCTAATTTGGTGTTACCGTGTTCCTTTTGTGAGCCTGAAAATAAACCTTCGTGTGTTATGTACTGCATATATCATTGCCAGCTAGACTGGATAAGCAGGCTCTTCAGGAAAAATAATTAGAACACACTAAACGTAACCTGGGTTTTATAGATAAGCTTAAGCTGATGACACCCTCCACTTTGGGGCCATTTCAGGGCCTAGTTTGTTCATAGAAATATCAGCAACAGGTCTCCCAAGCATTGTGTTGTAGTCACTAGTTAGCATCACTCATAAACTGGTTCTGTTTTCAGAGCAAGCACAGGATACAGGTTCCTTAGCAATTTCTGGTCAATAGTCAGCTGTTATACTGCAGCGACCTAGTATAAACTGAGAGTTCACTGCAGGAAGTGAGTTTATAGGTTTATATATTTTAACTGCAGGAAATGAGTAGCTGCTAACATTTTCTTGCATAATACGTATATTTTCAAGATGTATTAAGTGAAAAAAAGCAAATTACAGAACATTATATATAGTACTTTTCCACATATTACACAATAAACTGTAATGTAAGTATTACACATATATATACTATATGTAAAGATACACACAAATATATATGTGTGTTTATGTTATTATATGTGTGTGTGTGTTTATATATATATATGTATAGAATATTCTGGAACTTTCCCTTTCACTGAATAATATAACTTCAACATATTTCCATGTTCCACCCCATTTCTCTCAGTTGTATCAAAATTAGTATCTTTTGTTTTCTAATTCACACAGATTAATATTTTCAAACTGTGGGTCACAACCCATTTGTGAGTCATTAAATCCATTTAGTAAATTATGACCAGCATTTTTTAAACCTCAAATAAAATAGAATAAAAATAGAATAGAAAACTATCAGAGAGCATTACATATAGTAAGAGTTATGAATCTGAGATTTCAGTTGTGTGTGTATGTACGTGTTTACTGGGTCACAAGATAAAATTATGTCTCACTGTAGGTTGTGGTAAAAAAAATCTTTGAAATATACTCATATAAGTGATCTCATTTCTGGAACTTACAAATACTTTTCCTTTTCCTCTGGCAGTTAGAGGATACCCCTTCTCGTGGCTCCATCTCCCCTTGCCTCCCCATCAGGAACACTGAGTGGAATTTCGTAAGCACTGTGATGGCTTGACAGCCTCTTGGTGGAATGACAGTGGGGGCAGAAGCTCTGGCTTGGAAGGTGTTACCTTCAGTGGAATGTCCAGGAGGTGGAGACTAGAACCAGTTTGCTTAAAAAAAAAAAAAGGCAAAAGGTGAAGGCACACTATTTGTTGAATTTAGGCAGAATAGTGAATCCATCTGTATTAACTTTCTTGGTTAATTTTGAATTATTTGCCAAATAAAGTACAAGGATTGCAAATCCACAGTTGATTTTTCAGCTACCTTTCTGACCACTTAGGCAACTCAGTTTCTCAAGGAGGCAGAAATAGGAGAGAGATGATCAGGGTGTAATCCCTTAAGAGTCATCACGCCTACACATTTGTGGACTGCCCCCCAAGCACAAAGGGATGTCCTAAGGCATGGGAATCGACCAGGTGAGGTCCTGGTCTTCACAGGGCTGCCTGTGGTTCTGTTACATTGTAGTTATTCAAATACTTATATTTGAACATCTGCAATTTAACACAAAACGTAGAAAGTGCTATAAAAGGGGGCATTAAACAGGTCAAACACTCCCATTTGTAAGTTGAAAATCATTCAATAATAAAAAGATATATTTTTTTAAATTAGGCAATAAATAGCTCCCATTTGCTTTTACACCCTTCTATGCAGATAGTTGTATGTGCTCAAAGTCCAAAGCAGCTCCAGGGACCAGTTCTGAGCAGCTCATGCCCTGAGCAGTAGAAGCTGATAGAGCAACCATCTCTCAGGAGATGGTCCACCATTCTCCTGGGCAAGTCTTCTCCTTTTCCTACCTCATACTCAACACAGGTTTCTGCTTACTTAAGACTTATGCTTACTCACAGCCCACCCATGCCTCTCCACCATACAGCCTTTTGCTTCTGCTTCTGCTGCCACCTGCCTGATGATTTTCCTTTTTCTAGTGTTTGACTCCCAGGAAAGCAGGAGACAGGAAAAGACAGAAAGAGAAAATGAATCTGATTGGTCACACTCACCTCTTCTGTATCCACGCTCTTTCTTTTCAAGCCATTAGCCACCCTCAGCAATCTTGCCATTCTCTTGCTTTGTCTTCATTTGCACAACCCTGGTTGCATCCAACTCTCCACCTACTCAGCACCTGCACCACTGAAGCTGGATGAGACTAGAGTAAAGCACACAGTCATGGTGATTCACTTGAAATTCATGGTCATGAACCTCAAGAGAGTCCCCCGGTATTATTCTCCAGTCACTCTGCGTTTCACTAGTCCATTCACTCTCCTACCCTTCTGCACAACCATTTCCTTCATACCTTCTGCTCCCTCCTCAGACCTCTAGCACCTCCTCCCCATCCTCACTCTCAACTGATGACTTAGCTTCTTATTTTAATGAGAAGACAGGAGCAATCAGAAGAAGGGTCTCATCAGCATCTCCTCCCCCTTCCCATAGGGTCTCATCAGCATCTCCTCCCCCCTACCTGCTACTCTGTCCATATTCTCTGCCTTCTCTTCTGTAGGTGCACAAATGACCCAGGTTCTTTTTTTTTTTTTTTAATTTTTCTTTTATTTTTTTAAATTAATTTTTTTTTAACTTTGGGTTTATTTATTTATTTATTTATTTATTTATTTATGGCTGTGTTGGGTCTTCATTTCTGTGCGAGGGCTTTCTCTAGTTGCGGCAAGCGGGGGCCACTCTTCATCGCGGCGCGTGGGCCTCTCATTATCGCAGCCTCTCTTGTTGCGGAGCACAGGCTCCAGACGCGCAGGCTCAGTAGTTGTGGCTCACGGGCCCAGTTGCTCCGCAGCACGCGGGATCCTCCCAGACCAGGGCTCGAACCTGCGTCCCCTGCATTAGCAGGCAGATTCTCAACCACTGCGCCACCAGGGAAGCCCATGACCCAGGTTCTTATCTTAGGCCAACTCCTCCATTTGTCCATCCATTAGATGAATCTAATTCTCCATCTCCTCTTGCCTACTCAAGAGCATTGCTTTAGCAATTCTCCCAATTCCTATGTCATCATTGCCTCCCTCTGTAGTGAATCATTCTTATCTGCAGTACAAATATCTTTTTATTTCTCCCATGTTAGAACATTGTCTGCTGATGCTTGCTCCTCCTCCTGTTATCCATTTCTCCTTTCCATTTTCAGAGGGCACTCTTAACTTCTTTATGTCATGAATACCTTGAATGGTCTGGTGAAGTTTATGGACTCCTCAGAATAATGTTTTTAAATGCTTAAAATAAAATACAAGATTGCAAAAGAAACAAATTATATTGGAATATAGTTATCAGAATGACTTTCCACTGCTGTGATGTGGTAACATGTTATTCTTCATTAATGCACTAGATAATACATTTAAAATATAGGCAAACTAAAGTTAGACTTTATTTTTCAAAAGCATAGTGCTGCAGAGGTTCTCGCCAATCATAGTTCTTGCATCCTGTAACCTTTGTGTTACAAAAGGTTGTGCTATCTTGCAAGAATTAAGAATTCTCTTTTGATCTGTCAAGTTTTGTAAAATTTAAACCATGAAAATCACTCATCTCCTTCCATGTATTGACCAACAAGCAATTATGGATAGAATGGGAATACTGATGAACAACAGAGGTGTCTGGGTTCCACAGGGAGAATGTGTACTACCAGGTGGCTGAATGACTTCTGGGCACATTTGCCGCGCGTTGACCAGCCATGTTTGTCCCAGTACTTGTACAGCAGATCCCAGTCACATGAGGTCTAGTGATGGAGCCAGTAGTTACTGTACATTTAAAAGAGTGATGATCATGATGTTTTGAGAGATCTGTAACAACTAAAATGTGATATGAAAAAATATCCACAATTTCTAGATTTGGCAACAAAGAAACAGACACTGCTGATTTTACATTAATAATTGAAGAAAATGCTTATTAGTTAGAGAGTAGTGAAAATAAAGATCTAATTCTTTTCCCATCTAAATTCATGAGCTTTCTGAATTCTATCCACAGATTCTTTGGGGACCCTAATTTAAAAGGCCCTGCTTTTGATAGCAATATTTCCTTTAAGAGCTGTTATATCCTCTGCTTTCTACTTCTCTTTCTCCTTTCTCTATTGGAGTCTACCCCAATCAGGCATTTGCCCCCATAATCCATTGAAACTGTTTTTTATCAAGGTCATCAATGCCTTCCATATCGTTATAGCCAATGATCTTGCTTGCCTTATCAGCAGTATTTGAGACAATTGATCATTCTTTCTTTTTGATATACTTTCCTTCACTTAGCTGCAAGGATATATACTCTCTTGGTTTTCCTCTGGCCTCTCTGGCCACTAGTTCTCAGGTGTCCTTACTGGCTCCTCATCTCCTGCGTGCTGAATCTTGGAGTGACCCAGGACTCATCCTTAGGCATCTTTTATTTGTATCTATGCATTCTCTTGTTCTTTTCATCCAGCCTTGAGGTTTTAAATACTCATTGTATTCTGATGTTCCCACTCAATAATTTTAACTCCAGTCCTGTCCTATCGGCTGAATTCCACACTACTATACCCAACTGCCTACTCAGTATCTCCACCTGGTTGCCTAACGGGGAAGATTCATCATGTCCAAATCTGGGTTCCCGATGTTCCCCTCAAACCTGCTTTTCTTGCCGTCTTTCTCATCTCAGCAAGTGGCAGCTCTGTTCTTCTAGTTGCGTTGGTCAAACACCTTGGAGTCAGGTTTCACTCTTCCTTCTCTCACATCCCACATCCAACCCATCAGCAAATCTTGTCAGTTCTAGCTTCAAAGTATATCCCGGTGTTACCACCTCACTGTTGCCACCTGACACAAGCCTCCAAGGCCTTTCCCCTGGTACACCATAGCCTCCTCACCACTCTCCCTGCTCCTTTTTTCTGTCCTTAAAGCTGGAAGTCCACAAATCTTACAAGCAACCCATTCACTCTGCTCCTCAGAATTCAGAAGAAATACGCACAGATGCCTAACTATATTCAAGCTCTTCTAAGTGCCAGATGTTTTTTGCTAATGCACACAATTCCAAATGGTGGATATTTTCCCATGAGTGACTAATGGAATTCATTCAGCAGCCATATCATTAACCTGACAGGATTTTACATGTAGCACTACGGGTTTGATACCCATATTAAGAAAGTTTAAAAAGCTTGGTACCTCAACTTTAGGAGCTTCTTTTGAAAGGATGCTCGGAAGTGGTTTCAAATGTTCAAATGAAATTATTACCGAGGTCCCCCAAATATTATGGTATTACTGTCATGTGACTGCCAAATACACAAAATGTGTTAGCTAATAGCCACATTCCTCTACTGTTCATTCTCTGCTATTGCATCAGAAGAGAATAGAAATGCCTCAAGTAGCTTAGAGTGCTGGTAACCTTTCTTAGCAATTAAGTCATTCATTCAGTAAACACTTTGAATGGCTTTTATGTACTCCACTAGGTGCTAGGGATACGAAGATGAATAAAATCCAGTGAATATCCTCTAAGAGCTCACAGACTAATGGGGGAAGCAGAGGAGTAAACAATTAGGTACAGTGCAGTCTGACATGTGCCATAATAGACATGGTAGGTATACAACACTAGCACAAGGGTTGGAACGCTCAGCTCTGTTTAAATTGATCAAGAAGTTTCAATCCTGAGACACTGTTTGGGATTCCTTGAAAAATGATATGCTCTTGGTCACCATGTATAAAGGGTACCTGTCCCTACCACACCTCAACTCTGTACCAGGGCTTGGAATTCTAAAGGATAAAAAACAAATATCATAGGTATTGTAACCACCCTAAGTTGGAGAAGGGCCAGTCTGAAATGTTCGAGAAAGTGGGATCTGTTCTAAAACCTCCTAAAGTAGGTATATTCCAGAACCTCTCTTATTCATTCAGAGATTGGGGAAGCTTCTTAGGCGTTCTTACCTTATATATAATTTACCTCCATCATGTTATGACTTTTCTCCATGGTGATGTTTTACATAAAGGAGCATACACATACATATACTTACACATACATACACATAGTTTAGGAGGTTTTAGAACAGATTGTATGTGTGTGTGTGTGTGTGTGTATATATATATATATACACACACACACACACGTAAAGATATATAATATATAATAAATATATTTATATAAAATTAATATAAGTATATATTAAATTATAAATATATCAGGGAATCATATTTAAAAACCAGCCCTCGTGAGTGGAGATGAGATGGAAACTCTTGCAAAATTATTAGAAATTTTAGAATTATAAGAGACTGCTTGAGTAGGTTGAAGTATCACTGTTCCCGTCTTGCTTTACTAATAATAGGGTGCAAGGAGCCAGGAAGTAATCTCCCAATCCTCTTCCATAGTACTTATGAGAAAACTGAGACTAATTTGGCAGTGCGGAAATTTCCTAGAGTTATCCTGCGGGAATAGAACCCAAGTCTCCTGCCTCAGTCCTGTGCTGCTTCTTCTACTTTCTTTATGTGATTTCACTGGCTGGAACACAGAAACTTTTCCAATCAGGATTCTATCAGCTAATCTGAGCTTATTTAGGCAAGAATAAATATGTTGTACTTGAAGAATGGGATATCAGCTAGATGCCCACCATTCGCCTCTGACCAGGCTCCCTCTCACTAGTGGCTACAACAGAAAGGCCATGTGAATAGCTCCAGCAGTCCACAAGCAAGGGGCCACACTGGATCACAGGCCTGATGCCAGCATGGGAGAGGGTCAGGATCTGGACAGCAACTCGTTGAATACCAAGCTAGCACGTGAGAGATCTAGTATTTAAGCAGAAGAGCAAGGTAGGATGTCAGAGTTTCTAAGGACAGAGAGGAATTGAGAGGGCAAAGTGAGGTGAAGCTCTAATGGCCAAGTAGTAATCATGGGTCCCCTGGAACTGTTGGAGTTGGAGCCAAATTCAGAATGGAAGCAGCCTCCAGCAGGGGTAGCAAACTTATAGTCTGAGGACCAAATCTGACCTGCAGTTGTTTGGTTGAGAATAGTTATTATTTTTAAAATTACTTTAAATACTTTAGGTAGGTCACACACTCTCCATTTTTCCAGCCTTACCTATTGTCTCATACCTACTCAGACAGGTACTTAATGAGCCCAGGCTGCTGTTCCTTCAGGGGTCCAGGTATTGCACAGCTGATTAGGAAGCAGGCGACATTCCTCAACACTGCCTCCAGTCCTCAGAGGCTCACAAATATGAATGTGGATAAATTCCAACCTGAAGTTATTTCATAGTAGGCAAACCCAACAAATCTTGGGTATTGTCTAGATATGGTCCTTTGGAATCAACTCAGTACTTTATGAAACTGACTTATGAAGTGCGAAAGGTTTCAAAATAATGGTATGAAGATAGCATTTGTGATTTACAACTGCCTTGTAAAATATCTTTTTTTGAACGTTTTGGTTGCCAGGAAACTCCAGAGTGCACACGCCAAAGATCTGGCACTTGAAATGTCATGAATCTTATAAACCCCTACCTCACACAGGGCAAATTTTATATAAACTCCTTATAGTAGGCTGAATAATGGTCCCCCAAAGATATCCACGTACTAATCCCCAGAAGCTGTGAATATGTTAGCGTACATAGCAAAGGTGAATTAAGGTTGCTTATCAACTAACCTTAAGAGATGGAGATGAGGAGATTATCCTGGATTATCCCTTCAGGCTCAATGTAATCACAAAGGTCCTTAAAAGTGGAAGAGGAAGGCAGAAGAGAGAAAAACAGAGAGTTGGCCCCGTGAGAAGGACTCAGCCAGGCATTACTTGCTTTGAATATGGAGGAAGGAGTCTGTGAACCAAGGAATACAGGTGGCCTCTAAAAGCTGGAAAACGCAAGGAAATGGATTCTCCCCTAGAGCCTCCGGAAGGAACGTAGCCCTGCCAATACCATGATTTTATAGGCCAGTAAGACCCATTTTGTAATTCTGACCTCTACAACTGTAAGATAATAAATTTGTGTTGACTTAAGCCACGGAGTTTGTGGCCATTTGTTACAACAGGATTATGAAACTAATACACTACTAGATGAGGAAAGTGTGAAATGAGGCATGCCTGGATCAGTGTGGCTTATCTACGTCATTCATGTTGTTTTAAACCAAGATTCACCATCTGATGTTTGTAATTTGGCATTTGCAGCAACAGGATGAAACTGGGACTTGTTCCCAGAGGAGGTTTGTGAAGCTCTTTGAACTTCCTAAGTCAATCAATTGAGTTTTAAATAGCACAAGCTAAGGATTCGAAGGCCAGCTCTCAAAATCTTGAAGCCCCATTATAACTAGCCGCTTAGCACTGTTTCACTTGTCAATTGTGATCATAAAACATAGTTTCATGTTTAGATAGAAATTCTTTTTTGGTAAGTGGAGACCCAAATTACAAATTACATTAGACTGATAAATGTCTGAGGTTACTACAAAAACACTAGACTAGTAAAGTGAAAAAGGAATATAGAACGAAGGCTCTTTACAATTTTTCTATTTCTATTAATTAATATTCACGAAGGAAAGATACATTCTGACACCTAATAATTTCTAAATTGGTGTGACACTTAGTGGAATGCTATAATAGGATTACCAAACATATAGCAGGAACTAATTACAAGGCATTTAATTTGGAAATCACAACCACCGCAAAATAGCTGTATAGCTCGATTTTTTTGGGTGTTTGTCATGGCAGGAATAAAAATGAGTCAGTTAGGAATTCAGTCCTGTCTTGTCTGAACTTTCCAAGGTATATCCTGGTTTTTAGTCGCATGAGGAAAAAATTCAGTCTGGGTAGTCTTTTTCAGACTTTCACTGAAGATGTGCCTCTTTGATAGTGGATCTGGTCTTAACGTTTCCTTTGGCACTGCTAGATCCTGAGTCTTCAAAGTGTGCATTGAGGGGCTTCCCTGGTGGCACAGTGGTTAGGAATCCTCCTGCCAATGCAGGAAACACGGGTTCGAGCCCTGGTCCGGGAAGATCCCACATGCCGTGGAGCAGATAAGCCCGTGCGCCACAACTACTGAGCCTGCGCTCTAGAGCCCACGAGCCACAACTACTGAAGCCCGCGCACCTAGAGTCCATGCTCTGCAACAAGAGAGGACACCGCAATGAGAAGCCCGCGCACCGTAACGAGGAGTGGCCCCCGCTCGCTGCAACTAGAGGAAGCCTGCGCGCAGCAACGAAGAGCCAACGCGGCCAAAAATAAATAAATTAAATAAATAAATAAATAAATAAAGTGTGCGTTGAGGACTGACGTACCGATTAAGGGGGCACCAAATGGGAGTGAAGGAGAAGGGGGGAAGGTGAGCAAGTGAGGAGCCTAGGGTACAGAATTTACCCAGGCGCTCACTCTCTGGACTATGCACATGCCAGTCTACACTTGCATGACCCTGACGGTGGTGCCTCCTTAGGAGAGAGGTAACCAGGCACACTCTCAGGGTCACGCATGTGCCGAGGTGGCACGTGCACCATCGTGACGGTGAGTGCCTTTTTAACATTTTACACCCAAGGCACCTCGCTTGCCTCAGTGGTCTTGCCCTGGAGGTGAGGGTGTGGTCACTGATGGCTGTGATGATGGCTGTAAGCCTGTCTCTAGCTCGGGAAGTCAGGTGTTGCTGTGGGACTCCTCATGCATCCCAGACCACCCCCTTTGGCAAAAAAACCCACAGAACTATAGAAGGCCTACCTTAGTATGGCCCCAGATCAATCCAGAATTGAGCACGATCCCTCCTTCGAACCATACCTCTGAGGCTACGCTTGTCGAGGCTCTACGCTCACCCCTGAAGAGAACTTGACCCTACCGTTGGCTCTGGTTTAAAACACACCTTCCATGTGCTACAGAACTTCAGGGAACATGTTCATTCGACTCTCCTATATGCCTTTTGATTTCAGGAAACTCTTTCTAGTCAATGATTATTTGAATCTATTTTGTACAAACAGAAACAAATCTATTTTGCACGAAGTCAGAATGGTAAACTATAGATGTAGTTAACATGGTATTTCCATCTCTGGGCATGCTTTCGTTGCCGATTCTGCCTTTTATGCAAGGGATCACTTGTATGGAATGCTAACGCTACACAGTGCAGTTATAACACGAGTTTTATTGGGGAACAATTAATAAGCAGGCACGGAGCAGCATGTACACAATCCTTTGAACTCTCCTCCCACAGCTTAGGCCAGGCGTGAAGGTCTGCTTGCACTGTAGCCACAGCTCGGGGAGAGAATGCTTGATGCATTTATAGGGTCAGTACCCAGGGCACAGCTATGTGATTGTGCAACAATGGAAGCTCCCTGGTCAGGGAGTGGCCTTATCAGAAAGGGAAAGCCTCTGGACCCTAGTGGTTGGTATCAGCTTATTTTGCGTTGAGCTGAGCCAGCTTTCTTCTCAGCTGGCAAAAGAGGGAAGGAAACCGAGTCTCCGGAGCCGTCCATATTTGTGTCTTGCTAACCACAGGTTTACTGTTCTCTTTGCCTGATTGGGAGCAATTGGAGAAGAAAGACAAAGTCATATGAATCTTTGCAACTCCTGTGGTGCCCTGCCTGTGGTTGAGTGCTTAATACATACTTGGTGATTGAATGAATGAATTGTAATAGACTTCAATCAATGCTGAATGAGTGCTGTATTAAAAAAAATAAGTACAAACTTTCGTGGCAACTTGAAATATGGGCTATGCCTCCATAATGGCAAACCACATATTTTGGTGGGGAACAAACCAGTATATATGGCTGAGGGTGACTGCTGTATATAGTTGCTTTTTTTTTTTCAACAAAGAAGAAAAATGCTATTTTTTTTTTCTGTTGTTTGTTCTTAATGTGCAAATTGGTAGCACCCTTTCTCCCCCTGTCCTTTTCAATTTTGTTTCAAAACATTTGTCTCTGCCATATTGAGACGAGGAATTGAGACAAAAGACCCCCTTTAGTTGTCAGTGCATGGAGGTTTCCAGCCAGTTTCTCTTTAATGCCTTTCTAGGTGTGCACAGACAAAGCACATGGAGGGGAGAAGAAGTTTGGGTAAATAGGGCTCATTTTGGAAATATTCTTCTTGTGTAGACTTGGTATTCATAATAAGAATGACAATCATCATCGTCATCCTTATTCTAGTGAGTGTATTTTTGGACATTTACTCCGTTCTGCAGTGTACTGAACTCTTCATGTCATTTAGTCCTCAATCCCATGGGGCAGTCACTGTTTATTAACCACATTCCCAGAACTGAGTTCACCTTGGAGTCCTTCCAGGTATTTGTTTTATAGCTATATTCCTTATACACCAGCAGCTGTCATGTATAGGGATCCAGCTGAGATCCAGGCAAGCAGGTTTTGCTGAGTCTTCCCAAAGCCTTCCAAGTTGGCAGTTGTCTTTTCATCCATGATGGTTTCCTAGCAGGGAGCTATATCCTATTCTGGTTATTCAAGGGATGTGTGATCAAAACACCAGCTTTATAAATATTGGTTAACATTGTATTAGGGTCCCTACATCCTAGATATCTTCTTATTGAAATATTTAAAGTGAAGCTATGGTTGAGTGATAAATAGTTTTCCTGTTAATCAGAAAAAACACAAACATATTTCTAAATATATCCACTTAATTAAAAAATATATACTGGTCATTAAAGAGAGCTGATGATTCTAAGCCAGTTTTTTTTTTCCTAATGTATGCAGTTTGTTGAGTTTGGACATAAACATGTACCCATGAAACAATGACCACAATCAAGGCAACAGACATATACATCACCTCCAAAAGTTTCCCGTGTCCCTTTGTTGCCCCCCTCCCACCCCCATGGTGAAAACACAACACAAGATCTACCCTCTTAACAAATTTTTAAGTGCACACTACAGTATTGTTTTTAATTATAAGCACTACGTAATTCAGCAGATCTCTACAACTTACTCATCTCACATAACTGAAACTTTACACCCATTGAACAACAACTCCCATGTCCCCCTCCACTCCAGCCCCACACCCACCATGGAAGTCTCTGCTTCTGTGAGTTTGACTATTCTAGATACCTCGTAACAGTGGGATCATGCAGCATTTGCCCTCCTTATTTCACTTAGCAAATGTCTTCCAGGTTTATCCATGTTGTCGCAAGTAGGATTTCCTTCTTTTTTAAGGAAGAATGATATTCCACTGTATGCATACACCACATTTTCTTTTGGGCACTTTCATTTTCTTGATGGGCACTTGGGTTGTTTCCATATCTTTTTCTTTTAATTGAGGTATAATTGATGTAGATGTACCATATTATGTAAGTTTCAGGTGTACAATATAGTGACTCACAATGTTTAAAGGTTATATTCCATTTATAGTTATTATAAAATACTGGCTATATTCCTTGTGTTGTATAATATATCCTTGTAGCTTATTTATTTTATACATAGTAGTTTGTACATATTAATCCCTTACCCCTATCTTGCTTCTCCCCCCTCCCCTCTCCCTACCGGTGACCACTAGTTTGTTTTCTATATCTGGGAGCCTACTTCTTTTTTGTTATTTTCACTATTTTATTTTATTTTTTAGATTCCACATATAAGTTGTATCATACAATATTTGTCTTTCTCTGTCTGACTTATTTCACTTAGCATAATACCCTACAATTCCATCCATGTTGTTGCAAAAGTAAACTTTCATTCTTTTTTATGACTGAGTAGTATTCCATTCCCTCTCTCTCTCTCTCTCTCTCTACATATATATATATATATATATATATATATATATATATATATATATCACATCTTCTTTATCTATTCATCTATTGATGGACACTTAGGTTGCTTCCATGCCTTGGCAATTGTAAACAATGCTGCTGTGAACATTGACGTGCATGCATTTTTTCAAATTAGTGTTTTGTTTTTTTTCAGATATATACCCAGGAGTTAAATTGCTGGGTCATAGGGTAGTTCTGTTCTTAGTTTTTTGAGAAACTCTGTACTGTTTTCCACAGTGGCTGCATCAATTATATTCCTGTCAACAGTGTACGAGGGTTCCTTTTCCTCTACATTCTCGCTAACATTTGTTATTTGTGGCCTTTTTGGTGATAGTCATTCTGACAGGTGTGAGGTGATATCTCAGTGTGGTTTTAATTTGCATTTCTCTGGTGACTAATGATGTTGAGCATCTTTTCATGTGTCTGTTGGTCATCTGTCTGTCTTCTTTGGAAAAATGTCTATTTGGGTCTTCTGCCCATTTTTAAATTGAGTTGTTTTTTTTTTTTTTTTTGATGTTGAGTTGTATGAGCTGTTTATATACTTTGAATTATTGGTCATATCATTTGCAAACATATTCTCCCATTCAGTAGGTTGTGTTTTTGTTTTGTCAATGGTTTCCTTCTCTGTGCAAAAGCTTTTAAGTTTAATTAGGTCCCATTTGTTTACTTTTGTTTTTTCCTTAGGAGACAGATACAAAAAAATATTGCTTTGATTTATGTCAAAGAGTGTTCTGGCTATGTTTTCATCTAGGAGTTTTATGGTTTCCAGTCTTACATTTAGGTCTTTAATCCATTTTGAGTTTATTTTTGTATGTGATGTGAGAAAATGTTCTAATTTCATTCTTTTATATATAGCTGTCCAGCTTTCCCAGCACCACTTATTGAAGAGACTGTCTTTTCTCCAGTGTATATTCTCTTGCCTCCTTTGTCATAGATTAATTGATGTAAGTGTGTGGGTTTATTTCTGGGCTCTCTATCCTGTTCATTGGTTTGTGTGTCTGTTTTTGTGCCAGTACCATACTATTTTGATTACTGTAGCTTTGTAGTATAGTATGAAGTCAGGAAGCATGATTTTTCCAGCTCTGTTCTTCTTTCTCAAGCTTGTTTTGTCTATTCAGGGTCTTTTGTGTTTCCATACCAATTTTAAAATTATTTGTTCTAGTTCTGTGAAAAATGCCATTGGTATTTTGACAGAGATTGCATTGAATCTGTAGGTTACTTTGGATAGTATGGTCATTTTAGCAGTATTCTTCCAGTCCATGAACACAGTGTACCTTTCCATCTGTGTGTGTTGTCTTCAATTTCTTGCATCAGTGTCTTATAGTTTTCTGAGTAAAAGTCTTTTCCCTCCTTAGGTAGGTTTATTCCTAGGTATTTTATTCTTTTTGATACAGTTGTAAATGAGATTGTTTTCTTAACTTCTCTTTCTGATAGTTTGTTGTAAGTGTATAGAAATGCAACAGGGGACTTCCCTGGTGGTGCAGTGGTTAAGAATCGCCTGCCAATGCAGGGGACATGGGTTTGAGCCCTGGTCCAGGAAGATCCCACATGCCGTGGAGCTACTGAGCCCACATAATGCAACTACTGAAGCTTGTGTGCCTAGAGCCTGTGCTCTGCAACAAGAGAAGCCACCACAAGGAGAAACCCATGCACCACAATGAAGAGTAGCCCCCTCTCTCTGCAACTAGAGAAAGCCCACGCACAACAATGAAGACCCAATGCAGCCAAAAATGAATAAATAAATAAATTAATTAAAAAAAATAAATGCAGCAGATTTCTGTATATTAATTTTGTATCCTGCAACTTTACGGAGTTAATCGATGAGCTCTACAAGTTTTTTGGTGGCGTCTTTAGGATTTTCTATGTATGGTATCATGTCATTGGCAAATAGTGACAGTTTTACTCCTTCTTTTCCAATTTGGATTCCTTTGATTTCTTTTTCTTCTCTGATTGCTGTGGCTAGGACTTCCAATACTATGTGGAATAAAAGTGTCCAGAGTGGGCATCCTTGTCTTGTTCCTTATCTTAGAGGAAATGCTTTCAACTTTTCATCATTGACTATGATATTAGCTGTGAGTTTGTCATACATGACCTTTATTATGTTGAGGTATGTTCCTTCTATGCCCACTTTCTAGAGAGTTTTTATCATAAATGGGTGTTGAATTTTGTCAAAAGCTTTTTCTGCATCTATTGAGATGATCATATGGTCTTTATTCTTCAATTTGTTAATGTGGTGTATCACATTGATTTGCGTATATTGAAGAATCCTTGCATCCCTGGTATAAATCCCACTTAATCATGGTATATGATCCTTTTGATGTTTTGTTGGATTTGGTTTGCTAATATTTTGTTGAGGATTTTTGCATCTATGTTCATCAATGATATTGGCCAGTTATTTTCTTTTTTGTGTGATATCTTTGGTTTTGGTATCAGGATGATGCTGGCCTTGTGGAATGAATTCAGGAGCATTCCTTTCCCTCCAATTTTTTGGAATACTTTGAGAAGGATAGGTGTAAACTCTTTTCTAAATATTTGGTAGAATTCACATGTGAAGCCATCTGGACTTTTGTTTGTTGGGAGTTTTTCAAATTACTGATTCAATTTCATTACTGGTAATTGGTCTGTTCATATTTTCTATTTCTTCCTGGTTCAGTCTTGGGAGATTGTACATGTCTAGGAATTTGTCTGTTTCTTCTAGGTTGTCCATTTTATTGTCATACAGTTGTTTGTAATAGTCTCTTATGATCCTTTGTATTTCTGTGGTGTCAGTCATGACTTCTCTTTTTTCCTGTCTAATTTCATTGATTCGGGGCCTCTCGCTTTTTTTCTTGATGAGTCTGGCTAAAGGTTTATCAATTTTGTTTATCTTTTCAAAGAACCAGCTCTTAGTGTCGCTCATTTTTCCTTTTTTTTTTTTTTTCTATTTCATTTATTTCTGCTCTGATCTTTATTATTTCTTTCCTTCTACTAACTTTGGGTTTTGTTTATTCTTCTTTTTCTAGCTCCTTTATGTGTAAGGTTAGGTTGTTTGAGATTTTTCTTGTTACCTGAGGTAAGTTTGTATTGCTATAAACTTAACTGCTTTTGCTGCATCCCATAGATTTTGGATCATTGTGTTTTCATTTTTGTTTGTCTCCAGGTATTTTTTGATTTCAGTAATCCATTGGTTGTTTAGTAGCATATTGTTTAGCCTCCACGTTTGTGTTTTTTACAGTTGTTTTTTTTTTTTGTATAGCTGATTTCTAGTCTCACAGCATTGTGGTTGGAAAAGATGCTTGATATTATTTCACTTTTCTTAAATTTACTAAAGCTTGTTTTTGGCCTCATGTGTGATCTTTCCTGGAGAATGTGCCATGTGCACTTGAAAAGAATATGTATTCTGCTGCTTTGGAGTTGTTTCCTTATCTTGTCTGTTAAGAGTAGTGTTATAATGAACATGGGAGTGCAGATATCTCTTTGAGATCCCAATTTCAGTTCTTTTGGATATATACTCAGAAGTGGGGTTGCTGGATAATATGGTATTATAGTTCTAGTTTTAATTTTTTGAGGAATAGTCATACTGTTTTCCATAGTGTAAGCCAGAGTTTCTGAACCTCAGCACTATTGACACCTTGGACCAGATAATTCTTTGTCATGGGAGCTTGTCCTTTGCATCTTAAGATGTTTTGCAGCATCCCTGGCCTCTACCCACTAGAGGTCAGTAGCATTCCCTTCCCCCACTCAGTGTGACAATCAAAATTATCTCTGGATATTGCTAAAAGCCCTCTTAGGAGGCAAAATTATGCCAGTTGGGAATCACTAGTCTAAGCCCATAGTTTAAAAAACTTGACCTTGCACCAGAACAGAAATTACTATTTCCTCTTGTGGCTCTCCAGGAAAGTTGTATGCAGTTTCAATATTTTGGCTTCCTTTGTTAGGTATGAACATTCATTAAGTACAGTACTTAGATAATTCCTTCCCTGTGACAATTTATAATCAAGATAAGATTTAAGTTTTTTTAGTTGACTGTTTTAAAACTAGTGATAAATTCTCATGTTGAATGTTTTTTTCCACAATAGGTCTTTTTTAATGGAAAGCTTTTAAAATAGGCGTGAATAATTTTATGCTTTAAGCACTTTTATTCTTCCAAGTATTCATGTAAATATAGAGTAAAATGGTTCAATTTATATCTATCTTGATCTCTTATGTATTTCTAACTATTGTTTTTTTCTATAACACAAGACAGGGGTTATATCAGGAAATCATGTAGAAGGGGTCTTCTATGCTTTAGAAAGTAGATAAGAAAATGTAATCATAGTAAGAGACCTGAAAACCTTAAAAAAGGACCCAGGAATAAGTAAGTCAAGGGTGGAAACTTACCTAAAGTTTTCTTTCTTCCTAAATTTATCCAATTATCATTTTTCAAGTATGATACCTGTTTGCATTTTTAAAAAATATACATAACAAAATTCATAAATCCTTTATGTTGGCTTTTTTGCTTTTTACTTAAAGAAGATGAGAAAATATCTAACACCAACTTACGATAACCAACTTAGTAAACTTGTTTAATAACCAATATTTACTCTTAAGTAAAATGCCAGCTTATACTCTTTTAAGTAATCTCTCAGAGTTATGAGGGAACTTGAGAAAGTAGGGCCGGAAATTTCATAATATGAATCATAAACCTAGTCCTCTTACCATCTTGGTCAAAAAAATGTATTCTTATTCCTGACTTAAATCTCTCATGCTGCAGTGAGGCATGTTTCTTTCACTCTGCCCTCCCTGCAAAGTCACTTTCTCCCAGCAGCCCTTGAGTTTGCCATTCAGATTCTTAAAGCGTGTCATTTAAAATCTTCCTTTGGCTTTCTAACTCCAGAGAAGTAGGTCCAAATTTCTTTGTCATGGTTTGTCATCATCACCTGCAACCCTCCACGTGCTTCCTTCAGGATCTTCACTTTCCCTTGTGTGCAGATTCCTGAAACCAAGGAGGGCTAAGGATGCCAGGATTGCACCATGGAGGGCCTGTTAAGGTATCCTGATTGACCTTAAGCTACTGTTCTGACTAGAATAGAATCCTCTCTTTATCATCAGGCAAAAGTTCAGCTTCCTTTTACCTTAAAAATAGTCCCTGCATAGTCTCTGCTTTCAAACTTTCCAAAGTGCTCAAGTTCACCACCTCAACCTAAATATACTGCTCTATATCTTTTAAGGCCTGGGAACATGGAAATTAGCAGCAAATGAGCTCCTTATTTTCTGCTCTTAATGCCCTATAGACCTTGAAAGGCCCCCTTGCTGAAGACAGGCTCTCCCTGGTGCCTTTGTTCCTTCTCCCACTGTGCCCTTCCTCTCCAGCCTCCCTGCCTGGGTTTTGACAGCAGCAAAGGCCCATCCCATCCGTGTATTCTCCTCCTGCAGCTGTTTTTTCTAACCCGTTGCACCAAGCTAAGCTTCCGGACAAAAGCCTCTTGAAGAATATTTGAGAACTTTTGATCCACATGTGATCCCTTTGAAAAACCAACTCAGGAGGCTCTTTATTACCGGTTGTTTTCATTGCTATCATGTCTACTCTATCTCAGTTTCTTTGATTTAGAAACTGTGTGCTGACCTGATTGAAACATTCTTAGCCCAAATGAGCGAACAGATAGATGTGCCTGGCAATTGAAGCAGGAAGGCACCTGCTGTGCTCTTCCTGGCTGAGACCAGGAAAGGAGGCTGCTGTCCTGTCCATCACACCTGAGAGGGAGGAAACAGGAAGAATGGTTGAGATGTTTAGTCAGTCTTTGAAGCAGTTTTTCTTATTCGAAATCAAGTCAATATTTGATTTAGAAAAGCATATACTAAATGTAATGTGATATCCTGAACTGAATACTGGAACAGAAAAAAGGGCAGGAGTAGAAAACTGGTAAAATCTGATCATATCTGGAGTTTCACTAATGGTAACGTACCGATGTTAGTTTCTTAGTTTTGACACAGGACCATGGCCAGGTAAGATGTTAACATCAGAGGAAACTGAGTGAAGGGTATGTGAGAACTCTCTGTACTGTCTTTGCAGCTTTTCCATAAATCTAAAATTATTCCAAAATAAAAAGTTTATTTTAGAGGGCCCCAGCTTAGTCCCAGACCCCCCTCACACCCACATAGATATTTGCGTACACGCTGGATGGAGTTGGGTAAACTGAGGCAGGAGAATAGCCACACTGTACTTGGAATCGCAACAGTTTCCCTTGGCCTCTGGACATTCCTTCCTTGCCAAGGCCACTTCTATTTTATTTTATTTTATTTTTTCATTAATTAATTAATTAATTTTTGGCTGCGTTGGGTCTTCGTTGCTGCGCGCAGGCTTTCTCTAGTTGCAGAGAGCGGGGGCTACTCTTCGTTGCGGTGCACGGGCTTCTCATTGCGGTGGCTTCTCTTGGTGCGGAGCACAGGCTCTAGGTGCGTGGGCTTCAGTAGTTGTGGCACACAGGCTTAGTAGTTGTGGCTTGTGGGCTCCAGAGCGCAGGCTCAGTAGTTGTGGTGCGCAGGCTTAGTTGCTTCACGGCATGTGTGATCTTCCCAGACCAGGGCTCGAACCCGTGTCTCCTGCGTTGGCAGGCAGATTCTTAACCACTGCTCCACCAGGGAAGCCCTCCACTTCTATTTTAAATTAAAAATAAAGAAATGGAAGATGAGTATAAAAAGGCTTATTTTAAAAGATAGGATATTTTTCTCTAGAATAATTTGGGTGGCTTACTTCTATTTCTTTGATGGTCTGTATATTAAGGACCCAATTCAAGGAAAAAATATTAACAAAGTACAGCTTTAGGACACAGCAGAGGATTGTTAGGGCTATAGCTCATCTATAACTAATGAATGTATCTGGTCATATGTTAGTGCCCTTGCTTGTGCTATTTTTCCTACCTTCTGTTCTCTGCTTCTCTATAATAATTATTTACTTATTTACATGTTCCCTCATTCAATAAACATTTATAAAACCAGGCACTGAGTTTAACCCTGATGGGGGAAAACAAAAAAGAGATGAATAAAGCATGGTTCCTGCCTGTATGGAGGGCACAAGCCAGTGGGGAAGGAACACACAGGGGGATAATGATTAAATAATCTAAGTGCAGTGATAATAAATGTACACAGCAGTTTTCACTAAGCAAGGCTACAGGGGGTTATCCCAGAAAGCATCCTGAACGGGACATGCCTCTTCTTTCAGGATGAGTAGGAATTAGGATGGAAGTATTGAAGAGACACATCAGGGTAGGAGTCTACATGATGCATTCAGGAAACTGGGGAGCTACAAGCTTTCAGCGTAGCGTGAAGGAGGCCACAGGGAGGGGTGAGAGACGAAGCTGGGGAAGTACACCGGAGCCTGTCTTAGGGCCATCGACATGGAGTGGTCCTTCTGTTGCTGGACAAGACTGTAGTTTTTACCCTTTAAATCATAATCAGATGAAAATAGTAAGACAGCGAAAGTTAAGGACTAGAGAATTTCTTCTTCCCTTTATTCCCCATCCATGACAATGGCTCAGGTATTTCCTAAAAGTAAGGCTAATCTGAAGGAACTGTTCTTGCTGTGAACGAATTGGTGGCTTTATAGATGCAATGATTACTCTTAGGCTCTTACCCTCTGCCCTAGTAGCTATAAACAGTGGTTTATTTGTAATGTTTATATAGGTGCTGATGCCCAATTATGATTACTATTAATACTTCAACAAACAGTAAAATATCAGACAATTATTTTTACCCCTGCAAAAGAGTGAAAATACATCTTCTGCTTTTATTCTTGGCTTTATTAATATTTCACCCAACGTCTTCAATTACTTCTCATTTTAAAAACTCATGTGATGGGCTTCCCTGGTGGCGCAGTGGTTGAGAATCTGCCTGCCAATGCAGGGGACACGGGTTCGAGCCCTGGTCTGGGAAGATCCCACATGCCGCGGAGCAGCTGGGCCCGTGAGCCACAATTACTGAGCCTGCGCGTCTGGAGCCTGTGCTCCGCAACTAGAGAGGCCACGATAGTGAGAGGCCCGTGCACCGCGATGAAGAGTGGCCCCCGCTTGCCACAACTAGAGAAAGCCCTTGCACAGAAACGAAGACCCAACACAGCCATAAATAAATAAATAAAAAGTAAAAAGTAAAAAAAAAAAATGCTAACCATCACCTGAGCCTTCAGTGAGTTGCAATCTTTTAAAAAAAACAAAAAACAAAAAACTCATGTGATGAAACATGAAAAGTTCTTATTTAAAGAAGCTGATAAATTGCTTCTTTTAAAATGTTCTTGCACTGTTGATCACACTTGAGTTGAGGATTTCTAAGATAAAAATGCATCTGAATAGTTCTTTTTTGATACAGGGTCCCTAAACTATTTGGGGAAAAAAGCCAGTTTTTATATTCTGGGTCTGCTGCAACTCCTGGTGTCTACTGAGTAGGTTGATTATAGTGTGTGTGTGTGTGTGTGTGTGTGTGTGTGTGTGTGTGTAGAAAGATAGAATGAGGTAGTGAGGTAGCTGTTTATGCAGAGCTAGAAGGAAACCAAGGTAGGGTTTTGGCTAAACACCCTTTTTACTTAAGGGGATCTGGCTATATCAGGGTTTGCTCCCATTGAGTTGAATATGAACTTGATGTAAGAAGTTGAGTATTCTTTGTTTGTAAACGATTGCATTAGGAAATTACTTCAGACAGTAAATGATATATTCCCATTTCCAGTCAGTGAATGCTTCTTGACGTCTAGCCCTCCTTGAGTGCAGGGGGGGCCTTTCTGGTTAGTTTCTTCAGATCCCTATCCCACTTGGTTCTCTTTCCCTTGGTGAGGCTTCTGTCAGTGATGTTTCCCTGGGATGTGAAGAGTAATCATTTATTAGCTAAAGACCCTGCCCTGACGTAAGGCAACTGATACTTGAAGGAGGAAGGGGGACCTGATCCCCATTCTATATCGTCAGGTATAATATACATATTTGTGGCCATTCTGTCATAGTATTATTTTCTTTAGGACTCTGAATTAAAGAGAACAAGTCATCTACCCAAGACCTGCAAACACTTGGCCTTGACAATCAAATTATCCATTTCTTAAGCCTATGAATTGTTCCTCTCTGCTGCAGAGTTGGATTTTTAGCTTGAAAGTCAAGTGTCCATATGGAAGATGTGTTAGGTGGAAGTAAGATGCATTTTGCATTATCTGCAGCGTATGTGAAACTGTAAATTGATAATACAGTATATTAGCAAATGGAGTGACAATGGGTGACAAGCAACTGGCTGGTGAGAACTCCGGTTTGGGAGAAAGAAATGGCTAGGCGTGGAGGCTGAGCTTTTCGTGTTCTCCTTCTTTGGAGAATGGGTTGGGTATTTTAGGTTCATCTGCAGGCCTCGGTTACATTTAATAGCACACGATCCTGGCACACGCTCGAACCAGGCTGAGAGGCTGACAGCCAAAATGAGCTGGATCCTGTTCGCACTTCATTATTTGATTGCAGACTATGAGGGGAAATGAGAGCATTCTAGTTCTTCTTTTTGGAAAAGATTGCATTACCTTTCAGAATGTTTCCTTGCCAGATGCCGCATAGGCATCAGGTGTACTTCCTCTCTTCCCACCCAGCTAATAAACCTGGAAGCCAAAGAGATGCATTTATTTCAATTTCAGTCGTTAGCATGTTGCTAATTGTTACTGTCTTCATGTTGAATGTCTCAGGGTTCCCTGATTTATGGAATATAGCTGGAATTTTTTTTTTTAACCCGGTTAGTAGAAGAAAACAGGAGATTAAATGGTATCACATTTATTATGGCAGTAACCAAAGGGGCAAATGGAGTTCGCATACTTATAGCTTTCGTAAATTATTCTGTTGTTTGTCAATAATGGACAGTTTGTCACTCGATTTTGATTGGCTAAGGGGTAACAGTGGCTCCATTTCAGCAGACAAATACTGAGGATTTGAATCTTTATTAAAATTAATGACAGCTGGAGGAATTCCCAGCTGCACCCATGTAACTAGATGTGCTTAACTACCCAATTAATCATGAATGGATGGATTCAGTGAAACACAAAATTCAATCTGCTTCTGCAGGGGTGGTTTTGAAAAATTGGAGGCAAGCATTTTTCTCCATTGAATGCAACTCTGAGTAGCTAGTAAAATTGCCATACGTTCTTTTTGAAGAGCAGTGCAAAGAAATGTTCCTCCCTCCCTTCCTTCCTACAGATATAAGACATCTGCCATGTGCCAAGCCCATGCTGGAGGCACAAAGATGAAAAAAATGCAGTACCTGCCCTGAGAAGTTATTGTCAGAAAGGAAAACAGCTCCACATACAAACAGTTACAACTCAGTGGGTGGATGAAATGGAGTTTGCCAGATGAACAGGAGGAGAGGAGCTTTTCAAATAAGAGTCAACAGCCTGTACAAGAGCAGGGAGGCATCAGGGCATTCCCCCTCCTTATTCAACAAGTGTTTTTTGCGTGCCTACTGTGGGACACACACTGTGAATGAAGCAGGTTTGGAAGCATATTATGGCTGGAGCATGTTGGAGGAGAAAGATGAAAGATGAGCCTGCCTTATTTTTGTTCTAACTGGATGTTGATGAATTAAAGAGTAGTGGGACAAAGATTTTGAGTTGATTCAATGCATGTTTATACCTAATCTTAGTAGATACACAAAGAAACATACTGAATGAATCACAGACTCAGCATTCAAGAGCAGAGCTAGGCCAACCCGTGGCACAGTAAACTACTGAATTCCGTATTTGGAAACTTCCAAATGGCTAGCAGGACCCTGGACAGACAGCAAGAAAGGGATTGAAAAACCTCCTGTCTGGAAAGAGAGTCTATTAACAGTTATTTTAATAATTGTTAGTGGAGAGCAGCAACCAAGGGCTCAAAAAAACTATCTGAATACTTCTGTAAAGAAAATGGAAGAAAATTTCACCCATCACAAATGGTAGTTTAAAATTCAGTGAACATTATTGTAGGTTTTTTTTTTTTTTTAATTTCTGGTTGCACCTCATCTAGCAGAGATTTTGAGGTGAATTAAAAGACCACGTAGGGCTTCCCTGGTGGCGCAGTGGTTGAGAATCTGCCTGCTAATGCAGGGGACACGGGTTCGAGCCCTGGTCTGGGAAGATCCCACATGCCACGGAGCGGCTGGGCCCGTGAGCCACAACTACTGAGCCTGCGCGACTGGAGCCTGTGCCCCGCAACGGGAGGGGCCGCGATAGTGAAAGGCCCGCGCACCGCGATGAAGAGCGGTCCCCGCACCGCGATGAAGAGTGGCCCCCACTTGCCGCAACTAGAGAAAGCCCTCGCACGAACCGAAGACCCAGCACAGCCAAAAATAAATAAATAAATAAAAATAAAAGTAGCTATAAAATTAAAAAAAAAAAAAAAAAAGACCATATAAAGTCCCCCTCCCAAATTAGTAACAAGCAGATTAGGGTCATGGAAAATGTAAATTCAGGTAGAAGATGTACACCAAGAGGAGAATTAGAACTTAGCTCTGAGTTTCCTAGTGGCTGAAGCAAAAAACAAAATATAATCAATTATAGTCTTCTCATTGTCCATAGGGAGAACATATCTCAGGGCAGACGATGACTTCATTTTTATTGTCTAGAGCACAAGACTCTAATATTTGTGAAGAGCCCTTCTTCATGTAGTCATCTGAGGTAGAAGGTGATTGTAAACAGCCTTCCATGTTTTGAGGAGTGCTTTCACTGGGGACTTTGCCCGGGCATTCAGGGGGCATTTTTGCTGCAGAGTTTTCATGTGAATTTAAATTGGTGTTTCATTGAAAGACAAGTGATAGTGTTATTCACCAAGAAGAACATTGCCAACTTCAGCTGCAGCCACTTTGTTCTCATGAGGACTGCTTTTTGACAATATGTGTAGTGATTTATTTTCTGGTAAAGTGTGGGTGTTCTGCCAGTGTGAGCTTCATTTTTTCTTCATACGCAGCATGTATACAGCATTTCATACTAGGCGGTGGTAGGTTCTATTGTAGTTCCAGTTTTGTAAGGGAGTAATACAATTTGCAGTAAAACCAAGCTTCCCTGGAATTTGTTCAGTAAAGCAGTGATTGCTTAAAAGGAGAGGCTTGTTTCTCAAATTCTTATTCTCAGAATTAGTGTAAGCCTCAGCCTTCACGCCTTTTGCTTGTTCCTCATGGCCAGTTTTTACGCTCTCTTTGGTTATAAATAACTTCTGCAACAAGTACCAGACCACGTTTCAATAGCAACTTTCAAAACTCAATCTGCATTCCTTTTTAAATCCTCTGTGATCTTTTCTTGGAGGAAAGATTATCTACTAATTTTAATTTTGTAATATTATAGATAGTATTGCCTTGAACCTACACAGCTTAAGTTGGTGAAGAATGTTTTTCCAAAATATGAAGTTAATAATGAGGATTTACTGGATTTGTTAAAGGACATATTTTAAAACTTTCCCACCTTTACTACCTCTTCTCTCTTATGAGCTCTGATTTTTGTTTCTCCTCATCTCTGCTGAACGGAAGATAGATAAAATGCTCATAGTTTGTTGATGGATTTAGCACAGCTTTTAAAAAACCAAACAAACCATGAAAACTATTGGTCTTCAAGTTGAAATGACTAAATTAAGGTGGGGTTTTTTTTGAAATGACTAAATTAAGGTGATCGGAGGTGGGTTTTTTCCCACCTCCGATCACCTTTAGCCAGCATCCCATCCCATTCAGTGCCCAGCAGACACTAAGCAGTCAGTAAAGTGTAGGTATCCCCTATATCCTGTCAACCATTTTTAGAATCTGTCCTTTGACCTATGTTTGGGTTTGCCTTTGCCTCCTCCCTCTTCGTGCTCCATTTTCCTATCAATCTCCCCGTCGGTCTCTCAGACTGCACTCTTTCCCACTTCCAGACTGAGCTTCCTAGTGCCCCCTTTCCGTCTGATACTCTCCTGCCCACGTGCAGCGTCAGCCATCGACTCCCCTGCGGAGGGCTGCGATCGCCTCCTCCTGGCTTCCCGGTTTGCCGTTCTCTGCATTTACTCCCCTCTACAATTTTATTTCCAACCTCTCCTCAGCATGAACCTCTCAGGGCACTGCTTCCTGCCTTTGTTCACATTGCCGTTGCCTTTTTTTTTTTTTAATTTTTAAATTTTATTTTATTTATTTTTTATACAGCAGGTTCTTATTAGTTATTTATTTTATACATATTGGTGTATACATGCCAATCCCAATCTCCCAATTCATCACACCACCATCACCCCCAGCCCCGCCACTTTCCCCCCTTGGTGTCCATATGTTTGTTCTCTACACCTGTGTCTCTATTTCTGCCCTGCAAACCAGTCCCGTTGCCTTTTTTTTGAAATGTCTCATCTACAGTTTTCTGAACTCTGCCTTCTTTCAACTCTAAAGCTAGTAGCCCTCATTGCTTTGCTTTTTCCCTCTCACTTCTCTCTTTTATTTTTATTTTTTTAATTTAAGTGTAGTTGATTTACAATGCTGTTAGTTTCAGGTGTACAGCAAAGTGATTCAGTTATATATATATGTATATTCTTTTTCAGATTCTTTTCCCTTATAGATTATTACAAAATATTGAGTAGAGTTCCCTGTGCTATACAGTAGGTCCTTGTTGTTTATCTATTTTATATATAGTAGTGTGTATATATTAATCCCACTGCTATATATATTAATCCCAAATTCCTCATTGCTTTTGTTAAATAACATAGTTCTAGCACTGAATTGCTTTGTTTCATGAACACATATCTCATCTCCTCAACTTGACTGTAAGCCATTTAAAGGCATGAAACATGCCTTTTATATCTTTGGTATCCACCAAAACTCCCACCCCAATACTGACAACAGACTTGTCAAAATTCATCCTTCTCCAAACATTTCCTTTACTTTCCTGCTCTTTGGCTTTGCTTTCCTCCCTGCCTGGAATGCCCTGTCTTGATGACATGCTGTACAACCTATTCCTGACAGCCCTGCTTGTTTAACACCCTTCACCTTCTCCCAAAGATTTTCTATTCCCCCAGACAGAATTAATCTATCCTCTCCTATTCATAGTTGCATTTGTATTTCTGTTAGAGCACTTCTCATGCTCTCCTTCATAATGTGGTTGTTTGCAGACCTGTCTGCCCTAGCAGATTATGAGCCCCTGTTATGCAAGGACTGCGTCTTATTCACCTTCATGCTACCACTGCACTTAGCACAGGTCTCATCCATACTAATTTTTCAACAAGTATTTGTCAGTTTGAATCCTATACTGGATGGGAGACAACCAGACATGAACTATCGTTCGCTGTTAGGCACCTCCAAGTGTGGTTGGTGTGCAGAGGGCCACTTAACCTGCTCTGTCCTCTTGGGATACCTGGACCCTTGGAACAGTTATCAGTTAGATTCACCTGGTTCAAATAATAAAAGTATATACATCTATATACGTATATATATTTAACCAAGCAGTTAGGCATGATTTCACTACTAGGCATGCAGTAATCCATACAGACTCTGCAAGGCTGCTGAATCCTTTGTCGCTGGGTGTTGGGAGTGCCCTCCCCCTGGAGAACAGAAGGAGAATGTCTCTGGCCCTTTCTTTCCAGGGCCCTCGTGCAGTGCTGTTCACTGGCCCAGTACTGTTGTTTCTCAGGCCACCTCCACCTCCACGTTCCCCATCCAAAGCCTTTTTATTCTCTGCCTGTTTTTTAGGCAGAGAACTCTTAGTGTTGTGTGTGCATTTGCCCTGGATTCTGCATTGTGGTACTCAGTCTCCCTGAACTGAATTTCTCGAGTGTCTCCCCTGTTCCAGTTGCCTAGTGCATAGGTACACGGTACAGGCAGCGCTGGGAAAGTGGAAGCTCCTCCTCCTCAGCCTGCCCCGTGCTGCCTGTGGTTCTCAGGGTCGTCCTTTTCCGCACTGTGGGTCTCTCTGAGCTTCGCTGTGGCAATGTGGAAGGAGTTTTATATACTCTGAAATACTGGGGGCAGGAGAAGAGCTTTTAGGATGCACCCAACGAGAGAAAAGCTTTCCCCCTGAATGAACGTTGTGTGTCTTGTGTTTTGGTATGAACTGCCTACTTCTCTTCTCAGGCTCTTCACCCAGACTTGGGTTTCACTCTATAACCATCACACTGTTGTCGAACCCAAGTTCATGTGCCTGACATACAGTGAGGCCAAACAAACCAAAATGTCAGAATTTGGAGCAGAGAAAGGCTTATTGCAAGAACCATGCAAGAAGAACAGGCAGCTCATGCTCAGAAAGCCCAAACTCCTTGATGGTTTTCGAGGAAGAGTTTTAATAGGCAAAATTTGTGGGGAGGGCTGCAAGGCATGTGATCTTCCTCTGATTGGTTGGTGGTGAAGTAACAGGGTGGTGTGCCAGGAATCTCAATCATCTGCCTTTTGGTTCCAGCCAGTCTGGGGTCCACTGCTTATGCTCAGCCTGAAGTAACAGTCCTCCACCTGGGTGGGAGCCTTAGGCTGTAGAAGAACTCAGAGATACGTATCGGATTATTATGCATATCCCTTGACCAGAAACCAGGACCTTGCCCCATTGCTGTTTCTTGACTGCCTTTCCTTTGCTTCTGCATTCCCTCACTAGTAATGCATTCCTTAATTAGTAATTGTTTGAATCAGCCCTTTGGAACTCAGGGAAGGTCTAGGAGGTTGAAACCTTTTTCCTACAAATGAGACATAGGGGACACATGGGAAAGGCTTTTGTACCCAGGAGGGCCCCACAGGGTCCTGCTTAGTTTCAGCACCTAACAATAGAGATGATAAGACTATGGTACTCAAATATTTGTTTATTTCAAACCCAGCCATTTGAATTATCTATGTGTATGTTTCATGAATTTTTTCTTTATCTATCAAGATGCAGAGTAAGAGTGATAACAAAAGACCTATTTTTAAATTCACCAGAGCTTTAAAATAGGAGTGTTTTCATTTCTTAAGCATGTATTTCAAGGAGGCAAAAAGAGAAAGAAACTAAAAAAAACCCCACAAAATATAGCTAAGTAAAGCAACTGCTGCCTTATTTTCCTCATTGAAAAAACAGGAGGGCGCACTCTGTGACCAGAGAGCCCATATTCTGCTTTTGGAAGGGAAAAGAGTGTCATGTCTCTTTGAACCTGTTTAGGGTTCTAAAAGTTTCTGATGGATTGGCTTGTTTTGTTGACAGGACTGGCCGTGAAACCCAGGGCGTGGGTGGGTTAGTGAAGGACATGCCTGTGCTCGTGACTGGTGACTGCCCCTAGCCCTGGCTGTCTTGATGAAGGCACTGGAGTCTTAGAGAGGAGGACTACCACATCAGCCTTGGTTGGCGGGCAACTCCCTTAGAGCTGCCATGCAATTCAGGGTAGAGAGTGGGTCAAGGGCGTCATCCCCACATGCGAAGGACAGCAGTCTTCTTCATGCAGCTCTCTGACCAAAACCCAAAACTGACTGTCTTCGCGTTATTCCCGAAGAGGGAATGCCTCCTGAGTGAACACAGCGTTTGCACGCAGAAAAAATATGGAGAGCTAAAGCCAACCTGATTTCTCAATTTCTTTTTAGCCAATACCTTTAATTGTCCCAAAGTTCTTACTAGAGCCTTTAATTCTTCCTCATTTTGATTAATTTAAGCTTTACATCTCTATGCATTTTTTTTTAAGAGAGGGGTTAAAAATAGCAAATATGGGCTCACCCAAGAAGCAAAGGGCCAGGATAAATCCATCAACGGAAGTGTGCTTGCTAACCAGTATGGAGAGATACCTGCTGAGTGCTTACACTGTTCTGAGTGCACAATCTTCACAGCATTTCTATGGGTTAGGTTAATATGCTTCTCTTCAGAAAGGAGACTGAGCAGAGAAAGATTAGGTATCTTGTCCAAAAGCAAATACCTAGTAAATGGCAGTCTTAGGATTCCAACCTAAGTCTAGTTTCAAAGCCCATCTCTGAACTGCCTATTTTTTCCAGCTCTCATACGAATAATCACTGCCTCTTCTTATGTTTCCTAATGAAAAATAAAGGTGATTCAAATAAATTAAATCATAGTATCTCTCCCAGAGTCATTCTTCTTTTTTTGAATTTTATTTTATTTTTTATACAGCAGGCTCTTATTAGTTATCTATTTTATACATATTAGTGTATATGTCAATCCGAACCTCCCAGTTCATCCCACCCCCCATCCCCCTTTCCTCCCTTGCTGTCCATATGTTTGTTCTCTACATCTCTGTCTCTATTTCTGCCTTGCAAACAAGTTCATCTGTACCATTTTTCTAGATTCCACATATATGCATTAATATACAATATTTGTTTTTCTCTTTCTGACTTACCTCACTTTGTATGACAGTCTCTAGGTCCATCCACGTCTCTACAAATGACCCAATTTCATTCCTTTTTAAGGCTGAGTAATATTCCACTGTATATATGTACCACATCTTCTTTATCCATTTGTCTGTCGATGGGCATTAAGGTTGCTTCCATAGTGCTGCAATGAACATTGGGGTGCATGTGTCTTTTTGAATTATGGTTTTCTCTGTGTATATGCCCAGTAGTGGGATTACTGGGTTATATGGTAATTCTATTTTTAGTTTTTAAGTAACCTCCATACTGTTCTCCATAGTGGCTGTATCAATTTACATTCCCACCAACAGTGCAAGAGGGTTCCCTTTTCTTCACACCCTCTCCAGCATTTGTTGTTTATAGATTTTCTGATGATGCCCATTCTATCTGGTATGAGGTGATACCTCATTGTAGTTTTGATTTGCATTTCTCTAATAATTAGTGATGTTGAGCAGCTTTTCATGTGCCTCTTGGCCATCTGTATGTCTTCTTTGGTGAAATGTCTATTTAGGTTTTCTGCCCATTTTTGGATTGGGTTGTTTGTTTTTTTGTAATCTTGAGCTGCATGAGCTGTTTATATATTTTGGAGATTAACCCTTTGTCCATTGATTTGTTTGCAAATATTTTCTCCCATTCTGAAGGTTGTCTTTTCATCTTGTTTATAGTTTCCTTTGCTTTGCAAAAACTTTTAGGTTTCATTAGGTCCCATTTGTTTATTTTTGTTTTTATTTCCATTACTCTAGGAGGTGGATCAAAAAAGATCTTGCTGTGATTTACGTCAAAGAGTGTTCTTCCTATGTTTTCCTCTAAGAATTTTATAGTGTCCGGTCTTACATTTAGGTCTTTAATCCATTTTGAGTTTATTTTTGTGTATGGTGTTAGGGAGTGTTCTAATTTCATTCTTTTACATGTAGCTGTCCAGTTTTCCCAGCACCACTTATTGAAGAGGCTATCTTTGCTCCACTGTATATTCTGGCCTCCTTTGTCATAGATTAGGTGACCATAGGTGCGTGGGTTTATCTCTGAGCATTCTCTCTTGTTCCATTGATCTATATTTCTGTTTTTGTACCAGTACCATACTGTCTTGATTACTGTAGCTTTGTGGTATAGTCTGAAGTTAGGGAGTCTGATTCCTCCAGCTCTGTTTTTTTCCCTCAAGATTGCTTTGGCTATTCAGGGTCTTTTGTGTCTCCATACAGATTTTAAGATTTTTTGTTCTAGTTCTGTGAAAAATGCCACTGGTAATTTGATAGAGATTGCATTGAATCTGTAGATTGCTTTGGGTAGTATAGTCATTTTCACAATATTGATTCTTCCAATCCAAGAGCATGGTATATCTCTCTATCTGTTTGTGTCATCTTTGATTTCTTTCATCAGTGTCTTATAGTTTTCTGAGTACAGGTCTTTTACCTCCTTAGGTAGGTTTATTCCTAGGTATTTTATTCTTTTCGCTGCAATGGTGAATGGGATTGTTTCCTTAATTTCTCTTTCTGATCTTTCGTTGTTAGTGTATAGGAATGCAAGAGATTTCTGTGCATTGATTTTGTATCCTGTAACTTTACCAGATTCATTGATTAGCTCTAGTAGTTTTCTGGTGGCATCTTCAGGATTCTCTATGTATATTATCATGTCATCTGCAAACAGTGACACTTTTACTTCTTCTTTTCCAATTTGTTTTCCTTTCATTTCTTTTTCTTCTCTGATTGCCATGGCTAGGACTTCCAAAACTATGTTGAATAGTAGTGGTGAGAGTGGACATGCTTGTCTTGTTCCTGATCTTAGAGGAAATGCTTTCAGTTTTTCACCATTGAGAATGATGTTTGCTGTGGGTTTGTCATATATGACCTTCATTATGTTGTGGTAGGTTCCCTCTATGTCCACTTTCTGGAGAGTGTTTATCATAAATGGGTGTTGAATTTTGTCAGAAGCTTTTTCTGCACCTATTGAGATGATCATATGGTTTTTATTCTTCAGTTTGTTAACATGGTGTATCACATTGATTGATTTGCATATGTTGAAGAATACTTGCATCCGTGGGATAAATCCCACTTGATCATGGTGTATGATCCTTTTAATGTGTTGTTGGATTCTGTTTGCTAGTATTTTGTTGAGGGGTTTTGCATCTATATTCATCAGTGATATTGGTCTGGAATTTTCTTTTTTTGTAGTATCTTTGTCTGGTTTTGGTATCAGGGTGATGGTGGCCCCATAGAATGAGTTTGGGAGTGTTCCTTCCTCTACAATTTTTTGGAAGAGTTTGAGAAGGATGGGTGTTAGCTCTTCTCTAAATGTTTGAAAGAATTCACCTGTGAAGCCATCTGGTCCTGGACTTTTGTTTGTTGCAAGATTTTTCATCACAGTTTCAATTTCATTACTTGTGATTGGTCTGTTCATATTTTCTGTTTCTTCCTGGTTCAATCTTGGAAGGTTATACCTTTCTAAGAATTCATCCATTTCTTCTGGGTTGTTCATTTTATTGGCATAGAGTTGCTTGTAGTAGTCTCTTATGATGCTTTGTATTTCTGCAGTGTCCATTGTAACTTCTCCTCTTTCATTTCTAATTTTATTGATTTGAGCCCTTTCCCTCTTTTTCTTGATGAGTTCTCCCAGACTCATTCTAATCAATAACTTTATCTCAACTTTTTTCTTTTTCGTTTGGTCCAAAAGTTTCCAACAACAACAAAAAAAGCAGGTGTGGATTTCCTCTCTGACCACTTTGGATAGTAATGAGCTAATGGATAGGCCTGAAGGAAGGGAAGAGAAAACCTGAAAGTTTGATAGTCCCATCCTTAGGAATAGTTGATTGCATGTATTTTGGTGTAAATTCAAGTGAATACTCTATCACTATGTACTTGAAGACCTAATTCCTGGCACTATGAAGACATCTCTAAGAACAGATCTCAGAAGAATCTTAGAGATCATTCAAGAGATGCTCTGACCTGTAATGCAAGTCTTGGCTTCATTAGCTGGTGGTTGGGTGACTTAGGGCATGCAGCCTGACCCGTCTGTGAGGGCTCAGAAGAGCTTTGGAGAGAAATCAAGATCGTTTACTGGGGAAAACATAGCATGGTTAGTAATTGTTAGTTCATTCTAAAAGCAGAGAGAGAGAGAGATTCTAGTGTTTTTAAGCCTGAAGCCTTAGTGATCTGTTCATCCAGCAGTGTCTACCAACACCTCAACTGGGCTTAGTTATTAGCTATTAGCAAGGGCTTTTGAGTCAGTGAGATCAGAGTTCACCATACTTGGCCAGCTGCATGACCTTGGGCAGATTATTGGTTTCTCCTGAATCTTGGTTACTTCAGTGAGGATAATGAGCTCCACGTACGGTGACTTTAAGATAACATCTGTAAAGTGCTGTGTTATTCTGATTAAAGCCTCATTTCCTAGTTCCAAAGGTTGAACTAAGAATTTCCTCTAATCTAACAAGCTCCAACACAGTTATCAGATGGGAGTCAAAAAAACAAGCCTTGTTTTCATTCCCCACTTCTGAACCCACTGGGGAGGAAGGACACTACCCAGGGAAGGTTATTGCTTTCACCACTCCAGATTCCATATAAAGTTGATCGACGCTGATGGGGAGGGCTGGGCACTGTGTAGTCGCTGTCAAGACCCCAAAGAGCAAAGGAGGGATAGCAAGTTTGTAAGGAATATAGCAGCCTGGAGTACAGGTCTCGTGACAGTAAGATGCTGGAGGATTCCTTCTTTGGAGGTAACTAGGGGTAGCTACGTGTGCATAAGGGACCCACCAGACCTCTCATATACCCTCAAATCAGTCACTGTCTTACAATTCAAAAATAGCATTTATACCTAAAGTTAAACTACTACGTTAAGTTGCATCATCTTGTTTTTAACTTAAGACCTACAAGCTTCACAAATTTAGGAGATTAGTGGTCAAAGAGAAAAACTCACACTAACCTAGCCTTTGTTGGGGCCCCTAGCCCTTTCAGAGGGAATATTCTTTTCCAAAGACCACAATTAATAAAAGTGGTTAACATTAACCACACCTATCAAAATCATCATTTGAGGTTAAGGCAGGTAATTTCAAGCTACATAACACTGTAAAAAGAAGTACATATTTATTTTCAAGCTACATAACTCTGTAAAAAAAAGTACACATTGTGTATATAAATGTGAATATCTATATACATAATATTAGTTTTTTTTAATTTCTCAAGGTAAAAATTCAAACTGTACAGAAAGATATAAAGTGTAATAAATGAAAGTTTGTTTTCCTCCTCCTGTGTGTGTGTGTGTATGTGTGTGTGTGTGTGTGTATGCATACATATGTATGTATTATATAGAGAGAGAGACTCTCATTTATTTTAACACAATTTTAAAACAACATGCCAGATTATTTTACCATTTGATCTTGTGACTTAATTTTACACATACTTACTTAGAGGTCTATGCCATGCTTTTTAGTGTTTACATACTATTCTATGTGTGAATACACCCTACTTTTAAAAACATGTCTTCTACGGCTAACATTTAGGTTTTTATGATTTTTTTGCTATCATATGCAATATTGCAGTGAATATTCTTGTATATACATTTATATATACATATCTGATATAGGTATATTTCTAGGGTAAATTTCTTCAGGTAGAATGGTTTGGTTAAAATTTATGTCTGTTTTATTTTGATTGTTTTTACCTAATTACCTCCAGAAATATAAAACCAACTTACACTCATACCAACATATGTACCCTCACTAGTACGGGGTATTATCAAATGTTTTGATCTAATCAGTGAAAGTGGTATCATATTTTAAGTTATATTTCTTTATGTAGGAAAGAGACTGAAGCCCTTTTCATGTGTTCAGTGTACATTCTTGTTCCTTTTTCTGTTTCCTAACTATTTTTATTTTTTTGCCATATTGGTGGGTGAAGAGGTAGGTTGTTCATCTTGTTCTTATTACTTCATTAGTGGTCTTTGAATATGAAGAACGTTAAGCCCAGGTCACTTATGTGACAATTTTTTCTTTTTCTGTCATTTGCATTTTTGTATTTTTTTCCCCAGATAAATATTTAAACATTTTATGTAGTCAGATTAATCAGTCTTTTCATAGCTTCTGAACATTTTGGCATGCTACATTAAAACTATAGCCATAGTTTCCGCTAGTGCTAGTATAAATATATGTATATATGTAAGAAATACATAGATATATCTATATAATTTTGCCTTTAAATATCTTCATCTGCAATTTATTTTTGTATAAGAAATCAAATAGAGATCTACCTTTTTTCCCCCAATCGGCCAGCTAAGTTTCCCAACATTGTTTATTGAATAATCACTCTTTTTCCATTGATTTGAAATGTTTCCAGTTTTATATATATATATATATATTTTTTTTTTTTTTTTGGCTGCATTGGGTCTTTGTTGATACATGTGGGCTTTCTCTAGTTGTGGTGAGCGGGGACTACTCTTTGTTGCCGTGCACGAGCTTCTCATTGCGGTGGCTTATCTTGTTGTGGAGCACGGGCTGTAGGCACACGGGCTTCAGTAGTTGTGGCACGTGGGCTCAGTAGTTGTGGCACGCGGGCTCAGTAGTTGTGGTTCGTGGGCTCTAGAGCACAGGCTCAGTAGTTGTGATACATGGGCTTAGTTGCTCCGTGGCATGTGGGATCTTCCCAGACCAGGGCTCGAACCCGTGTCCCCTGCATTGACAGGCGGATTCTTAACCACTGTGCCACCAGGGAAGTCCCCCTGTTAAATATTAATTATCAATATATAGGGGTTGGTTTGTGGACTCTTATTTCTTTGATCTGTGCTAGAACCAAACATTTTTAATTTCTGCAGTTCTATAATGTTTTAATATCTATTTAAAAAAGGTTAATTCTCCTTCTTTATTCTTTTTTTTAACATTTTTTCTGAGAGAGTTTTGAATATTAAGTTTTCCAAATCACTTTCATACCATTTTGTCAAGTTAACATTGGTGTTCACTCTTCCTTCCAACATGGTTTCCAGCAACATCTGGAAGCCCAAAATGTATACTCCCCTTGGGTGAAGTCTGGGCATTACCGGGCAGTCCATTTGTGTTTCTTTTCCTCCCCTTGAAACCTCCTTATTCATTTTTTCATTCAGTAAATAGTTTTGAACTCCTCTGAGGTGCAAAGCTCTGTGCTGGGGGCTCTGAGGACAACAAAAGTGGGGAAGACATGATCTCTGCCTGAAATGAAGTAGATGCTTCATTTTGGCTTCCGTCACATCTGCAGCCATCTCTGGGGAGGGGTTTCTGTTCTTCATGCAGTCAATATGCATCCCTTTAATGAGAAACGTTATGAATACAAAATATTTTCAAAGAATGAAGGATAATTTTTCATCAAACCATTTCTGAGGCTACAGAAATGATACAGGAGAGGTTCAAGTCCTTCCCTTACTTTCTTCTAAAGCAACCTATGTTATTCCTCCCTTTATATGACAGAAGGAAAAGTCTTAAAAAAAATTTTTTTTTAAATACAAGTAATTGCCTGGAGCTGCTTTTAGGAGAAACATACTTACTGTTATCAGGTCTCTAATATGACTCTCAAGAAAATAGACCACAACATAAAAGTAGTGTTTTGTGGGCTACTTTGTAAACTACTCTGGGGGAATGTGAAGTGTCAGTCAATCACTTTTCCAGAAGGGTCACAGACGCCCACATTTACAAGAAACCATTAGTTGCCTTATCACTATGCAGTTCTGCAGCTACCAGCAGCACATTCAGGATTTTCTGAGCAAATATATTCATTTCCTTTCTAACATCTCTGCTGAAACTAGATTAGTGCAGCTTGAGCCGCCGCCCTTGCATGAAGACCTTGTGCTGTGGCTACTGCTTGCAGGTGCCGGTGCTGGGATCGGCCAGGTGTAGCCGCCCAGACACTCACCTGTATCACGTGGATTGGTCAGAAGCTCTCAGTTCTGACCAGGCAGGGCTGGTTCCTGGGGTGGCCGCTCAATGTCCCATGATGTTGTTCTGTGACCTGTACAAAGTAAAGCTTGACTGCTTGAGGCCACCTTCTCCCAGCAGGCAGTCACTTTCCCTTTCCCAGAAGGAAAGTGAGCTCCATAATCTCATCATCCGTACCATTAAAATAACATTCTTATTGTATGCAAAACGTGATCATGACTTTTTTCAACTTCTGTTGCCCTTTAGTCTCACAGAGGGTTTTGATTTATTACTAATTGTGTTCATTGCTGTAGCACTTCTTACAATCTTGTATGATATCATGCACTGATTATCAAAGCAGTTTGGTGAAATAGGATCCATATAAAGTAATCTATATCTTTTGTTCTTCCCCCAGTGTATTAGGCTGAACCATATGAAACTGCAATCCTTATAGTAGCCCAAGATAAGAGGAATCTGCCCCCATTACCAACATCACCACTGATTTAACTTGCAGATCTGCTGTTAGGCCCACATTGCAACTTCTCCTTTCCCACAAGCTCCTAAATGGCCATGACTGACACAGATTTCCTTTTCATCTCCATCTGGGCCTTTTTGTCACCTCCCTCTTTATATTTATGAGGCCAATTGAAACTTTTCTGCTGTTATTGTATTGCCACTGATGGGTCTCCTTGGACTACCAATCAAAAGAAATACCTATGTATCATTTTGTGATATATGTAAGTCAAATCATTATGTTGTACACCTTAAATTTATACAGTTCTATATGTCAATTATATCTCAATAAAAGTCAAAGAAAAAATGCAAAGAAAAAAGAAAAGAAATACCTATCCGAAACCAGGCAATTACAGCAGTTGCCAAACTAGTCAACATAACAAGAAGGATAGGTTGGCTAAGTTTTATAAATAATATTACTTCCTTTTAAATAAATTATGTAAAAACAGTTATAATAGAACCCATTAATTTGGATTCCACTAGTCAGATAATTTAGACAAAGCCTGCATTTTGTTTTTAACTATATATTGATATATAATTATAATTTAGTTATAAGAAGTAACCTGTAAATAAGTAGTTTAACACAACTGGAGGAGTTATCACTTACGAGAAAAAGAAAACTCAAGGGGGCCTTAAAATCTCCTACCAATAACTAAAATGCTGAGTAAAAATCCTGTCATTAAAGCAGAAACTCAATGAAATTCACAAACCAAAACCTTGATAATCTAGAGATACCATGTGAAGTTAGAAATAGCAAACATGTCTTTTGAAAAGCAGTCTCCAGTTTATTTTCCATGATCTAAGAATGTCATTTCTTTACTTGCATCCATCGTTCCTAGCGAGTGAGATTTTGGTGTACAATCTACGTTAACAATATATTGCAGAATATTGTTTTCTTTTACTGAAGGCGACTAAAATGTTTGACTTTTTAATGTAAGTTTGCACCAGATTTTGTAGAGGAAATTAAAAAAAAGATTCTGCCCATACTCCTGCACCCTGCAGTGTGCCCTATGATAGTGACATGGAGGGAAGTTCTTATTGCCTGTTTGAGCTTCAGATGCCTCATCTATAAAATGGGGATAATCGTAACCTACTTTGTAGTGTTGATGTGATAATCTAAAGTTCATAAGTTAGTGACTCACATAAAGTAAGGGATGAGTAAGCATTCATTCTCTTTCCTTTCAGTTTATGGCCTTTTCTGAACACATTCCTTTGCTGCCCTTGACTGCTCTTTGAAGCCTAGAACCGGAGCTTAGTCAGATTAATTGCTGGTCTTCTGTCCAATAAAAGTGGGCTGCAGAGCTTGCCTTATTCTTTCAACCAACATATTTGAAGACCTTCTGCTTACAAGACACGGTACAAGGTACCTTAGAGCAAAGTTAAGTTGTCATCTCTGAGGCATAATTTCAAAAGTTCCTTGTTCTGCCTAAGTGCTGATAATGTACACATTATCCAGTGCTCTGGATTAGGGCACTGAAAACCATAATTCTAAAAAAAAAAAAAATCTCATGTTATGGGGGGTGGAACTGCTAACAACATCACACCCAGTTAGCATAAACCTTGATCAATTAACCAACCACCCTAGAAGAACTTGAAATCATGGAACAAAGAATAGATTTTGATGGGAGCGAGAGTGTCTTTCTTTCAACGAAGTTGAGGTTCTGCTATGTTCACTGCCCAGGCGTATCTACTTGGAGACATAGCCTGGACCCTGCTAGGCTGGGTGGGTGCCCTTGCGAAGAGCTCTGGACATGTTTGGTGAAGGGGGTAGAGGAGAAGAAAGCATCTGCAAGAAAGTGAGGGGCTATCCTGTAAAGATACATGTTGCCTACGAGACCTTTTTGCCTAGGGCAGCCTCACGAGGGGGCTCTTTACCTATCCACCCTGGGAAATCTGGGAAAGTAATCAAGAAAGAGCTTTGTTCCTTCTACATTGTGGAAAAGTGCATCGTCAAGGCATTGCAAACTCAGTGGAAAGAAACAAGCTCACATCCATTGGGAGTGATATGTGTCTCTGGACATTCCACTTCCACTTAGTCCACTTAATGCAACTATTAAAATACCAGATTTACATCAAGTTTAACATTCACTTGTCTGATCTGGAAGGGCTGACATTTGGAGTACGTACCACTGCACAGCCCCATGTGGTAGCCACTAGTTAACATGTGGGTATCTGCCTTTAAATTAATTAAAGTGAAATAAAATTTTAAACATTTAAAAATTAAATGATAAGTTCAGTTCTTCCGTCTGGCCAGGCACATTTCAAGTGCTCCATAACCACATGTGGCTAGTGGCTACCATACTGGACAGCACCCATACAGAATATCCATCATTGCAGAAAGTTCTCCTGGACAACACTGGTTTTGTTTGTGCGATTACTATGCTTGTATGCTATGCTATACTATGGCATCTTAGTAATTCTCCAAAATAACCCTGAAGGGTTCATTCCTATTTTGCCGATGAGGATAGAATCTCAGAAAAGTTAAGCAGCTGTCCTCTCACATTGTTGCCACTGACAGATGGTCAGTGTCCAGTGAATGGACAGCTAAGCTAGGTGGGAAGTGAGAGGCACAGGACTGACCACAAAGCCCAAAAGTTCCAACAATAACCAGGTTCTGTTCCAGTATTAATGCATTTTAAAATCAAACATTTATAAACTCTCCCTTCTCCTTGCTCTAATTTAATGACATATCTAAATACTAAAACTACTTATAAGAAGAGGAAGTATATTTTAGTTTTAAAAGGACAAGATAAGTAAGTGGATCCCTGGATCTCGTGGTAGGTTTGGAGAGTGACTGCAAATAGGCAAAAGGTGTTTTTTTTTTTTTTTCCTGAAGTGGGAGAAATATTCTAATATTAGATTGTTGTGTGAATTGTATCCTGTAAATTTATTAAAAATTTATTGAATCATACATTTAAATTATGTGAATTTTATGGTATGTAAATTATACCTCAATAAAGCTGTTTTTTAAAAAAAAGAACAAGATGTAAATCCTACAACTCTAGGGCAGCCAAAAAATTGAATGTTGAAAAACTGCCAAAAACTTTAATGAGTGAGTCAAATATTATTTGCTGGCAATTCCTGAATTTTCCTCATGATGGTAAACGAAATGATGTTCCATCTCAAATCAAACGCTGGGAAACTCTGTGAGGTATGTGTTATTATCTCCATTTCAAAGGGGAGGAAATTGAGACTCAGAAAGTGAAAATAAGTTGCCCAAGAGACACAGCCAGTAAGAACTAGCAGAAGTGTCAAACCCAATACTTCCTGACCCCAAAGTCCATGGCCACTCTTCCGTCCATGTCATGGCCTCTCTCTCCGGGCAGGAAAAGAAACTTTTCCATTGTTTGACTTGAGATCACTTTCCTTCTTCTAGGACAACAGTAAACTAACTGATTTTTCAATGTTTCTATAACGTTTGTATTTTATACTCAAGATTTATGAAAGGTGTGAGGCTGGAATCTGTTTTCAATATTGAATAAAAGGGGGAAAAAATCTGGGGCTCATGTTCATAGAAAGACATGTATGTGTTTCTTTTGATATTCACTAGGATGCATTATTTTATACATACATATGTAATGTTATATATGTATAAAAAGACTTGCAGCAATTGTTTCCATTTATTCCCCCCAATTTAGTTGTTTCTTTGGAGACTCAAAAGATGTGACTTGCAATGGTTTCTGCTTAGGAACTTTTGAGGGACTAGCCTCTGTCGTGCATCTTACACATAGATTAACAGCCCAGGTTTGGCTCACTTGATGAGTTGGGTGCCTTGCTCTTTGCCCATTTTATGAAGTGGAATTTTGGAAAACAAAAGGCTGATGGGGCTGCAGTTTTTAGCTTTGGCCAGAGCTAGTAACCTTTATATCTTTAGTTCTGTCCTCTTAGCATCTAGCATTATTTCCTTCTTGCAGTTTCCCTCTTCCTGATCATAAAGGTTTAACCAGACCTCTGGGCAGTCCCCCCGACCCTCCAGTCCTATTAAGCCTGCTGCAGCCCCACTTCCCTTCCCCATCCTTCCTCTGGTCCGGCCCAGGCAGTCTCGTCTTGCCTCTCTGTGGCTCTCCTGCTCTCTGTGCCTTTGTAAACAACCTACGTTCTTTTTCTTTTCCTTTCTTTCTCCTGTCTGTACTCTCTATCAACCAGTTGAAACAAATCAAATAAAAATCAATAGAAACAAGAAACCAGTTCTGTGCCAAACCAGCAGAACATGTCCATGGGCCAAATTTGGGGTCTTCATGTTGGATCTCTGCTATCCCTAGGACCTTGAGAGACAGCAGCAATGATTTCCATATTCAGAGAAATGTAGATGTCATTGAAAGAAAAAAAAAACAGATTAAATGCTGTGAATCTCACACAGTAATTATGAAAATAAATATCACAGTGCTTTATGTTTCCCTCTACCAGTATTCTTAGGATATTGTGTGCTTTTACATACTTGGCAATAGTAGAACTTATTAAGTAATTTCGAAATTCTTAACAGTCTTGTTCACATTTCAAAATAAAGTTTATTTGCAGGAGCCCTTGAGTCACTTCTTGTGTGCGCATATGATTGAATGCCAGGATTTGAAAAATCGTTAACGGAGTTTCAGGAAATTAGCCATCTCCTAGTGTCAACAGTGGATTGTGTATTTTAGCTGTTTGACTCACTGCTCCGCTGGGCAGCCTGCTTTCTTGTGAACTGCAGTCGTTAGCCTTCCCCAGCACGTGTTTTCAAAACAAGTGCCTCCTTCCTGACTTCCTGCATTGTAATCACTTTATAGTCCAGACACCTTGGCAGACATCTAACACCTTAAAATGGTCTACCACACACATCACACTTCAGCAAAGCATTGCCTAGAACTAACACAAAACCGTTTTCATATATTTTTTGGAAACATTGTTTCCTTTCTCTCTTACTCTGGATTTTATGCAGGTATACCTAAATTTGGACAAAAGATTTATGCTGATAGAACTCTCTTGTTTTAAAGGACTTCAAGGTAGCTCTTTTTTAAGCAATGAATGCATCTATAAAATAGTCACCCTGTACTTATTTATTTTGTAGGTCCAGATTTCTCCCCAGTAGATTTGCATAGAGGAGTTTGGTTATAATTTGGTTAGCAAATACATTTCCTCTGTAAAGGGCACTTTCAAAAGCACTGCATGGGGCTTCCCTGGTGGCGCAGCGGTTGGGAATCCGCCTGCCAATGCAGAGGACACGGGTTCGTGCCCCGGTCCGGGAGGATCCCACATGCCGCGGAGCGGCTAGGCCCGTGAGCCACAACTACTGAGACTGCGCGTCTGGAGCCTGTGCTCCGCAACAAGAGAGGCCGCGATAATGAGAGGCCCGGGCACCGCGATGAAGAGTGGCCCCCGCTTGCCACAAGTAGAGAAAGCCCTCGCACAGAAACGAAGACCCAACACAGCCAAAAATAAATAAATAAATTTATAAAAAAAAAAAAAAAGCACTGCATGAAGTGCATGGATTTGGACACACTGCAGTTATCAAACTTATAGTGTAATCATTTTGCAATATATAAATGTATCAAATCAACACATTGTACACCTTAAACTTGCACAGTGTTATATGTCCATTATATCTCAATAAAGCTGGGGAAAAAACTTACCGTCGTTTTCTATGCAGCAAATACAATAAAAAAGGATACTGTACATTTCAAGATGGGCAACTTAACTTGCATATGTAAGTAAGCTGAAAAATGATTAGAATCTCTTAACTCTTTTTTTTTTTTAAATCAAGGTAGAAATACCAGCACTAGGAAACAGAAATGAGAATGTCTATTTATTGTGTGCCTACTATGTGCTAGGTTCTAGAGTAAATATTTTAATATCAAGTCCAGCTCAATGTAGGGTTTGAAACTGCTGGCTCTACGGTTGGATTACCCGTGTTTGAATCCCAGCTTACTCACTGCTCTAAGGATTCAGTGAGATAAGGTGTGCAAAGCATCTAGCCCCGCGCTGGTGTGACAGCCAGGGCTCAATAATCAGGTATTCATTATATCCTATTCCATTTAATCCTGTGAGGTAAACCACATCCCCATTTTACAGAAGAGGAGACTGAGTCTTAGAGTGGTCTAGGAACTTGTATCAAGTTTTCAAAAGTGGGTTGCAGAGTTAGAATTTAGAACTGGGCTTCTACTGGGCATTCTGATAAAACTCTAACCAGGAATTATTGTTCTAGGCTGCCAGGAAAATCTGTGCTGGGATTTTTTTTTTATGGTGGGAAAGACTACCCCAGCTAAAATGACACCCTCTACTGAGACAAAGCTACCCTTACAGGCAGCAAATTCACAAATAATGTATAAACAAACAAACCCTAACATTTCTAAGTTTAGAAAAAACTTTCAAAGTACCCGTTTCAGCAGTCAGCCATTCTTAGAGTTCTTTTTTTTGCAGTGGGTAGCAAATTCTCAGCAATACGGATAAGCATACACTTTTTAGAATCTGTACCTGGTTTATGAAACATGCCGAATACACCAGTCTTATCAATACGTCTGCTGTGTAAATATCATCTACACAAACATCAACTTCTAATGCCAGCTTAAGGAAATTGTAAGGATGATGCTCTTTTAGCAAGCCGAAAGCAAACTTCTGGGGTGTTTGTTTTTGTTTTTAACTTTTCAGCTGCTGTGGTTTTCATCTCTTCTTACGGCATGAGCGCCAAGTGATGGCCACTGCCCGAAATTCCTTGGCCACATGAGTCAGGCTGGATTTCATTATTGTTTAAATAGTCCTTCTAGGAATGGGCTTCAGTTGAGGACATCCTTGTTCAATGGCGTTGACATTGGAACTGAAAATCATTTTACGAATTCAGGTTTCTGCTTTGCTGTGTTGAAATCTTAAATTGATCATCTGTAATCCAAGATATGGGTAGGAGTTACTCTTGTAATAGGCTAAATCTCTTACTCCTTTAAATCTGTATATAAAAGAGAGAATGGAATGAAATTTCAGTTCCACAAGTTTATATGGGCTTAATATAAAGCTAGCACAAAACAAGAAGAATTGGGGCTGAGCATCACATAATTTTCATGGCAGTTTACTTTCTAGCACTTAATGTAGTCAAAATATTTCCCTTCATAACATTGCTACCTTCCGAATTACTCAGATGCTTAACTATATTCTGCCATCTAAATTTATGTCTGCAATACGGCATAGAGCGTATTTATCAAATTCTATGCAAATGAGAAGAACCCACTCCAGGATGCTGTTAGATGTGATGATTTAAGAAGCTCCACATCACCTCATTCAAGCTACTCCGCGTTTTCCTTTCCAGGGTTCAGCGGATTCCTACACGAGCAGGCCGTCTGACTCCGATGTCTCTCTGGAAGAGGATCGGGAAGCAATTCGGCAAGAGAGAGAACAGCAGGCGGCCATCCAGCTTGAGAGAGCAAAGGTGACGTTCTTGCCCCTTTTGGGTTCCAAAGTGGCATGTTGCTCAGCAGGTATCAGCTGCTCTTCCCCTGCCTCAGATTTCTCTGGAGTAATCATTTTATGATCATTCTGATAAGGCACCAGATTGCAAGGCTCCATGATCTGTTCACCCCTGATAGTAACCTTCTCAGGGAGCCATATCCTGAGACACGGACCCCTTCAACTACCTTTTGTGTTTGGTTTGGTGGTGAAAATTCTTGTTCATCTTCTAACTTAGCGATTGTGCCCCATATCCAGCTTGCCCCTCCCAGGGTTGTTAGAGGGACTCCCAAGGAACCAGCGTGCTTGCCCCGTTCTCCATGATGGCAGCCTTCACTGCAGGCCACACGTGCATAATTGCTCAGTGGGTCTCCCTGTTGTTGTCTCTGTTCTTCCCTCTTGGTTTCAATCTCCCACCTCAGGTTCACCGTTCAGAGCTTTGAACAACGATTACCATTTCAGCAAAGATGAGCAATGAAAGGCTTTGCCGCAAGAGACCTTCAGATATTCCACAGGGAGGGGCCCCCATTGGAATCCCTGCCCCCATGGGAGGCAACAAAGAACAAATTGCATTTTTGAATGTTAGAACTGAGTCACTAGAGATCTCCCATGCTGTGACTTAAAGACTTTTTTTTTTTTCCAGGCTTTTTTTTTTTTAAGCACAGACCCCTTGTGTCAAATGAAATTTTATGTACAGTAACAGATATAACGTGTTCCTAGTCAGCCTCTCCTCCTTGCCCTTCACGATAGACTCCTAAAGCATATTGATCTAGTCTTTCTAATTTTTAGGAGAAAAAAAAAAAAAAAAGCTCAGATAAAGTGAACTCCTTCCCTTTTCTATTTTTACAGTAAAATGTTTAAAGGAGCGGGAAGAGGAGGATAAGCCAGGTTCATGAGGTGTCTTCCTTTGCTTCCACACCCGTGCTACCTGTGCTGGTTGGCGGAAGGGGGTTGGAGCCGCACCCAGGGAAAGGACATCAGTGAGACTCTAACTCGGATCCTGCCTCAGTCCTCTTGCTCCCCAGGCATGGTCCCAGCACGAATAAATGAGCCCATAACAGAGCAGCCCAGGATTGCTGGAAACTGGTGTTCTTACTTGTGGCTAATTTTTGTTTTAGGTTTCTCTCAGAGTCTATTTTGTGGCCATTGTGGTCACCCAAATGTCAGCAGCAGCGCTGTTCACTTAGACTGGTGGCTTACTTAACCTCTGCCAAGCTGCACCAGCCCAAGAGCACTTTGCTGCGGAGGAATCTGCCTAATTAAAGTTTCAGAAGCAGCTTTTGTTAGCTAGGGAGAAGGTGATGCGTGAGCAGCTCCGCCCTTCCTGTCTACTCCCACCGGGCTTTCTTTTCCCTGGCAGGACAAGATATTCTATTGAGTGGGATCCGGCAGGTTTTCAGACCTGAGGCTGTTTCAAAAATATTTATTTTAACCCTCCACCACCTTTTTATTTAAGACCCAGCACACATTTCCTGTGTGCCAAGGTGGAGGCGTCTTTTACCATTTAAAATAATAAACATGAGTTTTATGACTAGAGACCAGAGCAGGCTGCCCCTCCCGCCTTTCCATCCCTTCCCCCCAAATTTTAGGGCACGATTCTTTGGGATGTTGGAAAGTACGACAGGAGGGGGAACATGGTCGGGCTGATAGGACCGAATCCTCTTCAGAGCCCTTTCTGCAGATTTCTCACTGCTGCCTGGCAGTGTGGAACCCAGTTGAGATCCCTCTTTGGAAAGTGATTTCCCTTACTGCCTGGTACTATCCATTATCTGGTTCTGCGTTTCACTGTGAAAAATCCTCTTCTGTCTTCCTCCCTCCATCCTTATTCCATGGTTCTGTTCCCAGTCCAAACCTGTAGCATTCGCTGTGAAGACGAATGTGAGCTACTGTGGTGCCTTGGATGAAGATGTGCCTGTCCCAAGCACGGCCATCTCCTTTGACGCCAAGGACTTTCTACACATTAAAGAGGTAAATGTAAGGCACTCTGTATCCCCCAACCTGCCACAAGGCCAAGGCCAGGAATCAGCTCTGAGCCAAACTCAATGGAGAGGAGCCCTGGGGAGCTGCCAGTGTGTTACCTCATTTCATTGGCTAAGCCTTCCAAATCCATTCCTTCTCACCGAGATTTGGAAGCCTGAGATCATCGCTTGCATTATCACACATTTAAAACACTGAATCACAATCATCAGAGGATCGATTTAGGATAGACCTGTGGTCCTCTGGTCACCTTTTAATCACCTACCATGATAGATCCATTGACATAGATCAATGGATCCAACTTAGGGAAACGTGAGTTTGGTGGCACGGCGCCTACCCAGAAGGCACCATTTACAAGGGATGTTGTAGGACCTTGACCTCCGGACCAACACTACAGAGTATAATAATTAAATTGTTAAAGCTAAGAGAAGGATAGAGGACTTTGGGAAACAGAAACCTTGAGGGATTGAGCACTTGAGGCCTCGCACCTTGAAAGATGGAATAGTGACATCAAAAACTTTCATTTACTCAACCTGGGTGTATTGAAATCCTCCTTCATGTCAGACATCGTGCTGGGCTTTTGGGGATCAGAGATGAAGGTCCACTGTCCCCTCGGCCAGGGAGGTCAGAGTCTGGTGGGGGAGACAGACTAGTGCATAGTTTCTGCATGGGTTGAGAAGTTCTGTTACAGTAAAATTGAACGGGTGTTGTGGGAGCCCAAAGAAAGAGCAGGAGGGACCATCCGGCTCAGGAGGAGGAGAATGGGGGGGCTGGAAAGCTCTTCAGAAGTGGTGAAGCCTGAGTTCAGGCTGGGGTGAGGGGTGGCGGTGGTTTCAGGTGGGAGGGACAGCCAGGGGCAGTGAGCACAGCGCGGCTGGAGGGCGGTAAGCAGGGAGTGGTACAGGGGATGGGCCACGTCAGAGGGGCAGGGGCCAGATGAGAAGGGACCTCGTAGGCCATGGCAAGGGGGCTGGACTCGATCACCAGGCAGTGGGCTGGAGAGGAATTTTAAATAAAGGATGGATGTGACCAGCCTCGTATCTTAGCATGGTGACTCTGATGGTTGAGGGAGTATGGCAGAGGCTGGGGAGACATGGTAAGTCTAGACAGTGGCTGAAGCAGAGATGATAGAAAGAGGGAGCAGCTTGGAGAGAGAGTTAAGAGGCAAATAGACCAGATTGGAAGATTTCACATGGCGGGGGGATGGATAGTGGAGAAAGTGAGATAAAGAGAAACGAAGGATGGAGGGCAGTTTTTCTAGCTCACCTGTAAGGGCAGAGGGTGGTGTCAGCTATCGAAATAAAGAAGGCCGAGAGGGGAGAAGATTTGTGACAGGGGTGATGTGATTATAAATTTGCTATTAGGTGCACTGTGTCTGGGGCACTGGGAACCTCCCATGGAGTTACTCAATGGGCCTTTCCCCACATAATCTGGAGGCCAGAGGAGAGGAATTGCAGTTTGCTCTTCCTAAGTGCTTTGAGTTGAAAAGGAGGACAGGTTTTAGCCAGGAGAAGACAGCATAGAGTTGAGGGAGTGTTTTTACAAGTTTATTTGCTTTTTTTGTTGTTTTTTTAGGATGGGAAAGATTTAAATATGTTTTCCATGCTGAGATATTGAACCCAGTGATATATATGGGAAGGAAAAGACCTAACTGATAGAATGAGGGGCTGGAGTAGAGGGAAGGAGATGGCATCCGGAATATTGGCACAAGAAGTAGGCCGAGTCAGGAGGAAAGTCTTGCCTTCCTTGAACTTCCCTGTTCTGCACAGGATTTTCCAGTGGGGCTGGAGGCATACACTGGAGGACATTCCTACTTGATAGTGTCCATTGGCTCTGCTGGGAAGGAGCCGTTAGAAATTGGATCTTAGAAAACGGAAAGTGGATATAATGGTGGATACATGTCATTACACATTTGTCAAAACCCATAGAAGGTACAACATGACTCTGGGTGAGAATGATGCGTCATTGTAGGTTCATCATTGTAACAAATGTACCACTCTAGTGTGGGATGTTAATAGTGGGGGAGGTTATGCATGTGTGGAGGCAGGGGGTATATGGGAACTCTCTGTACTTTTCCCACAATTCTGCTATGAACCTAGAACTGCTCTTAAAAATAAAGTTTACTAATTAAAGAACATTTTAAAAAAAGAAAAAGGAGAGTGTAAGGGTGGAACAATAAAGTGAAACCTGACCCTGAGGAGCCTGAGGAATGTGATCAACATAAACCTGTCACTTAATGTCACTGAGACACCAGCACTTACCCTCTGGTCCAAAACAAGATGTGCACAGTTAATATATAACAATTTGAAAATCACTGTCTTTCAAAACTCTGCATTCTACAATAGCATTAATGACACCAAGACATATACATTTAAAATTTTTTAACTATATGATAGCAAGTAGGTCAAACACTGGGATGTCTACAGATGTCTCACTGTCTTTGCATTGTGCCCATGTGAACTGGGTGAAATTCTACATTTGTTCCTTTGTTCCATTCAAGATATAGTTCTTGAGCATTTAGTGTGTGCTAATGTTGGCAGATATTGTCTGACAGATGTTGTCTGACAGCTGTAAACAAAGACAGAGTACCTTCCCTCATGGACTTAAATTCTAGTGGGGAGACAGATAATGAAAAAAATAAATCATTACAAATTGTGAATGCTTTGTGTAAAAAATGAACTGGATGCTGGGAGTCTTAAAATATAGGGATGAGGAGGTTATATACTTTTAAATATAGGGGTGATCAGAGAAGCCTTTCTGAGTATGTGACCATTAAGCAGGGTAGCCAGCCTTAAAAAAAAAAGAAGAAAGAAGAAGCCTTCTAGGGAGAGGAAACAGCATGTGTAAAGGCCCTGTGGTAGGAAAAAATAAGCTGGCACAGTCAATCAACTGGAAGAAGGTCATATGGCTGGAACGCAGTGAGCCAGTAGCAGGAAGCAGAGTTGTAGAAGTAAGCAGGGCACAGATCAAGTAGGACCTTAAGGTGATGGCAAGACTTCATATTTTATTCTAAGTATAATAAGAAGGCACCGAAGACTTTAAAAGCAAAGGAGTGGGATGAACTTATTTTTGAAGGCTATTCTGATTGTTGTAGAGACAGTGGATTGGAGTGGGATAAGTACGGAATCAGGGAGACTGTTAGAACCATTTTAGATGAGAGATAATGGGACTGAGCTGGCCTGGTGTCAGTGAGATGGAAAGAAGTAGACACATTTGACATATATTGTGGAAATTCAATGATCAGTGCTGCTGATGGACCACATGTAGGAACTAAGATTGAGGGAGAAATCCAAGATGATCAAGGGAATCAAGGTTTATGAATTGAGCAACTAGGATGGAGTTGACCCCGGTGGAGTGAGGACAGATGGGAAGGGAGGTTAGGGAGTAGACATCTCAAAGGAGATATGAAGGAGGAAGTTAGATGTAAGAATTTGGAGCTGGGTTTGGGCCAAAGAATTTGAAGGGGTTGGGCCAAAGACATAAATTTGGATCATTAGTTTATCCAGGTGGCATTTAAAGCTGAGGTAATGACTGAAGTCACCTAACGAGAGAGGAGAGGGAGGAGAGAAAACAGCCCTGGATCAAACTCAAAGGAATTCCTTCCTGCAAAAGTGGGGTGCATGAAAAGATTCAACAATTAAGGAAAAGGAGAAACATGAGATTTGGGAGGAAAATCAGGACAGAGCAGTGCATGGACATCAAGAGAGAAGAGCGTATCCAAAAGGAGGAAGCAACCAGCTGTGGCCAGTGTTACGACATGTCACCTAAGACAAGGAGAAAGGAATGGACATCGGGTTGGCAAAGTGGTCAGTAGCAAGGAAGTTACTGGGACCATTGTCTGGAGTTGTGGAGACAGAGAGACGGAAGCCGGATGGAGTGTGATGAGGAGAGAAGGGGAGTTAGGAAGTATATTTAGCAAGCACAGACGGTGCTTTCAAGGGAGTTGACACTGACCGGGCAGTAGACTAAAGAGCGTATGAAGTCAAAAGAGGTTTCCTTTCAAGATGGGAGCTATCAGAGCACCAGTACCTGCTGCGATTAACCACCAGAGAGGGAGAGATTGATGGGAAAGGAGGGATAGGCAAAGGAGTAAAGTTTTTGGTAGTCAGGAAGCACGGGATCCAGACCCCGAGAGGAGAGACAGACCTCTGATACGAAGGGGAACACTAATTCATTATAACATGCAGGGAAAAGATGAGTGCAGGCACAGACAGCTCAGAGCCTTGGTTACGAGAAGCTGAGGAAGCACTGAGTTGACGGCTTCTGCTTTCTCAGTCGTGTATGTGGTGGGGATATCCATATTTGCCTCGAAGACAAGGACTCTTGACCTGAAACATGTACCCTGGCATCTGAATGGTTACGTTGACTTTGTCTCACCATTCCCGTCAAAAATGACCAAACCGTATTCATTAGTTGCTCATACCCATCGTTTCCAAGGAGAAGCAGCACTTTCAATGGTAAGAGAAGTTTTCACATATTCCATGCACACTACTCACACCCTTATCCCCACCTTGCCGTATTTTATTGCTTTCCTCCATTCCATCGATCTTCTCCATTTGTCCAGTTGGTTGCTTTTTTGATGTATGTGCTCCTTGATCAGTGACTTTCTCTTGCCTGGCAGTTTGATGTATGGTATTGAGCTGGTAATCCTATGTGGATTAGAGCCACTTGTTTTCAGATCTTGAAATCGCAGATAAGGAAACATCTTAGAAAGAGAAAGGGCTCATCGTTTTAGGGAAGTGAGAAGGATTGGAACAACACTAAGGTGACCTTGCCAGAAAGCTGGCGTGTGCTCCCAGAATATCAACACAAAGGAACATATTTCTATAATCGAGTTGTAGCCTTTCCTCTCATCCATCACCTAGAAGGCCATTTGGTATGCTCTGTTATAAGTACTGCCTCAGTAACGAAAAGCTTCAATGCAGAGAAAAGCTACAGCTCTCCTTATCACATATACCAAAGGACCGGTGACTTAAGCTTTTGAACATACAACGCAGCTTTCCCCAAAGTGGCTCAAAGAACTTTCATTAACGTTAAGTCAGATTCTCACTGTTTCTTAGAACTAAGGTAAAACATCTTGGGAAGTTGCGTTAACTACTTCAGAAACCCCTTAAGGTTATTTGGATACATCTTAGTAAGTTAGTGTTCCGGTGGGCCAACTTGATTTCCGGAAGTAACTTAAGCCCTAGGAAACTATGACTCATTGTGTGTTTTGTCCCTACCACAGTAAAATTTAAATTCCAGGTCTGCGCACCAAGCATTCTGAAAGGGTCCCGTTGCCTTTTGTTAATTCCAAAATAAGCGGGCCTGGTATTTCAGGCCTGTTATCCTGAAATAAATGATGGAAAGATGGAAGAAACTGAGACCTAGATTGTTCAAGATTTTATATTAGGTCAACTCTTTTCTTAGTGCAGGCTCAGACTGCATGCCGTTTGGGCCTTGTGTGCATAACAAAGGCCAAATCTCTAAATCATATCTTTTTGCTTTTGAGTGTGAAGCTGTTACTCAGAATTACTCAGTTACCTGGAATTTCATGCTGCGATGATTCAACAGAATTATCCATTCCTCCTTCACAACGTGTCAATGTCATATACATATAAATTCTACTGTTCTCTGAGCTAAGCAAAATATACCATAGAGAGTTACATTTCGAAAAAACTAAATGCTTTCTGGATCAAAGAGAGAGAGTTACCTTGCCCAACACTGTTAAAGACAATAAAGGAAGTTTTTGGAATTGTCTCTGGAGGATGTAAACAGTAGGACTAATGTCTGCTTTCTAGAAATCACCTAGCAGAAACCTTCCCTTGAGGCAGGTAGCTTGGATTAAATATGCCTCCTGCCCTAGGATTCAGCAAATCTATCATTACAAATGCAGTTTTGCTGGCCCATCAAGTAGAACCATGTTCACCCCATATTGGCTGAAGCCTTTGTGTGGGTTTGTTTCCCAAGTTTATGTGTCATGGAACTTTATTTAAATGGAAATTCCTTCATTCCTGTTGGGCTTCAGGCCATTTGGAGATTATTTCAAAAATTCCACTTATGTATAATATGCTTAGCCTTTGTAAGAGTAGGCTTGTTTTTCTTCAGGTAGTAAGATGGACCTTGATTTGCAAACCTATATCTGGAAGATTATAATTTTTCCCCAGAGAGAGTAGAATACAGATAGTATGGTGGAATTTTTACCTCAAAGCTTTTGACAGAAAAACAGACTATTCAGTGTATTTCGTCTTAGACTTGTCTATCCTGTCTTCCAGAGTTCTAATTACACTGGTGCATATTTATCCTTGTAAAATCTATTCCTTAAGAATTGGCTAGGGCTTCTTGACAAGGACCAAAGGAATCCAAATGTTAAGACCTGACTTTAGCCCAGGGATTGGCAAACTGTGGCTCACAGGCTAAAACCAGCCTGATGCCTTTTTTGGAAAGAAAAAATTTGTTGAAGCACAGCCGTGCTTACTTGTTTACGTGTTGACTGTGGCTGCTTCCACACTATAATAGCAGATTACAGTAGTTGCAGTAGAGACCATATGGCCTGCAAACCCTAAAGTGTTTACTATCTGGGCCTTTAGATTAAAAGTTTGCTTTCTTCTATGGACTCCTCCACCCCAGATATGTATAATATAGTATAATATACTATAAATAGTGTTTGTATATGTAATATAGTATAGTATAATATTATATAATACAGTGTTTCATTCTTTTGGTCCCCTGAGATTAATAAATGTGAAGATCAGTGAATTACTGTTGATAGCAGTTTTATTCCTGCATTCCAGAAATATAACAATGATTGGTGGATAGGAAGGCTGGTGAAAGAAGGCTGTGAGATTGGCTTCATCCCAAGTCCGCTTAGATTGGAGAACATACGGATTCAGCAAGAACAAAAAAGAGGACGTTTTCACGGAGGGTAAGTCTCCTTCCTTTCTCTAAACTTTTTTGGAGGAAGTGGGAAAATTAGGTGATGTTTTCAAGTTTGCTTATTAGGTTAAACATATATGCTTTCAAAGTAAAAGCTACTTTTCTGTGTGCAAGGTGTTTCTGAAATTGACACAAAGGGGTTTCAGATAGTTCACTCTCCCCGTTGTGTGCTGAAGCCTGGACACCCCTGGGATCAACACGACTTTCCCAGTGGAGACTGTTTTCTGTGGCTTCAGCAAACCCTCCTAGGAACCTAAGCTTTCCTCTGTGAGAGTCGTGTAGGGCATCCTTTCTCAGTACAGTAAGTGGGGGCCTGGCCTGACCTGGCATCGTGGCTCTTCTTGGTTAACTTTCAGAGATTCTCTTTCAAGTGGGCACAGAATGCCATGGCACATGCAATACCATCCCGGGCCTAGTAACACTTTCTCCAGGGTTTTCTGTGGCCGCTGCCATCGCTTGGTACTGGGGGGAAGACTCTGTCCAGCTTCAGATGAATTAACCTCTAGTGAACTAATGAAGTAGCCACAAAGATCTCAGAGTGCAGGTATTTAAAGGTCCCAGGGATACAAGGAAAGCCTGAGAGGAGAAATCAGAATCATACTGAGCCTGCATATATTGTGAGCCTACATTGAAGCACTGATTTGGTATGTGTTACCATTTTTTGAAAGTCCTGAAATAGAATCAGTGCTTTCTCTTAACTCTCAACCTCCTTTTTCTATTAGATCCTTTTCTGTCTCAAAAACTCCTCTGTTCTTCAGGGGCCCTTTTGCCTTTGTCATAATGGGAACCTCTTAAACAGTGATAGGAGATGACAAAAGTAGAGTGTTAGCCCCACTTCTAATTATCAGTCTTTTTAGTATATAACATGCCTATAATATTATTAATGATTAATCCCTCTTATTCCTTCTTCTCTAGACTTTTTGTCTCTCATGCTGCTCCATGTGGGAACACATGTTCCCGTCTCAGGACCTTTGCAACTGCTGTTTCCTTTTACTGGACGCTTTTCTTCACTTTTCCACTGGATCACTCCATCTGCTTCAGATCTTAGTTAAATATCACCTCCTCAATGACCCCTTTCCTGCCACCATATTTAAAGTTGAATCCACTTTTCTTCCCTTGCTTCCTGTCTCTCTCCTGACTCAGTTTTCTCTGTTGCATTTATTACTATCAGAAATACTATATATTTACCTATTCATCTGTTTGATACTGATATTTCCTGTTAGAATTTGTCTGTAAAAGGGAAGGAATTTTGTTTTTCCCCCCACTGCTGTATTCCTAGTTTCTAGGACAGTGAATACTCCATAGATATTTGAATGAAATAATAAATGAACTATTATCACCATTTCCCAAGTTATTCTACTATCATTATTATTATTCCATAAAGTTATTTTACACTTCTGAACTAAAGGCTTACTTTGCCCGCAGGCGCAAGGGTAAAACCAAGAGCTCAAAGACGTGATCTTCTTTTATCTTTATACCAACTGTGAAGTACAGTTTCTCCTTCTAGAGATGGGGAAACTCAGGCACAAAGATATGATATGGTGTGCCAAGGTCCCACGACTAGTAATGGGCAAAGCCGGGAGGAGAAATCAGATTGTCCTAACTCTGGGGACCATACTTAAGCACTGAAGGAAGGGACACTGGAGAGGTGGGAAGGTGGGCTCCTGAGGGCCCTGGTGGGCTCCAGGGAAGCTCCCCAAGCCACATGCAGGAACCAATACCAATGAGCTTCCATTCCATTCCATTCCATAATATTATTCATGACCAAATCCTTACTGCCAGTTCTTAATTCTGATCCCCGCATAAGAAGTGCTTCTTCCAGGTCTTACTGCTTGTTTTGAGCTGTGTTTGACATCCAGCTAGTGTACCGGTGACCAGTGTTGGTTAAAAATACAGTTCACAAGAACATTCCTATTAGTGATTCTTTTGCCTCATTTCTGCATTGAATAATTAGGAGACATACTTTAGCTAAATATTTCCAGGTCCTAGATAGTTTCCCACTTTCTCTGAGAAAGGAGGTCAGAGAAAACATTTGGGCAGATCCTTGAAGTACTCTATAGCAGGACTTGGTGTGTTTTGAATTACTTAGTGGATTAAGGCCAAAGAAAGCTTTCTACTCTCAAGTTCTATTTCCAAGGAATCTGGGGAATGAGTCTTTTTTTTCTTTGAATTTTATTTTATTTATTTTTTTATACAGCAGGTTCTTACTAGTTATCTATTTTATACATATTAGTGTATACATGTCAATCCCAATCTCCCAGTTCATCCCACCACCCCCCACCCACTTTCCCCCCTTGGTGTCCATGCATTTGTTCTCTACATCTGTGTCTCTATTTCTGCCCTACAAACCGGTTCATCTGTACCATTTTTCTATGTTCCACATATATGCATTAACATACGATATTTGTTTTCCTCTTTCTGACTTACTTCACTCTGTATGACAGTCTCTAGATACATCCACGTCTCTACAAATGACCCAGTTTCGTTCCTTTTTATGGCTGAGTAATATTCCATTGTATATACGTACCACATCTTCTATATCCATTTGTCTGTCGATGGGCATTTAGTTTGCTTCCATGACCTGGCTATTGTAAATAGTGCTGCAGTGAACATTGGGGTGCATGTGCCTTTTTGAATTATGCTTTTCTCTGGGTATATGCCCAGTAGTGGGATTGCTGGGTCATGTGGTAATTCTATTTTTAGTTTTTTAAGTAACCTCCATACTGTTCTCCATAGTGGCCGTATCAATTTACATTCCCAGCAACAATGCAATAGGGTTCCCTTTTCTCCACACCCTCTCCAGCATTTGTTGTTTGAAGATTTTCTGATGATGCCCATTCTAACTGGTGTGGGGTGATACCTCATTGTAGTTTTGAATTGCTATTCTCTAATAATTAGTGATGTTGAGCAGCTTTTCATGTGCTTCTTGGCCATCTGTATGTCTTCTTTGGAGAAATCTTTATTTAGGCCTTCTGCCCATTTTCGGATTGGGTTGTTTGTATTTTTAATATTGAGCTGCATGAGCTGTTTATATATTTTGGAGATTAACCCTTTGTTGGGTGATTCATTTGCAAATATTTTCTCCCATTCTGAGGGTTGTCTTTTCGTCATGTTTGTAGTTTCCTTTGCTTTGCAAAAGCTTTGAAGTTTCATTAGGTCCCATTTGTTTACTTTTGTCTTTATTTCCGTTACTCTAGGAGGTGGGTCAAAAAAGATCTTGCTGTCATTTATGTCACAGAGTGTTCTTCCTATGTTTTCCCCTGAGAGTTTTATAGTGTCTGGTCTTACATTTAGGTCTTTAATCCATTTTGAGTTTATTTTTGTGTATGGTGTTAGGGAGTGTTGTAATTTCCTTCTTTTACATGTAGCTGTCCAGTTTCCCCAGCACCACTTATTGAAGAAACTGTCTTTTCTCCATTGTATATCCTTGCCTCCTTTGTCATAGATTAGTTGACCATAGGTGCATGGGTTTATCTCTGGGCTTTCTATCCTGTTCCATTTGATCTATATTTCTGTTTTTGTGCCAGTACCATACTGTCTTGATTACTGTAGCTTTGTGGTATAGTCTGAAGTCAGGGAGTCTGATTCCTCCAGCTCTGTTTTTTTCCCTCAAGATTGCTTTGGCTATTCGGGGTCTTTTGTGTCTCCATACAAATTTTAAGACTTTTTGTTCTAGTTCTGTAAAAAATGCCATTGGTAATTTGATAGGGATTGCATTGAATCTGTAGATTGCTTTGGGTAGTATAGTCATTTTCACAATATTGATTCTTCCAATCCAAGAGCATGGTATATCTCTCTATCTGTTTGTGTCATCTTTGATTTCTTTCATCAGTGTCTTACAATTTTCTGAGTACAGGTCTTTTACCTCCTTAGGTAGGTTTATTCCTAGGTATTTTATTCTTTTTGTTGCAATGGTGAATGGGATTGTTTCCTTAATTTCTCTTTCTGATCTTTCATTGTTAGTGTATAGGAATGCAAGAGATTTCTGTGCATTAATTTTGTATCCTGTAACTTTACCAGATTCATTGATTAGCTCTAGTAGTTTTCAGGTGACATCTTTAGGATTCTCTATGTATAGTATCATGTCATCTGCAAACAGTGACAGTTTAACTTCTTTTCCAATTTGTATTCCTTTTATTTCTTTTTCTTCTCTGATTGCCATGGCTAGGACTTCCAAAACTATGTTGAATAGTAGTGGTGAGAGTGGACATCCTTGTCTTGTTCCTGATCTTAGAGGAAATGCTTTCAGTTTTTCACCATTGAGAATGATGTTTGCTATGGGTTTGTCATATATGGCCTTTATTATGTTGAGGTAGGTTCCTTCTATGCCCACTTTATGAGAGTTTTTATCATAAATGGTGTTGAATTTTGTCAGAAGCTTTTTCTGCATCTATTGAGATGATCATATGGTTTTTCTTCTTCAATTTGTTAATATGGTGTATCACATTGATTGGTTTGCGTATATTGAAGAATCCTTGCATCTCTGGGATAAATCCCACTTGATCACGGTGTATGATCCTTTTAATGTGTTGTTGGATTCTGTTTGCTAGTATTTTGTTGAGGATTTTTGCATCTATATTCATCAGTGATATTGGTCTGGAACATTCTTTTTTTATAGTATGTTTGTCTGGTTTTGGTATCAGGGTGATGGTGGCCTCATAGAATGAGTTTGGGAGTGTTCCTTCCTCTACAATTTTTTGGAAGAGTTTGAGAAGGATGGGTGTTAGCTCTTCTCTAAATGTTTGATAGAATTCACCTGTGAAGCCATCTGGTCCTGGACTTTTATTTGTTGGAAGATTTTTCATCACAGTTTCAATTTCATTACTTGTGATTGGTCTGTTCATATTTTCTGTTTCTTCCCAGTTCAGTCTTGGAAGGTTGTACCTTTCTAAGAATTTGTCCATTTCTTCCAGGTTTCCATTTTATTGGCATAGAGTTGCTTGCAGTAGTCTCTTAGGATGCTTTGTGTTTCTGCTGTGTCCATTGTAACTTCTCCTCTTTCATTTCTAATTTTATTGATTTGAGTCCTCTCCCTCTTTTTCTTGATGAGTCAGGCTAAAGGGTTATCAATTTTGTTCATCGTCTCAAAGAATCAGCTTTTAGTTTTATTGATCTTTGCTATTGTTTTCTTTGTTTCTATTTCATTTATTTCTGCTCTGATCTTTATGATTTCTTTCCTTCTACTAACTTTGGGTTTTGTTTGTTCTTCTTTCTCTAGTTCCTTTAGGTGTAAGGTCAGAATGGGTTTTTTTGAGATTTTTCTTGTTTCTTGAGGTAGGCCTGTATTGCTATAAACTTCCCTCTTAGAACTGCTTTTGCTGCATCCAATAGGTTTTGGATCATCGTGTTTTTGTTGTAATTTGTCTCTAGGTATTTTTTGATTTCCTCTTTGATTTCTTCAGTGATCTCTTGGTTATTTAGTAACATTTTGTTTAGCCTCCATGTGTTTTGTGTTTTTTACATTTTTTTCCCTGTAATTGATTTCTAATCTCGTAGCATTGTGGTTGGAAAAGATGGTTGATATGATTTCAACTTTCTTAAATTTACTGAGGCTTGATTTGTGACCCAAGAGGTGATCTATCCTGGAGAATGTTCCGTGTGCACTTGAAAAGAAAGTGTAATCTGCTGTTTTGGGATGGAATGTCCTATAAATATCAAGTATATCTATCTGGTCTATTGTGTCATTTAAAGCTTGTGTTTCCTTAGTAATATTCTGTTTGGGTGATCTGTCCATTGTTGTAAGTGAGGTGTTGAAGTCCCCCACTATTACTGTGTTACTGTCAGTTTCCTCTTTTACAGCTGTTAGCAGTTGCCTTGTGTATTGAGGTGTTCCTATCTTGGGTGCATATGTATTTATAATTGTTATATCTTCTTCTTGGATTGATCCCTTGATCATTATGTAGTGTCCTTCCTTGTCTCTTGTAATATTCTTTATTTTAAAGTCTATTTTATCTGATATGAGTATGGCTACTCCAGCTTTCTTTTGATTTCCAATTGCATGGAATATCTTTTTCCATCCCCTCACTTTCAGTCTGTGTGTGTCCCTAGGTCTGAAGTGGGTCTCTTGTAGACAGCATATATATGGGTCTTCTTTTTGTATCCATTCAGCGAGCCTGTGTCTTTTGGTTGGAGCATTTAGTCCGTTCACATTTAAGGCAATTATTTATATGTACGTTCCTATTACCATTTTCTTAATTGTTATGGGTTTGGTTTTGTAGGTCCTTTTTTTCTCTTGTGTTTCCCACTTAGAGAAGTTCCTTTAGCATTTGTTGTAGAGCTGGTTTGGTGGTGCTGAATTCTCTTAGCTTTTGCTTGTCTGTAAAGCTTTTGATTTCTCCATCGAATCTGAATGAGATCTTTGCTGGGTAGAGTAATCTTAGTTGTAGGTTCTTCCCTTTCATAACTTTAAATATATCGTGCCACTCCCTTTTGGCTTGTAGAGTTTCTGTTGAGCAGTCAGCTGTTAACCTTGTTGGAGTTCCCTTGTATGTTATTTGTCGTTTTTCCCTTGTTCCTTTCAATAATTTTTCTCTGTCTTTAATTTTTGTCAGTTTGATTACTATGTTGCTTGGCGTGCTTCTCCTTGGGTTTATCCTGCCTGGGACTCTGTGCGCCTCCTGGACTTGGGTGGCTATTTCCTTTCCCATGTTAGGGAAGTTTTCGACTATAATCTCTTCAAATATTTTCTTGGGTCTTTTCTCCCTCTCTTCTCCTTCTGGGACCCCTATGATGTGAATTTTGTTGCGTTTAATGTTGTCCCAGAGGTCTCTTAGGCTGTCTTCATTTCCTTTCATTCTTTTTTCTTTATTCTGTTCCATGGCAGTGAATTCCAGTATTCTGTCTTCCAGGACAGTTATCTGTTCTTCTGCCTCAGTTATTCTGCTATTGATTCCTTCTAGTGTATTTTTCATTTCAGTTATTGTATTGTTCATCTCTGTTTGTTTGTTCTTTAATTCTTCTAGGTGGCTGTTCTTTAATTCTTCTAGGTCTTTGTTAAACATTTCTTGCATCTCCTCAATCTTTGCCTCCATTCTTTTTCCGAGGTCCTGGATCATCTTCACTCTCATTATTCTGAATTCTTTTTCTGGAAGGTTGCCTATCTCCACTTCATTTAGTTGTTTTTCTGGGGTTTTATCTTGTTCCTTCATCTGGTACATAGTCCTCTGCCCTTTCATTTCTTCTATCTTTCTGTGAATGTGGTTTTCGTTCCACAGGCTGCAGAATTGTTCTTCTTTTTTTAATTATTATTTATTTATTTATTTATTTTTGGCTGTGTTGGGCCTTTGTTTTCTATGTGAGGGCTTCCTCTAGTTGCGACGAGCGGGGGCCACTCGAGCGGGGGCCACTCTTCATCGCGGTGCGCGGGCCTCTCACTGTCGCGGCCTGTCTTGTGGTGGAGCACAAGCTCCAGACGCGCCGGCTCAGTAGCTGTGGCTCACGGGCCTAGTTACTCCGCGGCATGTGGGATCTTCCCAGACCAGGGCTCGAACCCATGTCCCCTGCATTGGCAGGCAGACTCTCAACCACTGCACCACCAGGGAAGCCCAGAATTATTCTTCTTGCTTCTGCTCTCTGCCCTCTGGTGGATGAGGCTATCTAAGAGGCTTGTGCAGGCTTCCTGATGGTAGGGACTGGTGGTGGGTAGAGCTTGGTGTTTCTCTGGTGGGCGGAGCTCAGTAAAACTTTGATCCACTTGTCTGCTGATGGGTGGGGCTGGGTTCCCTCCCTGTTGGTTGTTTGACCTGAGGCGACCCAGCACTGAAGCCTACTTGGGCTCTTTGGTGGGGCTGATGGCAGACTCTGGGAGGGCTCACACCAAGGAGTACTTCCCAGAACTTCTGCTGCCAGTGTGCTTGTCCCCACAGTGAGCCACAGCCACCCCCCTCTGCAGGAGACCCTCCAACACTGGCAGGTAGGTCTGGTTCAGTCTCCTATGGGGTCACTGCTCCTTCCCCTGGGTCCCGATGTGCACACTACTTTGTGTGTGTCCTCCAAGAGTGGAGTCTCTGTTTCCCCCAGTCCTGTCAAAGTCCTGCAATCAAATCCTGCTAACCTTCAAAGTCTGATTCTCTAGGAATTCCTCCTCCCGTTGCCGGACCCCCAGGTTGGGAAGCCTGACGTGGGGCTCAGAACCTTCACTCCAGTGGGTGGACTTCTGTGGTATAATTGTTCTCCAGTTTGTGAGTCACCCACCCAGCAGTTATGGGATTTGATTTTATTGTGATTGCACCCCTCCTACCGTCTCATTGTGGCTTCTCCTTTGTCTTTGGATGTGGGGTATCTTTTTTGGTGAGTTCCAGTGTCTCCCTGTCGAAGATTGTTCAGCAGTTAGTTGTGATTCCGGTGCTCTCACAAGAGGGAGTGAGCGCACGTCCTTCTACTCCGCCATCTTTGGGGAATGAGTCTTAAGTTCCTTTTCTGTATCTTAGGAAATCCAGTGGAAATTCTTCTTCAAGTCTTGGAGAAATGGTATCAGGGACATTTCGAGCAACCCCCACATCAACAGGTGAGGGTTTCAGTTAGACCTTTTTTTAATGGAATGTATTCCTTTCTTAATATTTGAAAATACATGCGAGTATTTTTACTAATTTGGAAGCAATTTAAAGTCTTGACTTAAGGATTTTTCTACTTAACTTTTCATTGTTCATTTGCTTTCTATGGTCATTTGATTTGATTTAAAGGGTACTTGTGGTACTAGAAATTCAGATCATTGTAATATAATTTTGTAAAATCTTATTTGCCCTCTATTTTATAAATCATTCAGAAGCAAGTTCATTATTCCACCCAGAAACCCAGCAGACTTTAAGATGGTGAGGGCCAACCAATTAAAAAGTTTTTAAGAAGTTGTAAAGTCTGAAGAAAATGCTCTGTTTAAGTCTCCATGTAAAACTTTCGGGTGTATTGGTACAGCCTGGGCTGTGGAGGTGGAGAGGGTTGAAGCAGAGAATGAGGTTGGGCCCAGATGACCTCACTTCTGTTTGGACAGCAGATAACTGAGCCCTGGAATTAATGGTAATGAAGAGACAGGGGTGGCCCAATCAGGAGTTGTGTATTTAGAAACTGTGGAGGTATTCAAGCAGGAATTTTTCTTCCACCACATTCCCTGACTCCTATAGGCTCATTTCATTCTGCCCAGAATTGATGCTGTGTTAAGTCATCCAGGATTACCAATTCAGAATGACAGATCCAAGGTCTATCCTGGTCTATCATAACTGCAGGAAACTGGATTGATTCTGGAACAGATCTGAGTATTTGGGTCCTTGTTCATGTGAATCCTGATTTCCATGGCTCTGAACCAAACTCTGGGTCTCTGGGTTGTCCGCAAATGGACTGGACCTGATTGGGTGGCCACAAAGCCACTTTAGTCAGATACTGAGTATATTTTGCCTCATCCCCATTTGTTGGACATTTAGGTCATTGCAGCTTTTCACTATTACAAACAAGAAAGAACAGGAATAACTGATTATAAACTTACTTGAAATTAAGAGCAACATAGTAGGAAAAATGTGTCAATATTCTGGAAAATGAGCAGAAAGACTTAAGAACACAACAAGAAGCGCAAAATTTTTTGATAGTTCACCAAAATTGCAAATCCAGAAATAACTAGTGAGTGAGGTAATGATCATTATTATCCAAATTGTTATTCTAAGTTTCTTTTTATCAAATTTGATTTGTCCAAGTTGCTGTCAGCCACACTGCATGGTGTGTCCAGCACAGGAACAACCCATGGCCTGTGACTGGCCCAGCCAATGTTATTATGAAATCCACCCTCCCCACCCCACATGAAATCAGGATATAAGGCCATTCTAACGGAGAGGAAGTTGTCTGTTTTTGCATTTGTCTTCAAAATTGGCCCGACCAGCATGAAACAGTAGAATGGTGCTCTGCTGAGCGGGTGAATTGGAAAATGACGAAAATGACAGGGAGAGATTGGTACATTCTTCCATCTTTTAAAAGCATGTGCTAACAATGACAGAGATTGCATATTTTGATATGGCTCTCATTGTTGTCTTTTAGCAAAACAGAAGCAAAAAGTGGTAAGTTGTGTTTCCTTTTTAAATCTGCTGTGAAGGTTTCTATCCATACATGCCTGCAGTGCTCCATTTCAGTGACCCAAACGGCTATAAAATAAGGGAGGAGTCTCCTTGGTGGGACCTGTGGTCATCATTTCTCATTTGACCTGAGGATTGTGAATGTTGTGGCTGTGGAGGAGGTGTGCTGACCCTCCCCTTGTCACGCGTGTCCAATCATCTTTTTCAGACGGAGCACATCCCTCCCTACGATGTTGTGCCATCCATGCGTCCGGTGGTGTTAGTGGGGCCGTCACTGAAGGGTTATGAGGTACAAATACCAGTCTGTTACGCTTCAGTTCTTGATCAAGAACCTAGGAGACAGCCATTTGGAGCTTGCTTCTCAGGGTCTGCTTTCACACGGGTCCTAACAGAAGCCAGCCCTCGGCTCGTGAAGGCAGGAGGTGCAGTGTGGGGCTTACGTGGCCCTTCACTCTTTCTTCCCTCCCTGGCCCACTTCTTGTCTTTCATGTATTACAGTGTTCAGAAATAGCTCCCTCAAAATATTTATAATGGGAAGTTCTGGTCAAAAATTTGCTCTGCATGCAATTCAAAGAAAAGAATTTTTTCTGTCTCAACTGTTCCCGTTGCTATTAGAAATAATAGAGTATGAACAGCACAAGGGAACATATAGGCAATATGCCAGCCAACCTCACCTCAAAGCACGAACAGATCTCACCTTGCTGGGTGCTCAAGACAATGGCATATTCCACCAAACATTTCTCTGCTTCTTTACTTTAAAGACCATATAAAAGAAAAAAAAACACACTCCACTAAAAGTATTAGTGAACTCCTTCAGAGATTAATTAAACAAAACCATGCAAAAAGGAAAAGAGTAAAGACTTAGATCACTGCATTTCAGATGTTGCCATTTTGGCTTTATGCCAACGTGGATAAGAATAAGTGGGTAGGACATTAAAATCTGAAGGTGGGCAACCTCCAAGGCACCCTTCCCACTGAGTTAGCATAGTGGCTGGCACATAGTAGGCATTCAGTACACATTTGTTGAGTGAATTAATGAGTCTCTGTGAGGCAGATTTAAGAATCCCATCTCCTTCTCCCCCACCCTCCCTTTTCCCCTTCTCCTTCCTCTCCTCCCCTCCCCTTCTCAATGGGGAACATCAGAGGAAGAGCAGGAAAGCGGTGTACAGAAATCCAGCCCTAGGCGTGGAGAATTTCCCCCGACTTGCACAGGCTAGCAGGAGGCAGAGCCCAAGGCTGGCCTGAGGAGCGGTAGCTGCTCCTCACTGAAGGCAGGCACCACTCAGGTACGCCAAGGATAGGCCGCACCTGCGCACAAAGCCAGCCTATCGTGGACTCTTGGTGGCAGTTCCACCCCCTAAAAGGAGATGAGGGTTTGCCTTGGATCTAGTGAACACTGCTGGTTCATTCCTCAACACCCTGGAGGAGAACCAAGGGGGGAAGTTGAATAAGTGCAAGTGGTTAAGTATGAAAAACTCTGTCCACGGTCACCTGCCCTGTCCCACCTCCACCAGACGAGTGGCTGTGATCAGATCTTTGCTCTGTCAGAATGCCTTCCCTTTCAGCTCTCTCACTCTTGACTTCTCTCTCTCTCTGCGTGTGTTTGCCTCATTCTTTTTTTTTTTTTTTTCACCTCTGCAAAGGTCACAGACATGATGCAGAAAGCCCTCTTTGATTTCCTGAAGCACAGGTTTGATGGGAGGTGAGGCATACAGATGCTTTTGTATTCTTTATTTTCCTTTAACCGAACATGAATGATAAATTGATTTGTGGATCTATGTTTCTGGTGATTGCAGATGTTCTCTAATTAAAAGTTAACTCAGTGTTCAGGGGAGAGTACAATGAAGGTGTTCTGAAAATATGAAGTTATGACATAGCATTGAATGCCTTAAAGAAAAAGGACCTTGAGAAGGAAAATTATCCATTTGTTTTATTTATATGTATGTGTTAGTGTTTATTTTCTCACTTGTTAGTGAATTCATACCAAACTTATGTTTATAAAAAATAATGAAAATATAGAATATTTCTGACAAATATGGTGCCTCACTGGTCAAGTTGGGTAGTATCATTTGGGAATTGTGCATGTGCATGCATGTGTGTGTGTATCATATGAAGGTATAAAGTACTGAATTTCCTTAAAAGAAGAGCGCAAGAAATGTTTTCATCATAAGCCTCCAAAAATGACTATTTTGTAGGGAATAGTACTTCTCTGGATGTTCAGTTCTGGGTTTGTTTTACTAGAAATTTCTTTGCTATTTTATGGGTTTCTTTTGTATGTATCCTATCCCATTATGACCCATTATCAACAGGGCTCAGTCTTTAACCGTCAGAAAATTTTATCATTTAAGTTTTGTGAAAAATATCCGGAAAGAGTTTCTGTATTTTTCAGAGAAATGGTAAAAAGTCCATACTGACTCAATACTAAGTACCAAGCTCTTTCACAATTCAGAATGCACTCCATGTAAAAATAACCATGTGCAAATACCCGAAGACTTATTAGAAATGAAGAAAACTTCGTGTGCGCTAAGTATGGTTAAATGCATCCAGCTTACCAAATATTTAAGTATTTGAAGACATTTTAAAAATATCCACAAATAGATTTTTTTAAATATGGTATTTTAAGAAAAAAGCAAACATGATAATGCTTTAAGTACAAATTGTATGTATTTGTCAAAAGAAAAACCTTCTGGATAATTGTGTTTGAAATATTTGTTAGTTTCTGGGACTATATACAAAGAAAATAAACTGAGATTTTTAGTTCCAATAATTGAGATTTTAGTTCAAGAAAGCAGAATGCCTCAGTGCCATTATGTGAATTGCTAAGTATCTTAGTACAGGCCAGGCTGCCTTAATAAGTAGAGCCCAAAACGTGTAATGAATCAAACACAATGGAAGCTTAGTGTTGCTCATTTAATAGTCTGAGGCAGGTGTTCCTCAGCTGGGAAGGTGGGTAGTGTGGAGGAGGGAAGGACTGGACAAAATGTTTGTCCTGCCTGTCATTTGGGACCCTTAACCTGGGGTTGGTCTCTCCAATTAGCTGTAGAGAGAGGAGCAAGCTGGCCTGGAAGTGACTCACATCATTCTCACATTTCATTGGCTAGAACTTAGTCATGTGGCCACACCTAATTGCGAAGGAGGCTGGGAATTACAGTCTAGTTGTGTGCCCAAGAGGAAGAGTAAAATGGATTTTGCTGAACAAATAATAGTCTGCCACATTTATCTAGTGGACACAAAGGGCTTAATAAGAAAGCCATGGATGTATCCTATTCTCTGTTTTTTTTGTTTTTGTTTCTGTTTTTTTTTTTAAACAAATAGGCAGAGAATGAAGTAATTTCAGAGAAAACAAGTGAAAAGCACTGAGTACTAGACTCTTGGAGTTGGAAGGAAATGTAAAAGTCCTTTTAGGCTAATCTCTTATGTCCCAAAACCACAGGTAGATGGATAACCTTCTTCTGTTGGAAAACTTTTGACTACTGGGAAATTACTTCTTAAAAAAGCATTACAAAGAAACAGCTGAACTCTGACTCTTTAAGTTAATAATATTGGTGTTGGTCCTTGCCTCCGATGACAGAGGCCATCACCCTTACCCTCATGCAGCTCTCCCTGGGTTGGCTGCAGCTGACATGCCTGGCTCAGTCAATCACACTTCCTTCGGCTGTGCTTAGAGTCACATGGTTCTAACCTGCAGTGCCTTTATTTAAGGAAGTTCTGAGAAGTGCCTCATCCTGTGGCTCCGTAACAGCCCTTGAGCTGAACAAATGCCATCCTATACACAATCTAAGCTTCTGTTAGATTGTTTTGGTCCCCATTTAACATCCTTGTAAGCGGCAGTGTAATTAAAGGTTTGAAAGGTAGGACCTATGGAAAAGAAGAAAGGAATTATTATAATTTAGCAAAGAGAAAGTGAGTGACTTAATTACTGCCTTCAAGAATGAAGAATCTGAGGTTCTTCCTCAATCTTCAGACCCAGAAAGAGGAAATGCATTTAATTGTAAGAGCAGAGATTTACCAGCTAGAGTTACCTGATTCACCAAGCACTTGTACACACTACTGAAGTTGGTTTTAGTAGAAATAGAATTAAAATTTCAATGCCAAGTGTTCCATGGGGTCTGATGGCACAGCAGAGGGTCTGGAGATATGAGGAAGAATACAGCAGCAGCAAAAGTAATAGCTGGAGAAAGAGACTCAGCCCTAGAGAGATCTGATGTATGGCAGAGTTGGAGAAAGCTAGGTATTAAAAGTGGGAGTAGGAGAGTGGATTTGCTTTCAAATTAGAAGAGGCCAGTGCAGCAGAAAAACGATAATGAATTCATTGGTTGAGTATATATAGAGAGACTTTGGTAAGGAAGAAGAAATGTGCAGTGTGGATACACAATGACTCTGACATGTCTGCTGTGTGGGGAATATCCTTGCATTCTGAGCCATGACAATCTGCTGTGTTATGTTTTACCAATTAATAAAAGGAGAGAAAACAACAAATAGTCTTTAATTGAAACCAGCCAAGAGAACAATTACACAGTGGGCTTTTGCACAGCAATACAACATAAACAATATGTTCTAATGGAAACCTACACAGTGTTTGTTTGGCTATGAATGCAGTAGGTTAGACAAAATAGGATAAAGTCTTTTCTTTTTCAGAAAGAGCCAAAAAAGAAAAAAACAAAAAACAAACAAAAATAACGGCTAAAAGGCTTGCTTCTCCAATACAGTTTTTCAGGTCTTGGCTAAAAAATAATTCAACAAATTGGATTAAAATCCAACAGTGACTATTACAGAATTATATGCTTATTTTTTTTTATGATACCTTAGAAATTATTTGAATCAGTTTAAAGCTACTTACTTATTTTACAATTTTATTGCTATTGTAGAGCCTAACTAGAATCTATGTAAGAAAAATGGAAAGCACAATACTAAATACTTCCTGAGGGAGCCCCTGTACATGTGGATCTCATGTGACATGTGACAGTTCATCAATTGTCACATGCGACAATTCTTGTGCACAGATCATAAACTAAGTGAGCCTAACGAGCTGCTACAGTGGCACCAGCCTGGCAGGGACACAGTGGATGCACAATGGCATGGAGCTTTTCTCTCTTCATTTAACACCACAAACATTCAACGGGGATCATCCTTTCAGATGAGGTTTGTTCAGCTGGTTGAATCTACCATTCATAGGCTGAACAGCAAGCAGTCAAACCAATTGCAATTTGTTGACCTATGCTAATCATTTCAAATCCCAACAAAGTTGTAACTTTAGGCTTTTTGACAACTGGATCAGATCAGCTCTATGGCGGTTATAGGACACTTTGTAACTGACATGATTATGGCCCCAAATCACAAATGAACATACAAATAGGATCTGAAGCTATTAGCCAAGGAGTGCTTAAAAAAAAAAAGAAAAAACAAGGTTTGAGAAAGAATTTGAAGAACGGAGGCTAAGAATATAATTTAGGGAGACTCAAAGAAGTAGTATTTATTTATAAAAGGAAATGGCAACAGCTGATGCTATCACAAAGCAGCCAAGACATGGAAGAATTGCAGTCAACAAATGGAGAAGAACAATACAGTGCCTTCTGTTTCATAACCAATACCATCCTCTTATTATCTCCTCCTCCTACTCTCTATTCAAATGCAGACTCATCAGTGGACACTCAAGCACTAGAGATAATTAATTGAACACTTTAATGCCAAATATGATTATTTAAATTAGCAGATTTTGATTGCAACATGTCTGACCTTATTCTCCCATCCTCAAAGTATATAAATTTCACAGACTCCAAGAATGGGAGAGTTCATGGTAGACTGCTAACTTTTGAGGATAGAATATAAAGAAACTGTCTCCTTCAAGTCTCAAATCTCCAATAACTACCTTGTATACATTATATATGTGCCTATCAACATAGGGCACTATGAATAATTATTTAAGAAAGCACTTTTATATATTACCTGGTTTGCTCCTAGTGACAATCCTGTGAGATAATTCGACAAAGCCACTATCACCGCTTTATTGATTATGATATTGATGCTCAAAAGATGGCATGACTTGACCATGGTCACACAACCAGCCAAGAGGAAGACCCAGGAAGAGTACCGAGGTCTACATATGCCTTCCATTCCTGTTCTCCTGACAATGTGCTGTCTGACGTTTGGAATGTTTTTCCTTTGTGAAGGAAGTCTAAGAATTTTAATAAAAACTAATATACTAACAGGGTTGCATATAGGATGTGGCAAGGATAGAGTATAGAAGGATCTTTAGCTGTTCCATTATCAACATGGAAATACTAATTACTGTTGAATGAGTGTGTATCACCTAAGAGTAATGTCTTTCCATAGAAAAATCACAGAAAACTAATACTCATAGCACATGATGGACTGCAGAAATTATGAATTCCAAACCAGAAATAAGCAACAATTAGGGTTCAGATTTACTAGATTTAGGGATATATACCCAGTCTGCTGGGGAACTGAACTTCTGTTAGGCCTTTATCCGCGGGCTAGTAATTACTGACACTACGTCACAAAAAAGTTTCCAAGGGAACTTTTTAGAGATGTATATCAAATAAGATACATAGAAGTACTGAAAGACACTAGAGGATATGAGTATAGCAAGAAAAGAAATAGAAAGGGTATAACTTTAAGTAAAAAAAAAAAAAAGTATATAAACTAGCATTTAATGATGAATGTAATTACATTGCTGGGGAGCCTTTTAAACAACAAAAAAGTTTGGATTTGGTGTCTGAGTTTGATAATAGTAAGCATCTTTGCATGGAAAATAAAAACTCCTGCTTTGTCTTATTAGAGGGTTTCTGGAGCTGTGTCTGTCTTCTCCTGAGCTGTTTCATAATGTGTATTTTTATTGAGAAATAACCTATATTAACAAATTAGCTGGTATTTTATTGACCAATGAAAGAAGAAAAAGAACCTTTTATTGTCCACACCTTTTCCTGGTTTTGGAATACATGAAGCAGTTTATTTTTTCTGTTTTTGTGTATGTGTGTTATTGTTTTGTTTTTTTGGTAAAACTTTGGATGTGTCTGAAAATGGCTTGGTAAAAGTGTGTTAAAACCCAGAGAAAATAGGAGTGCACATCTGTTGATAATCCTTTCAAGTTTTAAGAACCAAGGGTCACTATTTGGCTAGTACAGAACTAGCAAATTTGATTTTCACCGAAGCAGAATAGACTCTTTGGGCCCTCTAAAAATCATTATTCTAGAAGGTTGAATTCTCTCCCTAAACCAACCCACTTGTCTCCAGTCATGTATTTGAATTGCTCTGGAAATTAACTGTATGTTTCTAACCAGCAACTCCATTCTTAAAACTACAAACAAAAAAACCAGAAACGCAAAAATAAGCAAATCCTCTTCTGTAGGTAAAAGGAGCTATGACTGCAAAGACTACCTATGAGATTTCATGCCTCAAGGGCAGTAGCCAACTGAGTAATGGAGACTCAGATGTGGGCTTCACTGACTTTAACCTCATTTAGATCTTGACCATCTCTCAGCATGTGGCCAAGATCTGCACTTGATGATGTGGCTGGTATCAGGAGATTCAGGGTTGCTGGAGAAGAAAACTGAAACTGTAAGAGAATTATGAGTCAGATGACTAAGTACTGGTCTGGTGCTTGGGGGCCTGTGCTTTAAACCTTCTTAGACTCTAAATAACCATGTGTAACTTCCTCTCTGTGTCTCACTTTTCTTCTTGATAAAATGAAGAAGTGGGACTTCCCTGCTGGTGCAGTGGTTAAGAATCCGCCTGCCAATGCAGGGGACACGGGTTCGAGCCCTGGTCCGGGAAGATCCCACATGTCGTGGAGCAACTAAGCCCGTGCGCCACAACTACTGAGCCTGTGCTCTAGAGCCCGCGAGCCACAACTACTGAAGCCCGCACACCTAGAGCCCGTGCTCCACAACAAGAGAAGCCACCGCAACGAGAAGCCTGCGCACCACAACAAAGAGTAGCCCCTGCTCGCCGCAACTAGAGAAAGCCCACGTGCAGCAACAAGGACCCAACACAGCCAAACATAAATAAATAAATTAATTAATTAATTTTAAAACATGAAGAAGTTGTACAGACCAGTGTTTTCCAATATCTTTTAGCAGTTGAACAAGTTCTTACAATGAAATCATAGATAAGCCCCCTGTGTAGAAAACATAAATGCAGGGGTGTTTGCCTGGCATTGAGGGTCAGAAAGCTGGGGCCCTCCTGGCCTACTCAGCCCCCATTTAACATTCTCAGTGGCCCGAGACGTTATTTCACAGAATTCTTGATTTCTGCAGAAGACAATTTGAAGATGCCTCGAATAATTTATTAGAGCCTAAAAAATTCTAAGAAGTTAAAAAATTTTAAACTTCCTGACCATCTATAGCTTATATATACAACAATGCAAACAAGGAGTACTTTGCTTTAAAAGGGCACCAGAACTTTTGCACAGCCTGTTGCTTTAAAGAAATCATTTCCAACCATTTATGAAAAGGACTATTTAAAAAAAAAAAAACAAAAAAAACTATTTTAAACTCTCCCCAAGGATTCAGGTCCCTGAAGTCAGGTGAAGAGTCTCCTGAGAGTGCTGACAGTGTTGTCCCCAAATAGGTGTGAGATGACATATGACTCAATAATTGTTGATAACTCTACCCTCTTCCCTGCTCCACCAGCTAGAGGAGTTTGAAAGTGGGGGAGAATGAGTGCAGTGAGTATAAAAGGGAAGGGGCGGGACTCTTCTTGTCTCCTTCCTGGAACTCTGCCAAGTTTTGGAGATAAGAATGAAGAAGGGCCCATGATGGCAGTAGCTGGCTTAGAGAGGCATTCTTTGCATTCTGCAGGTAGATCATAATCTGAAATTGAGCAATCCCAGCTTAAAATAAAGAATTTTAAAATTATAAATTCCAGAGATTCTCATCATATACGGATAGACCCCTGTCTCCATTCATTTGCAGTGTCTCGGTTTTATTCTTGTCTTGCATGACTGCAGGATACTTTCTAATTTATGGAAATCCTGGCACAATCCTTATATTGCCTTCAGCAATAGTGTCTTATTACTGCCCACAATATGCATTCAAAGCAATGTGCAAATATGCTGAAGAATCCTTGTGCCTGCAGAAAAGAAATCATATTGTTCATATTCTTAGAAATGAAACATTCCTTTGGGCCTGTGGCAAAATGCTTCATGTACCATGAGTTAACTGTTGAGCATCAGGAATGCAACACAGCTGATTGTCTTTGATGATTGAAATGAAGAGGATTTCCCCCTTTGACCAGCAGCATTGATGCACCTGGGCAGAGCATTTGCAGTTCCTGAAAGTCTTGCTCAAGAGCAAATCAACTGTGAATTGTGGGGAAATTGTATTGCTGCTTCCTAGAAGGAGCATGGTTTATTCATATGTTTTGATTCCCTCCTGGTATGGTGTGCATTATAAGGAGAATTCGGCAAGGCAGACAATAGTGGAGGAAGAGCTGCATTTTTCCTGGAGTCTTTTTTCGTTAAATAGCCAAAACCTTCCTCCATTCTGCTCTGCCTGTATTTTAACTAGCCAAATCCTATTTAAAAATACTTGTGGCCAATGTTTATTATACTGTGGTTGCAGTATAGTATGTGAGGCGGTTATTAAGTACTGTGGTTATAAATCTCTTGGAGAGCCCCACGACATTTTTACTGGCTTGTTCTGTTCTGTGTTCCTATTCATAGGATATCAATAACAAGAGTGACAGCTGACATTTCTCTTGCTAAGAGGTCTGTCCTAAATAATCCCAGCAAGAGAGCAATAATTGAACGCTCAAACACTCGGTCCAGCTTAGGTAAGATGTTCAAATGTGGTACTGCGCTCTCAGACCGGGGTGACACGTGTTGCATTTGTGAATGTCTTTTCAATTTGCCCATTTTCCCCATTCTGAAGGGGGAAGCGCTGATTAACTGACAAGAAGGCTAGCCATGGAAAAGCAGGGAGCAGAGTTCTGCAGTAGCCTGAGACTCCTCTTTCTCAGCTCCAGTCACTTAGCTAATTAGTAGTCTGGCAGGAAGAATCCTCAACAGGTTGTCCTCCTCTGTTACTGCCTCAACATGCGAAACCACTCATCCCTGCTTTGCCCGAGCTTCTCAATGAGGCTAACGATATCTGTCATACCTAAGTCACAGCTGACATGAAAGGAAATGAGATGTCCACCTTTCCCAGATCCTTAGAAGGAAGCTCGATAATGATGTTCTCAGTGTGGTTTCTGCTGCCAGCTGGTGCCCAGAGTAGTCACATCCTTATGTGAAAGTAGCGACCACCATTAATACCATTCAGGGAGTTTAAACATGTCTTTCCTGGTGCACCAATCAGAAAGCATCCTGAAATTCACCACGATGGAGAAGAAAAAGCACTATATGTGATTAGTTCCGTCAAGCCATGCAGGAGCAAGGCTGTGGAGGATGGATTCACCAACCACAGAAGTGGGTCCAGGCTGCAGGAGAATCATATCACTCATCTCAAAAGCCTGTTTGTGGTTTCTATGGTGGCCCAGAGTGGTGTAGTCCACTTATAACTCTCTTTTGCATTCACATTCTGAGGGCAACTTGCTTTACTGCCCTCTTCCTCATGGGCAGAGTAGGAAAGACAGGGTTTTTCTATGCCACTACATTTTTTTAAAAAGCTACTTAAATGAGCTCTATAGGTGATAGAAACTTTTTCTAAAATTAGGGTTTCTAAGATAGATTGCATGCCCAAATATCCCATCAAGTGTCCATTGAAGGCTATGCCAAGAACTGTGCAGGTGGAAAGAGACGAGTGTCGTCTCTATTCCTGGCCTGGGATTGGCACATGGTAATTGCTCAATAAATGTTTGTTGGATGGCTGCTTTTTGAAAGAATGCTGAACCTACCAAATGGGACAGTTGTCAGCGTTTGTGAGAGCAGGATCCCAGACATCGGTGGTTCCTTCTTTAGTTCTGTATTTAGAGCCTTCCACAGACAGAGTGAAACACTCTTAAAGGCACAGTATTTTGACCTTCATGGGTGATGATGGCAGGGTTGATGATGATGAATCAGATACGGTAACTGACTAAAGTAGTATATCACGGGTGACAAGGATGCCAAATAAGATTGAAGGTTTCTCAAATAAGCATCTGTTCTCTGTTCTCCTGTCTTCCACCCTCCTTTCCACTCCTCACAGTGCCTTTGACTCTTAACCATTCCTTCCTCTGATGTATAATGAGAGGCTAAAGGACACTTAAAAACATAAGCTAGGTTGCCTGACTTTTTCAACCATCTTGCACCAGCCTAGAGTGTAATGGGCATTCTGTGAGGTCATTCCATATCACCTATGTAGTCACCTGTTGTCAGAGCCAGTGGAGTGGGTGCAGTGGGGTTGGTGTAAATATTGAGGAACAAACAAGGTAGATATCAGTTCACTGGTTTTCCTTTTTACTCTGTAAAGTCATAACTCCCACAAACATTGGAGATAATTTAATGGCAGCCTATTATAATAACCACTATGTGAGCCACTTATGCCCATTTGTCTGCTTGTTAATGCACATGTGTAGATTCTTTCATCAAATGTTTCTTGAACACTTGTTACTGCCATGCATTGTACCAGACTTAGGAAGTACAGACGTAACTAAGGCAAAGTATCTTAGCCACGGGCAAACAGAAAAAAGGGAGTGATGGTTAAAATACTGTGTGATAATGGAATTATGAGCAAAGCACTAAAAGTATAAAGAAAGAAGGGTAGGGAGTAAGAGGTGTCTGAGAAGACTTCACAGAAGTTCTTTTTGAGCTGGTTCTTAGGGCAGTCAAGAATGTACAAAAGCATTGACATATAAACACTGTGTGGTTGAGAAACAAGTTGTTTTGTCCAGAGCATATTTAGAAAAAGGAAGTAGGGGGCATGATTTGAGAGCAACAGAAGAAACTGAAGAAGTTTGAGGCCAGTATGTTAAGGCTCTAGTACGCCTTGCTAAAGAGACCCCAAAATAGATTCCACCAAATGTTGATTTTAAAGGATACTAATAGTATGTTTTCCACAGTCAAATAAATTTGAAACTTATGGATTAAATAGCTGTCAGATTTCTTCACTGCAACACTTCTTAGAGGCATTAAGATAAAGAGGGTAATGTACATTTGAAATTGCAAGAGAAACTTGTAGCATGTGATTATCTCCCTTGCCAAAAAAACCCCTTCTTTGCGTAGGCTATCTCATGAGATTAGTGATCCAGGGTACTGCCTTGGAAAATGTTGCTTTGGGCCACAGGGAGCCATTGAAGTAGTTTAAGTCTTTGGATATAAGAGAAAGGTCACAGGTGACAGAGATGCTGAGGAGAGGTGGGTCCAGACCAGTTGTGGTCAAGTTATAGAAGTGTTCACTGAGGTCCCTCCAGGTTCATGGTCCATGACTTCTCAAGAGTTCATTTGTCTGGAATAAGATCATGATAAAGCTTTGATTGGAATCAGCCTGGGTAGTCAAGACTATTGTGTTTGGTTCAAGTTTTTCTTTAAAAAAACTGAGCTGTGTAGATAAATATGTCTTTCTCACACGTATAATTTATTTATTGTATTCCATATACATATTATCCAAATATTGGACCCACTCCAGTATATAGGGTGGACCTCTGCAGCCTCCTGGCCTGCTCTGCCCGAGTACCTCTCTGTTGATACCCATTGCCCAAGTTTTGTTTTGGTTAAGCTGTAGGTGTGCCTGCCCTTGGTGCTTTCACTGCGCTTTCACTGCCAGGCCCGGGTTCAACCCCTGGTCCAGGAACTAAGATCCCTCAGGCTGCGTGGCGCGGCCAGAAAAACTCCCAAAAAACACAACACTTGCCTCATGGCTGGTGCAAAGTAAATAAGGCCGAGGTATCTCTGAATTATTTACACAGAGACTCAGAGTGCCTCACGGGTTCTTTGTACCAGGGCAGTCTGCTTTGCATCACTGCCTTTTTGCTACTTCAGAAAATATTGTATTCAGATTTGAAGTTTAAAGCAAGATAGCCTTGTTCTAGTACAGTCCTGGCCAGGAGTTACCTTAAACCACTGGCAGTTTAATGAAAAAAGAAAAAAAAAAAGAAACTTACTACAATAAAAATAAACTTTATTTTCCAAACTTCTCTCATTAAAAAAATCTTTCTGTTTCTGACATGAGAAAAAAGGGACAAGTAGATTGTTGTTACTAATAAATGTAGAAAGTATTTCAGAATTTTGCAAATAAGCCAAATTGTCCAGATTCTTTACATTAATATATTGAAAGCTAGTCACCTTTCAGAGCAACATGAAATCTTTTCAGGCTATTGGTATTGGATAATATGAAAAATGATAGATATGTTGCCTTTTTTTTTTTTTACTTGAACAATAGAAATTTACTGTCTCAAAGTTCTGGAGGCTAGAAGTCTAAGATCGAGGTACCCACAGGGTTGTTTCCTTCTGAGGGATGTGAGGAAGAAGGTGTTCCATGCCTCTCTGCTAGTTCCTGGTGGTTTGCTGGCAATCTTTGGCATTCCTGTCTTGTAAAAGCATCACCCCAATCTCTGCATCCATCTTCACGTGGTGTTCTCCTGTGTGTGTGCCTGTCTCCAAATTTCCCCTTTTTATAAAGACACCAGTCATATAGGAGTAATGCCCACCCTAATGACTTCATTTTAACTTGATGATCTCTGTAAAGACGTTGTCTCAAAAATAAGGTTACATTCTGAGGTACTGAGGGGTTAAGACTTCAACATATGAATTTGGGGACGATACAATTCAACCCATTATAGGAGGGAAATCAGAGAACATGTTGAGAGTCAGAAGTTGAACTGAACAGCCTCTACTGGGTTCTAATGACTCTTTAAATTCATACTTCTAATGCAGATCATGCATTAAACATCAGTGATTTTGTGGGAAGTAAGAATTTTATGCTATTATGCAAAGCCCTAGAAAATAGAGTTACATTATAGTTTTGAGCATTCATGATCCCACACACCCTGTCAATCTGTCTGGTTATGGAAGGGAGAATTTTTGGTGGGTAACATGAACTTGAATTTATACTGAATAAGCAAAACAAATCACGGGATTCTGGTACAAACCCTTTTCAATGAGGATATTTAGAGCAACATCAACTTTTTCCTAGGCCATCTTTGAAATAATTTAAATTAGGTAGCTTTGTCTACTCTGTGTAATTTGGATAAGATTACAACATTGGTAGGTCATGCCTATAGCCAAAAATGAAAATAAGCAAAAAGCAAAACAAGATTGTCTCTCTGAAAATTAAATAGACTAATTCAGACTGTGGACATGATCAATAAATCAGGTGATTTATAAAAATATATATTAAAAAGCTTTTTATATTTCAGAAAGCCATATTATGTTTTTATAGATAATCTGCTTAATTTTTGCTTAAAAAATAGCTGGATTGCTTTTGACATTGAAAATAACTAGATTTTTCATTTGACCAGATTCGTGCACAGATTCACGTCAGTTGGCTATTACAGCAAGCCAAGTAGATTTGCATCTAAATGCGTTGTGGCACTTTAATATAATTGATCTTAGGTTGTTTTTTGGTTTTTTATTTTAATAGTGAAGATAATTATGCCTTAGAACAAGTCCACTGGCCCTAACACTTGAATGAAGACATAGCGATATGCTAGTTGTAAGAGTAGATCCAGAACATTTAACAGGGATACAAAAATGTGCATATCAGTCCAAATAGATGAGTCGTGAGATGTTAAAAAACATATCCATAAAATATTAATATGCAAGTTGTTGATTGGTAGACGTATTTCAGCGTAATTTGCTTTCCATGTGATGTTGCTCTGCACATGTATTTCTATTGCTTCCTAAAATGTAGTTGCAGCTTCTATAGCTAAAATAAAAGTTCTTTAGAACAAAACCACAATCAAAACCAACATAGCTATGTCAATAGCTAAACATTAGGGTGAGCATAAGAAGCAAATCAAGAGAGCCTTCTCAATTTTTTCTACCAACTGTTTGGTTTTATGTAAAACTCAACCCATCTCTCTTTAGAAAAGATTTTAAGTTAGATAGGACTATGAAAATTCAAAATGTTCTGTTTTGCAATGTAGGCTAACATCTGAAAGAGGTACTATGTTTTAAATAGAGGAACTAATTAATAAAAATACCATGACCTGTTATTTGTTATTTCTCCTTTTAGCGGAAGTACAAAGTGAAATTGAAAGAATCTTTGAGTTGGCAAGATCTTTGCAACTGGTTGTTCTTGATGCAGACACCATCAATCACCCAGCACAACTTATAAAGACCTCCTTAGCACCAATTATTGTTCATGTAAAAGTCTCATCTCCAAAGGTAATCAGCTCATTTCTGTCTTAAGGGTTAGAAGCTTGTTTCTTCTGAAATATTTTTTGCTCTGTGCATTTTTGTTAGTGGGCAAGGAGAATGTCTTGTTGAGACCCTTTTAATGAGCAGTTTTTAATTCACCTGTTCTGTACAGGTTCTAGAAATTTCGAGATAGCACATAAAGAATAGTTTATTCCTTCAAGAAGCTCACTGTCTATTGTGGTTCCCAAACTGGGCAGTTATGCAAGAGTATAATAAAAACAAAAAGAACTAAGGTGAGGAAAAGTAAGGTCTGGCTTTTCAGAGGCTTTAGGTTCTATCTTGGTAAATCTCTTAGGTAATATTGATTCTTGTATCACCTATATTCTCTCCCCAGTTGAGAAAGTACATAGTTCAAGAAGTACATATATATGTAAAGCAATTATACTCCAATAAAGATGTTAACAAAAAAAGAAGTACATATATATTTATCATATAAGTCAAACATCACTGTATAAAATCTCTCATGGAAACTTTATAGACCCTTACATTTGTGCTTAGGTTGGGTTCTTCAAGGAGTATAGTTATTCTGTGGTTGAGCACAATGGCATATCTGCCATGTATCTTTATGCCAATGGGGGAGATAAAAAAAAAAGTGAGACAGCCTCAAAGTGGTCCCTTTTGACTTGGGTGTTCTTTAATTTTAAAAAGTGATGATGGGCCAGGGCGGTAGTGGGGGGAGGGATAAATTGGAAGATTGGGATTGACAGATACGCACTACTATATGTAAAATAGATAATTAGTAAGGACCTACTGTATAGCGTAGGGAACTCTACTCAATACTGTGTAATGGCCTACATGGGAAAAGAATCCAAAAAAGAGTGGATATATGTGTATGTATAACTGATTCACTTTGCTGTACACCTGAAACTAACAGAACATTGTAAATCAACTATACTCCAATAAAAATTAAAAATAAATAAATAAATTTTTAAAAATAGATTACACATTTAAAAAAACTAAAAGTACAATGAGATTGCTTTTAAAAATAAATATCAAAATTTGAAAGACAAAAAAAGTAATGATGGGGAATTCCCTGGCGGTCCAGTGGTTAGGACTCCATACTTCCACTGCAGGGGGCATGGGTTCAATCACTGGTCGGGGAACTAAAATCCCTCATGCCACGTGGCATGGCCAATAAAAAATTAATTAAATTTTAAAAAGTGATGATGTACTAAAAAGTTAATATGAAATGGATACCCTTGGGAGGTACTACCTTAACAATCAGTTTCTTTTCAGTGGCCCTAGGAGTGCATTTTCTTGCTTAAATGCCAATTCAACTTCCAACCAGAACAGGGGTCTCCTCTCACAGGTGGAGAATGTGCCCTTCGCAATGCTTCTGAGCTCCTCAGCCTTCCATCTCTACAGGCACTGGTTCTGTGCAGGATGAGCTTGGGAATCCTGACCAAACCAGGACCTTTGGGGAATCATTAAAATGGATTGAAAATGCCTTGAGCACTTGGAGTCTCTTTGACCCAGAACTGAAGGGGATTCAAGCACCCTTCACTTCAGTGGAATAGATTTCAACCCCTCTCGCCCCAGTCACCGTGGGGTCCGTAAGTGCAGGAACGGGGACTCCTGTGAATATATGTGCTGAGATATCATTGAGTCTCATAGATTAGTAGTAGTTGGGGGGAAGGATCTTATTTCAGCTAAAAAAAATATTAAGGGAAAGATGAGTATATGGAAGAATGCAGTTACAGCAGTGCCCAAAAGACATAGGTATATCCCTGGTTTATACGTAGCAATACACCAGTACAAATGTTCTGCCTAGATTTCGATCATGAAATTGTCCTGTTAATGTAAGATTAGACTGGAATGCCTTAATTATCAGTGACACAAAGGGTCAAATATATGTAACTCTGATATTTATCTGACATTGAGATAGTGAACCAAAATATTACTGAACTAAATTTGGACATAAATGACCTGGTACAGATCAGTGCCTCCACTTTTGCAGGGCTCTCTTTGAAATCTCTGGGTAAAATCTAGGGTGGGAACTCCAGATCCCACCAAGACCTCACATGGAGGGAGAATAGGATGAACATGTCAAATCCACTGTAACTGAAAGCCAGTGTAAGTGGCTGATGTCATTACAGAGTGTATATATATATATATATATATATGACTTGTCATATTGTATTTCCTCCCTATTAATATTCAGGCTAAATAGACTATGAAAAAAGGTCTGGATTTATTTGGTTTTCTTTCAGCTCATTGACAGTATCTCAGATTCATGTCTTCTTCTATCAGGTTTTACAGCGGTTGATTAAATCTAGAGGAAAGTCCCAAAGTAAACACTTAAATGTTCAACTGGTGGCAGCTGATAAACTTGCACAATGTCCCCCTGTAAGTACAATCATTTTTTTTGTCTTAATCATTCTTGACTAGTTGGGAGAGGTTGGTGGGTTTTGTTTTTATCATATTAGCATTGTCATTTTTATTCTAGAACGGTCATGATGATGGTATGTTGTCATATATCTAAAGGATTTCTTGGAACAAACTGCTGCTGTCATGTTGGCTTACCCAGGCATCCAGAGCTGGGTGGTATCTGTCACGTAATAAGAAATGAACTTGGCGTCCAGGGTCTGATGTCCTTACTGCCACCTTGATTGCCTTGCAAACAGTCAGCAAACTACTTAATGCAGTCATGTGGACACTTTTATGAAAAGAAAACAACAAATAAAACATACTGATTTGACTCCTTTAACTTTTCTGCCAGAAAGTTCCTAGAGGCATAATAGATTATGACATTGAAAATTGAGAATTTATTAGAACTAGAAGAGCCCTGTGGTTATAGCAGATGAAAAGGTCAGGGTTAAGTAAGATGAAAAACCATATTATAGCAACTTTTCTTCTAATGCCATTGCCAGAAAACAGCTGCTGAGTTCGAAGCCGAGCAAATGGCGAGGAGGTGGAGGGTAGGGGTGGTAACTGCTACCATGTGGGTCACCAATGTCTACACCTGCTCGGCTGACTTACTATTTCTGTGCCTGCGTTTCTCTGAAGGAAATAACTGTTTTTCCTACTGATTTAATTCACTAGATTTTGTTATATGCTTATGTAAGGATCATTCATGCTCTGTGGAATCATAAAATTCAATTCAAATGTTTAGAGAAGCAACACAGCGTAGCTCTTAAAAGTACAGACTCTGGATCCAGACTGCCTGGGTTCAAATCCATACTAATCTACACTAAGGATTGCATCCCTAGTTACGTAATCTTGAGCAAATACCTACCTCGTTGGTTTGGTGTAAAATCTCAATGAGTGAATGCGTAGTAGAGCTCTTAGAACAGTACCTAGCACATAACAAGCACCATCTAAGTGTTTCTGTTATAATTACTGGATGTACTTTGTGCTGTGCCATGCCTACCAGTCAGGCTCTGCAAGGATCTGTGCCTGTCTGGTTCACTGTTGTGTCTCAAGTTCCTATCATACTAGGCCCACGATAAATATCAAATGAATGAAAGGATGTACAGACAATAAGAGTACAGGGTAAAAATAAGGATATACAGGCAATGCGTTCTCTTATTAGATGCTTACAATGGGCCAGACACTGTGCTAGGTGCTTTATATAGATTATCTCTAACCCTCACAGTTACTATCTCTAACCTTCACAGTTACTTAGTAAGGTAGGGCAGTATTATCCCCATTATATAGTTGAGGTGACTGAAGACAGAGAGATTAAGGGATTTCCTTAAGGTCACACAGTAAATTAGGATTAGATTTAGATCTGTCTGGCTCCGAAGCCAATTTTCTCCCCAATCGAACCCACCTATTCACACACACAGACACAGACACACAGACACACACACACACACACACGCCTGGTTATCTGCCTGCAGATAATTTGGATAGCCTGGAGTCTGGAGTCCTATGTTAAGTCTAACTGTAGTTAGACAGACACATTGCTGACTATTGAAGTCCACTTGCACAATGGAATGTATGATTAAAGCACTGAGCGAATATAGGAGAATGTATTACCCAGTCCCTGACTCTAATGCGTCCCATTTGAAGGAAGCTAACCCTTTTTTAGCAGCTATCAAAAGACAGGAACTATGCTATTGTTTCCAATTTTTAGAACAGTTTTCTAGGGGTAGTTATATCAGTTTGGGTCTTCTGGGAAGCAGACACTTAAGTGGAATTCGAAGTACAGATTTATTAGGGAAAATGCCTATGAGAGGAGAAAGGGAACAGGGACAGAACTGGCAGGGACAGCCTTCAGACCTGATGGAGTTCTGACTCTGTGAAAGGAAAAGGGGAAGGAAAAAGTGGGTAGGAGGAGCCTCAGACTGTGATGGAGCCTTGAGAAAATCTGCCACTCGGAGCTGGGGGCTCCCCAGAGCACTAGAGGAGCCTCACGTTGGGCAGAAACGTTCAGGCTCTAGTCCACGAGCTGTGCTCAGGCGGTGGCTGGGAGCAGCCTGGGGAGAGCAGGTCCTTGCTTGAGTGCCCTGGTGGATCCTGAAGGCGCAGCAGCCCAAGGCTGTCTGCTGACTGCACTCAGCACAGCAAGTTCTCACTCCAGGGGGATCTCGGCATGCACCTCTACGACCGCCGCAGTAGATAATACTATCCATACTTCCTACAGGAGAAAGCTAAGTCCCCACTAAGAAATTTGTTGTTGGAGGTCACAATTAATTGTTAATCAACTGTGCTCCAATATAAAAATCAAAAAATAAAATAAGTGGGCCCCAAGATTCAACCCCTTTGTCTGACTCCAGCCAAGCTCTGTCCACCTTACTGCTCCACTAGTACACACAGCTGTGTAGTGTAGACCCCCAACTTCGATGTGCAAGAAATAGCTCATTTTCTACTTTGACTCCTTAGCCCACTGGGCAGGCAGGATGTTTAGCCACGCTTGCAGCTGCCTTTACCCTAATCCAGGGCAGAACAAAGACAAAGGGTGGGGCTGGCGGGAAGTTGAGGGAGTGAGGGGGAGAGTTCCAATGCAGACAACCTGTTAATTGACCAAATCCACGTGGTCCTTAAGGATGGAGGCCGTGCTGCATCAGACCTTATCGGGAACAGGGGGTCTTTGGCAAGGCTGGGAGACACATAGCCCCTCCTCTCTGGGACATTGGCAAGAGAGCTCCCTTCTCTTCTCTGTCTGAGGGAGTGGAGGTATCTTCCTTTTTTCCCCCTCTTGTTACTATTAAAGGAACTCTCTGCTTTTGTTGTATCTAAAAGCATCCTCACCTTCTTTTGTTTCCGGAGACAGCACAAAATGTTTCCAACCAATTTAGGCTTTGGGGACACAAAATCCAGAAGGGGAAATGGAGAGCTGGTGATTTCCTGCCACAGACACCTCCCTCCCCCACCAGACAAGGAAGCACAGACCCTGCCACCTGCTTAAATGGCAGAAAATGAAGAGGGAAGGTACAAAAGGGAAAACACGGATTCATAGCTCAGATCTCATTGGCCGTGTCTGAGTTCACTTATGTAGAGCTCCACACTGTGAGGGCAGCGCTGGTTCTGTGAGGTCCCAGACGTGGCGCTAAGATCTGTGGGAGTAAGGGGAGCAGATCTGGGGGGACTTGAGGGCAGTTAGGCCTGTGTAATTTCATTTGACACAGCGATCAGACTCACCCAACAGGAGGAAGGCATTTCACACATCTGCTCAAATGCAAATGCTGAAAAGAATGGGACGGCTTTCTAAGTAGAGAGCTTGTCTCTAATTGCGTTCAGTTGGTGGCAGGGGTGGGGGTGGAGTGGGCTCTAGGACCTGATGTCAGGTGTCGTGGAAGGAATCTCCTCTGGTGAAGGCGGAAGGCTATGGTAGCTAACATCCCTTCCCAACTCTGACACTCTGATTCTATCTAGATTTTGGAAGTGATCAGCACAGACATGTTATTGAAATCATGAGGGTTGTAGAGCCCAGGGAAAAGGAGAGTATAAACATAAGCAGAAGATATATCAAGTCAAGTAATATGCTTATTGTTTCAAAACATGATTAAGATGTTTCACAGAATGACATGTGGGCATGTCTGAAGACGTGGTATCCATGTCTCCATATGGTTAAACCAGACAAACTCAAATATTTAGTCATTTCAATTCTGTGTAGCTCACCTACAATCAACCCTCTTGGCGAGAACTAAAATACACTCAGCAAACATTATTTAAGCTTTAGGCCTGTTACCTTGTTAGGTGCTAGAGAGACAAAGGCACGTTCCTGCCTTCAAGGAGCAGATAGTCTAAAAAGTTTCCATTGGTTGAGTCAACTCTTGGCAAACAATTTGTTAGGTCATAAATATCCTTACAGATACTACTTTATAAATCTTTTTTAGATTAAAAGAGAAATTTAGATCAGGGTTTCCCCACAATTGACATTGTGGGTTGGATAATTTTTTATTATAGGGACCTGTCCTGTACATTGTAGGATTTTAGCAGCATCTCTGGCCAGTAACAAACCCCAAGTTGTGGCAACCGAAAATATCTTTAGACATTGTCAAATGCCCCTTAGGGAAAAACATCACTCCTGGTTGAGAACCACTGGTTTAGATGAATATCTACACAAGTTTTGGTTAATAATGTTATAAGAAGTCTCAGTAAGTGATTCCTTGAGATGCATTTCAGGTGAATTGAACTTGTTCCTTTTTAATTTGATCTTTTTATGAGAATGAGTTTATTAACGTTTATTCCTAATAATTACTAGAGAAAATAACTTGTGTCTTATTAAAATTGATGTATTTTAGCTGCTGAGACAGTTGATAGTTGAGTATGTATACAGTACATGTTTCATCTGAAATAGCTGGAACCAAGAAAAGATACCTGCACTTAAATGCACATAATACTGTGAGCTGCCTTAGGATGTGTCCTCGTGTCAGGAATCTCCAACAGCCTCATGCACTGCGAAGGCAGCTTTACCCTGTCATTATTTCAGCAGGATAAACACTTCCTTGTTTTATATAATTGGTTCGATAACCTGGAATTCTAAACAAGCAGTCTGGATAAGCAAGGTTACCTTGAATTTAGTATTTTCTAAACACTCTTTACATTATTAAACATGTTCATTTAATATTGTTTGAATAGCATTTGTAATGCTAAGAAGGAATTGTACACTCTATTTTGGCATTCACGAAAAGAATCTTCGGATTATAAAAACCAGTAGTAGTCTCAAAATGTATCTGCATTTGTCCCTACCCTACTTCAATACCATAATTATCATTTTCATCCAAAGACGGGTGATCACTGTGTCATTTTAGTTCCTCTAGGAGAATTTGCAACTTGCTAAATTGGCCACTGCGTCTCCAGTCTGAAAAGTCAGCAAATTACACTGGTGGAATCTCACATTGCTAAGAAATTAAAGGCGGCAGTCTTTAGAAAGGGAAGTCTAAAAGAGTACTGAAAAAACTTGACTCTCTATAGCCAGAAAAATGAACTCAGGGACTATTGAAGCAAAAAGGGAACTTGAAAATCACCCTGTGTAGTATTTCCTGGAGCGTGTTCTTCCCACTACAGGTTGCATATGCAATGTCAACAGGTGGAAAGCACTTTGGTACCAAAAATGTTTGAGAAAACACCTAAGTAAACAAACGTAGACTGGTTTCTTTACAACAAGAGCCTTAATGTGCTAATGAGCATTTTAATAGGTCGTGTACAGTGCTTCCCCTGAATTTTGACTATAGAACCATTTTAGTGTTTCATGGCACAGTTCTAAGGAAAGACTGATCATGTTACAAATGAGGGGACTGAAACCAAGAGAGGTGAACTGGCTTTCCAAAGGTCATGCACCTTGGGCAAAGCCAGCGTAAGATCTCTGTCTCCTCATCTAGCAAGACTTTAGAGAGTGAATGGCAACAGACGGGCTATTATGTGTTCTTCTGTAGAGAGAATCATGGGTTTCATGGGTGAGACTTCTTCTAAGAGTAGGGTCAGCAAACTTTTTCAGTAAAGAGCCATATAGTAAATATTTTAGGCTCTGTGGGCCATGTGGTCTTCTTCGCAAAACTACACAACTCTGCCTTGGTAGCAGGAAAGCAGCCACACACAGTATGTGAACAAATACAAGTGTTCCAGTCAAATTTTGTTTATAGAAGCAGGAGGCAGGCCCAATGTAGCCAGCCCACCAAAGCTGCCATCCTTGTTCTAGGACAAGGTTCTGGTTACCTATTTCTGTGCAACGAACTACCCCAAAACTTAGTGACTTCATATGATAACCACTTGGTGGTACTCAGCTGGTGGCTGACCTGGTCCCTTAGCAGGAATGGTTGGAAGGCTGGGCTCAGCCAGCTCCTCTCCCTCTCCGCGTGGTCTCAGGGCTCTTGCACGAGATCTTTCCAACAGGAATATGAGCTTCTTACATGGCAGCTCCCAGGGCTCCAAGAGCAAGTATTCCACTCCCTTTAACTTAGATACTGGGCTTGGATATTGGCTCAGTATCCCTTCCACAGCCTTCTGCTAGTCAAGGGAACCTAGAGGCTGCTCAGATTCAAGGAGAGGGGACATAAACCCTCCGTCTCTATGCAGGGAGTGTCAAAGAACTTGTGGCCATTTTTAATCTGCCACAGACAGAAAGATGAGCTGGGAGGATGGGCTACTGAATAGTTCTACTCTGGAAGAGGGAGGAACTTTCCTTCATTGCCTGCTCTGGATTCACAGAAGAAAAGTTGGGATGCAGACAGAAAAGGGGTTTGTGAGACAAGAACCCATAAGCCCTTTTCATATATGTATTTTTATATGACCAGCCTGAATTTGCATTTGGAATAGCCTTCTGTACCCTATAGTGTTGGATTTCATTTTGCTTCTACCAGGTATTGGTGCCCTTTTCCTTTTCAGAGAAGTTGAAAATAGTACATTTTAAGAAGCGCAAAGTTCAAATTGCCCCAGTACTATGGTCACAAGAGCTACGTAATGCATGGTGAGAAAAGCAGATAGGCAGACAATTGAATATATAAATGAAATGTAATCCTTTAATCCTACTTAGCTACAAGCTGGTTTGTGTTACCAAAAGCTGACCCTGGTTCTTTGAGCTCTGTAATTTTTCTGTGCTTGTAAAATGACATTGATTGCTCACTCTGCTAGAGGGGAGTGTCTCCTCCACAGTCTTACAAACCTCTAACATTACAGTAACCATGGTCATTCTCTTCTATCACTCTTCATTTTCCATTGCTGAATGGACTCAGATTTATTAAACACAGGAACTCTGAAGTGAGTGACGGTGCTCAGTATCCTATCACAATAGTATTGCTATCATGGTAGTAATTTTCCACCGCCCTTTTCCAGTAATTTTATTTAAATTATTTAGAATTGGGTGAATTCACCTACCTGAAGCGCCATCCCCATTGGTGTATTCATTATTACAAAGCCTCTGGATGGTCATAGTTTAATTCACAACATTACTTTTGAAAAAAGAGAATAATTGATTTCAGATGTTTCCTTCATGAAACAAGACCACACGGGATCTAGTTTCTCTCAGTCCTAAGGCGACTACTCTTGCAGGAATTTCAGCCACCCAACTTAGATATACCGAGTTAGGGATACTTCAATACTATGATTTAAAGCATTGGATTAATATGGACTTAACAAAAACACTGGGTGCCTTTTCTGCAGACAGTAGCATGGGTAAATGTTGTTATAATCTTTGAAGAGTAAGAGTGGACAGGATGGGAGTTCCCTGGCGGTCCAGTGGTTAGGACTCAGAGCTTTCACTGCCATGGCCCCAGATTTAATCCCTGGTCAGGGAACTAAGATCCCACAAGCCACACAGCGCGGCCAAATAAATAAATAAATAAAAAGCAGGACCATCTTAAAAAAAAAAAGAACGGACCGGATAGATGGGTGTGGTGAGGAAAATGTGGTTGGGTTCAGAATGAATGTCACGGATCATTAAAAGAGAGGAACTAGAAGGGATCAAAGTCACTGTATTCTTTGCCTTCATGTTTTCCCCACTTATCAGTGGCAGGAATTCTGATTGTCTTTCCCTTTTGGCTCATTAAAGTGGAAACTGTGCCTGAAACTAACTGCTAGAGCCCCATGATATTGGTAGGCTTTCCTTTATCCCCATGAGATCTCCTAAATCTTTCAAAATCCCTTTAACTTAGAGTTTCCTATCACTAGTTGACCAGTGAGTTGAGTACTCAGGAATTCAAAAGCTTTAATAATATAAAGAATACAATTTTGATATGAAAGAAACATTGGTTGGTTATTTTATAATTAGCATTGCATATTAGCCATTCAGCCATATTATTTCACTGAATAGTACTTGCCAGTCTTTTTTTTTTTTTTTTTAATGGTGGCAGATTCAGGATCTCTATATTCCAATAACAAAGAAGTAAAAGTATGCTCACCCCTATTATTTCTTTTTTCCACTTAGAAATAGGAAAGATCCCCCATGTGAGGTTTTATCTCTGCACAACAAATAAATGTAAAGCAATGCATATACCATGGGAGAGTTTGTATATATTTAATCCCCTGGCTAGCTAATACTCAGTAATGCACCAACTTTTTTAAAAAGTTAAGATTAAACTGCAAAATTAATTTCTAAGTTTTATAAACTTTTTATTTAAAAATGTTTAATAACAACTCCTAGATAAAACATATAAGAAATTATGTTTGCTTTAATGAGATTCTCCCTCTTTGCTAGAAAGTATATATTTCACAGTCATAAAGAAAGATGTGCCCACTCTCTCTATATCTTCCCTCCCAAGAGAATGTAAAAGAAATAAATGAAACCTGTTCCAGTTGTCAATGTAGGAACTGAAATGTGCTCCATTTTTTCTAAAAACTAGGGTGACTGACCATTCCATTTCTCCCCAGTTTTCCAGATTTTGGCACTGATAGTCCCAAGTACCCAGAAACACTCAGTCCCCGGCAAACCAGGATGGTTGGTTGCTCTAATTCAGGTGCCTTCCTTAGGAACGTTTGTGATACTCTGTGAATGATGAACTAGACAGATCTTTAAGTACTTAAAAAAATTTTTTAAAACTATTGCAAATTTTCTTCATTCCCATTTTATTCAGCTTCAATCTTTCCCTTTCTTCCCTGTCATTTTTGTTCTCTGGACCACTGGATAAGCTAGAGGTATGTTTTTCACTCTTGTTATTTCTAATGCTTTAGTTTTTCATTTTTCTGAAAGAGGTTGTCCAGAAAAGGGACCTACCTACTCTGCCTGGTTTTCTGGTGATTTGTTTTGACTCCTCTGTTCACTCCTTATTTACTTTGGAAGCCACATTATTTCTGCCCACCTCAGCTGAAGAAAATATCCCATCACAAAATGTCAGAGGCGTGTGCTGTGTCTGTCGGTGCTTTGAAAACAGCTCAGTGTTACCCTTATCTCCGGCAGTCCCAAGAGCATGGTATCACTGAGTGGGTAATTGTTCACTGCCCGTGACTGTCCCATTACCCACACCCTCTTCTCCTGATTAGATAGCTCTCTGCATCCATATCCCATGCTGGAGGCTTCATGCATTACACAGTAAGGAGCTAGCTAGGCTTGAACATTTTTTTTTAAAATAAATTTATTTATTTTATTTATTTATTTTTGGCTGCGTTGGGTCTTCATTGCTGCGCCGGGGCTTTCTCTAGTTGTGGTGAGCGGGGTCTACTCTTCGTTGGAGCACTCGGGCTTCTCATTGTGGTGGCTTCTCTGTTGCAGAGCACGGGCTCTAGGCACGCAGGCTTCAGTAGTTGTGGTGCATGGGCTTCAGTAGTTGTGGCGCACGGGCTCAGTAGTTGTGGCACACGGGCTCAGTAGTTGTGGCTCACAGGCTGTAGAGCACAGGCTCAGTAGCTATGGCGAAGGGGCTCAATTGCTCCGCGGCATGTGTGATCTTCCCGGACCAGGGCCCGAACCCGTGTCCCCTGCATTGGCAGTCAGATTCTTAACCACTGCACCACCAGGGAAGCCCAAACTTTTAAATTTATGAAAAATTGCCGAAGCTGGTTTGCATAATTCATTTGGCTGCTTTTCATTGAATTTCTCTTTGTATAATTAAAAAAAAAATTTTTTTTCTCCCTTATCCTCATTTCCTAACACTCTGGTCTAATCAGCTGTGTTATTTCCTAAACAGTTGAAAAGAAAAATTGTCACAGATATCCAGGCTGTGAGATTCCTCTTAGTTGGAAATAAGCTGCATATGTCAGTATTCATTCAGAGGCTGAAATTTGCTTTGCTCTGTGATTTTGAAAGCCTAAAAGCAATTTCAGATCATCTTCTATCATATAGCTGTCTTTTTAGCAGTGCAAAAGCTTAGTTTCCTAGAAATGATTGAGGCTTCAGCAAACAGCCATGTGCTGATATATACAAATTGTATCCATTGGCAAAGAGAAGTACTTTATTAAAACTGCTTGTAATTAAGTATATGTTTAATTGTGTCTGAATCCCTGACCATGTTAACATGTGGAACAGCCAGGGAGATAGAAATCTCTTTCAAATCACACTCTGCAATGAGGGCTGCTTACCTTGTTTTGCCCTCTCTGGACTTTGCAATCCTGGCTGTAATAGTTAGAACCCTCAGTCCAGGTGTCCCTGGAGGGTTCATTAACTTGGGACCTTATGAAAGCAAGAAAATGACTTGTTGAGATTACACATTGTTGAGATCCCACATTAAAGAATGAGGTCTACCTAATTGAATTATACAGTTAACATAAATAACACTATGTAAACAGCAGACTCCAGAACAAATACAGTCTAGAATTTGTGGACGATTTTAGCCTGGAGTGGGTGACAGAGTGGTCCCTTGTTCCAGTGCCATGCGGTTTCCTCTTTCTTCTTCCTGTGTCATCTGTCTGAGTCTGTGCACGCCCTTTGGAATGGGGCTGTTCTTGTTCCACTCAAGTTAGCACTGCAGTGCTATCAGAGGATGCAATGTGTGTATCAGAGCATTAGGGACATTTCTCAGAGTCTAGATTTGTAACTGTTGACGGCTCAGATTAATGGGGGGAGGGAGCTTTTGATTGCAGGAGACAGACACTCCCTTGATTTGCTTTAGTGGAAAGAGGATTTATTGTAAGGATGTATGTTGACTGACACTGTAGGAACTAGCTGTTTTCCTATTCTCTCATGGGCTCTATCGTCTCTTCCGTTGTGTCTTTGCCCCTCTTTGTCTGTTTTATTCTCTTCCCTCTGCAGATAGACTTCTTTGACTTATAATTTTCTCTCCCTCATAAATTTAACTTTCACATATCTCTCTGGGCCTCCTTCTAAATCCAGAACTTTAAGCTGCAGCTCTGAACATTCACTGGCTCAGTCTCTGTTGTTCTGAATTAAAGTCCCAGTGTGATGTAGGATATTATGGATTTTAATACTTGTCTCTCCCCCGAGACTGGATGCTTCTTGAGCATAGGGATGAAGCCTGTTTTCTTTGCCACAGTATACCACAATGCCTAGCACAGAATAGGTACCGAGTAAACATTTTATGAATGAATAAAATATGCAAAAACCCATCTGAAATCCACTAATAAGTGTTCTTGTGGGGGAAAGGTTTCTACATGACTTCAGCTGGCTGAGTCTTCTCAAACACCAGTCGGTTTAGACTGAAGCCACCTTATTCCTTTCCTAGTTGCTAAACGTATCTCACTGCTCCAAGGACTTTGAAACTGCTTTGCAAATTAGGGTCAAACTGTTCAGTAAAGATCAACATGATGAAAACATTCAAAGAGTAAATGTTGGGAGAGAGATTGTTTCCATGGTGACTTCTGCTTCAGGGAGCCCTCGTGCTGATGAGAGTGAGTCAGCTGACCCACCACCAACTCAGAGTCATCCAGTTGTTACAAACCTACAATCCACCTGCCGCATCAAGTGTTGATGGCAGTAACCCTGTATTTGATTCATTACTGGGAGCTCCTTCTTTGGGTAAAATGAGCTTGTAAAAGCAGGTGGAAGTGGTGCAAGAGGGAAGGAGTGGATTCAGCGGCTGAAAGTCGGGGGTGTGCTTTCACTTACCCATGGAATGGCTTTTCTCTTTATGAGGTGCCACGGTTATCTGACTGTCCCTCCAGGGAATCTGTGTCCCAGTTATATTCTGTGTTCCTGACCACACTGCAGTGACAGAGGGGCCACTCTTCTTCTTTGGGGCAGAAGAACAACTTCCTGATTATAGAACAGGTGTTGGACAAAGTCCTTACTGACAGAAACATGGACCCCAGATACTTCTTGGGTGAACTACCCCCCAACTCCCTGCCTACCACCGCTGCAATCAAGTTTTCGTTCTTGTTCGTTTTTAACCATTTCACACAATGATCCTCTGGTAGCAGAAGTCACTATACTGTGGTTTTCTACTATTGATCCTAAACCTTTCGTATTGCTTTACCACGAGACGGATAACAGATAACAGATAACATTTTCACCAACATTCTAAAAATTACCTAAGTAAATGTTATTTCCTCCAACATAGTTACTTTGGGAGATGAAATGTTTATTCCAGTGATACATTTGTTACCGAAACATTTCTAGAACTCCTCTTTCAGTACCATTAACTTGCTTCTCTCTTATTCTGAAGTATAACTCAAAACTTTTATACAGTATATAAAAGAATGTATTCAGTAAGTATCTATAGGAATATATGGATAAAGATGTGAATACATATGTGTTTTCACTCTATTCTCCTTAGAACACTTTTACATGTACCTCATCTTTCTTTTTTCTAAATAATGAAAGATCCAAATATTTGATGAGCTTTCCCATTTTTATATGAATGTCCAAATTTGTGCATGGTTAACTGTGCAGTTCTTCACTTGACTTTAACTTTAGCAACTGCCAGTACAGCCCCTCAAGTTTGATATTTGCTACTGGACATTAGAAACAATATTATCCGCATGCAGTGAAATTTTAGGTTTCATTGCCTAAAACCTGAAGTAGAAATAAAATGGATTTTCCTTGTCATCTACAGGAAATGTTTGATGTTATACTGGATGAAAACCAGCTGGAGGACGCGTGTGAACATCTGGGAGAATACCTTGAGGCCTACTGGCGTGCCACTCACACGACCAGTAGCACCCCCATGACCCCACTGCTTGGAAGGAATTTGGGCTCAACAGCACTCTCACCATATCCCACAGCAATTTCTGGGTTACAGGTAGTGTCACTTGTGCTCTTACAACCTTACGTTTAAGGTTCTATAGGAAACTTGATTGAGATGGAGACTGGGAGTGGCCTAGAGAACCATGCGTTACTATATTAAAAATCTGAAGTATTGCCTAATCATGTAGACTATTTTACATTTTTACAAACTCAGATCACTTTGGTTCATATACTTGCTCTGAAGTCTTGGCAACAAAATTCTTCAGATTCACATCTTTTGGCTACATTGATTCTAACAGATACAGACTATTTTACATTTTTACAAACTCAAAAAGTGTTACCTAATCATGATCTGCCCTAGACAAAGTTACCCTGAGAGTGGCGTTTTCCTTAGAACTTTGTTCTCTGTTCATTTATAATGGCTTTTACCTAGGTAAATTCATCCCTCCTATGTCTAAACCCTGCTAAGAAACTTTCTACCTACTATGCAACTGTCCATTACCTCTCCATTGTCACCTCTTAAGGGTTATACAGTGGTGGCATTGTCAGGCACAGGGCTGGCTAAGTAAGGTATGTGAGACAGATGGGCCTTATGGCCACCATTACCTAATCCTTCCCCCCCAGGCTGCGGGGCCTGTCCCCTAGCTTGCCCAAACAGAACATGCACATAAGTAGAGTCGCCTTGTTTGGAAACAGTTGTGAATCCCTGAGTTTTCTTAGGGGTGGGCAGGGCCCACCTCGGTCATCGGCTATGGCCAGTGTCCTTTAGGGAAGCTGGGGATGAGTGTAGGAGCAGGAGGCTTGCTCTCCTGCCGTTCTGCTGCTGCACTCAGGGCTAGATGTGGGGAGCCAGAGGCATTATGATACAAAGTGAATCTTGCCTTCCTCCATCAATTATTATGTACCATCTACCAAGCCGCTGCTGGAATGTGGCCAAACCCCCAGCTGACTGAGGAACAGGTCAGTTGAGCTCTCGTGCATCATGACTAGTTCTGTATTAATGGGTTATAATGATAGTCATAATTGTAGATGATATAGAGTTAACTCTGAGATGAATGGCACTCCCTCAAATGTTATTTTAACTGTATTACTCTTTTACAAAATTGCATCTTTGTAAGCAAAAAACTGCCATGTAAATGGATAGCTTTCGAGGCTGGAAATGAACTTGGGAAACGGGCTATTATAATATGCAGAGTATATGTGTGCACTGGGACTCTTTCTCTCCTTGTTTCACTGCCTGCCTGCTGATGCGAGTGTGGCATTCCACTGACTGGTTTGGGTTGGCTCCGAATTGTACATTGTAGGGTGAGAAACGGATTCATGAAGCAATATGCTTCCACCTACACTAGTAGGTGGAAATGAAACGTTGCACTTTGTTTATGAATATAACACTCCTGACTTATCACCTCCAAGACATCCACATAGAGTGCTTCTCCCAGTTTCACTTGAGTTACCATGGTGCCCTTTATCCTGGGGCCTATTTCTCCTAGTAACCATGGGCACTTAATTGTGAGACCCCTGGTTGGGGCTCCCGGCACAGGCTGTGACTGTTGAATGAGCCTCCTGCTGTGTGCAGGTGAGTGTCCTTTAGAGGAAATGCATCTGGGTCTTTGGTTTCATCAGCATCCTGTTTCTTAACTGAGGCGACCTACCTAAGCAGGTAGACACAGCTATGATACACGTTTTCCCACGATTTGAAGAAAAACTTTAATAGCCTTTTCTGAGCGCTCAAATAAGTGTCTGAAGGTATTAATTTCAAGTAATGGTATTAGAGGAATTTAGTTTATATTCTGAAGATTATTTTTGCAGGACATTTCAGTTGAGGAAGCAAGAATTGTAAATATATCAATTCACTGGCTCCATAATTATTGTGTACTTCTTTGGAGAGAATGTTGCTGAGTCTTACATCTATGTAGGATTTAGAAACAAATATTTTATGGGTAGCACAAATCATAATTTTATTAAAATATTTTTAAAAGGGATCAGGAACATTCAGCTAATAAAGATGAAGTGCGTGACTTTAGGAGGAGAAAGGTTTTATCAGTTCAAGAGAGGAATAAAATAACAGATGCTATTCTGAACTTTAACTTATTTCCCAACAGTAAAATAATCCTCATTTTGCAATAGAAGTGGAATTATTAGGCCTTCGTAAATATATTAAGTTCCATTCAGCAGCTAACTTTAAATTCTATGTTTTTAATAGGAAGCATAATTATGCAGTATTATGTAATTAAATTCATAAACTACCAGCACTTTGGCATCTTTGCATGTTGTGTCCCAAATACATAAGACCAGGTATTTCGAGCAGACCATTTGTACATCAGAATGTTTTATTGAGTCAGATATTTAGCATCTTATTGTCCAGATCCTACTGTTGTACATACATTTGCATGTTCTAGATGAATGAAGCTGATGTAATTTAACCAGTGAACCATCTGATATTTTTAGAGTCAGCGTATGAGGTACAGCAACCACTCCACAGAGAACTCTCCAATTGAAAGGCGAAGTCTAATGACCTCTGATGAAAATTATCACAATGAAAGGGCTCGGAAGAGTAGGAACCGCTTGTCTTCCAGTTCCCAGCATAGCCGAGATCATTACCCTCTCGTGGAAGAAGATTACCCTGACTCATACCAGGACACTTACAAACCTCATAGGAACCGAGGATCGCCTGGGGGATATAGCCATGACTCTCGACATAGGCTTTGAGTCTGCAGAAACAAACAAAATATTCATCTGTTGACAATTTGCCATTGCACTGCTAGGATACAACCAATCATCTTAACTCGGCAACTACAGCACAGTATTGACTGTGCTTATGGGCTGCTGTCATTGATGCTAAGAAGGGGCAAAAAGAAAAAAAAAAAAAAAAAAGTGTACATTATGCCCTTAAGTCTAGATGGATGTTAGATGCCCAATCATAGAGATATTTTTAAGTGCAACATTTACATAACAGTACCTTTTGTTTTCTTCATTAGGTTTAGACACATCAATTTGTAATTTAAGGTACTTATCAAGGCACATATAAAATAATTTCCCATGCTGGAAATTCCAAATGACCAGTTCCAGTTGGAACCAATTTATAAACCAATTCCTGTTGGAATTTGGGTGAATCGACTAGAAAGTCTACTTGAGCATGTTGTAATCAATTTAAAAATCTGAAAAAAAAAAAAAAAGAAACTAATCAATAAAATCAAAATACCAATAGAAGCCAAAACCAGCTATGGTATTTATTTGCTGGAGACTAAATTTACACTTAAAGTTGGAATGTATAAACATTTTAATATATGTTAACGTTGCCAGAATGGCTTTTCAAACTTACCAAATGTATTGATAGTGCAAAAAAAAAAATCTCAAATTAATGCGGAAATTCTACAGTCTCCTCAGATTTTAATATTTTTATTTCTTTTCTGGCACAGCTGTTGTATTCAAAGTGTTTTGCTTTTTGTTTAGTCACAACTGTTAGCTTGTTTGAAGTTGGCAAAAAAAAAAACCTCAAAATTTCTTTAGCAGTGAGAGAGAATAGTAAAGAGAAGCCCAATCATAGCTGGTTATGTGAGATGGGAAATGGGGTGTTGTTTCCCCTTTAATCAATCTGAGCACAACTACATACATTCAGGAATCTGAAGTCAGACAGTAAGAATGGGCACAGATCCTCCTGAGTGCAAGGCTAAACATCTCCAGATGGGATTTCACCTATCCCACTTACCACAAATACGGGTTCCATGTTCACCGCCAGCACAATTGAGTATCTTTCCATTGCTTCACTCAGTCTCTGTCTTTGAATATCTGAATGTTCTAGCCCTTCACCAAATTCTTTATAATCATGCTAAGGAGTTTTTGTTTTACATGGACACACTGAATTTTGATATTGAAAGCTGCGTTTATACAAAATGATTAATTGAAAAACTGTGAAAACGAATTTACGAGCTTGCAGTAAAAAAATAAACTTGTAGATTCAGAATAGATTTGTTTACTAAAATTGTATCATTTTTATTGCAGAGAATTATAAAGCATTTGAAGATTGAACTGCTTTATTTCTAATGAACACTCCTCTTTACCTATTAAGTCTTCACAGTTTTTCCGGTGACTATAATTACAGAATCAGTGACCTTATGTCTCCAATAATCAAGGAAGCCTTAGATTCACTATGATCCAAGAAACTATTGAAATTGACCCTTTTATACAATACACAAATGTCTTTAGGAAAAGACTCTTGTTTCTAAGAGTCCATTTTTCTAAAACTCGCATGGAATCAGGCATAAAAGTCCTTTTCTACTAGTACATGTCATGAAGCCTATTTTTTTTGGAAGACAATAATAATTCATATTCTGTTATCTTATTTCCCCCCATCCAAGCCTTTCAATGTTTAGGCTCTCAAAGCATGCACCAGTTAAATAATTTTCTTGACCATGAAAATAGGTTCCATATTCTTAATTAGTTATGTATATATCTTGAACCTCATTATAACCCCCGCATTCCCTCTCCTCCTGTTATTCACTGTGCATACCCCATTATGAACCTGTTTAGCTGATAATGAGGATGCCTATAATCATGTAAGTTATCACAAGTATTTGATACAATTAAAAAATGTGGGCTCAGTGAATTCTAAAAGTTAACATGTGATACTGGCTTGTGAGGTTCTTTTGTCATCTAGTGAAGCTTACAGAATTTTCAGTTAAGACATTTAAAAGAGCTATATCCATTAGGCACTTTACTAAACATACAACCTGCCATTACTGAATACTTTGTTAGAGCACAGAAGAGCATTTTCCAGCAAACAAATATATTTATTACATGTACAGCACATATTTGCATGAAAAAGAAAACACTAGCCAAAACATTTTTCTATATGCTTTACTGGTTTCTTGTTTGTGCGCATTAAAGTATTTAATTGCAAAGAGTGCACCAAGGTGTTAAACTTAGACTAGACAGCTGTTCAGCTTTTTCTGTAGTAGCATTAGCAATCTGGCCATTTAACTACTTTAAGATATTTACATTTTATGGCAGGTAGCTGTAACAGCATTTACATATATTTCCTAGTCAGCAAGATTACCATATTCTTTCAACTTTTAAAAATCTCTTGTTTTTAATGGCCTCTCAAAGCCTAGTTTCTACGTCCTCTATGTCACGCTGATAGAGAGGTCCATTCAATATCTGTGCACAAAACCAATCTTTCCTTTACCATCAAATGTCCATACCTGTTTTGCTTTGCATTCTTATTCAAAAGCTAACAATCTTGGAAAGGGTATAATGTATATTTTCTTGATGGATGTACTTAAATTTTTACTTTGATTTAGCATATTCTTTCCCCTTCCTTTTGTAATACGTTATCTTCAAATGAATAAGGGATATGCATTTTCCTTTTTCTTTTTCTTAAGCCTTAGAGTTTATTGTGTAAATGATACTAAAATACAGATATATACTAAATGAAAAGTTTTATTTTTACCAAACACATCAAGCACCTTTGGAAAATACATATTCCATAAATACTTTGTTTTTAACTGATTTCATTTAAAGATTAGCAAATGATAAGCAGGAGAAGCAAGTCTTATAATGTTTGAGGCTGCTTTAACTTATGGTATAAACCACATATTCTGTAACTTCAGCATATATAATTTCAGAATATGTAAATTACATATTCTGTAATTTCAGTCAGCGAACATGTAACAATGTAGACACATGTGACAATGTGGAAGTGTAGTCTTGGAAAAAAAAGGAATGCAATTTGTCAATCCTGATGTTAATTCTCAAGGCTGTAATGTGACTCCAGTATTGTAATCAACCATGTTATCTTGTTTCCTCCAATATTTAAAGCAACACTTAGAAATGTTTATAAATGACTGATGATTCTCGCTTATCTTTATACAGTTCTGTTGGAAAGAAAATTGAAATTAACAATTCAGACTGATAGTCTTTCCTAGTAAGAGAGTCTTAATTATGTGACAATATGACATTGCTTAGTTCTTAATGAAATGAATTTTTTAAGTATAAAACAAATTCTGAGAAAATTATTTGTTCCCTTTGAATAATTTCTTAATTACTTTAATTATTATTGTTGTTGTTTGCGAAATGTATTTTTGGAATGTTAACCTCTTTAACATACCTGCATACTTGAACTTGTCTTTTGTGTGAGGGCCTTAAAATTCATAATCGGAAGCTAAAGCAGTGAAAGGGAGGGAGAGAAGGAAATGATGCCAAAATACGGTTTGCAAATTTAAACTCCTTGAATGAACATATCATAAAATGTTGTTGAGACCCAGGATGTCAGTTAAGAATGTTTCTAGGCAACCTTAATTTGCATGCTAGTGTATTTTCTTATTACACAATTTTATTTTGGTATTTGCTAAAAAATAAAAACAAAATAATGCCACTACAGAAATTGCCCTATATATTGATATTTATACTACCTCTTCTCTAGAGAAGACAATCTGTCTTTAAAGAGAAAACACTTTTCAATAAGTAGGGAATTTATTACTCTTACTGCTAACCTTGCTGCAAAGCTAAATGCATAAATTGTTAAAATATACTTTCCCCTTAGATTTTCAACTGTTGACAAAATGCTCTTGTCACCCTTTCATTTCTTCCATGTTAGTGAACTTTTCTTTCAATCAGTTCACAGTTTATCAGGAGACAAGGTAAACATTTAATATGTCAGTAATCATAGGGAACAAGACAAACTGCAAGGAAATTGCTTTTGTGTGCAATTTGTTATAACATCTAGCTCCAAGTCTGAGAGTAGATTCAGCGATTTGATGTTTAAGTGAAGTTGGTTTGCAAATTCAAATTTTGTTGATCCTTGACTTCTCCTATGGACACTTAGCCATTTACTGAGTAGGATCACCTTGGACACTCATGTCATTGGAACAAACTTCATATCAATGTTTCAAATAAATGAGAATGTACCCCTTATTTCTTTTATATTTCTGCCTGTATTTCTGTCTTTCATGACACTGTTGCATGTTCTTTTCTTTGTTAATTATATAAAATTCATCTTTGAATAACTTTATGAATGAAAACATTATAGGGAATTATGTAATAAAATTTGTTTCATTAGTTCCTCATACCTTTAAACATTAGTTCCTCAACACTTTAAATATTGTTAATGCTGTAACTGTTATTAAGTTACTTACTCAAGCTGTGTCTATAGGGCAGAGAACAGTCCTCTTCTTTTAGATGATAATCATGATCAAACCACTCAATACAATAGTTGTCAGATAGACAACAAGGATAACTTTTTTGTTGTTGACTTAAGCAGTCAAGTTACTTAAAATAGTAAAATTGGTTTATATGAGCAGACAGAGCTACAGCATTCAAAAATTACTTGTTAAAGGTTTCCTTTTTTGTTAAAATGAACTTTCTCAAATGAAACTCATCCTCATGTAGCAAGTATCTCTTTCTACTTGCGGATGGTTTCATACCAAATGCTTCATGTAATTAAGGGACATTATGAGAGGACTAGAAAATATTTCATCAGATAATCTTGACTAAGGGCTGTAACTCCCACTTACCGTGAAAACATAAATAAGAGTGAATAGTCATGAGTTTGGGGGAGTCATAGTTACATATGAAATTTTCCTTTGTTTCTTTTGATGTATGTAAAATGTTTGTAGAAAGATGGTAGAATATGTTATTAATGAATTTAGAGTGTTTGGGGAATACACTGATGCTTCCTCTTTGAAAATTATAGAGTTAAAATGAGGACTATCTAGGAACCAAAATTGGCAGGCCTCCAGCTTTACAATACTTTGTAAGTGTTCTTGGTTATGTTTTGAACACTTAAATTTCTCAACAAATGGCTATGTCTATATTTATGTAGGGGCCACTCTTGCTCTACTTGCATGCCACTTTCACACATCTTTAACTGAAATCAGTGTGAATTCTGTATGCATATGGGATGTATTTTAAGATGCAGGATCATTAATGCTATATTGTTGCATACTATTTTTTATTTTTCATATGCCTTACAATATTTTCTGGGATGTTATTAAAATGAAAGCATTTTATTGCCAAAATAAACCTGTGTTGTTATTTCTAATCTGCATTAGCAGTAGAAAAATAATGTAGCAAAAACATATATTGTATAGTACAAAATTATAAAAGATATATATTTTGCCAATAATATAAAAATAGATTGAGGAGAAAGAAGCACATTTGTTATAGCACAAACTTACAACAAAATCCACTGTTAAATTTGGCAGTTGTATTTTTTAAAAGTATATAGATTTAGTTCTAAGTTTTATCAGATTTATTTCATCTACCATCTTTTTAACTTGCTGCTTGATACTTTTCCAGCAATTTACTTCATAGCCTTGCAATCTGTGGATGTAATTTATTTTACTTTATCCCCTTCCATAAAACTTATTAAATTTTATTTTGTGATAAGACTCATACTATATTTGCTGTTCTTATTTCTTCTCCTTCAGTAACAAGTACAAAAAGTAACAGCAAGTGAACTTATAGGGCTCCTCTGAATTTTGGACATGTTTGAAATGTTTTATATTTTTCACAGCCTACCGTCAGAATGAGAAATAAAGATGTCCCAACAACAACAAAAAAGTATTTAGGGATTCTTCAATTTGTTTTGTACTGAATACCATTTTGAAACATAAGTAAAAGCCATTAGCTGTTTTTTTTGAAAGGGTGGTGGGAGGGAAAAACAGATAAACTTATTAATACTAAAAATAAAAATGGCAAATTGATGTAAAAAGATTTCCCTACTATTCTGAGAGCTGTTGATATCCCAAACTATTGCTATATCTCCAGCTACAAAGTGGGAAAAAAATGCTTTTATCCAGTATTTTTCCTTTCTTTAAATTTTAGTTATTTATTTTGATAATTTACCCCCTTTTATTTTTCTTATATAGGTAAATGTGTAGCATTCTACAAGGCATGCTGGGTAAAATATACTATGCAAATGTGTACAGTGCTGCATGTTTTGTTCTCCCTCTGCTTTAGTGGCTTTAAAGAAAAAAAAAAAGTGTTGTTATTTTTGTGAACCAAAACATTTAACAAAGAAAATGCAGAGTGCATGCATATAGTATCCTAATTTCTATGGATTTGTTTTATGGAATTTAAATGTGTACAAACCAACTGCATTAATTTTTTTTTTCTTTTATATAATAAATGAAAAAAACACTGAAACCAGCGTTATACCTCTCCTTTATATTATTCTAGAGATATACTGAAGATATATCGGAAATCAGTAGGTATATTCCTGTACCTTTTATACGAAAAAAAAAGTCTAAACATTTACCCTCAAAACACAGGTTCAATTAAATGACTACTTCCTGAATACTCTGCTAGGTGTTACAAGTGATCGCAAAAGAAGTACTATATTAGGAAAAAGCTTGTAGTTAAATACATACACATACATGCATGTGCGCATGAAATAGAATATATTACAATGTATGTGTGAAATAGGATTGAATACAATATAGAAAAATAAACTAGATAAACCGTATTGTTCACAAGAAACCCCTATATGATTATTTTAACAATTATCAGAAGTTTCCAAAGGTATTTTGTACCTGTAAGAATTCCATGGATGGCATACAGCTTATGACTTGACATTTCATGTGCTCAGTGTCAAGTGTCCGTGCTATGACTTGATCCGCATTTGACTTTTCTCTCATTGCAGTGCACAGTTCAAAAGAAATGTGTACTATGTTGATTATTACCAATGTATTAGGATTATACAGTGATTTATTATAGCCAAATTATTTCACAAGCATTATCACATTTGATCCATCTGACCCCCGCCCCAATGGAAAATAGGCGGGGCATAGGTTATTAGACAACTAAAATGAAGATGCCAAAGCTCATTGTAGTCTTTCTCTCTAAAGTACTGTTATCTAAAAATACATATATTAAATGCTTTTAGGCTGATAGTCATCTGAAGCATACAAAACAAGGCCTGGAATACAGTAAATAGTGACTGAATGAATGGTACCTTGGTTATTGGAGATGTAGTATATAAGGCTGCCCCAACTATCAAGGCATTTCAACCAACAATCTGCAAGTCCCAACTGGAAGAACTGCAGCTTACTGCAATCACTCCATCAGCCTGGCCCTGAAGCCACCTTTTGCATCATCAGTGTATCTCCACTAATGAGATAGGTTGTAGAGAGAAGCATCTTGTTTGTCCTGTCATACAACGTGCAGATTAGCACAGTGGTAAGACTGTGGCCTCTAACCCTTGCCTGGGTTCAAAGCCTAGATCCAGCAGTAACTAGCTATGAGTTTGGGGCAATCACTTAACTTCCCTGTGCCTGTATCTATTTTGGTAGAGTGATTTTTCTTTTGGTTATGGGTCATGTTTTCATGTTTCTTTGAATGTCTACTAATTTTTTTATTGGATTCAAGATATTGCAGATTTTCCACTGTGAATGACTTGATCTTGTCTTCTTGATCTGTAAAGAACTTTGGCCTTGTTTTGATAAACAACTTGAGTTAGTTTGATCCTTTCAAGGTTTGTTTTTAAGCTCCTTTAGGACTGGTCTAGAGTAAGGCTTATCCTTAGGCTAGTTTAGCTCCTCTTTTAAGATCTCTGGGGTGTCTACTGAATGTCCCATATATTCTGTGTATTCTCTTCACACTGGCTGAAGGGAACTCAAATGATTCCTGGCCCTTTGTAAACTCTGGTAATTACTTGTTTTACAGCTCCCCAGTACTTGTTTATTTCCTCAAGTCATTACTGGCTAGCCTCAGGGGGTTTCATACTGGTTTTATACTACACAGGTACAGATTGATATGCAGCCAAAGACTCAATGCCTCAACCTATGTAGGTTTCGGGAGCTTTTCTCTGGATAGCTTCCTTCTTTCAATCACTCTGCTTTACAAATTCTAGTAGCCTTGATCTCTTGGAATGCTGAGCTATGTCTTCATCTCCAGGGAATTGCCAGACTCTATTTGAGTTTCCACTCCCTCTGTAGCTGGCTGGAATTGCCTCCAGGCAGAAAATCCACATAATAATAAAACTTGTCCCATTTGTGTCTCTTATCAGAGATCACAGTCCTATGCTGGGTGTGGGCCGAAAACAGCTGTTTTCTATATTTTGTACAGTTTCCTATTTATTAGTGGTAGGAGGGTAATTCCAGACCATCCCACTCTACATGGAAGCAAAATTCTCTCCAATGACATTTTGCATATCACTATAATCATGAATAAATGAGTCTTTAAAAAGTCTCATAAGGAGTCTGTTTTTACAAATAGCTTCATACCACCCAACAAGCATTCCCAATTACTTCTTTAGTAGTTCCAAATTTGTATTTCACCCATGGATCCTACAGTTGGACAAGATTGTATTAGGAAAATTTCTTCTCCTCCCGCCCGCGCATCCCCCCCCCCCTTTTTTTTTTCTTTTTTGAGACACTTAGAAAATAAGCTGGGAGACCATCTCCCAACCTATAATGGAGGTTATAAAATATGAAGCCCTAACTTCCCAAGTTAATATGGATATGACACCCATTTAATAAGTTGACAGAGATGTGTGGGGAGTTTGCAAAAAGTTTTAGAGCTGCCAAAAGCATTACCTACAGTGGGCAAGAATGGAAATTGTTTTTTTCTAAATAGCCTAGAGAGTACTTTATTATTTTTTTAGGAATTTATTTATTTATTTATATTTTTGGCTGCATTGGGTCTTTGTTGCTGCACGTGGGCTTTCTCTAGTTGCGGCAAGTGGGGGCTACTCTTCGTTGCGGTGCGTGGGCTTCTCATCACGGTGGCTTCTCTTAATGCAGAGCATGGGCTCTAGGCGTGTGGGCTTCAGCAGTTGTGGCACGTGGGCTCAGTAGTTGTGGCTCACAGGCTCTAGAGCCCATGCTCAGTAGTTGTGGCGCACGGGCTTAGTTGCTCCGCGGCATGTGGGATCTTCCCGGACCAGGCCTCGAACCCTTGTCCCTTACATTGGCAGGTAGATTCTTAACCACTGCGCCACCAGGGAAGCCCGAGAGGACTTTATTATGTAAATACAAACATAACAATCCATAAATTTAAATGGATTAATATAGTAATTTTCTTTCCCTTCATATGTCTCCTCTAAACTTTGTTTCATAATGATAAGCCCCAAAAGAAACCAAAGGACTCTTTCTTGAACAGTTGTTTAAAAAGAGACATGTTTCAGCCCTCAATGCTGCCCTTTGTTTCACAGGTACAAGTTTGCTACAGACAACTACGAAAAACTGTAGACTGTCTTGAGGTCTTACTTAAATGGGTTATTTTTCTATGTATTGAGATGAGATAGTGTATGACTAGGAGAAGTGGTGTGGAAAGGTGGAGTTTATTGCTGATTTTGTTTCATTTCATTTAGCTCTTGCACCTGGGGGGCAGAGCAGTTCAAAATGCCTTTTACAGCTCCCGCACCTTTTTCTTTCTCTTTTTACCGAAGTTAAAAAGAATAGAAGGGGTTGGAGCTGTTTCTGGTTTCTTTGTGTAAGGGAAGAAGTAAACAACCTCAGTTTCTTGTTTTCCCACTCTTGCCTCTAACAAGAATAGAGACTAATTATCATTGTTATCAGATGATCTGGAATCGAAGAAAGACTTTAGAGACAAACCCTCTGCTGCTCAAACAGCTTTAGTGGCCACTAAAAATTTTTAAACACGGGAGTGAACTGATCAAGATAGTTGTTTCGGGCAAGACTGATCTGAAAGTGAAGGGAGATTGGAGCGGGAACAGCCTTGAGGTGCAGGACGGCCATAAGGCGACCGCTTAGCTAAGGCCACCCTTCAGGGCGTCCAGGTCAAGAGATTTGAGAGATAAAGGTATTCAGCTTCCCTCAGAGCCCCTGATGGAATGCCATGTCTTTGAAGGCCAGGACGTGGGACTTTTGGTGTACTGTGCGTGCAGGGTTGGGGATGGTCACTGGGCACTCAGTGACATGTTCACATTTTGGCTCTGTGGAAGAAATGCAGAAAAAAACCAAAACTCGGCGGGGACGCCAAAGCAAGCAGCCCAGAGCCACCTGCCCCAACCTGCAGCCCCCATTGCCTGGATCCAGGGGCTCTGTCCCGCCGCCTGCAGGTCGCCCGGCTCGGCACAGAAGCTAGGGCCAGGCGGGCACCCTTTCCCAGACCCCGCCCCCCTCCGGCCGCGCGCCTGCGCCTTCCCGTGGCCTCCGCCCCGCCCCTCGCCTCCCCCGCCCGCCCGGTCGCCGCCGCCTGAGCTGCCCGAGAGGAGCTGGGGGAGGACGGTGGCCCGCGAGGCTCGCCGCAGACAACGCGGCGGCGATGTCCGCGAGCCAGGCGGGAGCCGCGGCGGCAGCGGGGGGTCCTCGCGCACGGCAGGGCGGCCTGGGCTTCGGCCTCCCTCCGGTTTCTAGGAAGCGGGCCGACGGCCAGCGCGGGAGCAGCAGCGGCAGAGACGGAGGCTCCGGCGCGTCTCTCTCCTCTCCTTGAGCCTGAGCCGGGGGAGGCCAGGCGGCCGGGGTGGCTGGAGGGGGGTCCGCTGCCCGAGAATGGGAATTCTCTTCACCAGGATATGGAGACTGTTCAATCACCAGGGTGAGGGGCTCGGGCCGAGCGCGTACGGGTTAGGGAGAGCGTCAGCCCTGGCCGGGTGGGTGGGGGTCTCCGAATACTTCCGGAGTGTGGGCGGCGCGGTGGCGCGCGCTCTCTGCGCTGGGTGCGGGCTGCTGCGGCTGCGGGCCTTGGGGCTGTTCGCGCCCACTCCCAGCTCGGGAAAGTCCCGACTTGCAGCCCTTTGTCTTAGGAGAGCTTCCTAAGAAATCCATGCCTCAAATACACCCATTGCTCCGATTTCGACTGGGAGTGGAGAGGGTTTCTTGCCTCACGTCCGACGCCCCTGAGTGGTCCCTCTTGGTCCACGTTTCAGTCCTTTTTCCTTCAGTAGGTGGGTTTGCACACCACTGAGAAATGCTGGGGTTCTCTGGGATGAAGGTTACAGGTTGTGGCCCCAGCCGCACCACTGAGCACCCGAGGATTGCAGAATGCGGTAAAACCTGAGGAATCGCTCTTGGCTTGACCAGTACATTCAGGTTTCTGAGCCTGCCCTGCACCTCCACCCCGCCCTTCCCCACTTTGGGGAGATTCTTCTGCATCCTGAGTAGTGATGGTCCTCTCTCCTTTTGCCGTATTGATATCTGTGTTTAAGGTTAAGCTTAAGGTCACTTTCCTACTCGTGTTGCTTATTTAGAGGTTTTGGGGGGCTGGATTAAAAAATGGTAAAGTGTTTCACCGAAAGCACTTAAAAATCATATCATATGAAACATTTGTTAACTGTAGGTAATGACTAAGTTACCAGGTATGGAGTGTATTATAAAGAGATGCTTAAGTTCATCTAAACTCAAACATTGCCTTGAAATGCATATCAGATTTATTGAAATTTGTTACAAAATAAGTGTAAAACTGGGGAAAGAAGATACAGTTTTAACAAAAAAACTCCATAGTCATTAAGATACACTATAGTTACTGGTGTACTTTTGTTTCTTTTTAACTCAGGTAAGGTGATTCATCATCCTGGCTGTCAGTAACTTAGTTTGTGTTTTTCTCTTGTGTAAGCTGGTGGTGGTGTCACAGCCCAGAGTTTTCCAGTAAAGACTTAAATGAATGGTGGCATCTATTATGTACAACCATCCCCGCCTCCTCCTTCGTTATCCAGCTGCTGCTGTAAGAAGGCGATGGGAAGGTAGCAGAACTGGAACTTGTGATCTCTAGTATATCTTTTAAAAATATAAAGATGATAGTGTCGATCACATGATACTGAATGGAAGAGCACTATTTCAAATGATTTTCAAATGATACGGAGAATTTTCATAAACTGGAGAAAGCCAGTTCTAATCTACACAGTCTCTGGCTAGCTGTGTCTGTTGAGAGAAGGGTGAGTGGGAACCAGTCACTTAACCTCTCTGGGTCCGGGTCTCACCTAGAACAGCAGGGATCTTGACTATATGACTGTGGAGCCCACAGATCCTGAAAACTTAATCTCTAGGTCTTAAGAATTGAAACTTAACCTTACTGTAATACTGGTGGTGCTTATAGTAGATAAGATCTATTCTAGTTTTTAAATCCATAATTTTGTATTATTTTTAGCAAAGCTAGTATTTCAACTCTGCTGTGAAATTCAGAAAGGCTTTGCTTGTTAATTGAGCTCTAGTCCTGCAAGAAAAATTAGATATTTCCACTTTCTATTTTGAGTCAATGATAAAACTATTTGTCTCTGTAACTTAAGAATGAATTAGAACTTTGCCAACAGCTATTGCCAGTAGTAAATAATGATGTGTGCTTTGTTACCACTAACAATTGCTGAGTAGTGTTCTTATTACCTGTATTTTGTGGTAATTTTTGACTGGACATTTATTTCAGTGTTGGGAATTAATAGTAAGAGAAATTAATGAAGTTAAGTTCTAAAAATTTAGATGTCAATGTTGTGAAAATGTGAATAAACTGTTTCTCTCCTGTTAAATGATGTGGTTGTCTTATCAGCAGGGTCACTTTAAAAAATATTCAGCATTACATCTAATGTCAGGTACTTGTTGGTCTTTTTAGTTCTGTATTAAATTGGATATGTATATGTGTGTTAGATATATCTTGGATGCTTTATTTTACCTTCAGAAGATACAGAACACAGTCCTATGTTCTTTTCACATAAACTGTTGGAAGGAAGTTTTGGGGGATTACAGAATTTGCTATGCTGATGAAACAAACTGTGTAACATCTCTCTCTCTCTCTCTCTCTTTTTTTATTTTTATTTTTTTTTTGAGCTCCCTTTAAAACAACTTTTTCAGTTTAAGCTTAAAATGTGAGTACACAGTGAAACCTAATTGTGTATTGTTCAAACTTGAAAAACCAGAGGTTCCATTTAGGTGATATTTAAATCAGTAGGGTACAAACTTTGTCCTAGATGTTGTTGTATATTATCATTTTTAAAAGTTTCTACAGTCCTTGGAAGTAGTTATTCTTTTCTCCTGAAAAGAGGAAACTGAGGTACCAGTGGAATGAGTTTCCTAGACGATGCAACTGGTAAATGCCAGAGTTAAAATACTGCAGAAATATGCTGCTGACACTGGTCTTAAAGAAGTGACTGGCATCATTTTTTTGTATGAAATCCCCTCCCCCCCCCAAAGGTGTTTCTCAGTTACTAAACTATAAGTGTTTACAACTTTAGGACTTTGAAGAGTTGCCATTAGTATCTTTTAGTATAGAAGGGCTTATGATCAGTACTCGGTTTGTTTATTAAACACGTATTTTGAACACCTGTTTTGTGCTGGGGGACTGTTCTAGATGGTGGGGAAAGACAAGGAACAAAACAAACAAGACCCCCTGCCTTTATGTGGGGAGACAGAAAATAAGCTAACTTCATCATCTTTATAGATAAAATAATAACAGTTAATACTGACATGCAAGGTTAGGTTCTACATGTTTCATGCAGTTGATTTAGTCTTCAGTTAACTGATTTTCTCTTAACCACAACCCTGTGAGGCAGATAATTCTCCCCTGTTTTAAAGGGGCAAAGAAACATTAGGTAACTTGCTTCAGGCACTACAGTTAAAAGTGATGGACCTTTTAGATAGAGATTTTAACCAAGATAGTCTAGTGCCTGAGTTAGTGCTCTTGAAACAAAACAAATCAAAACTTCCTTTGTATAAGAAGGATTCATGTTAGATAAAAGGAAGAACTTTCAGACACTAACTATGAACTATGAAAAAAGTTGTGAAGTTTCCTCACGGATAGCCTTGTTTCATTCTTCAGATTGGTTCTTAGAAAAGGAATGCTACGTTGTGAATGAGTTCTGGAGAAGCTCCCTGTGCTGCAAGACCTGGTGCTGGGAAAGCCACCTCTGCTTCTGTTGTTTTTTTCATTGTGTGGGAATTCAGAAGTGTAGAAGAGTACATATAGAAGCTGAGTAGCCAAAGGGGTGAACTGTGCCTGCTATTAAAAATTTTAGCTCCAAATTCACCCATTTTGCATGCTCTGTGGATACAGAACTGGGTCCTTTAAGTATTTTTCTTTTGCCAGCTGGCACGGTGTTAGGCTCTGTCGGTAGACGGCGTTGGAGGGACCCTGAAAGAGGAGAGGGTTTTTCTTCCTGGATATGGCGTGCTGCTCAGCAGGCTCTGTCCTGCTCATGCAGTGTGGACATCTTCCCCAGTGGCTGGCTCTTGCACTATGTAGTGGTCAGCAGCAGCTTCCTCTAGCACCCACTTCGGTTGGTCTCAGAATGGAGGCCCTCCAGTGAAATACCTCCCAATGAACAGTTTTCCCCAGCATCCTAGAGGGAGGAGTTCCAGAAAGATCCACTGGCAAGTTTGCATAGCTACTTCTCTTGACATTCAGTGAGCCCTGGCCCGGCCCTCAGCAAGGTCTGCATCTCAGTCCTGGGGAATTGGGGGAAACTCTCAGCCCTAGAGGTAGCAAATGCTCCGTGTATTTGTCATTCCTTTAATCTTTAGAGTTACTTCTTGTGAGCCAATCCCTCATTACGCCGATCCTCTGTAGTAGTTATTTTCTTTAAATTAAACTTTGAAAGTTCAAATTGCTATGTGGTTTCTGTTTCCTAATTGGATCTCTACTTTTGCCGTGTGTAATTGTTGCTTTTCATTCAGCAAAGTTTTTTCCCCCTGAAACTTCACTACCATTGCTGTAAATCACAAGTTTATTTTCAAACTTTGTTTTTATTGATGATACTTTTAGATTTTGCAAATTGAATTTTTAGTATGTAGAGACTTGATCAGTTATCTCCCTTCTAACCTTTATGTCTTCCAAATCTGTTTTATTTATTCATTCATAGTTTATTAAGCACAAGCTTTATTCTAGGCTCTGTGTTAAGGCCTGAGAGAACTGTAGTAAACCTGACAGAAATGGATTTTCTGCTCCATGTGAGACAGAATGCACGGGGCTTAGTGATAGTTTGGATATGAGGTGAGAATGAAGAATCAGGAGGACTCTCAGTTTATCTGCCTTAGTATTTGTAGTATTTGTGTTTTCTGGCTTTGGTATGATTCACAGAGATAGAAGTCCTCCAGGATGACAGTGACATTTCTTTTTGCTTAATTTACTGACTGGTAGTTGGTAGGATATATATATATATATATATATATATATATATATATATATATATATATATATATATATATATATATATATATATATATATATATATATATATATATATATATATATATATATATATATATATATATATATTGACTCTTAGAACCTGGCAGTAAACAGAACTGGTAGGCTGCCTGCGTATATCAAAAGGAAGTGAAGAAGGGAAACAAGCATTTTCATGACAAAACAGTAAAGTATTGATTGGGAAACTAAAGCCTAAGTGATAACTCAAAATTCCGTCCAGGCACTGTGACAGTGTATAGTTGTTTTGGCTTATCTGAGAAACTGCAAGAATGCTATGGCATAGATATTCTAGAAGAAGAACCATACTAAGCAGTAAACTTGTCATGAATCACATGCATCAAAGAGTTGGTATAGCCAAAAGTTTTATTACATTTTCCCATAATAACATCTCTTTGTATACATATTATATATTCTATGGAATGTTTGTTTTGAAGTGCATTATAACAGTTTTTAGCTACAAATTTGTGTTTTTCATAGAACATTGTTCTGGTAATGAGAGACACAGGTTGGGGTGGTGAAAGAACCTAAGGATAGTCAAAGGAAGTTGATTTAGTATTAGAAAGTGTGAAAAATCTAACACTGTTGTTGGGGATACACTGGCTCTTCACCATTGAGTCAGCACCTTTATCTTTGAGCCCATTGCACAATTATGTCTTAATTTTATAGTTCTCATTGTGACCCATGTGCTATACCTTAGACTTAGGAAGCTGTTATATAGCCATTGGTGCTTTATTGTAAAAACACACAAATATTCAAATAGAGACAAGTCTTAGGAGGGAGTAGATATAAGTTGGTATTGAACGTGGCTTGTAGGAGTTTAGGTGGGGTGAAGAGGTGAAGGACCTCTGGATCATGGCCTCATTGGAATGCCCTCCAAAGAGATCTCAGACTGCTCCACAGAACATGTGGCTCCTTGGAGATTTTCTAGGTTCTGCACATGTTTGATGTGAGACTCTTTCTTTCTCTTTTTCTTTTTAAAATATTTTAACCACTAAAAACAAACCCCTCATGAGTTCAAATACGTTAGCTTGCATTCACTTGATTGACTTTAGAAATCTGCTTTCTGTCTTAAGAGTTTGGAGGAATGTTTGCATATTTATGCATTTTTAGGTGACAGGAATTCATTGTGTTTGTAAAATTAAATAGAAGAGGGAGGTTGTTTCCAGTATGGACAGTGGCTTGAGTTGCATCTTTACTTCCCCTATCAACATCTCTGACACGCTTTTCTCCTGTTTACTCTCCACCATGCCAGACATGAATTCTCGCCCTGTATCGTCCACCAAACCTTCTCTCCCCAGTGTGCTTCCTTTATTTCTAGGTACTAGTGAAGAAAGACTTAACAAGACTTTACATCTTTATCTACCACAGATTATGTTATCTAATTTCAGCTTATTGATTCTCTAGTTCATTCATTCATTCAGTGGCTGTAAAAGATGTGTCTTGAAACTGTTCCCTCCATTCTGTCCTCAGCTGGCAACTAACTTGTGTTAGGAGGAGCTGGAATCCCGTTGTGAGCCTCTTCTGCCATCTGCTTTATTTCAGTGTATGTGTGTTTATTGCACAATGGTTTGTTCACAGTAGTTTCACCTTATCATGTTCATCTTGTGGTCAAGTATGATACAGAATCTTTCTTTAGTTGTTGGGTTTTTTGTTTTTTTTTTTTTGCCTAGTTAGTCCTTCCTCACAGAAGTGGTAGAAGAGTACTGTGTTTGAAATCAAGAAATAAGTCCAGTGGGGCATGGCTAAATTAAGGAGACCACTTTCAAAAACAAAACCAGATAGGGTTTTCACCTTAAAAGCAAAGGAGGCCAGATAGTTTTTCTGCTGATACGTCCTACTATTACTCAAAATACCTTTTTTTTTTTTTTTTAAAGAAATTCATGTTCTTTTTTATTTATTTATTTACTTATTTACTTATTTATTTATTTATTTATGACTGTGTTGAGTCTTCGTTTCTGTGCGAGGGCTTTCTCTAGTTGCGGCAAGTGGGGACCACTCTTCATTGCGGTGCGCGGGCCTCTCACCATCGCGGCCTCTCTTGTTGCGGAGCACAGGCTCCAGACGCGCAGGCTCAGTAATTGTGGCTCACGGGCCCAGTTGCTCCGTGGCATGTGGGATCCTCCCAGACCAGGGCTCGAACCCGTGTCCCCTGCATTGGCAGGCAGATTCTCAACCACTGTGCCACCAGGGAAGCCCTCAAAATACCTTTTGAAACTCCTTTTAGAATTTCTTTAGAGACACATTTAAAAATCATATCATTTAGGAATCACACCTCATTTAACAACAAAAAGGTAACATTCGTCTTAGCTGCCTTTTACCTTATGACTGAGATGATACCACGTGGCTCCCCTCCCCCTTTAAAATCAAATTCATCTTCAGAACACCATTGAGAGTGTTCAAGACAGTGTATCGCAGGCTCTGAAAGCAATGGCAAGAGAAAAGTAGCAAAATATTTTGAAGAACAGTAGCATGGTTAGAGTAAGTGTTTAACCTCCTTAAGTGATTAAGGACCTTGTACGAGACAGTGCTCTTGTATTTGTGATCTCTGTGTGTATAATTCATACACACAGATGCATTTTTTAGTCAGTCTGTAGTTATTTATCATAGATCCTTGCCTAAATTTGTATTTGCTTTTGCCCCTATTTTGTACTATTTTTAGAATATCATTTCTCTCATTGGTCAGAATAATTGTATTTTCTTCCTGAGTACTGGCAAGTCTGTCTAAATTTAGTCCTGCAGCTAATACATAGTGGTTTACAAAATGATGTTCCTGAAACTTAAAAATAAGTTGACTTTTTAAGAATTATATTATTAAAAATTGGTATTCAAGTGAGAAACTAAAAAAACTTTCATCCAAGTCAGCGGTCAGAGTATAGCCCAATATGAATTCTGCTTATATTAAAATGTTTGCATTGCTTGTATTACTAGAACTGAAGAAGATATCTGTCATCAAAAGGGGAATGCCTAATTTGGGGACATAGAAAAATATAGAGTCAGGCAAAATTGCCATGCCGTTTAAAAACTTCCCAGGTAAAAAGGTACCCTGCTCCAGGGACTCAGTAATCTGGCCCTGATGCAGGTATGGCCCTCCTGTGAAGATGGATTTGTCAGTCACCACAGCCTTTAACACTCCCTTTGATGGGATTCCATGCTCCCCAAGTAATCTTCTGATTTTAATTCAGTCACCCTACATACTTTTCCTTAGGCAGAAACTGCACTTGTCAGGTAGTTTCATTTTCTCAGTTCCTTCCCCCTAGTCATCTCTAAAGATGGTAGACTGGGCCTGCATTTTTAAAATGACTTTTAAGAACCTGCGTGGGGGGAGCATGGTGAAGTCAGTTTAGGACCCTGGTGGTTCTAAGCTGCCTGCTCTTCCTTCACAGAAATGAGTGATTGGATAAAATGGATTGTATTAAAATTTTCTATTTACTTGATGTTCGTATTTTTGTACAACAGGAGGTACCTATGTAGCATTAGGAATTCCCCTCTATGTTTAATGTCAACTATCTGGAAAATATCTACCACCTGACGGCAAAAGCTTTTTCTTAAAGATCTCCTTACTCTTAGGTATTATAATCCTTAGCATTTATTATTTATAGAATGAATATTAATTAATTCAGCATTTACTGAGTACCTACCTTGTACCAGAAAAAGTTGTAGTTACTAGGAATATGAAGATGATTAGCATGTGATCTATATACTTGAAGGGTGCCTCATTAAGCTGAGAAGATTAGTGAGTGTACATGTAAATTATTATAAGTGCTGTATTCGAGGTGTGGCAGAAGAGCAGGAGAAGGTGATTTTTCTTGAGAAGCTAAGCCTTAAAAGATTAGTAGGAATTCTTTAAATGGAGAATTGGAGAGGATAATTCCAGCACAGGTAAAAACCATGAGTAGAGGTAGAGAAACGTTTGCCGTGAACATACGTGGCAGCTTATGTAGGGAGAACAGCTTGAACTCCAGCTTAGATACCTGGCGGTAGTGGTGAGGGATAATAAAGCTGAAGCCTATTCATTTGGGACTGGCTTTATTTACAAGGCTGAGAACTTGTACCTTGTTTTCCCGTCACACTGGAGAGCCATCATTTAAATAAGAGTGGCATTATCAGCTTTATTGTTTCTAGAAAGATTACTCTAGAAACAATAGGAAGATGGACTGGAGATAGTCTGCTTAGGTACAGTAAGAGATGAGGAGTACAACTAGGACAGTGGGAGGAGACAGGTTCGGGATATATTTCTGAGGTAGAATAGAACTTGGTGACAAATTAGATGTTTGGGTTGAGGGACTCCAAAGGCATCTGAATTAATGGTAATACCATTAAGCAAATTAAGTAAGATAGAATTAGGAACAGGTTTGAATATTGGGTTTTTGGTTATGTTGAGTGGCACTGTGTCTATCCACTAGGTAGACTGGAGTTTAGGAAACGTTTGGGAACATGGATTAGGAATTGTCTTTCTTGGTGGTAGGCACGCCCCATGTGCTGTCTTAATCATGACATAACCCTGAAGGAGACGTAGTGTTGTCCCTGTTTTACAGTGACAAAGCTAAGAGAGAAATAAGTCATTTGCTCAGGGTCACATAACCACATGTATTTTTCCATCTTGCTTCAGTTATCTATTACTGTGTAACAAGCCAATCATAAATTTTATGACTTAAAGGAATAATTTATTACTGTCCCTCGTGGTTCTGTGAGTTCACTGAGCTCAGTTAGGAAGTTCTGGCTTGGGGCTCATTTGATTACATTTGGATGGCAGCTAGAACTGGAGTCATCTCCGGCTCCACCTGGCTGCATACCCAACCAAGGTGGCTTCTCTATTTGTGTGTCTGGCGTCTCAGCTGGAATGGCTAGAACAGCTGGGGGCAACTGTGTGTCTCTGTCCGCAAGATCAGTCCATGTGATTAGCCTGAGCTTCCTCACTCATGCATAGCAGTCTTGGGGTAGTTGGACTTGTTACATGGTGTCTGGCTTACCCCAGGGGAAGTTGTCCTAGAGCCAGGCAGCAGCTGCAAGGTGTGTGATAATCTAGGTGTGGAAGTCCTACAGCGTCACTTCTGCTGCATTCTTGTGGTTAAAAGCAAGTCATAGGACCAGCCAGGATTTAAGGGGGGAACTATATAGGGACATGAATATCCAGAGGCCATCTTTGGAGATTAGCTTTCTCCACACACTGCCGTCTTTCAGAATAGTTTTTAGACAGCGCGGCAATAGATAGGCCCCAAGATGCCTTGTTAAAATGTGAAAGGAGTGCAAGAAGACAGCTCTGGGAAACATGAATGTTTGAAGGAAGACCCAAGGAAGAGGAGTCAGTGGAAAAAAATAAACATCAAGAGACAGAGTAAGAAAACTTGGAAAAAGTGATGCTTTAGAAGCCAAGGGGAGAGGAAGCTGCTGCCACCATAGCTATAGGTCCTTAAATTTGGTTAGAAAGACCCTATGGTTCAAATGTACTCAGATAGCTTACAGTTGCCTTCTGCCAGCAACTTTAAAAGGCTGCCCTTTTTTTCCCTTCCCATTCACCCCATCTCACCTATATATACCCAGTTAAGGCCTAAAATTCACATTTAGAACTTATACCCAGTTAAGGCCTAAAATTCACATTTAGAACTTAAGTGACTTAGTCCAATGTGAAACATTTACACCTCAAGTCATCCATAAATTGTTGTGATTACATTTGGGATACTTTACTGAGAGTAGGCTTCCATAGAGTGGAAAGAATGTAGTGCTTCTGGCTTCCTTCAGAGAGATGAGAGTTCTCTGTGTAGAATGAGGGGAATAAGGAGGTTAGGCCAATGGCGTACTTCTGGTCTTGCTGTGATGTTCTTTTGAGTTACAAGAAGGTATAAAGTGCCATGTACTGAATTATACCATAGCTGGAAAGAATGGGTGAAATGGGAAAATTTTTAATTTTTGTTTTTGATTAATCACTGGTGTTTTTCTTTTTTTCAGAGCACAAAGTTATCATTGTTGGGCTGGATAATGCGGGAAAAACTACCATCCTTTACCAATTGTAAGTACTAACTACTTAAAATTTTTTATTTTACTGTTTATAGTTACTTTTTCAGCCTGAGTGATATTTGATTAATGAAAGCAATAAAAAATTATATGGAATCCAAGTTACTCTGTAAGAAGGCAGGTTGGCCATGAACCAGGAGCCAAATTTAAGCAACTGTTTCTAGAGAGCTAGAGATTTATCTGACATTGAGCATGTTGTTCAGTTGTTTTGCTTATGGAGAGTAGAGAAATATTTGTTTCTATAGTTTCCTGGAATGAATCTAGAGTATTCCAGATAGTCCACTACCTAGCTCCACCTCTGTTTAAACCCTTCATTCACTCTTATGTGCTAGTGGAAAGGGGACATTTGGGTACAAAATATAAAAGGAGGTCATGCTGACTTATCCCTTAATTGAAAAATGTTCAAACAATCTAGCTTCCTTGCTAACTGTAATATATTTGAACTTTTTTTCCCAGTTCTATGAATGAAGTTGTACATACGTCCCCAACAATAGGAAGTAATGTAGAAGAGATAGTGATTAATAATACACGTTTTCTAATGTGGGATATTGGTGGCCAAGAATCTCTTCGTTCTTCGTGGAACACTTACTATACTAACACAGAGGTATGTTTCTTAATATACTAAGTCTTCTATGAATATAATACCTGGGAAACACCTTCCAGATATGAACTCTTATAGCTCATCTTTTTGAAATATCACAGTATGTTAAATATAAGTAGAGTTTAAACATAGTGGAATCTTTGATTCCCTCTTTCAGGGTCATTGTTATGTATATCCATTCTCATTGAACCTCTGTAGGGAGAATTGGTGATTGATTAGTCTGATTTTATATTGATCCTAGAGCTTGCCTTAAGTACTTGTTTTAATAAAGAATTCCATTTCACAGTTTGTAATTTCATTTCTCTCTTACTATTTATTTGCGTCTGCGTAGAGGAAATCCTAGTTAGATGAGAGGGCTCTGATGGTTTGAATTCTTGGCCAGAATTTTACTATGTGTTTTCTTTTTTGCAATACAATTGCACATTAAAGAATTCTTTTTCTTTTGATTATAAAGCAATTTAGACATAATCATGTATTTTATTTACATATTATTTGCCAAGAGAAAAGGTCTGACATTTGAGAGCTTCACTGTATAGACCTTATAAGATGAAAGGCTGTGACAGTTGTTTCTGTAGTGCTGATTATAAGTTAATAAATCTCTAAATGTATATACAGATGAATATTATGTCAGTAAGACACTATTAAGTGTCTCTAATGACTTGATCCCCTAACACTCCATTAAGCATTTGATTATGTCTTTTGGAGGAGTATATTTAATTAGTATTCCTGTATAAAATGCTGCAGGTATCAAGTTCATGGCAACACCTTGAAAATTAATAGCTTTGTTAAGAAGGCTTGGAGTAGAACAGGTGTTACAGTGATAAAACCATGTATCAGTAAGGTCTCAAGTGAGAGAAGAGGGAAAGTAGCAGTTCTATTATCCTTCTGCATTATGGTTGATGAAATCTGAAGAATAGAAAAGATCCTGAAAATTACTGTGGTTTATTTGGAAATGAAAAGCTAGTTCTAAACAATAAATAGCACATACTAATAATAGGCAGTCAGAATTAACTTGGGCATAACAAATGCCATCATAAAGCAACTATATCTGCTCCTGTTTCCCTGGTGCCTTTTGGTGTTCACGGAATTGAAGAAGAGGCACACTGTAGCTCAGTCCTGCACAGCTCCTTTCGAGTCTTTGATTGCATCTGGTCTCATCGTCAGTTCAGGAAAGAGTTGTGCCACTTATATAAGGAAGAGAGCATGGTTTTTGATATAGATTTATTCTTTCAATTTGCTGATTTTTTAAAAATTGATTTCTTTAACTGTCACACTACTTTATTCTCATACGCATGGCCTTTTAGTTTTTTTATTAATTAATTTATTTGTTTTTATATTTGGCTGTGTTGTGTCTTCGTTGCTGTGCGCGGGCTTTCTCTAGTCGTTGCTGTGCGCGGGGTTTCGCTAGTTGCGGCGAGCAGGGGCTACTCTTCGTTGCGGTGCGTGGGCTTCTCACTGTCGTGGCTTCTCTTGTTGCGGAGCATGGGCTCTAGGCGCGCAGGCTTCAGTAGTTGTGGCACATAGGCTCAGTAGTTGTGGCTGGTGGGCTCTAGAGCACAGGCTTGGTAGTTGTGGCGCCAGGGTTTAGTTGCTCCAGGGCATGTGGGATCTTCCCGGACCAGGGCTGGAACCCATGTCCCCTGCATTAGCAGGCGGATTCCCAACCACTGTGCCACCGGGGAAGCCCTCTTTTAGATTTTTAAATTGATATTAATAAATAATGTCTGTCTGGAAGTAACTTAAATTTAGGATCATATTTTTGTCTTACTGACTTATGGTGCAAATAGGCCCATTAGCATTCAAGATATTAATTTAGAAAACAAACATGTTACATATTGGTTAGAATATTAGCAGAATATTCTAAAAGAATGATAACATCATATTGTCTTTTATTTTCTCTTAAAAAGTTAGTAAATATGTTTGAATTAAGGATCAGACCTTTAGGCTTCACCATGTATAGCAGGTATCTCTGGTTTTCCAGTAATACCATACCATAAGGTTCTAATTTCTTGATAGCTATTAGCCTGTAAATCAAATAAACACTTGATAAATTTTACAAATATCAAATTATGTAATCACTAATGATTTTTTTTTTTGTGATTTTAGTTTGTAATAGTTGTTGTGGACAGTACAGACAGAGAAAGGATTTCTGTAACTAGAGAAGAACTCTATAAAATGTTAGCCCATGAGGTAAGTAGGATTCTGGCATTAGATGTACGGGGGTGGGATATTTCTATCACCTTTGTACTTTCTACTTTCTCATGAGCATACTATTTCAAACTTTTTAAAAAATTCTTTATCTGCTGGCCATGCCTGCTTTATAATTTTGACACTTCCCAACTTGGAAGCGTATCTGGAAGCAGCAGAAAGATTGAGGAGTCAGTTGTAGTATTTTAATTCCATTTATCTTAGATAAATTTGGTCTAGAAGTTTTCCTGGCCAAAAAGACCTAAGTTGACTTTCATTTTGCATTTTAAATAGATTAATTATACAGACGATTATCATTAGAAATGAGATTTTACAGTGTCAGGGACACACAGCAAGTCTTGATTGTAACTCAGTTATCTGACTAATATTTAAATTTGTTGCTCGTAGGTCTCTGATATGGTTTCTTTAACTGAACAAAACTGTTATAACTAGCCACATTTTCTTAGTCCTTGAGAAATATTACTGGTAGCATAATTTGAAAATTACATAAACTGAATAATATAGTCAGTAATGATAATAGTGACTATAAAATCATATAATATTTATAAAACAGTCGTATCTCTCTATCAGCAGAGTTTTGGTTCTAGGATGCTCACGGATACCAAAATCTGAGGATGTCCAAGTCCCTTGTATAAAATGGCATAGTATTTGCATATAACCGGTATGCACATCCTCCGGTATACTTTAAATCATCTCTAGATTACTTATAATACCTAATACAATGTAAATGCTATGAAAACGTGAGCAAATTCAAGCTTTGCTTTTTCGAACTTTCTGGAACTTTTTTTTCCTGAATATTTTCAGTCCGAGGTTGGTTGAATCTGTGAATGCAGAACCCACGGATAAGGAGGGCTGACTGTAGTGGCAATTGATTATTTTTGCATGCCTTTTATTGCAGATGTTACTTTCTCAACTCAAAGGTGGAAATAGAAAAGTTAATATTCAGTGGAATTTTAATAAAGCTTAAGAAAACTGGGACATCTTTGTAATGAAGTTCTATATTAATTTTAATATTGATTCAATGGTTTGCTTTTGAGATTTTCATTAAGAATTTTGGTGTGTTTCAGACGTAAGGAAACTTAGTAAAGTGGTTATGTAAACTGAAGTTTCTGTTTTGCTTGTGGTGATCATACCCACCAAGATGCACCTTCCCCTGTTTTGGACTGATTCTAGCAGTTGTGCTAAACCCTTTGGGGTTTTTAAAAAAAAACACATCTTGCCTTTGTACATGTATTTAACAGCTTTCAGTTCTAGTTTGAGAAACAGTAAGCAATAAAAGAGGCAGGGGACTAAGGATTTTTTAAAATTTCCCCTTTGCATTTTACAGGAATGCATCATTCTTCATTTTATACCAAAGGGTTGTTTTATGAAGACTTTAGAAAAAGAAAAATAAGACACAAAATGTATTTGTCTCTTGACTATATTTTTTACTCTGTAAACAGGTAGCCTCCCTATTTGATTCTTACTCTAACTGGCCAGTATGTAGGAGGATCAGTATTATACAAAGCCCAATAGTAGGGCTCAAACAAAGTCATTGAATTTTATAAGTTGGGTCATTAACTTGGATAGATCAATTAACCTCATCTGTTATGGATTAGTACGCTGAGGCCCAGTAGTTTATGGGACTTGAATTTAGGTATTCACGTCATTCAGGCTCTTTGCTAGGAAAAAAAAGTAAAAGCCAGAAATAGGGCCTAGCTGGAAAGTGAAAGGAGAAGGGATGAGATTACCAGAGAAGAAGGGAATTACAGATGAATTTGGGAGCTAGAGTAAGCCACTTAATAGGGTCAGGGAGAGCCAAATAGGCAGAGTTCTAGAGAAGGACATCCGGATCAAGGATGAGAATGTGTGAAAAACAAACTTTGACATGGGTTAGTCACATGTTTCATGCATACCACAAAAACCAACAGAGTCGTGTTATCATCACCAATAATGATTCTTTCTATGTATTACTAAATACAGAGCTATAAAACATTTAAATACATTTCTGAAAGCTTCATCTTAAATGAAGCATAAAACTTTGAAGCTCATGAATTTTTAAAAAGTTCCAAAGACAAAAGGATAGATGAATTTTATTCAGAATGACTCAACTTCTAGGAATTATCTTCACAAAGGAAGCTTTGCGAAACAAACTGACAACTACATATGGCATATAGAAGTTGCTAAATAAGTATGCCTTGCATGTGCTGTTATTCATTTTCTTGACTAAACTAAAAAATATTTTTAGACTCTGAAGAACAGAAGTTGATATGTAGCAGAAGTATGTAGCAGAAGTTTTTCGAAGTGTTTAAAATGGGTGATGTACGAAAGATCACCACTGTTTACCTTGTACTTTGACCTCTTGTTAAGTCAAGTTGAACAGCCTTAACCCAATGTATCTCTTTTCTACTATTATCATAATGCGTAATTGGTTGTGAGGTTATTTCATAAAAAGTAAAGGAAGATTTTCTTTCCTCTCTTACTAAATATTTAAAAGTGGGTAATATAGCTTAAAAAAAAAAATCAAGAACCCTAAATAAAAATATTTGAGCCTGTGAAATCTAGAAAAAGTACATTCAATATGGATTTTTTTTCTTTTCTTTTTTTTAGACCTTTCAGTAAATGACTTTATTTCTTATGTTTTCCAATTTTCAGTCCAGGGGCTTCTCCAAATAATTCTGTTACTAAAAGTGATGAAGATAGGTTACTTGTAAATAAAATAGCATAAACTATGTGTCCTAACTTGTGCCAAGTATTTCTGTTGTCAGATATTTCTAAAGTGTGTTCTCTGAACATGCCAGCATTAGCAATCCTGACCTATATGAAAGATTTCAACACACACTGGCAAGAGATAGTGAAACCTAGACGATAGGAAGATAGGAATTAAATCCCATGGAAAGTCCATCTACTCAATGATTCAGCCATATATCAACTATTGATAACTGTTCCATGTTCTGATTAGGATAAGAGAAAAAATATCCATATACTTGATAATGTATATGTGCACTAGTTATAGTTCATCCCTTCAAGTTTTTGCCTTATATAAATAGACAGATGAACTGAACTATAGGTGAAACAAATTGAATAGGAGCTCTTAAAACTTAATGTTCTAGAGTATCCCTTTCTGACCAAGCTCTTCAGGTAACTGTCCTTATCTGTAGTAGTGTAGTTGCATCCTGCAGAGGGCACTGTAACTAAGTCAGCCTCCTTTGTTATATAAAGCATATTGCAGAACTCCTTTTAACCAAATAAGAAATTTACTAATATTTTTTATTTGCATCAGAAAGAATCAAAGAAGTCATCGAAACTCTGTTCTAACAAGAGTAAAATAATGTGGAGCAATGTCAGTTTAAACCTACTGAACACTTTCTTGCTTCAAACACACATATACATGATTGAAACCAAAATATTCCACTAAGATCCCTAAGAAGAAGGTGGCATTCAACACAGCTGGGAAAACTTGCAGACATAGCACCAAAACCTTAGTTTTCTCAATATCTCTTAAAATATATAGGCAGAATTTTATGAGAGTTTAATCCACTTGTTGAGTGCATCCATCATGGTTTCTTAGCCCAGGATCCACTAACGGACTTTAGGATATCTATTAACACCCTAAAATCATGCATAAACTTTTTTTGGCATAAACATATATACATTTTCATGAGGGAAAGGTTCATAACTTTCCATAGGTTATCAAGGAAGCTCCCGGCTCTAAAAATGGTTGAGAGAGGGGAAGGTAGAGTACAGCAAAAGGGGACGTAGAACCTTTGGTCTGCTTTGTGAGTAGAGTGTTACATCAGTCATTTGGGGGCATGCACAAGGGTAAAGCTAATCCTCATTTGCAGAGCAATAAGCGAACTAACATTTGTTGAACTGTCGCCAAACCCAGGTACTGAACTGAGTGCTTTAAATGTAGTAATTCGTTCATTCAAACTACATCCCCAGGAGGTAGGTGGTGGTCTCAGCATTTTACAGATGAGGGGCAGCATCTATAGTAGGAAGATCTCAGCTCAAACCTGGCTCTGTTATTGAGTAGTTATGTGACTCCGTATGAGTTACTTACATCTGAGTCTTAGTTTCCTCATCTGTAAAATGGGAATAGTAAAGCCTATCTTGTAGCAGTCTTGTGAGGATTAAAGAGATTTTATTCAGGAAATGGTTAGTATCATGGGTGCCCTGCTCAGATTAGATACTCAATAAATGTTAGTTATGAGGAACAGATTCAGAAAAGTTAAAGAACTTGCCTCAGAGTCAAAGCATAGAAGTGGTAGAACTTACTATCTAATTGGGAAACTTGATAAGTTGAATGGTAGTCTAAGAAGGCCCTATCAAATATTCAAAGCTAACACATCTTCATGGACAGAGATAGAAGAGCTAGATCTCAGAAGATGAATAAGATTGGTTTAGGTTAGCACCTTCCAGTTGAGAAATGTCCTAAGGCCTAAGGTATAAATTGTATATAATGAGTTAGTTTATTTCCTAAATAAACTGTGAAGAAGGTTGTAACTTTAGGTATAGATACCTATACCTAAAGTATAGATTGGGGTAGAATTTTGAAAAGCTGTTGAGTCCCATGCTAAAGAGTAGTTCTTAGTAGCCATAGAAGCCTAGTTTTGGGTTGGGGAAAGGGTTAGATATGTATTAAATTGGAAGATGTGACTGTTTGTTAAATATAGCACCTAGGACCATAAAAATGTAATCTAGGACTGTAAGAAATATGTAAATCCATACAAGTATAGATTGATTTATTTAAATGTGTTCAGTTTGATGTTTACTTTCCATCCTAAGAGCTATGAGATACTTTTATGTCAAGTAGTTGAGAAATTCTAGGTTACAAAGATTATCAAATATAATCTGTTAATTAAATTGGAAAATGTATGAAAAAAACGAACTGGCCCTTACAGTTTTGTTTGCTTTTATAGGACCTAAGGAAAGCTGGATTGCTGATCTTTGCTAATAAACAAGATGTTAAAGAATGCATGACTGTAGCAGAAATCTCCCAGTTTTTGAAACTAACTTCTATTAAAGATCACCAGTGGCATGTCCAGGCATGCTGTGCTCTTACTGGCGAGGGGTAAGATGTCTTCTTCATGAATAGCATGTATTTAACTTTGAAACATGTATTTCTTTTTAAAATCAAATATTTAAGGTTACCATGTACAGAACTTTATAAGGGAGAGATGTAAGACATAGTCCATGTCTACAGTGAGAGAGTTTTTAGCTTGGTTCTGTAAAGAATTAAACACAACATACACAGAATACACATAAACATACTGAACTAATGCATGTGAGCATATGGATGATAGAGTTGCTGTAGGAATTCTGAGAAATGGGCTTGTCATGAGTCTGGAGAAGTCAGGAAATAGTTCCTGCACTGGCGGTGCGACTTACAGTCTAAGAAAGGAACTAACACTTGCTGAGTGTGTCCTTGCCTTGAGTGCTTTCTATAGAGTGTTTCATTTATTCCTAATAATCATGTAGACCAGTTGTTTTTAATTCACATTTTATGCATAAAGAAGCTGAAATAGAAGAAGATTTGCATGTGGGACTAGTGTGCGGATATGCCATCAGTGCTGTCAAGAGGGAGTTGCTGCACTTAAAAAAAATAAAAGAGTTAGAATTGGAGAGAGTGTGGCAGGAGGGGGTGCCTGCAGTAGAATTTTGCCCATGTCTAATGCCCAGAGATGAAAGGATTTCAAGAAGGCAGTGGTTGTTAGCATTGTTATATGTAAGATATATAACATATAATATCTATACGTGGCATAGATAGATAGTGTCAGTAATTCAATATTTGGTTTACTCTTCACTGTGGTCTTAAAAGGAAGGGAATTTCTGCCACCTCAGGTAAACTCATCTGTCTATGCCACAAGCTTCTGCCCTTTCCTGACACCTGAAGAACCTCAACCCCAAATTTAAGACCTTTATTTAGAAGCTTTCATGTATATATTTAAAAGCAGAGAAAAAAAAGAATTAAATTGGAGATGAAACTGAATCTTAGTGAAATAGAAGCTACTGTTACCTGATTACAGATATTTGGAAGAGCATAATTAGATCCTCAAAGAAGCAAATCTGTTCATTAAAAAAAAAAATCAGACAATACCAATTGTCCACATACTTATTTAAGTAAAAATATCTTTTACATATTTCTTTGTCAAATAGTTTAATACATGTCAAGATGCATATATGGATATAGGTATATCTTTATATATTATCTTTGTCTATCAAAGGTCTTCAGGCAAAAGCACTGATTATAATACTAAATTTGACAGCAAAGACAGATCATCTAGGATTGATAAAAGATTTAACTTATATACTTCGAGTAATTGTGTGGAAAATATATCATTAGTTAGGACACATATGAACTCTGGCAGTTTTATTTTTAAAAGGGGACATCAACAGATGATGGTATCTTTTCAATTTGGGGTTTATGTAGACTTCCATTTGCAGCAGTTGGCAAGTGGAAATGTTTGGTTTGGGGGGTTCTGTTGTTTCCCTGTGCAGTCTGACCACCTTGGTCTAAATTCTTGGTTTTAGTATTGGTGACATTTTGACTCCCACCTCTGCCATTTGCTAACCTCTCTAAGCCTGCGCTCCCTGTGTAATATGGGAAGGGTTCTGGTCTTGGTGTTGTGAACATTAATGGAGATAATGGATATTAAGTGCTTAGCGCAGTTTCTACTTTGCTGTTAAGTAACTACTATACCTTTTAACAGTTTGGAATTAAATAATTTACTCACCTATTATTCTTATTATTTTGTATCATTTCCTATGAGTAGTTTAAAAGTAAGGAATCGAGTAATAGCAGAAAAGTATGGGACAACACCAAAACAACCATTTATTTACCTCATTGCCCTTTTTTCCCTTCTATTTCTATCATCTTTTACATTGTTAGACTGCTATACAAAAATCTGAGTTCTGGCTTTTTAAATATTAATATAGTAGCATAGTTTCTCATATCTGTAAAAGCTCCTTGTAGATAACGGTTAATGCTTCATAACAGTGCTTCATTTTCTTATAAAATTATATGTACAGCCATTTCTCTCTTACTAAACATTTAGATTCTTTTACTACAATGAATATCTCTTTCTGTATTTTGTATTATGCTCAATTACCCATTGTTCAGTGGTAACTGGTGTTAGTGATATGAGATTTTATTTCCTTCAGATTTTTAAAATATGTAGATGTAACATAAATATTGTGTGCATACTTTGTTTTAACAACTCTACTATATATTTAATATCCTGTCATTTCTACTTCATTTATATCATGAGCATTTTATCATATTGTAAAATAGTCTTTGAAAGGAAGTTTTTAATATTTCATCATATGAATGTTTCATAATTTGTTAAATTTTTCCTCTATTGCCAGACATTTAAATTTTACTTTTTCCTATTAAGAATGTTTTCATGAACAGTCAAAATACATAAACCTGTCTTTATCTCTGATTATTTTTTAGGATACATTTCTGAAAGTAGAAAAAGGGGTAGAGTATTGATATTTTAAACATTTTTGATACTTCTTGCTAAATTACTTTCTGTGGGCATTCACTGTGTAATTATTGAGCTCCTTGTATGTGTCAGGCAGTATTCTAGGCACTAGAGACATAACAGAACCAAAAATGTACAGATGCACTCTGTGAAAGTATGGCTTCACCACAATAGCACCAACATTGAATATTACTGATTTTTTAATCTTTGTTGTTTAGGTAGATGAAAAATGATATCTTCTTTTAGTTTGCTGTTCATAGCTTTTTAGTTCATAACTAAAATATCTTAGTTAATCAAGATATTTTATTTTCTTTATAGATTATGCCAAGGACTTGAATGGATGATGTCACGACTTAAGATTAGATGATCTCTACTGACCTATTCTCATAGACTTTGTATAAATGAAGTGCTGGACTTTACCTGAAAGCTGCAAAAATTAATGGTTTAGATATATTTATAATAAACTGATTTAAACAGTTAAACTTTTTCTATAAGAAGAAAAATTAAGACCACTTATTTGAAAACAAAGATGAAGTCTCACCTTTCCATCTGCTTTCTCATTAGTTCCTTCCAAAGCAAGGTCTTAAAGCTGTGATGGACATTTTTCTCATAAAGAATCCTCTCAGGACATTGTGTAGCCTGTGGTAAGTACAAAGGGAGAGGAGGATATTTTTAACTTTAAGAGCTTTATTATCAAAAGTATTTTGCATAGGGTTGTGTAGGTATTGTGTATACACCTCAAATTCGAGTTAATGGCTTTGATTTATGTTCTTAAAAAAAGGAAATAACACAAAAATTAATAATATCCTTAGTTATAACCATAATGAGATGAGTACTGGCATTGGTGGTAAGTGCCATTTTGTACTTCCCCTATGTTCTTCGTATCATACTAACCAACCCCCAAATCATTGAGCTGCTCTTAAAAAAGAAAGAAAAGAAAAGAAAGGAAAAAGCTTGACATTGTGTACCTAATTTTTTGTTGACCAAATCACATACATGGAAACATGTAGTCCAGCTGAGTAAAATATCTGTCATATTCTTGACTTAGTATTACTAATGGGCAGAATTGCACATTGAGCAATCACCAGATTGCCCCCTTTACTGGACCTTATGCCATCTAAATTTACTGAGTAAATTGTTAATCTATTTTCAGTCAATCATTAATTGTGATTAAAATTATCAAGTGATTTTTTTCAGCATTAATTGGAAACTGTTGCATGAAATATGTCTACCCAGAGAAGAAATATCACACTATAAATATTATCAAATAATTTAGCTACAGTCTTCTTAGATATTAAATTGTATGTCAAGCATTTAAAAGTCAATTTGAGATGAAAAGTAAAGCATATTTTCTAAGCAACAAAGATAATTTCTTAATTTGAAAGTTTCTTATTTCTTAACTTAGGAGTTGGAATAGTTTGAGGGTTTTTTTTGTGTCTGTAAGTTTTCCTCTATCATCTTAAACCGCATGAGTGCATTGTTTGACAATTACAAAATACGAATCCTTTTTAATGCTTTTAAGAATTTGGTTTAAATATTGGTCAACATAATGTATTATTTTTACTAAGAAGTGACTTGGCCCCAAAACCTTTTACATTTGCTAGGTTTTTTTTTTTTCCAGCATCTGAAAGTCTAAAGTATTTCTGTTATAAATGTAAACAAACTTATCCTAAATGTGTTAAAACATATTCTTGGGTACTCTGTTGGTATATCTTTCATGCCCTGAATATCTGGTGACTAATCCCAAACTGGCATGTTTTAGAATATTCAAGAAAAAAAAAAACTACTTTTGATACCGACCTTTTAGATTTCAAAGATTTTGATGAGAAATAATAGTACATACTATAAGTATTGACAAAACTTTGAAAGTTCCTTTCTATAAAATATAAAATGCTCGTTATATAAATCCAAGTCAGGCATGGGAAATCAGTGTTTAAAATTAGATGTTTTGTGTTTTATATTTATATTATAATGTTCAAAATGCAAGTATAACATTTTAATATTTGTCAACTTGCTTTTACAAAAGTAAATCCTAAATTACTAAGCTTTATTTGTTCATATGTCCTCATACTTTTTCAAATCACTGTAAGAAATTGCTTGTATATTAAAAACCCAAATCTATTTTGTAGATGTTGCAGTGTCATCAGAGACAGATATTCTGTAAAGTAGCCCAGCAAATCCACACCTTTTATCCTTTTTGTCTTTTAATTTGAATAACCATGGTTTAGTCCCTTGAATTGCTGCCACATCAGTTCAACAATATACCAGCACATTCCCTTGTCATCAAGGTGTTAGCCAAAATTTATTCTTAATTGGATGTTTAAAGCATGTACTGCTTTGTTACAGTTGGTTTAGTGATTGACATGGCATCATGAGAATGCATGAAATCTTTTACCACATTTATGAAACATGCTTTTTTTGTTATATTGTACCCTCCAGGCCAAGCATTAGAAAAAAGTGGTACCTTTATACTTGTGCATAAAACCAAAATTACAATGGGAAAAAATTTTTTTAATTTATGTACGAAAATACGTTGAAATCATTGTAACAGTATTACTCCCAAATAACATGGAAAGCCTCATGAATATTGGTGACTTATATGTAGTTTTTAAGTGGAATTAAGCAAAGGGCAATGGTTTTGGTTTTTTAATATGCTACTTTTGGGTGTAAACAAACATTTTATTTAGGGTTATTATGCTCAGCTTTGAAAAGAACAAAGCTTCATACCTCTGTACATGTGTCTGGATTTAAATAGCCTATGTTTGATACTAATTTTGAAAGTTGTGCAACTTCTCTTGATATCTTGGTAAAAGTAACCATATTGCTATACGCATTTAAATGTTTAATTTTGTCATATTGCATTTAGGAAGTATATCTTACACAGTCTAGTAAGGATTCTTGTTTGAAATTTTTCAGTTCTATCTTCTTTGGCCCTCATGGATGGGCAAAGAATACATTGAAGGCAGGTAGTTTGGGGGGCAGGGGAAAGTGGGTAGGGAATATGACATTTTGCCTTAAGAATAAAAAAGTGCTTCAGCACTGCTGTCTGGCATTTTTAATGCAGGTAAAGTGCTTTTAGAAGCGTGGCATGGAATAGAAAAGAGTGTCTGTTTTCTGGTCTTCAAGAAGTGCCTAGTAGGTAGTGACAGCGAGATCACAGAGAAGTGCAGTGCACTGAGGAAGGGCCGGAAGTCCCTGAGATGTTCTTTTCTGTCTGAGTGTATAGTATTAAGATGTCTAGAAATGGGATTCTGTTGTCCCCTCTCACAGGCACTTTACATCTCTTGCTGTGACTACGGCAACCACATACAGTACAGACAACCTCAAAATTTGTTTATATTAGTGCACATAGAAAAACTGTAGACAGCTTTCTAGTTTCCTCTGCAGGCATTTTTGGGAATATATCTGTAGTGTGTTCTACTTTGTATATAAGGGGTAGTAGCACATCCCAGATTATCTGTGGACTTTGGAGTCATCTTCTCTCAGTTACCCAGTCGTATCCTGGAATCAATCCATCTTTCAAGGCTGGGTAGAGACAAGGTTTCTTTGCATGACTTAACTTTGAACTCTCCCACTGTCCAAATATAATCTGGAACTTCTTGCTTTAAGATTGGCTTTCCCATAGCTCAGCCATCCCCTGCTCTCCTGTATCTTCATTGCCCATCAACGAAGATACGTTATCTCGGTCCTAGAGATATTCTAGACTTTACCCATATCCACTGTTCTCCAAACCACTAGTTTCTAAGTTGGTTCTCTGGTTCTTTGCTCTCCGCCACTGGCTTGATTCATTGATTTGCACTTTGCTCATTAGAGAGTATTACCAGAGTTGTTGAGTACCTCACAAGACTGGCTTGCTGTGTGCACAGCACATAGATACGTACCAGCAATAGAGTCCTTTAAATTATACTCTATTTAACATTTTAATACTTCTTAATTTTAGCTTCTCACACTGAAAGGTAGATTCAGAAAGATAAGAGAACTACCTAGACTGCCAGCTCCTTGAGCTACTAGTTAGATGTGAAAGGGATTAAGTTATATGTGTATTATCTTCCCATTACCAAAAATGAGTTACGTTTTGAGGAATAAAAGACACCAAACCAAATTCATATGTAGTGTTTAACCTGAAGACATCCCCACAACCTCAGAACCGTAGACCACATTCCATTTTTTCCCCTCATGTTTACTTAAGGAACAAAGGTAAACATTAGCTGTCTAAAGGAATTAGTAATGAGAAGCCTATCTTTACAAAATAAACCTGTTGAAATGGACTGTAACAAACATCAAAATTATCAAATCACCATGTATTGACACTATAGATGCAGATATAATATAGACAATACTTTTTTAAAGTTCCACTTACACAAAAAATAAAACTTCTATATCATGCTCCCTCAAAGAATGTATGATAATTTTAAGACCAGAATGGTGGAGTAAAGGAAAGAAAGAGAATTTAAAAACCTTGGATGCTAAAAAGTGACTGCTTCTATTAAATCCTAAAATCGTGTGTGGGATTGTGAAGAAATTGTAACAGGATACAGTTGGATTAATTATGCAATATTTCTTATCGAATGTCTAGCCCTTGTGTATTGTTCTGAAAACTAAAGTTTGAATCTTTATGGTCTTGCCTGCTAGATATTGTGTTCTTTGGTAGAAAATTCCCATAGTCTGTACTCAACAAGTGCCTAAAACTGATTTGTGTTGATTTTTTAAGTCCATCTAATAAATTATACATGTTTTCTATGGTATTATATGTGCTTGGCTTACTGATGATACAGCCTTGAGGGTTTTTAAGTCATAATTTTTGCTTGGTTTGACTAAAAAGCCTTGAAACTGAAAATACCCATCTTAACCCTGAGTAAACCATAGGTTAAGGAAGCAGGAGCAAAACCATTTTTTCTCTTTCCTAATACAAATACTCCATGACCCTGGTGTTAGTTAATGCAGAGACTAGAAAAATAGACTCTATTTCTGTTTTTTTAAAATAATTTTAACACACAGAAAATTATATTGTGTTTTAAAATCTTAGTAAAAGTTTGTTGCTTGTGTAAGAGTAGCCTCTTAATTCTCATACTTAGTGGTTAGTAATTTTGAGTCGTATTGTTTCGATCTTGAGCCATTTCATGTGTGTGCACACCAGAATCCTTCCTCTTTAGATTCTCCTTATAAAATGAAATATTTGATAGAACTCTACTATGTTTCTCATGTTCATTCTTCCTTCCTTCCTTCTTTCCTCCCTCCCTCCCTTCATTCCTTCTTCCTTTCCCCTCCCTCCCTCCCTTCCTCCCTCCCTGCCTTCATTCCTTCCTTCTTTCTTCCTTTCCCCTCCCTCCTTCCCTCCCTCCCTTCCTTCATTCCTTCCTTCTTTCTTCTTTTCCCCTCCCTCCTTCCCTGCCTTCATTCCTTCCTTCTTTCTTCCTTTCCCCTCCCTCCTTCCCTCCCTCCCTTCATTCCTTCTTTCTTCCTTTCCCCTCCCTTCCTCCCCTCCTTCCTTCCTTTCTCTTTCTCTCTTTCTTTCTTTTTTGACTGTAAACTCTGGGGGCAAAGACTGTATTTTCAGTGATTCACAATTACATTTTGTTTATATTTTAAACAATCTTGCATGAAAAGTGAAATGTATATATGATTTTAATTATTATAATATATACTGTTCTCTTCCAAAACTTCTTACATTGGTGATGTAAAGAAGTCCTCTAATTATTTTTGCTTGAAATAGTCCTTTAGATTAGAGTAGCCTTTTGTTACATTATGTCCCTCTATGGTTCCTTAAGAGGAAGTGATACCTGCAGAGCACTTTTAAAGATATTTTCTGGGTTAATGTTCAAGATAACACATTGAAAAGGAAGCTATAATTATGTCTAATGAGGGCTCTTTTGGTTGCTAGAGATGAGAAAAATGAATATTTTAATTTGTGCTTAAAATATATTTTACTAACTATTGATTTTTAAATATGACAGATTTATCTTGTAGATATTAATCTTCCTTGCTTATTATATTTTCCTAGAGAAACTAGATGAAAATGTGTTCCAACTAGTCTCTATATATTGACATATGTGCTCTATGTATATTGACATAATTGAAGCTGAATTTAATACAACTAATTAGAAACCTTTTGAAAATTTTTAGGTTTGTTGTATTGGAATTTCTAATATGATACAAGGTTTTGACTCAAGCTTTGTATGCAAGAAGAGGTGAAAATTTTTTCTTATCTCTTTATCATTTATTAACTTGTATTTCTCTGTATCCTAGGAAAATTTTACATTCAAGGAATATTCCAAAAAGTGATAATCTTAGAGCACTTGGGTGCTTTTATATTTCATCAGTGCTGATACGTTAGGTACCTAGGGAAATAATGCTTCAGGGCCTTCTTGACAAGACAACTTCGCGGGTGGCTGGGGGATATTTATGTTTGTGCTCATGTTGGGATGGAGTGGCAGATGGTAAAGGGACCTCTCCATTGGTAAAGGAGTGCAATCAGCTTCTTTGCAGGTGTGTTACTTCATTATACTTGTAACATCATTCCTGTGTCCGTAACTGACTGAAATGTCAAGTTCCAGAAATGTAAGGCATTGGGTCAGGTGACCAGTAGTAGGACCTTGTTTATAATGCAGTAAAGGAATAATGTTAAGGTATGTTTGAGGGGAGATAACAAATATGATTTTACTGGTAAATTTCCATGTTTAATATGTATATTAACTTTTTTTTAAGTTGCATGTTAACCTGATAAAAAGTATTGTCTCTGCTTTATGCTTTGAGTAAAAAGAACAGCAAAAAAAAGACAAGTTAAATTGTTACCGTATTATGTACTATTACATATACCTTTTCTTTTAGAAAAGGTTAATTATAATTACTATTCACACATCCATGTTGTCAGTGTTTTCATTCTGGTTTATTGTCTTAATGTGTGCAGACTTGGTGATGGTAGCTCTATTAACTGTCCAGGGCTGGGATGGCCAGGGCAATTGAAAAGGTATGACGGTTGCATTATGCAAATGAAACAACGATTGTCCTCATCTTCTCTAGGAACCTTTTTATGGAACTTCGTCAATTAATAGCATTCTATCTTTTACTTCTGGGTATTTGAATTGGACATGAACCTGATAAACAGTGTGACCAGTTTGTGTGATTAATTTGTCTTAAAATGTGAGGAAGGTCCAGTCATTTAAAATGAATATTTTTAAAGTGAACAGTCATGAGAATGGTTGACAGTAAACAGGAGAAAAAGGAGGAAAAACGTTGCGGATGCCTGGGGACAGCACCTCCACACGCATGCTTGTTGAGTAGCGGTCTTTCTCCCCTCTGGAATGTAAGCTGCAGGACCACAGTGACCGCGATCGCTCTGTTTACCAGTTTACATCTCTCAGCGCCAAACACGGTGCCTAGTATGTGACAGGTGTTCAGTTTATACGTGTTGACAAACGAATTAATGAACTATTAATATTTTTGTGTCCCGCCCCCCACCATGAATGGGTTTTTCTTACGTCTGTGATTGTAACATACTACCTCATTTAATTATTTCAATTTAATTTTTATCTCAAGTTTTATTTAATTCTGCCTTATTTCAAAAGGAATTCAGGGTGACTATTTTTCTGACTAGTTCTTTTAGTAGAAATAAGACATATTTCCTTAAAAATGGCCTAAAAGCATCATGCAGTGCAAATAAATATATACAAATTTTATTTCTTTGAGATCTGTGTGAATCGGCATCTAGGAACGTCAGGAATGCAGCAGAGTTTGTGGTTTACCATCTGTGGACATTGAAATAGTAAATGGTACAACAGCTCTTTTGGGAAAAGATCTGTGTCATCATCTTCTTGATCTTTTATGCCCTTCCTTTTTTTAGTTTTCACATCTGGAATATCCTCTTTTTGGTGCTAAATAAACTTTATCCCATGAAAAGAATATTTTCACAATGTAAAATAGCCTCCGGCAATCCTTTTGAATGTGTTCCTAATGACTGGAACCAACTTTTGGGGGATTCCATGAGTTGGGCTGCCTAAGTGACCAGGTATTCACATCACTACATGCCTTACATTCTAGCAAATCATTCTACATCAAAATGGATAAAATCTTTTTGAAACAGATCCAGTGTTTGAATTCTAGTATTCAAATCCCCAAGTAATCTTCTACTATATTTCCATTATTTTATTTTACAAGGAACATTGTGATTGACATCTTCCAGTGAAAGTTGTTTTCGTAGTTGGGAGTATTTCTTTTGGCTAGAATCCCAGAAGAGAAAATGGTTTGATGGGATTTGAGAATGCCTATTATTCCATATTTTATTAATATTGTATATTTTGGGTGGGGGAATTTCCACTCTAATAAAAGGATAAGCATGTTGTCTTATTTTGCATATACTTGATTATTGAGACTATTTTTCTTATATGCTTCAATGTCCTCTTAATTATTCTTTTGTTCATTTATTGTTAGAATCTTAGTGTTTTTCTTGTAAATGGAATAAGTTCTTTAAATACTAAATATATTAGTCCTTGATCATTAAACTTCCCCATTTGTCCCTTTAATTTTAATAATTATCTTTTTTTTTTCTTTTTAAAGATTTAATTTTACTTATTTTTGGCTGCATTGGGTCTTCGTTGCTGCATGCGGGCTTTCTCTAGTTGTGGCGAGCGGGGGCTACTCTTCGTTTTGGTGCACGGGCTTCTCATTGTGGTGGCTTCTCTTATTGCGGAGCACGGGCTCTAGGTGCGCGGGCTCATTAGTTGTGGCTTGTGGGCTCTAGAGTGCAGGCTCAGTAGTTGTGGCGCACAGGCTTAGTTGCTCCGCGGCATGTGGGATCTTCCCGGACCAGGGCTCGAACCTGTGTCCCCTGCATTGGCAGGCAGATTCTTATCCACAGCGCCACCAGGGAAGTCCCTATAATTATCTTTTTAGCATATAAAAGTGTTTATGAATATAAAAAAATTACATAAGAAATGCATGATTTCTTTGAGTGAAAACCAGAAAAGAGACATAATAAGCAAAAAGAAAATTAAAATCATTCATTGTCTCATCATTCTAATAAAACCAGTATCAACACTTTGGAATGGGTATATATTTGAGTCAATATTTTGAATACAGAATTCTAAAAAACCCTGTAATTTTTCCACAATATACTATAAACATCTTTTACACATGAAACATTATTTTACTGGATGTATTGTGTTTGCCTGTTTGGATTATCATAATTTATCTAACCAGTCTTCTGTTGTTAAATTGTTCCTTATTTCTCACCTTTAAAAATAATACAATTAATACTTGAATTTATTTTTTATTCAAATTACAAATTGCTGTGTAAACGTGTTTGAATTTTTAAAAGGTGTTATTGACATGTTGCCCAATTGTCTTACCCAAAGAGTACCCACATCCTGGTCAATTCTTCACTCAAGCACATGGCCATCTCTATATTAAGACTTTTTTTTGAAATAAATTTATTTATTTATTTTTGGCTGCTACTCTTCGTTGCGGTGCGCAGGCTTCTTATTGCAGTGGCTTCTGTTGTTGCGGAGCACGGGCTCTAGGCACGCGGGCTTCAGTAGTTGTGGCTCGCGGGCTCTAGAGCGCAGGCTCAGTGGTTGTGGCGCATGGGCTTAGTTGCTTCACAGCAAGTAGGATCTTCCCGGACCAGGGTTCGAACCCGTGTCCCCTGCTATGGCAGGCGGATTCTTAACCACTGCGCCACCAGGGAAGTCCCAAGACATTTTATATTATAGTAAGATTTGTTGACCTGTTCATCGCTCCTCACAGGCCATCACTGCTCTCCAGGCATTTTCAGGTTGTGCTGTACATTCACTAGTTCTCCCTCACTTAGCAAAGGGCAGCACAGAGCTTCTCTCTACCCTCGACTTTTCTGTGATCTTTAGCCTTTAATTATTGTGCAAAGTTTACTTGTTAATCCACTTGTAATGTATCCATCCTGTGCTAATCATTGAATTTTTTTGGAAGAATAGAAGGGAAAAAACCTAAAAAAGACACTCTCAGCTCATGTTTTTTTAATGTGGGGGAAGAGTAATCTCTAACACTTTATCATCTAACAGAGATGACTGGTCTTCTGCCTTGGTGATGCTTTCCTGCAAATGTGTCAGTCTACAACTGTCAGCCTTTAATGCTAGTCCTTTTACTTTTCTTTTAAAGGTTCTTTGTTTTGTAGGAAGTTTACATTCATTTTAATAATAGAGACTGTACTCTTTCCCAGTGTGACTGAAAATCCCATCTTACCGTTATCTCTTGCAAGACAATTGCTTTTGATGAACAAGTTTTTAAGTTGCAGGAATACATCTTTGTATATTTCAAACACTTACTGTTTCATTCTTTTAAATTCTTAGCTACCCTCTGGGTATGTTTGAGGTATGAGATTGAACATCTTCATAGATTTTTGGTCATTTGTATTATATAAATTTTCTACCTCCTTTGTACATTTTGCTCCTGCTTTGTGAAAGTACAATGATCTTTTGCCATGTGTCATTAATCTTTTTACCTTGTGTGTGTGTGTGTGTGTGTGCGGTATCTTATGTTGGTCTCAGAAGAATTAAAAATTTTAATTGGATATATTAGACTTTCTTTATGGTTTGTCTGTTGTTCAAAATTTTTGTGATGGAGAAGATGGAAAATAACTATACCTAATGGTTGTAGGATATTTTTTTTGTACCCTGAGTGGATGATAATGACTTTATATTTATTCCTTTTTTCCCCCAGTAAACTGTTTCTAGTTAATGTGATAGGATCAGTAAAGAGGACATGATTGGCTTTTTATCTACTGGAATATATGTCCTACATTTTCTTTGTTTTTAAGATTTTGCCTTTTTTGTAGGACCCTACTTAAGCCATACATTGAATACAATTCAAAGGTAAAAAGTGTTGAAAGTCCTGTGTTAATTCATTCAAAATATATATCCAGTGTCCATCCATTAATGTCCAACATATTAAGGGATTTGTTAAATTATAAGGTAAAACATGCTGCCATTAAATTTTCTTTACAAGGAGGTTTTAACAATGTGGGGAAATAATTGATGTGACAGGTAAGTGGGGAAAAAAGGATACAAACTTTTACATCTAGTATGATCTCAACTATGTTTAGGAAAAAAACATAGAAAAAAGGAAGAAAATGTATCCTAACAGTATATATTACAGGTTGTTGTAAGATGACAGCATTATGCTTGATATTTTTCTGATTCTTTATGCTTTTGTACATGCCAGATATTCTGTTTTGAGCACGTTACGTTAATATTTAGAAACCAGTGTTGGATCATTTTTGTTTGTTTTTAAAGAATCATCTTAATGGGGTAGGAAAAATACAAAAAAGTTTCTAATTTATAAGTAAATGAGATGCAACTCTGTTTTTTTGTTTGTTTTATCTTCGTCTAACTGCATTTGGGGCATTATGAAGAGAGACCAAGGTGATTAGTAAATATTAATTCACTGATACAATACCATTTGCAAACTCCAGTTGCAAGGTTGATTAATTTTGATAGAATTCCCATCAATCATTGTGGATATAAAGATATGAACTACTCTTTTAGCTTATTGTTGATATTTTACTGCTTTTGAAGGATTCTTGACCATGGATAAGATCCATTCAAATGGTTATTTTTCAAAAGATACAAGCAAAATGCAGTGAGAGTTAGAAAAAAGAGGTATTATTTCCTGTGCGGGGTTTAAGAAGTTTTCATATAAGCAGGCTGGTATAGTAAACCAAACACTAGGCTGGGAGACAACCTGAGTGATAAACTTAGATCTGCCGTGTACGCACTTCCAGTGCTTTAAGACCTCAACTTCCTCATTTTCAAAACCCTCTTTTCTTAAGTGATATTCTGTGAAACCGCATGTAAAACAAAAACAAAAAAAATTGGTGTTTTATTTCTGTCCATTTTCTGTAAGTTCCCACATTTACTGGGTGAAAAAAAGGGGGAGCAGTATAATTAAAATTTAATTAATTAGTATCAAATTTAATTAAAAATTTACATTTATTTAGAATTTTTAAAAATGTGTTCACTTTTTGAAAATAGGAAAATAATAATTGACAAAAAATGGGAAAGATTGATTTACTAAAGATAGAAATAAATTTTAAATGTTTAATGGTCTTTTTGTACATATAAATAGTGTTAACATTTTGGCTTCATTTTAATCAAAATAGGATGTATTTGAGAGAAAGTGGTAGTCATTTTTTAAGAAAATATAAAATTTTTTTCAGATTATTAAGTTGCCTGCTTGTTTTTTGTACTTGATAAATGAGAGCCAAATTAAAATTATTTATAGTTTAATGGATTGCTTCACTAATATCTGCCAGGTGAGAACATTACTTTAATAAAAGATGTTTATACAACATTTTTCATGGTGACTATGGCTCTCAAATGTTTTATTTTTATATTATCATTGGATTAAAGAACAAATTCATTTGATACAGACAAAATTATTTGCTACCCCTTAAAATGAATACATTTAAGAGCCCATCCATGAAAAAGCAAAGTTGATATATAAGGGAGTTATACCAAATGGGTAACAGTGGCTCTCTGTAAGGAATGGGATTGTGGGAAGGTATAAAAATGACTTAGTTGTAACTATTCTTTTATTTTTTATTTAATAATTTAATTATTAGATTAAATTTTTGTAATTAGTATCAAATTAATTACAATTAAACAGTATGTTATACTTTTGATATACAGTTGGAACAGAGAAATATAAGAAATATAAATATATCTAGTGAATAATGACTGTAAGCAAATAAATTATAATTTTCAGCTGACTTATCAAAATTAATTATAATTAATGTGCTGAATTTGAATATTAGAAAACAAGCTAACACTTTAAACATTAATAATGTATTAAAAGTAAAATGACTCTTACTTTAAAAGAGGATTCAGGTAATTCATGCTAAACTTTCTTTTGATTTTAAGCTGCCGACAAGAGTGCCAACGTGATGACTTTCTGGTAACGTTGCTGTAAACAAGCATATATTCCGTTCCTGCTGTGTGAAAAGGAGCCACATGTAATGATTGTGGTCTTACTCAAGGACAGAGTGCTGATGATATTTCCATAGACAGTACAATGCTGCAGCTGGCTCTGTCAGTCTAGGAAGAGAGTGCACTTAAAAAAAGACCATGAAGTAATTTGCAATTCAGGGGCGGTGTTTTAAAGGAAATGAGCTGGAAGGCTACTCACTAAAGTCAAAGGAAACCTTGTGCTTTTTTTCTTTTTAATGTTTTTGTGTCTTCAAAGTGTAACCATACCAGCTTGCATAGCCCATGTTAGGATTTCAGGAAAGGGTGGACGGCGTTAAGAATTTTGCTTTTTGGAAAAGGTCTTTGGTGGGAGACCTTGGAAGAAAAAATTATATACGTGTCTGGAATTTAAACCTACATTGCTAATTTCATCTAAGACATTTAAGAAATGTGTTTCAGGGATATTTATTAGTTATCTGTTCCCTTGCAGTGCAAGGCTGACAAGCATATAAGTGCACGAGTCCCAACAGCACGAAAGCAAGGAGTCAGAGTTCCCACCCTCCTTGGCTCAAAGGAAACACAAGTGAGTAGCATTCAGTGGACCAGTAACCTGGCCAAAAATCCATTAAGTGCATAGCTAGTTTTCCTAGGACAGTATTTTAGCTACAAGTGATTTTTTGACACCATGTGTATCTCCTCACTCCTCTTCTCTAGTGTCCAAAAATGTATCTTTCAGCTTCTATATACAATAGCAAAATAAAATTCAACAGATACCTGACTACCTACCATGTCTTAGAGACGGTGCTAGGGGTCAGGGACGTAGAGAATGAAACCACATATGTTCCCAGGTTGCTTAATCTCGTGGGGAAGATTTATGAACAGTTAGCTTGGGCAGTGTTAGAAACATAACATTAGACGTGTAAGTATTTCTGCTTCTGGTTGTAAGATTTCTGGCCCAAGACTCATGAGAAATAAATCTGTGCCAGAGCATCTATCTCTTTTATTAGGTATCAGCCACATAGCTTGGTTCTTCTTTGGGATGTATTTTTTTCATGTTTGTGCCTACTGACTCCTCTTTCACCCTATATTGTGGGAATTCCTCAAGACACACCACCACTCTGCTACTCCAAGTCATTCAGGGTGTTACCAAACCTCCCTCTCCGTCCCTGACCATTTGCTTTTTATTGAGACTCATGTTGCCTACAGACATATGTTGCCTATGTGATTGTTCAGATGTCTGAAATGTGATGTGTATGTCAGAAAAATTCATCTTCCCTACTACCCATCTCTTGCTTCCTTTTTCCATTTTCTCAAATTTCATTACCATTGATCTTCTCTTGGTCCTTAAAGTAACAACCTCCTTACATAGAATGGCCTCTCCTTTTCCCCTCCCTCTCTCCCTTCAACCTTTGTTACCAGTATCTGTGTTTCTTTCCTTCTTTCCAACTTCAAACAAACATTTGGAAAGTTCTCCTGGTTTAAACTCAAAACTTTATTCCTTCCTCAAGTCTGTTCTTTCAAAATTACTGCTCAAGTTATTTAATACTAATCAGTTACATTATCACAAAAGTACTAGTATACCAAGTATTATTTTTAAAAGATAGATTTAGCAGAACAATGACAACATTTCAAAGAGATGTTTGCTAGTGATTATACATTTAAATAATAATGTTCTGTATGCATGTACTTCTTGAATTCGCAGTCCACTCAACAAAAATGGTATTAAAATTCTAAGGTATTGTTTGAAAAGTAAGTGGATGGAGAACAGCTCTGAGTTGAACTTTAACATGTATTCAGAGATTTTCCTAGTTGTCCAGACGTTTATCCTTTCCTCCTTCAAATACTGGAACCACCTAAATAAGTCCGTTGAACCAAAAATCCCATAAAATGATCAGATGCTGCTGAATTCAACTGGCTGATTTTCTACAGATTTACCTATTTACCTGTAAACCAATACTTTTTTTTTTTCCTTAACAACATTTCTTTACAACAAAATAAGTCAGAGATTCCTTGAAGTTGTTTATTTCTCCCATAATTGTCCAAGGCAGGTGTTCCAGTTTGATGGCCAGGTCCTTCAGCCGTCTTGTGACTCTACCATCCCCAAGGCCTTGCTGTTAACTGCATCAAGCCTGAAAAAGGGGACAGAGCATGGAGGAGATATGTCTGCTTCTTAAAGGCCTCAGCCCTAAAAGTGGCATGCCTGACTTCTGATAATATTCCATGGGCAAGAGCTGGTCACATGGCCACCACAAGATCCAAGGGAGGCTGGGAAATACAGTCCCTGGCTGGAGAGCCACTTCCTGGTCACCACTGTATCACAATCAATGAGTGGGATTTGGTAGACAACAACTCTCTGTCACGTAGGGCATTTGGACAAGTTGACAAATAATTACAGTATGGCAGTAAAGAATACGTTTAACTCTGTTAACTCAGACTGGGGGACAGGTCAAGAAAGGCTTTGGGGAGGGAGTGGCATTTGAGCTGTGTCTTAAGAGTGAAAGTTAACCAGGTGAAGAAGAGGAAAATGATTTTAGGCAAAGAAAACATGTGAAAGATAAGGAGGTATAAAAGTATGATTAGGAGAACAAAAGTAGTGCAGTATAAGTGGATTGCATTGCAGAGCTGTGATAAGGTGAGCCGAAAGACGTGGCTAAAGAGGCTTTAGATTCAAAGGAAAACTTGCGTATTCAAAATATTTTGTAAGATGTAGAATCCACAAGGTTTGGATGGGCGATGAGGTCTGAGATAGTGAGAGGTCATACCACCTATGGCCTTGTAACCACGGGGGAAATTTTGGATTTTATTGTAAATAAGGCTAAACTAAGGACACACATGTATTTATTCAGTCACAACAACCATATTCTGCCCCTACTCCCCAGAATACAACATTTCCTAAATGGTACATGTCAACGTAGTGTACTAGCATGGGACTCATTATTTTAGTGACATTGACATGTTTTTTTGAATTAATGTTCTCAGCTGAGCTGTCTCATGGTGAGAAAAATTTCACATGCAACAGAAATAAAGACAACAGGTATAGGGAGAGGAGAGAGAATGAAAATAATGCCAAACAATGCTAATGTGAATTTTTTCTAAAATGAAACGTTTTGGGTATGGTTTTGCAAAAGCCAAGCCAAGATTCAATGTTGGGGGTAGTCTCCAAAAGGAAAGTTTTCTTCTCATTTAAGATAATGGTGCCATTTCCCCTAAAGGCTGTGGTCCGATTCTTGTAGTGTCTATGACAGGCACTGGCCCAACAACTCCATGCAGACGATTTGGGGAAGAGTTCAAGAGAGGTTCAAGAGAATTTATATTAGAAAACTCCTGCTTCTAAATAAGAATCTGGGACATGATAATCTGAAAATGCACTTTTCAAAAGAGCCCTCTTCAGACTCGAGGAAAAATTTTAGGAAAGGGGAAGGTCTCAGAGTTGAAGAGCAGACTTTGATGCAGTTGCCTGTAGGATATGATATGAGAGGCATTTCTGAGAGGATTTCCTATTCAAAACGGCAACGTAGCTAATTTTGAATGGCTAATCCCCGGACCCCTTGCTAACCCCAAGAACTTTCCAAAGTGCTTCGTATTAAAATGTCATTCCATTGGTTGGGGTGAGATTTTTATCTCTTAGAGTACAGTGGAATTGCCTTTACCCTGATACGGCGGATGCATTAATAGCCGAGTAACAGACAGGAATCCCATTTTGTAGAGTGTCTCCTGAAGCACCTAACTCCACCCACAGCAGGTGCCCCTTCTCGCCCACATGAGGTATTGCAACACTTCAGTGGACAGCTCAGCTCTCCTCTACCATTTTCCTTACTTTCCTTTCCCCAAGCTCAGCAGACAACCTTGCTTCATAATTTTTTTTTTTTCACACACACACACTGTATTTTATTTTTACAAGAGATAAGTAGACTGACACCAAGCATTGTACATGGATGACCACAACAAAAGCAACAATGATTGCAATTACCAAACATGAAACACACTCATACTATGTCATAATATTGACATTCAGTCCAGTAATCCTCCACTGTAACAGCTCCTTTACTTTGCAGTGAAAATTGATTTGTATATTCTTTGCCTCTGAGTCCTTGTTGGATTTTTTTTTTTTTAATTCAGATAGAAAGTCACAAAAATTATACTCATCCTCATCAGTTCACTCAGTCCCATGTAATTAATCTGCCCATTTCTGGGAATTTGTTTCCTCCACTCACTGAGGAAAGACACACAGATTCTACAGAATGTGTCCTGAATTTGTAGACATCTAGGCAAAAAGAGGATTTCCAAAAGGGAGGGAAGCAGGTGGCGGTGCTGTGAGGAGAAAACTGACCTTGCCCTTGGGCCCCATCTCTGGAGGGGAGGTGGTATAGGCTGGTGGTGGCCAGCCAGGGTTTTAGCTGGTTTCAGTTTTGAATCGTCTCTCCATCCCTTACTGATTGTGTAATTTGGAGCAAATTAATCTCTGAGCCACCTCTTTTAGCTTCACTTTTCTTTGGAAAATCGGAATAATGTCTACTTTGTAATGAGAATTAAATGAGATCATACAAGTGTGGAGGAAAGAAAATGTAATTTAAAAACCTAATTTCAGATGCTTCCACATGAAACGTCCTCAACAGAGGAAAATGTATCCTTTTGATTAGGAAAGCATATTGATGGGCCACCTACTTCTGAGAGGCGAAGTCCAGACCCAACTGGATCAGAGAGGTTGGGATACAGTGGGTATAAATGTAGCTTGCTCTGAGTAAAGAAGAAGTGAGACTCAAATTTTCTCCCTGAAACCCAAGGAAAGCAGTTTGGACCCTGGAACTAGAGAAAAAAGCAATGGGGGAATAAGCCCAGAGTGCTCTTCCCAACAGGCATAGTAGATAATAAAGTGATGGCTGCTTTTTCTTTGGTGCTCCAGTTTCTTGTAACCCTTTCCTGTGTCTTCAGTGAAGCTTTGCAGCTTCCTTAGGTTTGTATTAACACTGCCTTAAGGAATCAGTGGAAGGTCATGTTCAGAGCAGGCTGGGGCAGGCCACAGGGTGTCAATAGGGGATCAAGTGTTGTGTCCAGGGACTGGGAGCAAGTGGTGAGAAGAACCACCAGGAAAGTGTAACTTCCTCTCTGGCACTCCTCAGAAATATTAGGAAGGGAGCTGGACTCTCCTAGTTATCCATTTATTTGCATTTTGTAGTCTTTGTATCCCTTTGAGCCCAAAAACCTGGAGGACTTGGGGACAAGTGAAATACACTGAGTACTTTGTACTGCCACCACCTTAGAATAAGCTACCACCCCCTCTAACCTGGACTACTACAATTGCCTCTTAACTACAGCATCTTCCATTGTCACTTCCAATCCATTCTTCATACAATTGCCAAAAGAAGGTATTTTAAGCATAAAATGGATCAAGCTACCACCCTTCTTAAATCTTTTCTTTGGCTTCCCACTGGATAAAATCCAAACTCCTTATCTTGACCTATTAGGCCTGCATGTTTCCATGAGCCACCTCGTGTGGTATCCAATGTCCCCCTTCACCAATAGTGCTCCAGGACCCTCAGGGTCCGTACACACCCTTCTGTCTTCTGAAGTCCTCCTCCTCCTCTTCTTCACGTGTCTGGCTCATCCCACTCAGGTCTCAACACCAGTGTCACCTTCTTGGTGCCATCTTCCCTGGCCACTCTAGATAAATAGGTCTCACCCTCTGACCCTTGCTATTATCTGTTGTGATACTCTGGCTGTTTCTTCATCACACTTACCCAGTTTTGTGATTATCCATCCTTTTGCTTTCTTATGTACTATCTGTCTCCATGAGGGCAAAGGCTTTGAGTACTTCACAAACCCCACCATGCATCTAGCACCTGGTTTAGTGCCTGAACCCTAGTATAGGCACTCAATAAATATTCGAAGGATGGATGGATGAATGAACATGCGTCCAGAGTAACACCATTCAATAGAAATATAATGTGGGCCACATACGTAATTTTAAATTGTCCAGTGGCTACATGTAAAAAGAAACAGTAAAATTAATTTCAATAATGTATTTTATTTACCCAATGTATCCAAAATCTTATCATTCCAACACATAATCAACATAAAAATTATTAATGAGAAATTTTACATTTTTTTGTACTAAGTCTTAAAAATCCATTGTGTATTTTACACTGTCAGCACATCTCAATTTGACCTAGCCACATTTCAAGTGCTCAGTAGCCACATACGACTCTTGGCTCCTGTACTGGACAGTGAGGTCTAGAGCATACTAGGGCTTAATATGTGGTAGCTGTTAGATGATAAAAATAATGCAAAGCTTCAGATGAAGAAAGGCTCATTTTGAGAGATGCAGAGAGGAGTTGTACCTACTGGCCAAGTCAACAGTATACCTGAGGCTTCATTCACCTGCTAGCATCTGGAACAACAGGGAGACCTAGCGTGCCCTAATGGATGAGTAAGGCCACTGGAAGAGGAGTAAGATGGACATCCGTGCAAAAGCCCTGGCCTTCCAGACGCCACGAGCGAGTGCAGAGAGGACAGCAGAAGAACAACAGGCTTGCTGAATGGGTGGGAGGACACAGTGGACAGCAGGCTTTGCTGGAAAGGTCTCTGCCAGCAGAGTATCTCAGAATGGAATCCATCCAGACACCATCAGAGATCTTGCAGAAACATACCGTTTCTGGGGTTTGTTGGTAACAGAGGATGTAACGCTGATTTTTTTTTTTTTTTTTTTTGGTGATTTTTTTTCTTATGATTAAAACTTCCTTTGGCTAATTTGTGGCCAGCATGCTTCCAGTTAGGAAGTTAGAAGCAGCCAATTAGGCTGTCTACTGAAGAGTTTTAACCAGTTTTCTGGGTAGGAAATTGTCTTCTAAAAAAGTGACTTTTAGATGAGAGCCTCTCACTAGATAATATTCACCACTGCATCCATGGCACAGTGCTTGGGAGAAAAATCCATTATGTATATTTAAAACTCAGTTGTAATACTCTTGAGAGTAAAATGTGTGTAGTATAAAGAGGTAAGCCACTTACTGGTATCCAAAGCAAGAAATGTCTCCCACCCACATTACGTTTCATCGCTCAATGCCATTATCATCTCTTGTCACTGTGAGTTCCTGAATCAGGGGGACAATAGGGCAATTAGTGCCAAGTCACTGAGCCCACCTCTTTGCTCTTACAGAGCAATCTGGGTAGTGGATTCTGAATCGTTCTGCACAGAGAGTTCCCAAAGACGTCAGTGGAGATCTGTAAAGCAGGAGCACGTTTATGGATATTTGAGAATTCCGCAGTGCAGATCTGAGAACCCAGCCCACAGTCCAGAGTGAACAGTTCTAACGTGTTGACTTCTCCTGAAAATGAAGACCCATTCTTTGCAAGTGTCAAAGAATATCTGCCAGTAATATTTTATTGGAGATCCATGATTTACCAAAGGTCCAATAATTTTGGTGAGAGGTTTCCATAGTAGGGTGAGGAAGGTAAGACTCTTTCCCCAGCACGAAGAAAGCTGCTAATTTGATAAAATATCAACTGTGTTTGACAACAAACAGAAACACGCCATGAAAGCACAACTGTTCATTTCAGACTATATTAATAGAAAAATCTGGTAAACAAAGAAGATTAGTACAAGAATGTTCTACCAAGTAGATCCAATTTCTCCAAGGAAATGTTAATCCATACTCGCTACAGGCTTTCACATTAAAAATAAAAACTGAGTCATCATTGTCTCACTGATTATTTTAAGAGATTTTATAAAGGTTAATGGGTGTTTGAGTCAAATGAGTCTTTTTTATTTCTTTTTCTCCCCTTCAAATACTTATAATGAAACAAAACATTAAAATATATTTTTAAGTTCTTAAGGGGCCCTTGCCAGTTTCATTTCTCTTTCCCTCTTAAACTATATTATTATGTCTGAGCTCCAATATATTTTCTACTTGCTATATATGCATGTATCCAGAGATAAAATACAGTATTGCCTTTACATATTTTAATTTTCAAATAAATGGTAACTACTGCTAATACTTTGTGTCTTCTTGCAGAAATTTCTGTGAACATACAAGCATGTATAATTTTTTACATACATAAGCTCATATACACATTTCCACACCTTGTGCTTTTCACTTAATATGTCTTAGATATCTTTTTATATTTACCCATGTAGAGCTACCTCATTCGACTTAACAGCTCTGAGTATTCCATGTTAGATGTACCTCAGTTTATTACCCCAATTTCTTATTAATGGGCATTTAAATTGTTTACTTTCTCCTATTGCAAAAATTCTTCTATTACACATATTGCTGAAAATATTTCTGTGTACTTACAAAAGTATATTTATGAACTAAATTTCAAAGGCTGTGTTCATTTTAAATTTCAGTAGTCATAACTAAATTGCTCTTCAAGAAGTATGAGAGTGTTTGTTCCCCCCTGTTCTGGGTATTGTCAGATGATTTGACATTAGTCAAGCACTGGTGAAAAATGGCATTTTATTGCTTGAATTTGCAATTTTCTAATAATGTGTGCAATAAAAGCTCTTTTCATCTGCTTATTGGTCCTTTTTTATCCTGTGAACTGCCTGTTCATAGCCTTTTCTCATTTTTAAAATTTGATTCCTTTTTCAAGTTGCTATACAAGTGCTTTTTTATATTCGGGAAATTCAACCCATTCTCGTATGTATCGCAATTTTTTTTTTACCAGTTTTCTTTTGACTTTGTTTATGGTATTGTTTAAGTTACAGAACTCTGCAGAATTTGATTCTTTCTTACTTCTCTTCCTTACTCTAGTCCGGGTCCTTGCCACTCAAAGATTTCCCATTGAACAATTACAGAACCAAAGCGGGGCATTACTAATAAACCTGCCTCACAAAATTGAGGAATCCCAGACCTTGGAACGGTTCAAACAGGCACTAAAATTTATCTGACAGGACTGTTGTGTGGAGGACAGGGAGACTGGATTTGAAGATATTAGAGTTCCTTCCAGTTTTCAATAAAACCCATGGTGCTATGCAGAATCTGCTTGGAGTCATTTTCTGGAGTCTTTCAGAATGAGCATTTTTGAGTTCTCTTTATTGTCTGTAGTTACTTGCATTTACTGTAGGAGACTTTACTGTCTTGGCTGCAGTTTATGCCCATGTGGCTCTCTGGAAGTAAAAGAGGTTGGAAATGCGTGACTCGGGCTTATGGCCAACACTCCCCTCCCCCACTCCACACCTCTGCCCTCGAAGGTCCCAGCACCTCCGTGGCCCAGGTGGGGAATGAGGAGTGGGTTTGTGTGACCTGTGAGGCCTCCAAGGGCTGTTGTGGGGCCATCTGTTGATCAGCCAGAACGAAATGTACCTCCTTCCCAGCCCACATGTAGCGTGTTTGCCAGCTTCTTCTTGAAGATGGACACATTCCCTTTTCTGTTTGCGCCATAGACACTCAATAAGCAGCAAATGTTAGTAGTCATAATAATCCATGGTTGCCCTGAAAAACAACAAACTCTTGAGTAAAATCAGCATCAGTGGACTCCAAACAACCGTCATGTCTCCGGCGCCTCAGAGTGAGCTTGCTATTTGGTAGCCAATGACCTTTCAGTGCCAGCCTGCCCCTGGGTGTTACTGGAGGGGGACCAACTGCTTTCCCAGAGTGCTCCGGGCAGCTTCCGACAGCTGTGTTTGCCCAACTGTTTGATGTCACCTTCCTATTTAGTCTGTGGACTACATCTGAGAAAAGAAAACACAGCACAACAGCAAGTTCTAAACTGTAAATATGACATGGCAATAAAATGGCTTGTCTGCTTAGGTATTGGGAATGCTCCATAGAGACCAAAACGTTGGAAGGGGGGGCTAGGATAAGATTTGGAATCCCCATTTCTAAATTAAGGCCTTCAGAAGTCTGGATTTGTTTAGCATGTAAATTCCTTAGAACTGGCATTCCTCAATTGATTGGAGAGTCTGAATCTGGGCTGCTGACAGAGGGAGAGGCTAGAGGAGAGCGATGGGTACAACAGAGTGATTAATCATCTCATTTCTTTAGAAATGGAAACAAAGATCCTCCGTCATTGTGCTGTGGCTTAGTGGTAAGGGATCTGGACAGTATCTGGAAACAGTCCCCTAGTTCTGGCACTACCTGGGCCAAGACATTTTATCTCTAGGCTTAGTTTATCTCACTTTGCCCATCTGTGTAATGGGAGGGTCAGACTTCATTAGATTGTCCCTAAGGCCTTTTTTGGCCTCTGACTCTAAGAGCTTCAGTAACCTTTGCAAAGTTAAACAGAGACCAGAAACTATCCAGGAAGCCTTGACTTTATCCATAAAAAGGGCTTATAAAGGCTTTTAAAAATGTCCCCTGTGAATTTTATATAAATTTTGCCACTCCCTAAATCTTCTCTATCTTTCTTTGGAAACTAACTCCAAGGAGGGTTAGTTTCATGAATCTACTCACAGGAGCAAAGGGAATTTGACCAGCTGGAATAATTCCTCAAACTTTTAAACTCTGAGTCCAGATCTTGTCTATCACTGTCATTGATAACAGAAACAAATATATATTGAATATTTACAGTAAGTAAGAAACTTACTTTGCCAGGAACTTGATTAAAAACAAAATCGGCCCTATGCCTGACAGACAGACTCACATGGTCATTGTAGAGGTAAATTTCAGATAACAAGGTAAAACACAGGGGTGGCATTTTCTGGATTTCAGTGGAAAGTGGCATCAGGATGCCCTGTGGATGGGGAGAGCCCTGACAGGAGCCTTGAAAAAGGAGGCCTCAGTGTAGCAAAGTGAAGCTGGGAGGTACTCCAAGCCAGGAGGAATGATGCACAAGGGCACACAAGAGCAATACTTGGGAGACACTGAGCAGGTGAGCCTCTGAAAGACAGGACCAGTGAAAGCGAGTGGCCAGCAGATTCGGCTGGAAGTGAGGTTGGAGGTTTTGGCAGACACTGCTAGTTACTTACTCTGATATCTTTTCTTCTCCTCCTTAGTAATCCAACCCTGATTTTTAGCTGAGCTTCTTACTGCTCAGAATTAAAGATTACTTTTTCCAAGTTCCTTTGCAGTTAAGTGTGAACACGTGGATGAGTTCCGGCCAATAAAATATTGATACAAGCAGAAATGTTCTGGGGGACTCTAGGAAAGTGCATGTTTATCTTTCCCCTTTTTTCCTGCTACTTGGAATGCAGACGAAGTGGCTTGAGCTCTAGCAACCATCTTGGACCAGGAGGTGATTTGAGAATGGGTATCACATGCTAAAATTTGTAGAGAAAAAAGGAGGAGACTGGATCATTAATAATGCTTGGAAACTGCACACTAGCCCAAGACTGCTTATCTTCAGACTTGTTTTACATGAAAGAGATTTTTAGGGCATAATTCTTTAGTATTTTTCTTTAAAAAAATTCTTTTTATTAAAGTATAGTTGATGTACAATATTACATGTTACAGGTGTACAATATAGTGATTCACAATTTTTAAAGGTTATGCTCCATTTTTAGTTAAATATTGGCTATATTACTTGTGTTGTACGATATATCCTTGTAGCTTTTTTTTTTTTTTTTTGGCCGCACCATGCAGCATGTGGGATCTTATTTCCCCGACCAAACCCGCGCCCCCTGCAGTGGAAGCTCAGAGTCTTAACCACTGGACCACCAGGGAAGCCCCCTTGTAGCTTATTTACTTTATGCATAGTAGTTTGTACCTCTTAATCCCCTACCCGCATCTTGCCCCTCCCCCCTTCTCTCTCCCCACTGGTAACCACTGGTTTGTTCTTTATATCTGTGAGTCTGTTTCCTTTTTTATTATACTCACTAGTTTGTTTTATTTTTTAGATTCCACACATAAGTGATATCATACAGTATTTGTCTTTCTCTGTTTAACTTATTTCACTTAGCATAATACCCTCCAAGTCCATCCGTGTTGTTGCAAATGGCAAAATTTCATTCTTTTTTATGACTGAGTTGTAGTTTCATTGTGTATGTGTATATATATACGTATATATATATATACGTATATATATATACACACTTTCTTTATAGTAATTTCTAATAAAGTTCAATGAAGTTAAGAATAATAATAATAGCTAACCTTTTTTTTTTTTACCATGTGTCCTGTATTGCAAAAAGTATATTACATGTATTATTTAATTTAATGCTAACAGTAACTCTATATGCTAGGTACTGTTGTAATCTCTATATTTCACATGAGGAAACTGAGTCTTGGAGAAGCTAGTAACTTTCCCAAGGTCACACAGCAGGTTCACAATAGAAATGGACAATATTTCCCTACTTATTTAAGCAGAAGGTTAGTGAGTTCTCTCTGTCGCCCCAGACAGGTGTAAGCTGAGTCTGGGGTGCTGAGCAGAGATTTCTAGGCTAATAGGAGGATTTATCTGGCTGGTTCAGAGAGCAGGACATCAATTTTGACTCCCAGGGGTTTTGAGGACATTTTGACTGTGCCGTCCAAGCATACTGTCTGTAGTGATATTCTTTTTAAATATATCACAGGAGAGAGTTAAAATATGAGAAATACATGTAAGTTAAAGGCAAAAAATAAACGCCCTGTTTATAAATTTATCTTCTTTCTTACAGATTCAAACAACGCATTTGGGGTATGAAGATAAAAGCTTTGCTTATGAACCATGTGTGAGTCACAGTGACTTTAGGAAATGATAATTCAGCAAATGATTCAACGAAAGTTGACAGTAAGCAAACTATTTCAAGTTCTCTTAGAGTCGTAGAGTTGGAAGGACTGTGGGATGCTGAGGGCCCCCCAGCATTCCTAATCAGAGGTTGTTCAGCCGTCTTCCATACCCTTTGAGTTACAGCAACTATTACCTCACCAAGCAGGCTGCTCCTTCGTCAGACAGCTCTAGTTATAAGAATGTCTCTATCTATGTTAACCCCTAGTCTACCTCTCTGTGACCCCCCTCGCTCTCCATTGAGCCTCATTCTGCCATTTGGAGCTGCTCAGGGATTCTGTCTAATCCCTCTTCCACATAATATTAACCTATGACTGTGTTTCCAAGTTCCAACTCTGAGGTTGCCTACCTCTGAACAAAAACTAAAACTCTGTGTGTGTGTGTGTGTGTGTGTGTGTGTGTGTGAGATAGAGAGAGTGTGTGTATGTCTGTGGCATTGAGGGGAGGAAGACGAGAACACCAAGTCAGATCACCACTCCAGGACCGGCTGGTTCACTCTGGTGCTTGAACATGCATGTCCGAGCCTACATTTGCTCAGTGCTAGCTGGGCTTGTTACTTTCAAAGGTGGTTTTGCCTAGTGCTTTCTAGCTCAGAACATCCAACTGCTCTTTCTGTTGCCTGTGAGTTAACGCATGAGGGAGGATGAGAGTGACTCCTGGGAAAGGTGTGTGTCTTCAAGTTTACCTCAGTCCATGGAACCCTCAGAGGATGGGCATCCAGATGAGCTATCATTCCAGGAAACACCTCTCTGCCCACACACTCCCCTCAACCCCCAACACACATACCCTGAGCCCTGAATCAAAGGTAGGGCTGCTGCCACAAAGCTGCTGAGGGACAGCTCCGTGGCTCATTAAGAATCGGAGAGGCTACAGCTTACCACAGCTCCAGAGGCATCACAGTGACGGGGATACTCGAAAGGAGACACAGAGTCTGATGCTGGCGGTTTGATGTGGGAGCCCAGCCACACACATAGGAGACAGGGCTCTGGTGTCAACGCTGCAGCTAAATAGCCATCTTCCTTACCTTCTCTGATGGCCAGTGTCCTCATCTATCAAATTTGGTAGGAATCCCTGCCTTGCAGGCCTTAGCACCGATGTTTACTTAGTAGCTCTAAACTTCCTTCCTTTCTTGGCTCAAAATGTTAAGGTAGGAAATAACTTACTGAATATCATTAACTTGAGATTTCCTTTGTGGTTCATTATAAGGAAAAGAAGGAGAGAGAGAGAGAGTGGATATAAATGAATCAAAGGCAGCTGGGTTTGGTAGGATGAACATTGGCCCAGAAGAATCAGGACCCCTGGACTTCTAGCCCCAGGTTCTGCTGCTAACTGGCTGTGTAACCTCGGGCAAGTCAATTGACCTCTCTGGGTGGGTCTCATTTTTCTCATTTTTAAAAATGAATGCCATAAACTGGGAAGTAATTTCTAGTGTATTATACTCACAAAAATTCTAATCCTGTTCTCACTCATTCAAGTTTGTTGTGTACCTTTCACACACCAGGAACAATTTCACAGCCAGGAGCAACTCCCGAGGTCCCTGCTCTCGAGGTGCCTGTGTCCCAGGGAGGGAGACAGATAATGAATAGACAGATACATGGTGATGGCTAGTTGGTGATGAGAACCACGAGGGACAATAAAGCAAGGCAATGTGATGGAGAGTGGCTGGGCTGGCAGGCGCTGGCCGGCACGCAGTGGAAGGAAGTGCTATTAGGGCAGCAGCTTAATGACGGGAGGAAGGGAGCCCAGTGACTATTGGGGGCAAGAATGTTCCAGGCAGGGGCCACAGCAGGTCTGAAGCCTGGAGCTCCCAGTAAGAAGGCCAAGGGGATTGGAGCCCACTCTGGGGAGAAGTGAGCCTGGAGGGGCAGGAAGCAGGCCGATGCAGGAGACTGGATCTCACTCCAGGCGTGGGGACTTTCATTCTGTTTTGGTTCTCAGAGCTGTTCAGTCCATGTGTAACAGGGAAAAACTGTTTCTCCCAGCTCCCTCCCATCTCCAGTGGTGCTGAGAGGTGAGAGGTGCTGCAGGTGAGAGAGGGAGGCTGGGGAGGGAGGTGGGCAGGGGAAGTGGGCATGGTAGGGCTCCTTGGAGAAATTGTGAAGTTGATGAGTGAAGGCAGGAGGCTGGCAAGAGAATGGCTTCCAGTTCATCTTGTATTTTCAAACTCTGAGTTCACTATTTAGAATGAAGAGAGAAGCCCTATCACATCCCACCTTTCCCTTTTCCCTTGTATTTTCTCCTCTATGAGAACACAGGGGCAGTCAATGGCAGTGCCTATACTTTGTCTCCTAGCTTATTTTTAAAATATTTGCTAAGCCGAATAATTATGTGTTGTGCAGAAATTGTTCCCATATTATCTTCGGTCTTTATTTCAATACAACCTTTTGAAAGCAAAGAAGTAAAACCATTGCTTTCCTGGCCTCGGTGTCTCCCGGGGGCGTGGCTGCATGGGCTGATACATGTGGACATCTACTCTCCAGAGGGGCAAGTTCAAGCCCTCTAAAACAAAGAAAAGAAATAACAGAATAAAATAAACTGATAAATGAGTAAAAAGAGCCAGTCTGGGCCTGGATTCATGAATCTAAAGCAAAAAGGGCAGATACTAATGATGGACCCGGATCAGCTACTTCCCAGACCTCAGGTTAGCTGTCGGTTCGCCCTTCCTTACCTACACTTGGACCAAGTTGAAAGACTCGTGTTTTGCATTTTGTCTCCTCTCCCCAGTTTACCTTTCCTAGAAGTCTATTGAGGAGGGACAGCTCCTGAGCAGGGGGGGAGAAGGAGGAAGGAGAGAAACAGTGGGCAGAATGATGCCCACTCCTGAATTAGCCCCAAGAGACTGGGATTGGAACTTACCCTCTGCAAGGAATCTGCAAGGAATGGTGGCCCTCTGGCCACCTCTGAAAAGTCTGTGAAAGACACCCAATCTTCAGGACTAACGCCTTTTCCAGGATTATCGATGTGGACCACAGTGCACATGGCTGTCACTCCCTGACTCATAACCTTCCAAAAGCATAATCAGGGCCGATGGGATCTGACTCTGATGTGTTCCTGAAGGGTTCCCTGCTGATCTCCTCCATCAATCCCTTCCAGCCTCCTTGGCTTGGCTTTTGCCTAAATAGGTCAGGTATATTCCTCCCTCACGGCCATTATATTTGCTGTTTCTTCTGCCCAGAATGGTCTCCCTCAGACACTCACATGGTTCACTCTCGTTTCATTGAGGCCTGTGCTCCAACTTCACCGTATCACAGAGCTTCCGTGGCTCTCCTGACAAGCTTGCCTCGCCGCCCTTCCCTCTCCTCTTAGAACTTTGCTCTGTCCCCCTGTGTACTATATGTCTTCCTCACTGGTATGTAAATTCAGGAGGATAGAGACTTTGTCCTTTCAGTCATCACCATATCCACATCACAATTCCTACCACATTAATTGGCACTCAATAAATATTCACTGGATGAATGCTTTGGTGGGGCAGAGTCGTACTTGCTGGTCCAGCAATGTCTCCAGCACAAACTTCGTTCATGAGCCTATGTATATCATCTGCACTAATTATATGCCCTGGTTGTGTGTGTGTGTGTGTGTGTGTGTGTGTGTGTACATGTGTATACATTCGCATGTTAAGAATAGCTCTAATAAAAGTGCTACATTTTTTGATTTTTGAAAATTGTAAAATAGGCATGGTGGCAAGTTCAGGAACCTATGTGGCCAACAAACAGAGGAAACGTTCAGGACCTCAGCCTTGAAGTCTTTCACTAGGGCTCGGGTTGGCATGCCTTCCTGTTGTCCTGCTAGCACAAAGGGGAGATGCCATCCAGAACGCATCTGGCCTCTGGACAGTGCTGAGGGTGGATCTCAAAGAGGGATCCAATTAATTTAAAAAAATAAAAATAAAAATAAATAAATTTTTTAAAAAGAGGGGATCTACTGAGCTAGTGGTGATAGGAACTGTGTATTGACCCAGATCTCTTTGGGGTCCTCATATCTCCCAAACAGCCTCAGGGTCCTCTGTGGTTTCAGCCACATTGGGTTGAGGAATTTGATTGCTTTTTAGCTTGATTTCTCTGTTTACATGAAGCTGTTAAAAGTCATGAAAGGACCTCAACACCTCTGAGTTTCCTCTCTCTTCCCCAAGAGGACTAGTCCATGCTGCATGAAATACCCATAAGGCAGTACCAAGAGGAAAGTTGTCACCCGTGTGTCATTCCTACAGCTTTTGTTGACTAGGTCTTTTTAGTCTGGCTTGCATTCATAAGCAGTGACATCATTTAGCATCTGTTAATCCAAAATTCACTAAGCACATATATTTTGAATCTATTGGAACATTCAATAAATATTTACTGAGTAGCTACTATAATGCATTAAAATGAAAACCCAAATTTTGCCTTATCAGGAGTAAAATTCCAATATGTAAAGGAGGGGGAAAAATGGAGAAATTCTACTGTCAGCTATTCCTGGGGTAACCTCAAGAAAACTCCTTCCAATCACCCAGGGCCCCAAAGACCGTGGTCAAAAGACCACGGTCAGGAGAGTATTTTTAAATGTTAAAAAAAAAAAAAAGTGTTCTCAGGTCTATAGCAATAGCTGATTTTAAGGGACTTCCCTGGCTGTCCAGTTGTTAAGACTCCGAGCTTCTAATGCAGGGGGCGTGGTTTCGATCCCTGGTCGGGGAATAAGATCCCACAGGCTGGGTGGCATGGCCAAAAGATTAAAAAAGAAAAAAAAAAGCTGGTTTTTAAGTATTTAACGTATCTCAGTTTAAAAGCCACAGTCTCTTTAACCCTCTGGCAAACTATTGAAATTCACACTGCTTGGCAGGTAGACAGGCCAGAGTGTCGATTCAGAGAAAGGAAGGCCCGTGGTAACCAAGTGTCACATCTAAAACACCTGTGTGAGTAGGTGTGCACCTAGATGGGTCAGAGTTCTCTCGGTTTTCTGATACTGTTTATACCACTGTACAAGACAATCAAGATTCTGACCATTGAACACGAGGTGTATTTACTGCAGTGTGGTCAGTTTAGCCAGCGGCAGGAAGCACTTCTCTCTCTGCTGACTGATTTGAAGGCCAGCTGCCCTGAGAATTTGGTTTTTCTGGATCTTTTCTCAGGAATATGGGAAACAGATGGTAAGCACGTAGTCGTTCTCTTTTCCATCTGATCCTCTGAGCAACTGTTGAGGTTGACTGGATGGTTCCAGTGTTCAAGTCATGATGGCTCTGTTAGAAATAACTCAATTTGCATCTAGGGGTAAATAACAAAATACAACTTTTTCTAGTGAGGTATAAATTGGGTATCTTTGAAGTTATACATTTTGAAGAATTTAAAATGTCCGATACTTCTGAAAACACATAACCTTTAATGAATTGATTTTTGTTTTACCATTTCTTTTCCTTTTGTTACGTATTTCATCTTTCCAGAACTGACATGTTTAATGGTAACATGATTATTTTCAACCAGTGGTTATGTAGTAATCATTACAGTAGCCTAATTGTAAAAGTCATTGAATATCAACTTAAAGACTGTTGACACCAACATCAGAAATTTATACACACACCTACACACACATGTACTTGTGTATGTGTGTGTGTTCACATGTGTGTGCGTTATATATGGAGGAGGAGAAACACTGAATTACAGCTAATATCTCCCACATGTACACTGGACATTGAGGTGATACTCATTTTTAGTTTCAAGGAGTTGTTTCCCAGGCAAATCAGTAAGGCAATAACTTACTTTTTAAAAGACCCAAAAGTGTGTGACTGAAGACTACTCAGAGGTAAGGGGCAGATCTGAGGACAAGGCTGTGTGACCAACTCAGTGTCTCAGATCCCACAATGTCCTCCAGGGCCATTTGCTGCTGCCCTGGTTTCTCATGCCTAGCACCTTTGTATACCTGTTAAGTTGGAAAATAGTTCAGTATTCAAGGGCTGGAGGCTGAAGGTGGACCAGCAGCCAAGGTGAATCCCAGAGGTTCTTTGAGATTCATTCATTCAGTCAAACATGCATTTATCGAGCAACTATTATGTGCTGAGCTATAGATGAATAAACACCACCACTCCTGCTTATAGCCCAGTAAGAGAAGACAGACATAAGGCAACACATGGGATCCTGTTCTAACACATGCCTGGATCATCTAACAGAGGCTGTGAAAATAGAGGGAAGATGTAACCTTGTGTAATAGTTTCCTAGAGCTGTTGTAACAAAGTACCACAAACTGGGTGGCTTGAAATAATAGAAATTTACCGTCTTACTGTTCTGGAGGGTGGAAGTCTGAAATCAAGGTGTTGACAGGACCATACTCCCTCTGAAAGCTATAGGGGAGAATCCAATCTTGCCTCTTCTTGCTGCTGGTGTTTGCAGGTAATCCTTGGTTCCTTGGCTTGTAGATGCATCACTCCGATCTCCGCCTCCATCTTCATGTGGCCATCTTCTCCTTTGTGTCTCTGTCTCTGCACATGACAGTCTCCTCTGTGCTTCTCGTCTTTTTGTGAAGACACCAGTCATACTGTTTAAGGGCCTATGCTACTCCAGTATGACTTCATCTTCACTAATTACATCTTCAACAACCCTATTTCCACATGAGGTCACATTCTCAGATCCTGGGGATTTAGAACTTCAATGTACCTTTTGGGGGCGGGTGTGGGGGGGATACAATTCCACCCATCACATCCTGATGTTCATTTTGTAAAAGTTAATGTAAAGCTTCAGGAGACTCAGTGCCTGGCCTGTTCCACTTTCTCTTTGGAGACTCATAATCTAAAAAAACAACTCTTGAAAAAATTTTGTATCAGGATTGCAAGATTATAAATATTATGGGATACTTAAATGTTTTCAATCAACAAATTAACTTATAAAACAAAAACAGAGCGCAATATAATTATGTTATTCATGAGATAATTGCAGAACTTACTTAAAAATCTTAATTTTGCAGTGTACTCTAGGAAATGGGATCCAAGTTTTAAGTTCCCTGATGAACGGCAATTTATTGTAATCCTGTCAGTTTATCTTGGTCAGCTATTGTGTAACCTCACAGAAGCCTCCTCTTGAGGCCCTTTGTGAAAATGAGGCTGGGCCTCACAGATAACACAGCCCCCCTTGAAAAGAAGCCATTTTTGATTGAAATGTGCTTAGTTCCTTCCCTTCTGCCCACTGAGCCCACACACACTGCCTTTGCTCAGGCTTAGTTTTCCTCACACCCTCATGCCCCTGACTCCTTGCCAGAGGGTGGACACATTCTGTCCAGCCCACAGGTGGCTGCTATTTGCAGCAGTGAGCTCCGTGTTCAACGTTGTGTTGACCCCAGGTCTTGAGCCTGTTTGCTCTTGTCTGATGACCCAAAGACAGCTCAAGGGCTCAAGACAGTTTTCTAAGTGCGGCAAGCATTCTCCAGAGACATTGTGATGGCTCCTATAATATATTCTTCACAGTTTGGTAGAGAATATTGCTTTACCTCACCACATTGCTACCACCCCCCAGAGAAATGATAATAAAAAGAACCAACATTTATTGAACACTTACCACGTATTAGGCACCGTGCTCACCTTTTTACAGAAATTCTCTCAATCTGCAGAAAATTTTATGAGGCCAGTACAAATGTCTAACTCATTTTACAGGAAAGGAACCCAAGGTACAAAGCAGGTAGGTTACTTGCTCAAGGTCACACTGTTAGTATCTTTGCACTCAGGTGCTCCAGCCTCAGGGACAAGACTCTTCACTGCTCTGGCCACCAATGGAGGACAATGAATGGATGATCAGTGAGCAGGTAGATGGATGGACGGACGATAGAGCAATAGATTGGCCCCTGTACAGTGAGCTCAACTGGCCTACCCTAGAATATGTCATGCCCTTTGGATAATGTCACATCCCCACAGTCACAGACATGCTCGTGAGGCAGTAGCACACAGGGGTTAAGAAATTGGGCTCTGGAGTGACACTACCTGGGTTTGAATCCTGGCTCCATTACTTCTAAATAATGTTGGGCAGGTTGTTTGCAATTTCTGCTGCCTCTTAAGTTTCCTCTTATGTAAAATGGGATTATCATAGTATTTTACTCATGGAGCTTTAAAAGGATTAAATAAAATGATGCATTTTACAGTCAGATTAGGCCTGGAAAATAGTCAGTGCTCACTAAATGTTGGCTAGTGTAATTGTTTCAATTATTTAACAACAATACCTTACTTTTGTCTTGTATCGATACCTCAAAGCTTTCAAAGCTTGTTATAAATGTTTTCTCATTTGAGCCTCATCCAGCCCCATGTGATACACAAGGCAAGCATTTATCTCTAGTTTACGGAGGAGGAATTCATCTCAGAGAGTTTAGGGACAAAATAAATCCTAGAGCCAAAGATAGTGAATGCAGAATGGGCTGGAAAACAGGTGGCCTGACTGGGCCCTGAGGGGTAAGACCTACCCGGAGGAAAACTGAAAAAGTAGAGAAAAATCTAGCTTTGGCCCCTCTGTCCTCCTTTTCTCTTCACCCCTGCAGCCTGAGTTGCTTTAGGCTACTGATCCCCTCCAAAATTTGATATTGTCTTGAAGGGTTGTTTTTTACATGCCTATGGCTTGTTTAAGGAGGGCCCTTGTGGGGTTTTTAAGACCCTAAGGAATGTAGCTGTGATAGAGATGGTTCAGGCACTACCTGAGGAAGTGAAAGGGGAGGTGCGCTGTAGGTACTTTGGTGTGTCTGAAGTCCAGGAAAAGTTAGGCAGGAGCCAAATCACAAATGGCCTTGCATGAAGAGCCTAAGGCTCTTAAACTTACCTTTGGATGACAGACTGCAGTGGAAGCATTTGAAGCACTAGAGGGACACAACACATTTGCATTTTAGACACACACACATCTAAGGGCTGATGGAGAATAGATGGGAGGCACGGATTCAGGGAGACCAGTTGGGAGACTGCATTGATAATTCAGGTGAGACGTATGGATTGGCCTGAATTAAAGCAGTGGCAATGGAGAAGGAGAAAAGAGGTCATCATGAGAGAGATTTACGAGGTGGCGCTGAGAGTTTGACTGAATAAATGTGGAAGAGGGTAAGAACTGGAGTTGGAGGATTTTACAGTCAGATTGTGGGTGACAGGAAATGCTTCCTAGAACAGTAGTTCTCACACTTCATCGTGCATCAGAAGCACTTGGAGGGCTTGTTAAAATAACGATGCTGGGCTTCTACCCAAGAGAATCTAATTCAGTAGGCTGGGGTAGGGGCCCAAGAATTTGCATTTTTAGCAAGTTCCCAGGTGATCCTAATGCTGCTGGTCCTGGGACCATACTTTGGGAACTATCCTAGAGAATGGTATAGTTACATATTGATGTAGCTTCTAGGAAGGATTTAGACATAAATTAGCTGAGAAGATGGAGGAGAGCATTTTAGGGGGGCTCAAAGGCATAGGCGAGGCAATCATAAGAGATCATGACTTGCTCACTGGAGTGGCCTTTGGAGAGCTTCAGCATGTTGGAGGTGAGATTTTCCTTGACAACCATGCCCCTTTGCAGTATAACCTGTTTCTGAGAACTTCCCTTCCTCATTGTGAAATGGCCATTGGATATAACGAGTCTTAGTGTGGGTTTTCCAGGTGCAGACGCTGAAGATGGATTTAAGTGAAAGTACTTTATTTAAGAAGCGCAAGCAACTCCAGTAAAGAAAGGCATGTTATACAGGGAAGGGAAGGCAGAACTATTAAGCCTCTGGGAAACTGGGATCAGTGCAAAGCACACGCCTCAAAATTATTCCTGCCAAGGTGAGAGGGAGATGGGGTATTTATACAAAAACTCCCGACAGGCACTATTGAGTATGGTAGCTGGTGACCTGGGGTGGTGTGTTAATTCCTTGGCACTTCTGGTCTGCAGCTTGCTGGGCAGTACAACTTCCCTTAGTGCTGAGGAAAAGAGCCTCAGGGACAGAGATGCAGATATGGCTTTAGAAGTGGTGGAATATGTCCAAAGGGGCAAGGGACAGACTGTACATTGATAAAACACCACCTGGGGGTAATCTTGAGTTGAATGCCAAAAAAACGGTCTCTGATAAGTCTCCCAGTCTAGGCCTTTAGGCAGCGTGGCAAAGCAACAGTCAGCCTTGTAATTCAGTGTTTATTTTCATTTTGTGCATCTGGAGAAAGAGAAAGTCAGGAAGGTGAATTGAACTGAGGTAGGAGGAAGGATTTCTTTGGCTGGCTAAATAAAGACGGCAGGAATTTTAGCCTCTGGGAATAGCACATTTTAGAGTTAATATTCTCTACCTATTCCCTACATGTAGGACTATTCTTTACCTACTCCTTATCTGTAGAACTATTCTTTGCTTATTTCAAGAAGCAGAAGTCAGTTCCAAACTGCTAATGGGGTTTGAATTTTGTTTTGGATACTCACTTGAGATTAACACATTGCTAGCTTATTATCTCATAGTTTCTCATTATTACTTTTTCTCCCTGAAAATACCATGACTTAGGTATTTCTTTAAGTGTTCTTCCCTGAAAACCATATTTTCTTTGGCATCTAAATTAGATTTGCATTTTACTTTTGGTCCTTCTCAGTCTCTGCAGCCTTAGGTTCATTTTTAGATCAGCTGGTGTTTAGACCCTTTTGTCATCATTCAGAATTAAGCAAAATAACAGAGAAACGAAATGGTTCTGCTACCTGTTAAGCTCCTGGGGTGGTTAAATGAGGCACACCTGTAACCAATCAAGAAATGTACTAATCACATTGAAATGTCTTTTATTGGTTTCATAAAAAAAAAGGAAACAAATTTTTTAGGTAAAAAGTCGTTATTAACCCCAATGGCCCCTGGGATAACTCTAAGTTGCATTGAGATGCCTCTTCGGTGTTGACCTGTCCAGAGAAATTGCTTGGTAAGTATTGGTTAATTTTAAACTTATTATTTTTAAATAAAAATCAGGACTGTCATTCATACTTATTAAATTAAAAATATGTCATTGCTTTATAGTGTAATATAATGGTTTTTAAATAGTGTAAAATGTTTTCTTTTGGAGATCAGATTGGTCTTGTTTGAAAGTTACTATGTGTCAATCTTCAGCTATAAATTCATCCTGAGACCCAAGATATGGAACATCTATTTATGGAAGATTAGCTGTGGTGTCTGTCACTCAGCAGTCCAAGGGGCAGTGGTGAGGTCAAGTTCTAAAGTGAACCTCACACACAGGAAGATATTTCATGCAATGCAGAGCTGAAAGGGTCATACAGCTTGCTCATTTTACAGATAAGGAAAATGAGTCCCAAAGCAAGGGAAGGATTTCCTAGAGTGAGACATTTAGTTGTCAATTAAATGACATGCAGGTCAGAGATGGGAAGGTTGGTAAACTGACTCTCTCTTCCCAGCCTTGGGTGCCAGTTTTCTTCTGTGCCAGTCCTCAGGGTTTGTTTAGACCAAGGCAGGTCTGGAATTGCCACACTGGATAAATGTTAATGTTGGGATTCACAAAGTATATTCAGTGGGACAAAGTTAACTTAAATATATTGTACTATGGTTGAATACTTTTCAGACATGCAAGGAGAAACCAAAGAAGCCAGTAGATTTCTTTTCCTTCGAGGCTCTGTTTCTTGGAGCCATTACAATTGAATGTGCCTGCAAATCTCATAGAGAGGTTAGAATGCTCAGCACTTCCCACACTTCTTGACAATGGAACCCTCTTCTCATGGACCAACTTATAAGACTAATGATTCTCAAGAACTCCTACTGGGAAAGGCCAGTCACAATTCCCTTGTTTACTTTTGAGGAAAGGAAGCCACAGAGAAGTTTTATGGGATAAGCTTCTATTTTGGAAAAAACTAATCTCAGGGGACTTCCCTGCTGGTGCAGTGGTTAAGAATCCACCTACCAAAAGAAGAAGTAAAATTGTCACTGTTTGCAGATGACATGATACTATACATAGAGAATCCTAAAGAGGCCACCAGAAAACTACTGGAGCTAATGAATGAATTTGGTAAAAAGTTGCAGGATACAAAATTATTGCACAGAAATCTCTTGCATTCCTATACACTAACAACGAAAGATCAGAAAGAGAAATTAAGGAAACAATCCCATTCACCATTGCAACAAAAAGAATAAAATACCTAGGAATAAACCTACCTTCAGAGGTAAAAGACCTGTACTCAGAAAACTATAAGACACTGATGAAAGAAATCAAAGATGACACAAATAGATGGAGAGATATACCATGTTCTTGGATTGGAAGAATCAATATTGTGAAAATGACTATATTACTCAAAGCAATCTACAGATTCAATGCAATCCCTATCAAATTACCAGTGGCATTTTTTACAGAACTAGAACAAAAAATCTTAAAATTTGTATGGAGACAAAAAAGACCCCAAATAGTCAAAGCAGTCTTGACGGAAAAAAATGGAGCTGGAGGAATTAGACTCCCTGACTTCAGACTATACTACAAAGCTACAGTAATCAAGACATATGGGACTTCCCTGGTGGCACAGTGGTTAAGAATCCACCTGCCTAATGCAGGGGACACGAATCAATCCCTGGTCCGGGAAGATCCCACATGCCACGGAGCATCTAAGCCCGTATGCCACAACTACTGAGCCTGCGCTCTAGATCCCATGAGCCACAACTACTGAGCCTGCGTGCCACAACTGAAGCCCGCACACCTAGAGCCTGTGCTCTGCAACAAGAGAAACCACTGCAATAAGAAGCCCGTGCACTGCAACAAAGAGCAGCTCCTGCTCGCCACAACTAGAGAAAGCCCACGCACAGCAACAAAGACCCAATGCAGCCAAAAATAAATAAAAAATAATTAATTAAAAAAAAACAAGGACAATATGGTACTGGCAGAAAAACAGAAATATAGATCAATGGAACAGGATAGAAAGCCCAGAGATAAACCCGCGCACCTATGGTCAACTAATCTATGACAAAGGAGGCAAGGATAGACAATGGAGAAAAGACAGTCTCTGCAATAAGTGGTGCTGGGAAAACTGGACAGCTACATGTAAAAGAATGAAATTAGAACACTTCCTCTTAGAGGAAAACATAGGAAGAACACTCTTTGACATAAATCACAGCAAGATCTTTTTTGATCCACCTCCTAGAGTAATGGAAATAAAAACAAAAATCAACAAATGGGACCTAATGAAACATAAAAGCAAAGGAAACTACAAACAAGATGAAAAGACAACCCTCAGAATGGGAGAAAATATTTGCAAACGAAGCAACTGACAAAGGATTAATCTCCAAAATATATAAACAGCTCATGCAGCTCAATATTAAACAAACAACCCAGTCCAAAAATGGGCAGAAGACCTAAATAGATATTTCTCCAAAGAAGATTTACAGATGGCCAAGAAGCACATGAAAAGCTGCTCAACATCGCTAATTATTAGAGAAATGCAAATCAAAACTACAATGAGGGGCTTCCCTGGTGGCGCAGTGGTTGAGAATCTGCCTGCCAATGCCATAAAAAGGAATGAAATTGAGTCATTTGTTGAGATGTGGATGGATCTAGAGACTGTCATACAGAGTGAAGTAAGTCAGAAAGAGAAAAACAAATACCGTATATTAACACATATATGTGGGACCTAGAAAAATGGTACAGATGAACTGGTTTGCAGGGCAGAAATAGAGACACAGATGTAGAGAACAAACGTATGGACACCAAGGGGGGAAAGTGGCAGGGGGTGGTGGTGGTGGGATGAATTGGGAGATTGGGATTGACATATATACACTAATATGTATAAAATAGATAACTAATAAGAACCTGCTGTATAAAAAATAAATAAAATAAAATTCAAAAATTCAAAAAAAAAAAAAATCTGCCTGCCAGTGCAGGGGACACAGGTTCGAGCCCTGCTCAGGGAAGATCCCACATGCTGTGGAGCAACTAAGCCCATGCGCTACAACTACTGAGCCTGTGCTACTGAGCCCGTGTGCCACACTTCTGAAGCCAGCACGCCCAGAGCCCATGCTCCGCAGCAAGAGAAGCCACAGCAATGAGAAGCCCACGCACCACTACGAAGAGTAGACCCCACTCGCTGCAACTAGAGAAAGCCTGCAGGCAGCAACGAAGATCCATTGCAGCCAAAAATAAATAAATTTATTTTAAAAAACCCAAACTAATCTCAGGGGTAACCAAGCACCAGTCATGCCCACTCTAGGCAGCTGTCTACTGAAATGATAATTCCAGGGTGCAGCTATTTAGGCACAGTTTGGATCTGAGATTATCTGTTTAATTCAAGATCTGCAACGCCATCTTGGCCCTCCCTAAAGCATATCTTGAGTCACTGGAGAAGATAGAATTGACCCAGTTTTTCAGTGACCTCCAGACCACCTGTGTTCAATAGGTCAGCTAGACTGCCCATACCATGATGAACTGGATTTCAGGAATAGACCCGCAATTCAGGGTCTTCCTGGGGCTACACTGCACTTGAGAATCAATGGGACAATTATTGTCCACTGTTTACCCACCCATATTTGCTATATTGTCAAACATTCCAACTTCCAATGTTATGTGACTAACCATGAAAACATTGCTGATAAACTCTCTCCTCTACACTTTCCTTCTTGAAAAACAAACTGTTCTGGTCCCGCTGACAGTGACAGAAAGGTGAGTTAGATATTAGTTCAAACTCTGTCAAGAGAGTTAGGCATTCCCAGACTGCTCATTACCTCACAAAGAGCGTTAAGAACTAGTTAGCCTTTTTTTTTTTAAAAAAAAGAACTATTTAATAAATCACTCTCAAAGGATGGCTTAGGTAGGTTGGTTTGGCATATACAGGACCTCATAAAATGCCACCTCCTTCACATAGCCTTTTCTTGCTAACTAGAAAGTGATACAGCAGCTTCCTCCCCTAAGACCAGCTCATACAATCACTAATGGACATGGAAATGTATATTCAATTTAAAAAATTGTCATCTAAGCTAGATGTACCTTTTATGTTGTAAATTCTATGGCTGCCTCTCTGTTCATATTTACATATACAAGTATACACAAATACATGTAATGAATAATTTTTGAACACTAGACCTTATTTTTAACAACAACGTAATGACATATATTCAAACTAGTATTTGGGAAGTCATTTTCCTGGAAAGAAATCCACACAGACATACATACACACACATATGCGTGCAAGGATGCACACACACATACACACGTATATTTGTGTGTGAGGGCAAGAGTTGGAGGTACTGACTATGGAGTAAGTTCAAAGCCACACAAGAAAACCAGCTTTGCTATTTCATCTTTATATCTCATGTTGGAAACTCTTTAGGAATCAGCAATTTAAGGCTGACATTTTTTGAGACCCATTCATTTGCGAAGTTTGGTTGGCAACGGACAGTAAACTGTTGTAAATTCTGATAATTTACTCCATAACAATTGAATATCTATGGGTAGTGGGTTGAAAGGACAATTTTGGGCTAGACTGTGGAGAGGGGAGAACAGAAGCAAAACAATGAAAGCCCTTGGCTGCTCTCATTGCAATGCAGAGATCCAGAGACTCGCTGCTTCAAAGTCAGGACTCTCGAAACAAGGAAACTTAATGAAGAACACACTTAGAAGATAAACCTATGTCCAAGACCTCCAAGGAAGCAGGGACAGGAGAAAGAGAACCTAGAAATGGATCAGAAGGTAATTTTAAAAGCTCCCTCTTCCATGTTTATGTGTTTTTCATTGTAGGGAGCATCAGTAGGAGGAGGTAGGAGTATTTAGAAGGGTGAGTAGGCATATTGCTGAAATTTAGTATGTCTGATATGGATTTTGGAAAGCAAATAACACCTGGGAGTTTTGATAATTTGAGAAATTTCTTCTTCATACCTACATATCCTGCTATGTTATTGAATCTGCATGTTTCACAATTGAATGTATTTAATTGTATACTGTATAATGTATTTCTGATGTATATTTGTTTAGCTACTGTCTCTACACTAAAGAGACAGTAGCTAAAGCTCTACACTATGTAGAAGAGAATAGCCATATGACAATGTCAGAACATGCTATTTTCCACTGCTTAGCTCAGCATTCAGGGTCCTCCACAGCATAACTTCTACTTTAGAGTCTTCCATTACTTCTCTACATATACCTTACTTGACCTAAACCAGATTAATCTTCATTCCTCAAACATGCCACACACTTTCCCACCCCTATGTTATTGCTCATACTATCTACTAATGCTGGAATGCTCTTCCCCCTGTCATTTCTGGATCTTAAAGTTGTATCCAAAATTCACTCAAAATTGCTGTGTCCATGCTTTGGATTCAAGATGGCTGACTGAGCACACACATTTATTTCCACCTTTCTCAAAATCCTAATAAATTTTATGAAAAAGTTATTAATAGTAATAAATGACAAATCAATAACAGGAATAAAACATAGTATCTACTGGAAAGTCTATACAAAATCTAATTTACAGTGAAAATAAGTGCTTTAATATACCTAGAAATACACTTATACTATTAATGTGCAAGACCTATATAACGAAAACCATAAAACTTTAGTAATGGATGTAAAAAAGAATCTGGATGGGAAGATTACATTATCAAATATCAATTCTTGCAAAATAAATCTACAAATTCAATGCAATTATTAAAAAAGGATCCAAAGATAATTTTCATGGAACTTGATAAACTTATTCTCAGTACTTCTAAAAGAACAAAAGTATAAGAATATCTAAATGAATTTTAGAAGAATGAAGGCAGCTTGCCCTACAGATATCAAAACATACAAAAGAGCTACAATAACTAAAACAGTGTGATACTGATTTAGGAAGAGTCAAATAGATTAATTGAATGAACACTTTTTAGGGAAATTGATAAGCCACTTCTAAAATTTATATAGAATATCCAAGACAGGTAGAGCCAAAACTCTCTTACAGATAATATGGTGGGAGGACTTGCTCTTCCAGACATCAAGGCAGATCATAAAGCTACAGAATTACAACAGTGTGATATTGTAGACCAGTGGATAGAATAGGGAGTCCGGAAAGAACTCATACATATATGGATAAGATTGATACCAGAGGAGGAATTTCATCAGTGGGGAAACAATGAAATTTTTAATAAAAGGTGCTGGCATAATTGGCTATCCATATGCAAAAAATAAAATTAGATCTCTTGTTCATTATATAAAAAAAAATTTCCAGATAGGTTAAACACAAATATGAAAAGTAAGACTCCTAGTATTTAGAAGAGTATACAGGAACACATCTTCATGATCTTAGGGAAGAATTTTTTTTTTTTTTTAATTGGAGTATAACTGCTTTACAATGTTGTGTTAGTTTCTGCTGTACAATGAAGTAAATCAGCTCTATGTATACCTATAGCCCCTCCCTCTTGGACCTTCCCCCACCCCCACCCATCTAGGTCATCACAGAGCACCGAGCTGAGCTCCCTGTGCTATACAGCAGGTTCACACTAGCTATCTACTTTACACATGGTAGTGTATTTATGTCAGACCTAATCTCCCAATTCATTCCACCCTCCCCTTCCCCCTCTGTGTCCACATGTCCATTATTGAAAGCACTAGTCACAAAGGAGAAAATTGATGAAGTCGACTACATGAAAATTAAGAACTCCTGTTCATCAAATGTCAGTGTGAAACTAATGAAAAGAACCACAGAGAGGGGAAGATATTTATAACATATATAACCATCAAAGGATTAGTATCCTAATAGTATACTTAGTATCCTTTATAGTATACTAAGTATACTTAGTATCCTTTATAGGATACTAATAGATCAATGAACAGGGGGCCAAGAACTCAACAGAAAAATGGGCAAGAGAATTAAACAGACACTTCTCAGAAAACAACAAAACATCCAAATGTCCAATAAACATAGGAAACAGAGTTCAACTTTACTAGTAGTCATGGAAATGCAAATTAAAACCACAAGATTACATTATTTCACACCCATCAGACAGATGGAATTTAGAATGCTTAATCTTAAGTGGTGGCCAGGCTAAGAGCATACATGTAAAGAACATAAAAAATTCTTATCAATTTACATGATAAGAATGTAAATTGGTACCAACACTGGAAAATAGGTAGCATTATTTAATAAAGTTGAAGATAAGCATACTCCTCGACCTATAATTTACCTGCCTACTTACATACTCTGGTCGGTTAATTGTCTATGAGTACCAGAATACACGTGCAACAATGTTCATTTCATCTTTGCTCTTAACTGACAAAAGCTGGATATACTCAGTTCCCCCTCACCAGCAGAATGGATAAATAGAAGTATTGTCATATTGTACAATAATTAAATTACTACACAATAATAAACATTATTATATGATATTATACAATAATAAAAAAATGACATTAAGTGAAAGGTTAAGTTATAAAAATTACATACAGCATGAATCCATTATATACAATTTTAAACAGACAACACTAAACTATATTGTTTAGGCATGCATACAGAGGTGGCAAAACTAAAAATAAAAGCAAGGAAATTTTTACTCTCAAGGTCAGGACAGAGATGACCTTTTTGTACCTGAGTGATAGTTATATAAATGATCACTTTACCACTGTTTGCTAAACTGTACACATAAGCTTTATACAGTTTTCTGTATATTATACTTCACAACAAAAACAAAATTAAAGTAAAAAACAAAAACAAAACCCCAGAAAGTAAAAGGAAAACAAAACAAGAAAAAACACAAGAGACTAGAAACAGACATCCATGTTAATTCAATAAGTGCTAAAAGTGGCATTTCAAATTCAATTTACTTGTTAATAGTGTCGAAACTGGAAAGAAGAGATTGCCTGATTTGACTGCATATGGATTTAAAACATCTCTATGGCCACACACACCACAAACAACTTGGAGGAAATACAACACACAGAAGAAACACATGGCCAATAGCTATAATATAGTAAGAATGACTGGGGCTTCCCTGCTGGCGCAGTGGTTAAGAATCCGCCTCTCAATGCAGGGGACACAGGTTCGAGCCCTGGTCTGGGAAGCTCCCACATGCCACGGAGCAACTAAGCCCGTGTGCCACGTCTACTGAGCCTGTGCTCTAGAGCCAGCAATGAGGACCCAACACAGCCAAAAATAAATAAATAAATTAATTAATTAATAAAATTTTAAAAAAAAGGAATGACTATAAATCAGTGTAGGCAGGGAGATATGGGCCAATAATACACCGATTGATAAACATATGAAAAAATAACCAAATTTATTAGTAGTTGGTAAAGTGAAAAATAGAAAAAAATAATATATATATGCAGGAAAACTTAAAATACAATGTAATTATTTGTGCAATTATATATTAAACTTATTAAATTATAAAATAATTACAAAATGTAAAAATTAAGGGGATTATTAAAACCTGAGTCTCCTTCTAGCTTTACCTTTCTTAGTGTATGACTTACACCCTCATGCTCTGCCCACAGACATTATATCTGTGTCCCAGGCCTAGAGAAGGGTGGAATGGCAAGAGGAAAACAGTACATGCCTGCTGAATCTGACCCTGCTCCTCAGTAAAATCATACCTTTCCCAGAAGGCTTATTCTCTAGAATTACACTTAAATCTTATTGGCAAAACTATGTCACAGTTTCCCCCTAACATTTAAGGAATTGAGGAGGAATGTATTTTTTAAATTAGCATATTTCTGTCCCAAACTAAATTGCGGTTCTGTTAAAAAGCAAGAAGTGCTTAGTCAACTCCTGCTGCAGGATGGAAGCACCTAGAACAGTGCCTGGTACATTGTACATAATAAATATTAGTTAAAGGAATGGGAATTTTCATATTATAATCTACATAATCCCCAGAATGACAGTGAGGGGCATCAAGATGAGACCTGAGTACCAGGAAATTCGGTCGGATAGAACAAAAGGCTCCCTGAGGGATCTAAGATGAAATGCATATAACTATAAAATGCTACTTGATGTCTTTGAAAACACCAAGAGCAGATTTAGACAGAAAGTTTGAGGTAGTGATAAGCCTCTAGAATTGTGCTATTAACACCATAGCCACCAGCCCCACGTGACTATTAAGTTTAAATTAAAAAAATATATAAAAACTCAGTTCTGCAGTCATGCCAGCCATATTTTGAATTCTCAATAACCGCATGTGGCTGGTGGCTACCATCTTGGTGGTGCTGGTATAGAACTTTTCCATGACTGCAGAGAGTACTATTGGATACTGCTTATTTGGAAAAATGAAGCCGATGGAGAAAAAAAAGGAGAGAGAGAAAACAAACAACAACAACAACAACAAAAACTATCAACTTGCAGAAAAACAAACCCTTGTGCAGGAAAAGAAAAATAATCATAATATATATATGGGGTTCAGCAATGAATGGCCTTTTGCTAATCATAATAACGTAAACATTGAATTCTGAATTACATAAGTAGAACATTATTGGGAGGATAGAGATGGGAGATGAGGCTTGTGTCTGGTGAGAGTGGGGGTTATATAAAAGAGAACTAAAGCCTGATCTTCCAAGGTGGGGACCTGACAGATAATACCAATGACTGGAAAAATCAGAAAAGAATAATATAGACCTTTTGTTGAATGTGTAGAGATAAATAACAAAAGATTCAGTTAAAAGGGTTAAAATTATTGTTTCCAGGGTGGGAAAAATAAAGGAATAGTGGAAACAGGAGGCACTGATTTTAGTAACAAGCCTTGCAAAACTATTTGATTCTTAAATGACGTGCAGATAAAATTTGGTTAAAATAATCAATAAAATCAAACTGCAGCAACAAAAACTCTTTTACAATACCATTTCCTCCATCAAATCTTTTCTGGTCCCCAGACGTGACACTTCTATACTTCGATACTTCAGAAAGCATCATCTGAAGCTCTGCTATTGGTACCTAACTGTACCCTGCTTTGTTTTGTAGCCAATTATATAGGCTTATAGCCAAACTCCTATTGATTCATAAGTTCTTAGACTAACTACAGACTGGTTTCAGAAGCTTCACAATATTTTGGTATTTCAGTCTAATATAGAGTAAAGAGTAAAGAGTCCAATAAAATGTTTAAAGATGTAATAATAATTTTAAAATAATAATAGCTAACATTTATTGAGCACTTACTATGTGTAAGGCATATGATAAGAAGCTACCGATAGATCAAGGTGTCAATTGATTCTTTTTCCACAGAAGAGGCCATTGATAGGCCAGAAAAATAGAGGTGCTCTTTCATCTCGAGGGCATAACTGCAGATAAGCATTAATCTATGCCTATTTTTTACTTTATATATTTTTTATACTATATATATATTTTTAAAGGCCCGTATTATTTTTCAATTTAACACCATCTTTTAAAAAGCACATAATGAATAGTAAGTCATAATTCTTCTAGTTTGCAGCTGCCAGGTGAATGAATGATCTCATAATCCACACAAATATTCCTTGGTCATAAAACCTATGGAAACAAAGTGAACAGGTATAATTAATTCAGATGATAAAATGATGTTCAAATTTTACCACCATATGAATCATGGAAGGGGGAGAGGTACGTATGTTTGAAATGTGACATTACTTCCTAACATTTAACCAAAAAGAACTATAACAATATGTTTAGTTTCAAATCCATATCAAGATGTGAGTGACCCATGGGGTTTTTGCCTTAGTACAGGGAAGTGGAAAGGGATTCAATCAGTGAAAATTGTCTTCAGGTAGAAAATTGTCGGATGATTTTTACAAAGTCAATGTCTTACACTCTGACTTGCATAATAGAGCATTATCTTCTAGTAATTTACTGATTTCCATTTTATCTGCCCTTGCTGTTCAGAAATTGAACCTTTTGTGCCTGCATTCACACTTTGCTTCTAGGAGGCATTTGAGTAAATAGAAAATCAGTAACCCAGTTACATATGAGAGAGGCTCTGCATTCCTAGCAGCTAGGAATGCCTAGAAAGGGAGAAGGTGATAAACATGATTTGGCATCCTCCCCGCCTGGTTTAGTAATAGAAAAATGATGGGGCCTAATCTCTCTAATTACGCCCGGTGGATACCTTACCAGGTGTCACCATCAAGTATTTTCACCAATCACTTCATTTTATCACATTTTTAAAAACTGGTTTTGCCAACTTGATGTTTTCTGGATCTTATCCCTCTGTTTCTTTCACATCAACACCTGTAACTTATCTGTGGCTCACCTGGTGAGCTGTATATGAGCGAGCATATTTATCTCCATGAAGATTGGAAAATTGACAGGAAGAAAGCAGTTGCAGAAGGGTTAAAGCCCCTCAAAGTCATGCTGATTTTCTTCTAAATTCTTTTGCATGAATATGGTATTAAACAGAGCTGTAGGAAATGAGAGATTCAACATAAATTTGAACCCCATACTCTGGAAGTTAGGTAAAATTCCATTACATTTGAATACTTCTATGCAAGCAATTTGTTACCCTTTATCCTTTAGTGGAATTGATGAACAGGTGGTTTTCAGAAGATCACTCAGTATATTTAGCTTCTGAAATTTGAGCGACTCGAGATCTGATTGGCTGCTCTGGCCACATGATAATTCGGAGCCCAGGCTCCTCGCTGGCTCTTGCCTGGGGTTCTCAGGAGGGGAGAGTTGGGAGAGGCTTTGCTGCTGAGGAAATTTATTTGGTAGATTGAAGGTAAGGCCAATTTATGGCTTTTTCTGTAATATTCTTTCAGGAGATGTTCCACAACTTCCCTTGAAGTATTTTCCAAAGTTTGGGTTATAACTGGGGAAATGAGTGATGCAAATGTGACAAGGAAAGTCTGTAACCCCTTTGCCCTACTCAGACCTTACTAATACGTAACATGTAGTGTGTGATTAGAGTCGAGTCCTATATTAACCAATTTATTGCTTGACTGAGTTGGCTCTCTTGTCTAACAAATTTTTTTTTTCATTTTTTGCCTTTTTTTTTTTTTCTAAATATATTAGTACAAAAAGGATCTATGTTCTACGTTCCTATATTTATCTGGTTCTACTGGGCTTCATTTGCCTCAGAAGGAGCAACAGTTTTGCTAGCGTAACAAAACCAGCCACAGCTGGGGTATTGATTTACATGGCAAATATCTTTGGGCGAAGGGACAGCTGCTCCAAATCATCATCCACTTTTATCAAGAGAGAGTCCTACTCTCTGGCGTCAAACTAAGAAGGCCTTGGGAGATCCTTTTGCTAGTTCCTGAATTAGAAGCTTAGGCCAAAGACCCACCATCTCATATGTACTTCAATCAATGCTTTAACAATTTGTTATTTTTCAGGTTTGAACAGAGCTACAGAAACAAAACGGAAAAAATCCACACAGGCCAATGGTGTTCGGGAAGAGAATAACCCCATTGCCTTGAGGTTTCTATTTTTTCTTTTAAAGTCTGTTGACAGATTTATTTTTATGTGTTCTAATTTGAAGCATAGGATCTATTGCATGCAATGTAGTAGAACAGGATGGAGACCTAAGGCAGCCCTGCTAGGATTTTGGTGCTACCAGGAAAAACTCCAACTTTTTCTGAAAGCCAAGCTGAACTTTCACTAAAATTTTTGCTTGAAATTTTACTTGAAAATACTGTTCTCCAAGTATCTGGAAATGTAAATACTCTGTACCTTTGAATCCAAACCCTTTACCTCCCTTACCTCAGCTTCCTTTTACAACTTTAGCTAAATTGATCATGTAGCTAGAAGTAGCAATACGAAACATATTCCTGCGGGAATCAAGAGAAAGAAATTTGAAGCCTCAGTTTTTTTAGACCTGTATTTAAATGTCTTTTCTCACTTAGCCTGCAAAAGTATATGAATATGTAGAATGGATTAGCCTTAAATTCTGTTTTTAGCATGTTATAAGATGGTTTCAGTCCTGGGGATAGATTCTAATGTATTTTCTAGTGTATAGATTCTAATGTATTTTCATTCGTCTGGAACATGAAAAGTTTGTAGGTGCCACTACTACTCTGGGAAAATGGCAGATGACGAAGAATATGAGGAGGTGGTGGAGGTAAGATTTTTTAAAATCCTGACTCTGACAGCAGAGAATTTTATGTGGCGACAATCAAAACCGTGTAGGTGAACTAATCATTCGAAAAACACATTGTCTATTATAACTTCTCAAGGAGTCATCATTAAAGCATAAGAAAGGAATATTTTACGTTCAGTTTCACTATAATTATGTGGGAGTAGAACTGAAAAGAAGCATCACTGTTTCCCACTTCTGCTTTTCTTTAAACTCTCAGAAAAAAAAAAAAAGTGTGGGGGTAAAGGCGGATTTTCATTTGTCTTCTGAAGCTACATTCTTCCCCACTTCCCAGACCCCATGATCAAAGGGACTGAGGGGATGAAGAGAAAGTTCTGAGAACTGAACTCTATTTCTTAGTGTCTGCACAGCCACAGAGGAAAAAGAGCTACTTACTCTTTGCTTCAATCAGCTAATTATCTACGTATAGGGCGAAATGGACCAAGTGTTCAGAATAATATATATATGAGCTTATAGACATATGGGAGATTTTATATATGTTTATGTGCACACACATACATATATAAAAGCAAACTCATAAGCTTATTTTTACTTGTCTCACAAGTGACCGCTGGAGCCACACTTCCCCACCAACTCCAATATATTTACCCAAGGGAACAAGACTAGCTTTTGCATTTGAATTTTGAAAAAAACACAAAGATCATAGTGGGCATCTTGAAATATTCCCTCAAGATTATTGGTGGATATCTGACATGAGTTATATAAAGTTGTTAATTGTTTATTTTATATTTATATATATATTTTATATTTATTTTATTTTGTTTTTATTATGTTGTGGGTTTTCTTTACCACTTCTTGCCTTTAGCATCCATGTGATACATTGCCATTGAGTCTGAAGGTCCTTAATAATTACCAATTAAGCATGATGATCTACACATGTGAAAATCTCTAAGTGCCCAAGATACATGGAGGCAGCTTTGAAAATCTGTGCTTTTTAATAAGAATGAAATTAACTTTAAGAGTTACCCAGAATCAAATTCAAATTGAACGTGCCAAAATTTGTCTTTGGAAGATTCTTTTATGGAGCAGTTTATATTTAGGTCAAGAAAATTTTATTCTACAAATAAAATTGCTTTATTACTGAAGGATATGAAGAAGAAGAAGGAAAAGAAAAAAAAAACCCAGACTGAGCCTCATTCAATATAATGTTCAACTTCTCTGGCTTAAATGCCAAAGGTCATGTCTTCAGTGTTCAATATTATCACTAGTGCATTTTACATACATCCCTGATGGTCAGAATAATTACTATGAAGCACTAACAAAATTACAAATTAAATTGCCTTTCCTATGATGGTAATACCAGGAATACTTTTTAGCCTCCAACTTAAATATACCTTGTCTTTCTTAAAATAATTGTGTTCATTGGTCCCTGGAAATTGTCCTTAGTGCTAGATTTGATGGATTTAACTAGATGTCATAAAAATGGAGGAGGCTATTTTTAGGCATCTCACCCTTGCCATTTTGTTCCCATTACTGCTTCTGGGTCTGACCAGCAGGTGATAAACTAATAGAATTTCTGCCAGAGAGAATTGAACCAAGGTCTCTCTGACCTCAAAAAAGATGCCATGAGAATGGGATGGTGGCAGATTTAAGAAAATGGGCAGGGAAGAATTCACAAAACAGACAGGAACTAGCTTTAAAAATATATCTCCTGGGGATCTTGGACAACTAAATAAAATTGTACTGTCATTCTGTACTCAAACTTAAACTTGGAAAGAAAGGAAAAGGCAAAGATGTACTATCTAATTAGTGGCACAGCTCTAAAAAAAAAAAAAGTGAGATTTGGCATGCAAGTTTATGCCAACCATTTGGATAATGTTGCCTTTTTTGGTAAGCTTTTTTCTAAGACATATTTACTAATGATGAGAGCCCAGCAAAGGTAAAATTTGATGGCTACCAAAGAGCTGCTTTTACTTGGATGCTAAGAAAATCCAAAATAGTTGTGAATCATTCACTTTAGTTTAAAATTTCTTTTCAAGTCACTGATGTTTTGTGTGGCCAGAAAAATGGTTCCATGTAGATCAGCATCAAACAGCATTTCCTAAAGTGTCCAAATGATAGTTCCCATGTGATGAAGGCACAGCACATAAAAGAGATTCTCTGTCCTGTAAGAGCTTGTGATTTATGTTGCTATGTGTAAGGACACAGAGACAGAATTAGATTTCAAATTTTTAAAAAATAGTATGGGAGCAAAGAAAGCACAGGAGTGGGGGACGTTAAGCAAGTTTTATGCTAATTTTACTGCAAGTGAAACAGACCATGTGGCCTACTGACAATGGTTAAGTAATTCGATCAACGGCAAAAGAAAGGCCCCCGAGGGGGATTTTGCCTTCAGTGTTTTTTCCTCCCCGCAATAATATGTTTTGGTGGTAAAGAAAATATGAAGCATAAAATGTTATACATTTTGTTAACTGAGAAAATGAACCAAGTGTTTCATTTTTATCCCTTTCCTTGTATGCCTCGGCCTAAACTAGTCTCTCCTTCTGTTCACCCAGCTTTGCTGGGTGATGCTGGGGGCAGGATTCCACTCTCCTTAGGCATCTGAAACAAAATGTCAGCCAGTTCCTATCCACGTCTATTTATTGCTAGTGATGTCAGAAGTAGCTCAAAAGTAGATTTGACTTCATATCCAGCCTGCAGGCACCTCAGAGCCATCAGTGGCAAATCGCTGCCTAACTTTCCCACATTTTGTTGATGAGGAATTTCACCGTAGCAACCCTTTACAGGACCATCATGCTACTAGAAGCGATTTGCTCATCACTCCAGAAGAAACTCTAATTACTTAGTACTCAGGGTGGTATAGGGATAATTGAGATATGTCTAGGCCTTCGGATCTATCATTTCCATGATAACAATATTTTAAAAATTTTATTCACACTGAGGTTTCTGGTTTTCTTCTTTTTTATTGTTAGTCAGCAGTGAGTTTTATCATACACAGTTTCTCTCTGCCAACCCACACACTCAAGATATCGTTTATTTTGTTTGTTTTTAAAAATTTATTTATTTTATTTATTTATTTTTGGCTGCGTTGGGTCTTCGTTGCTGCGTGCAGGCTTTCTCTAGTTGTGGCGAGCGGGGGCTACTCTTTGTTGCGGTGCACAGGCTTCTCATTGCGGTGGCTTCTCTTGTTGCAGAGCGTGGGCTCTAGGTGCGCAGGCTTCAGTAGTTGTGGCACGTGGGCTCAGTAGTTGTGGTTCACGGGTCCTAGAGCGCAGGCTCAGTAGTTGTGGCGCATGGGCTTAGTTGCTGCACAGCATGTGGGATCTTCCCGGACCAGGGTTTGAACCTGTGTCCCCTGCATTGGCAGGCGGATTCTTAACCACTGTGCCACCAGAGAAGCCCAAGATATTGTTATTATATTCTTTTCTCAGCAAACTCTATCTAGGGTACCATAAGAAAAAATTTTACTTGTCTCAAGTAAAATAGCTTCACCAGATAAGTAGCCAGTGTCAGACACTTTTCTCTTCATTCTGTCTGCATCTCCTTGTCCAGTCTGAGGGCTTTCACTGTAGCTACCCTGATGTTTCACATAGTTGGAATGCGTTCCAAAATGTCAACAGCCTCCCTCATCTACTTCCTTCCCACAAATATTGAAAACCAACTGGACTAGTGAAATAAGCCAAGTGGTTCTACTGAGGCAGAGCAGAGGTGATTTCTGCTTTGGTTCTCATGATAACTTTGTTCTCTATTTATAGTATCACACAGGGGAGACAGTCTATGAAGAGGTGTGGGGGGAGGTAAGACCCAGCCCACACCTGCACGAGCTGCATGCTCATTAAAGCAGAAGGAGCCTTCTCCTCTCTCAGACTCCCAGGGCTGCCGAGCTGGCAAAAGGGAGAATCTGGAGGATCACTCACCTGTGTGCCCAGCAGCCGGTGTTAAAAGAATGAACGTTACCTGTTTTTACTATTCAGTATATCCAAGATGGCTAGGGATGGTTTCCCCTGTTACTCGTGTTGTATTTTTGGTGTAGGTGATGCTTATTAGAATAACGTCATTGGCTATCACCACTCTCTTGACTGCAGCAAAGGTATTGCCTTGGACTTGTGATTTGCACGGGGACCAACAGTTTTATTGTGTAGTGTCATAACTTCTGGGGCACCAGCTCTGCCAAAAGAGATGGCACCTCCAAGCCTTTGTTCTTGATGATACAATAAAATGCTACTTAGATTTTGGCACATTAGGGATTCTGAGAAAGTCATTTCCATAAATATTCCAAGTTGGAACTTTTCTTTTTCAAGCTCTCTCATGCTTCATTCTCTGCATGGAGCTGTTTCTCTTGAGCATGACAAATAGTGATATGGATGGCTAACCCTGAAGCCTGCATAAAAACTAGCATCTGTAGATGTTGTAAATTGGTTAGTTTCTCACCATCAACCATACATCAGTAATAATGGGCAGAGAGCAACCTGTTAACAATGATCTGACAAGAGTAGGGGTAGTTGTCATAGATGTACAATTTCCTTATCATTTAGGTTTCTATTTTCATAATTGATGCTGGAACTCTTCCTTTGGTACAGATGATATAAGCTGTGAAGGAAATTTTACTATGAGATGGATTGAAGATTTAGCTACTTATCTTCTTTTCTTACATACTGTATTTTTAACCTTGGACTAGACCCAAACTTTGGACCTTCGTTTCTTCCACTATAAATCCTGTTGTAAGAAACAACAATCTCCCACCTACCACATACGTAGGACTGTTGTGAGGCTAACCAATTACCCCATTATGTTGTCATCATTATTCTTGTCCACGTAAGCATTTATTAGTGTAAATGGCACTCCAGTTCACATTCATTTTTTTAAAACATCTTTATTGGAGTATAATTGCTTTACAATGTTGTGTTAGTTTCTGCTGTATAACAAAGTGAATCAACTCTACGTATACACATATCCTCATATCCCCTCCATCTGGTGTCTCCCTCCCACCCTCCCTATCACACCCCTCTAGGTGGTCACAAAGCACCGAGCTGGTCTCCCTGTGCTAACTGACTAAGCCAAGAGAATGGTAATCACTTGTAATATTGATGTGATTCATTTTTTCAAGTTCATCATTCTTTGTCTCATACTACAGAATGCTTAAAACACCTGCAGAACAAGCAACCAACTTTTTCTTAGAATCATTTAAAAGTTAATATTAAAGTCAAGAATTTGAGCTTTATTTGATTGTCTTCATTTTTTTGTTCCCTGATCCCAGTTTGCTTTTACTTTACCCATGCAGTTTAAGAAGATTTTTAAATGTTTGAAAATATTTTTACTTTTGATTTTTATCCTACCTTAAAGTGTTCCTTTAGGCAAATGGAATTTTAAGGTAATGTTGCAAGTCAGTAAAGAGTAACCATTTTATTCCATGCAATCTGACACAATCAGCATTCAGATTTATGTCACACAATATGCCTTCACATGGATATAGCATGTGATTTCCTGCTTTGGCCTGCTTTAGATGTGGAGAAGTAACACCAGGGATATCAGTCTGACTTGAAGTTAGAATAATGTATATCAAGACTATGGTATCTCAGTTTTTACTTTCATAACAATGTTGTCAAATTTTGACATAACTGCATGTCAAATTTTCAGACGGTAACAGAAACCTATGAAACTACGACAACAAAGACATCTGACTATGGGCAAGCAGAAACTTCCAAACCGGCACTGGCACGGCCAGTACCAGCAAAGCCGGTGGAGAGGAAGAGAATCATTCGAAAGAAGATGGACTGTTCAAAGTTCATGACCCCTTACATTGCACACAGTCAGAAAATGCAGGATCTCTTCAGCACAGTAAGTTTCAAACAACTTCTGCTTATCTGGTTTTATTATTGAGAAATTACTGATCTCAACCAACTCTGTTTTGGATGCTGGCGGGATTTTGCTTCTCAACCATGTATGAGACAAAACTTATTTTACGGAAATATAATGTCTTGTAACTCTTGAATTCTGCTTTCAGGTAATTTACTTGCACCATTGCAGCATCAGGGGAAGCTGATGAAATTATCCCCACAAAATAAGCATAAGGCCAACTATAAAGCATTTACTGGATTTAATCACTATTTGTTAGCCAGTCTAGAATAATGAAATCATAGTTATAGATTTATAGATTTAGATATAGATTTATAGATATAGATTTAGTTGAAATCAGTTCACAGAAGCTAAATAGCACTTATCTGCACTATGTCTGAGCATGATGCCCTTCAAGTAGACTAGCTAACAGTATATAACAAGGTCTCTAGGAGGTATAGTGAAAAAGAACGTGTAGTTTAAAAAACCAGGATCAGACTAAGAACTCATGTGAAACTGAGGATCAGAATGTTTTACTGTACCTTGGAACAGCAGTTTTTTAACTGTGGCTGCACATTGGAATTCCCGAGAAGCTTTAAAACTACTGATGCCCAGGCTGTTCTAGTTTAATTGGTCCAGGCAGGCCTGGGACCTGTAGAGGAGGATTTTTAAAAGCTTCCCAGCCTCTAATGTGCAGCCCAGGTTGAGAATCACTGCTTTTGATGATCCCTGGTCCTTACATTGCCATGTACAGTTCTGTAAGTTACACTGACTGGCAGCAGGTTTAGACCCCTTTGAATGGATCTAACTTGTTGATTGTCCAGAGTAGACTGAGGTCTCACTAGGTGGCCTGATTGCACATCCTCTGGAGGTTTGAAAAAGATGAAAGGTACTCAGGGGAACATTGGATTATATAGGATTAATGCTTATGTCAAAAGCATCCTTTTGTGGTTGGCCAATAAATATTCATTTCTGGTTGTGTGTTAACTACTGGGGACTATTTGGTAAATTTCTAGTTCAGATTCTTGAATGATCTAAAATTTAGGTTTTCTAAAATTTAGATTTCTAAAAACAAGATTATCTTGCCTCTTTTATCACAGTCGTATTCAGCAAAGATAGAAAAATTTATCTGTCAATTTATTGCCATAAAAATCTCATTAATTCAGACACTAATATTCAAGAATTTCTGATGGTCTGAACAAAATGTTGGCAAAGGTTTGTAATATGTTTAAAGTGATTAGTAATGAAATCAATAGTATAATTTAGATTGTTGACTATTCCACTTGAGTCTTCCTGAAGCATTAATAATGATAAATTATGCATATTATTGTTAAAGCAAGAACTCGTATATTTAGCAGAAATAATAAAATTGCATTCCTTTTCAAAATACTCATAATTTAGACTTCCCATTAATTCAGCTGGTGTCTCAGTTATCTAAATTACTGAGATTTAGCTGCAACTTCTGAACTGAATATTTTTGCATTGTATTAGCAATCAAATCTTTTCAGACCTGACTCAATTTCTATACTTATTTCCTAAAATTATTGAGGTTCCAGCTTTTTATGTGTGAATTCAGACAATAAAAATATTGAAAGAATCATTTTAGGGCATTTCCAAGACAATATTTTATAATAAAATTTCTACTGTCTCCAGTATTCAGCCATGTTTAGGAAGAACAATTAACATATCTATTTTAGTTTTTGTTGAGAATCAGGGTAGGGGACAAAAAGAGAGCTATTATAATTGATAATTGTTATAACCTGCAAGATTAAAAAAAAAAGATGGGGATGTGTGCATTGCCTGAAAGTTCTGCTGCTGTGTTGTTAGGTTTTAGGCTAATATCTGATATTCTTTTTAGAATAAATACAAGGAGAACTATGAGAAAGCAAAAGGACAGCCATACGCCATCACAACTGATACCCCAGAACTTCGCAGAATCAAGAAAGTACAAGATCAACTCAGTGAGGTGGGCTGCATTGCTAAAATAAAGGAGAGAGACATTTCAAAAATATGCCTACTACTGGGAATTTGAGGGCTTTAAATAGGTGCGGAGAGAATAAGGGGTCGAATTACTATGAGCCAGTCCAGAAATCTAGAGGAAGCAATGGCCATAGATTATGCTGCTGTAAATGTGAACCTAAAGAGATTTCTAAAAGCTTGGTTTAAAGGTGATGTGAGATGGGAGTTCCAGCTCGCTGTGATCCTCCATACTGGAGCACAGGGAGGCTGAAATTTGCCCGGGAAAGCAGACACGCAGTAAATACAGGTGCTCTGTAGATCTTTGGAGATCACAGTTTTCTACCTAAAATGCAGAAACTTGGCTTTGCGATGCAGACATAGAGTGATTGGGTCAGTGCTCTTTATTATAAGATATTCTTTAATATACTCATATGTTCATGCCTGTCATGAGTTCTAATTTTACATTATTTTTGCAGGTTAAGTATCGAATAGATGGCGATGTTGCTAAAACTATTTGTCACGTAGACGAAAAAGCAAAGGACATTGAACATGCAAAGAAAGTGTCGCAGCAAGTCAGTAAGGTAAGGTCATGGGATGGATAGCTGGGGTACTAAATAGCATGTGCATTGTCTCTGCCTGGCCTTAGAGGAGAAAACTGGACTGGCCAGATCCTGCTCACCAGTCTCACTTGAACCCATAGGCATGGTGGGCTCTAATGGCAACACGTGTCAGGGAGGCTGCACAGGTGACTGAAGTGGCCAGTCAGAGCTATGGGAGTTGGAAAGCCCAGGCCCTGCCACTCAGCTCCAGGCAGGTGCTGCACAGAATGCGGTCCCAGTGTCACCAGAATCTCTTATTTATTTTTTAAAGAAGTTGGGAGGTGAATTTTTATGAGAAATCTCCAAATTTCAAAGGTAGGCAACTAATTAAAACATTAAAAAAAAATACCATCTAAGTCAAACACATCTACCATCCAAATTCAGTGAATGACTGACAGGTTGCAACCTTTGAAAAGAATCCCTAGAGAATCAGAATCATGATTTAGTTTACAAAATTAGGCTTTTCAAGTAAAAGCTTACTAATGCAGGCAAATTATCATGGGATGTCGACATGGTCAAAGTTTCCATAATTGATGCTGGTGGCACATCAGCAGGCTTTGCATGAGGACAACTTGAGTTTGAAAGACTCTTCATAGTGCTCTCCTTTGTGCTCTAAATCCTCATGCCCTTGCGGGAGACATCAAACCAAGGTCCTCTGTTCTTTCTGTCCAGGTTTTATACAAGCAGAACTGGGAAGACACCAAGGATAAGTACCTGCTTCCTCCTGATGCCCCTGAACTTGTCCAGGCCATCAAGAACACAGCCATGTTCAGTAAGGTAAAGGCCTCTGCTCTGTCGCCACTTCTATCTTCTCGTGTCCTCCCACACGTCATGCAGAGGGATAACCCGTAAACCCTGGCTAGTCTGGAATACGGTTCCCCAATCATTTTGTGAGTAACCTTGAGACATGTGGGCCTGCAGGGATAGGGCTGGCCAGGAGGAACTGAGAAGAAAGCTCTTGGGCCAAGTAGAGGAGAGGGTCTGAACAACCGGGGAAAACAAAGATGCACCTGAGAGCCTGCTGTGAGACCCACAAAGACCCACAGAGTGTAGAGCCTGTGCTACACTTTGGATATTCCCAGCTGTCACTCTCATTAAAGCTTTAATTTTCTCACTCTTATTAAAGGTTTATTAAAGGTTTAAGCACAGCAATTATGCTAAGTGCTTCCTGGCTCCTTACATTTGCATTAGTACTTGCTGCAGGAGGCAGGTGCAGTTACAGAGGGGAGATGAAACAGAATCAGACACATCTGCCTTTCTGTAAATAAGACTTGTCAGGAGAAGCTGGAGAAGCTATTAATAAATATGACTTGGATTGAATGGAATTTGTGAATTCCACTTACCTTTGCTCTCACCTTGCCCTGGGTTCTTTATGCCATTGATGGATGAATTCAAAATTATATATTTCAAGTAAGTGTGTTCTCACGTTCTCATAACTTTCATTTTCCCCTGATTTAGAAACTTTACACTGAAGACTGGGAAGCTGACAAAACTTTGTTTTATCCATATAATGATAGCCCGGAGCTGAGGAGGGTTGCCCAAGCCCAGAAAGCTCTCAGTGATGTAAGTGCAGTGCAGTGTGCACATTTGGGAGTGTGGAATCAGGACACCTCGAATTATGTCTTCTAGCCAGAAGTTCATTGCAACTCCTCCTATAAAAAGACTAAGTGCTATTATTTCAAAGGAGTACGTATAGAATCATTATAATTTATGATGTCTAATTTAAATTAGATTTTATAATTTATATTACATATAAGTTAGTCTAATGCCCTCTTCTTACTGGTGAGGAACCTGAGTCTAAGGTCACATAAGTAGTTAGTGGCAGAGCCCAGACCAAAAACCTCGTCTTGTGATCCTAAGACCAATGTTCTTTCCGCTAGAGCATGTGTCCTTCTATCCCGCTGGCTGGAGTTAAGTTTTTCTGTGACATTAGAGTGGCATTTAAAAAAACTTATTGGGATTATAGCCACCTTCCCAAATGTATTAAGGGAACAATGTTATTGAAGGACTTTGATTTGCTATCCTAATCATAAAGTCTGAACTGTGATATGTCCCCTACTTCTGCACGGGGCACCTGACTACGTACTTGTCCAAACATCTTTGTGTGGTTATCTCACAAAGAGCTCTCGCCATTGAGTGTACATAGAGGATATTTCAGAGTTAGTGGAAAAAAAAAAAAAAAATTCAGCAGCCCCACTGGCCAGAATTTTAGTATCCTAGACCTTGAAATCTTTATTAGAGGAACTTAAAAGGCATAATAGAGCTCTTAGAATTGAGAGCAGCAGCGGCAAAGATGACCACTTGGGTCCAGCACTAGCCCTTGTTTTGAGGTAATTTATTTCTTGACCCCTTGATTTGCTAGAGGCCATACTGAAAATAAGACTGCTCTAGGCTTCAGGAAAACACTGTATTATAGAATGAGACATTGTCTTTCATTCAATAGACCCCTGAACCTCTTATGTTCAACATAGACTTAAGTCACTTGGCATCTTGAGACTCATTAGAATGCATCCCAGGATCCTATCTTGCCCTGAACTGAAGTTATACATACTCATTTGAAGGTATCTCTAACTTTTGAGCTCTATTTTTTAATTCCTATCATTTGCTATCAACTGCAAGTTTAATAGACATATTTCTATCCCAGTTTGCATATAATTGATTAAAATATAGCACAGATATAATCCTATCCTTCCACAGGGTAAACTAGGAAATAATGGAGGCATGACAAAATTTTAAGGCCAGCTAGTAAATGGCAGCAATTTTAATGGGAACCTTCTGCCTCTCTTTTAAGATTAGCTGTTTGGTTTTGAATCTCATAAATGTACAATGTTGTTGTGTGGCCTTTATCAAGTGATCAATAATTTTTTTTATTGAAAGTCCATTATGTATGCATACCTGGCAGGATGAAAAAGTACAAGAAATTTTCATCCTTTCCCCCTGAGAATTTAAAACCAGGCTGGTAAGATGAAAGTGTTATATAACAAACAACAAGACAAAAATAAAAAAACAAAAACAGAAAAGCCAAACCCAAACCCTACAGTCTAATATTTGCTAAGAGAAAGACAGGACATGTGTGAATAATCAGAGAAAGCCATATGGAGGTGGTGATCCCAAGGGAATAGGTAGTGATGAACAGGAAAGGCATTTTGAGGAGAGATAGTACTGGACAAAGGGACAGAAGTGAAATGAGTCTGGAGTTTCAGGGGACAAAGAAAGTGAATGCTTGCTGTGATAAACCATAATGGAAAAGAATATAAAAAAAGAATGTCTCTATGTGTATAACTGAGTCACTTTGCTGTACAGCAGAGATGGGCACAACATTGTAAATCAACTCTACTTCAATTTTAAAAAATTGAAAAAAAAAAGAAAAGAAAGTGAATGCTGTGAGTGTTCAGATAGGAAGGCACTTGTAAGAAACTGGTAGCAGGACCTTGAAAATCGGACAAAATAGCTTTGATATAATATGGTAGGCAATGAGAAGCATCATAAGATTTTAGAGAGGAAAACAACATGATAAAAGTAGAATCTCAGGAGGCAGACAGCAGAAGCAAGAAGAACTACAGTCCTGCAGCCTGTGGAACAAAAACCACATTCACAGAAAGGTAGACAAAATGAAAAGGCAGAGGACTATGTACCAGATGAAGGAACACGATAAAACCCCAGGAAAACAACTAACTGAAGTGGAGATAGGAAACCTTCCAGAAAAAGAATTCAGAATAATGATAGTGAAGATGATCCAGGACCTCGGAAAAAGAATGGAGGCAAAGATCGAGAAGATGCAAGAAATGTTTAACAAAGACCTAGAAGAATTAAAGAGCAAACACCTGAAAGTAGAATCTGGAGAAATTTTGATGGACCATATGGTGGATTGAGACAGGGAACATCATGATTTGTAGAACATTATTTTAGTAACACAAACAAATCAGAGGGATGATGGAGACAAAGGAGAGGAAGAAAGGAATCTGAAGGTGGTATTTAAAAAGTGTTAATGGCATTAGATATTGGAGATAAAGGTGAGAAAGGAAACATCCATGAGTTTATGACAGACTGGTAGTCTGGGTGAATAAGGGTATAAGTGGTAAAGATGCCTTTAGTGAAAAGAGAAATAGAGTTGAGATAATGGAAGAAACATTCAGATCAAGGCATTTGATAAACTAGAAATTTAGTTCTATTGCACAGGTGTGAGATCAGGACAAGAGATTAATATTTGAGTCAAATAATTTTTTAGAACTGACAGCTGTAGCCATGAAAATGTATGAGGGAGGCAGAACAGTGTATGGCCAAGGGCAGAGTTCTGGAGGACACCCACACTTAGGACACCTGGAAAGGAGCCAACAGAAGAATGACAGAACAAAGGTCGGAGAAGTTGAAGGGGAACCAGGAAATGCCATGTTGTGTAAGCCTAGGGAGAAGTTTCCAAGAAGACTCTTAATCTCCAACTGTCTCCTTTTACCCACAAAATGGAGAGATGAAGGGTCACCTCCATGCTACTTTAGTTCTATGGACTTTGAACAATTAAAGTTGACCACATTTTTTGAGATATCTCAATAGAAGACATAATGAAGAAGAATTTATAATAACGAAGTAGAATCTTCCCATCCTTGCCTCAGAAAGACTTGGCAGTTGAGGTATGGCTTTTATTTTTGCTGCAGACCAAGTATCAGATTACCAGCATGCCTATTAATACTGTTGTCAGCACCATGAACTTCTACAATTATTGGACACAGGGCCCCAAACAAGCTGTTGTCCACAAACATACCACTGGGTAGGTTCATAGATTTTGAGCTAAGGATTTGGTTTCAGAGCCTCTCTCTCCCTCTCTGTGTCCTTAACCCTACTTACCATGTTTTCCTTATTATCTAAGTAGAGACAAATGACTTTGCAAACACTGAGAGTCTTTAAGCCGATCCAGAGTACTGAATTCTAACTAGACAGAATTCTGAACAAAGGTTCTGCAGAAATTAGGACTTCTAGATCAGAAAGTTCTTGACAGCATGTCATACTTAGTAAGCATTTCTCCTGGCAGAATGTCGCTTTCTCCTTAAGGACTTAGCTAGTCATGGAAAATACAGGTTGGTCTATGCCTAGAATAAGTCTTCACTTATTTAAAAGAAAATAAGCCATGGAATTAATACAAATACATTTTAAAATCTGTCTTTTGTATCCCAATCAACTTAGTATTTGTGAAAGCGTTTATATAGGCACTAGGTAGATATTTTTAGAATAAGATATAGTTAGACTTGGTTAAAGTATGACGAAGATGACTGTGACCTTGGAACTATCCTACCTATTTACTTTATAAATAAGGATACTGCCACATGGAAGAAGAAATCATTTGTAGAAGTCTCACAGCTGAGTAGTGGAAGAGCTGGGAGGATAATTCTCCTCTTCAGATCTCCCCCGATGGCCTCAGTTTGTAAAACACACATTCAGAAACCAGTCGTCAAACCCTCGCTCCAGTCAGGTACTAGACAGGGAACAGGGTTCCCAAATGAGAGGTTGCCATCCCAGAGCTCACAATCCAAGGTGGGACAGACATGTAAACAACCAGTTACAGTGTCATCCGATAATTCCTGTAAAGGAGGTAAGGGCCAAGTTGAGTGTAGATCCCAGGAGAAGGTCATCAAGACAAAAAAGGCTCGAGAGGTGAAATCATGCCAGTCCTGAGACATGAAGAATGAGTAGCAGTTTGCAAGCCTATGGGGAAAAGGTGGAGTTGGAGCTTCCAGGGAAAGGGAACAGCATGTCTGAGGTTCAGAGGCATAAAAGGACCTTGCGTGTCTGGGGATCTGTCAATGTTCTACATTGTTAGAGGCAGGGGTCAAGACTGGTGGAAGAAAAAGCCAGAGAAGTCAGTAGTGAAGAAAAAAGGGAGAACAGGAGCCAAGGGGATGCATAGTTAATGGGCACAATGCTTATTTTAAGGTTAGAGAGGCCTTTTGTAGGCTGAAGGAAAGAAGCTAATGAAGAGGGAGCTGTTGAATCTGTAAGAAAGAAGAGGGGTGGCTTCTAGAGCTGGGTACCCAGGGCTACCAGAGTGAGCAGCACCCCATGTGCAGGACTCATGCCCTGCAAGGGATGCTTCCTCTGGGCCATGCAGGGGCTGGGAGAGGCAGGGATGAGGATAGATAAAGATAAGCGTGTAGCCTGTCTTTATGAAAGAGGAAGCTGAGAGGAAAATGGAGCGGATTGGACAGTGTTGGGGTTTCAGACGAGTCACTGGGAGTAGAGACCGACCAGAGACACAAAATGGGATGTTCAAGCTTCAATAAAGGCAAAGTAGCAATTGGGTACCATAAATGCAGAGTTTTAGGCACAGAGCACCAAGCAAGTAGCTGTTCACAGAACATACCATTGGGTAGACACATAGATTTCAACTAGAGGCTTGGGTTCCAGAGGCTTCCTCTCCCACCTCTGCACCTTCTTCCAGTGTCCCTTTTAACCCTGCTTATGGTGCTGTCATTACCTAATCCGTAGAGTTGTGTGATTTTCCTCAGCAGCACTCAGCATCCTGGATATAAGAACAGCTGAAGTGTGTGCTTGACTTTTCCAGAGCTGGGAGTTTGTGAGCAGGTGTGATGTAAAGACAAGAGGATGGGCGTTGACGGTGCTAGTTAAGAGAATAACTTTAGTTGTAAATCATGGTGTGGAGACGAATGGAAGGGGATGGATGTAAGGCCAATAGTCTTGGAGAAGGAAGACTCAAAGAAATTGAAATCACTAGTAAAGCTGAGAGAAAGGGCCTGTAACATTTAAAAGGATAAATTACGGTACACTAAAATGTAAGACTTCAAATAAAGTGGAAAACATAGCCTTTTCTAAAAAATGCCAACAAATGGAATGTGGGAAGTAGATTAATTTGCTATAGCTCTTGAACATCCCTGTCTTTTATTTTGTCAGATTGCCTACAAAAAAGGTCACACTGAACAGCAAACTCAATTCACATCTCTGCCGGATCCTCCAGATATAGAATTTGCCAAGAAAGTGACCAATCAAGTGAGCAAGGTAAGTAAATAGGGCTGGGACACTGTTTCGCTTGAAAACTCTGCTGAATAATCTCAACCATCAGAGAAAGTAACTAAGATAAACCTAAAAACGCAACACAAACACTAAGAGTATTTGTGTATATGACCGGAAAACTCTACAGCTAAAGAAACACATCCATTAACACCATGGAACCATGTTAATAAATACTCAGCCAGCTTGATGACTCAGTGATTGATACATGGGAAAGTGTTTTGAGAACTGAACCCACGTCCTGATGTCCTTTGACATTTTGACTTATGAGAGGGATACTAACAGAGTAACCAAGTAACTGCAAATTTCCACAAAGGATCTGATTGTTTTAATTCAGTGCAGACCCTGTATAGTTTTATGCTCAGAATCAGACTTGGAGAAAATAAGAGTGCGTGAGTGGTCTCTCAGATGTAGTTTGGTTAGACAGCCCTGGGAAGTGCACCTCATAATTTTTAAGGCCCTGGCAAACAGCTTAGTCTGTCTGTATTTAGTCTGGTAAACTAGCTCTGAGGAATGCAGCCCTGACAGGGAATGCAGAGAAACAGATGTTCAACTGATGAATAGATCCATGCTAAATTCCCATTTTAATTTGGCCCAAATCAGGCCACTTTCTCCTGGGATACTGCTGCTTTTAAATACTTTCCTTTGCCCTCTGTGGAGTTGACTGTCAGTTTGGTCTTCTGCTTGAATTGTGATGGGACCTCAAGATTTCTATCTTGTTTAAGTATTTTGGGGGAAAGTATGTCTCCAGTAAAGGAGAAGGAAGAAGATTACAGATGATGAAGTCTATTCAGCAATATTTTTTGGTGTCTGATATTGCAGATTACCTACTGGTGTAACCAAGGGCTATTTGGATAAAAGATCTACTAAGTACAGTAAATTTTCACTGATAGGAATACCATGAACCTGAAATTTTGCCCAGGCAGGGCTAAGCAGATATTAACTTTAGAACTAACTATTCACAAAGAGATGGCCTCCTAAAAGTGTTGCTACTGTAAATAAGATTGGAGAGAAGGGCAATTAGAGAGAAGGATGGTTATTTATTTATTTTTGGGGGGGGAGAAAAATAAAAAACGGCTTTCAAGTAGTCATTTAGAAAGAAAAAGAAATCTATTTTTAATATTTGCAACATTCTTTTACCTCATTTGAGTATGCGGGGTGGGTACTTGAAAGTGATTTTAAAAAATCTATTTCAAACTCCTCTATAATCAGTCTCTCCACTAATTTAGGCTTGCCAGTTAGTCTAGAGCTGCACCCTTTTTTTTTTTTTTTTAACATCTTTATTGGAGTATAATTGCTTTACAATGGTGTGTTAGTTTCTGCTGTATTATAAAATGAATCAGCTATATGTATACAGAAATCCCCATATCCCCTCCATCTTGCTTCTCCTTCCCACCCTCCCTATCCCACCCCTCTAGGTGGTCACAAAGCGCCGAGCTGATCTCCCTGTGCTATGCAGCTGCTTCCCACTAGCTATCTATTTTACATTTGGTAGTGTAAATATGTCAATGCTACTCTCTCACTTCGTCCCAGCTTACCCTTCCCCTTCCCCGTGTCCTCAAGTCCATTCTCTATGTCTGCATCTTTATTCCTGTCCTGCCCCTAGGTTCTTCAGAACCTTTTTTTTAGATTCCATATGTATGTGTTAGCATATGGGATTTGTTTTTCTCTTTCTGACTTACTTCACTACGTATGACCGACTCTAGGTCCATCCCCCTCACTACAAATAACTCAATTTCGTTTCTTTTTATGGCTGAGTAATATTCCATTGTATACATGTGCCACATCTTCTTTATCCATTCATCTGTCGATGGCCACTTAGGTTGTAGAGCTGCACTCTTAATAGAGTAGCCACCAGACACATGTGACTATTGAGCACTTGAAATGTGAGGGTATGAACTGAGTCCTATATGTGTGAAATATACACTGGATCTTGGATCTTGGACACTTGGTATGACAAAAGGTAAAATAGCTCATTAATTGTTTTATAGTATGTTGAAATGACAATATTTGGCATCTATTGGCTTAAGTAAAATATATTATTAAAATTAATTTCCCACCTGTTCCTTTTTTACATTTTAAAGTATGGCTACTAGAAAACTTAACATTAGAGTGGTGGCGTGGATTATATGCCTATTGGATTGCAGCAGTCTGCTGGATGCAGAGACAGCATTGGGTACTTTGAAAGCATTGCTACGACTGGGTTTGCTTTGTGGAATAACAATATGATCCAAGCGGAGGAGGGCTGTGGATGAAGGTCGTTAGATTCAGCCATGGTGATAGTTGTTCATCCCAGTCTCATCCAGATTTCCAACTTCTTAATGGCTGTTGTGCATCCAAAATAATAGTCACATTGGGAAGAAGTGCTTGTGATGGGTAGCAGTCCATCCAACAACAAACCATCCAGTAAGAGAGGTGTAGGGCTGCCAGGGGTGACTTAGATGTGGGACTTGCTGCCTTTCTTTTGAAGTCTTCCTCACTCTCAAGCTGCTTTGACCCATGTGTCAGTATCATTTCCTTTCTCTCCAAAAAGGTAAAATCTCCTTTATCTACTCCCTTTCGTGCTTTAATTTCTTTGCATTTCCTTGTCGGATTATGTCTCCCAGATCCACCCCTTTGTCTTACAGCCTCCAGTTCAGATTTTAACATAAGGAACACATATCTGTAATGATTATATTGCCGTTACATTCTGTTTTCCATCCTTCCTTACTATACCTTTCAGAATCAAGTCTCTCACCTTTGTCTTTGGCCAAAGCCATCAAGTACATGCCAGCACCTCCTCCTGGCTCAGCGCGTTTTGTAGAGATGGGTAGGCAGGCAGGGCTGTTCGTGTACACCGTGCCTACTACAACCAGCTGGGGTTGTTACAGGAGGTTCTGTAAGAAACACTGGGAAGTCCCTTTAGCTTCTCTGTGCCTGCTTCTCTGCTTTCTTCCGGACTCGCGATAGGAAAGATATAAGATTTCAGGTTGGACTTTCCAGTTGACACTAGGTCTGGACCTGAAAGGAGAAACTGGGATCTAGAATGTTAACCTTTTGAGAAGAAAGGATATAGGGTGTTAGAGAGAGGGCTGGGCTTCCTATAACTCAAACTCTCTGGCTCTGCGTTTCACTCATCCTTGGTACTTGTTCTTTAAAGGTGTAACAGAAAATGACTTTCTTTTTCTTTGAAGGGCATGGTGCGGGTATAGGCAGGCAAACACTTTGAGACCCCCTGGTAATGTCTGTGGACACATTCTATGAGCCAAGGAGGGGAAATTGCTCTAACCCAGCTCTGGCTCGGGCTCATGTCCCAAATTTGGGGTTAATTCTATTCCAAGAACATTCAAGCCAAGGTAGTCAATATATCATGGACTAGGTTCAATTTAATGTAGTTGAACATACATTTATGTGGTAACTTCTGCGTACTGCATTTTGTGTTAGATCCTGAGGATTCAAAAATGAAGAAGATGTAATTCCTCTTTCCAAGGAGCTCACAGCCTAAGATTCAGGTGGTGTGGTGTTTGTGAGTTAATATGGGACAGCAGTTCAATTTTTTAATTACTTGTCAGTTCTCATTAAAATTTCTTTAAGTCTAAACCAGGAAGTCTTATTCATTGGCCTACATGCCAAATTTTGTTGTGGTGTTGCTTTCTGGATAACTAGGAGTTTTGGTAAAGCTCAGAAATTAATGGCGAAGTTCATCGGGCATGAAAATCTGGGGTTGAGTGGTTTTATTATAACTATGAATTATAGAAGGAAGATGCACCCGACTCTCTCTTCCCTCAAACATCAGGGACCATCTGTGAGTTCTCAATGAACTAAGTCTCTAAACTCAGCAAAGGGAGGATTGATACCTCTATCCCCCGCACCCAACTTTCTTTTGGGTAAATTGACACTATACTGGGAGATTTGAAGACATCTGTTAAGCACCCAGGAAGGGCCTGGTCAAGATATTTTTAAAAGCCAACCACTACCACTTAATTAGCTGCCTTATTTGGCAATTCCCAGATTTTGCTTGTCTTATTTTCTTTCTTTTTTTTTTTATCCTAGCAAAAATACAAGGAAGACTATGAAAATAAAATCAAAGGCAAATGGAGTGAGACACCTTGCTTTGAAGTTGCAACCGCCAGAATGAATACTAATAACATCAGCACAGTAAGTAGGAATGGATCGCCAGATGTCCTTGGGTTGAGAGGGTGACCCTTTCCTGTATGACTTCTAGCCACCTGCTGCTCCTGCAATGGTACTGGAACATTTGAATCTAGGCACCTCTTCTTGGGGGTAAGACCTGTGTAGTGTTCCTACTTAGAAAGAAATTCCACAATCTTTCCTTCCTTTTGAGAAATGCTGTTTTTATTGGATTCCATTATTCTTGCCTCGGTTTTCATAGGAACAATATGGTTTCAAAGTGAGTACAGGTGAAAGGGACCCTTTTAAGTTTATTCTGTGTCTGGGCACTCGAATGGTACATTTATGAAACTGATTAGTTTCTTCCTAGATTCTCCCCCCTGGAAAACATAAGTCCTCTTTTTCTCCTCTCTTAAGTTCTCTGCCTCTGGCCTTTGAGAGCTCCTTATCTGAGGTTGTCTTTCAGCCTATTATAATTTTCCCAAGTCTCTGTTAAGTTGCTAATGGTTTTTGTGATGGCACCACATTCTATAATTGTAATCTGACCTGCAGAAGCTAAGAGGAGCATGGCTTTGGGTAACATCTCCAAATGGCCTCTGTCCTCCCGTATAAAATATTTACGTAGTTTGTTCCCACCGCAGTTCTCCAGCATGTTTAATGTCTTACAGAGGAAATACCAGGAAGACTTTGAGAAGATGAAAGACCAGATCTACTTCATGCAGACTGAAACACCAGAGTACAAAGTGAATAAACAAGCTGGGGTGGCAACTAGCAAGGTATGGGGACATTCTCTCGTTTATCTTGATGATCTCAGTGTGGGTGAATTTCTTACAACTCTTACTTTTGTATATAATGGGAAAAAAGGGTTCTTAGGGGAACAATAAGAAAAATACTTTGGGATTACAATAGGGCTACCAAATTTTTAAAAAAAAATTGCCATGTAGGAGAATTCACAATACTCAATTACCATCTTCAGCATTTCTTAGACTAAAGGACGTTCTGATACCCAGAAGTAGAAAGGACAAAAGAATTTCTCAAGAAAAAGCAACTGGCAGCCTTATATGCATATAGACACTTCACACTTACAACTACCATCATTTTTCTATTTTCCTACTAACTGGTGAAAATATAGTCACAGACAAGATACTTGAATCCATGGATCTGCTCATATACTCTACAGACTGACATTGGTAAATAGTCTACTCCTAGGCATTCTAAAGCACTAGAAAGAACAATAAGTTCAAAGCCAATCAGACTTGATTCTAACCCTGGTGCTGGCTCTGCCGGAGCAGTGAAAGCAGAAAGATCACATCACTTAGGAGGCTATTTCAGTATCCAGGTGCAAGACAGTGATATTTTGGACCAGGAGGGTAGCACAGAAAGTGATGAGAAGTATTTTGAAAGTAAAGCTGACCTGATTTGCTGATGGGTTGGATGTGGGATATGAGAGAAAAGTTTTGGTCTAAGCAACTAGATGGATGGGGTTTCCCTTTATCAAGATAGGGAAGATGGTGGAAGGAGTAGGTAATTTCTTTTTAGAGGGGAGACCTGAGCTCTTCAGATATGTAAAATTTGAGATGCCTTTGAGACACCTAAGTGGAAATGTCAAGTGAGCATTTGATTACATGAGTCTGAAGTTTCAGGAGAGATATCTGCGAAGGCTGTATAAATTTGGGCGTCAGTAGCATATGGATTGTATTTAATGTCATAAGACTGGAGGCCATCAAGGGAGCACGTGTAGACAGAAAACTCTAAGGACTGAACTCTGGAGTGCTTCCATGTGAAGACATCAGTGAGATGGGATTAGAGCAAAATTAGGAGAAAGTGATGTCTTGGGAAGCAGGTGAAGAAGGAAGGGAGTGAGCAACTGTGTCAAATGTTTCTGAAGTGGATTTATCAATGTATGGTCTCTGGTGAACTTAATAAGAGCAATTTGGTTGAATCTGCTTAGAGAGGGTTCGTGAGTGAATGAAAAGAGAGAAATAGAAGAATATGTGTGTACTTGACTCTTCCAAAGTATTTTCCTGAAAAGAAAAGAAGAAAAAGGGGTAGTAGCTGATGGATAAGTAGGTGAAGAGGGGATTTTTTTAGGTAGGAGACAAAAATAGCATGTTTCTATGCTGATAGAAGAAAAATCCAGTGTAGTGGGAAAATGTGATGATGTTGAGGGCCGGGGGAAGAAAGTGGCTGGAGTGTTGTCCTAGAATAGGGGAAAGGGGAAAGGACCTGGCGCTTAAGAGGAGGGGATGGCTTCCCCAGAAACAGGAGAGGAGGTTGAGAATCCCAGATGAAGATAGGTAGATAGTAGGGTTTGTGAAATTCCCTTTCTGGTTGTTTCCATTGTTCAAGGAAATAGATAATTCTATAAGATAGAGAGGTTATCTATATCCTCCACTCCTGTAGAACACCCCCTGCGAGTCCCCTGTCTGGGCTCTAGGGGGTGGTGCATCTGTGTTTCAGAGTGTATCTCCTGCGTTTGGATACCAAGATGATTGTATTTGTTTCTGAGGTTCTTAAATGTTGGCAGATTATCTAGGATTCCCTCGACTTGTCTATATTCTCACATTACATTGCTTGAACAAATGGCTGGCACTGGAGATCATGGTCAAGATTAGGACCAGTTTCTTGTTTTCTTTCCTTTGGACATGCGCCTGAAGGGGGCTTTTGTGCCCTCACTTAAAGCTTCTGTCATAGCTGGAATTGAAGGTGCAAAGCAGGGAGGGCAGAAGGAGAAGATGAGGTTGCCAGCATTCATCTAGCCCCAGCCCCTTCCTCTTCCTCCCGCGTGTACATTAAATACACGCGTGCTCACACACATAGTCACGGATGAGGCATGAAGCTTCTAGCTTTTTTCTTTAAAAATGTGTTGGCACATAGGTAGCTGGAGGTTAAGAGATGAATGAGGGTTCTGGAGCAGCAGGTATCTGGGGCATGATATACTGTCATTATTATGATGTGCATCTTTCTTTTATTATTTCTGTCTCTCTCCCCCCCACTTCCCTCCCTCTCTCTCTGAGGGCAGGGACCATGTGTTACTCTTTCTTGTATCTGTCCCATAGCCAGGAACGTAGTCGATGCCCTATGGATATTTTTGAATGAATACATGAATGAGAAGAAAAGATATCCTGAAAATGTATGCAGTTTCCCTGCTGCTGTCATAAGTTACTATGAATATTTTGTTTATGAAATGTCAAGCTGCGATTTTTCTAAAGAGAAAACCGATTTGTGGAGCTATGTCATAATATCTGTAATAGAGACGAGAGCAAAAATAACCTGGAGAGTTACTTTATCACTTTATTTCACTCCTACAGGTAAAATACAAAGAAGACTATGAAAAGAATAAAGGAAAAGCAGATTATAATGTACTTCCTGCTTCAGAAAACCCACTGCTCAGGCAGCTGAAGGCGGCAGGAGTTGCCCTAAGCGATGTAAGTATATTCTTGTCAAAAGTGTGTTTTTAACCTTAGCAGCAAGAGAGATGAAACTTCTCTCCTTCTATAATGAATAAATGCAAATAGAACTTTGCAAATAATTTAAGGTTATGGTGTAACAGTTTCCCTGGAGCTGTGTAACCACAGGAAGGCATTAGTGCCTCTGAGTATGATGTGTGTCAATTTGGGGAGCCTGTGGACTTAGTTCAGTGCGCAGGGAAATCCTCATTTACTTATAAGCTCCAGGAGCCTATGCCTTTGTGTGGGCAAAGAGTACATTGTAGGAGTTATGTTGTGATTCTGACAGAGGCAGAAGGAGACTTTGAAAGGGGAGGAGAGAAAGCTGAAGCCATTTAGTGCCCTACCCTTGTGCTCTTCAAGCCTGCTGCTAGGAGAAGAAGCAAAAGGTCCTGTGTTTCACAACTTCTCTCCACGAACTCTGCCATTTTCTACTCAGGTCTTGGCCCCAGAAACCATCATTTGCAGATAGCAGAACTTGAAAGATGGCTCCCTAAGTCTTCAGAGGAATTTCTACTTGTGGAATATTAAGAGCTTGGCTAATCCATTAGGTTTCAAATAGATTATATAAGTGAGAACTGGGCCTGACATTAAAAGACTAACAGCCTAAGACCACTTTGATTATATATCAATATATAAAGAGACTGAACATAAGATCAGTTGAGTTTTTCCCTTTTGGTTAGGCGGTAAAAGTTTTCCAGTATTTGAGGATTATATGTAGCTCTCTGTGTGAGTTAGTTGTCTTTTCTTTGTCCCTTGACTTAAGTCAGCACCACAGAAATGTGTACATGTGACTGAGGAGTGGGGCGAGTGGAGTGGCAGGTGAGAGGATGTAAATGGATCTGTTCAAATAGCTCTACTGGGAAATCAATGCAAAGCACATCTCCTGCTTCCTAAATGAAGGTCATCTTTATCAAACGTATAAAAACTGAAGTTCAAATCCATTTTGTTGAAAAAGACAGCAATATAAAAATATTGAAAATGAATAGCACTATTTACAATTTCAAAACCGAACATGAAAAAATCATGTTGTGCACTGTAAAATCCAGTAACTTTTAGAGCTAAAGATAAATCCTAGCGGAGAAGAGGAGTTAGTAGACTCTTGTATATACCTTATTTTTAAGGTGTACTGTCTGTTCGTATGATAAGGGATTTTTTCCTTGGTGGAAAGAGGAAGAGTGTGTATTTCTCTGTGTGCTAGACTTTTTCCATGAAGGTTTGTTTAAAAAAAATGAAAAATTTGCTGTTGCTCAGAGTATTCCTGTTTATTGGGGCATCACTAGTGAGGGAAGAGTATTGAGTTGGGAGGTCTAAAAGGCAGCAATTCAGATATGCAAGAACCTCTACAACTAAGGTCTTGGTCTGAGGCAGTATAGTGGTTTCTTAATTTTTTGGAGAATATTAAAAACTTAGGCTTTACAATAATTGCTAATAGAAAAGGTTTATCATTTATGACACTCCAATGTTTGATTGTCAGTTTTTAGACAGTTGACAGGTAATATCTTTTTTCTTCTTCCTTTGTTTAGTGTTGGAAAATACAAGTGTAATAATCAGGGTGGGAGTGACAGGAATCTACTTTAACTGATTTTTTTTTCTTTGACAGAAACTGTACAAGGAAAACTATGAAAAGACAAAGGCAAAGAGCATAAATTTCTGTGAGACCCCCAAATTTAAGCTTGATACAGTTATGCAGAACTTCGTTAGTGATGTAAGCCACCCCATGGTCATTTCCTCTGTTAAATCAAAGACCCATCACTTTGCCAATAAACAAATGAAATATGTTTTGTCTTTCAGACTAAATATAAAGATTCCTACTTAAAGAATATTTTGGGACACTATGTAGGCAGCTTGGAGGATCCATATCATACACACTGCATGAAAGTCTCAGCTCAGAACAGTGATGTAAGTTCTAAGGCAATTGTTTGACTTTCCAAATAACACATTTTTAGGGCATGAATACACTGGTTGCATCCTTATGTCTGATTTCGTTTCCTCATAGAAAAACTACAAAGCACAATATGAAGAGGACAGAGGCAAAGGCTCCTTCCCCCAGACCATAACTCAAGAATATGAAGCAATCAAGAAACTAGATCAGTGTAAAGATGTAAGTCTGTAGTATAAACTGTGAATGTTACCACCCTCCACAGTATCTAGTGACCAAGATGTGTTTAATATTTTGACACTTTTGCAAACAAATGCAAGCAAGGAGTCTGTAAGAAACACAATTTATTTTTCCCTGTTGTCACCCACATGTCTCAAACGCTAATTCTAGCTCATTTTCCCAAAGAAAAGTAATCAGGAATCTGAAGATATGGGAAAGTTTCCTATATAGATGTAAGAGCATCTCTCAAAGAAACTGAAGTCTAATTAGAAAAAATGTGTTTTGCTTACTGCAAGTTTCTTTTCTTTTGGGGGATGGGGTTCTGCTTGCTTGGCCTATAGGCCAACTCGGATTTGACAAGTGATACTACTAAACGTGATTCTCTCTCCCCCACAGTACACCTACAAAGTCCATCCAGATAAGACAAAATTCACTCAGGTCACCGACTCTCCTGTTCTGGTGCAAGCCCAAGTCAATTCCAAACAGCTGAGTGATGTAAGTTCCCCTAAATATCCAAGAAATCCAGTTATGAGGGATAGCATATCATAACTCTATACGTGAAATCCAGTGACTTGTCACATTTATAAAAGAGGCTACATAACTTTTAACAAGTTTAGCTTGTATATATTTGTAATCACCTAAAATACTTTCCTATTTAGTTACCTTACATCTTCTTGGGTGGATAACAATTATAGTAAAAGAGTTCTGCAAGGGAAACTAACGTAGCTTAATGCACTGGAAAGAACATGAGTTTTCGAGTCAGACAGAACTGGATTCAAATTCCAGCTCTGTCATTTATGACCTGGGGCCTAGTAAAGTTGTTTAACCTCTCCATACCTCATAGTTCCCTTTGATAATTTGTGGTGGTTTTGAAGATTGTGAAAGAAGATAGTACACATCCTGGCCCAGAGCAGGTATTCAATACATGGGATTTCTCTGTCTCTCAAATAAGTTTTTGGGAAATGGAGTCTTTGAGATACATTTTATCACATGAATTTTCAGTGTGAATGTCCAAACGTGTGTTGAACTAAAAAAATGAAAAATAAAAGTAACCTCAGTAGATTATGGCCAGAAATGAAGGCTTCAGTTAGAGTATCCACAAACCATAATGCATGTGAGGGGACATAACCAGATTTGTTAGAAAAGATTTTCCAGTGAGTGAGCGTTGACAGCAGAAAGGAAGAAAGGCTGTCACTCTCAGAACCTACAGGACCAATTGTGATATATAAAGAGGGGAGCTCCCACGTATGAAAGTGCCACCTCTTTCCATTAGGGCCCTACCATGGTGACAGATGTGATAACAGCTTCAACTATCCACCATGCAGTGTCAGTAAGGCAGAGTGGCCCACCCTAGATCTGGATTTCTCTTTTGATCGTAACGACTCTGTCAGTTGTTATTTAACAAAATGTATTTTACATTTTATCTCATGAAATGTACCACACAAGATTCTTTTTTTTTTTTTTTTGTATTTTGGAACAATTCTTCTTCTGAATTGAGAACTAATTGGCTCATTCTCTCTCTCTCTCTCTCTTGCTCTCAGCTAAATTACAAAGCAAAACATGAAAATGAAAAGTTCAAGTGCCATATACCTCCAGATACTCCTGCCCTTATCCAGCACAAAGTCAATGCCTATAACCTGAGTGATGTGAGTTCCTCGTGCACTATGCCATGTGTTACACTGACAACTATGCTTTTATTTTTGAATTGCCTCATTGAATAAATATTTCAATGTTAAAGATGGGAATAACACTTAACATTTGTATTGTGTCCCTATGCCTCTGCCAGGGTAACTTTAAACTCACCTTATAAAATGTGTGTAGCAATCTTGTAAGTAGCTTCATACAATGAGACAATCTTAATATATTTTAACCAACCCTCAAAATACCACCATTCATGTATGTCTAATTGCAAATCTTAATGTAAGCTCTTTTAGCCATATATCCTTTTATACTATACTATAATTTTCTTTCAGGACCTCATACTTTAAGATACAGTTTCATTTTGTTTATTCCCCAGGCATATAAAGTCCCTTATTTCACACGAACGATACTTATTTCTACATGTAAGAGAACTTGCACTAACAAAGATAAAGGGTATTCAAAAGGCATAAGGCCAGGTATCCATTGCTATCTTTCATTTCCAAACTTAATTTTATAGAAAAGTCAAATTACCCTTGAGGGTTTCAATTTCTTCAACAATTCTTTAAATAAGTACTAAAATTATCCAGCATCAATGAGTATTGCAATGATTCGTGAAATAACCTTTTCAGAGGACTTTGAGATCAAATGAAAATGGTGCCTTTATATAATACAGAGTAAGTTAACTATAGAATATTTGTGCCACTTTATAAAATATTCAGTGTTAGGAATCAAATATTAGTATGATAACTAGAATGAAGTTAATATAATGCAATATTCTCATGGAGCATAGAGAAGCTTAATCTTAGAGAATTGGAAGATTCATCTTGAGGAGAATTATCTAAAATATGCACAATTCCTTAAACAAAGAAAATGGTCTATTTATATTAAGACAAGGTATTGGGTTACCCTCTAGTCTTTAAAGTGTGATAACATGCATATTACTTTTGCCCATTCCTGTGCTGAAATTTTTCTGTCCAGAATGCTTATAAGTATGACTGGGAGAAGACCAAAGCTAAGAAGTTTGACATTAAGGTGGATGCCATTCCCCTGCTGGCAGCCAAAGCCAATACCAGGATCACTAGCGATGTGAGTATGGCCTGGGCACCTGGACGGGGGGGCCTCAGCAATCTTCCTGATGAGTGAGATCTGGCACATGTGATGTCTTTGCAGGTGATGTACAAGAAAGACTATGAGAAAAGCAAAGGAAAGATGATTGGAGCCCTCAGCATTAACGATGATCCCAAGATGCTGCACTCTTTGAAGACGGCCAAAAACCAGAGTGATGTGAGTGCTTTTGTGAATCTGTCTTGTTTTCAAGATTGTGTCCCAGTCAACATGCCCAAGGGTAGTGATGTAAAAAGATTCCATATCCATGGGCTCTCTCAGGTTCACAACAATGAACTGCTGAGGAGAACTTTAGAAGTAGAATGATTCCCTAGGCTCTTGCACCTCTCATGTTTGAGGAGAGAAATTAATGATTTGTACTTGATCTCCATTTCACTTTGAAAAAACCTGTATTCATATTTAGTAGAATATTGATTGTAATTCTCAACACCTTTTGGAAAACAATGTTTTCATATTTTCTAATTGAAAAGTAACTTAAAATTGTGGTTTAAAAAGTGACTATTTTGGAAGAAAATCATGAGTCAGAGATAAAAATCTTAGTATAGCTAACATTGCTCTTTACTGACTTTAGTAATTAGTATTGGCCTAGGTCTAAGATAAATATTCCATTAATTATAGGCCCTGTTGAGAATCTGATAAAAGATCTGGTCCATCTCTTTAGGAAAATGGAGTTTTTTTCACATCTTTTGCCTGACTTTCATAGAGAATTCATGGATTCCCTAAGGATTGCCTTTAGGATATCTATCATTTTCCAGTTAAAATTCTTACCATAGAGAGGCAAACATATACTATTGAAAATTACAATATACACTGTGTTTTAAAATGTTTGGAGAATCCCTTAAGAGTGGTAAGAATGTTCAACATAGCTTGCAAATATTAGCTTTTCATGATGAAAGAGAAGGGTGTTTGTATCATTTACTTTCATTTTAGCCATGTGTTCATATTGTGAGCTATTAAACCTTCTTTAAATCACTTCACATTTACTATATAGTCATATAGCACTTTAAACGTCTTATTTAGTTATTTTCTCTAGTAAATTCACACTGAATTAGGTACAGTGTGATTATATACAGTCAGTATACAGTGCTCACATACATAATACTATCTTCTTCACCAGTTCCTTATTTTGTCTCAACTCAAGAAAGTTATAGCTCCCATTGACAGCACATGTATGTTTATCTTTGGTTTTTACCCTACCACAGAACCCATTAGAACACTAAGTTATTAAGTGCATAATAAGTGTTCAATAAGTACTTGTTAATTGATTCATGTTGGCAACCAAAAGGGATAGTCAATGATGAATCATTCTCAAATAATATTCAGGCTAAAATCTAAGCTGCAGATACAGAACACACATCGCTTTTAAAAAGAGTCTTTTAAAGCCATTTGGGACTAAACAACATGCTACTAAAAAACCAGTTAGTCAATGAAGGAATCAAAGAGGAAATCAGAAAATACCTCAAGACAAATGAAAATGGAAACACAACACTCCGAAATCTATGGAATACAGCAAAAGAAGTTTGAAGAAGGAAGTTTATAGTGATGTAGGCCTTCCTCAAGAAACAAGACAAATCTCAAATAAATAACCCAATCTACCACCTAAAGGAATTGGAAAAAGAAGAACAAACAAAACCCAAAGTCAGCAGAAGGAAGAAAATAATAAAGATAAGAGAGGAAATAAATAAAATGGAAATTTAATAAAACAATAGAAAAGATCAATGAAACCAAGAGCTGTTATTTTGAAAAGAGAAAAAAACTGATAAAGCCAAGATCACCAAGAAGAAAAGAGAGGACCCAAATAAACAAAATAAGAAATGAAAGAGGACAAATAACCAATACCACAGAGATACAAAAGTTATAATACTATGAACAGTTATATGCCAACAAATTGGACAACCTAGAAGAAATGGACAAATTTCTAGAAACATACAACTTGCCAAAACTGAATCAAGAAGAAACAGATATTTGAACAGACCAATCGCTAGTAGTGAAATTGAATTTGCATTAAAAAAAAAAAATCCAAGCAAACAAAAGTCTAGGACCAGACGGCTTCACAGGTGAATTCTACCAAACATATAAAAAGGAACTAATACCTATCCTTCTCAAACTATTCCAAAAAATTGAAGAAGATGGAACACTCCCAAATTCATTCTATGAGGCCACAATTACCCTAATATCAAAACCAGAAGAAGATACTAGAAAAAAATTACAGACCAATATCTTTAAGTATAGATGCAAAACTCCTCAACAAAATATTAGCAAACTGAATCCAACAGTATATAAAAAGGATCATATACCATAATTGAGTTGGATTTATTCCAGGGAGGCAGGATGTTTCAATATTTGCAAATCAATCAATGCGATTCACCACATTAACAAAAAGAAAGGATAAAGATCACATGATCATCTCAACAGATGTAGAAAAAGCATTTGACAAAATTCAATATCCATTCATGATAAAAACTCATCAAAGTGGGTATAGAGGGAACATATCTCAACAAATAAAAGCCATTTATGACAAACCCACAGCTAACATCATACTCAATGATGAAAAGCTGAAAACCTTCCCTCTAAATTCAGGAACAAGCAAGGATGCCCACTCTTTCCATGTCTTTTTAACATAGTATTGGGAGTCCTAGCCACAGCAATCAGAAAAAATAAATAAATAAAAATAATAATAAAAAGCATCCATATTGGAAGGGAAGAAGTAAAATTATCACTATTTATAGATGATATGATACTTTATATAGAAAACCCTAAAGTCTGCACCCAAAAACAATTAGAACTAATAAATGAATTTAGTAAAGTTTAAGGATACAAGATTAATACACAGAAATCTGTTGCTTTTCTATACACTAATAATGAACTATCAGAAAGTAAAAAAAAAAAGCCACATTTAAAATTGCATCAAAAGAATAAAATAGGAATAAATTTTTTTTTAAATTCAAACAGAAAGTCACAAAAATTATAATCATCCTCATCAGTTCACTCAGTCCCATGTAATTAATGTTTTTTCATCTTGATCTTTTGTTAGCACTTTTATGAATACATCAGTTTTCCATTAGAGTTCTGAAAATGCTTATTCATTCAGCTCAGCAGTATAGTCAGTTACCAGAAACCTGTACTCGTCAGAGTCTTTTCCATGAATTCCTTGAAGATGAAATCCTTTTATAGGTACATTTTTGCAAAAGCATCAGAGTACACCCAGAACTGTCTGTAAATGACAAAAGACTTAAAAATGACCGTGGTTTGATGAAAGTTTTGATGAAACTTGAAAACTTGAAAGATTTGATGAAAGTTCATAATAATGCAATTGACAAGGAAATTTAGTTATTTCTGAGATACACATTTTAAAGTAATAACTAGAATTATGACTTATAACATTATACCAGAACATATAAGAGTTTTAGAAATTTCATGTAATGTCTGAAACATTTATATTAACATATTTCCATACAAATAACCCAAAGAAAGTTTAGTATTAGTTGTTTTTTTTTTTTTTTTTTGTTTGGTTTTTTATACTGCAGGTTCTTGTTAGTCATCAATTTTATACACATCAGTGTATACATGTCAATCCCAATCGCCCAATTCAGCACACCACCATCCCCACCCCACCGTGGTTTTCCCGCCTTGGTGTCCATACGTTTGTTCTCTACATCTGTGTCTCAACTTCTGCCCTGCAAACCGGTTCATCTGTACCATTTTTCTAGGTTCCACATACATGCGTTAATATACGATATTTGTTTTTCTCTTTCTGACTGACTTCACTCTGTATGACAGTCTCTAGATCCATCCACATCTCAACAAATGACTCAATTTCATTCCTTTTTATGGCTGAGTAATATTCCATTGTATATATGTACCACAACTTCTTTATCCATTCGTCTGTCGATGGGCATTTAGGTTGCTTCCATGACCTGGCTATTGTAAATAGTGCTGCAATGAACACTGGGGTGCATGTGTCTTTTTGAATTATGGTTTTCTCTGGGTATATGCCCAGTAGTGGGATTGCTGGGTCGTATGGTAATTCTACTTTTAGTTTTTTAAGGAACCTCCATACTGTTCTCCATAGTGGCTGTATCAATTTACATTCCCACTAACAGTGCAAGAGGGTTCCCTTTTCTCCACATCCTCTCCAGCATTTGTTGTTTGTAGATTTTCTGATGATGCCCATTTCTAACTGGTGTGAGGTGATAGTGGTTTTGATTTGCATTTCTCTAATAATTAGTGATGTTGAGCAGCTTTTCATGTGCTTCTTGGCCATCTGTATGTCTTCTTTGGAGAAATGTCTATTTAGGTCTTCTGCCCATTTTTGGATTGGGTTGTTTGTTTCTTTAATATTGAGCTGAATGAGCTGTTTATATATTTTGGAGATGAATCCTTTGTCCGTTGATTCGTTTGCAAATATTTTCTCCCATTCTGAGGGTTGTCTTTTCATCTTGTTTATGGTTTCCTTTGCTGTGCAAAAGCTTTGAAGTTTCATTAGGTCCCATTTGTTTATTTTTGTTTTTATTTCCATTACTCTAGGAGGTGGACCAAAAAATATCTTGCTGTGATTTATGTCAAAGAGTGTTCTTCCTATGTTTTCCTCTAAGAGTTTTATAGTGTCTGGTCTTACATTTAGGTCTCGAATCCATTTTGAGTTTATTTTTGTGTATGGTGTTAGGGAGTGTTCTAATTTCATTGTTTTACATTTAGCTGTCCAGTTTTCCCAGCACCGCTTATTGAAGAGACTATCTTTTCTCCATTGTATATCTTTGCCTCCTTTGTCATAGATTAGAGTTGACCATAGGTGTGTGGGTTTGTCTCTGGGCTTTCTATCTTGTTGCATTGATTTATGTTTCTGTTTTTGTGCCAGTACCATATTGTCTTGATTACTGTAGCTTTGTAGTATAGTCTGAAGTCAGGGAGTCTGATTCCTCCAGCTCCGTTTTTTTCCCTCAAGACTGCTTTGGCTATTCGGGGTCTTTTGTGTCTCCACACAAATTTTAAGATGATTTGTTCTAGCTCCGTAAAAAATGCCATAGGTAATTTGATAGGGGTTGCATTGATTCTGTAGATTGCTTTGGGTAGTATAGTCATTTTCACAGTATTGATTCTTCCAATCCAAGAACATGGTATATCTCTCCACTTGTTGGTATCATCTTTAATTTCTTTCATCAGTGTCTTATAGTTTTCTGCATACAGGTCTTTTGTCTCCCTAGGTAAGTTTATTTCTAGGTATTTTATTCTTTTTGTTGCAGTGGTAAATGGGAGTGTAAAATAGGAATAAATTTAATGAAGGAGGTAAAATACCAGTACTCTGAAAACTATATAAGACATTGATGAAGAAAATTGAAGGTGATACAAAACAATGGAAAGATATCCCATTCTCATGGATTAGAAGAATTAATGTTGTTAAAATGCCCATACAACCCAAAGAAATCTACAGATGTTACGCAATCCATATCAGAATACCCATAACATTTTTCACAGAGCTAGAACAAATAGTTCTAAAACTTATATGGAACCACAGTAGATCCTGAATAGCCAAACCAATCTTGAGAAGAAAGAACAAAGCTGGAGGTATTATGCTTCCAAACTTCAGACTATATTACAAAGCTACAGAAATCAAAACAGCATGGTCCTGTACAAAATCAGACACAGAGATCAATGGAACAGAATAGGGAGCCCAGAAATAAACTCATGCCCCTATGGTCAATTAAACTATGACAAAGGAGGCAAGAATACACAATGGAGAAAAGACAGTATCTTCAACAAGTGGTGCTGGGAAAACTGGACAGCTACATGTAAAAGAATGAGATTAGAACTCCATATACAAAAATAAACTCAAAATCAATTAAAGACCTGAAACCATAAAACTCCTAGAAGGGAACATAGGCAGAACACTCCTTGACATAAATCTTGGCAATATTTTTTTGGATCTGTCTCATAAGGCAAAAGAAATGAAAACAAACAGAAAAAATGGGACCTAATTAAATTTAAAACCTTTTGCATAGCAAAGGCAACTGTCAACAAGATGAAGAGACAATCTATGAAATAGAAAATATTTGCAAATGATATGGCCAACAAGGGGTTAACATCCAGCCTATATAAATGGCTCGTGCAGCTCAGTATCAAGAAAACAAACAATCAAAAAAAAAAAAAAAAAAGAAAATGGGCAGAAGACTTGAATAGACATTTTTCCAAAGAAGGCATACAGGTGGCTGACAGTCACATGAAAAGATGCTCAGCATTGCTAATTATTAGAGAAATACAAATCAAAACAACAATGAGATATCACCTCATATCTGTCAGAATGGCTATCATCAAAAAGTCTACAGATAGCAAATGTTGGCAAGGATGTAGAGAAAAGGGAACCCCCCTACACTATTGGTGGGTGTGTAAATTGGTGCAGCCACTATGGAAAACAGTATGGAGCTTCCTTAAAAAACTAAAAATAGAGCTACCATATGATCCAGCAGTTCCACTCCTGGGTATATATCCAGAAAAGACGAAAACTCTAGTTCAAAAAGATACATGTACCCCAATATTCGTAGCAGCATTATTTACAATAGCCAAGATATGGAAGCAACCTAAGTATCCATCAACAGATAAATGGATAAAGAGTATGTGGTATATATATATACAGTCGAGTATCACTCAGCCATAAATGAGTGAAATTCTGCCATTTGCAACAGTGTGAATGTACCTAGAGAATATTATGCTTGTAAAATAAGTCAGACGGAGAAAGACAAATACTGTATGATATCACTTATATGTGGAATCTAAAAAATAAAACAAATGAACGTATATAACAAAACAGAGACAGACACAGATATAGAAACAAACTTGAATTGATAGTTACCAGTAGGGAGAGGGAAGGAGAGAGAGGCAAGGGGTATAGGGGTATGGGATTAAGAGACACAAACTATTATGTATAAAATAGATAAGCAATTAGGTTATATTGTACAATACAGGGAATTATAGCCATTATCTTGTAATAACTTTTAATGGAGCGTAATCTGTAAAAATACTGAATTACTATGCTGTCTACCTGAAACTAATATTGTAAATCAACTATACTTCAATAAAAAAATAAATCAGTAGGGAATTCCCTGGTGATCCAGTGGTTAGGACTCCGCACTTCCACTGCAGGGGGGCACAGGTTCCATCTCTGGCTGGGGATCTGGGATCCCACAGGCCACACGGTGGGACCAAGTAAATAAATAGATAAAAATAAAAATAAATAAAGCCATTTGGATCTTTGACAACCTTTTATATGTGCAGGCATGTGTGAGCTTATCTGAACTTGAACAAAAGGGTCAAAACAATTTAGTCAAAAACACTTCCACACACCAACTGCTATTGCAACATTGCTTTATCCGTTTATTTCTAATGAAGACAAACTGTCTTTATTTTTTTCAGTGTTCTTGCATGCCATCAGAAAGTTTCCATATTTTATTTTCATAAACCAGGGCCTAGATTTTACAATTAAGAGAGAAATTTATCCTGTGAAACTGACTACCCATGATGTTTTAGCTGGAAGACCATATTCCCTAAGAAAGTTAAAAGATTGGATTATTTGTAAAAGGAATTTCTGCAGGAGATTTATAATGCACATCTATACTTGCTAGCTTGGATCACTGTCTTTAGAGCTTATGTGATTATAGGGAGATATAATAGGTTTAGAATCTTCCTAAAGGAAAAATTCTGGGTCAGAATTTTTCTCTCTTTTAAGGTAATTGGTGAGCAGGCGTGATGAAGCTGGGACTTTGACCTAATTAACACCCTGTCTAATCATTCCAGAAAACCAACCGATGAAAGTGCCTTCTGAGGCCAGTCAGGACATTTGGTTTATGAGAACACTGTATATAAGGGCCAAGGTTACTTCAGTGGCTCAATTTCATAAATTTTTCTCCTTTGAGGTCTTATAACTGCTGAAATCTGAAACTTCTTTTAAATTGTTACCAAAATTAAACTTAGTATGAAAAAACCTCTGGGGTTCTCAGTGGGGCTTATCTATTGTCCAAAGTAGAATAGTCAGGTTGAAAAATCAGTAACTATTCACTTAAAGATGACTTTAGAAAAGTCAAGAAGTCAAGTGTACAGCCCTATTTATGAAGTAGTCATTTTATAAAATCAGAAGTATGGAATGATGGTCATATGATTTTTGACAACTTAAAAAATACTTCTTTAATGGAAGACTCTTCAAAGGTTAGATTACCTTAGCAGAAATCATGCTTGCTAGTGGTCCTTGAAAAACCCTGTTTTAAAATAAAATAATAGCTGGCTGAATCAGAAGCTGTGGCCCATTCCTACTGTCTGACAGATCCTCTTTGATCTAAACAAAGATTTGAGAAGATCTGTCCATGCATCTGCCCATGATTTTGGGAGGGGCGGTTTCAATGATGTGAAACATATGATCAAATTTTAGGAAAAAATAACTAACTAGAAGGAAAAAATCTCTATCTTGTATTTGTTGTTTATGAGAGATCTCTGTGCTTTTCTGGAAATCCATTGAAGATTTGTGCTAATAAATGGTAATTTCCTATTCACAGCGTGAATATCGTAAAGACTATGAAAAGTCAAAAACTATCTACACGACACCTCTTGATATGCTCCAAGTGACTCAAGCTAAGAAATCTCAGGCAATTGCCAGTGATGTGGACTATAGGCACCTCTTACACAGTTACAGCTACCCGCCGGACAGCATTAACGTGGACCTTGCCAAGAAGGCTTATGCACTGCAGAGTGATGTGAGTAACCCGATTTTTTCTCTTCCCTCTTTTGAAGGTAGAAACTGAAAAGGATCTCTAAGTTGAGTGATGTTTTTGGCAATTCTCAGAAGTAGCTGCATTGTCTTCTGTGCGTAGCAAGTATGTAATGGGAAAATGAGCCTTGGGATTCTATGAGAGCACGCCCCTCAGAGTTAGAGAGGCCTGGGTCTGGCAAGCACCCCATCACAGTTTCCTTTTGGGAAAGTGATCACCCTTGCTGAGTTTAGAGTCCTCCTTGCAAAATTGGAATAATACAAAAGAATTGTTTTCATTATTTAAATGCATTCAAAATACTCTTAGCATGGTGCTGGGCCCTGGTGAATTCTCAGTAAACATTCACTATTATCATCATCACCATTATCATAATTATCACATTCATCATTACCAATAATTTTTTGTATAGATTGCTATCTTGCTGAAAATAAAATATTTATAGCATTACTTTTTATAATAGCTGGGGTTTTTCCTGCAGATCAAAACTTCTTTAGGCAAATTAATTTGTCTGAGCTCTACAATTGAATACTTTATCCTAACAATTCTATTTTTTTAAATGGTAAAATAGACATAACATAATATTTGCCATCTTTACCAGTTTTGATTGTACAGTTCAGCAGCAGTTAATTACATTCCCATTATTGTGCAACCAATCTCCAGAACTTTTTCATCTTGCAAAAATGCAACTCTCTGCACATCAAACAACTCCCCATTTCCTCTTCCCCTCAGTCCCTGTCAACCACCCTTCTACTTTCTGTCTCTGTGAGTTGGACTACTCTAAAGACCTCGTATCAATGGAATTATGCAGTGCTTGTCCTTTTGTGACTGCTTTATTTCACTTAGCATAATGTCCTCAAGGTTCATCCATGTTATATTATGTGTCAGAATTTCCTTCCTTTTTGAGGCTGAATTCTATTCCATTCTATGTGTATACATTTGGGCTATCCGTTCATCTGTCAGTGAACATTTGGGTTGCTTCCACCTTCTGGCTATTGTGACTAATGCCACAGTGAACATGGATGTATGAATATCTTCAAGATCCTGCTTTCAATTCTTCCGAGTATATACCCAGAAGTAGAATTTCTGGATGATTTGGTAGTTCTATTTTTAATTTTTTGAGGAATCACTGTACTATTTTCCATAGCAGCGGCACAATTTTACATTCTCATCACTAAAAATTCTATTTTATGCATTATTATCTTATTTGTTTCATTTTGTTATGTTTCTTCCTCCCAAATAGGTCATAGGTTTTTCAAAGGCAGGAACCAGTGGTTTCTTGATTTTTCATTCCAGTTAAAAGGCCCACACTAAAGAACAATCATCTGAATTTTGTATCTAGAGTGCATGTTTTAGGTATCACCTATAGCCAGACAACAGCAGTAGGTCATTATTTTAATAGCATCAAGTAACTGTCTCCCAGATAGTTCCAATTCCAAATGATAACTGCTCTCCATAAGCAAATAATTGAATACAACTATATTAAAGTGTGTTGTTAGCCAATGTAGAAACACTCTTAAGCTTACCATTACACATGAAGGGCAATATGTGTAAACACTTAATAACTATTAACTATTTGTTAATACAAATAACTGCTATCAAGTCTTATCAGAAAATGAGCAAAATTATCCACCTTCAATATGGCCTTCAGTTATAATTTGACCATAGAAACATAATACATAATATGTTCTAGCGAGCAAACATCTCACGTTTGATGATCTAAATATAACAATTTCATTTATTCTTTGAAATACAGCTTTGAATTTAGCAGATTGGAATTATAATTCCACATACTTTGGAAATAAGGATGAAGTAGAACATATGCCAACTAGAAAGAACAGTGAAAACCTAAGGGCTGTTAAAATCTCTCCCCAAGGAAATGTTTAAAATAACCTCAATGTATGGAATAAGGAAACTGGTCAGAAATCTTAAAAGCATTCTTTTGGGGAAAATGTTAACGATTTTACGAAGAAGGATGATGCTGAGTAAAGAAATGTAACCTGGGGCTTCCCTGGTGGCGCAGTGGTTGAGAATCTGCCTGCCAATGCAGGGGACACGGGTTCGAGCCCTGGTCTGGGAAGATCCCACATGCCGCGGAGCAACTGGGCCCGTGAGCCACAATTACTGAGCCTGTGTGTCTGGAGCCTGTGCTCCGCAGCAAGAGAGGCCGCGATAGTGAGAGGCCCGTGCACCGCGATGAAGACTGGCCCCCGCTTGCCACAACTAGAGAAGGCCCTCGCACAGAAATGAAGACCCAACACAGCCATAAATAATTAATTAATTAATTAATTAATTTTTTTAAAAAAAGAAATGTAACCTTTCTCTTGGTGTTTTAGGTCACATACAAAGCTGACTACAACAGCTGGATGAAAGGTTGCGGCTGGGTACCTTTTGGATCCTTAGAAATGGAAAAGGCAAAGCGAGCTTCAGACATTCTGAATGAGGTAAAGCCATCATATCTCTGTGTGTCACAGAGATAGATTTGTGAATGTAACATGGTAAAACTTCCCAAACCATGGAAAATGCCTCCTTTACCACTTCATTTTCTAGTATTGTTGCTGAGGAAAAAAACCCCAACTTATCATGTACATGAATTATCTCGGTAGATAATCATACCTCTTCACATCACCAAAGTCGTTTACGTTAACCACTCATGACAGAAATATTTTTAACAGCTTTATCGAGGTATAGTTTGCATACTACAAAAATTCTCATATTTTAAGTGTACACCTTGACAAGTTTTAATAAATCCATATAGTTTCATAGCCATCCCCACAATTGAATTTTTTTTAACTGGTAAATGCATCTTTATTTTTCAGAAGCAATATAGAAAATGAGTAGTATATTATGAAATACACAATATAGGAGTGAAATCAGCATGGTCAAGGGAGGTTGGACTGCAAGCTCTGTTAGGTTGTTGGATGCAGTTGGTATCAAGAGATTAGGTCAAGGTTGCTTCAACTTTGGCCTTGGGTTTCATGAGATCCCCCTACTAGTTAGGAATGGTTTTAGCAGCAAGAAAAAGAGAATACTTGAAGTTATGGAGGCTACTCAAATACTTTGCCTTCAAAATAGTCAGGAGGGAGTTGGCTGCTGGCGTAGATTCAGGGGCTCAGTGATATCAGACCCACAATTGAATTTTAAGATGCTGCTAGCACCCCCAAAAATTCCCACTCCCATTTTCAACCCCAGACAACCACTGATCTGCTTTCTGCCTCTATAATTTTGCCTTTTCTAGAAATTTCTTTTGTATCAGGATTCTTTCACTTAGCATAATGTTTTTGAGGTTCGTCCATATCTCTACATGTGTCTGTAATATTTTCCTTTTTATTAGTGAGAGTAGTATTCCTTTGCACGGCTATATCACGCTTTGATTGTCCAGTTACTGGGCATGTGGATTTTTTCCAATATTTGGCAATTGTGAATTATGCATATAATGACTATTATAGAAATTTTCTTTGAAGTATTATTATACCTTATGCTATATTCTTGATGACTTTGAAGTAGTAGATATGTTGTTATTCAGTCTAAGGAGAAACAAAGGTGATCTTGGGGCTCTTAAAGCAGTCACTTCTCTGACAGCAGTTGAACATTCCCCCTGCTGTCAGGTGAATCCGTCATCCAGGAAGTTAGACCACATAAAGAAGGGTCAGAGGTGCTAAGTGAGGGTTGTCTTCCACACCCAAGTTTTTGTTGTTCTTATTGTTTTGTACTTCTGTTTGTTTTTGGTGAAAACCACTTTATCTACTCAAGAGATCTTTCAGAAAAAATTCTGGGTTAGTGGTTTTCAGAAGTCTGAAGTTGAAAGAGGGATGCTACTATATACACAAAAGTGGGATGTATAGTATGCAAAAATGAAGAGAACTAGGAGAAGAACATAGGAATAAGGGTAGCTAGATGTTGCCAGCTCCCAATTGAGACATCTTCCCCATGGGCCCTCTCCTATGTCTCCTCAGCACTTTAGTGATAACTTATGTACTAACCTCATTAAGGCTTGCAAAGCAAAAGTCCTTCTTTTCCTATTAATAATCCATAGCAATTGCCCTAGTTCCTCAATTCCTCCTCCCTCAACTGGAGAGCTTCAGTTGCTGATGGAGTGACAAGGAAAATGACATTCCTGGGAGCTTGTTTAGTGTCATGCAAAGATACTCCAAATGTTCTTGCATGCTTTTCTGTTAATCCTTTAGAAAACTTTGTAATGTTTCGGGATTCTGCTGAGCTTTCACAGTGCCTTCTTTCACATCGTAAGCAAGAAATTAAGAGAGTAAAGTCGTTCCTGAAAGTTATGTTTGTCTGTACTGCCCCAAACAATCCAAAATTAAAACAATCTCTTTTAAATGTTGGTTTTTGTATTGTATTCATTTTTTCCCCCAAGCCAGCAAAGAATCAAATATTTTTACATTTTAAAATCAGGAAAATTTCTTGTCCCTCCAAAATAAATCTAAAGTATTTTGATTTCTTAGCCTTTGGTGAAAGTATTATTATCTTTCTCTTTTTAATGTGTCAAACAGAAAAAATATCGCCAACATCCAGATACTCTCAAGTTTACTTCGATTGAAGATGCTCCAATTATAGTGCAGTCTAAGATCAACCAGGCCCAGAGGAGTGATGTACGTGTTAATTCTCTCTGTATTTAAATGTTAACTCATACAAATACATTTGTATTCTAAATGTAATGATCACCTGTACTTATTAGGCAATCTAAAGAGACTCAGTTATATGAGCAACTGTATAATTCCCCAGGTTTTCATTAAAAAAGCACACCTCATTCATATCTTTAGAGGATTGTATATATGTCAGTGATTGGACATTGCTCTCGAGGAAAAGGTAAGAGGGGCTTCTCTTGATAACCAGAAACACAAGCCTATTTCTAGGAAAGATCAGGAAAGTGATTATAGACACTACATCATATGAAGGGGTTATATTTAAAGTCAGAGGTAAGACAAAAATCATGCTTAGTAAAAACTACCCCTAAGTCCCTTTAGTCACCCACTGCCCACAAAATATAATATAGATAGTTGGTAAATCCCACCCTATTAACTTTTCCTATGCTCAGGAAAGTGTCTGCAGGTTAACTTTGTCTTTGGGTCACTTTCCTGGGCTCTTAGCTAGGTCCCCCTACCTTAGTCTGGAGGTTCTTAACGCATACCAAGAGACTTTTGCCAAGGCTAAACAGGCACTAAGATCAGACCCTGTGCAATTGCATAGGAGATCTTAAATGCCTACAAATATTTTCAGGGGAATGTGGGGAAGGCACAGAGAGTGTCTTTCATTAAAAAAACTCCTCTGTGCAATGTGATCTGCTCCAAAATTATTCTCCTGTGCCGTTAAACACTTTCCCCTACTTTATTTGTTTGTTTATGTGTTTTTTTCTCTTCCAGATTGCCTACAAAGTCAAAGGGGAGGAATTTATTCACAAGTACAGTCTGCCGGCGGACGTGCCCCAGTTCATTCAGGCTAAAGTCAACGCCTACAATATCAGTGAGGTGTGCATGTGGGCTCAGCTGCTCACTGAGGGTTAAGCCTTTTCTACATGTGGTCTGAGTTATCTTCAAATGACATTTTTCTTTCAGAATATGTACAAAGCAGACTTGAAAGACCTGAGCAAGAAGGGATACGACCTGAGAAACGATGCGATCCCCATCAAAGCTGCCAAAGCTGCCAGGCAGGCGGCGAGTGACGTAAGTCCAGCTGGTGGTCACCTGTGTGTAACCAGAAAATGGGGGCAGGTGGGCTTCTTATCCAAGTCCCCATGTCTGCTGTCCCTGACTGGAAGCAAGCCAGGCTGAAACTATTTAGAGAAGAAAGTTCCCTAAACAGATCTGAATTTTCTTGGGGGTAAGGATTTGTATAACCTTAACCAATCTGTTCTAATCAAGCCCCCTAATTTAAAATTCTCATCTATATTTCTGCAGAAATTCACGTTATTTCTCTTATAGAAATAAAGAAGCTATTGACATCATAATAACCTCCTGATGGTAAACCTTTATCTCAAAACTTGCTAAATTTCTATGAATTCCCTCTTTGCCTTACCTCTCTTTTCACTTCATTGCTTCTACAGACTGATGAATGGGCTTCAAGTGTCAGAGCCCCTAAGAGTCAGCCATTAGGTTGCATTAAAGTTAAGACTTTTGTTTCTTTTCCTATCTTACTTCAACTCAGATATGAACTGAAGTCACTTTGCTCTTTGAGATTTAAATAAAATGGACTCAAGCCCCCTCCTGCTGTCCTGCAGGAAGTGGGATTCCCTCCCCATGCTTGCTGCATTCTCTGAGGTTTTTGCTTTTCCGATCACCTCTGGCTCCTGGTTTGCACATGATGGTTTTGCTCTGGCTTACCTGGGCTCTCCTCCCCTAGATTTATTCTCTTTCTGCTCTGCATGATCCAGAGATGGAACTCAGCCCCTTCTTTTTGGTTTCCCTCCAAATCCCAAGCACAACTTTAATGATTGTTTGAAATGGGGTTGTCACTGCAGCAATGTAAATACATTAAGACTGAATAATGAATGTCTGTGTCCTAACAGCCCTGCTCCAGAATTTCTCACTGATCCCCTTTCTCTGTGGGTGATCTCCTCCAGCCACCCCACCCCAGCATACACACAAACCTTCCCTCACATCTCTGCTTCTCCGTTTCCTGGGGTTCTTCCCAAGTCTCCTCAAGGACGCTTAATTCTCCCCACTTTATTATTCAGAACCAATTAGTGTTACACACTACTGGTTCTGGGTCTCCCTTTGAATATCCAAAGACTCATTAAAATTGTACTATTACTACTACTAGTATAATTCTACTAATAAAATAGCCAGCTATTTGGCTTTAGAAGCACAGTATAATTGGTAGAGTTTGTGAAATATTTATCTTTTCATTTGTCTCTATCACTGTCCAAGTGGAACAGAACTTATTTTACTGTGTCACTGATATAAATTATAGTAACATCCCCACCCCAACCTCCCTTGGGTGGCAGAAGCAACCAAATGGACTCTAAATAACATTTTAATTTTAATAGGCTACATTTCAAATATATACAAGCAAATATCGAATTGTTTGGTTATTGAAATAATTTCTGGGAAGCTCAGTTGCTCAAATCATGGTCTCATTGTTCAGTAAAACCTTCATAACTACATTAAAAAATATGACCACCTTTGTTTCCAACAGGTTCACTACAAAAAAGATTATGAAAAAGCCAAAGGGAAAATGGTTGGCTTCCGAAGTCTCCAAGATGATCCTAAACTGGTTCATTATGTGAATGTGGCCAAGATACAATCGGACCGGGAATATAAAAAAGACTATGAGAAGACAAAGACCAAATACAACACACCCCATGATATGTTCAACGTTGTGGCAGCTAAGAAAGCTCAGGATGTTGCCAGCAATGCCAACTATAAGCATTTGCTTCATCACTACACCTACCTGCCTGATGCCATGGACCTGGAATTGTCGAAAAACATGATGCACATACAGAGCGATGTAAGTGACATTTACTCCACAAGACAGTCCCCCTCTAAGGAGGGAGCCTGCGTGAGAGAACCCACTGCCTGGGGCACTCACTTCTCTCTTCTCTCTTTGCTGTAGAACGTCTATAAGGAAGACTACAACACCTGGATGAAAGGCATAGGCTGGATACCTATTGGCAGTCTGGAGGTAGAAAAAGTTAAAAAGGCAGGTGATGCCCTGAACGAAAAGAAGTACAGGCAACATCCAGACACCCTCAAATTTACCAGCATCGTGGACTCCCCAGTTATGGTCCAGGCAAAACAGAACACACAGCAAGTCAGTGATGTGAGTACAACAAAAGAGAGGGTGCAAAAGGATGGAGGGAGGCTTCAAAAGATCAGCTCATCATTTTTATTCTCTGAGCCTAATATCTTTTCCTTTTAAAATTATTATTTTATTTCATTTAAAAAAAATAATTACAATTATTTTTAGTTTGGGCACTAACATTTTCTTTTTTTTTTTTTTTCTATCTTGCTTTTTACCTTCCTTTTAAAAATGTCTTCCTTTTTAACTGCCTATAAATACTGTGTTATTTGATAAAGTATTTGAGAAAGTGCAAAAAGTTCTACCCTAGAACAACACACACACAAACAAAACTTAAGCTTAAATCCCATACACCTTATTGTGGCAAATGCATCATATTCAATTCTATATTAAGTTGCTCATATTTGCTTTTCATATATAAAATATTAGTACAGGGAAATAATACACATGAGTAGATGATTTCTCTCCTCAGAATTCATCATACACAATTATTATAGAGACTTTTCTTTACTTACGTCTTCGAGGAGATTAGTATATTGTTTGCCTGCCTGTCCATGAGCAATGTATATGCTCTGGCTAAAGACAGCTCTCAAGGAAAATTTGGTGTATGAAAGAGCTAAAGGGACACCAAAAACATTCATTCATTAATTCATTGAATGAATGTTTTTGAACACCTTCCATGTGCCAGGCACTATATTATGTGCTGATGGTATAAAGATGAAACAGACGAGGATGAATGGGATACAGGACAAGAGTATAAGACAAAGACATGGATAGAAACAGCATCATCATATGGAGAGACGAACGCTACAGGAGAGGCATGTGCTAAGTAAGTATAAGAGGAGAGGGTAACTGCCTGCCAGAGCTTCCCTGGCAAATAAGGGAAGGCTGCATTATTGGCAAAAGGAAAAACATAATGACAGTCAAGAAGTAATGAATGGAAGGACAGTGAAGGATGAAGGATTCAGGATTGTAATCCTTCAAGACCTGATTATTGAGGGTCTTGAATGTTAATTTATACTCTGGACATTATGGGGTAGGTAACAGGAAGTACTGAAGATTTTTAATCCATGGAGTTGCATTATCAGGTCTGTGTTTTAAAAGATAATTGGCAAAAAATGCAGAGAATATATTGGAAAGGGGAGAGATTGAAGGCAAGGAGATGAATTAGAAAGCTGCTACAGAAATTCAACAGAAGCCTTATTCGGACCTAACTCAGGCAATAGCAGTGGGAAAGGAGATGTTTAGAAGGTAAAATTAACGAGATTCTCTGAATGCTTAGATGTGGTTTCTAAAGGCAGTGAGGAAGTGAAGATAGCTCTTGGATTCCTAGAAGAAATTATTTAGTATTTGGAGATTCATTTAGATATAAGCCATTTCAGATTTTACTTGTGATACATGCACACCAGTTTACATATGGTATTCCACACAGACATGCCTGGGAAATGGAGGTATATATGATAAATGACAATCAAGAGATTAAAAATCTACTTGGGATTCCGATTCTGTTTTAGTTTTAGAAACTGAGCAATTTCTTTCTTTTTCATTACCAAGAGGAGGATACAGTATGATTTCTACCCCATGCACTTTGGTGTCTTTCAGACATCTTTAAAATGGCAAAATAGGGTAAATATGAAGTGGTAAACCTTTTGCGTAGGCTGGATTTACATATAAGCACCTTTATATTATGAGGAAATTATTATGTGCTTTTACTGATACAATTATAATTGGAAAGTTTTTAGGGGAATTGAAAGACTCATTCTAACTACCTCTTTCTCTCTAAGAATAAAAAACCAAAAAAAAAAAACAAACAACCAAGACTTTAAGAACTATTAACTCCACTAGCAAAAATGACCTTTTCTGGCTTTAGTGAATTCTGTTATCCATGTTAGGGTTTCACATTTGAACTCATTTTTTATTCATCTCTGGCAAGCAAAGATTTCTCTTTTCTTAGGATTTTTTTCTCTCTATTTTAATACAGAGTTTTTGGGTCTTCCTTAAGATAATGAGATTCTTGAGTTTCTTAAAATAGGAAGATGGCTTTGATAATTTTAAGTAATAGAAATTGTGGGGGATTATGCTAGGAATAACTTCTTTAAGCGTGTAATTAATGTATTTTCCTTTTTGTACCATCCATAATGCATTTTATTTTTGTGACTATGTGTTGCAGATCTTATACAAAGCTAAAGGAGAAGATGTGAAGCATAAATATACGATGGGTCCTGATGTTCCTCAATTTCTCCAGGCCAAGTGCAATGCTTACAATATAAGTGATGTAAGTAGGGTTTTTGATGGGGTGTGAAACCCAGACCTGATGATAAAATAATAGAATTTTAGTGCATGACAGGGCTTTGACAACTTAGGTCAATTTTCTCCATAGCCCCCATTAGAGCATATCCCATGATGATGGTTCTGTACCTCTTGAGTCGGCCTTTTCAAGTATAGGACAACTCTAAAGGGTATAGCATTCTTCTTTGTGTCAAGCTCAACACATATTCCTCTAGTTTTCCTAGTTCTGCACATGGAGGAAGTTTTTATCCTCCAGAAAAATAAGGATAAATGAAATCCCCCCCCCTTTTTTTTTTTTTAACAACAACCTAAAATTTCTAAAGCTAACCACCAGGTCTTTCCTGGACCTTCCTTTCATAAGATTGAACTTCATTTTCTCCAGTTGGTTCTCACATACTGTGGTTTCCAGAACCTTTATTATTCTCCTCTGGATCCACTCCAGTTTCTCAATTTCCCTCTTCAATATATGCCCAAACCAGACTTTGGTGAATGGTTAGTACAGAGTCTAATAATTTTATGCTATACAATTTTATGTATGATGTTTTGCTAATGTGACTTCTTTTTTTTAAATTGAAGTATAGTTGATTTATCATTAATGTGACTTCTTAAAACTGTGTGCTATCGGAGATTCTTCTAGCTTCTATCTGGAAAAGAACAAAGCAATCCCAGCTGTTGAGGAATCAGTGTAGCTGATTACCCCACAACATGCTGACATCCTTTTTCCTTTTCCATCGCAGGTCTGTTATAAACAGGACTGGCATGATTTAATAGCCAAGGGCAACAATGTGCTGGGTGATGCTATACCCATCACTGCAGCCAAAGCATCAAGAAACATTGCCAGTGACGTGAGTAAAAATTTTAGGTGAAATCTGGGTGATTGTCTTTTTCACAAAGTAATCAAACGGGTGCTTGTTAAAATGATGCCACATTGAAAACAGTATGTTGAATTAATGACATTTAAATTCTCCACAAAATATTGTTTTGAAAACCTGTCACTTTTTCAATGTTTTGTGATTCTTGTCAGTTGACCCCACTTGGTAGAGCTGTCATAAATCTGACAGTGGCTTTCTTTCCTGATTCATAGCCCAAATTACCTTCCCTGACACATTTCCCTGACAGCCCACATTTATTTTCAGGGAGAATACCCCACCTGATGCTAACACGTTAAATTCAGATGACTGCCTGTATTATAATTGTATTAAGAAGATTGAAAAAATGTTAAATAAAATGTACAGATTTTATAAACCAAATGGGAAAAAGCCCACTTTTCTAGAATATAATTTTGATTTATTTCATCTGTAATAGAAAAAGTGTACACTTATACTTCTTCTTATCATTGAAAAACAAAATTTTCCAAAAGCACGCACACCCCATAGATTTCACTGTCACACACTATTCCAGAGGCTACACTCTTTGTCTGAGACAAGAAAAGGAAGAAACCACGTGTACAGACCATGTGGAAGATAGGGTGTAAGAATTCTACAGTCTTCCATGTAGGGATGGTACTGAAAATGTGTTCCTCAAAGCTTTGCACATCACTCTGAAATACATTTCTAGTTTAAGGAGAAAGTGACAGTCTAAAATATGACATTATCATTTTTATTTTTAGCCCTTACACAGAACTTTTTCTAACATGCCTAGAAATTACTTGATAATTCTTTTGCCTGCTAAACTCTTGTTTATAAATTGGCGCTTAAATGGCAGGAGCAGAGTGTCTTCAGAGTTTGGGTGGATTTGAATTCTCTTACATAAAAATTGAGGTTTTGATCTGTTACCTACTGTATAGCTCAGTCTACACCCCATTGCCGATCTCAGCGGTGAGAGACCTTGGACCGCAGAGCTTTTGCAGTCAGGCTTTTACTGATGAGGAAAGGTCTCGGTGGTTCCTGCCCTTATTATATAGTTCCTTAATTCATCTGCAGCTGCTTCAGCAGTGAGCTTGGAGAGTAGCTGCTGAGAAATGGGGTTGGGTGAAAGCCTAGCTACCTGCCAAAGAAGAGGTTTTTTGTTTTTTTTTTAAACCATATTAGGTCAACTGAGACAACAAACATAGTAATATTTTCCATACCCCACCCCAAAGAGATCTGAGTATAAACGTCTTGCATGTACAGTTCTTTAGAGTTTCTTCTGCATCTGTTGTGTACATATCCTGGGCCAATCAGAATCGAAAACAGAAGTATTTCTAGTATTCTGTGATGTGAACTAACATGTTGGATTAGGAAAATTCACATCCCTGGAAAACCAAGAGATATATTTGGAATGTAGTCTTGTATTTTGGAATATGTTATGTTTATATTAAGTGTGAAAACTTAATAGAGTTGGCTCTATATAAAGTTCCACATGCAAATCATCTATAGCATTCGTAGCAAAGAAAAGAAACTGCTCCTGAATTTATCATGATACCCATTTATAACCCAGCAGTGTTGGAAATAAATGCTTTCAGTCTAAACTTCCTGGGGTTGGGGGACGTGGGGTGTGGACTGTATTTCTTGTACAGTCTTCCAGAAAGTCACAATATTCTGAATGCCTTTGTGTGTGAACATAATCGCTCCACCTAATGTTCCCAATGCTTAGGACTTTGCTAACCAAATTCTGCCTCCACAGTATAAATACAAGGAAGCTTACGAGAAGGCAAAGGGAAAGCATATGGGTTTTAGAAGCCTCCAGGATGATCCTAAGCTCGTCCACTATATGAATATGGCAAAGTTACAGTCTGATCGTGAATACAAGAAGAACTATGAAAACACCAAAACCAGCTACCATACCCCTGGGGACATGGTTAGCATTACAGCTGCAAAGATGGCCCAGGATGTTGCCACCAACATCAACTACAAGCAGCCGATACATCACTACACATACCTACCTGATGCCCTGAGTCTTGAGCATACCAGGAATATGAATCAAATTCAGAGTGACGTGAGTATGTATAACATTATAGACCTAGAGATGCTGGTACTGAACAGGTGATCATTTCTTCCTATTTTAGTAGACTTCACAATACAATAAGGTATTTGAAAAATGCACTTTAAAATATACAGTCATCATTGAAAGAGTAACAAAGGCATGGTAGACACGCTGTGTTTTACTAGCTTTCTGTGCTCCTATCGCAATCATTGATATTATCTTTATTAACTTATGGATCAAAGATAAAGCCATGTTCTACTAAGTACATAAGCCACCCTGGTTCTCAACAAAAAGAAATGTTTGCTCCTGGTGGGCCTGCTTCAACGGCAATATGTATAATGCAAAATAGGAGCATTCTCTATTCTTTCTGAATTCAGGAAAGTTCTTTTTTTTTTTTCCTTCTATTTTTGAACTCAAGGTCACACTCTCATGCATGTAAATCTATGTAACGAGTCATCTAAAATGAACCAGGAGGGCTTTGTGATTGCAGCATGACTCATGGAGAGCTGCATGGGGGAGGGTGTTTAATATTCAGAGCATTTCCTGCTGCAGGAGCCAGGTTTTTGTAAGAATCATCCTTGGTAAAGGGGAAACATTGTGTTCCTTTATTGTTGCTCAATGAGAATGTCTCTCTCCATCTGAGATGGAGGAGCCCAGGTGGACGGTGTGGGTGAAATTCAAAAGTTGTGGAGATTTCAGTGAAATCAAAAGGAAAGCCCAATTTATTGTCAAAAGAGACACTTTTTTTTTTAAGCAGTACCCGTGGAAATATGTGGCCTACATTCTCTCCTGGAATGTTAATGCACTCTAACAACAGAACTGCTTTTTCTTATGACAAAATTCTGGGTAAGAAGCTGTGTGGCAGAGATAACCAAAAGCTCCAGTATAGACACAAGCATGCTGACAGGTTGCTCTTCATTCCCCCCTGGATAGAATTACAGATTCCAGAAACAGCTCTTGAGTATGCACTAGGATATCTCCTCATCTGAGATTACTCTTTTACAGAATGTATATAAAGATGAGTACAACAACTTCTTCAAGGGCGTTGGATGGATCCCTTTTGGTTCTCTGGAGGTTGAGAAGGCCAAGAAAGCAGGCGATGCATTAAATGAGAGAAAGTACCGACAGCACCCAGATACCATCAAGTTCACAAGTGTGCCTGATTCCGTGGGCATGGTTTTGGCTCAGCACAACACAAAGCAGCTAAGTGACGTAAGTGGTTTTCCTTCAAACAGTTTTGTCCATGAATAACCCCATGACCAGTTACTCTACAATCCTTCCTAATTCAATTCATGAGTGTGCATCTATGTTAGCAAATCATCTGCTTTCAGAGGTATATTCAAAAGGTTTTACTTTTGAAGCAACTTGGGACTAAAGAAGAACCGGGAGGAGAGAAGGACGATGTTCCAAGTTTGCTTTGTTTTCCAAATGTAGAGAGTCTGTGTTATTTATAAGCAGACCCCTACACTATACATATGGAATAAAATTATTTCTGTTATAATCTGTGACCTTGTCTGAATTGCAAACCAAGATATTTATTGCTCTGAGTTGCAAGAGTTCTACCTAGCCAGATGAGGGGAAGGCTAATGTCCTAATCCCCTTGCAAAATCATTAGGGCGATATTCTGAGAGAGAGAGACGCCTCTGGGGAAGAGTTAAGCAGTTTGCTTTCGGAGTCATCCAGAGTCTTTTTTCTGAGCCCAGGTCTATCTGGACCCTTTTTCTTAGTCAGAGGCTAATTACAATGCTCAGTGCTTCACCTCATTTGATAATTTCAGAGTTCTAAGATACCTCCCCCGGAAAGAGTGTGGTAAGTAAAAAACAAAGAAGAGAGGACTTTTTGCGTCTTTAGCCCCAGATATCTGAAGGTGGGGAATGCATTCTTTGGTTCAGATTTGAGGGTTTTCTGGATTTTATTTCTCAGACCAGTCCCACATTACCCCAGATGTTTCAAGATTAATTCTACTCTAGTGGTACTAAATGGTGTAGATTGTTCTGATTTCTTTTGTACTGACCGAGGTGTCACTTCTCCCTGTGTTTTTCCAGTTAGCTAGGGAGACCCTAAACTCACTATATTAAGTCTTCCTCATCCCAATAAATGCCATCAACATCTACCTAGTTACTCAAGCCTGAAACCTGGCAGTCACCATTAACACCTCTCCGTGTGAACCCCCTCATCCAACGCATCTACTGAGTTAGCCTCCCAAATCTCTCAGCCATCCTGTTGGAGCACTTCTCTGTCTTTCAGCTGCCACCAACCCTAGTTCTGGCCTCCATATTTCACGTGGACAACTGTAATAATCCATTACCTGGACTTCCTGCCTGGGGTCACATTAAAACCAAAAAGACTGTCTTAAGACATAAATCAAATCATGTCCTTCTTATACTTAAAACCCCTTAGTAACTTCTCCTTGAACTCAAAGTAAAATCTAAACTGTTAACTTGGTTGAAAAGGCCCTCAGCTCTGTGGCCCTGACCCCCTCCTATCTAATCCTCCTGGGAACTCGCTCAGCACATTCCAGCCCAGTGACCTTCAGTCCCTCAAGCTGGCCATGCCTCTTCTAGACCCAGGACCCTGAATGCTCTTCTTCTGCCCGGACCCTTCCCTTTTCTTCAAGTTTGGGTGTAAATGTTACCTTTTTAGAGAGCCTTTGCTGACCCCCCACCCTGACCCTGTTCATTTCTTTCCTAAAGTTATTTTATTTACAACACATCACGAATTCTAGCTCTACCTTACAGTTTATGCGCTATTCTCTGCTTCCTCTATTGGACTATAAGCTCCAAGAGGACAGTTCTGCCTTTTTCTTTTTAACCACTTTAAACACAGAACTTACCATGCTGCCTATTGATCAGACTACTGTCCAATAAATATGGGTGGAATGAGCAATGAATACATCTGCCAACACTCCCTCTGTGTGATAATGTAGCTAATTGCCTTATAAATGGAAAAACACAAACGATAGTCTTCCTTTTTAAAGGAATGTGTGCTAGATGAAACTTACATTATGTTAGCTAATACAATTTGCACGCTGCCTCCTTTGTTTTTAGTTTAACTACAAGGTGGAGGGAGAGAAACGGAAGCACAAGTACACTATGGACCCTGATGTACCGCAGTTTATTCAAGCCAAGGTCAATGCCTTCAACATCAGTGATGTGAGTATTTGGCCTGGTGCCCGTCTAGTATTGCTTACATGGGCCTCTCCTTTCCAGTTCTGTATAACTCTAGCACTGGGAATTTTAGGGGGAGCAAACTGAGTGTGGACCCTTTGAGTCTTTGATGGAGGAGGTCATTGAGAGGACGTGATTGCCAGGTGACCCTTGAGCTGGACCTGGGCAATTGGAGGCTCCTCACCCCCTCCCGTCCTTGGAATGTAAGTTCTGCCCACTGTTCCCACAGTGGGAGCCATTTTCAAGGACACAGCCTTGAGAGACCAATGTGTTGTTGAGACCACTTGCACTGAATCCACTTGAGGCCTAAATAAACTTGTAAGGTTCTGGCGGGCGGGTGTGAAGATCTACTTGGCTTGTGGCTGCCCAAGACAACCCTCGAATGTAAGTTCCCTTGTTTAGTAAACCTGCCGCCTACCAAGCTGGAGTGGTCAGCCTGTTTTTTCAGTCTCTCCTTGCCTTCCATGTATGGGGACCAATTTGCGAACCAACAGTCTCCAGATTGGATCCTTATCATAGAATATGAGACTAGAGGCTACCATACATTTCACTTAATGCAGACTTTTCCCAACTGTGGGCTATGACTCATTAGTGGGTTATAAGATCAAGCTAGTAGGTTGTGTTCCATTTTTTAAAAAGTAAAACAAAATGGGGCAGAGAGGATTGGAAAATACAGGAATGTATAGTCTGTAGTAAGGATAAGTATTGCTATTTCTATAACTTTTGTTTCAGTTATTTGTTAAACTTCTAAACTTCTAAAAAAGTTTACCGTGATTTTCTTTAGAAACTCTTCTTTGTATGTGACTAGCATCTCTCTCTAATTGGTGGCGATGTTTAAATTTACTATTATGAATTATTTCCTTTTGCTTTTAAAGCAGATTGGTAAATTCTAATTTAAAGACATAATCCAACCTGGATAAAATTGTTCATTTCTTAAAAGATGATTTAGTCATTCTTCCTAACATTTTAGGCTCTCTTTTATCTCCAAATAAACATTTTTTTAAGTACTCATTTCTATGCTTTTGGTTTATTTAAAACTTTTTCCTGCTTTTATAAGTAATATTTAAACATTAATATTAATTAAAGCCGGGTGGTACTACATCTGAACTTTTAATTTTAGTACCCACATCTTTCTGTAAGTTTAAAATGTTTCATTATAAAAAATACAAGAAAATAAAAGCATTACATATGCTTATTATAGAAAAATTGGAAAATATAGAAAATTATGAAAAAATTAAAATCTTCTGTTATCCCACATTCAAAGCAATACCTTTCCATTGCTTTTTTTAATGCACACATATACATTTTTTTACAGCAGTTGAGATCATACTGTGTATGTAGTTTACTGATTTTTTTTTTTTTTTTTAAGAATAATAGATTTCTAAAAGATGAACTAATAGAAAGGGATATATTATGACATGTTTTATAAGAAAGATTTTGGTTTCCTGTTTCATTCCTCTTTTAATTATGTCAGATAATAAAATAATCTTTCCTTTTTTCAAGGCTAATTATAAAGCAGATTGGAAGAAAACCCTTGCTAAGGGCTATGATTTGAGACCAGATGCCATTCCAATTGTTGCTGCAAAAAGTTCAAGGAATATTGCTAGCGATGTAAGTCTAATTTGAAAGTAGTAAACTCTCTTTATATTTAAAAAATATTTACATGGTGTATGAGGTTATATGAGCTATATTAGGAAGCAAATAAAAAATTGTAGTATAAAAATAATTCCTAATATCTTATGTACCAATGATTTTTTTATCTTAAAAATATTTAAAAACTCAGTAAGTTGTTACAAAGAAGATATTTTTTTTAACTGTCAAATACATGGAATTCTCATTAGTATTATTATTATGAACTTGAAAACTGCTTTTTATTTGGATTTTGTTAAGAAAAAAGCCTTGGCATACTAAAATATTACTAAATCAAAAAAGTCTCCCAGTATTTTAAAAGAATACAATTTTTTGATAATATAATTTCCATAAAGAAAAAAATCTGGTGATATATGGAAAACCAGGAAGAATTATATATTAAACGACAGCATTTCAGTTACCTGCTTACTTATTTACTTAATTAATTACTTTTTATAAATTAAGTTATATTTTCTTTAGGAATTGATATACCTTGATAGAGTAGAAACTCATTCATTTGGAGTCCAATATACTAAGTTTTATAATGTCTTTGCTGCAAGTTACTCAGGATTATGCAAATACTTTATAAGTAATGCAAATTAATCATAGAAACAGATAATAAAAACTATGTACACCAAATACTTAATAAACTTTTCAGGAACCTTTGATCGTATTCAAAGAATCCACTTATGAATAATCTAGATATAAACTACAATTTATTCCATTCTTAATTATCCCCAGAGCAGATCTCAAGACTATCCATTGGAAATATTTTGCTAGTTGTTTACTTAAAAATACTCAAAACTTAGGTGTTACCTAGATTCAGACTGAATTTGGCTATTGCTTAATTTGTGATATAAATTCAATTTAACACTTTAGTATTTCATACAATCTACTCTATCAAACTTCCGTCTGCCCTTCTTTTTCATATAGTTCAAATATAAGGAGGGCTATGAGAAAGCCAAAGGCAAACAAATTGGATTTCTCAGTCTTCAGGATGATCCTAAACTGGTTCACTACATGAATGTAGCCAAAATACAGTCAGATCGTGAGTACAAAAAGGGCTATGAAGCCAGCAAGACCAAGTATCACACCCCCTTGGATATGTTCAGTGTGACAGCAGCCAAGAAATCTCAGGAGGTCGCCACCAACACCAACTACAGACAACCCTTCCACCACTACACCCTGCTGCCTGATGCCTTGAACGTGGAGCATTCCAGGAACGCGATGCAGATTCAAAGTGATGTATGTAGCAGTCATCAGATTGTCAGCATAAAATTAGTTATCCATTTCTAGCTGATGGCTAAGAAGAACTAGAAATCGGCAATTCCATTTACTCCATCCTAAACCTGGTTGGACTCACTGTAATCAGGGATCCTCTCCAGAATTTGGAGTTTTAGGATTTCACTCATTTGAACTATATATATAGTTTTCTTTAGTTATTATGTATATATATACTTTAACTTTGGAAGTTAGACCCAATATATGTTGTATTCTGTGAAAGACTAACAGGTCCAAATGGGTGCTATATAATATCCCTTCCAGTGCAAAATTCTGTTAACGTTCCCCCCAAGAAAGTTAAATTTTTAAAGGAATTATTGGGTCAGGATTTTCTGTTCAAAACCACCGTGAATACAATCACTTTTATAATTAATTTTTCTCTGAAGGATAGTAGGGAATAAAAAGCAGGTTATTCTCCCAGTCCCCCCATCCTTTTTTTTTTTTTCCTCTTTTTGAAAATGAGCAAATCATCTGGTCAAAGAAACCCAAGCCCTGACTCTTTCTGAAATGAGAATTTCCTTTTTCGTTGTGAAGAACCTGTACAAATCCGACTTCACCAACTGGATGAAAGGGATCGGCTGGGTGCCCATAGAGTCACTGGAGGTGGAGAAGGCAAAGAAAGCAGGAGAGATTCTTAGCGAGAAGAAGTACCGCCAGCACCCTGAGACGCTAAAGTTCACGTACGCCATGGACACATTGGAACAAGCACTAAACAGAAGTAACAAACAGATTATGAACAAGGTAAGAACTCACCTGCTGGCCTCAGCCTCAGAACCACTGCAGTGCTCAGACCATTGAACCAGGCAGTGCCACTTTGACCTTCATCAGCGTTTTCATCTTTCTGATGGTCGTGGTCATGGCGGTGGCGGTAGGAGGGGGCAGGCTATAACCGTCATCGTGTCTAGAGAGCTCCCACTTATACCAACCCCAGGCTGTCTGTCAACCTCATACCGAGTGTGTGCTAGAACCACAAAACTCTACGTAATATGTGGTTGGAGCAAGATAGCCTTTGTTGTTTCAGTGGAAGAGGGCTCCATTGTTTGATGATTTTTAAAATCATGTGTCCAGTCTCATCAGCCCATCTTCTTGCTATTTCATTCATTTTCCAATATCAGATTTAACCTCTTCTACCATGGAGATGTGAGTCTCTTCCTCTTGATAGTACATTGTAGATTTGTCCTGCTGTACAGTCATGTGCCTGCCTTCCTTGTTGTAGAGACTCTACAGTGAAAAATGGAACAAAGACAAGACCACCATTCACATCATGCCTGATACTCCAGACATTTTACTCTCCAGAGTCAACCAAATCACCATGAGTGATGTGAGTAGATTAACAACAACAACAAAGATGCAGGGAGCGGGGGGGTGGCAGGGGGAGGGAAGAGTTTGAAGGGAACTAATAGTTGTGGAATATCTGTCTTCCACATGACAACCACTTTAAAATTAGGGTCCCCATTCTAACGCGACTAACAAGATGCTGGTGTTTTTCTACTTCATCATTTAGAAACTGTACAAAGCTGGCTGGGAAGAAGAAAAGAAGAAAGGATATGACCTGAGGCCTGATGCCATCCCAATAAAGGCTGCAAGAGCCTCCAGAGACATTGCCAGTGATGTAAATGCTTCCACTGATGCTTATTTAGTCTAAACGAGAAAAAGAGCAAATGAGCCAAGCTCATGTGTATGCAGGAGCTGTAATCAGCTCTGTCCAGTGTTGGTGGGACCACTGTCCCATGTAACACACAAGACACCTCCCTTCACCCAGTCCAAGGATGCTCTAATTATTTGTTCATCATTCAATGTAAAAAGTGACAGGGTCTTGTTAAAATAAGTTACTTTTAGAGTGCTTAAATTGTTTATGGGCAATTCCTAGCAAACATAGGGATGTGATCTATGCACTTTACCCAGAAGATCCATTACCAAGCTCTTTCCTGAATGTAGAGGTGCACCATGAAAAGTGGTGCCTGCAGCCTTTTCCGCTGGTTACACAGCAGAGTGGGAAAAGCTGCTTTCTAAATAAAGTTCTAAAACAACTTATTTACACATCACTTTGATTAACTCTGAGATGATTTTTTTCCCTCATGGACTCAAGTCTGTCAAGAAATTTGGAGTAAAAATATTTTGCTCCCAGTCCTCCCACCCCGCCAACAACTCCTCCCTTTGTAAGTTTAGAGTAGCTCTAAAACCCTACACCTATGACAAAGCTAATGGCACGTAGTTAATTATATTTTGTTCTCTTTCTTTCACTATCTTCATCACCATGTTTCTTTTCCATCCACAGTACAAGTACAGGCAAGCCTATGAACAAGCCAAAGGGAAACACATTGGCTTCCGGAGCCTAGAGGACGACCCCAAGTTGGTGCACTTCATGCAAGTGGCCAAGATGCAGTCAGACCGGGAGTACAAGAAGGCGTACGAGAAATCCAAGACATCCTTCCACACCCCGGTGGACATGCTCAGCATGGTGGCAGCCAAGAAGTCTCAGGAAGTGGCCACCAACACCAACTACAGGAACGTGATCCATGCCTACAACATGCTTCCTGATGCCATGAGCTTTGAATTGGCCAAAAACATGATGCAGATTCAAAGTGATGTACGTGACAGCCACAACATTTGCAGAGCATTTACTTTGGATAATAAGCAAATCATGAAAGACCATAAGTAATGACATTTTGAAAATCCTGAAAGAAATTCATATGTAATTTCCCAGTGAGGTGTTTCATTTTTTACCTTAGATTGAATTTATTTTTTTTTTAACACAAAAGGGATGAACCCTATCTATTATTGTTGTGAGCATTACTGGATGCTAGATCAGCAATAACACATGAAATTTGGTTTCAGAAACAATGTGTTGAAGGAAATATATCTAGCAGAGAGAGAGTCAGAAGTATAAAAAGTTCCTGATTAAGGAGTAAGAGGTAAAACAGAAAGTCAGGTAACTTGAGAGCTACTGTCCCTCACTCCCAACCAGCTTTCATTTCCAGCTTTATAATTGCCTATCTTACTTACTGATGAAATAGTAAGGAGGTGATGGCTGAAACGGCTATTAGAATAAATGTGAGGAAGGCACAGAGAGTATAAAGCCAAGAATTCAGCCATAGAGGCCCTTTGGTGGCTAGGGAAAGTGAATATAAATTATGAACCAAATGCAGGCCATGCTGAGCCTGTATTTCTCTTTGGAAATGTAAGAGATGAGCTATAGCTGGGGAGGTACATAAGTACCCAAATGAAAGCAACCATGGTACAGTTATAGGGGGAAATGTCTGATTTGAGGGGAAAAAAATGAAATTTGCACAAAGTATCAATGAGGTTTCTGGCATACCCGAAGGAGTTGTAACCATGGTGGCTGCTGAAAGGCTTATAGCAAAAGAGAGAAATGGAGTCCTCTAAGTCTTCTATTAACCAAGGGGACTTGGGGATTTTTGTAAGAAAGTTAGTCCAGCACGGCCACCTTTCTTGAGATAGTAGTCACATGGTAGATTGATCTATTTGGTATTTCTTAGCACTTTTTCTTTATGAAGGCATTGAGAGAAGCAAATAAATCACAAAGATATTGCTGCTTGTTTTAAATTCCTCATGCAAGGAAATGTAAAAAATAAAATAAAATAAAGTTTAGGGATAAAAGTAATTAAAGTTGAATATACTATCGGTTGAAAACTGAAGTGGAACTTATGGAATATTAAATACCCACTCATGGTTCTTGGAATATTTGGTTTCTTCTCATCCTCGAACTTTTCCTCTTTTGCAGAATCAGTACAAAGCTGACTATGCTGACTACATGAAGGGCATTGGATGGCTCCCTCTGGGCTCCCTGGAGGCTGAGAAAAACAAGAAAGCCATGGAGCTTATCAGTGAAAAGAAGTACCGCCAACACCCAGACACTTTGAAGTATTCCACCTTGATGGACTCAGTGAACATGGTTTTGGCCAAGAATAATGCAAAAATTATGAACGAAGTAAGTCTTTCAATAATGTAGTGTTTCATAAGCATCAGGAATAAGCCAGGCATATCTTACATTTAATCTACAGGTTTTGATAACAGTTTTACAGCATCATAATTAATGTTTCCTCTACCTTGAAAAAGGGTCTTGTAGTTAAACAAACAAACAAAAAAGATAGAAATCAGTCCTAATAGGTGCCCTCTCCAAATGCTCAATGAACCACCCTACCTAATAGACATAACAAAATAAGTATGGACTCTTTTCTTTCAATGCAGATCTTGAAAATGAGTCCCATTTGTCTAAGGCGAAGTTAGTAGAAGCTCATTATGCTGAATCAGTAGACTGTAGGGCTGATAACAGCTGGGTGTTGCAGCCCACCCCTGCTTCCTTGCTCTTTTGATGGAATAAAAGAAAACTCCTAGATTACATGGCTGTAGCAGCATTCTGAGCCAGGACCTTCTCTGGGCAATGCTGAGAGCGATAGCTCTCCACCAGTAGTTCCCTGGATCATTAATGACTCCAGCCTTTAGAAAAGCCTTACTGTAGTTTGACATAATTAGCCATAATTTGATTTCAGGACCAACAAGTACATCACCCTTGGACATCTGTTTTTAAGTTTCAAATAATAAAATAATTGCAACAACATTGGTTATATTTTGTGGGTCATAATTAGAAATGCCATTGATTAACCAAAAAGGGGAAAAATAATTTGGACCTGAACATGAAACGATTGCAGAAAATGATGTAGAAAGATAGAGCTGTATTACGCTAAGTCGCTGAGTAAATCCTCTGGAGTCTTCTGAGAAAGAATTTTGTCAAGAAGACCAACCCCTTTGAAAGGGACTTGTTGACACAAGGCAAAAATCTCAGTGCCCCTTTTAAGACTTAGAATTTAAACTACCACAAACATACATTTACTTTTTAAATATTGAATTAAGCCTTTCATTTTTTCAATGTTAAAGATTACCATTTTAAAATAATCATGCCAAGATGAGAATCACAGAAATAGCAAATGCTAACACTGAGAGATATCTTGGTGGTCATCAGGTTGAATCCCTTCATTGCAGAGTTGAGGAAAGTGTGGCCCAGAGAGGCAAGACACCTCCTTTAAAGACACACAGCAGGTCAATGACCTGGTCTGGACTAGAACCAGTACTCTAATGACTAACTATTGCTCTTTCCATTAGAATTGTGCTTCCAATACTATAATCACTAGCCACATGTGATGACAAATCTCAATTAATTCAAATTAAATAATATTAATAATTTGTTCTTCATTCACATTAGCTACATTTCAAATGACTGATAGCCCCGTGTGGCTAGGGACTATCGTGTTGATGACACAGATGACAGAACAGATGACACAACATTTTCATCATTGCATCGTTCTGTTGGATTGCGCTGGTCTTGATCAGAAGTCAGAAAATTAGTTTTTGTAAATAAAATTTTATAGTAACACAGCCACAGCTATTTATTTGCATATCATCTGTGGCCGCTTTTGCACTGCAACAGCAGAGCTGAGTAGTTAATAACAGAGATTCTGTGGCCCACAAAGCCTAACATTATTTACTATCTGGCTCTTTACGTTTACTGACCCCTGATCTAGAAGAAGACTCTAGCAGAAGTTTTGGTTTTGTTTTTTTAATCAAACCTGGCTAAAACAAAGAGATAGCATTTTTCACCTATAAGATTTGCAAAGATTCAAAAAGTTGTGTGATATACAGTATTGGAAAGGGAGTTAATGTAAACTTCTAATCAACAGTTTTGTTAATATTTGTTAAAATTAAAACTTCAGTTGCCCAGTACCCTTCAGAAATCCTCATGTATGTGCAAAGATATACACACATACATACACACGGTAATATTTTTTGCAGGTTGGGTCCCCAGAAAGAGATGCTGAGATGGAATTTGGAGTACAGGGCATTTTTCAGGGATCAGTACCAGTGAGGGGAGGACTGGCAAGAGGGGTCCGACTGTGATGCCAGCCCTACAAAGCCTATGCCAGTGCCCCAGAGGGCTCTTGAGTATATACGGCCCGCTGGAAGTGTCCTGAACTGGGTGGAATGGCCAGGTCTTGGTACCGCCACTCTGATGAGTAACTGGATGGCCACCAGGGAAGAGTGTGCTCTTGAGTGAGGCAACAAAACCTTGAAGCAAGTGACAATTTGGAGGCTGTCTGCCAATAGTTGCTGCGACCAGTCCTCCCTTGAATGAGTGTCTGAGTTGTACATCTCCAGGCCCACCACAAAGATCATGGCATCATTGCTTATAGTAGCAAAAACTGGAAACAACAAATTAAATGTCTATCAATGGAGAACTGGTTAAATCAGTTGGGTTACACCTCTTCATGGAATACTGCACAGCTCTTTAAATGAATGAAGTAAATTATTAAGAGGGCTAAAAGATGTCTAACCTATAATATTAAGTAAAACATGTTTTATATAACCTCATTTATATTAAAAAAAGGACTATATGTGGACTTTAATATGCATAGAAAATTTTAGGGTGGAGATGCTATATCCAGGCTATAAAATAGGAAGGCAGGACATTTTACTTTCCATCTTACATCCTCTCCACTGTCTTGTTTGAATGAGCACCTTTTTCCTTTAAATTTTTAAAAAATAAGAGCCGGCTAATAAAAATACATAAAATATTGATATTTGTGTACAATAATATATATGTACTAAGTGACTTCCTTTAAAACTTTTAAATACTAACTTCCACTGGTTTTTTCCTTCTCTTTTCTTTCTTTCTTTTTTCCTTCCTTTCTTCCTTCCTTCTTTTTTTTTTTTTTTCTTTCCAGCACCTCTACAAACAAGCATGGGAGGCTGACAAGACCAAAGTCCACATCATGTCTGATATCCCCCAGATTATTCTGGCAAAGGCAAATACAATTAATATGAGTGATGTGAGTATAATTCCTCCAGTTGTCATCTTTCTTTCCTACCTATTTGAACCAATAAAAACAAATTAACTAATTAATGTCTCGATTTTGAGAATGACTGTTTTGACAATGAGTGGGAACCCACAAATGAGAATCTTTCTAATCTCGCTTTGCTAAGAGTAGGAGTAGGCCTGTTGATGGGACAGCAGTTAGGAATTCGAAGGGCAGTTGGATTTTGTTCTAGGAGTAGGTACTTCTTATCAAACTAAGAGAAGTAAAGAGAATGGTTTAGAGCCCAGGATAAGAGATAAAGAAAGAGTGAATCCCAGGACTTTCTTAAAGAGTCCCTCTACCAAGCTTTTGAAATGATTCTAAAGAGGCAGTCTTGGGAAAAGTTAAATGGAAAGGGAAGAATAACATTTTGAAGAATTTAGGTCAAGCCCCGTAAGGAATGTGCAACACTTACTGTTAGAAACTGCATAAGTGTTTTATTTCACTTCCTTCCTCATCCTAACCAGTTGCCAGGAAACCCTCAAATCCTACCAGTTTTTTTAAAAAAAGATTTATTTATTATTTATTTACTTATAATAAATGCCGCATCGTGTCTTAGTTGTGGCACGCGGGATCTTCATTGAGGCGTGCGGGATCTTCATTGCAGCACACGGGCTTCTCTCTGGTTGTGGCGTGCAGTTTTCTCTTCTCTAGTTGTGGCATGCAGGCTCCAGGGCGGGTGGGCTCTGTAGCTGTGGCACATGGGTTCCAGAGCGCATGGGCTCTGTAGTTTTGCCGCTTGCAGGCTCTCTAGTTGAGGTGCATGGGCTCAGTAGTTGTGGCATGCGGGCTTAGTTGCCCCGCGGCATGTGGGATCTTAGTTCCCTGACCAGGGATCGAACCCGTGTCCCCTGAATTGGAAGGTGGATTCTTTACCACTGGACCACTAGGGAAGTCCCCCTACCAGTTTTTTTTTTCTTTTGTTTGTTTGAATTACACAGGGATTTGGAATTGTTGACTTCTTTTTGGATTGTAGTATCCACACAATTATATACATGAAAGTGTCAATTGCAAAACAGTGAAGTCTTTTGATGTAAGAACATGGCTATTTTGTATTCTTCTCTTGACTCTTATTTGACAAAATGCATCAGTAAGAATCTACTGGGCTTTCACATTTTTAAAAAGCATATTTACAACCTAATAGAGACCAGTAGCTCTTACTTTTTCTGGTGGTTTTTTGAAGATGTTTTAATTTGTAATAGATTTTGTTTTCAAACACAGTTATGTTACTTGTGAGAGCATTTAGCCCTTGAACCACCAATGAAGCATTCTGCTGAAAGATTTAAAAAAAAAAAAAAAGAAGATGCTGCAGTGCCAGTTTACTCTTTTAAAATAAACCCAGACTTTCCTATTTAGAAGAAAACTATTTCCTTTGCCTCTCTTTCCAGAAACTCTACAAACTTTCTTTGGAAGAGTCTAAAAAGAAAGGCTATGATCTCAGAACTGATGCCATTCCTATCAAAGCTGCCAAAGCCTCAAGAGATATTGCAAGCGATGTAAGTCTGAAGGAAAGCGGTCACCTGACTGGGGGTTTCTAATCTACCAAAATAATAAGGGCTGAGTTCTAGAAACACTGAGTGAATAAAATTTGAGAAAGAAAGCATGCCTGCTAACAATAGTCCCATTCTGTTCTGTGAATGCTTCTTAACCTTGCTCTTGTGTTTTCTCTGGTATTCTGAAAAAACAGAATGCCAGCCACATTATGACCACCTTTGTACTCCATCACCAAGGCTATGGCCGGTAGAAATCCAAAGCCCTTCACTAAGTTTTCTTAAGACTTGTGTTGTTCTTGCCTCCTGCCTCTTAGGCTCTGTCTTCCTAACAGGATGTCCCAGGAAGTGGTGTGCTGGGGGTCCTGATCTTTTGTGCTCATGATAGCTGATTATTAAATAATCATGAGTTTTGCAAACCTTCTCATAATAGTTTAATAGTTGTTAAACTATTGGTAGCTTGATATCAACCATAATGGGAGTACTTATACCACAGAAATTGGCAAACACTACAAATTAGGGCTTTTTTCCCCCAGAGAGCTGGTGTGCCAACACACCGTTGCCATAACGCATCACCTTTATGAAACTCAGTTCTTTCATTTAGTTGTTTCCACAAGAAATCCACTCACAGTGAACATTTAATGATTTGGGGGTAATGAGAGGAGCGCATTCAGAGCACTCGTTCCTTAGCCATCCCCCAGGTCTACTTTCTCTTTCCTCTTCCACCTCTGCTCTTCATTTTTCCTACCTACCCATTCCTATGCCACTCCTACATTGTCCTGAGAACTCCAGACTTCTCCCTCTATTGTGCTGGAGTCATTTGGCTCTCCCAGCTCCTAACCCCTAACTTGTACACCCGAACCCACAAGAGATAAGCAGAATAAGAAGTTTTCCATGCATCAGGATCTCCCCATGAAAGAGGGAACTTGGTGATAAATAGTAAAATTTCTTCCCCATTATACCAGAGTAGAGAGTCTTAAAAGAAAAAAAACTCCACAAAAATAAAGCTGCCCTAAAATTATACTGTGTATCTCATTACTAAGCCTCTTCTCATCAGTGAAAGACTGGCTGAATGATTTTTCAGGGCAACATTAAACTGCTTAGAACATTCTGCTTTTTCTTCTCTCATTTGCTGTACACTTATTACCTACCAAATGTTCTTTAACAACAGTGTATGTGTGAAAATCTGGGCGGTGTATCATCACAAGATCCATGTTCTAAGCTTTAATGACTTTAGCAAGTCACTCACCCCTCTGGCCTCAGCTTACTGTTCTCTAAAATGGGGGCAGTAACAATAACTTTGCTGTCTACCTCACAAGGTATAGTTGTGATGATCAACTTACACAAATAAATGTGAAAAAAGTGTTTTGTGAACTGTAGAATTCTATAAAAGTATCCCTTTTTATGAAATACAGAATATTGACACTAGAATGATTTCTGGTCAAGGGAATTGCTCTGAATAAATATTCAAATTTTTCTTCACAGTATAAATACAAACACAATTATGAAAAGGAGAGGGGGAAGATGGTTGGTTTCCGCAGTCTTGAGGATGATCCCAAATTAGTCCATTCCATGCAAGTGGCCAAGATGCAATCTGATCGGGAGTACAAGAAAAACTATGAGAAAACCAAGACCAGCTACCACACCCCTGCCGACATGCTCAGTGTCACGGCCGCCAAGGATGCCCAAGCCAACATCACCAACACCAACTACAAGCACCTGATTCACAGTTACTTCCTCCCTCCAGACTCCATGAACATCCAGCTGTCCAAGAATATGAATCACATACAGAGTGATGTAAGGCTCTCTTCTTTCTGAGTGATGGTTGCATTCTTAGCATGAGAAGGGAGATTACAGGCTCCTGTGCCAAGTTTTGTATCTAAATTGATAAGGTAAAGTAGAATGTGCTTCTTCTCTTTATAGAATGTATATAAGCATGACTACAATGAATGGTTCAAAGGGCTTGGCTGGAGTCCAGCTGGTTCCCTAGAAGTGGAGAAGGCCAAGAAAGCAACTGAAAATGCCAGTGATCAGAAATACCGCCAGCACCCTAGCAACTTCCAGTTTAAGAAGCTGAATGACTCCATGGACATGGTTCTTGCGAAGCAGAATACGCATACCATGAACAAGGTAGACAGAACAGCTATCCTTCCTTGTAGCTCCCAGCCAGACAGGGCTAGCAGTCTCTGGTTCTTGTTTGGGAAATTTAGTTTGGGCCCACCACTTCTATGCAGTGAGAAACAGTACCAGAGCACTCCCCTACACCATTTTCTTCTGCTCCCTACCTCTTATTTTTATTTTACTTGCCCTTCTAATTAAGTTAGAAATTATTTGTTCTTTTAAATTATTTTTTTAAGTCTGAGTTTATTTTTGGTGTCTTTTCTGAATCATATACTACTTTAGTTACTAAATTAATTTAATATAATTCAAATTGAGTGCATTCAAATATTGTTATATTTTTTTCTTTCTTGTTTGTCCTAAAAACTTATTAAATTTTAAATGTATGCTTTTTAACTTTCTAGTACCTATACACCGTTGATTGGAACAAAGATAAAACCAAGACTCATGTGATGCCAGATACACCAGATATTTTACAAGCCAAGCAAAATCAAACACACTACAGTCAGGTAAAGCTACATAAAAATTTTGCTTGAAACTAATTGAACGTTTTAAATGATGTCATGGTATATAATTGATGTAAATGCTGAAGCAGTGGAAATGAAGGACTCAAACTGGTTAGCGTAGGGATGTTGCAGTTTATGGTGGTTTAAAGCAAGGGCTTCAGCTGTGATTATATATCCCATGGAGTAGGCATTGTGCCTGTTTTGTTTATTTCAGTACTCATTGTGCGTGGCGCAGTATAGTAAATTGATAAATAGCTGTTGAAAGAAAAAATGGCTGTTGAAAGAAAAAATTGCACCAAACAGACCTGGTATGATCTTTGGCTTTGCCATTTATGAATTGTGTAATATTGGGTCTAAACCTTAGTTTCCTCATCCCTAAAACTGGGACCATAAAAGTGCCTATGATGTTGAATTGCTGTGAGGACCAAATGAGAAATTCCAGGAAGGGCTTTCATCACAGCGCCTGGCACATAATAAGCACTGGATGACCTTCAGCTATTTTTATTATTGTCCAGTTTTAACATATGTACATCCGTTCAATGAATTTGATTCAAAAAGATTGACTTATTTATTGCACTTTACAAAAGGCATTTCATTATCTATTACTTTTATCATTTAGATAATTAAAATATGTTACCTGACCCTTTTTTTTTTTAAATCAATTTAACATCTGTAATCAAAATAGTGAACCTAGACTGTACTTAACTGCAAAGGGAATCTACCTAATATACTTGATATGACCATATTGTGTCTGAACAGAAAAGGACGTGATCAACTACACTACCAAGGAGGTGGGGAGTGAGTCTCAGAGGCAAAAAAAAAAAGAAGCCAGATCATGTGATGCTAAGTCATTGCTCTATTAAACAGCTTGCTTTGTTTTTATCCATATCTTTAGAGATAAGATAGATGATGTTAAAATCTGATGTCTACTCTTTAGGTACACTTTTGTTCAATAATCTGTTTGGGTTTTAATATACACTGAATAATGCTAAATAATTTCTTTAATTTTCAGAAACTCTATAAACTTGGATGGGAAGAAGATTTGAAGAAAGGCTATGATCTCCCAGTTGATGCAATTTCTGTACAGTTGGCCAAAGCTTCAAGAGACATTGCTAGTGATGTAAGTATTGTTTGAATTCTATGAGGATACACTGTTATCTGAATCCAGTACCTTAATGCTGGTAATGATTTTCACAGATAGGCCCTAACTTTCAAAATGTAATGCCGTCCCCTTCATCTTCTCCTACCCTCTTCACTTACCCCAAATTCGCTCTTGTTTCTCACTGATTGAATATCAAAAAAGGGGCTGCCTGGACAGAGACTGAGCCAGAGGACCTACAAGATGCATTACACTAAGACATGATGTTTCTAGACATTACAGAAGAACCAGAGATTTCCGTTTTCCCCTGCTTGCTTGCAAATAATTTTCCTGGCTTCTATTTGTCTATTTTAGACAAATTCAAAGTGCCAGATAATAAATAACCTCAACAACCTAATGTTAATAGATTTCTCTTTGCACATATTTAAAATTAGCTTCCAATTCTTTTCATTTAGTCCATCCTTGCATTTACACAATTATAATAAATTGGCTCAGGGTATAGAAAATACAGAAAGTGGCAGGAATTTAGGTTTAAGATCCAGAGGACTTAACTTTCCCCTGGGTATCTGGTCGAAAGTTCGTAAAACAAGGATATTCACTCTCCAAGGCAACTTCTTCTGTTTTTTTTTTTTTTTTTTTGGCCGCACACAGTTTGTAGGATCTTAGTTCCCCGACCAGGCATTGAACCCCAGGCCATGGCAGTGACAGTGCCGAGTCCTAACCACTGGACAACCAGGGAGCTCCCAAGGCAACTTCTATTTATGATTGGAAAGGGTAGTAAATTTGGTAAATAAACTGGATATAGTTCCTATTGATCAATTAAATTTTTGTAAGTATTCAACTTAGATATTCTGCAAACACTAAAACATATAATTTTGTTAACCCCAAAAATTAAGCACCAAAAATTCAGAGAACTTTGGTTATAGAGAATAAATTACCAGAATTTCATAGGGAAGCACAACCTCTTAATCAAAATCTTTGAAACAAAGCAAAACAAGGATTTGGTTTGGAGAGAAAGCGTGTCTAAAGGCAGAATCTGACATAAAGAAGATGTGGTACATATATGCAATGGAATATTACTCAGTCACAAAAAAGAATGAAATAATGCCATTTGCAGCAAAGACCTAGAGATTGTCATACTGAGTGAAGTAAGTCAAACAGAGAAGGAGAAATATCGTATGATATCGCTTATATGAGGAATCTAAAAAGAAATGATACAAATGAACGTATTTACAAAACAGAGACGGACTCACAGACTTAGAGAATGAACTTATGGTTACTGGGGGGAAGGGGGGAGGGAAGGGATAGTTAGGGAGTTTGGGATTGACATGTACAGACTGCTGTTTTTAAAATGGGTAACCAACAAGGACCTACTGTTTAGCACAGGGAACTCTGCTCAATGTTATGTGGTAGCCTGGATGGGAGTGCAGTCTGGGCAAGAATGGATACATGTTTATGTATGGATGAGTGGCTTTGCTGTGCACCTGAAACTATCACAACATTCTTAATGAGCTATACTCCAATATTAAAAAGATTAAAAAAAAAAATAAAGACAGAATCTGACAATAAATTCTAAGAATATAAGGGAAGTTTGTCTCTAATTCAGTTAATCTGTGGCACTCCAGAAGTGTTGAGAATTAATTAGATGGCGTGTTATTACCCACCCTCCAGCTTGCAGGTCAATACTTCATTAAAATGAATAGATGTGGTAATGAACCTAAAGCAGTAGTGATGCTTGAACGGTCCCCAGAAAGTAAACTCATTTTCATTTAATGTTAGTGCTCCCCAAGAGGTAAAGATAGTTTAGGAAATGAAATTGTGTCAATACTTTCCTAACAACATAATATTTGATAGTACCTAATTTCTTTTCACGTAAATCTGTTAGAAACTTTCGAAATCTTACCCTAAAATTAAATTACCTATAAATGAATTTCCCACCATTGTAGAGATTGTATCTCCTCTCAGTTTCAAATGGTTCTTGTATCTATACAATCTAAGGAGAGTAGAGCTATTTTTTATGAGTACTCAATTTAATAAGTTAGAATCATAGAATTTAGAGTTAGAAGATAACTTAAAGGTTATTTAATCTAATCTCCCACTCAGCATCCTACCTTCTCTCCATTCCAACTGGTCTCTGGATACTGACAAATATAAGAATTTTTGTGTCCTTAAGGGCAGGTTGTTTCCTTGCTGGACCATCTCTAATTGACGTTATCTATTTCCTTATTTCGAACATGTTACTGATCAGCCCTAGGTCTGTGTTTTAGAACACCACAAAAGTAGCATATTTCCTCTTTCACCTGATACCCTTTCAAACATTTCAAGTTTCTTACTTATTCTCCTTTGGTTTTAGCTTTATAGGTCCTTCAATACTCTGATCATTCCACTTGTGATTTATTCTATTTTTTCAAAACCCCTCTCAAAATAGAGTGCCTCAAAACTCGGTGTTGTTTTCCTGTTTCAGGTCAGGCCAAGCAAATGAGCTTCTGATTTGCCTTTATCTGTACTCCTACAGAATCTCTTACAAAAATCTACTTTTTTAAAAGCAACTTTGTCAGATTGCCCACATTGAGCTTATAATCCACGTAAACTCTTGAGTATTTTTAGTAGACATAACCATGAAGCTGGGTGTCAAGAGAAAGTAGAACCTACTTCTGTGAAGTGTAATGTATGTTCAGCATCTGGTATCAAGTAAATGCTATTATTCCTCTCATTATTATTATCCCTCTTGTCATTGTCATCCAACAATAATGCAGTTTTTCCCAATTGAATCTAAATACTAGATTTCACTACTAATTTCTTACATTTATGTAGTTCGTTTTGACCTATCTTGGCAATATGTTGAGATCTTGTGGAATTTTGTTTCTAATTTAACATGTTTAGCTGTTTTTATGTGCATGAAGATATGGATCCCGAACAAGCCAAGTTTATGTGACATAATTATATGGCAAACCACTAAAAAACCCTGCTGCTTATTAATAAATTGATCTACACTATTAGTCCTGTTCATCAAGTCCTGAATCTTCCCAATTTTTTTTTTTTTTTGCCATTCAGCCATACTTTTCCATCATTCCCATAAGGATATCACAAGAGCTTTATCAAATGCTACCCTAGAGTCAGCATACACAATGTCTAGCACATCCCAATATATATTTCTACCTCTAGTTGAATTTAATTTCTCATCATAACCTGTCCTGATACTCAGCTACATTATGTTTTTTTGGAAGCTTCCACCTAAGTTTTCACATTTCTTATTAAGTTAAATGAAATTCTCAGTTTTGGAAAACAAACATGCAAACAAAGCAAACTGAGTTTAACTTGCCCTGTGTTTATGTTAATAAGAGAACTGTTTTCTCCGATTTCAGTTTAAATATAAACAAGGCTACCGCAAGCAAGTCGGCCACCATATTGGATTCCGGAGTCTGCAAGATGATCCAAAGCTTGTGTTGTCCATGAACGTAGCCAAAATGCAGAGTGAAAGGGAATACAAGAAGGACTTTGAGAAGTGGAAGACCAAGTTCAGCAGCCCAGTGGACATGTTGGGAGTGGTGCTGGCCAAGAAGTGCCAGACTTTGGTCAGTGACATAGACTACAAGAATTACCTGCACCAGTGGACCTGCCTGCCCGACCAGAGTGACGTTGTTCAAGCTAAAAAGGCTTATGAACTACAGAGTGAGGTCAGTTTCTACTAAATCTCATAGTTTATGTAGTACTTCATATCTCATAGGAGTAGCCATTTAATCGTAGACAGACTGAAACTAGATAGATAAATTATTATTGAATATCTAAAATGCATCTGTTTGTAATGCATAGAATCACTTGAGTCAAGGGTCCAGATGAGGATGGAATTTTGATGGCTTGCTTTGTATTTTCACAGAATTTGTATAAGTCTGACCTTGAGTGGCTGAGAGGCATAGGATGGAGTCCCCTGGGTTCTTTGGAGGCAGAAAAGAACAAACGGGTTTCAAACATCATCAGTGAGAAGAAATATCGCCAGCCTCCAGACAGAAACAAGTTCACCAGCATTCCTGATGCCCTGGACATAGTTCTGGCAAAGACAAATGCCAGAAATAGGAGTGATGTGAGTAACTCTTCAGAAATAAATAAAAGTAATTATAGTGCCTGATACCTGGTAGGTGCTCAATAGTATTTGCTTAATAAATTAGTAGAACAGCACAGCATCGCATCACACAGCATAATGTTTTTTTATTTGGTTACTTCATTTGAATTATCTGTTACCCTACACTGGATCATGTAAAAATGGGTTAGTATAAATTTTGTCACCCAAATCTTGCTTGCTTATTTATTTATCCAAATCATAAAGAAAAAACTTCTGAACGTATTTTTTTTCTTTGAAACTTGAGTGCATTAAAGACCCAGATTTTGTTGGGATAGAGTATATGAGAGGGAGATATTCTGAGTACCTTACACAGGCACAGTGGAAATGTCATAAAGAGTATATAGTTATCTCTTTATCTGGTGGTTCCCAACCAGGGACAATTTTGTCTCACAGGGGACATTTGGCAGCACGCAGAGCTTGTCATAACTTGAGGGTGGCATGCTACTGGCATCTAGTGGATAGAAGTCAGGACAGTTCCCTCACAACAAAGAATCATCCGGTATACAACACCAATAGTGCTGAGGTTGAGAAACTCTGATCTTTCTTAATCAGAAAGGTTAGTCCAGAACCAGGATCAAGGTATATGGAAATTCACAAGCCTTGGTTTGTTGTAGTCCTGAATGTCTTAATTGGCTCCTCTGGGTTACATGGACCATAGTAAGCATGTTCAGGAAGGAGAAAAGTGCCAACCCCTCACACCCCACACAGCACACCTCAAAGGGAAATTGATAAGTCCAAGGAACCAATGAGACTTTAAAATCTTTTTATATTGAAATAATTTCAGGTATACAGAAAAGTTGAAAATAGTACAAATAATTCATGTATGTGCATCTTTATACATACATATATCTTTTCACCCAGATTCTGCAATTATTAGCATTTTGTCACTTTTGCCTTTTTCTCTTTCTCCCCCTCCCACCTCTTTCTCTTTGCTCTGTGTGTGTGTGTGTGTGTGTGTGTGTGTGTATGTGTATAAGTTGCTTCCTGATGCCGCTCTATCCCTAAATGTGTATTTCCTGAAAATAATAACATTCTCTTAGATAACCACAGTGCAATGATCAAAATCAGGAAAGTAGTGTTGAAATAACACTAGTCTACAGAATTTACTCAATTTTACCACAAGTGTCCTTTACAGAAAGTAAAAAATCTTTTCTGATCCAGGATCCAATCCAAGACCACACGTTGAATTTACTTGTCATGTCTTTAGTCTCCTTTAATCTGAACTGGTTCCTCACTTCTTTGTCTTCCAAGTCCTTGACATTTGTGAAGAGCACAGGCCAGTTGTTTTGTAGAACCTCCCTAGATTTGGGTTTGTCTAGTGTTTCCTCATGATTAGATTCAGGTTCTGTGTTTTTGGCAGGATAGCACATGTTGCATCCTCCCCCATATAGGCACATAATATCAATCTGTCCCATTACTGATCATTTTAACTTTGATTACTTGAGTGAAATGGTGTCACCAGCTTTCTCCACTGTCTGGTTACTATTTTGTCCTTTGTAATTGATAAGTATCTTGTGGGAAGATTCTCTGACAATGTAACCACAGTTTTTCATCAGACTTTCACCCCCTAGTTTTAATAAATCAGTGAGATTTTTGTTTGGGTCCCTCTGTCTTCTGTTGAAGAAAGACGGATGATGATCCCGGGACATACAAGAGGCTTTGATAAATCTCATACAAAATCCTTTGGGGGAATCCTAATCCTCCCAAATAATTATGAGGTATAACTATATAGTAAACCACATAGGAAATGAGACTCCCTAATATATAGACATACCCTGAATATGTCATCTTTTCAGAAGATAGGGGCTGTCCCCCAGTTAAACACTGAGGGAGACTTTTACAATCCAACAGGTGGAGAACTGCTGCTCCATTTGATGATGTTGGCAAAGGCTTTAAATACTTGGGTTGATTTCTTACAGGCAGGTTAGTTGTAACTTTGAAAAGGTAATCCATAATCTATATTTTTGAAGGCAGTTATGTCTCAGATGAGTCAAAAAATACTATATTTTCTGCTTATGTTATCTGCTTATGCTCTTGTAATGCTTAATTTAGATGAATCAGTAATACTGTTTGAAGTTAACTATGTCACTCACTAATCTTACAGCGCCACTGAAAAACACTTATTTCTCATTTTAGAGACTTTATAGAGAAGCTTGGGACAAGGACAAGACTCAAATCCACATCATGCCTGATACACCTGGCATTATTCTGGCTAAAGCAAACTTAATCAATACAAGTGATGTAAGTTTCCAAATTCAGCATGTGTTTTCAGAAAGCTCATTTTATTTTTATTTTTTAAAATATTTATTTATTTATTTATTTTTATTTGGTTGCACTGGGTCTTAGTTGCAGCAGGCGGGCTCCTTAGTTGCCGCACACGGGCTCCTTAGTTGTGGCATGTGCACTCTTAGTTGTGGCATGCATGTGGGATCTAGTTCCCCGACCAGGGATCGAACCCGGGCCCCCTGCATTAGGAGCGTGGAGTCCCAACCACTGTGCCACTAGGGAAGTCCCCAGAAAGCTCATTTTAATTGCGCCTAAGGCAGTGAATTTATTTTGAATACTTGAATCATTTTAATTAACAAACTACAAGTGACTTAGAGTCCTCATTTAGTGGTTTTAAGCCTGAACATCCAAATAATTGGCACTCCCTATGTCAGATAGAGTTGGAGGGATGTGCTCTCTGTTCATTATAGTCCATTATTACACATGTTGTCATAATGTAATGGTTTGTATAACTCTTCCCTATGTGGATAAGAACTTCTTGGGAGCAGAGACAATTCATATTTGATCTGCAGTGCTTAGCTAGTATAGTGCCTGATATACATGAAATTCAATAAAATTTAAATGAGTGAGCATAAAAAACTGTTGCACACACACAAAAAAACTCAGGCACACACAAAAAAAACTCATGCAGGATAATTTCATTTTTATTTTTATTGTCATCATGGCATAATCTCCTGAAAATTATGGATGTAAAAATTAATATTTTAAAGACAAGTTCTAAATTCTAATACAAACACTTTAGCTTAAATCATGTTCTGGAGTAATGACACAAAGGACTAAAATATAAGAACAAGTCCAAAATCAATAGGCACTTTAAACAATCTGGTTTCTAAATGAAATGCATTAAATTAGATTCTCAATTATTTAATTATGTAACAAATCTGAAGAAGCACATTATTTCACTTAAGCTTTTTAAATTCAATATTTAAACTTTCCTCAAAAAATCTTACATTTTAAAAATTATGAAGGACTTTTGTTTCTTACCTAAAAGTGTGTATCCTACTTTTGGACAGCCCTGTATTGTGAAATAGACTCTGTTTCACAATGTGTTAGCTACATAGTCCGTTAGGTGTGATTTTCCCCCACTAGAGGTGTTAGATGGGAAAAGGCATTGCTCTTGGGCTTCCCTGGTGGTGCAGTGGTTGGGAATCCACCTGCTAATGCTGGGGACATGGATTCAAGCCCTGGTCCAGAAGGATCCCACATGCCACGGAGCAACTGAGCCCGTGCGCCACAACTACCAAGCCTGCGCTCTAGTGCCCGTGAGCCACAACTACTGTGCCCGCGTGCCACAATTACTGAAGCCCATGCGCCTAGAGCCCATGCTCCGCAACAAGAGAAGCCACCACAATGAGAAGCCCACGCACCGCAACGAAGAGTAGCCCCCGCTCGCTGCAACTAGAGAAAGTCCGTGCGCAGCAATGAAGATCCAACACAGCCAAAAATAAATAAATTAAATTAATTTTTTTAAAAAAGGCATTGCTCTTTTCTAACAAAAACTTCTAATGAAACATTCAAGGTTAATTGGAAAACAGCACCTAAATGATAATTTCATTTCATTTCTCTACCAATTTACTTCTGTCTGTCTCATTCTCATAAATATTTGGGAAGAGCTGACATTTAATTTTATTGATCTAAGTAATTGAAGAGCTTTCAAGTTTAAGACAGGATCATCAGCAATCAATGAGCATAATTTCCAATTACATTTGAGTATTCTAGAGCACATATTGTACTATCCTCATGAGCTCTTAAAATATTTAGCACTTTGGATTCATTATGATGCAGATGTTTATGGAAAATAGCTTTTTTCAAAGTGATTTTCATCTCTTAACAGAAACACTACCGAATGGGTTATGAGGAGCTGAAGAAAAAAGGTTACGATCTTCCCGTTGATGCCATATCACTCAAAGCAGCAAAAGCATCCCGAGAAATTGCCAGCGAAGTAAGACTTTATCCCTTGTTTGTATTGATTGGATTGCAATTTTCACTTCAAAGCAGTCTCAATTTAATTTTAAATTGAACAGAGTCCTCCAAGTAACAAATTAAAACATAGTGAAATGATCCCAGGGACGCAGTGTGGGATGAGGATAAATTCAAGGATGCATTTATTATGTATGGAATTTTATAGGATTTAGCCTTTAATCTTTCCTATCAAAAAAACCTTAAATCTGTGGCTCTCTACCCTTGGTGATATTTGGAATTAATGTTCTCTTTAATTTGCCACAAAGATAGTAATATAAGTTAATCTCAAAAAGAATAAGACATGGTTTCTTTTTTTTTTCCTTTAGTACAAATACAAGGATGGTTTTCGCAAGCAGCTTGGCCACCACATTGGTGCCCGAGCGATACGTGACGACCCCAAGATGATGTGGTCCATGCATGTGGCCAAGATCCAGAGTGACAGGGAGTACAAGAAGGACTTTGAGAAGTGGAAGACCAAGTTCAGCAGCCCAGTGGACATGCTGGGGGTGGTGCTGGCCAAGAAGTGCCAGACCTTGGTCAGTGACATAGACTACAAGAACTACCTGCACCAGTGGACGTGCCTGCCCGACGAGACTGACGTCATGCACGCTCGGCGGGCCTACGACCTCCAGAGCGACGTGAGTACTGAGGATCATAGTGACATGCAAAGATGGGAAATCAGTGAATTAACACCCCTTGGATAAGTGGCACCAAACTCACCAGCCCCTGCAAGTGGGGCATAACATTTCTTCTTTTCCTGTGAGTGTTAAATGTCAAACCCTCCAGACCGAAAAGGAATATTGTCTGATACCCTGCCTGTCCACCAAACTATGTTTTCAAGAGTGTTCTTACCTTATTTCATATCCTTTTGATGAAAATGTTTTCCCAAGCCAGAGATAAATATTTATTGGCTATATTTGTATCAACAGAATATGTACAAGTCAGATCTCCAGTGGCTGAGAGGCATCGGCTGGGTTCCCATTGGCTCTTTGGATGTGGAAAAATGCAAAAGGGCAACTGAAATTTTGAGTGATAAAATCTATCGCCAGCCTCCAGACCAATTCAGGTTTACCAGCGTGACTGATTCTCCGGAACAAGTGTTGGCCAAGAACAACGCCATCACTATGAACAAGGTGAGCCTTCAGAGTTCAGAGAACCAAGGTAGGACTCCTAAAGCTAAACCAAAGGAAAAGAAGCATGATCAGGAGAAGAAAGAAATAGAGCAGTGAGCAACAAAAGATATCTGTCTGTCTATCTCTCTATATCTGTCCATATCTGTCTACCTAATGTCGATGTCATTTATATTTTAACATTTACTTCAGTAGGTATTTCATGGTTTTGATAAAACGGTACATTTTTATGGAAAATCATCTCTGCATAAAAGATATTCTAAATTTCCTTTTGTTAACATACAATTCAGAGTATCAGAAGGCACTCATACATATCTGTTCTACTATGAACTGGTTACTTTACTTGAAGATACATGTAAAATACATAATGTGTATAAAATACGTAACCTTTTGTTATTTCTCTTTATAAAGTTCTTGTGGCCTTGAAGTTTCGATTAACAATACACTGAAGTTTTTTCCTGATGACATTTTATGTTCTCCTTGCTAGCGTTTATATACGGAAGCCTGGGACAAAGACAAGACCCAGGTCCACATCACAGCAGACACACCAGAAATTACGCAGGCGAGAATTAACAAAATCAACTACAGTGAGGTGGGAGCAGATGCTAATTCTATGACATTTGCATGGCGTTTCATATTTCAATTAATCCATTCCATGGTGATGTAATACTAAATGACAACTTTGTAAAGAATGTCTTTTCTTGCTCCGTGTGAATACCAACTCTTTCATTTCTCGCTTACCTAAACATCAGTCTTCAAGTAACACATATTATCATTTCGGAAGTGCACATTATAAGAACGAATGATTTAAGCAGTAACCAGAAGATTAATTAGACCTTCCTCTTTTATTAATTTAAGAAATTAGCAATAGACCAAAATACGTTTATCTCCTCCTTATGCTAAATACATAGCTGTGCTAAATGTATTTTCCACATATGACTTATTTTTCCTAAATTGTACTTTAGGGTCAAAATTTAAGATTTTTAATGTACAAGCTTTAAGTCAAGGATTAAAATCACAGTACAATCAAATAACACCAAGAGACAGACAGACAGAGACAGAGAGGATCTGTCAATATATAAATATATTAGCAAGCCCATTTCCTATTCACTTTCTGTGAGCATAGAGCCGTGTGCCCCCATATCAGAAGCACAGATGTTTAGGCTGAGAGGTCAGTCTCCTCTAGTGCAGGAGTCCCCGCCCAATAAGTCGTCATCCTGCCTTTGCTTAAGTGTCCTCAGTGACGAGGTGCTTATCTCATAAATCAACCTATTTGTTCTGGAAAGTTCCTTTAGAAGATGCTTCTCATGTATTGGGTCAATGGTTTCTCTCTGTAGACCCACATAATCCTCTAAGACCACGCAGAACCAAACTGTGCCGACTCCATAAGCGCTGTGTGCCTCCGCTGCCACTTCACCCCAGGTTCTCTTTCTAATCCAAACATCCCAAGCTCCTGGGCATTCCTCACATGACATCCCTGCTAGAATGTGACTCTCAGAACCAAACAAAATCCTGTGAGTGAGGAATGACTAGTGTAGAGTACAGTCGACATTGCATTTCCTCTTCTGGACATTTACCCTCCATTTCTGCACTCTGTGCCTTGGGGCTCCTTGGGGCTATGTCGCCGCTGGTGTGCGTGGGAGTTGGGGTCAACCAAAACCCTAAGACAACTTACATGGGCTTAAACTAGGTTTCCTCTACCTTGTATTTATACATTTGGCAACTTAAATCTCAGTTCAAAGATTGACATTTATCTCTCTGCATTTTTTTCTTAGAATGAGCCTATTGGTTTAAGCCTGTGGAGATTTTTGTGAATCTAAGATTCTGTCCGATGATGTATTAGTTATTTCTTCCAGCTTTGTGCTACCAGCAAGGAAAATATTGTTTCTTTGACAGCATAAATCAATAGCGTGTTACTCCTCTGCAGAATATAACTGAGAGAATTTAAATTGATTAGCCACCACCTTAAGTCATTTTATTTTTCAGGGGTGCAAACTATAATTTTAAAGCTTATATAACTAGCTCTTAATTGTCACCCCAAACTAAAATTGTCAAGTCCCACTCTCAAATCAAAAATAAGTGAATTTTCAGCTAAACCTGCACTATAGGTCCCATAGTGTTACAGGAAAGTGTGTGCTATGTGAGCAGATATTTTAAGGGACAAAGGGTCCCTGTAACTAGCCACTCAGCCTTTCTGGAACTGTCAACTCTGTCTTTGCTGCAAAAGCTCAGAGATGTTGTATGTTGCCCTTGGTTTGAAGAGGCCCAGGAAGAATGCCTGAACTGATTGCCTAGCCTGCCTGGTCTGCTTTCTCTGACTTTTCTCTATCAGCTTAGTTCAATTCTATTGTGTTTCTTTCTCATTTAGGATAGGAAGATACAATGCAAATTTGATGATGTCACTCTTCCTCAAAGATTGTTGTTGGTTTCCCTTTTCCTATAGGATTAAGGACAAAGTTATCTTAGCACCAGGCCTTCATAGCCCGACTCCCAATTCTTTTCAGTCCTGTCCTGCCACTTCCCCGGGCACTGCGTGCCCCCCCTCCCCCCCGCTTGATGCCCCTGCACATTCACTCCCCTGTACTTTGATTCATGGAAGTTCCTCTGCCCTTGACCACCATCTCAGTCTATTGAAACCATATTTATCACTCAGGGTCCAATGCCAAGATCATGCCCTCTGAGGAAACTTCCTGATTTTCAATTCAGAATAAATTGCTCCTTCCTAGAGCTCGTTCTTTCTTTTTTAAACATTCAATCTTTTTTTTTTTTTTAATATTATTTATGTATTTATTTGGTTGCGTGGGGTGTTAGTTGTGACAGGTAGGCTCCCCAGCCGTGGCTCGTGGGCTCCTTAGTTGCGGCAGTCAGGCTCCCCAGCTGCGGCCCCAGGGCTCCTTAGTTGCAGCTCTCCGGCTTCTTAGTTGCAGCATGCAGGCTCCCCAGCTGTGGCATGCAAACTCTTAGTTGCGCCATGCATGTGGGATCTAGTTCCCTGACGAGGAATCAATCCCAGGCCCCCTGCATTGGGACCGCGGAGTCTTGTCCACCCCCGCGTCACCAGGGAAGTCCCGTGGAGCTCGTTCTTAATAATATGGTTAAAGCACTTTTCATGGTCTGACTTTTTGGCAGCTTGTTCCTCAGGTTATCAGTCTTTCCATCAGTTCTCCCAGAAACCTTGAAGATGGGAGAGGCCTCATATTCATCTTTGTTTCCCAAGTACCAAGCACAGTCATGGCACGGAGTCGGTGCAGAATAAATGAGGATCAAATGAGTTTCCCTCCTGCCCACATTTTGCCACCCATGAGTTTCAGCTTAATTTTTCCACTTCTTTCCAAAACTGATTCATTGTTATAACTAAAAGTTTTAAAACCATGAATTATGTCTGTATATGGCTAATGTAACATAAGTTTTAAAATAAAAAAAACAAAGGTGCCATATTCCATATAGGTATCCTGTTTAAGTCTCAACTTCAGCCAAAACCGCAGAAAGCTTAGAACTCTCAAAAGTGAGATTATTACAGGCACCTACCCGTGTAGAACTTGGTGAATTATTTTACTCCTCTGTCGTTTTTGGATGTGAATGTCAACATGTAACTGATTTTTTTTTTTTGCCCAAATTTAGAGTCGGTATAAACTCGCCAATGAAGAAGCAAAGAAGAAAGGCTACGACTTGCGAAGTGATGCCATCCCGATCGTGGCAGCCAAGGCCTCCAGGGACATCATCAGTGATGTGAGTTGTCAGTTTTACTCCTAGTATGTGGTCAGTCTGAAGTGACGTTTTCACTGAACTAAATCTTCTAAAAGAACTTTCCTGGCCCTTTGGAAATATATCCTGATGTATTTGTGTAGGGTTTTTCAAAAACCTAGCTTTGAGGGAAATGAAAAATTTGATGTTTACAAAAATGTTTTATAACCACTAAGTCACAGTATCTTCAGTGAAAGCTGATCCACCAGGAATAGAGAAAGATCCATTCATGTGGAATTTGTTAGAGTGTAGCTGCAGGCTTGGAGATGCTTATATAAAAATTGTCATAGTGCTTATAGAAAGTGTGACTCATAAACTTAAGTTCTCCCAGTGAGAATCAGGGCCTAGCTTTATATAGCATTTTAATATACAATATTCAAAAAATGCATATGACACTTGCCATTACAATTCACCCTTGTAAGATCATGGAAAGAAGGCAGTTGATCAGTGCCAGACTAGCCCAAACTTGCACCCTTAGCACTAGCTCCTGGCTTGTGGCTTGTAACTCCCAGAATAAAACCATCATCCTTTCCTGGTACCTCAGGGAATTCTTGAGGAACAGACCACTGCTCTAAAAATCAAGACCCACTATTTGGGAATATGGTAATACGCTGCCCTTTATTTTGGAAGATCATATTAGTGACTCACTTTAGTTTACGTATGTTGGACCTTTCCTACAAATGGATTTATGCCAATAATAATATATAACAAAATAATAATAACCAAGAAGTGTTGAGAAATCTGTGCTAAGAATGTTATATGCATTATGCCACTTATTTTTCATAATTACCCTAGGATGTAAGATTGTGATTATCCCTGTTGTATGGGTTGCTTAAGCAACTTGTCTAAAATCAAACTCTTAGTAGGTGATGCAGTTGAAACTCCAGGCAACCTCATTCCTTCCCACTGTACTATATTGCCTCTGCTGACTCGTTTATACTTTCTCACTCAGTTATCTTTGAGACTAGAAGCATGTATTTTGGATAATTGGCTCGGATTCCAGGACAACGTCTTTGGACATGGAATAACAACACTGTTGGTCCATGAGCGATGAGAACCCATGACTTTATTAGGAGCATGCTCTAAGCAACTGGGCTGCTAGGACAGCTTCCCTAGTATAACCAGTTTCCAAAATGATGCCAAAATTTGCCACCACCACTGAATGCCTGAATCCATTATGAAACAGGAAATTCTCTTCTGTTGCTACTGCAAGTAGTCCTTGACCTTGACTTCATCCCCATAGGAACCAGACACTCATTTTACTACTTACTAAACACATCTTGTCACCAAGTGCATCTCTTTTCTGATGTACTTTTAGCGCCTAACCCATTTCTCCAAGTCCCTTGGTCCACATGGCCTCTCCACTGTGTGCATTTGCTGCCCCCGGAACTATTCCTTGTTACCAGGCCATAGGTGATTTGGGGCATACACTACAATTATATGAATTCCATCTATTTTATTACCTCTATAAGCTTCTAGGGGAAAGGAAGGATATTGCCTTGAGTTAGTGCTTATTAGCAAAAGTCAACGTACAACAGTGATATAAGCAAGATGATTTTGTACAGGCTTGTGACCTCTACAGGCTTATAATAAAAATCTGATTTGTGCATTTTCATCTCAGTACAAATACAAAGATGGTTACCGCAAGCAGCTTGGCCATCACGTTGGAGCCCGGGACGTGAAGGATGACCCTAAGATGATGTGGTCCATGCATGTGGCCAAGATCCAGAGTGACAGGGAGTACAAGAAGGACTTTGAGAAGTGGAAGACCAAGTTCAGCAGCCCAGTGGACATGCTGGGGATGGTGCAGGCCAAGAAGTGCCAGACCTTGGTCAGTGACATGGACTACAAGAACTACCTGCACCAGTGGACGTGCCTGCCCGACCAGACTGACGTCATGCACGCTCGGCAGGCCTACGACCTCCAGAGCGACGTGAGTATAAGATTTTCCTTTGGCCAACAAAACACCATGTCTGCTTTCCTAAGTATCAAAGTTCCCCCAAGGTGAGGGGAGTTGAGTTTACACAACTGAGTTCTAACTCCCTGGACTAATGCCAACTCTCTATCCAGTCACACAGACATCTGAGAGCATCATTATTTCCAAAAAGAAAGAACCAGCAAAGCACCGATTGCTTTGATGGAAACCTCTAGATTATTGATCTAGTAGAGTTGGGTCGTTCTCTGTGTTCTGTTTAAAAAGTTTTTCAGAATAGGTTTCTAATCTGAATATTTTGTGGATTCACAAGACATAGCAAAATGTTTAAATTTCTCAAGAATCCAAGCATTGAAATATATATGTAATATAATATAATGTATTATAGTTCAATTTTTTATTTATTTAAGGCATATCATTATGCTTACGTTTAGTGGTTTATTACTTACAATTTCAGAATTTGTACAAGGCCGACCTTCAGTGGCTCAGAGGCATTGGCTGGTTACCTAGTGGCTCTCTTGAGGATGAGAGGAACAAGAGAGCTACCCAGATTTTGAGTGACCATGTTTACCGTCAGCACCCAGATAAATTCACGTTTTCCAGCCTTATGGACTCCATCCCAATGGTTTTGGCAAAAAACAACGCTATTACCATGAACCACGTAAGTCCTTTTTTTACTTGAGCGGGGTATCAATTTTTGTACGTGTGTATGTAAACACTGAAATCTGTCTTGATAAAAGAAAAATCACATTCAATTATTTTGCTTGGTATTAAAGTGGTTTTTAAGTAAGTGTTGTGCTTCTTACTGATATGAGACACCTAGAGGTAAAGGTGTCACAAGTACTGACGCACAGAGCAGACTCTCTTTACTCTCATTAAGAACCAGATTCATCACTGGCCTGTACTTGTCACATCCTTTTTTTGTTTCTTTCAGCATCTCTATACAGAAGCTTGGGATAAAGATAAAACCACTGTCCACATTATGCCAGACACCCCTGAAGTTTTACTCGCTAAGCAAAACAAAATAAATTACAGTGAGGTAAGCAATGTATTCATGGTGCATGATATATTTTTTCTTGCACTGCACTTTATAGATCAAACTTACGATGATTTATGTCCATTTCAGAAACTCTATAAACTTGGCCTAGAAGAAGCCAAGAAGAAAGGCTATGATATGCGGATAGATGCCATTCCCATCAGGGTGGCCAAGGCCTCCAGAGACATTGCAAGTGAAGTAAGTGCACCTGTAGAGTTCTTTGCTCAGCTTTGGCTCAAAGATTTCTTTCTCTCTCAAAGATATGTAGTAGAGCAAGTAAGCTATGAAGTTAAGCTTCTAGCTAACAGTTTTTTGTAAGTAAATAGTTTAAAATAATGGTAATAAAACTCTCAACATAAAGGTTAACTTCTAGCTATGACTGAGTCCACAGCAACATCCATTTCAAAATACTGTCTATGCCCTGCTGAACAAAAGCACTGTCTACTTGACTATAGCTCAGGCAGCCTTTTGGCTTTTCCACATGATGTGTACTTATATACAATTGAGCTCATCATAGGATCCCTTCCAAACCCAGCCCATTCATTCCCTGTAAACCAATGAACCTACAAGGGCTGAAGGAATGGGACACATTATTCTGTTTAAAGTCCAACCATCCACGCTCACCATGTGTTTATCTCTGCATCCTGGGATTGGCTGCAGATATTCACTTACTTCAAAATATGGGTTTGCTCACATTTCTAGAAATGTTTGTCCTTCTATTTCTTTTGTCTGTGAAGTCAAAAGCATATTTTCCCTTTATATCCAAAATATGGGAAGTAACTGTCATACTTTAAAAATAAATGTTCAACGATCACAGAATGGTTAAAAGTATTAATATATACCAATATAATGGAATACCTGCTGTCATTAAAATTCATGTTTGTAGGGAATATATAATGACACAGGAAAATGTTTATATAGTAACTGAAATGAGCAGGCCCCAACCCATATACAGTATGACTCCTAATTTTATTCTCTCTCTCTCTCTCTTTCTTGCACACACACACAAAAAGCCGTTTCCATCAGCAGTTATCACTGAATGGCAGAATAATGTCTTAGTTTTTATTTCCTTTTTTTTTTTGCTTTTTATTTATTTATTTACTTTTTTAACATCTTTATTGGAGTATAATTGCTTTACAATGGTGTTTTACTTTCTGCTTTATAACAAAGTGAATCAGCTATACGTATACATATATCGCAATATCTCCTCCCTCTTGCGTCTCCCTTCCACCCTACCTATCCCACCCCTCTAGGTGGTCACAAAGCACTGACCTGATCTCCCTGGGCTATGCGGCTGCTTCCCACTAGCTATCTGTTTTACATTTGTTAGTGTAAATATGTCAATGCTACTCTCTCACTTCGTCCCAGCTTACCCTTCCCCTCCCTGTGTCCTCAAGTCCATTTTCTACGTCTGCGTCTTTATTCCTGTCCTGCCCCTAGGTTCTTCATAACCACTTTTTTTTTTTTTTTAGATTCCAAATATATGTGTTAGCATATGGTATTTGTTTTTCTCTTTCTGACTTAGTTCACTCTGTATGACAGACTCTAGGTCCATCCACCTCACTACAAATAACTCAATTTCATTTCTTTCTATGGCTGAGTAATATTCCATTGTATATATGTGCCACATCTTCTTTATCCATTCATCTGTTGATGGACACTTAGGTTGCTTCCATGTCCTGGCTATTATAAATAGAGCTGCAATGAACATTGTGGTACATGACTCTTTTTAAATTATGGTTTTCTCAGGATATATGCCCAATAGTCTGATTGCTGGGTCGTATGGTAGTTCTATTTTTAGTTTTTTAAGGAACGTCCATACTGTTCTCCATAGTGGCTGTATCAATTTACATTCTTACCAACAGTGCAAGAGGGTTCCCTTTTTTCCACACCTTCTCCACATTTATTGTTTGTAGATTTTTTTGATGATGGCCATTCTGACTGGTGTAGGTGATACCTCATTGTAGTTTTGATTTGCATTTCTCTAATGATTAGTGATGTTGAGCATCCTTTCATGTGTTTGTTGGCAATCTGTATATCTTCTTTGGAGAAATGTCTTTTTAGGTCTTCTGCCCATTTTTGGATTGGGTTGTTTGTTTTTTTGATATTGAGCTTCATGAGCTGCTTGTAAATTTTGGAGATTAATCCTTTGTCAGTTGCTTCATTTGCAAATATTTTCTCCCATTCTGAGGGTTGTCTTTCCGTCTTGTTTATCGTTTCCTTTGCTATGCCAAAGCTTTTAAGTTTCATTAGGTCCCATTTGTTTATTTTTGTTTTTATTTCCATTTCTCTAAGAGGTGGGTCAAAAAGGATCTTGCTGTGATTTATGTCATAGAGTGTTCTGCCTATGTTTTCCTCTAAGAGTTTGATAGTGTTTGGCCTTACATTTAGGTCTTTAATCCATTTTGAATTTATTTTTGTGTATGGTGTTAGGGAGTGTTCTAATTTCATTCTTTTCCATGTAACTGTCCAGTTTTCCCAGCACCACTTATTGAAGAGGCTGTCTTTTTTCTGCATTGTATATTCTTGCCTCCTTTATCAAAAATAAGGTAACCATATGTGCGTGGGTTTATCTCTGGGCTTTCTATCCTGTTCCATTGATCTATATTTCTGTTTTTGTGCCAGTACCACACTGTCTTGATTACTGTAGCTTTGTGGTATACTCTGAAGTCCAGGAGCCTGATTCCTCCAGCACCGTTTTTCTTTCTCAAGATTGCTTTGGCTATTCTAGGTCTTTTGTGTTTCCATAAAAATTGTGAAACGTTTTGTTCCAGTTCTGTGAAAAATGCCATTGGTAGTTTGATAGGGATTGCATTGAATGTGTAGATTGCTTTGGGTAGTATAATCATTTTCACAATGTTGATTCTTCCAATCCAAGAACATGGTATATCTCTCCATCTGTTTGTATCATGTTTAATTTCTTTCATCAGTGTCTTATAGTTTTCTGCATACAGGTCTTTTGTTTCCTTAGGTAGGTTTATTCCTAGGTATTTTATTCTTTTTGTTGCAATGGTAAATGGGAGTGTTTTCTTAATTTCTCTTTCAGATTTTTCAACATTAATGTATAGGAACGCACGAGATTTCTGTGCGTTAATTTTGTATCCTGCTACTTTACCAAATTCATTGATTAGCTCTAGGAGTTTTCTGGTAGCGTCTTTAGGATTCTCTATGTATAGTATCATGTCATCTGCAAACAGTGAAAGCTTTACTTCTTCTTTTCCGATTTGCATTCCTTTTATTTCCTTTTCTTCTCTGATTGCTGTGGCTAAAACTTCCAAAACTATGTGGAATAATAGTGGTGAGAGTGGGCAACCTTGTCTTGTTCCTGATCTTAGTGGAAATGATTTCAGTTTTTCACCATTGAGAACGATGTTGGCAGTGGGTTTGTCATATATGGCCTTTATTATGTTGAGGTAAGTTCCCTGTTTGCCAACTTTCTGGAGGGTTTTTATCATAAATTGGTGTTGAATTTTGTCAAAAGCTTTTCCTGCATCCATTGAGATGATCATATGGTTTTTATCCTTCAGTTTGTTAATATGGTGTATCACATAGATTTGTGTATATTGAAGAATGCTTGCATTCCTGGGATAAACCCCACTTGATCATGGTGTATGAGACTTTTAATGTGCTGTTGGATTCTCTTCGCTAGTATTTTGTTGAGGAATTTTGCATCTATGTTCATCAGTGATATTGGCCTGTAGTTTTCTTTTTTTGTGATATCGTTTTCTGGTTTTGGTATCAGGGTGTTGGTGGCCTCATAGAATGAGTTTGGGAGTGTTCCTCCCTCTGCTATATTTTGGAAGAGTTTGAGAAGGATAGGTGTTAGCTCCTCTGTAAATGTTTGATAGAATTTGCCAGTGAAGCCATCTGGTCCTGGACTTTTGTTTGTTGGAAGATCTTTAATCACAGTCTCAATTTCAGTGCTTGTGATTGGTCTGTTTATATTTTCTATTTCTTCCTGGTTCAGTCTTGGAAGGTTGTGCTTTTCTAAGAATTTGTCCATTTCTTCCAGGTTGTCCATTTTATTGGTATATAGTTGCTTGTAGTAGTCTCTCATGATCCTTTGTATTTCTGCAGTGTCAGTTGTTACTTCTCCTTTTTCATTTCTAATTCTGTTGATTTGAGTCTTCTCCCTTTTTTTCTTGATGAGTCTGGCTAATGGTTTATCAATTTTGTTTATCTTCTCAAAGAACCAGCTTTTAGTTTTGTTGATCTTTGCTCATTTCCTTCATTTCTTTTTCCTTTAATTGTGATCTGATCTTTATGATTTCTTTCCTTCTGCTGACTTTGGGGTTTTTTTGTTCTTCTTTCTCTAATTGCTTTAGGTGTAAGGTTAGGTTGTTTATTTGAGATGTTTCTTGTTTCCTGAGGTAGGATTGTATTGCTATAAACTTCCCTCTTAGAACTGCTTTTGCTGCACCCCATCGGTTTTGGGTCATCTTACTTTCATTGTCATTTATTTCTAGGTATTTTTTGATTTCCTCTTTGATTTCTTCAGTGATCTCTTAGCTATTAAGAACTGTATTGTTTAGCCTCCATGTGTTTGTATTTTTTACAGAATTTTTCCTGTAATTGATATCTAGTCTCATAGTGTTGTGGTTGGAAGAGATACTTGATATGATTTCAATTTTCTTTAATTTACCATGGCTTGATTTGTGACCCAAGATATGATCTATCCTGGAGAATGTTCCATGAGCACTTGAGAAGAAAGTGTATTCTGTTGTTTTTGGATGGGATGTCCTATAAATATCAATTAAGTCCATCTTGTTTAATGTGTCATTTAAAGCTTGTGTTTCCTTATTTATTTTCATTTTGGAAGATCTGTCCATTGGTGAAAGTGTGGTGTTAAAGTCCCCTACTATGATTGTGTTACTGTCAATTTCCCCATTTATGGCTGTTAGCATTTGCCTTATGTGTTGAGGTGCTCCTATATTGTGTGCATAAATATTTACAATTGTTATATCTTCTTCTTGGATTGATCCCTTGATCATTATGTAGTGTCCTTCTTTGTCTCTTGTAATAGTCTTTATTTTAAAATCTATTTTGTCTGATATGAGAATTGCTACTGCAGCTTTCTTTAGATTTCCATTTGCATGGAATATCTTTTTCCATCCCCTCACTTTCAGTCTGTATGTGTCCTTAGGTCTGAAGTGGGTCTCTTGTAGACAGCATATATATGGGTCTTATTTTTGTATCCATTCAGCCAGTCTATGTCTTTTGGTTGGAGTATTTAATCCATTTACATCTAAGGTAATTATCAATATGTATGTTCCTATTACCATTTTCTTAGTTATTTTGGGTTTGTTATTGTAGGTCTTTTCCTTCTCTTGTGTTTCCTGCCTAGAGAGGTTCCTTTAGCGTTTGTTGTAAAGCTGGTATCCATTCAGCCAGTCTATGTCTTTTGGTTGGAGCATTTAATCCATTTACATCTAAGGTAATTATCGATATGTATGTTCCTATTACCATTTTATTAGTTGCTTTGGGTTTGTTTTTCTAGGTCTTTTCCTTCTCTTGTGTTTCCTGCCTAGAGAAGTTCCTTTAGCATTTGTTGTAAAGCTGGTTTGGTGGCGCTGAATTCTCTTAGCTTTTGCTTGTCTGTAAAGGTTTTAATTTCTCCGTCAAATCTGAATGAGATCCTTGCTGGGTAGAGTAATCTTGGTTGTACTTTTTTCCCTTTCATCAGTTTAAATATGTCCTGCCACTCCCTTCTGGCTTGCAGAGTTTCTGCGGGAAGATCAGCTGTTAACTTTATGGGGATTCCCTTGTATGTTATTTGTTGCTTTTCCATTGCTGCTTTTAATATTTTTTCTTTGTATTTAATTTTTGATAGTTTGATTAATATGTGTCTTGGCATGTTTCTCCTTGGATTTATCGTGTATGGGACTCTCTGCGCTTCCTGGACTTGATTAACTATTTCCTTTCCCGTACTAGGGAAATTTTCAACTATAATCTCTTCAAATATTTTCTCAGTCTCTTTCTTCTGGGACCCTATAATTCGAATGTTGGTGCGTTTAATGTTGTCCCAGAGGTCTCTGAGACTGTCCTCAATTCTTTTCATTCTTTTTCCTTTATTCTGCTCTGTGGTAGTTATTTCCACTCTTTTATCTTCCAGGTCACTTATCTGTTCTTCTGTGTCAGTTATTCTGCTATGGATTCCTTCTAGAGAATTTTTAATTTCATTTATTGTGTTATTCATCATTATTTGTTTGCTCTGTAGTTCTTCTAGGTCCTTGTTAAAAATTTCTTGTATTTTCTCCATTCTATTTCCAAGATTTTGGATCATCTTTCCTATCATTACTCTGAATTGTTTTTCAGGTAGACTGCCTATTTCCTCTTCATTTGTTTGGTCTGCTGGGTTTTTGCCTTGCTCCTTTATCTTCTGTGTGTTTCTCTGTCTTCTCATTTTGCTTAACTTACTGTGTTTGGGGTCTCCTTTTCGCAGGCTGCAGGTTCGTAGTTCCTGTTGTTTTTGGTGTCTGCCCCCAGTGGCTGAGGTTGGTTCAGTGGGTTGTGTAGGCTTCCTGGTGGAGGGGACTAGTGCCTGTGTTCTGGTGGATGAGGCTGGATCTTGTCTTTCTGGTGGGCAGGGCTGTGTCTGGTGGTGTGTTTTGGGGTGTCTGTGACTTTATTATGATTTTAGGCAGCCTCTCTGCTAATGGGTGGGGTTGTGTTCCTGTCTTGCTAGTTGTTTGGCATAGGGTGTCCAGCATTGTAGCTTGCTGGTCATTGAGTGGAGCTGGGTCTTAGCGTTGACATGGAGATCTCTGGGAGAGCTTTTGCCACTTGATATTACATGGAGTCGGGAGGTCTTTGGTGGACCAATGTCCTGAACTCGCCTTTCCCACCTCAGAGGCACAGGCCTGACACCTGGCCAGAGCACCAAGGCCCTGTCAGCCACACGGCTCAGAAGAAAAGGGACCAAAAAAAGAAAGAAAGAAAGAAAAGAGAAGAAAGTTATTAAAATAAAAAATAGTTATTAAAAATTAGAAAATTAAAAAGTAATAAAAAAAAAAGAAAGAAAAAAGAGAGCAACCAAACCAAAAAACAAATCCACAAATTATAACAAGCACTAAAAACTATACTAAAATAAATAAATAAATAACCAAAAAATAAATAAATAAATAAAAGAAAACGGATAGACAGACCCGTAGGACAAATGGTAAAAACAAAGCTATACAGACAAAATCACACAAAGAAGCATACACATACACACTCACAAAAAGAGAAAAAGGAAAAAAATATATATATATCGTTGCTCCCAAAGTCCACCGCCTCAATTTTGGGATGATTCTTTGTCTATTCAGGTATTCCACAGATGCAGGTTACATCAAGTTAATTGTGGAGATTTAATCTGCTGCTCCTGAGGCTGCTGGGAGAGATTTTCCTTTCTCTTCTTTGTTAGCACAGCTCCTGGGGTTCAGCTTTGGATTTGGCCCTGCCTCTGTGTGTAGGTTGCCTGAGGGTGTCTGTTCTTTGCTCAGACAGGACGGGGTTAAAGTAGCAGCTGATCGGGCGGCTCTGGCTCACTCAAGCCGGGGAAAGGGAGGGGTACAGAATGCAGGGTGAGCCTGCAGCGGCAGAGGCCAGTGTGACGTGGCAACAGTCTGATGCAGGCCATGTGTTCTCCCGGGGAAGTTGTCCCTGCATCACGGGACCCTGGCAGTGGCGGGCTGCAAAGGCTCCCAGGAGGGGAGGTGTGGATAGTGACCTGTGCTTGCACACAGGGTTCTTGGTGGCTGCAGCAGCAGCCTTAGCATTTCATGCCCATTTCTGGTGTCCGCGCTGATAGCCACGGCTCATGCCTGTCTTTGGAGCTCGTTTAGGTGGTGCTCTGAATCCCTCACCTCGCGCACCCCGAAACAATGGTCTCTTGCCTCTTAGGCAGGTCCAGACTTTTTCCCGGACTCCCTCCCAGCTAGCTGTAGTGCACTAGCCCCCTTCAGGCTGTGTTCACGCAGCCAACCCCAGTCCTCTCCCTGAGATCTGACCTCCGAAGCCCGAGCCTCAGCTCCCAGCCGCCCCCATCCCAGCAGGTGAGAGACAAGCCTCTCAGGCTGGTGAGTGCCGGTCAGCACCGATCCTCTGTGTAGGAATCTCTCCGCTTTGCCCTCTGCACCCCTGTTGCTGTGCTCTCCTCCGTGGCTCCAGAGCTTCCCCCCTCCCACCCCCCGTCTCCACCAGTGAAGGGGCTTCCTGGTTTGTGGAAACTTCCTCCTTCACAGCTCCCTCCCAGAGGTGCAGGTCCCGTCCCTATTCTTTTGTCTCTGTTTTTTCTTTTTTCTTTTGCCCTACCCAAGTACGTGGGGAGTTTCTTGCCTTTGGGGAAGTCTGAGGTCTTCTGCCAGCGTTCAGAAGGTGTTCTGTAGGAGTTGTTGCACATGTAGATGCATTTCTGATGTATTTGTGGGGAGGAAGGTGATCTCCACGTCTTTCTCTTCCGCCATCTTGAAGGTCTCCCCTCATTTATTTTTAAAATAAGTTTATTTGCAATCTGGTGACAACATAGCTTGTGTAATCTTCAAACAGAGAGCTTCTGAATATATGAGTTCACTTTTCTGTGTCTTAGTTCCTTCATCTTTAACCCGTGCTCCCCGGGGCCCGACGGTGCATGCACGAGGCCACCCAGTGGTGACATGCTGACTGCCACCCCCCTCTGGAGCAGCACCCAGGGCCCTGCGGAGGCCGAACACATGAGGGCGCATGCTGGCTGAACGCAGGGTGACGCGGGGTCTGGCCGGGCACAGGGCCCTATTTTCTTTTTTGTATACATATACAAGCTTTATTTTCTCAATGGTTTACAAGATGCAGTCACACATATTATTTATATATTCGGGAGGAAACATGTTTTTAATGAATAGGAAAATCTGAGCCTACTAATCATTTTATACTACAAGTTATACTAGGTGACAATCAGTACTTTTCTTCTTCTAGTTCAAATACAAAGAAGATTATCGTAAGCAGCTTGGCCATCACATTGGTGCCCGAGCAATACATGACGACCCCAAGATGATGTGGTCCATGCATGTGGCCAAGATCCAGAGTGACAGGGAGTACAAGAAGGACTTTGAGAAGTGGAAGACCAAGTTCAGCAGCCCAGTGGACATGCTGGGGGTAGTGCTGGCCAAGAAGTGCCAGACCTTGGTCAGTGACATAGACTACAAGAACTACCTGCACCAGTGGACGTGCCTGCCCGACGAGACTGACATCATGCACGCTCGGTGGGCCTACGACCTCCAGAGCGACGTGAGTACTGAGGATCATAGTGACATGCAAAGGTGGGAAATCAGTGAATTAACACCCCTTGGATAAGTGGCACCAAACTCACCAGCCCCTGCAAGTGGGGCATAACATTTCTTCTTTTCCTGTGAGTGTTAAATGTCAAACCCTCCAGACCAAAAAGGAATATTGTCTGATACCCTGCCTGTCCACCAAACTATGTTTTCAAGAGTGTCTTACCTTATTTCATATCCTTTTGATGAAAATGTTTTCCCAAGCCAGAGATAAATATTTATTGGCTATATTTGTATCAACAGAATATGTACAAGTCAGATCTCCAGTGGCTGAGAGGCATCGGCTGGGTTCCCATTGGCTCTTTGGATGTGGAAAAATGCAAAAGGGCAACTGAAATTTTGAGTGATAAAATCTATCGCCAGCCTCCAGACCAATTCAGGTTTACCAGCGTGACTGATTCTCCGGAACAAGTGTTGGCCAAGAACAACGCCATCACTATGAACAAGGTGAGCCTTCAGAGTTCAGAGAACCAAGGTAGGACTCCTAAAGCTAAACCAAAGGAAAAGAAGCATGATCAGGAGAAGAAAGAAATAGAGCAGTGAGCAACAAAAGATATCTGTCTGTCTATCTCTCTATATCTGTCCATATCTGTCTACCTAATGTCGATGTCATTTATATTTTAACATTTACTTCAGTAGGTATTTCATGGTTTTGATAAAACGGTACATTTTTATGGAAAATCATCTCTGCATAAAAGATATTCTAAATTTCCTTTTGTTAACATACAATTCAGAGTATCAGAAGGCACTCATACATATCTGTTCTACTATGAACTGGTTACTTTACTTGAAGATACATGTAAAATACATAATGTGTATAAAATACGTAACCTTTTGTTATTTCTCTTTATAAAGTTCTTGTGGCCTTGAAGTTTCGATTAACAATACACTGAAGTTTTTTCCTGATGACATTTTATGTTCTCCTTGCTAGCGTTTATATACGGAAGCCTGGGACAAAGACAAGACCCAGGTCCACATCACAGCAGACACACCAGAAATTACGCAGGCGAGAATTAACAAAATCAACTACAGTGAGGTGGGAGCAGATGCTAATTCTATGACATTTGCATGGCGTTTCATATTTCAATTAATCCATTCCATGGTGATGTAATACTAAATGACAACTTTGTAAAGAATGTCTTTTCTTGCTCCGTGTGAATACCAACTCTTTCATTTCTCGCTTACCTAAACATCAGTCTTCAAGTAACACATATTATCATTTCGGAAGTGCACATTATAAGAACGAATGATTTAAGCAGTAACCAGAAGATTAATTAGACCTTCCTCTTTTATTAATTTAAGAAATTAGCAATAGACCAAAATACGTTTATCTCCTCCTTATGCTAAATACATAGCTGTGCTAAATGTATTTTCCACATATGACTTATTTTTCCTAAATTGTACTTTAGGGTCAAAATTTAAGATTTTTAATGTACAAGCTTTAAGTCAAGGATTAAAATCACAGTACAATCAAATAACACCAAGAGACAGACAGACAGAGACAGAGAGGATCTGTCAATATATAAATATATTAGCAAGCCCATTTCCTATTCACTTTCTGTGAGCATAGAGCCGTGTGCCCCCATATCAGAAGCACAGATGTTTAGGCTGAGAGGTCAGTCTCCTCTAGTGCAGGAGTCCCCGCCCAATAAGTCGTCATCCTGCCTTTGCTTAAGTGTCCTCAGTGGCGAGGTGCTTATCTCATAAATCAACCTATTTGTTCTGGAAAGTTCCTTTAGAAGATGCTTCTCATGTATTGGGTCAATGGTTTCTCTCTGTAGACCCACATAATCCTCTAAGACCACGCAGAACCAAACTGTGCCGACTCCATAAGCGCTGTGTGCCTCCGCTGCCACTTCACCCCAGGTTCTCTTTCTAATCCAAACATCCCAAGCTCCTGGGCATTCCTCACATGACATCCCTGCTAGAATGTGACTCTCAGAACCAAACAAAATCCTGTGAGTGAGGAATGACTAGTGTAGAGTACAGTCGACATTGCATTTCCTCTTCTGGACATTTACCCTCCATTTCTGCACTCTGTGCCTTGGGGCTCCTTGGGGCTATGTCGCCGCTGGTGTGCGTGGGAGTTGGGGTCAACCAAAACCCTAAGACAACTTACATGGGCTTAAACTAGGTTTCCTCTACCTTGTATTTATACATTTGGCAACTTAAATCTCAGTTCAAAGATTGACATTTATCTCTCTGCATTTTTTTCTTAGAATGAGCCTATTGGTTTAAGCCTGTGGAGATTTTTGTGAATCTAAGATTCTGTCCGATGATGTATTAGTTATTTCTTCCAGCTTTGTGCTACCAGCAAGGAAAATATTGTTTCTTTGACAGCATAAATCAATAGCGTGTTACTCCTCTGCAGAATATAACTGAGAGAATTTAAATTGATTAGCCACCACCTTAAGTCATTTTATTTTTCAGGGGTGCAAACTATAATTTTAAAGCTTATATAACTAGCTCTTAATTGTCACCCCAAACTAAAATTGTCAAGTCCCACTCTCAAATCAAAAATAAGTGAATTTTCAGCTAAACCTGCACTATAGGTCCCATAGTGTTACAGGAAAGCGTGTGCTATGTGAGCAGATATTTTAAGGGACAAAGGTCCCTGTAACTAGCCACTCAGCCTTTCTGGAACTGTCAACTCTGTCTTTGCTGCAAAAGCTCAGAGATGTTGTATGTTGCCCTTGGTTTGAAGAGGCCCAGGAAGAATGCCTGAACTGATTGCCTAGCCTGCCTGGTCTGCTTTCTCTGACTTTTCTCTATCAGCTTAGTTCAATTCTATTGTGTTTCTTTCTCATTTAGGATAGGAAGATACAATGCAAATTTGATGATGTCACTCTTCCTCAAAGATTGTTGTTGGTTTCCCTTTTCCTATAGGATTAAGGACAAAGTTATCTTAGCACCAGGCCTTCATAGCCCGACTCCCAATTCTTTTCAGTCCTGTCCTGCCACTTCCCCGGGCACTGCGTGCCCCCCCTCCCCCCCGCTTGATGCCCCTGCACATTCACTCCCCTGTACTTTGATTCATGGAAGTTCCTCTGCCCTTGACCACCATCTCAGTCTATTGAAACCATATTTATCACTCAGGGTCCAATGCCAAGATCATGCCCTCTGAGGAAACTTCCTGATTTTCAATTCAGAATAAATTGCTCCTTCCTAGAGCTCGTTCTTTCTTTTTTAAACATTCAATCTTTTTTTTTTTTTAATATTATTTATGTATTTATTTGGTTGCGTGGGGTGTTAGTTGTGACAGGTAGGCTCCCCAGCCGTGGCTCGTGGGCTCCTTAGTTGCGGCAGTCAGGCTCCCCAGCTGCGGCCCCAGGGCTCCTTAGTTGCAGCTCTCCGGCTTCTTAGTTGCAGCATGCAGGCTCCCCAGCTGTGGCATGCAAACTCTTAGTTGCGCCATGCATGTGGGATCTAGTTCCCTGACGAGGAATCAATCCCAGGCCCCCTGCATTGGGACCGCGGAGTCTTGTCCACCCCCGCGTCACCAGGGAAGTCCCGTGGAGCTCGTTCTTAATAATATGGTTAAAGCACTTTTCATGGTCTGACTTTTTGGCAGCTTGTTCCTCAGGTTATCAGTCTTTCCATCAGTTCTCCCAGAAACCTTGAAGATGGGAGAGGCCTCATATTCATCTTTGTTTCCCAAGTACCAAGCACAGTCATGGCACGGAGTCGGTGCAGAATAAATGAGGATCAAATGAGTTTCCCTCCTGCCCACATTTTGCCACCCATGAGTTTCAGCTTAATTTTTCCACTTCTTTCCAAAACTGATTCATTGTTATAACTAAAAGTTTTAAAACCATGAATTATGTCTGTATATGGCTAATGTAACATAAGTTTTAAAATAAAAAAAACAAAGGTGCCATATTCCATATAGGTATCCTGTTTAAATCTCAACTTCAGCCAAAACCGCAGAAAGCTTAGAACTCTCAAAAGTGAGATTATTACAGGCACCTACCCGTGTAGAACTTGGTGAATTATTTTACTCCTCTGTCGTTTTTGGATGTGAATGTCAACATGTAACTGATTTTTTTTTTTTTGCCCAAATTTAGAGTCGGTATAAACTCGCCAATGAAGAAGCAAAGAAGAAAGGCTACGACTTGCGAAGTGATGCCATCCCGATCGTGGCAGCCAAGGCCTCCAGGGACATCATCAGTGATGTGAGTTGTCAGTTTTACTCCTAGTATGTGGTCAGTCTGAAGTGACGTTTTCACTGAACTAAATCTTCTAAAAGAACTTTCCTGGCCCTTTGGAAATATATCCTGATGTATTTGTGTAGGGTTTTTCAAAAACCTAGCTTTGAGGGAAATGAAAAATTTGATGTTTACAAAAATGTTTTATAACCACTAAGTCACAGTATCTTCAGTGAAAGCTGATCCACCAGGAATAGAGAAAGATCCATTCATGTGGAATTTGTTAGAGTGTAGCTGCAGGCTTGGAGATGCTTATATAAAAATTGTCATAGTGCTTATAGAAAGTGTGACTCATAAACTTAAGTTCTCCCAGTGAGAATCAGGGCCTAGCTTTATATAGCATTTTAATATACAATATTCAAAAAATGCATATGACACTTGCCATTACAATTCACCCTTGTAAGATCATGGAAAGAAGGCAGTTGATCAGTGCCAGACTAGCCCAAACTTGCACCCTTAGCACTAGCTCCTGGCTTGTGGCTTGTAACTCCCAGAATAAAACCATCATCCTTTCCTGGTACCTCAGGGAATTCTTGAGGAACAGACCACTGCTCTAAAAATCAAGACCCACTATTTGGGAATATGGTAATACGCTGCCCTTTATTTTGGAAGATCATATTAGTGACTCACTTTAGTTTACGTATGTTGGACCTTTCCTACAAATGGATTTATGCCAATAATAATATATAACAAAATAATAATAACCAAGAAGTGTTGAGAAATCTGTGCTAAGAATGTTATATGCATTATGCCACTTATTTTTCATAATTACCCTAGGATGTAAGATTGTGATTATCCCTGTTGTATGGGTTGCTTAAGCAACTTGTCTAAAATCAAACTCTTAGTAGGTGATGCAGTTGAAACTCCAGGCAACCTCATTCCTTCCCACTGTACTATATTGCCTCTGCTGACTCGTTTATACTTTCTCACTCAGTTATCTTTGAGACTAGAAGAATGTATTTTGGATAATTGGCTCGGATTCCAGGACAACGTCTTTGGACATGGAATAACAACACTGTTGGTCCATGAGCGATGAGAACCCATGACTTTATTAGGAGCATGCTCTAAGCAACTGGGCTGCTAGGACAGCTTCCCTAGTATAACCAGTTTCCAAAATGATGCCAAAATTTGCCACCACCACTGAATGCCTGAATCCATTATGAAACAGGAAATTCTCTTCTGTTGCTACTGCAAGTAGTCCTTGACCTTGACATCATCCCCATAGGAACCAGACACTCATTTTACTACTTACTAAACACATCTTGTCACCAAGTGCATCTCTTTTCTGATGTACTTTTAGCGCCTAACCCATTTCTCCAAGTCCCTTGGTCCACATGGCCTCTCCACTGTGTGCATTTGCTGCCCCCGGAACTATTCCTTGTTACCAGGCCATAGGTGATTTGGGGCATACACTACAATTATATGAATTCCATCTATTTTATTACCTCTATAAGCTTCTAGGGGAAAGGAAGGATATTGCCTTGAGTTAGTGCTTATTAGCAAAAGTCAACGTACAACAGTGATATAAGCAAGATGATTTTGTACAGGCTTGTGACCTCTACAGGCTTATAATAAAAATCTGATTTGTGCATTTTCATCTCAGTACAAATACAAAGATGGTTACCGCAAGCAGCTTGGCCATCACGTTGGAGCCCGGGACGTGAAGGATGACCCTAAGATGATGTGGTCCATGCATGTGGCCAAGATCCAGAGTGACAGGGAGTACAAGAAGGACTTTGAGAAGTGGAAGACCAAGTTCAGCAGCCCAGTGGACATGCTGGGGATGGTGCAGGCCAAGAAGTGCCAGACCTTGGTCAGTGACATGGACTACAAGAACTACCTGCACCAGTGGACGTGCCTGCCCGACCAGACTGACGTCATGCACGCTCGGCAGGCCTACGACCTCCAGAGCGACGTGAGTATAAGATTTTCCTTTGGCCAACAAAACACCATGTCTGCTTTCCTAAGTATCAAAGTTCCCCCAAGGTGAGGGGAGTTGAGTTTACACAACTGAGTTCTAACTCCCTGGACTAATGCCAACTCTCTATCCAGTCACACAGACATCTGAGAGCATCATTATTTCCAAAAAGAAAGAACCAGCAAAGCACCGATTGCTTTGATGGAAACCTCTAGATTATTGATCTAGTAGAGTTGGGTCGTTCTCTGTGTTCTGTTTAAAAAGTTTTTCAGAATAGGTTTCTAATCTGAATATTTTGTGGATTCACAAGACATAGCAAAATGTTTAAATTTCTCAAGAATCCAAGCATTGAAATATATATGTAATATAATATAATGTATTATAGTTCAATTTTTTATTTATTTAAGGCATATCATTATGCTTACGTTTAGTGGTTTATTACTTACAATTTCAGAATTTGTACAAGGCCGACCTTCAGTGGCTCAGAGGCATTGGCTGGTTACCTAGTGGCTCTCTTGAGGATGAGAGGAACAAGAGAGCTACCCAGATTTTGAGTGACCATGTTTACCGTCAGCACCCAGATAAATTCACGTTTTCCAGCCTTATGGACTCCATCCCAATGGTTTTGGCAAAAAACAACGCTATTACCATGAACCACGTAAGTCCTTTTTTTACTTGAGCGGGGTATCAATTTTTGTACGTGTGTATGTAAACACTGAAATCTGTCTTGATAAAAGAAAAATCACATTCAATTATTTTGCTTGGTATTAAAGTGGTTTTTAAGTAAGTGTTGTGCTTCTTACTGATATGAGACACCTAGAGGTAAAGGTGTCACAAGTACTGACGCACAGAGCAGACTCTCTTTACTCTCATTAAGAACCAGATTCATCACTGGCCTGTACTTGTCACATCCTTTTTTTGTTTCTTTCAGCATCTCTATACAGAAGCTTGGGATAAAGATAAAACCACTGTCCACATTATGCCAGACACCCCTGAAGTTTTACTCGCTAAGCAAAACAAAATAAATTACAGTGAGGTAAGCAATGTATTCATGGTGCATGATATATTTTTTCTTGCACTGCACTTTATAGATCAAACTTACGATGATTTATGTCCATTTCAGAAACTCTATAAACTTGGCCTAGAAGAAGCCAAGAAGAAAGGCTATGATATGCGGATAGATGCCATTCCCATCAGGGTGGCCAAGGCCTCCAGAGACATTGCAAGTGAAGTAAGTGCACCTGTAGAGTTCTTTGCTCAGCTTTGGCTCAAAGATTTCTTTCTCTCTCAAAGATATGTAGTAGAGCAAGTAAGCTATGAAGTTAAGCTTCTAGCTAACAGTTTTTTGTAAGTAAATAGTTTAAAATAATGGTAATAAAACTCTCAACATAAAGGTTAACTTCTAGCTATGACTGAGTCCACAGCAACATCCATTTCAAAATACTGTCTATGCCCTGCTGAACAAAAGCACTGTCTACTTGACTATAGCTCAGGCAGCCTTTTGGCTTTTCCACATGATGTGTACTTATATACAATTGAGCTCATCATAGGATCCCTTCCAAACCCAGCCCATTCATTCCCTGTAAACCAATGAACCTACAAGGGCTGAAGGAATGGGACACACTATTCTGTTTAAAGTCCAACCATCCACGCTCACCATGTGTTTATCTCTGCATCCTGGGATTGGCTGCAGATATTTACTTACTTCAAAATATGGGTTTGCTCACATTTCTAGAAATGTTTGTCCTTCTATTTCTTTTGTCTGTGAAGTCAAAAGCATATTTTCCCTTTATATCCAAAATATGGGAAGTAACTGTCATACTTTAAAAATAAATGTTCAACGATCACAGAATGGTTAAAAGTATTAATATATACCAATATAATGGAATACCTGCTGTCATTAAAATTCATGTTTGTAGGGAATATATAATGACACAGGAAAATGTTTATATAGTAACTGAAATGAGCAGGCCCCAACCCATATACAGTATGACTCCTAATTTTATTCTCTCTCTCTCTCTCTTTCTTGCACACACACACAAAAAGCCGTTTCCATCAGCAGTTATCACTGAATGGCAGAATAATGTCTTAGTTTTTATTTCCTTTTTTTTTTGCTTTTTATTTATTTATTTACTTTTTTAACATCTTTATTGGAGTATAATTGCTTTACAATGGTGTTTTACTTTCTGCTTTATAACAAAGTGAATCAGCTATACGTATACATATATCGCAATATCTCCTCCCTCTTGCGTCTCCCTTCCACCCTACCTATCCCACCCCTCTAGGTGGTCACAAAGCACTGACCTGATCTCCCTGGGCTATGCGGCTGCTTCCCACTAGCTATCTGTTTTACATTTGTTAGTGTAAATATGTCAATGCTACTCTCTCACTTCGTCCCAGCTTACCCTTCCCCTCCCTGTGTCCTCAAGTCCATTTTCTACGTCTGCGTCTTTATTCCTGTCCTGCCCCTAGGTTCTTCATAACCACTTTTTTTTTTTTTTTAGATTCCAAATATATGTGTTAGCATATGGTATTTGTTTTTCTCTTTCTGACTTAGTTCACTCTGTATGACAGACTCTAGGTCCATCCACCTCACTACAAATAACTCAATTTCATTTCTTTCTATGGCTGAGTAATATTCCATTGTATATATGTGCCACATCTTCTTTATCCATTCATCTGTTGATGGACACTTAGGTTGCTTCCATGTCCTGGCTATTATAAATAGAGCTGCAATGAACATTGTGGTACATGACTCTTTTTAAATTATGGTTTTCTCAGGATATATGCCCAATAGTCTGATTGCTGGGTCGTATGGTAGTTCTATTTTTAGTTTTTTAAGGAACGTCCATACTGTTCTCCATAGTGGCTGTATCAATTTACATTCTTACCAACAGTGCAAGAGGGTTCCCTTTTTTCCACACCTTCTCCACATTTATTGTTTGTAGATTTTTTTGATGATGGCCATTCTGACTGGTGTAGGTGATACCTCATTGTAGTTTTGATTTGCATTTCTCTAATGATTAGTGATGTTGAGCATCCTTTCATGTGTTTGTTGGCAATCTGTATATCTTCTTTGGAGAAATGTCTTTTTAGGTCTTCTGCCCATTTTTGGATTGGGTTGTTTGTTTTTTTGATATTGAGCTTCATGAGCTGCTTGTAAATTTTGGAGATTAATCCTTTGTCAGTTGCTTCATTTGCAAATATTTTCTCCCATTCTGAGGGTTGTCTTTCCGTCTTGTTTATCGTTTCCTTTGCTATGCCAAAGCTTTTAAGTTTCATTAGGTCCCATTTGTTTATTTTTGTTTTTATTTCCATTTCTCTAAGAGGTGGGTCAAAAAGGATCTTGCTGTGATTTATGTCATAGAGTGTTCTGCCTATGTTTTCCTCTAAGAGTTTGATAGTGTTTGGCCTTACATTTAGGTCTTTAATCCATTTTGAATTTATTTTTGTGTATGGTGTTAAGGAGTGTTCTAATTTCATTCTTTTCCATGTAACTGTCCAGTTTTCCCAGCACCACTTATTGAAGAGGCTGTCTTTTTTCTGCATTGTATATTCTTGCCTCCTTTATCAAAAATAAGGTAACCATATGTGCGTGGGTTTATCTCTGGGCTTTCTATCCTGTTCCATTGATCTATATTTCTGTTTTTGTGCCAGTACCACACTGTCTTGATTACTGTAGCTTTGTGGTATACTCTGAAGTCCAGGAGCCTGATTCCTCCAGCACCGTTTTTCTTTCTCAAGATTGCTTTGGCTATTCTAGGTCTTTTGTGTTTCCATAAAAATTGTGAAACGTTTTGTTCCAGTTCTGTGAAAAATGCCATTGGTAGTTTGATAGGGATTGCATTGAATGTGTAGATTGCTTTGGGTAGTATAATCATTTTCACAATGTTGATTCTTCCAATCCAAGAACATGGTATATCTCTCCATCTGTTTGTATCATGTTTAATTTCTTTCATCAGTGTCTTATGGTTTTCTGCATACAGGTCTTTTGTTTCCTTAGGTAGGTTTATTCCTAGGTATTTTATTCTTTTTGTTGCAATGGTAAATGGGAGTGTTTTCTTAATTTCTCTTTCAGATTTTTCAACATTAATGTATAGGAACGCACGAGATTTCTGTGCGTTAATTTTGTATCCTGCTACTTTACCAAATTCATTGATTAGCTCTAGGAGTTTTCTGGTAGCGTCTTTAGGATTCTCTATGTATAGTATCATGTCATCTGCAAACAGTGAAAGCTTTACTTCTTCTTTTCCGATTTGCATTCCTTTTATTTCCTTTTCTTCTCTGATTGCTGTGGCTAAAACTTCCAAAACTATGTGGAATAATAGTGGTGAGAGTGGGCAACCTTGTCTTGTTCCTGATCTTAGTGGAAATGATTTCAGTTTTTCACCATTGAGAACGATGTTGGCAGTGGGTTTGTCATATATGGCCTTTATTATGTTGAGGTAAGTTCCCTGTTTGCCAACTTTCTGGAGGGTTTTTATCATAAATTGGTGTTGAATTTTGTCAAAAGCTTTTCCTGCATCCATTGAGATGATCATATGGTTTTTATCCTTCAGTTTGTTAATATGGTGTATCACATAGATTTGTGTATATTGAAGAATGCTTGCATTCCTGGGATAAACCCCACTTGATCATGGTGTATGAGACTTTTAATGTGCTGTTGGATTCTCTTCGCTAGTATTTTGTTGAGGAATTTTGCATCTATGTTCATCAGTGATATTGGCCTGTAGTTTTCTTTTTTTGTGATATCGTTTTCTGGTTTTGGTATCAGGGTGTTGGTGGCCTCATAGAATGAGTTTGGGAGTGTTCCTCCCTCTGCTATATTTTGGAAGAGTTTGAGAAGGATAGGTGTTAGCTCCTCTGTAAATGTTTGATAGAATTTGCCAGTGAAGCCATCTGGTCCTGGACTTTTGTTTGTTGGAAGATCTTTAATCACAGTCTCAATTTCAGTGCTTGTGATTGGTCTGTTTATATTTTCTATTTCTTCCTGGTTCAGTCTTGGAAGGTTGTGCTTTTCTAAGAATTTGTCCATTTCTTCCAGGTTGTCCATTTTATTGGTATATAGTTGCTTGTAGTAGTCTCTCATGATCCTTTGTATTTCTGCAGTGTCAGTTGTTACTTCTCCTTTTTCATTTCTAATTCTGTTGATTTGAGTCTTCTCCCTTTTTTTCTTGATGAGTCTGGCTAATGGTTTATCAATTTTGTTTATCTTCTCAAAGAACCAGCTTTTAGTTTTGTTGATCTTTGCTCATTTCCTTCATTTCTTTTTCCTTTAATTGTGATCTGATCTTTATGATTTCTTTCCTTCTGCTGACTTTGGGGTTTTTTTGTTCTTCTTTCTCTAATTGCTTTAGGTGTAAGGTTAGGTTGTTTATTTGAGATGTTTCTTGTTTCCTGAGGTAGGATTGTATTGCTATAAACTTCCCTCTTAGAACTGCTTTTGCTGCACCCCATCGGTTTTGGGTCATCTTACTTTCATTGTCATTTATTTCTAGGTATTTTTTGATTTCCTCTTTGATTTCTTCAGTGATCTCTTAGCTATTAAGAACTGTATTGTTTAGCCTCCATGTGTTTGTATTTTTTACAGAATTTTTCCTGTAATTGATATCTAGTCTCATAGTGTTGTGGTTGGAAGAGATACTTGATATGATTTCAATTTTCTTTAATTTACCATGGCTTGATTTGTGACCCAAGATATGATCTATCCTGGAGAATGTTCCATGAGCACTTGAGAAGAAAGTGTATTCTGTTGTTTTTGGATGGGATGTCCTATAAATATCAATTAAGTCCATCTTGTTTAATGTGTCATTTAAAGCTTGTGTTTCCTTATTTATTTTCATTTTGGAAGATCTGTCCATTGGTGAAAGTGTGGTGTTAAAGTCCCCTACTATGATTGTGTTACTGTCAATTTCCCCATTTATGGCTGTTAGCATTTGCCTTATGTGTTGAGGTGCTCCTATATTGTGTGCATAAATATTTACAATTGTTATATCTTCTTCTTGGATTGATCCCTTGATCATTATGTAGTGTCCTTCTTTGTCTCTTGTAATAGTCTTTATTTTAAAATCTATTTTGTCTGATATGAGAATTGCTACTGCAGCTTTCTTTAGATTTCCATTTGCATGGAATATCTTTTTCCATCCCCTCACTTTCAGTCTGTATGTGTCCTTAGGTCTGAAGTGGGTCTCTTGTAGACAGCATATATATGGGTCTTATTTTTGTATCCATTCAGCCAGTCTATGTCTTTTGGTTGGAGTATTTAATCCATTTACATCTAAGGTAATTATCAATATGTATGTTCCTATTACCATTTTCTTAGTTATTTTGGGTTTGTTATTGTAGGTCTTTTCCTTCTCTTGTGTTTCCTGCCTAGAGAGGTTCCTTTAGCGTTTGTTGTAAAGCTGGTATCCATTCAGCCAGTCTATGTCTTTTGGTTGGAGCATTTAATCCATTTACATCTAAGGTAATTATCGATATGTATGTTCCTATTACCATTTTATTAGTTGCTTTGGGTTTGTTTTTCTAGGTCTTTTCCTTCTCTTGTGTTTCCTGCCTAGAGAAGTTCCTTTAGCATTTGTTGTAAAGCTGGTTTGGTGGCGCTGAATTCTCTTAGCTTTTGCTTGTCTGTAAAGGTTTTAATTTCTCCGTCAAATCTGAATGAGATCCTTGCTGGGTAGAGTAATCTTGGTTGTACTTTTTTCCCTTTCATCAGTTTAAATATGTCCTGCCACTCCCTTCTGGCTTGCAGAGTTTCTGCGGGAAGATCAGCTGTTAACTTTATGGGGATTCCCTTGTATGTTATTTGTTGCTTTTCCATTGCTGCTTTTAATATTTTTTCTTTGTATTTAATTTTTGATAGTTTGATTAATATGTGTCTTGGCATGTTTCTCCTTGGATTTATCGTGTATGGGACTCTCTGCGCTTCCTGGACTTGATTAACTATTTCCTTTCCCGTATTAGGGAAGTTTTCAACTATAATCTCTTCAAATATTTTCTCAGTCTCTTTCTTCTGGGACCCTATAATTCGAATGTTGGTGCGTTTAATGTTGTCCCAGAGGTCTCTGAGACTGTCCTCAATTCTTTTCATTCTTTTTCCTTTATTCTGCTCTGTGGTAGTTATTTCCACTCTTTTATCTTCCAGGTCACTTATCTGTTCTTCTGTGTCAGTTATTCTGCTATGGATTCCTTCTAGAGAATTTTTAATTTCATTTATTGTGTTATTCATCATTATTTGTTTGCTCTGTAGTTCTTCTAGGTCCTTGTTAAAAATTTCTTGTATTTTCTCCATTCTATTTCCAAGATTTTGGATCATCTTTCCTATCATTACTCTGAATTGTTTTTCAGGTAGACTGCCTATTTCCTCTTCATTTGTTTGGTCTGCTGGGTTTTTGCCTTGCTCCTTTATCTTCTGTGTGTTTCTCTGTCTTCTCATTTTGCTTAACTTACTGTGTTTGGGGTCTCCTTTTCGCAGGCTGCAGGTTCGTAGTTCCTGTTGTTTTTGGTGTCTGCCCCCAGTGGCTGAGGTTGGTTCAGTGGGTTGTGTAGGCTTCCTGGTGGAGGGGACTAGTGCCTGTGTTCTGGTGGATGAGGCTGGATCTTGTCTTTCTGGTGGGCAGGGCTGTGTCTGGTGGTGTGTTTTGGGGTGTCTGTGACTTTATTATGATTTTAGGCAGCCTCTCTGCTAATGGGTGGGGTTGTGTTCCTGTCTTGCTAGTTGTTTGGCATAGGGTGTCCAGCATTGTAGCTTGCTGGTCATTGAGTGGAGCTGGGTCTTAGCGTTGACATGGAGATCTCTGGGAGAGCTTTTGCCACTTGATATTACATGGAGTCGGGAGGTCTTTGGTGGACCAATGTCCTGAACTCGCCTTTCCCACCTCAGAGGCACAGGCCTGACACCTGGCCAGAGCACCAAGGCCCTGTCAGCCACACGGCTCAGAAGAAAAGGGACCAAAAAAAGAAAGAAAGAAAGAAAAGAGAAGAAAGTTATTAAAATAAAAAATAGTTATTAAAAATTAGAAAATTAAAAAGTAATAAAAAAAAAAGAAAGAAAAAAGAGAGCAACCAAACCAAAAAACAAATCCACAAATTATAACAAGCACTAAAAACTATACTAAAATAAATAAATAAATAACCAAAAAATAAATAAATAAATAAAAGAAAACGGATAGACAGACCCGTAGGACAAATGGTAAAAACAAAGCTATACAGACAAAATCACACAAAGAAGCATACACATACACACTCACAAAAAGAGAAAAAGGAAAAAAATATATATATATCGTTGCTCCCAAAGTCCACCGCCTCAATTTTGGGATGATTCTTTGTCTATTCAGGTATTCCACAGATGCAGGTTACATCAAGTTAATTGTGGAGATTTAATCTGCTGCTCCTGAGGCTGCTGGGAGAGATTTTCCTTTCTCTTCTTTGTTAGCACAGCTCCTGGGGTTCAGCTTTGGATTTGGCCCTGCCTCTGTGTGTAGGTTGCCTGAGGGTGTCTGTTCTTTGCTCAGACAGGACGGGGTTAAAGTAGCAGCTGATCGGGCGGCTCTGGCTCACTCAAGCCGGGGAAAGGGAGGGGTACAGAATGCAGGGTGAGCCTGCAGCGGCAGAGGCCAGTGTGACGTGGCAACAGTCTGATGCAGGCCATGTGTTCTCCCGGGGAAGTTGTCCCTGCATCACGGGACCCTGGCAGTGGCGGGCTGCAAAGGCTCCCAGGAGGGGAGGTGTGGATAGTGACCTGTGCTTGCACACAGGGTTCTTGGTGGCTGCAGCAGCAGCCTTAGCATTTCATGCCCATTTCTGGTGTCCGCGCTGATAGCCACGGCTCATGCCTGTCTTTGGAGCTCGTTTAGGTGGTGCTCTGAATCCCTCACCTCGCGCACCCCGAAACAATGGTCTCTTGCCTCTTAGGCAGGTCCAGACTTTTTCCCGGACTCCCTCCCAGCTAGCTGTAGTGCACTAGCCCCCTTCAGGCTGTGTTCACGCAGCCAACCCCAGTCCTCTCCCTGAGATCTGACCTCCGAAGCCCGAGCCTCAGCTCCCAGCCGCCCCCATCCCAGCAGGTGAGAGACAAGCCTCTCAGGCTGGTGAGTGCCGGTCAGCACCGATCCTCTGTGTAGGAATCTCTCCGCTTTGCCCTCTGCACCCCTGTTGCTGTGCTCTCCTCCGTGGCTCCAGAGCTTCCCCCCTCCCACCCCCCGTCTCCACCAGTGAAGGGGCTTCCTGGTTTGTGGAAACTTCCTCCTTCACAGCTCCCTCCCAGAGGTGCAGGTCCCGTCCCTATTCTTTTGTCTCTGTTTTTTCTTTTTTCTTTTGCCCTACCCAAGTACGTGGGGAGTTTCTTGCCTTTGGGGAAGTCTGAGGTCTTCTGCCAGCGTTCAGAAGGTGTTCTGTAGGAGTTGTTGCACATGTAGATGCATTTCTGATGTATTTGTGGGGAGGAAGGTGATCTCCACGTCTTTCTCTTCCGCCATCTTGAAGGTCTCCCCTCATTTATTTTTAAAATAAGTTTATTTGCAATCTGGTGACAACATAGCTTGTGTAATCTTCAAACAGAGAGCTTCTGAATATATGAGTTCACTTTTCTGTGTCTTAGTTCCTTCATCTTTAACCCGTGCTCCCCGGGGCCCGACGGTGCATGCACGAGGCCACCCAGTGGTGACATGCTGACTGCCACCCCCCTCTGGAGCAGCACCCAGGGCCCTGCGGAGGCCGAACACATGAGGGCGCATGCTGGCTGAACGCAGGGTGACGCGGGGTCTGGCCGGGCACAGGGCCCTATTTTCTTTTTTGTATACATATACAAGCTTTATTTTCTCAATGGTTTACAAGATGCAGTCACACATATTATTTATATATTCGGGAGGAAACATGTTTTTAATGAATAGGAAAATCTGAGCCTACTAATCATTTTATACTACAAGTTATACTAGGTGACAATCAGTACTTTTCTTCTTCTAGTTCAAATACAAAGAAGATTATCGTAAGCAGCTTGGCCATCACATTGGTGCCCGAGCAATACATGACGACCCCAAGATGATGTGGTCCATGCATGTGGCCAAGATCCAGAGTGACAGGGAGTACAAGAAGGACTTTGAGAAGTGGAAGACCAAGTTCAGCAGCCCAGTGGACATGCTGGGGGTAGTGCTGGCCAAGAAGTGCCAGACCTTGGTCAGTGACATAGACTACAAGAACTACCTGCACCAGTGGACGTGCCTGCCCGACGAGACTGACATCATGCACGCTCGGTGGGCCTACGACCTCCAGAGCGACGTGAGTACTGAGGATCATAGTGACATGCAAAGGTGGGAAATCAGTGAATTAACACCCCTTGGATAAGTGGCACCAAACTCACCAGCCCCTGCAAGTGGGGCATAACATTTCTTCTTTTCCTGTGAGTGTTAAATGTCAAACCCTCCAGACCAAAAAGGAATATTGTCTGATACCCTGCCTGTCCACCAAACTATGTTTTCAAGAGTGTCTTACCTTATTTCATATCCTTTTGATGAAAATGTTTTCCCAAGCCAGAGATAAATATTTATTGGCTATATTTGTATCAACAGAATATGTACAAGTCAGATCTCCAGTGGCTGAGAGGCATCGGCTGGGTTCCCATTGGCTCTTTGGATGTGGAAAAATGCAAAAGGGCAACTGAAATTTTGAGTGATAAAATCTATCGCCAGCCTCCAGACCAATTCAGGTTTACCAGCGTGACTGATTCTCCGGAACAAGTGTTGGCCAAGAACAACGCCATCACTATGAACAAGGTGAGCCTTCAGAGTTCAGAGAACCAAGGTAGGACTCCTAAAGCTAAACCAAAGGAAAAGAAGCATGATCAGGAGAAGAAAGAAATAGAGCAGTGAGCAACAAAAGATATCTGTCTGTCTATCTCTCTATATCTGTCCATATCTGTCTACCTAATGTCGATGTCATTTATATTTTAACATTTACTTCAGTAGGTATTTCATGGTTTTGATAAAACGGTACATTTTTATGGAAAATCATCTCTGCATAAAAGATATTCTAAATTTCCTTTTGTTAACATACAATTCAGAGTATCAGAAGGCACTCATACATATCTGTTCTACTATGAACTGGTTACTTTACTTGAAGATACATGTAAAATACATAATGTGTATAAAATACGTAACCTTTTGTTATTTCTCTTTATAAAGTTCTTGTGGCCTTGAAGTTTCGATTAACAATACACTGAAGTTTTTTCCTGATGACATTTTATGTTCTCCTTGCTAGCGTTTATATACGGAAGCCTGGGACAAAGACAAGACCCAGGTCCACATCACAGCAGACACACCAGAAATTACGCAGGCGAGAATTAACAAAATCAACTACAGTGAGGTGGGAGCAGATGCTAATTCTATGACATTTGCATGGCGTTTCATATTTCAATTAATCCATTCCATGGTGATGTAATACTAAATGACAACTTTGTAAAGAATGTCTTTTCTTGCTCCGTGTGAATACCAACTCTTTCATTTCTCGCTTACCTAAACATCAGTCTTCAAGTAACACATATTATCATTTCGGAAGTGCACATTATAAGAACGAATGATTTAAGCAGTAACCAGAAGATTAATTAGACCTTCCTCTTTTATTAATTTAAGAAATTAGCAATAGACCAAAATACGTTTATCTCCTCCTTATGCTAAATACATAGCTGTGCTAAATGTATTTTCCACATATGACTTATTTTTCCTAAATTGTACTTTAGGGTCAAAATTTAAGATTTTTAATGTACAAGCTTTAAGTCAAGGATTAAAATCACAGTACAATCAAATAACACCAAGAGACAGACAGACAGAGACAGAGAGGATCTGTCAATATATAAATATATTAGCAAGCCCATTTCCTATTCACTTTCTGTGAACATAGAGCCGTGTGCCCCCATATCAGAAGCACAGATGTTTAGGCTGAGAGGTCAGTCTCCTCTAGTGCAGGAGTCCCCGCCCAATAAGTCGTCATCCTGCCTTTGCTTAAGTGTCCTCAGTGGCGAGGTGCTTATCTCATAAATCAACCTATTTGTTCTGGAAAGTTCCTTTAGAAGATGCTTCTCATGTATTGGGTCAATGGTTTCTCTCTGTAGACCCACATAATCCTCTAAGACCATGCAGAACCAAACTGTGCCGACTCCATAAGCGCTGTGTGCCTCCGCTGCCACTTCACCCCAGGTTCTCTTTCTAATCCAAACATCCCAAGCTCCTGGGCATTCCTCACATGACATCCCTGCTAGAATGTGACTCTCAGAACCAAACAAAATCCTGTGAGTGAGGAATGACTAGTGTAGAGTACAGTCGACATTGCATTTCCTCTTCTGGACATTTACCCTCCATTTCTGCACTCTGTGCCTTGGGGCTCCTTGGGGCTATGTCGCCGCTGGTGTGCGTGGGAGTTGGGGTCAACCAAAACCCTAAGACAACTTACATGGGCTTAAACTAGGTTTCCTCTACCTTGTATTTATACATTTGGCAACTTAAATCTCAGTTCAAAGATTGACATTTATCTCTCTGCATTTTTTTCTTAGAATGAGCCTATTGGTTTAAGCCTGTGGAGATTTTTGTGAATCTAAGATTCTGTCCGATGATGTATTAGTTATTTCTTCCAGCTTTGTGCTACCAGCAAGGAAAATATTGTTTCTTTGACAGCATAAATCAATAGCGTGTTACTCCTCTGCAGAATATAACTGAGAGAATTTAAATTGATTAGCCACCACCTTAAGTCATTTTATTTTTCAGGGGTGCAAACTATAATTTTAAAGCTTATATAACTAGCTCTTAATTGTCACCCCAAACTAAAATTGTCAAGTCCCACTCTCAAATCAAAAATAAGTGAATTTTCAGCTAAACCTGCACTATAGGTCCCATAGTGTTACAGGAAAGCGTGTGCTATGTGAGCAGATATTTTAAGGGACAAAGGTCCCTGTAACTAGCCACTCAGCCTTTCTGGAACTGTCAACTCTGTCTTTGCTGCAAAAGCTCAGAGATGTTGTATGTTGCCCTTGGTTTGAAGAGGCCCAGGAAGAATGCCTGAACTGATTGCCTAGCCTGCCTGGTCTGCTTTCTCTGACTTTTCTCTATCAGCTTAGTTCAATTCTATTGTGTTTCTTTCTCATTTAGGATAGGAAGATACAATGCAAATTTGATGATGTCACTCTTCCTCAAAGATTGTTGTTGGTTTCCCTTTTCCTATAGGATTAAGGACAAAGTTATCTTAGCACCAGGCCTTCATAGCCCGACTCCCAATTCTTTTCAGTCCTGTCCTGCCACTTCCCCGGGCACTGCGCGCCCCCCCTCCCCCCCGCTTGATGCCCCTGCACATTCACTCCCCTGTACTTTGATTCATGGAAGTTCCTCTGCCCTTGACCACCATCTCAGTCTATTGAAACCATATTTATCACTCAGGGTCCAATGCCAAGATCATGCCCTCTGAGGAAACTTCCTGATTTTCAATTCAGAATAAATTGCTCCTTCCTAGAGCTCGTTCTTTCTTTTTTAAACATTCAATCTTTTTTTTTTTTTTAATATTATTTATGTATTTATTTGGTTGCGTGGGGTGTTAGTTGTGACAGGTAGGCTCCCCAGCCGTGGCTCGTGGGCTCCTTAGTTGCGGCAGTCAGGCTCCCCAGCTGCGGCCCCAGGGCTCCTTAGTTGCAGCTCTCCGGCTTCTTAGTTGCAGCATGCAGGCTCCCCAGCTGTGGCATGCAAACTCTTAGTTGCGCCATGCATGTGGGATCTAGTTCCCTGACGAGGAATCAATCCCAGGCCCCCTGCATTGGGACCGCGGAGTCTTGTCCACCCCCGCGTCACCAGAGAAGTCCCGTGGAGCTCGTTCTTAATAATATGGTTAAAGCACTTTTCATGGTCTGACTTTTTGGCAGCTTGTTCCTCAGGTTATCAGTCTTTCCATCAGTTCTCCCAGAAACCTTGAAGATGGGAGAGGCCTCATATTCATCTTTGTTTCCCAAGTACCAAGCACAGTCATGGCACGGAGTCGGTGCAGAATAAATGAGGATCAAATGAGTTTCCCTCCTGCCCACATTTTGCCACCCATGAGTTTCAGCTTAATTTTTCCACTTCTTTCCAAAACTGATTCATTGTTATAACTAAAAGTTTTAAAACCATGAATTATGTCTGTATATGGCTAATGTAACATAAGTTTTAAAATAAAAAAAACAAAGGTGCCATATTCCATATAGGTATCCTGTTTAAGTCTCAACTTCAGCCAAAACCGCAGAAAGCTTAGAACTCTCAAAAGTGAGATTATTACAGGCACCTACCCGTGTAGAACTTGGTGAATTATTTTACTCCTCTGTCGTTTTTGGATGTGAATGTCAACATGTAACTGATTTTTTTTTTTTGCCCAAATTTAGAGTCGGTATAAACTCGCCAATGAAGAAGCAAAGAAGAAAGGCTACGACTTGCGAAGTGATGCCATCCCGATCGTGGCAGCCAAGGCCTCCAGGGACATCATCAGTGATGTGAGTTGTCAGTTTTACTCCTAGTATGTGGTCAGTCTGAAGTGACGTTTTCACTGAACTAAATCTTCTAAAAGAACTTTCCTGGCCCTTTGGAAATATATCCTGATGTATTTGTGTAGGGTTTTTCAAAAACCTAGCTTTGAGGGAAATGAAAAATTTGATGTTTACAAAAATGTTTTATAACCACTAAGTCACAGTATCTTCAGTGAAAGCTGATCCACCAGGAATAGAGAAAGATCCATTCATGTGGAATTTGTTAGAGTGTAGCTGCAGGCTTGGAGATGCTTATATAAAAATTGTCATAGTGCTTATAGAAAGTGTGACTCATAAACTTAAGTTCTCCCAGTGAGAATCAGGGCCTAGCTTTATATAGCATTTTAATATACAATATTCAAAAAATGCATATGACACTTGCCATTACAATTCACCCTTGTAAGATCATGGAAAGAAGGCAGTTGATCAGTGCCAGACTAGCCCAAACTTGCACCCTTAGCACTAGCTCCTGGCTTGTGGCTTGTAACTCCCAGAATAAAACCATCATCCTTTCCTGGTACCTCAGGGAATTCTTGAGGAACAGACCACTGCTCTAAAAATCAAGACCCACTATTTGGGAATATGGTAATACGCTGCCCTTTATTTTGGAAGATCATATTAGTGACTCACTTTAGTTTACGTATGTTGGACCTTTCCTACAAATGGATTTATGCCAATAATAATATATAACAAAATAATAATAACCAAGAAGTGTTGAGAAATCTGTGCTAAGAATGTTATATGCATTATGCCACTTATTTTTCATAATTACCCTAGGATGTAAGATTGTGATTATCCCTGTTGTATGGGTTGCTTAAGCAACTTGTCTAAAATCAAACTCTTAGTAGGTGATGCAGTTGAAACTCCAGGCAACCTCATTCCTTCCCACTGTACTATATTGCCTCTGCTGACTCGTTTATACTTTCTCACTCAGTTATCTTTGAGACTAGAAGCATGTATTTTGGATAATTGGCTCGGATTCCAGGACAACGTCTTTGGACATGGAATAACAACACTGTTGGTCCATGAGCGATGAGAACCCATGACTTTATTAGGAGCATGCTCTAAGCAACTGGGCTGCTAGGACAGCTTCCCTAGTATAACCAGTTTCCAAAATGATGCCAAAATTTGCCACCACCACTGAATGCCTGAATCCATTATGAAACAGGAAATTCTCTTCTGTTGCTACTGCAAGTAGTCCTTGACCTTGACTTCATCCCCATAGGAACCAGACACTCATTTTACTACTTACTAAACACATCTTGTCACCAAGTGCATCTCTTTTCTGATGTACTTTTAGCGCCTAACCCATTTCTCCAAGTCCCTTGGTCCACATGGCCTCTCCACTGTGTGCATTTGCTGCCCCCGGAACTATTCCTTGTTACCAGGCCATAGGTGATTTGGGGCATACACTACAATTATATGAATTCCATCTATTTTATTACCTCTATAAGCTTCTAGGGGAAAGGAAGGATATTGCCTTGAGTTAGTGCTTATTAGCAAAAGTCAACGTACAACAGTGATATAAGCAAGATGATTTTGTACAGGCTTGTGACCTCTACAGGCTTATAATAAAAATCTGATTTGTGCATTTTCATCTCAGTACAAATACAAAGATGGTTACCGCAAGCAGCTTGGCCATCACGTTGGAGCCCGGGACGTGAAGGATGACCCTAAGATGATGTGGTCCATGCATGTGGCCAAGATCCAGAGTGACAGGGAGTACAAGAAGGACTTTGAGAAGTGGAAGACCAAGTTCAGCAGCCCAGTGGACATGCTGGGGATGGTGCAGGCCAAGAAGTGCCAGACCTTGGTCAGTGACATGGACTACAAGAACTACCTGCACCAGTGGACGTGCCTGCCCGACCAGACTGACGTCATGCACGCTCGGCAGGCCTACGACCTCCAGAGCGATGTGAGTACGGCGTCCGTAACAGGGCTGTGTGCAGACATAACTTGAACCATATGAACGTTATCCTTTGTAAACAACCCATTGGCCTACTCAAGCTAGGATTTCTTGTCCATTGAATGAGTTTTGAAGCAGAGTATAGTTTTATTGCTTTATTGTGGATACATTACTAGGCTTTATAAGGAAGTGAAGTTTACCAACTGGACTTGGTCTTATAAAAATAAGACTGGAATTAAGCAATGTTAGAATTCAAGGTCCAACACAGGAAGACGTTTTATTTTATTCTTTTAAGGGGGAAAGAAATAACACATTTCTATTTTTAAAAATTAGTCTGAAATTTGTTTTTAGCTTCCTTGCAAAACAGATGAGGTTATCATTAGCAGAATACTGCTACAACACTAATCGTTACTCTTATGAAATAAAAGAAGTCGCTGTGTCTGGAAGCTGTTGGGTCATTTCATTGACACTTTGTCCTCTCAGCACAGCTCTCTTTGTGGAGAGGTCATGTGGTAATGACAGAACCGGTACCTATTAGAAACAGAGGCACCATCTCAAATCTGGGTGTGACAAGCACATTTCCTGCAGCACATATTTTATAGATGTTTGAAGGAATTATTAAGCATTACAGGACTTTGGAGAATAAAATGAATTAACCATAATTATACATTAAATGGCTGTTCCTAGAAATTGTACAGCCTACCTGTGGAAACTCCCACATCTGTTCTGTAGCTTTCCACAACATGCAGAACCCTGTGTTTTGCAAAGAAAGGCTTTGCCTGCATATGAAAGGTTGTTAAAAACGGTTAATGTCACCCATAGAGTGACAGCATTGACAGACTGCTTGCCTCTGTCTATTTGTCAAGTGCCTTTTTGAGATCACCTCCTTCTCACGGTGACACAGTCTTAATAATGTGGGAAGCATTCGAAAGTTAAGAAGCACTCCAGAGGTGTAAAATGTTATTGTTTTCATTCTTGCTGTTGTTATTTAAGGGGCAATAACTAGTCAGCATAAGGCAATTCCAATAGGCTTTTAGTCTAGACAGTAAAATAGCTGTCTGTATGCTCTACTTAGTTGCCGTTACAGGTAAAATCCTTCAAATGATCTGGGCAAAGGTCCAATTCCACCGTTGGGAAGTAGTTATGAATACCTAATAAGTACACAAAAGTCTTTAGCAGAAAAAATGACTTAAAGTGTTAAATAAAGATATGGAAAGACAATTCTGGAAAGGAGTCTGTGCTTCCCATCCTGAGAATTTGGTGGGGAAGAGACAGGTTCTGGACCAATAAGATGGTCATTTATTGCCCTGAATCTTGGACAGTGTTGAAGTAGTCAAAGGTCTGCCTCAGGGCTTCAGAGGTTCTATGTCATTATTACATTTTAACCTCTCTTTTTTGTTGTTAAACCAAGAGCTTTACAGATATTTTGAAATATAAGAAAAAATACACAGAAAGCAATAAGAATCCAACATAATCCAACCACTGAAAAAGCCCACTCCTGCTCATGTAATTTATATACAGATTGTTTTATGTGCTATTTTTTTGTTATTTTAACTTCGTTACATTAATGACATTTCTACCAATCATTGATACTCTTTAAAATGTGGCTTTTAATGGCTGCAGAGTGTTTCATTTGACTGGACCTAATATTTATTTACTGACAGCCTGTAGGTCGACATATGTGTGGTTTCTCTCACTTTGGGTTGGCATTCTTTTCCTGTGGACACGAACGGTGAACATCCACTGAACTGGCTGACAGAAGATATTCATTTGGATTCCTCCTGTCCTAACAACCTGAAATATTCTATCATTTTTTTGTTACATTTTTGGGTCGTTTTTGAACATACTTCCTCTGTTAGTCTGCCTAATACAGTGAGCCAGTTTTCTATGAAACCAACAAGAGCAACAACCAGAATTGTACTTTACTATCGATTCTATTTGCACCTTGACCCTAAATCTTTCAGTCTTACTGAAGAGTTTCTGCCTTTTTCCTCCTCACAGAATGTTTACAAGTCTGATCTCCAGTGGCTGAGAGGCATTGGCTGGGTCCCCATTGGGTCTGTGGATGTGGTCAGGTGCAAGAGAGCTGCAGAGATACTGAGTGACAACATCTACCGCCAGTGTCCAGACAAGCTGAAGTTTACCAGTGTGGCTGATTCTCTGGAACAGGTGCTGGCCAAGAACAATGCCATCAACATGAACAAGGTGAGCCCCAGCTGCCTCAAGCTTCTCCAAGATGCCAAAAGAGGTTTTTAGACTTTAATGACTAGTGGAGTTAAAATTATCCATGCAGGTGTGGGGTCACGTTTACCTCCTAAATGACGTACTTGAAATCCTCTAAGTAATTTCTATTATCCCCAGTTGTAACCCTGATAACTATCGTTAAGACTTAAACCTCCAGCTGAATACTTTATATCCTAGTGTGGTTTATTTTTCCTAATTAGATCAATGACATTCCTGCCTTAATTGGCTTTTTGTAATTCCTATTTCAAATGGTTTTCTTTTTTTTTTTAATGGTTTTCTATCAACATATTCTTTGATAGCACTTATACACAGAGGCCTGGGACAAAGACAAGACTCAAATTCATATAATGCCTGATACCCCGGAGATCATGTTGGCGAGGCAGAACAAGCTCAACTACAGTGAGGTAGGGGCAAAATCCTGGGGGACCACGCTTGTTTTGTTGTTATTTTTGTTGTTATTGTTTGTTTTCTACACTTTTGTGGATATTCTGGGACCTCAGCTATCATGGTACGTGCAGCTCTGTGATATGAGCACTCAGCCCATCCAACCTTTCATCTGTGGGTTGAATATCATACGCTATAGGATTCCAGGGGCAAACTGAAGTCACATTATCTTTTCCATTTATGGTCTTTACCAGTGTGGGTCAGTGGAACTGAGGAGTGTTTTTGGCATTTCCAAGGCGTAGGATAACCAGATATAATACTAGCTTATTATTTATATGAAAACATTATTTGTTATTTATCTGAAATTCAAGTTCAGCTGGGCATGCTATCTTTTTATTTGCTAAATCTGGCACCCCTACCAAGGGGACCTCTAATAATATGCACCTCTTTCCCACCTGGATCCTGAATAAAATTGAGAAGTAAAACAAAGGAGTGGAACTAGAAGTCAAAATCTCACATCTCTTACTACTAAAGTTAGGTTCAAGGACACATTTGTATGAGAGCCCAACAAACCTGCTAAGTGAACCCCAGGATTAGGTTCCCCATCCAGGCACAGGCCACACTGGAGCAGGACAGTCAGCTCTACCTCCCTCAGGGGTGAGTCCTGCTTCGCACAGAGAAGCAGAGGAGGGCACTGGGCATGTTCCTAGAGGAAGGAGGTCAGAGCTGAGCTGGACATGCCCTGCTATCCCATCCCTACCAATTAGATACATCAGGAAATCACTGCACCTCTCCAGGGTAAAGAGAGTAAAGGGGCAGAGATGAAATAATCGAGCTCCTTTTATAGAAAGAGAACCTCAGGCATGGGGAAAAAGTGCTCTCCATTAACAATACTGATTACTATTTTTTTAAAAGTAAAATGCAGTTTTATAGGTGCATGTTTTACTAATATGATCCAGCCAAAAATTAGAATCATAAAGTTGTGATTATAGTCAAGTTAACTATGTTTTAAATTGTACTTTAATTTTTTTCTCATTTGTTTTTTTAAAAATCATAAGATATTACATGATTTTCAAAAATGTTTAAGTAATAAAGAACTAGGTAAAAGTATATAAATATATATTTTATATACAAATGAATAATATTAAACACATTGTTCTGCAATTTTTTCATTTAGAAATACGTATAGATTGATGCTTTGCCTATCAATCTATATTACTAGATTATATTAACATTAACATTATATTATGTTGATATGCATAATGTATCATATAATCTACATATTATATATATATTAATCTATAATGATATAAATAATAGATTACTCTATCAATCTATGTTAATGCTCATTGATATATTTCATTTGTTTCTAATGCTACATAGTTTTTTTTGGTAAAATATAATTTATTTACTTTCCAATATTGCTAGAAAGTTAGATTGTTTCTGGAGCCTATCCTTTTTTAAATTTTGTGATATGTCACCTGTTAGACTCCAAATTGTTGCTATCAAAACTTTGCTTAACTCTGACTTTCCTTCTATAGACTCTGTATAAACTCGCCAATGAAGAAGCAAAGAAGAAAGGCTATGACTTGCGAAGCGATGCCATCCCGATCGTGGCAGCCAAGGCCTCCAGGGACATCGTCAGTGATGTGAGTACCAACACTCCACATATGTACATGGCTGGATGGGGGTGGGGCAGAATCAGTATTACAACAGCAAGATACATCCTGGTGCCAGTTAAAGCACATTTACTGTGCTTTAAATGAAATGTTTTTCATTTGAAAAGAGCTTTAATAATTTAACTCCAGAAGATTTTAATATTCAGGTCCCATATGCAGAGGGGGTATCCTAAACTTCAGTAAAAAATGGAATTTGAATCTACATTTGTTTATATCTATAATTATAAGGCATTCATCTGCATATTTTGAGCACATAGAAATAAGAAAATGACAGAAGAGTTGGGGAAAAAGCTTGGGTACGTGTATTGGTTCAACATAAGAAAAAGATCTGGTACAGCCAGGTTCAGGAAAATTCACCCTTCCCCAAACCTGCTCTGGATTCTTGCCAACCCTTTCTTTGAAAAATTGCCTTAAGTGCTTCCTTTGAGTTCTTTTTATTTTTTATTTTTTTTCCACACACACACACACACACACACTGTATTTTATTTTTACAAGAGATAAATAGACTGACACCAAGCATTGTACATGGATGACCACAACAAAAGCAACAATGATTGCAATTACCAAACATGAAACACACTCATACTATGTCATAATATTGACATTCAGTCCAGTAATCCTCCACTGTAACAGCTCCTTTACTTTGCAGTGTTGAGTTCTTTTTAAATGAAAAAAGAAAAAAAAAATTTTATAACAACCAAAACCAACAAAATAGCCTGATTTCTCTTTCCGCTGTCTCCGAAAGAAGTTCCTTTGGTAGAGAATTCAGACTTCAGTAAATATATGCTAGGATTTATGTAATTTTGTTGCCTGAAGTGGAGAGAAGCTAATCCAGAGCCAGCTCTTACCATTGCCACCAACAAAACACTTTCTTGTAGTTATATAATCCGTTTTTTCTCCACAAGGAATCCCAACAAACCGCACCCAAATTTGGTGTCCAGTAGAGCCGGTATACAGGATGGAAACACAAGCCAGTCTATTTCAGGCGTCCTGTGAAAGTTAGCAGAGCCAGATTTGGGAGAGGCGGGGTGGGCAGGGGAGTGAAAAGTTTCCTCTGAACTCAGGAGTTGTTCTCAAAATCATGTGTAAAACTTCTGGGTTAATGATTTCACTGGCCCAAAAAGATTTTAAAAAATGGCAGTTTACAACTCCGATTGATTTTCTGAAAAGTGCTGCTGCCTTTATTCCCAGAGACTTAATGTGTGCAAACCATAGAACTATGTAGTTTGGACTGCTCCCCATTAGAGTATTGCTGTGAAGTCTCATCAGAGTTTAGGATGAGGAGATAAGTTGATATTCAGAAGATTTATTTCTCTGCAAGAATTACCAATTTTAAATTAATAAAGTTTTATATTAATAAGACTTTTAGCCCTTTTCATTCATTTTTATTTTTTAAATGACTACTGTTATTTCAGTACATATACAAAGATGGTTACCGCAAGCAGCTTGGCCATCACGTTGGAGCCCGGGACGTGAAGGATGACCCTAAGATGATGTGGTCCATGCATGTGGCCAAGATCCAGAGTGACAGGGAGTACAAGAAGGACTTTGAGAAGTGGAAGACCAAGTTCAGCAGCCCAGTGGACATGCTGGGGATGGTGCAGGCCAAGAAGTGCCAGACCTTGGTCAGTGACATGGATTACAAGAACTACCTGCACCAGTGGACGTGCCTGCCCGACCAGAACGATGTCATGCACGCTCGGCAGGCCTACGACCTCCAGAGCGATGTGAGTACTGAGACCCATTAAACACCACTGTTGACCATGCTCATGATGGTAATACATAGTAATATGCAGATAATGGCCTAGGATTAGGTAAAGCCCTCAGAAAAAAAATAACGTTTTTTCCTCTCCACCCTTAATTTACTGTGCCTTACTTTTCTTTTAGAGAGAACATAATACCATGAACTATATCCAATTGGGCTTCATATTTTAAAAGACATCAACATGAAGTTTGGCTATCCACTTTTTCCAGTCCTTTTCATTCATTTTTGAAATCAAGAGTCCTAACAGCTTCAGTAATCCTTGCTTTTGTGTTTGATCTCATCAGAACATTTATAAATCAGATCTCCAGTGGCTGAGAGGCATTGGCTGGGTCCCCATTGGGTCTGTGGATGTGGTCAGGTGCAAGAGAGCTGCAGAAATACTGAGTGACAACACCTACCGCCAGTGTCCAGACAAGCTGAAGTTTACCAGTGTGACTGATTCCCTGGAACAGGTGCTGGCCAAGAACAACGCCATCACTATGAGCAAGGTGAGCCCCCAATGTGGGGGAAAATAAAACAGGGCTGTATGTCCTTGAGAATATCTATTACTAATTAAGTTAGTCCTTTTGTTTGGTTGTTTTATCTAGTTGCCATCCTGTGTATGGTGATTTGATTGAGTTCTCTATTAGGATTCCCCAAATATATGTGGGAATTTCTGCTTTGACATTTCTTGTGAAATAGAGTTAGGAGTAGGACAGCTGTTTGGTGTTTAAATTGTTTTAAATCTATAACAGTTATACATGTTTGGTATCAAGGTTTCTTTCTCGTTAGGTACTTAGTAAGTATAGAACAAACAAGTCAGGTGCAAATCTTCATAACATTTATCAAAAAGAAATCTAGAGATGGCATATCCAGGTACATTTGCAGTTAACAAACAGACAAACAGACAGAATCATGGGAAGAATTTGTTGATACAGCCTCAGTACATATGGACGTGTATACATGCTTGGAAAATACTTGCTTTTAATTTAATTGGAGTGGAGGTGATCTTGTAACGAAACACACACACATTTTCTTTTCATATCTTAATCTACACTTATATTTAGTGACAATAAATATCTTGTAACATCAAAGAGATTGAAGAATGTTGATATACAGCAGACAGCCCAGATAGTCAGAAGGCTGGCTTTCAACTTTGTCATGATCTCTAAATTGGAAACCTCTGTTTACAACAAACATTGTTGTTCTAATTCATTAACCTTTTTATCCTTCACAGCGCTTATACACAGAAGCCTGGGACAATGACAAGACCCAAATCCACATGATGCCTGATACACCTGAAATTATGTTGGCGAGACAAAATAAAATAAATTATAGTGAGGTAAGACCATTTGTTTTGACCTGGCCACGTTATTTTGCTGATGTAGTAGAAAGGTCGGAATTATGGATTTAATTCTCATGTTGACCAATTATTTATTTATTTTTGCCATAACCTACCCTGAATATATGTATCATTATATTCAAGAATAGTTACAGCAGAAATTAACACAACATTGTAAATCAACTATACTTCAATTAAAAAACTACATAGGAAAATGGATAAATACAAAAATATCTCCATGTCAGGAGGTGGGGAAAATTCTCAAAGTCAACTATTAATGATAGAATCATATTGTAATTTTAATTTAAAAATAATTATTGCTATTTATCAGATTAGTACTTGCTTCAAAATTTGTTCTATGAGTTTTTCTTTAGTTACCTCATCTGTAAAATGAGATAAAAATGTCTATCGAAGAATTTTTGTGATGGCTAAATGGGGTAGTATATATAATATGCCCAGTGTAGAGCCTGGCATAAAGTAGCTGCTTAATAAACATTAATTTCTTCCCTTTACTCAAGTCACCGTGAAGATTAGATTTATTTAATATGCTCAAAATAACTTCAGTTTATTTACAAGAACTGAAGTAAGAATTCTTAAATTCATCCATCTCAAAATTGCCTGAGGACAATTAAAAAAACATTTTTTTTTTTAACATACTATCTCCAGCCCCACTAAACTTGTCATCACAAATCTTTGCAGAATAGAAATACTGCCGCAGAAAAAGCTTCTTGCCCAATTGTTCTTGCCAAAGTCAAGAATTATCTGGTTCATTCAAGATGAATATTGATTTCTTACATGTTTTTTTGTGTCTTCATTAAACAGAAAAAAGGGCAGACTTCCCTTTAGTTTGAGAACATTGGAAATTTTAAATACTTATTTTCAAGACTTGACCATATTATTATTTTACCCCTGTTAATTACTTTTGCCTATCATAATGTAGCCCTAAAGAAGAGGCATGACAAGTGAAATGAAGAGGAGACGATTTCCTTTTGTCTAGCGTTATAAAACAGACCCAAGGACAAGCCTGATCACAAGGATTTGATTGACCTTGGCTTCAGTCATTTTTGAATGAACAATTTTTCTCTTGGCCACAGAGCTTCTCTGTTGGATTATCTTTTCCCAGACATTCTGCCTCAACCCAGACAGATGAAGTTAGTTTCTATCCCAAAGGGATAATGCTTTTAAGCCTCTCCCTTTTATTAAAATTAGGTCAGACGAGGTAGGGTATTTTTTTTTCAGACTGCTGAGAGGAAATTGGGCTATTTTTTTAATTTCTAAAATTTTCATCTGGATTTATTTCTTTAAAATTGCATGATTATGGTAATTCCCTAAAGACTGTCTCCTGAAGATTAGATTTCAAAGCGGCCCACTTGAATTTCTTCTCAACCCGTTACCAATGGTACCTTCATTCCATACTTAGCTCAGTAAAGTTTAACAAAACAAAGTAACTATATCTTATTTTTTTTCCTCTTAAACTCTTATTTACCTATTCTAGTTCTCTTGGGTAAATAACTTACCAAACATTCTTTAAAACGTAGCCTTGATGATAATAAAAGTGTTTTCTTTGAAGCCCTGCATCTTTTTCTAATGTTGAAAGAATGAAAAAAATTTGTTTGGCCTGAAGCCGCAAGATGATTCAAGCACATTTTTTCCCACTTATACATAAGGATAAACTTGAGAATTTATTCTTCAAAGGAAAAATATAAAGTATAAAAGTATTTGACTCTAGTTACAAAATGAATATTTCTAGAAATTTTTTTTAAATTAATTAATTTATTTATTTTTGGCTGCATTGGGTCTTCATTGCTGTGCACAGGCTTTCTCTAGTTGCAGTGAGCAGGGGCTATTCTTTGTTGCAGTGTGAGGGCTTCTCATTGCAGTGGCTTCTCTTGTTGCGGAGCACAGGCTCTAGGCACGAGGGCTTCAGTAGTTGTGGCACGTGGACTCAGTAGTTGTGGCTCGCAGGCTCTAGAGCGTAGGCTCAGTAGTTGTGGCACACAGGGCTTATTTGCTCCGCGGCATGTGGGATCTTCCTGGACCAGGGCTCAAACCCGTGTCCCCTGCATCAGCAGGTGGATTCTTAACCACTGAGCCACCAGGGAAGTCCCTAGAAATTTTTAAGAAGAACAAATGCCCTTGGGACTTTATCTCAAATACATTAAATTTATTCTTATTTACTTTAGCTTTTCCTTGTAAAATCTCAACATGAAAAGAATGTGAATTGTCATACATTAATAATCTACATTAAAAACATTTAATGACATCCTTCTCAGACTCTAAAGTCATTTTAAAATTATTAATAACAAAGCACTAAATTCTTGTAATGGTTCACAAACAAAAAGACTGAATACTACTGGTATAGATGATTTGTTTAATGCAGTGGTTCTCAAGCTGTGTTCCCGTGGAACACCTGTGTTCCACCTTCTGTGTGCATCTGTCCTGCCACAGAAACTGAACAGTGGGTATTTCCCAATTCATAAAGAAATTATTATAATTTCATCAATTTTGTCCTTTTGTCTCATAAATATCTGGTACCTGCTATCCCTCTGTCTGCTAGCAATTTCCGGCAATTGACAAAATGAATAGAGAGCAAATCAGTATTAACAAAGATGTTCAGAAACAATGGATTATCCTCAGTTTAGCACTATTTGAATACAGGTACATGCTCATGGTGGTAGTGTTGTTGTTAAATAATCATATTCTCTGCTAGTAAAATTGGTCCTAATTCAAATTTGCAGTTAAATAAATAGTCATTTCTTGGTTATTTCATGAAAAGAATAAGTGCTGAGCAATCCAAGCACATTTCAGAGTTAATGACTTAATGTGTAAAATCTAGAAGGATTTATGCAAGGAAAAGTTGTGTTAGACCTGCTGAAAGTAAAATCTCAAGTTAAATAAATAGCTTGTATATGTAGGAAGTAAAAAGAAGAAAGAGATCTTTTTTTTAAAATTTAATTTATTTGAGGCTAAACATACTAGTGTTGTTCTGCATCCAAAAGTAGTCTTCCTTTGACAGAAATACATTTTTAGGGTGAAAGTGAGCACTGTATCTAAAAGCTACTACTTCTTCCTTCAGAACCTCTATCGCCAGGCCATGGAAGAAGCCAAGAAAGAAGGCTATGACTTAAGAAGTGACGCCATTCCCATCGTGGCTGCCAAGGCCTCCCGGGATATTGCCAGTGACGTAAGAGTTGATCACATCCTTACGTTTGTTACCCACAGGCCAGCCACCTGCATAGGGAATCACACTCTTGGGACACAGCTGGAAGTCTCTGTAGTCATCATCCGTCTTAACTGCCTTCATTGCACAGGCAGATAAATTGAGGCTTTGAGACAGTAGGTAGCCTGCCCAAGATTACAAGTTTCATAGAGACACACTGGGATATGGTTCCTTTGTTGCTCATCTTTTGGTCTTTGCTTAGTAAGACAGAGTGCCTTGGTCAAAGTTAAATGGACATTATGTTGAGCTACTCATGAAACCTCATGAGCTCTCCTCAGGCTACACTCAAGGCAAAGATGCCAATAAAGAAGCAGGCTTAACTGAGTTCCCCATGACTTGAGGAAGGACATAGGATAGCAAAAAAGTTAAACGTCTCTTTGCTATGGGGCCCACAAAAATCAACATTCCTTTACCCTAAAAATTAATACATCAGGTTCCTGGACAACTTAAATATTAAAATATTAAGAATAGCAAAATTGTCCATTTTGGTAGGTTTTTCTTTGAAATCATAATAAAAATACATAACAAAATTCACTATCTTTACCATTTTCAGTATATAGTCTAGTAGTATTAAGTATATTTACACTATTGTACAACAGACATCCAGAACTTTTTCATCTTGCAAAACTGAAACGCTATGCTCATTATCAACAAAAATTACCCATTTTAAAACTACTCCTTCCAGTTTATTTGTGCAGAGGACAAATTATTTCTCAGAATGCCTTAAAAAAAAGAAAATTGATGAGCCATGTAAGCACATCCCTCCGATATGTTCTCACTTGGGTCCACTCACATGACCGACTTCTGAGAAACTGCTTGTCACTGTAATTGAGCTCATTCAGTGTTCACTTTTTAATCACTTTTTTTGTGATTAAAACACATAATTTTCTACCATAATATAAAGGAATCAATGTGGAGTTACCCTCTATAGAGGTGTGGAAATGAGCACCATATCTTCTTTTTTGGGTGAAAGCATGCCCCAGTGTGTAGCATCACAGCATCATGTTTGATGAAATTCCCCTGATGTCTTGAGGATTTCATAGAAAAGCATCATCACAGAGAGAGCAACTGGGACCAGCCCTTGCCGCTTCCTCCTCATTTACTGGGTTCTTTTCTTTCAGTACAAATACAAAGAAACTTATCGTAAGCAGTTGGGTCACCATATTGGTGCCCGGATGATACATGATGACCCCAAGATGATGTGGTCCCTTCACGTTGCCAAAATGCAGAGTGACCGTGAGTACAAGAAAGATTTTGAAAAATATAAGACCAGGTTCAGCAGCCCAGTGGACACGCTTGGTATCGTTTTGGCCAAGAAATGTCAGACTTTGGTCAGTGATGTGGACTATAAACATCCTCTGCATGAGTGGACCTGCCTGCCCGACCAGAGTGATGTCATCCATGCTCGGAAAGCCTATGACCTCCAGAGTGATGTGAGTACCCCCAATGCTGCTTCTGCATACTAGTGTTAACAATAATAATAATAACAACAGCAACAATAATACTAGTGCAATAATAATAATACAGTTACCATGCCCTATTGAGAGTAAAATAAAATAAATAATTAGGATATATCTAATATATTATCTCTAGAACACCGCATTACACACTTTATATTTTGTGATTTTGAAGATGAAAATAAAGGCAAGAGTTTTTTAAAAATCTCCCATCATAAGAAAAAAAAGTATAGGTATGTGTGGTGATAGATCTCAACTAGACTTACTGTGGTGATCATTTCGCAATATACACACATACTGAATCATGATATTGTACACCTGAAACTAGTATATGTCAATTATATCTCAATTAAAAATGCAAATCAAGAGCATGATTTGTAAAACTTAACATTACTATGTGTTGAAACTCACAACCATAGTTGAATTTCACCTCTTTTCCCTTTAAAAAAAAAAAAGGCAAGAGTTTTTGTGACTGCAACACTTACACAGCATTGGTCTAAATATGTGGTCTTTTGGGGAGCTATTAGAACACATTTTCCAAAGCTAAAGAAACTCTGCTCTTGTGTAAAAGTCTTGTAATACCCTCAAGGGCAGGACTGTGTTTTTACTTTTCAAAAAAGATCTTTCATCATTCCTAGTACAATCCTCTGTGCCAAAAAATGCTTAGGAAAAAAATGTACTCAGGATTCAATAATGCTTGTTAATGAGTGATTGTGATGGCAGCTTTACCTGTTCATCAGTGCTTTTGTGTTTCTCTAGTATGATCCATTTTGTGACTGTGAATCTGAACAACTAATTAATAAAAGTGTTTCTTGTCGGTTGATTTGAAGAATTTGTATAAGTCAGACCTTGAATGGATGAAAGGCATTGGCTGGGTTCCAATTGGCTCCGTGGAAATAGTTAAAGCCAAGAGGGCCGGAGAGATACTGAGTGATAACATCTACCGCCAGCGTCCAGACACACTGAAATTTACCAGCATAACTGACTCTCCGGAGCAGGTGCTGGCAAAGAACAATGCGATAAACATGAGTAAGGTGAGTCTTCACTCCTCACCATCAGGTATAGGAATTTACCATAGAAAGAAGTAAAAATTCTGACATGTTACTACATTTTAAAGATTCCTATAGGATTTACAATACCTTTTAAAATGATTTTCCCATTATAACACCATAGTTACTTAGTAATACTTCAGAATAGTAAACTGATGTTAAAAATACCACGTGCTGTAATTATTTCACAATTATAGATATTAAATTCTGCAACCCAATTATACTTTTCAGAACTGTTCAAAAATTTTAATAAGAAACAGCAAAAACTGAGTCAATGAAATAGTAAGCTAAATACTCTTGGAAATAGTAATTTATCTACATGAAAGGTAGGAATTTATGCAACTTTAGTAATTTTATTTCTGCTTTGTACAGAAGAGAGGTGACTGACACATAATCAAAAACTGTCTGTGAACTCCAAAATAATTTTCCTCATTTTTTTTTTCATAGCATTTATATACTGAAGCCTGGGACAATGACAAGAAAACAATCCATGTCATGCCTGATACACCAGAAATCATGCTAGCCAAACTCAACCGAATAAACTACAGTGATGTGAGTAAACTACTGATCATATCATGAAGAGAAAGGCAAAAATGAACTATTGTAATAATATCCTTAGTGAAATCTTTTGACTAATTTATTGTACATGCTCCAGAGCAACATTGTCAATAAAAGAGATAGTTCTCCCTTGATTCAAGAGATAGTTTTCCCTTGATTCAATTTTGGTCTATGTGGTAGGTCCACAAAGTAGACTAGCCTTTTATGAAGATGACACCAGAGAATGAAATGCTTTTGGGGAAGTATCCCAATAGGGAATATACTCTTAAAGCCTTCCGCTACAGGTCAGTGTGCTTATCAAGTCATTATTTTATTCAACAACGATTTAGCAGGCAGTCACTAGGTTAAAACACAGTGAGTTACCATACTGTGTATTCTTTTGCCGCTTCATTGTGTTCTGGTTACCATTTAATGCTATTTGCAAGCATTTTCCTAGCCATCTCTTTCAGGACCAACATTTTCATCAGAGTGAGGATTCTGAAACCCTAGTCTACACAGATCAATCAAGTTCTGTGATGATAATCCATGGTAAAATGGGAGAAAATAAGGACAACGCATTGAGTTGTTCACAAATCCAAATATATTCAATTTAAAAATACTGTGTTTATTCCTTCTCCTTCTTTGGCATAAAAATGGCCTTCCTTTTATATTAAGATCGTGACAATAAATAGCTGGGTTTTTGTTTTTGTTTTTGTTTTTTTTTACAGTTTTGCTTGCTTGGCAAAACAAAATTTTAGCAACCTGATGCTGATTTCCCCAAAAAACTTTCGAGATTTACTAATCAATAAAACATCAAAGTTTAAACCATGTGCCTTAAAATCCTTGAGTTTCTTGAAATCCTTGAAATCCTTGAAAGTTTTCTGCAAACTCACACTAATACTTAATTTTGTGTAGTTTAAATGAGGACAGAGAAATCTTAGTAATAAATAGCTAAAGTTTTTACGAAACGAGTAATGATTGATCAATTCTTTTTTCTGCAGAAACTCTATAAACTTGCTTTGGAAGAGTCAAAGAAGGAAGGCTATGACTTGCGCGTGGATGCCATTCCAATCCAAGCAGCCAAGGCATCAAGAAATATTGCTAGTGATGTAAGTTGATGTTTTTTGAAGAGGCATTTCTTACTCAAAGATGTTAACAAATGGCAGCTTTTACAGCTTTGCTTGCCAGAAATTTAGCCTGCAAGTCTCAATTTCCTTTAATGATTCCCCCATGTACAAAGTGGCAAATGAAAACAAAGAAAACAAAAGATACTATATCCCGTATACCTGCTAATCTGTCAAAGATGGAGTTATGTTCTTTAAAAATAAGTATTTTATGAACACTAAAAATGGGCTCATATTTTTGAGCCTCAGAAGTTGAGCAGCTGATGACCCAGACGTTTGTAAAAACCGTTGTTGTTAAAGACGTTGGTAGCACATGTAAATCAGCCAACATAAATGTGAACTCTTTCCTACTACTTCTATCCGTTTACTCTGGCATTTAGAGAAGATGTTAATTATGCATACATTTTAGAGTTTTGTTTAATCCTTTGTTGACCTTTAGTGAAGTTCTCCTACCAAGATGCCCATAACTGGACATAAGAACAAGTTGAGAAGTAAGCAAAGCTTTTACTCAGCACCCACTTTCCTCTCCTCTCTAGTCCTTCCTGTGTCATGAGAAACATCTCCTGAGGGTGTCCAGTACCCTCATTCTGTACCAGGGCTCCTTAAGACCCAAATCCAGACTTTCCTTCTTCTGGAAGTGTCCCAGACCTTAGACATATGCTTCATTCCTTCCATTATAAAAACTTTTTCTGGCTGTTAACCTGGAGAAGCCCACACTGTGACCATCTCATGGTAAAATGGACCATAAAGTATTATTCTTGAATTTTAAAAGTAGATAGAGTGTTAACCCAAGTTATTACTCTCTCATGGTTGAAAGTTCAATGACATTGACAGGCAAATAAGGGAGGTATTTCCTGGTGAAACTTTCTAAATGTAGCCTGTATCCTTGACCATGGAATTCACTATAAATTCTGATTACAAGGGAAATATTCTAAAATAGTCATCATATCGAAACATTTTTAGAAAAAGCAGTCACATGTTTAAATTAAGTAGATGCTCTTTTAAATTGTACAAGATGTTTTATCTTTACTTGTTAAGCAAATGTAAACTAGGCAGTATAGTTTAGTGGAAGGGGAAAATATTGGGAATCAGAAGCTCTCCATTCTAGTCTCAGCCCTGCTACCTGCTTATGATGTGACCTTGAACAAATCACTTAACTCCTGGAGGCTTCAGGTTTCTATTCTATAAAATGGAGTTGATAATATTAAACTTTCTCCCTCACACTAGTGGTGGGGAAAATCAAAAGAAATAATGTGTCTATGAAACTATGAAATGTGATATAAATAAGATGTCCTTATCATTAGACTTATATCTCTATTCTTTTTTCAGTACAAGTACAAGGAAGACTACCGTAAACAGCTTGGCCACCACATTGGGGCCCGAAATGTTAAGGATGACACCAAGATGATGTGGTCCATCCACATGGCCAAGATCCAGAGTGACCGGCAGTACAAGAAGGACTTTGAGAATTGGAAGACCAAGTTCAGTAGCCCAGTGGACATGCTGGGAGTGGTGCTGGCCAAGAAGTGCCAGATCCTTGTAAGCAACATAGACTACAAGAAACCCCTTCATGAATGGACCTGTCTGCCTGATCAGAATGACATCATTCAAGCTCGGAAGGCCTATGACCTTCAGAGTGATGTAAGTGGGTTTAATATTCTTTAGCAAGGTTTCAAGAAGGGGTTCTAAGTTTTGTGCTGTGGAATCTTTTGCCAGTCTGGTGAAACCTATGGACAACTTCTCAGGACAGTGTCATGAGATGCATAAAATTACACACACACACACACACACACACACACACTGGTTTCAAAAGAAACCGATTACATTGAAATATGGTTATCAAAATATTATACTAAGCAAGGGGAGGGACAAATTAGGAGTTTGGAACTAGCAGATACACACTACTATACATAAAATAGATAAATAGCAAGGACCTACTGTATAGCACAGGGAACTATATTCATATCTTGTAATAACCTATAATGGAAAAGAATCTGAAAAAGAATATATATATATATAACTGAATTATATATAACTGAATCACTGCTGTATACCTGAAACTAACACAATATTGTAAATCAACTATACTTCAATAAAAAAATAATAAAAAAATAAATTAAAAATAAATAAATAAATAAAATTAGATTATCAGGAGAAAAAAATTAAACTAAATACGTGATGTAGTAATATAGATGCTTTTTTATTGAAGTGTAGTTGATGTACAATATTATGTCACAGGTGCACAATATAGTGATTCACAATTTTTAAAGGTTATATGCCATTTATAGTTATTATAAAATGTTGGCTTTATTCCCTGCATCGTACAATATACCCTTGTAGCTAATTTTATACATAATCGTTTGTACTTCTTAATCCCCTCCCCTATCTTTCCCCTCCCCCCTTCCCTCTCCCCACTGGTAACCACTAGTTTGTTCTCTATATCTGGGAGTCTGCTTCTTTTTTGTTATATTCACTAGTTTATTGTTTTTTTAGATTCCACATATAAGTAATATCATATAGTATTTGTCTTTCCCTGTCTGTCTTATTTCAGTTAGCATAATACCTCAAAGCCCATCCATATTGTTGCAAATGGCAAAATTTCATTCTTTTTTTATGGCTGAGTAGTATTCTGTTATGTATATATATAAACGTCTTCTTTATCCATTCATCTCTTGATGGACACTTAGGTTGCTTCTATATATCTTGGCAATTATAATAATACTGCTATGAATGTTGGGGTACATGTATCTTTTCAAATTTGTGTTTTTGTTTTTTTCGGATGTATACCCAGAAGTGGAATTACTGAGTCATATGGTAGTCATATTTTTAGTTTTGTTTGTTTCTTTGTTTAATTTAATTTTATTTATTTTTTTATACAACAGGTTCTTATTAGTCATCCATTTTATACACATCAGTGTCTACATGTCAATCCCAATTGCCCAATTCATCACACCACCACCCCCACCCCCCGCCGCTTTCCCCCCTTGGTGTCCATACGTTTGTTCTCTACATCTGTGTCTCAATTTCTGCCCTGCAAACCAGTTCATCTGTACCATTTTTCTAGGTTCCACATATATGCGTTAATATACGATATTTGTTTTTCTCTTTCTGACTTACTTCACTCTGTATGACAGTCTCTAGATCCATCCACATCTCTACAAATGACCCAATTTCGTTCCTTTTTATGGCTGAGTAATATTGCATTGTATATATGTACCACATCTTCTTTATCCATTCGTCTGTCGATGGGCATTTAGGTTGCTTCCATGACCTGGCTATTGTAAACAGTGCTGCAATGAACATTGGGGTGCATGTGTCTTTTTGAATTATGCTTTTCTCTGGGTATATGCCCAGTAGTGAGATTGCTGGGTCATATGGTAGTTCTATTTTTAGTTTTTTAAGGAACCTCCATACCATTCTCCATAGTGGCTGTATCAATTTACATTCCCACCAACAGTGCAAGAGGGTTCCCTTTTCTCCACATCCTCTCCAGCATTTGTTGTTTGTAGATTTTCTGATGATGCCCATTCTAACTGATGTGAAGTGGTACCTCATTGTAGTTTTGATTTGCATTTCTCTAATAATTAGTGATGTTGAGCAGCTTTTCATGTGCTTCTTGGCCATCTGTATGTCTTCTTTGGAGAAATGTCTATGTAGGTCTGCCCATTTTTGTATGGAGACACAAAAGACCCCGAATAGCCAAAGCAGTCTTGCGGGAAAAAAACGGAGCTGGAGGAATCAGACTCCCTGACTTCAGACTATACTACAAAGCTACAGTAATCAAGACAATATGGTACTGGCACAAAAACAGAAACATAGATCAATGGAACAAGATAGAAAGCCCAGAGATAAACCCACGCACCTATGGTCAACTAATCTATGACAAAGGAGGCAAAGATATACAATGGAGAAAAGACAGTCTCTTCAATAAGTGGTGCTGGGAAAACTGGACAGCTACATGTAAAAGAATGAAATTAGAACACTCCCTAACACCATACACAAAAATAAACTCAAAATGGATTCGAGACCTAAATGTAAGACCAGACACTATAAAACTCTTAGTGGGAAACATAGGAAGAACACTCTTTGACATAAATCACAGCAAGATCTTTTTTGATCCACCTCCTAGAGTAATGGAAATAAAAACAAAAATAAACAAATGGGACCTAATGAAACTTCAAAGGTTTTGCACAGCAAAGGAAACCATAAACAAGACGAGAAGACAACCCTCAGAATGGGAGAAAATATTTGCAAATGAATCAACAGACAAAGGATTAATCTCCAAAATATATAAACAGCTCATGCAGCTCGATATTAAAACAAAACCAACCCAATCTATTTTTAGTTTTTTGAGAAACCTTCATACTGTTTTCCACAGTGGCTGCACCAATTTACATTCCCACTGACAGTGTAGTAATATATATGCTTTTTATTAACACATTAAATAAAAAGATCTAGCAGTGGGTGTAAAACTAGCTTAATTTCAAAGAACTGATGAACATAAATATGCAAGATGTCTACAACAACTATAATAGAATATGAAAATATTTATGACTTCTACTGCTGAAAAAATTCCATGTAGTGTTAATACTACCATCATCTGTTGCCTATAGTTATAGCTAAAAGAAATGCTGTTTCAGTTAGAGGTGAAAATAAAGATGTTTTTTCTATCTAAGTTCATTGATGCCAGGTTAAGAAATCCTGATTTAATGCAACCTGATTTTCCAAATGAATTTATTGCATTATCATTTATCTGACTACTTAACTTATAGGAAATATCTGTTATAGCTTGTGGAAGGAAATATAAGAATGAGTTTTATATATCAAGACAATTTTTCTAAGAAGCTGAAAACAGTATCTCCCTAGAAATATGTTAAGTATTTTTGTTGTCAGCCAGTAGATTGTCCTTGGGACTCAAATGCTACCTTACTGGTATAGTAGCTCCTTGTTTTTTTGATCAGCTCTGACAAGTAGTCACTTTTGGAAGAATGATAAAAGTGGTGGCATTGTAAAAAAGAGTTTCCCAAAAAGCCATAAAACCAAAAAGAATTGTTACTCTTACTTATGAGAAAAACCCTCCTTCAGCCAATTTATTTAAGTTCAAAGAAGAAACATTAAAGCAGGATAAAATATCTTTTTTTTTTTTTTTTTACTTGAACTACAACACAAGAAGAGGGACTGAGGATAAAATAAGTAAGAGTAAAAATATATATACTCTTTGGCTTAGAAACATTAGTATAGAATCATCTGAAAAAAGATCCCTTTTTGTTGTCCCGAGAAAACACGTGGATTCAGCGTGTGGAAGTGTTCATCCTTTCTTTATGTTATGCAATGGCTGTGAAGGCCCCTGCCCAATGAGATAGGAACAAACTATACTCTAACAGAGAATTATTCCCATACAAAGAGGTATAGGCAGTCAAATCAGAGAATAAACACTTTGTATCAGGAGGCAGGCAGGAATTTCCTTAAAATGGTTTTTCATTGATGAAATCACATATTATTAGAGATTTCATAGGTCTTTAAAACAGCAAACATTGACTACCTTCAGGGACAAAGTGCTGGACTAGCCATTCTACACCAAAGTAAGGCAGTCCTGTGTCTTCCCTGAAATTTACACAAGATGCAGAATTATACACCATCTGTATACACCATGCTAAATCAAGATTAGACATCAGGCTGTGGAGGTAATTTCTACACATATTTGACGTTGTTTCATTTTCAGGCTATTTACAAGGCTGATCGTGAGTGGCTGAGAGGCATTGGGTGGGTGCCCATTGGCTCTGTGGAGGTCGAGAATGTGAAGAGAGCGGGAGAAATCCTGAGTGACAGGAAGTACCGCCAGCCCGCAGACCAGCTCAAGTTCACATCCATTACAGACACCCCAGAGATTGTCCTGGCAAAGAATAATGCCCTGACCATGAGCAAGGTGAGTCTCCAGCTTTTGCCAGTTGCCTGTGTCATACCTTCCACAGACTGGGCTTATAAAGTGAGAAATGTCCTGGAGGATTTCCAGAGAAAGGAGAGGTGATGGGCTTAATTCTCATGTAGGCCTTCAACAGAGCATGTGCTTGAATCCTAGTTGGACCTGCAAGCTTCTCTCAACCCTGTGTCCCCTCATTCTCTGTGTGGGTGAGGAAGTACAGCCTAGGACAGTTTCTCTGGAGTAAGGCATACACTCCTCTGAGCAGTGACCTAGAGACATCCACAAATGCACTACTTTTCTCTGCACATTCTCTTTGGCAGAGCAGACTCAAGGCATCAGCATCTCTTTATCCATCCTGTAAAAAAATATGCAGTCATTTTGCATTTTGTTCAGAAGTCTTGGAAACACAGTGTGCATAGCAGTGCCAGTACACAACTCAAATTACTTGCTTGCAAAACCATAGGTTGTAGAAATCCCACTTTGGAAAGTGAGATGTGACTGCTGCTTTCATTTTTATTGTACAAGATCGATGATCACTTTTTTCCTCCCGAGTGCTGGCAATCTTTGATACTCGGCTAATTTCTTTATCCAATAGGTAGGCCCTTAATATGCACAGCTGGGATTGAATTGAACTTTTCTGAATTCTCCCACACCTGCCTGAATGTCTTCCAGATATCTGGGTAGTGAGAATGAGGGCTCAGTGCAGAATATGAAATTGGCTCTCAGATAGCAAACTCCAACGTTTGGGGTATTAAAACTCCAGAAACTCTATTCTATACCACACTCATCAACAGCAGTCACAGTGATAATAACAATAGGAAACATAAAATTTGTTGAGTGCCTACTATGACTCAAGCACTTTACATATGTTACAGTTAATCTCGAAAAAATACTCAATAAAGTAATACACCAATTTCACCTCAACTTAAAAAAAAAAAAAAGAGATAAGTATAAAGTTTAAAAAAATACTTAATGAAAAAGATATGATTATCTCCCTCCAAAAAATGAAGCATGTGAGGCTTTATGTACCTTTCTCAAGATCACACAGCTTGGACATAGGGGAGTTGGGTTTGACCTTGGGATTGATTCTGAAGTCTAGGGATTTCTACTATAACATAGTTCTATAGCCAAGCTCCATCCTTGAAGGTTCTGTGAGTAAGCTTGAGAGTCACTGGATGAAAAGAATCAATAATTGAGATCATGATGTTGCTTTACATTGGCTATGAAACGATCATATGTCTGTTTAAATATTGCCATGATTTACTCTCCCCATACCCTTTTGCTTCCCTCACCTCCACATAAGTTTTCAAAGGCTATTTTACAGTTAAATGAGTTAAATTTTATAATAACTGCAATGTATTGGCTTTAACAAAGGGTTTTACCTCACCTCCCCCATAGCATTTATATACAGAAGCCTGGGATACTGACAAAACCTCCATCCACGTGATGCCGGACACCCCAGAAATCATGCTGGCCAAGAGCAATTCTGCCAATATCAGCCAAGTAAGAGATTTCCTGATTGTTAAGTCAGCCTTTAGTCTAGGAGTAATTAAAATACTTTTTCCATCTTACCACCTTCCTTACTGGAAGTGGCCTATTAACTTTCTATAACTCTTTTCTTTTTCTGTTGTGTATTCTCCTCCACCTAGAAACTTTACACCAAGGGATGGGATGAATCAAAGATGAAGGACTATGATCTGAGAGCTGATGCTATTCTCATCAAGAGTGCCAAGGCCTCGAGGGACATTGCCAGTGACGTAAGTGCTCTCTGTCTAACCCCCTCGGTCTCACCTTGCTGAACAACCACAGTGCAGCTGGTGGGCCACACTTTGTAACTGCTTCCTCATATACCCCTCCAGTTACGCTTCTTACCTTCCAAGACCTTTCCCTTTGTTGTCTCGGAGAAGAAAAACACATTTTGAAATTGTAGTTAGAGTTGTTGCAGAAAAAGTTTTCAGCAGTGAAGATATATGATTACACTACTGTTACGTTATGACAGCATAAAACATTAGTTTAAAATTGTACAGAGATGTCAAAATTATTCAAAATATGAAAGTCTTGTCCATTTGCTTGTGGGTTTTCGTGTTGTCTAATTGTCAGCATGCATATGGTTTTAAAACTGGGCTTTTAAACATATATTCCTTATGTTTTAGTACCAATACAAAGAAGCATATGAGAAACAGAAAGGCCACCACATTGGAGCCCGGAACGTTGAAGATGACCCCAAGATTATGTGTGCCATACATGCAGGGAAGATTCAAAGTGAAAGAGAGTATAAGAAGGATTTCCAGAAGTGGAAGACCAAGTTCAGTAGCCCAGTGGACATGTTAGGCATCTTGCTAGCCAAGAAATGTCAAATTCTGGTCAGTGACGTTGATTATCGAAATTACCTGCATCACTGGACGTGCTTACCTGATCAAAACGACATTATCCAAGCAAGGAAGGCCTATGAACTACAGAGTGATGTACGTAACGTGAACTTTGGGAAAGGAGGAGTGGGAGGACATAGATTTGTTAATTGTACAGGCAGTGCCTCTGTGGACAGACTCATGGGTTGCTCACTGCACAACCTCAGGGGGAGCCATTCACATTCTTAAAACAAAATCCATATTTAGGAGTTATGTTATGGGAATCAAAGAACATAGATGAAGAACCCTACTTAGGTCATGTCCTCCCTGGCCTAGATTCCAGACTATTTTCTTCATGTCCTTTGTACTGTCTGGCAATGAAAATATATTTCAAACAAACATAAATTATCTGAACATTTAAAAAATAACTGCCACTATTGTACTATATCCAAAACGCTAAACAGAGTTTCACCCTATTACAGGATGAAAATGAAATGAGATATGACAAAATATCTTTAAATTTTTTTTCAGTTATATAATTTCTTTGAAATATCAAATAATTACCATGAAATTTAGCATTATTACCATTTTATCCTTATTCATGGCTAGCATAAAAAATTATGCTTTTACAAGTTACTCTGTCATGGATATTGAAACCCCTGATTCATGTAAAATCTCAGGTCCTACTTTTTTGGAACCACCATCTTCTGTGCTTATCAACCCCTCAACCCCATGAACTTACTTTCCAATTAAGGGATGCTATGTCTAGCACTTGGAACAATATTTCTGTCTAATGTCTCTGTAGAATGTGTACAAAGCAGACCTGGAGTGGCTGCGTGGCATTGGCTGGATGCCAGAAGGCTCAGTAGAAATGACCAGGGTGAAGGGTGCTCAACACCTGCTGAATGAAAGACTCTACAGGACACGCCCAGAAGCCTTGAAATTCACTTCCATTGTCGACACGCCAGCGGTTGTCCTGGCAAAAGCCAATTCTCTGCAAATGAGTGAGGTAAGAACCATCCTACCGCCAGGCTCTCCTTTAGCAGGACTCTCTTCTCAGAAGATGCCACCGAAACGGAGCATCTGTGGATGAAACAGAGAAAGTAGATTGTTTCTCTTCAAAGACTTAGAGTGCTTGGAGCAACTCTAAGAATCTCTTAGTTTAGTTTAGTGAAGGCACATGCTAAGTAGAACTCTGACAAATGCCAACGCGCCTTTCCCCTACCTCACACACAGACTTGGAAGCACTAAAATGAAAAATGTCACTCCATTACAACTCAGGAAAGCAAATACTTATTACAAAACCTGTGGCATAATGCTACACGTTAAATGGTAGAACACTGTATTAGTCAGGGTTCTCCAGAGAAACAGAGCTAATAAGAGGTATATGAGAGAGAGATTTATTTCATGGAATTGACTCACATGATTGTAGAGGCTGGCAAGTCCAAAGTTTGCAGGGTAGGCCAGCAGCCTCAAGACCCAGGCAGGAGTTGCAGTTCAAGCCCAAGGTAGTCTACTGGCAGAATTACTCTTGCTCAGGGAAGGTCAGTCTTTTTTCTCTTAAGGCCTTCATCTGACTGAACAAGCCCGCCACATCACAGAGGGTTATCTGCTTTACCCAAAGTCCACTGGTATAAATGTTAATCTGATCTAAAAAATACCTTCACAGAAACATGTAGAATAATGTTTGACCAAATACCTGGGTACGCTGGCCTAGCCAAGCTGACACAAGAAACTAACCATTGCAAACATATAACAAAACATTTTCCCATGTTAAATAGTTGCTAAGGCTTAATGTTCAGATATCCATCTCTATTGCTGTATTAAAATAATATTTTCCTTCTCTCCACAGAAACTATATCAAGAAGCCTGGAATAAAGATAAAAGCAACATAAGCATTCCTTCTGACATGCCAGTCATATTGCAGGCCCAAATCAATGCCATGCAAATCAGCAATGTAAGAGGCATAAATATAAAGTGTAAATGTCTTTATGGGACAATATCTGTCAGCTTATGGGGTGTGTTATAATGGACAAATTACCTGCCTTAGAAATGTTTACAGCTTTGGGTGCTAGACACTTCCTCTTTGGCTACCATTCCCAATGCAGTACGAATGGAAATTCTCTTTCAAACATTAGTTTAGATACATATCTGGGTCCCTGCATTGCAAGAGGTGGGATACCTGAATCTCATTGGTGTCCTTCTTTCAACCTTGAAATCATTGTCCTATATTCAATGTCCACAGCTCAGTTTCATTGTATATTAATTGAGAGTAATGAAATCCCTAGTAAAGTGCCTCTTACACAAGTAAGTATAAGAGATAACAGTCTCTATTGTCTTTATAGGTTCTTGGTTGATCCAGAACTTTCTTGTTTGACATTTCAAGGCCATAAGAAAAGTCAAACTTTTAATTATATGCGAAGTGTAGGATAGGTATGATATCTATGTCACATCCCTTTAGCAGAGACCTTTGAAAAGTCAAAGGCCAACATTGGGAAAAAATCTTTATCAAGTCTTATATGGTAACTTGATGAAGGTTCTCTAGGTTCACAGTTGATTCTTAGTTCCCATTACTGTATAGTGGGATATTTTCACATTGTACTATATTGTGGTGAATGCAAATAATTCAAATATTAGTAGATTTAGATGTTTAGCTTTAAAATTGTAGTCACAAGTACCCTGCACTCCACAAAGTAAATAGGCAATAACCAAAAAAAGACTCAGAAGTGACTGTTTTTTCTTATGCTGCCTTCATTTACATTGTGCTTTGTGATTCATGTCATGACTACTTTGAATATGTCTACTGATTTTCCATTCTTGTAAGCAAACCTGTGTTTTCCCTCAATAGAAACTCTACCAGAAAGACTGGGATGAGGCCAAGCAGAAAGGCTATGACTTGAGAGCAGATGCCGTTGAAATCAAGCATGCCAAAGCCTCCAGAGAAATTGCCAGTGAGGTACAGCTCCTTCTATTTCCTTGTGGATTGTCTTCTCTATACAACAAATAGGGAGAATATTTTTCAAGAATTTTGATTTGGTTTGATTTTTTTTAATTCTATGCAAACAATTGCATTTTGCCTTGTGCTAAAGACTTTATTTTAAAATATTAAAATGGGATGAAAAACACTGAGGTAAGCATAGGTGAAGTATATGTGTAAATAACTTCTAAGCTGTTTCTAAGTAGAAGTAAAATATCATGAAGATCTATACCAAATTCTTGGGAAAAATTCAGGAACCAATACAATGTGATTTTATCCCCCAAATCTTTAGGACATTCTCCATAAATGTAAATCACAGATGAAAGTTTTATGCAAGACTTAAGACCGAGATCACATTTTATATACAAGATTTTATGCTGGAGGCATATGTATACTCCTCTGAGTAACCCTTTGAAGTTCATTTAACAGTAGTTTTAAAACTTACCAGCAGTCAAAATAATTATTCTACCAAGGCCCCCCGGCTCCAAATCTTTAAGCTACCTTTGTTCCTTTTCTTCAAATTCTTCTCTAGCTTTTATCTTAGTATCCAGCTGTCTCTTCCTTCTTATTTCTCATTTTTATCTCTAAAAAGGCATAGTCAATCCATAGTATCTGCCTTATTCCCAGCTGTCTCTCTCTCCCTTTTGTCCAAACTTTCCTATGTTATCCAAATATAGGAAAGAAACAGAAATGATCTTACTCTTGTCCTAAGACACTGAGAACAAGTGTGGAATAGATGGAAACTCTTATCCACAGGCCTTTTGTTGTCATCTTCTGATTCAAACCAACAACCTTGTCTTCTATTCCTGAAACATGCTCCTTTCTTGTCTGTCTCCAAAACCACACATATGACTTTTTCCTACCTGAAGTACCTTCAGTACCCTTGGGGACCATCTAACCTAATTTCCACTTGCCAGGCAAACTTAGGGACAATGATTATCCCCACTGTGCCTTACTTTTCCCGTTTGAAATATGTGATAATACTAATATCCACATCATAGAGATGTTCTGAGGATTAAATGAGGTTATAATTGCCACGATTCAACTATTTTTAACCAAAAAATTCAGCAGTTGCATATGAATCAACCTAATACATTTGAAACACTCATAATAGTGTCTGACATATAGTGATTGCTAGTAAATGTTAGCTATTATTTTTTTATTACTCTTGTTCACCATACTATTTCCCTCCTGATTTGTTTGTGTCCTCTGTGAAACTATCTAAAATAGCCCTGATTTCTTTAAAGTGAACTAAAATATGTAATAACTACCAATTTGAGCCAATGTACATTAAGGCTAAAAAAATATTCCAAAACCATTTAATGAAAAGTCCTCTTCATACATTATGTCCATATGTCTTTTTATCTTATTTTTTACAACTTTAGTACAAATACAAAGAAGGTTACCGTAAGCAACTGGGCCACTACGTGGGTTTCCGCAGCCTACAAGATGACCCCAAATTGGTATGGTCTATACATGCTGCCAAAATCCAGAGTGATAGAGAATACAAGAAAGCTTATGAGAAGTCTAAAGAAATCCACACTACACCATTGGACATGATGTCCATTGTTCAGGCCAAGAAATGCCAGGTTCTGGTTAGCGACATTGATTATCGCAATTATCTGCACCAGTGGATGTGTCTGCCAGACCAGAATGATATGATCCAGGCGAAGAAAGCCTACGAACTGCAGAGCGATGTGCGTATCCTGTCTCCAGACTCTTGGGGAGATGTGTGTCTATGTGTATAATCACAGAGTATTCCTTAAGGATGTAATTTAAACAGTAATCTTAATAGAATCTAACATATTCCGTATTTTTCTGTAGAGTTTTTCTGAATATTTTCTATCTTATGGAGGATTCCTTCTTATAAGGCCTTATTCATCAGATGAAAATCACTCTCTTATTCTATGTAACTAAGTAGAAAATTTCAATCCCAGTTGTCCTGATCCATTACATTTGCATGATCAGGTATCTAAATGTCAGAAACAGATGTAAGCATAAAAAAATGTTGGATTTCAAGTTTATCTGACACATATAGGAAAAATCTGTATATATATATAAATATATTTAAATAATATGTTTAGAGAGAGAGAAAGAGGAGAGGTGTACATAGATATAAGTATGTATTTTGCTTTTCATTATACATGCTTCTAAGAAACTTTTTCTCCCAAATTCCTACAGAAGTTATCCCCAGTGTCACATAAAAGGCAGATTTCAAGTAGTGAGCACAGAAGCTCAACCTTGCATAAAAACAAAATTATGTGCCATTGCTGTCTGTCATTCCACAAGTGCTAGTTGTTAGCCCTGCTTCAGTTCCTGTAGGATACTCTGAACTTCTGCCAGAGATGTTAACACTCAAATATTAACATCTAATGTTGATTCTTGAGTTTCATGGGACTGGCCACCCAGCTGGTTTAAGTAGAGGTAGTGTGTGGTTTGCTGGCATCGTGCTCTAGTAGGCAAATTGACTCCTTTGTACTCTGTGGTCCTCTCCTTCTTGTAGAACGTGTACAAATCCGACCTGGAGTGGCTGAAGGGTATTGGATGGTTGCCAGAGGGTTCCGTGGAAGTGATGAGAGTAAAGAATGCCCAGAATCTCCTGAATGAAAGGTTGTATCGCACAAGGCCTGAGGCCCTCAAATTCACCAGCATTGTTGATACCCCTGAAGTTATTCTGGCAAAGATCAATGCTGTACAGATCAGTGAGGTAAGTCAATTGATGCTCTGTTCAGAAACATTGAAGAAGTCTCAATAAAAATTATAATTGTGAACTTTAAACTGCTAACACCAGGATTAGAATCTTGAACATTCATGTATCCAGATAGAATTTCATATAGCCCATCAATTAACAGCATCCACATTTCATTTGTTTAGATAATTCTTTGGTCAATATAAGTGTGGTAGGCATCTTCACGTTCCATATTCTCTGAAGTACACCTTGAACACATTTTGTAGACCTTGCCTGTAATACAGGTCCACCAGTTAATACAATGATCACAATGATCACCCTTTTACTGCTATTCAATGGTGAAATAAGTTGAAAGGTCCAGGGGCAGCCCCGATATTAGACATTATGACAGTTATTTAGGCCAAGAAAGCCAGGACTTGATTTGCAATGTGGATTATCATAGTCACCTGCAATGAGAGCTTACCTGCCAGATAATTACATGTGAATAAATAGAAGAGGATCTATTTACTATCATGCTTCTGACTCGTTTACATTTATATTATAGCACACATGAATGTATTCTTCTTGCTGAAGTCACTTTTGGCACCTTCTAAATAAAAACACAGATGAAAAAAAAATGTGATCTCCATTTACATCTGAACACATCCAAAGAAAACCTCTAATTGTACCTATAATTTTATTCATGTGGTAATTGGCTTATTTACTCATCACAGATCCTTTGTTTTTCATTTTTACCAGCCATTGTATCGTGATGCCTGGGACAAAGAGAAGGCAAATGTGAATGTACCAGCTGACACTCCATTGATGCTGCAGTCCAAGATCAACACCAAGCAGATCAGCAATGTAAGGCCCTGCACATCCAGTTGCTTCACACAGTGTTCTCTGCCTCACCAAACCTCTCGTCAAAATGCTCCAGAGAGCATTTAGCAAAAGGCATTTCCCTAATATTCCTTTTACTTCTAGCCTTTAATGATAAGTGTCGTTTGTGTGTGCTCGCACACCTACGTGTGTGTTTATAATATAGAGACGTGTGTCCTTATCTTTGTTGGAAGGAAAAATGCCGTGGTTTATGCCAAACACACGACATCAAAACATATTTATGCATGTATAGTAATACTTAGTTCTCTTTTTAGTGGCCTATCATTGATTTTTCCCTTTAAAAGCCAAACAATATGTATAATTTTTCTCATTTTCACATGATTTACTATCTTTTAAATTCCCTTCTTTAAAAAAAAGTTACCAGAAGAGAACTTTACTACATGTCATTAAAAATGTGCTGGAGCTTAAGTTCAGTATGAAACCAGTCTATTTTATAAGTCTTAAGGGGAGATTAATTTTTCAGTGTAACTGTTAACATATTCTTGAACACATCAGTAATGCGGACTCAGTAGCTCCCTCTTCATATTGACTGTGGCACTGCAATCTCCGTTTGCAGAAACAGTATCAGCAAGCTTGGGAAGATTTCAAGATGACCGGCTATGACCTGAGAGCAGATGCCATCGGGATCCGGCATGCCAAGGCTTCCAGGGATATTGCCAGTGATGTGAGAGCTCCTCCTTGCCCGACCTTAACAAACACTAATTCATAGACACTCAGAGAGTTAATACTGTACTAATCTTTAATTCCCCAGGAATTATATCTAAGTAGAATGAAGGGCATTGTTACTAGTGTCTTGCTTTAAAATCCCCAATTCAAGAACAACTTTGACAACAATTTGATGACCCACTTAACTTCTCTGCTTGATTCTGCTCTTCGTATGTTTAAGCACAGATTTTTCTTTTCTTTTCTTTTCAATATCTTCTCAATATCCGTTAATGCATAAACACTTACAGAGAACCAGTGGGTACAAAGAATTCTACTGTTTGTTGAAGTGCAACATGCATAGGTGGTTCCTGTGATAATTTTATGCAGTACATGGACAAACATTTTTTAAATAGTTACGTTGGTTTTAACGTGTGCTAGAAAAATACTGATTTTTTTCCCATTTAAATAGGACTATAAATTTTAAAATAAAAATATTAAATAAGTTTAAACTTTAAAATATATTTATTTAGACAAAGAATCAAGTTGACAAAGTAAAGTATGAAGTACAGGTGGTGCTTTGTGGCAAAACATGTGAGAATGGCAAACAGTGACTGAAGTCTGGGAAACAGTGGGCAACCCTATATTGGAATCCAGAAGCACAATTCTTGCCTTTGAGGTGTTCACAATGTTTTCATGCTTACAGAAGACAAACCAATGTATCAAAAAGTATAAAACTTATAGTATGAATTCAAAGAAAAACAGTGCCCCAAAAAGGGTAATGTAAGGGAGATGGAGTTATCTGAGTAGGCTGTCTAGAAAAAGTGAGTTTGGAGAAACAATTCTTCTTTCTTCTGTTCACATCCACCAGTATCTATACAAAACTGCTTACGAGAAACAGAAGGGTCATTACGTTGGGTGTCGCAATGCCAAGGAAGATCCTAAACTGGTCTGGGCAGCACATGTGTTGAAGATGCAGAATGACAGGCTGTACAAAAAGGCCTACAATGACCACAAGGCCAAGATCACCATCCCGACAGACATGGTGTCCATCAATGCTGCCAAAGAAGGCCAGGCATTAGCAAGCGATGTGGACTATCGCCACTACCTACACCAGTGGTCTTGCTTTCCTGACCAGAATGATGTGATCCAAGCCAGGAAAGCCTATGACCTGCAGAGTGATGTAAGTTGTTGCTTGTGGTGCCCGAGGGGTGAGCTATTGCCCAGGAAGACAGCCTTCCACAGCTTTGCCCGTTCACTCCTGCCAGTGCTCAGGAAAACGCAATTCTCCCTGCCTAAGCACTTACTTCCCTGTAGTACTTTACCAAGTTAATTAATCACAAGCCTTAATGCCGGGCTTATTCAGAAAGTTTTCATCTTCATTGCTAGTGGTGCTACCAGAATTTTTCTATAGATTTGTTAATGTGTGTACTGTTTGTAGTTTATTAAACATAGGCATCTTCATGGTTCTTCAATTGAATGACAGGGGCTGTCTTCCTTGAAATTAATTTGAAAGGTTAGCAGCATGCTCCAAACTTACTAGTTTCCCTTAACTTGGTATTCTTCACAACATTGTTTTATTAATTTACCTAAAGTATTTTTAGATTTACTTATCTTTTTGCCGATTTAATCTTTTGAAAACGATGAATTTCATCAGGATGTTTGTTTCTTGTACAGAATTAATACCTTCTTTTAACTATCTAAACTTGGTTGCCTTAAGCTTCAAGAGATGCTTTCTCATAATGAATGAGTTTGTTATAGAAAAGTATATCCATCATTTGAAATGAATTGCCAACTGGTGGATTTAGTCCCATTTCTAGATAAATACAGTCTCTTCATTATCCTGAACCACATTAGTATATTAAGGAATGCATATCAATCAAGTTCTTAAAGAATGAGGAAGGGAAGCTTCAAAATCTGTATGTAATCCTCTTCAAGAATCCCTTCTTCCAAATTTTGGGTATCCACAATACTTTACACACTAAAACATATAACATTCTTCATTAAGGTAGAAATTTCCCTACATTTTCACTCCTCTTCAACTCCCTATTTTAGTTTGATATTTGTATCCTATTAAACAGTTATTAAAATACCATTTCTGAAGAACACAGGTTTTTTTTATGAAATTAATAATTGGTGTTTCACATAGAGCAATTCTATCTGGTTAACCACTTAACATATACCTGACAAAACAGGTTTAGATAGCCAAGAAAATGCAAATTCCAATTCAAAGGGAAGTGCTATATTCGAAAAAGAAAACTCAGTTGAGATCAAAATTGTGGAAGTAGGGATTACATTCTTAATTATCCCTTTAAAAGTAATTATTAAACACACCATGTGCCAGGTCTTGTGCTAAGCACTAAAGGTACAATGGGGAATAAAGAAGAACAAGACAAACTTCCTGACTTTAGGGAGTTCACACTGATAAAAAGGAACAGATGTTAACTAGAGAATATCCATAAAAATGGGATGGCTGAGAAAGAATGATCATGGCACTATGAAAAATGAGGTGGGGAAAGCTTCTCTGGGAAAGCACTGATTTAGGGGTAAGAAGGGAGAGTATGAGTTTGTTCCATGAGGAGGACACAGGGTGCATTCCTGCAGAATGACCAGGGTATGCAAAAGGAGTGGTATGCAAACCACAAACTGAAAGGCCAATGTGGTCAGAACACATGGGTAAAAGGGAAGCACATATAAGATGAGGCTGGAAGAATAGGTAGGGACTGATGCTAGACCATCATCACCTTCTAATCTATGTTAAGATTTTGATCTTTATCCTGAGACCAGGGAGAAACCATAGGTTGGGGGGATGTTGTGACATCAGATCTGAATGGTGAATTTTGTAAAGATTATTCTGGCCGTTGTGTGGAGAACTTGCTGGAGAGCCTATTATTATTGATTTAAAAGTCCACCTTGGCTAGTGTGATGATTACCAAAATATTCAAAAATCTTCCACACATCCCCTAAGCAAAGCACTCCTTCTGCATCCTTCTGCTTTCTAGACTACGCATAGGCACCCCAACACAGAGCCCCCTGCCACGGAAAACAAAGTAGGACAAAACACTGCTATGCATATGAGGAATTATTTTTGTCAGGCCCATGCTCGGCTTTATCATTGTTTGTGGAAGAGAAAATGCAACATGAAAAACTGCTTCCTTACTTTACCACAATTTAAAAAAAAAAAAAAAACCCTGCCTCTCCTAACTTTGTTTTCTTTCCCAGGCCATCTATAAGGCTGACTTGGAGTGGCTGCGTGGCATCGGCTGGGTGCCCATAGGGTCTCCCGAAGTACTGAGAGTGAAAAATGCTCAACATATCCTACAAGACAGTGTCTATCGGACACCTGTAGTGAAACTCAAGTACACAAGTATCGTTGACACACCTGAAGTTGTCCTTGCTAAATCAAATGCTGAAAATATTAGTATTGTAAGTCACATTTTTCTTCTATATTAAAATTAAGTTCATGTTATAGAAAATGATAAATAATTAACCTGGTAATCTATTTGTAAGATAATAATATTGATGATAGCAAAGATTTTAATAAGTAATATTGACACGGTTGTTTTGTTATTGCTTACTAATTTTAAACCAAAACTCAAAGTATGAATAAAAGGTATTAATACAGATTTCATATCAAATTTGAGTAACTTATGTGAAAAGATTCCGGAAATTTTTACCTTAGTATGAAAAGATTTTGGATCAGAAAAATCGAAAGTTGTGCACTGCAACTAGCAAAATTACAAACTGTGAAGTAATTTTGTTATCGTTGGTTCTTTCCATAGCCAAAGTACAGAGAAGCTTGGGACATGGATAAAACTTCAATCCACATAATGCCAGATACTCCAGAAATTAATCGCGCTAGAGCCAACGCTCTTAATGTGAGCAATGTAAGTACTGCAACAGACTCCCTTTTTGTTTGGAAAGTCACCCAATTGGTATGAAGATATCACTAGGGAACTCTTCATAGCCAAGGAAGAGAAGATTGAGTGGGTAAGGAGGCCCTTGACCAGGAGTGAGGAGAGGGGCAGACCCCTGGCTCTCAGTCACTGGGCAAGGCCAGTTATGGTGAAGCAATGTCAACATGACAGAAGAGAGAAGGGAACAAGGAGAAGAAAGATAATGAAAGAGGAATGAAGAGACACACAAAGAAGAAAGGGGAATTAACAACAGATTCAGACGAACACAAAATAATTATGAGAATTCTTTTCACAACTTTATACAAATTAATTTTAAAACCCAGATCTATAGGGGATTTTTAAGGAAGTTATAAATTACTAAAATTGAGCCCAGAAAAAGAATAAAAACATATTGCAAGAAATTAATAGGTTATTAAAGACTCTCCTTCCTCCTCTCTGATATCAGGGTCACCCAGAATGATTTCATAGGGGAATTTTTTCCAAACCTCAAAAAATAAACAAACTGACAGAGAGCCTAATGAAAGAAGGAAAGCCATCACCATTATCAAAACTTGTCAAAGAGAGTTCCACTAATGAAAACTGTAGACCAATAATAATGGGGAAAATCTTAAATGAAATATTAACAAATCAAATTCAGTAACACATGAATATGATATGATACAAACAACTAGGGTTCATTCAGGAATGCCAAGAGTGTTCTGTATTCAGAAACCTAATAATGTGATAGAACAAAAGAGAAAAATCGTATGCTCATTTTATTAGATTTAAGAAGACATGTGGCGGGGAGGAGGAAGGGTAAGCTAGGACCAAGTGAGAGAGTGGCATGGACTAATGTACACTACCAAATGTAAAATAGATAGCTAGTGGGAAGCAGCCGCATAGCACAGGGAGATCAGCTCAGTGCTTTGTGACCACCTAGAGGAGTGGGATAGGGAGGATGGGAAGGAGACACAAGAGGAAGGGGACATGGGGATATATGTATACATATAGCTGATTCACTTTGTTATACAGCAGAAACTAACACACGATTGTAAAGCAATTATACTCCAATAAAGATGTTTAAAAAAAAAAAAAAAAAAGATGTGTGGGACTTCCCTGGTGGCACGTGGTTAAGAATCCACCTGCCAGTGCAGGGGACACGGGTTCAAGCCCTGGTCCGGGAAGATCCCACATGCCGCGGAGCAATTATGCCCGTGTGCCACAACTACTGATCCTGCGCTCTAGAGCCCATGAGCCGCAACTACTGAAGCCCACACGCCTAGAGCCCATGCTCTGCAGCAAGAGAAACCACTGCAATGAGAAGCCCACGCACCACAACAAAGAGTAGCCCCCGCTCACCACAACTAGAGAAAGCCCCCGTGCAGCAACGAAGACCCAACGCAGCCATAAATAAATAAATAAATAAATAAATACTGATGAATAAAAAAAAAATTTTTTTTAAAGACGTGTGACCAAATCCAATATCCATTCTTATTTTTAAAAATAAAATCTTAGCAAGATAAGAATAAATGAATATTTTCTTGTCATAACTAAGAATAAATCTCATATCAAAGGCCAGGCTCATCCTCAAGTAAGTAAGCTTCTCAGTCAAGTCAGGAATAAAACAAGAATGCCCATAACATTACCATTTATTAATATTTGCTGGAAGTAGTTAAGTGATAAGCTTCTTATTCACAGCAAAATAATTACATAAGAATAAGTATAAGAGATAAATATTGGACAGAACAAGGCAAACTTATCATTATTTGCAGAATAAATCATTACATGCCCAGGGAAAGGAAGAGAATCCACTAAAAGGTCTATTAGATAAAAAGAGAATTCGCTTACATGGCTAGCTTCACAGTTTAAGAAAGTTCAAGAAATGTACCACCTTCATGGATCACAGAGATTTTACTGTGTGTAGAACAAGTATGACCTTAGAAGAAGGATACTACCTTAATGCAGTCCACCATGGCTTGGACCTTTGCATCTTTCAAAACATAATAAATCTTTGTGAGAGAAGGAGCCTTCCAAGCAAAGATTACTCACCATATGCCAAACTGCACCACCAACTCTATTGTAGTGAGCCTCTTGGGAGCTAATTTTTTCCAAGGGCTGGGAAGAAAACAACATTTTGAGGCACTGGTACATTTTTTGTTTTGGACCAGAATCAGTATGTGGTGCAGTGTACTCTTATTGCCAAGTGACTGGATGGAGAAACAGCCAGCTCTTCACTGCAGTATAGACTCCTCCGCCTCTTCCTTCTGAGCCATAGGTATCTTTGGCAGGGGAATTCTGGAAAGTCTCATGTGCTCTCTTTTACATGATAAATTTCTCAGCTGGAAATACTAGAAGCCTACCATTAATATCATGATATAAACAAGACTAGTAATTGAAACTACGCCGAAAGTAAAGTTGTTAAATTTAGATATTTAGACACTAATGAGAATGACCTTTGTTTTGGAAGAAATCAAACATCCTATTTGAATGTTAACCAAAATATACACTTTCTTCATACATGATGTTGCCAGTAGTATAATCTCGATAAAATCCACTATTTTAAATTATTTCTATCATTTAGAAAGTACAACTTTTGCAGAATATTTGTATATCATTTTATGGGTAACCAAGCAAATCCATGTTAAATTAACTCATTTAATCTTCAAACTAATCACACGGGTAAGACTGTTATTTTGTCTTTATCATATGGGAAACTTGAGACTTAAAAATATTAAGGAATTTGCCCACATTCTCAAAGTTAGTAGGTGAAGAAGTTCGGTCTCAAGCCCAATTTTTTTTGTAGTTCAAATAAAAAATATATTTGACCACATAAACAAAAAAAGTATATTACATAAGAAAAAATAGTGTAACAGTATATGTAATAAAACAAAATAAATTTTAAAAGTTTAAATAACATAATTACAAATTTGCATGAAATATTCTCTAGTATAATACATTTAAATGTGGAGAACACTTTTTTCTTTTGTACAAAAAAAGTCAAATGTTAAAATTGGACCACCCAAAATTCATACAAAAACTTGAATGAAAATTCATGTAAAACTTGTCCATTACAAGGACAAAATTTATCTAAGCACTCATTTTTCAAATATGAAAAGGCCATGAAACTGTCAAAGAAATTCACTTCTCCTTTCTGCACTGTTCAAGCTCCCATAGTGACAGGTATGATTTCCGATTTATACATTTAAATTACTCTTATTTCTGAGTCTTTCTGACATCGTCAGTACAGAAGGTATCCACTTAAATGTGAGTATATTTTTAGAAGGCTATTTGTAAATCAGTCACTGCTTTAACTGACTTCTCTTTACAAACAAAACAGTGCTACACTTAGAAAATAGCCGTTACATCCAATGGTGCTTCAGAAAGAAAATCTAACGTTCCCAAACAATATGCATCATCAGTCGTATTAGAAGATCTAAGAAACCATACAGAGAGGAAAAAACACTCAAGTGTAAAAAGTTTTTAATTCTGAAGATTAAAAATTGAATTGAATTAAATAAATAGAATTATTAAACTAGAGAAATTCAATACTAGCCTGCCAACGTCTGAACTTAAACATATCCCAGCGCTACTAATACACCAATACAAGAAGCAGATAAACCCTTTTACATAAACCATGAACAACTACATCAAAGCTATAATTCAAAAAAAAAAAAAAAGAAAAGAAAGAACTCTTGTCAAGCCCAGATCTTTGGATTCCAGACATGATTTTGTTCTCCAGTACACTGGTACAGAATGATTCTTTCACCTATTCTCTTTTTTTAAACTGGTTCTGGGACTTCAAAAACTGCACCCCTCTGATATTAATTCTACTCGAACCCTTGGAGTCATTAGTAACTTTGAATCTGGAACGATACCTTATTTTTCCTCCTCTTCAGAAAATTTACCGCGAAGGTTGGGATGCGATGAAGATGAGCTGTGATGTACGGCTGGATGCCATCCCCATCCAGGCCGCCAAGGCCTCCAGGGAGATCGCCAGTGATGTGAGTGTGGCCTTGTGTAACTCCTCAGTTTCTCAAACAAATGCCCTAGGTGCATTGAGAGTTCGTGCTGTGATCCATCTGCTTTGTTTTTCTGTCTCCAGTATAAATACAAGCTTGACCATGAGAAGCAGAAGGGACACTACGTGGGTACCCTCACAGCCAGGGATGACAACAAGATCCACTGGGCCCTCATAGCTGGCAAGATTCAGAATGAAAGAGAATACCGGCTGCACTGGGCCAAGTGGAAGTCTAAGTTCCAGAGCCCTCCGGATATGCTTTCCATCACACACTCTAAACATTGCCAGGCTCTGGTCAGCGACATTGATTATCGCAATTACCTGCACCAGTGGATGTGCGTGCCTGACCAGCGCGACGTGATTCAGGCCAGGAAAGCCTACGATCTGCAAAGCGATGTGAGTGGGCTGCATTTTAGCCTGAGCTCTTGCATCCTTTTCCCATGACTCCCAGAAAGTTTATGTCGTTAAATCCTTGCATCATCACTTCACACCTTTATATAGCGAAGAATTTGGTTTTGGTTAGACCTTATAGTATGGTATCAAAATCACCAGAGCCATGAAGGATCTGGACTTTGTATCAAGAAGTAAGTGGTAGTGTGAATATAGTTCTTAACTGTTTCCGGTTAAAGACAGCTACTCTGAAAATATTATTTTAATAGAATTTAAGTAGCAACAGAGGTTTAAATTGTAACTAAAATATCAGCAGTCCATGGGCAGGATGTAGTCACAGATATGCTATTTTAGTTGACACAGTATTTTTAAATTTTGAATTAAGTGGCCAAGGTTTTTAAAATCAGGGAATTTTGTGTACAAATCTAGGGGTTCCCATTTTTATTGAAAACAAATCAGAGGATGCAGCTCCAGACATGCATTAGCCCCTGGCAACAATAACCTGGAGCTGAATTGAGGCTAACCCCCTTTAAATAGCAAATATATCCCCAGGTGGTTCGTCATACCACCTGGCCTCATACTTAATTTACTGATGTGACTTGTCTGGCTGCTTGAGTATGGCATTCTTAAATTGCATTTCTCCATCAGACCAATGGATAGAATACATATGACCAGGGTCACTGACTTCTCCCTGGTTTTTTTTGCACAGGCTATTTACAAGGCTGACTTGGAATGGTTACGTGGGATCGGCTGGATGCCAAATGATTCTGTTTCTGTCAATCATGCCAAGCACGCTGCAGATATCTTCAGTGAGGTATTCCAGGATCTTATCCTGCCATTCAGCACGTTTCCTAAGAGACTGAACAAAAAATATACGAGCCAAAATGCAGTCATTCTCTATCAGCAGCTTTAACAATTTCAACTGCTGTCATTTAAGCCAGACGCACATTTTTCTAAAATAATCCTGTACTGTCCCTTTCACATTATGGAATCACATCCATCTACACTCAACAATGCTTAGAATCGTATAAAAAATAGAAAACTTCTTTTGTCAGCAATAGCAATACACTTCAGAGAAATTTGTCCAGTTGAAAAAAAAGAATGCACTGAGTTCACATAATGATACATTGCACGGCTTTGGGAGCTAACCAAACCCGCTACTTTAAAATCTGTGGAAGGTGTAAGAAGTCAACCCATTTGTTAAAAAATAAAATGTTAAGAAGAAAGCCAAATTGCCAGGGAGATGCCATTGACATACGGCATTCTATGCCTCTAGTAGAGAAGGGTCCTTAAATGCAGCATATCTTTATCATCTCACACGGGACCAGAGACTACAGCTATCTAAAAGATATTTTCTTTCCCATAGAAAAAATATCGCACAAAAATAGAAACTCTCAACTTTACTCCTGTGGATGACAGAGTTGATTATGTGACAGCAAAACAAAGTGGTGAAATCCTAAATGATGTAAGTATATGACTATCATTCTAAAATTGCTCTGTTGGGAAGATATCATTTCCAAAGCTTTTCCACGTACTTACACTCAGCGTGCAGTCATTGTCTGAGATACAGATTGTAAACGCTGAGATGAATGATGCTAGCATTTGCTTGGACAACATTATGTTTTCTTAATATCAAAGAACTTACCAACTTTCTTCTCATTTCTAGATTAAATACCGAAAAGATTGGAATGACACCAAATCAAAGTACACCCTCACAGAAACCCCTCAGCTGCATGCTGCCCAGGAGGCAGCCCGAATACTGGACCAGGTATGGATTTTACCTGGATGCCTGGCACTTTGTATGGGGACAGAGGACCATAACATAACAATAGGAGACTTATCCCTCCATTCTGACTCCTTGGTTTAACCCTTTGTCATGGCTCTCTGTCTTTTAGTATCTCTACAAGGAAAGCTGGGAGAAACAAAAAGCCACCAGTTACATTTTGCCTCCGGATGCTGTGCCGTTTGTTCATGCCCATCACTCTAGGGACGTTCAGAGCGAGGTAATTTATTCTGATATGAGTGTGCTTTGCAAAGGCTGGACCTTCCCTGTGCAGGAACCCATTTATGCTAAGGCATGTAGCGTAATGGAGAGTTCCTGGTTGGCTGCAGGCCTGGCCAGGCTTGGGGATGGTCAGAGTACCTGCTCCCTTCTGGTCCTTTTCCCATGGGCTTTTGGCATTCTTCATCTTTTTTTTTCTTGGCTTCTTTAAAAACTATCGTTTGAAAAAAAAAAAACAAACAAAACACTATCGTTTGAAGTCTTTGTTTTTTCTTCTATTCCCTGCTTCCCTAAAATCTCTAAGCCTTCAAATACAATATTGCCAGAATTAGAAAATAAGTGTATATTTTTCTATTTTTAAATTGATATTTCTTCATATCTATCTATTTATTTCAATGTTTCTGTTTTGTTTTGTTTTTTAGCAAAGTGGTAAAAATAGATTTTATTTAAAAACTATAGCAAAAGGGGAAAAGCAACCTCATTACAGAACTGGGCTCAAGTCCAAATACAGAAAGGACAATTGAAGGTTTATAGCCAAGGAACAGTGAGGGGTCCAGTGGACAGAAAGTTACTAAAAGGAGATATCAAGGATAGGGGGATTCCTGCTAAACTCTGCTAAAATTTAACAGAATTTTTGCTAAAACTGGGCTATGCAACCCCAGCAAAGATAGAGACCAAAGTGGAGTCCTCATCAAGAAGAGGGCCCAGGGGAGTCTGACTAAAGTTTGATCAATGAGAGAGTCTGTCAGTACTTACGTGGTTCTCCTTAAATAATTACATCTACTGAGCGAAATAATGATTATTTTATTTCTATTATTTTATACAAAAGATTTATATATAATCTTGCAATTATTTCGTGCAATCTTGTTGCTCTTTCTCTTTTACTTTTTAAAAAAAATATCTTCATTGGAGTATAATTGCTTTACAGTGTTGTGTTAGTTTCTGCTGTATAACAAAGTGAATCAGCTGTATGTGTGCAGATATCCCCATATCCCCTCCCTCTTGAGCCTCCCTCCCACCCTATTTCAATGTTTTTTGATATTTATTCTTGGGGGAGTAACACAAAAAGCTGGGGGACTGAGTTTGCTGATGTTTCAAGCCCCCTTTGCCTTGTGTGCTTGTCAAAGCTGATGGGATCTCTGTTCCTCTTCCCACCAGCTGAAATACAAAGCTGACCATGTCAAGCAGAAGGGTCATTATGTTGGTGTCCCGACGATGAGAGATGATGCTAAACTGGTTTGGTTCGAGCATGCAGGCCAGATTCAGAACGACAGACTATACAAAGAGCACTATCATAAAACAAAGGGCAGAATCAATATACCTCCTGATATGGTGTCGGTGTTGGCGGCCAAGGAGGGGCAGGCCCTTGTCAGTGATATTGATTACCGCAATTACGTGCACCAATGGACGTGTCACCCTGACCAAAATGATGTTATTCAGGCAAGGAAGGCCTATGACCTACAAAGCGATGTAAGTGATTTTTGTTTCTTAATGATCTAGAAACGTATGGTCTACTCTGAGAATCATAAGCAGCATTCTAGAACCACCAGTCTATGACACATGGGACCATAAATACTTAGTTTGCTCTCAGAAGGGAATGAAGACTGGATATGAAGTAGAGAAAGGTTGGGAGCAGTGACGGACAGCTTTGCCTACTGACTGTGCATTTCTAAATAACTTTCACAGTCAATTTTTTAAAAATCTGCTTTTGTACCATCTCTGCCATCAACAACTCCTCACATTTGCATGGAAAATTATCAACTGATTTAAAATAATAATTGGCTGGGGTGGGAGCTGAGATGGAGTTGGGATTTGGGCTGTATTAGATGATAGTATAGTCAAGGACCTGGGAATGCTTCCTTCTTGCTTTGCTGAGCATCTCCTTCCTCGTGGCATTTATGAAGGAGTTGCTTACGAGGAATCAAAGCAAAGAGGACACAATGTACCGATGAGTTGCATGAGGCCCAGAATCCCTTAGGCAGAGTTTAAAGCTGGGATAGAGAATATATCTCAGGCCACCTCCCACTGAAGCCTGAATCAAGATCTCTACCTGCCGCCAGCACTCTTTAGGGAACAGAAACACAATGCATCGATGTGATGCTCAGGTGCGCCAAGGAGCTAACCCTACCTGGGTCTTCTCATCATTACCAAAACAGAAGCAGGATGTCAAAGACTGCCTGCAGCACAGGTGGTGAACTTGAACATCCCACCTCACTGGTTGCTGCAGGAGGATGACCACTGTGGAACTTTAATCAGATTAGCAACGCCTCTTCATTTGGTGTGGGATGGCCTGAGAGAATTCAGGAAGTGAGGGGGAAGGGTAGAGATGGGCTGGAGGGATGCTTCCCCCAACCCTACAGTACATGAGCATTTACTTGTGTGATTTCCTTTACTTAGTCTAAATGCCCCCATGTATTTCTATGTAACTATAACTTCCTTGGTAAAACCTTCTCTTATGCTCACAGATGAAAACAATGGTCCCTTACCCTCAACTCCCACAGCATCTGCATGGTCTTCCTCTCATAGCCCTTAACCACTTTGCACTTTATAAGTAACTTCTCTTTACACTTAGAGGCCTTCCTTATACTTATCCCTCAAATAACCTTCCATAGTTCTTCATTTATAGTAACAGGCTCAAGAAATGTTGCTCAGGTGTACAGACGAAATCATGATTGAATCAATGAGACAACAGCCACTAGGGAGAAAACCCTAAAAAGCTTCTGAACACATTGTTTCTAACCTGCTGCCTGTCATCCTGTGCCTGAGTCATTTATACCTGCATCATGTCTCCCTTCCTGCTCTCAGAATGTCTACAAAGCTGACCTGGAGTGGCTCCGAGGCATTGGTTGGATCCCCCTGGATTCTGTAGACCATGTGAGGGTTACCAAGAACCAGGAAATGGTGACTCAGGTAAGCAAAGCCTGTTCTTCTTACATAAGGCCTGGTCTCCTTACCTGCCATGTGGGGATATGTACCTATCCCCATGTTGGGGGGGACGAGGGGACACCTGTCTTAATCGTCTCTGTTTCTTTGCAGATAAAATATAAGAAAGATGCTCTTGCCAACTATCCTAACTTTACAAGCGTGGTGGATCCTCCAGAGATTGTTCTGGCCAAGATTAACTCAGTCAACCAAAGTGATGTAAGTTTGCTTTGTGTATAGTGAGATACACAAACTGGAGACTTAGTTGTCTGTAGTTGAACAGGCTTGCGTAACTCCAGATAACTGCTTGTGAGATGATGGGGAGTAAATTATAAGAAAGTCTTTGGGGGAGAATATCTTAAAAGTCACTAGTAGGTGGTATACTGTACTCACTTTTAGGTAATATCTAAATTATTATCCAAAACTTTCCATTATATTAGTTATAATATAAATTATATATCATATAGTGAAATTTAACCAGTTGGTTAACCTCTAAATGTAGACTAATTATTATCTTGCTAGGTAGATGTTGTGAAACTTTAAATATACATTTAGAATAATCAAAGGTTTTGTTTTGTTTTCTCCCCTCAGGTAAAATATAAAGAAACATTTAATAAATTAATAAAGGGCAAGTATACCTTTTCTCCAGATACACCATATATCACCCATTCCAAAGACATGGGAAAACTCTACAGTACCGTAAGTTCCATTTTATGTGATATACAACTCAGTTCCGAATTTTAAGCTCTTGGCTGATTTTGTGAGCAACTGAACTTATAAGGAGAACTATTGGTTTTGTTGTATTTAGTCTTGTTTATTAGAGGTAGCGTATTGTTCAGGGCAAATAGTGTTTATGCAGCTGGTGTTGTTTGAGCCCCTGTGATGTGCCGGGCCCTGTGAGAGGCACTGAGGAGCTAAAGATCAATGAGACAAACCCTCCAGGAGCCCCTGTAAGTGAGGGAGACATTCAAATAAAGAGAGAGACAATAACCTAACAAGTTAACCTAACAAGCTATGTCACTTCTGGGCGCACGTAGGACCAAGCAACTACCAACAGAGAGAAGAGAGGAAAGGCTGGTCCCTCTTTAGCAATCATGTACATATATCTCCAGCCATCGAGTGGAGGACTTGCCCTCCAAATTTTAATTCAGCTAATCTAAAGGTGATGTGTGTGTAGCGTATATGTGTATATGCCGAACGGGAAGCCATCTTTGGTGATTCTCTCTCTGTGTGCAAATTTGTTTTCACTTTTATTAGAACTGTAAATACAGTTAAACTCTGTTATAAAATGCCTCAGGGTCTGTAGATTTAATTTGCAACAAGCCCAAAGACTCTGCCCTGTTCTTAGGTACTCACACTAACAGCTGTTAATGAAGATTTAAGCCTTGCCTTTAAACATGAGTAGTTTACCTTTATTTTACCATTTTCTTTCCAGTGGCATCTGAAAGAAGTTGAATGCAAACTTTTGTTGATACAACTTTCTTTGTCCTAGATACTGTATAAAGGAGCGTGGGAGGGAACCAAGGCCTATGGCTACACCTTGGACGAACGCTATATTCCCATTGTTGGAGCCAAGCATGCCGACTTTGTGAACAGTGAGGTCAGTAGGACTTTTTCCTTTCATAAGTTTGAGAGTCTTTCCAGCCACAAAGGGCTGGTTACAAAGTCCCAGTGATTTTCAATGTTGCACCTATTTCACAGCTTAAATACAAAGAGACCTATGAGAAGCTGAAGGGTCACTACCTGGCTGGAAAAGAAATCAGTGAGTTCCCCAACGTGGTTCACAGTCTGGATTTCCAAAAGATGAGGAGTGTGGTAAGCAAAGTTCACTGTAACAGAGGATCTGCACACTTAAGTGTAATACTAGTCTGCCTATTTATAATCTGCCCTTTGGTTCAAGATTAGCTGGGGGGTGGGATGGTGAGGAATGAGCCAGTCTTGAGACTGTCCCCCGCCCCTGCCAGTGAGCCCTGTGCACCTCTGATGGCTGTGAGTTTTCACCCTTTCCCTCCTGCCTCCTCCAAACACAGTGAGGGCTCTGTATTTGGAAAAAGGAGAAAATAAAGTCACTCTTTACCCTGTGTTATAAAAGGATGGGAGATTTTTAAAGAAGAAGTGTATATTCAAGTGTCATTTTTTAACCTTAGTCTATTCTAAAGGTATTGATCTATGTTGAAAATAAGACTCTAAAAGAGATTGATCAGAATAATTTACATTTAATTCCTTTCTTATTTTTGTCTTCAAAAATATATTATTCTTTAGTTGAACTACAGAAGACATTATGAGGACACCAAAGCAAATGTTCATATCCCCAATGATATGATGAATCATGTGCTGGCTAAAAGGTGCCAGTACATCCTCAGTGACCTGGAGTACCGACACTACTTCCACCACTGGACATCTCTTCCAGAAGAACCCAATGTTATTCGGGTCCAAAACGCGCAGGAGATCTTGAGTGATGTATGATGTCCTTTCTGCAGGTTGACTAAGTTACAGGCTTCACCCAGCCCTGCCTGGGGCCCCATGCTCTAATTGTCCCTGTATTCCTAAACCCTGCTGCTTTTCAATACAAAATGGCATGAGTAACCTTTTTTGGTGTAAGGATCCCCTTGGAGCAATGAGGCACCTATGTTAAATATTTTATCTGTTCAACACTAGACTAAAACTTAGCTGTTGCTCTCTTCCTAAACTTCTTTAGGCCAGGGCATTAAAGACCTTCCAGGTGTTGAGAAACCCACCCTATGACTGCTAACTACTAAGCACAGCCAAGGGCTGATAGGAAATTATCAAATGCTCGATTGTAAATTCAGTTAGTACCTGTCACCTTTCACAGTTTCTTCTTTCTTGCAGAATGTGTATAAAAGTGACTTGAATTGGCTGAAAGGCATTGGATGCTACGTTTGGGATACACCCCAGATCCTCCATGCCAAGAAATCATATGACCTCCAGAGTCAGGTGAGCCATCTTCTTAGAGGGACTAGCTCACTGTGGATTGATGGGCTCCATGGTGCTCTCAGGGGAGTGATAGCAAGGCTGTCCCTGTGCCCCAGAGAAAGCAGCTTTGACAGTGCATGATCTAAGGGAACCAAAGGCCCCTGCCCAATAAAACCTCTCTGGTGGCCTGTTCTGGTGCTGGCCTTCCTCAGTTTGAGTCTCTCCTGTGATTTAAGGCTATAGACATTTACAGCAGAAAGCTATCTGGGAGGTGTTTCAGAGTGAACTACTCTCAAGCATCTACACTTTAGTTGATCGGGTTAACTGGCAGGGAGTAGAATGCACATGCATACTTTGACCATAAATAGTTAAGTCTTGAAGTAAAAAGTAGACATTTGGGAAATTTCCCAGCAGAAATTCAGCTTGGATAGGGCAGACTAATGGAATGTTGAAATTGAGGGGCTGCTGTCAGGGATGGAGTATAGGCATGGAAAAACAACACAAGGAAGAAGGGACGTGGCAAAGATCTAGACTCCACTCTTGGTCAAGAGAAACTTAGTTTTGACAGCCATGCAAAGTCTCAAACTGTACAACGTATCCTCTGTTAGGATTAAAGCAGAAATCCAGAAATAAAGGTACATCTAAGTAGGCACAAACTGCTAAAGCTGATGGAAGACCTGCATTTTACCATTTTCAGTGACTTTTCTTTTTCTTCACAGATACAATACGCGGCAGCAGGTAAAGAAAATCTAAAAAATTATAACCTGGTCACAGATACACCGCTTTACGTGACTGCTCTTCAAAGCGGGATTAATGCCAGTGAGGTGCGTCTTCCTTGTACTCCTCTCCCAGGACAAGCCGTTATTGTCTTTACACATTGTCAAACAATAGAAAAGAATAACCCATCCTTTTTGTCTGTAGGTGAAATATAAAGAAAATTATCATCAGATTAAAGACAAATATACGACAGTTCTAGAAACGGTGGATTATGACAGAACCAAGACTCTGAAGGATCTGTATAGCAGTGTGAGTTGAGTTCTCTTTCTTTTCTCTGTATTTGAGCTACCTTTTTCACCTTTATAGACAATAAGAGATGAAAAGGAACAGACAGCCTTACCCCCAAAGGTCTTTCCAATCTTTTTCCCGGACCTTTAAATTCCTACTTTATCTTGTAAGTCCTCATGGTTACGAGTAACTCAGCCCCGATTTGAATATTGTTCTATTTCATGCAGTTGACACAAATTCACCAACTCCTTCCTTATTGCAGACAGGTACTGTTGAAGCTCTTCTTTGTTGACCCTAGACTTGTTTTTCCGTGGCTTCTCCCTTGGCCAGTGACTTACAGACCAACAGAGGCACACTTTTTTTCCTGCCTCTGAATTGGTTACATTTTTAAACTTCATTTTGAAATAATTTTAGATTTACAGAAGCACTGCAAAAATAGTACAGAGAATTTCCTCATACTTTTCTCCACAGTACAACTATCAAAACTAAGCAATTAACATTGTTACAATGTTAATTATAGGCTTTATCCAGACTTCACCAGTTTTTCCACTAACCTGCTTTTGTGTTCCAGATGCCAATCCAGGATCCCACATTGCATTTTGTTGTCGTGACTCCTTAGTCTCTTCTAATCTGATAATTTCTCAATCTTTCCTTGTCTTTTTCTGATCTTGACACTTTTGAAGAATACTAGCCAGTTATTTTGTAGAATATTCCTCAATTTGGGCTTATCTGATGTTTTCTCATGATTAGATTAAAGGTATGCCCTTTTCTTTTTTTTTGCAAAAGTAACACAGAATTGAGGCACCCTTCTCAGCACACCATAGCAGGTGGTACACAATGTCAATAACTTGTGATGACCTTGATCACTTGGTTAAGTTGCTCTCTGCCGAGATGCTCCACTGTAAAGTTACTAGTTTTACCTTTGTTATTAATAAATATCTTGGAGGAGATCCTTTGGGACTATGCAAATATCCTGTTTGTCCTTATACTTTCTCTCGTATGTTTTAGCATCCATTGATGGAGTTGCCTGCAAGAATTATTACTGTGGAATGTGCCTACTAGTGATTTTCTCTTTCCCTTTTTTCTTCTATATCCATTTATTAACTGGAATTCTTCTGTAAGGAAGAGCTGTTCCTTCTCCGCTGTTGGTTTGTTTACATATTTATTTATATCAGTGTTGGCTCATGGGTATTTATTTTATTCTATGGTAGAGTCTAATGTTATTGTTACTTATTTTGTTGCTCAAATGGTTTCAGCTTTGCTATGGGGAGCTCTTTCAGGGTGACTCCTGTGTCCCCTTGATACACCCAATCAGTGTGTTTTTTGAGCGCTTCCTTACTGCTTGGCACCACAGGATGTTCCAGGCTCATCTGTATTTTCCCTGTTCCAGACCTGGAATCAACCACCTCTCCAAGAAATCCCAGTTTATTTTATTGGAGAACGGTATTTTGAACCAAGATTTAAGCACTAAGTGTGCTCATTACTACTAGGATGTCATTGTTCCTAGGCTCTCTAAGTGGGCAGAGCTTAGATATCTATGCATGTATACTAACCCATGTATGCATACATATCTGTATCTATTTCTATACTTACCTAACTGTATCTATATTTTAAAACCATGGGTTCATACTGATACCTTCAATGCAGTTCAACACCACAAGGTTCATTCTGTCCTTCACCCTTTCCTTATGTGTAACTTATCTTTCCAACTTGTGACTTTCTATTTCCTTTCCAGTGAAAAGCCTGGCTCTCATTATCTATGATATATCTACTTATTTGTGCAACCCTTGTATCCACATAAAGTATTTTCAGAATTTCTAACACATGCCTGTGAGAAACAAATTTACTAACTAGAGTAGGGTATTTTTTTTAAATAAATTTATTTATTTTATTTATTTATTTTTGGCTGCATTGGGTCTTTGTTGCTACGTGTGGGCTTTCTCTAGTTGCGGAGAGCAGGGTCTGCCCTCCGTTGTGGTGCACGGGCTTCTCATTGTGGTGGCTTCTCTTGCTGCGGAGCACGGGCTCTAGGCGCGCGGGCTTCAGTAGTTGTGGCACGTGGGCTCAGTAGTTGTGGCCCGTGAGCTCTAGAGCACAGGCTCAGTAGTTGTGGCGCACTGGCTTAGTTGCTTCGCGGCATGTGGGATCTTCCCGGACCAGGGGTCAAACCCGTGTCCCCTGCATTGGCAGGCGGATTCTTAACCACTGCGCCACCAGGGAAGCCCTAGAGTAGGGTATTTTGTGTGCAGTTATATTTGCCTATAGCCTTAGAGTATCCAGTCAAGTTACCATTTTCCAAATTTACTTAAGTCAGTTGTTTTCTTCGCCACTTCCTTCACTGTAGTCTTATTATACATTTGTATTGCAATCAGATTTATTTGCTACAGTTTGTATTCCATTTTAGTTCCCTCCCCCATTCTGGCTGATTCTTTGGTTGGTTGTTCTAATTTGCATACATTAAATTCCACTCTGTGGTATGTAGTACTATGGCTTATGACAAATGCATAGAGTCATAGAGTTTTCACCATTATAGTCAAGATACAGAAAAATTCTGTATTACCTCCACATTGTCCCTTTGCTGCCCCTCTCCTCTCCCCTGGCATCCACAGAGCTGTTTTCTGTCCCTACAGTTTTACCTTTTCCAGAGTGTCACGTAAATGTGATCACAGTATATGATATGTAGCCGTTAGGTCTGGCTTCTTTCTCTTAGCAAAATGCATTTATGTATTACGCACATTGCTGCCTAAATCAGTAGTTTATCCTTTTTATAGCAAAAACAATATTCCAAACCACAGTTTGTTTTTCCTTTCACAGCTGAAGGACATCTGAGTTGTTTCCAGTTTTTGACAATTATGAATAAAGCTGCTATACACATTTGCATATAGGTTCTGTGTGTTCATAACTTTTTATTTCTCCTGGGTAAATAAATACCTAGAAGTGGAAACAAACATTTTTTAAATCTTTTTTAATATATATATATATATATATATATATATATATATATATATATATATATATATATATATATATTCATATATATTTTAATGTTAGTGGTTTTCATCCTCCAGGAATCCTAGACCTATGAGGGAATGAATATGGCATTGAAACCTCTGATAACTGTCAAACTGTGATAAGTGCTATGGTAGAGAACAAAATAATGGACTCTGAAATTATGGTCATGACATTAAAACCGTTATTCACTTAGGAGTACTTGGCTCCTACAGAGTGAGAAGATCTGGAGATTGCTAGGAAATGTCTGAGCAGGACAAAAGCAGAGGAAAAATCCGCTGCTGGAAGCTAGCCAGATTGCGTTTTTCTGTGTTCACAAGAAGATTTTTAACCCCTATAGAACCTGTACAAGGAGGCCTGGGATAAAGTGAAAGCCACCAGCTATACCCTGCCTTCCAACACCGTGTCCCTGACACACGTCAAGAACCAGAAGCATCTGGCCAGCCATGTAAGTCAAGTACAGATATGATAACCTTCCCACCGCCCTTTACCCTTCCCTGCCCTCCACTTCCAAAATGTTTCTGGCTGATTCCTGTGTTGCCCAGAAGGACCCCCAGCATTTGCAAAGGGGCACACCAGCAAATAATTCCAGACACTTGGTCATCACAAAGTCTGTGCACTTATGCTTCCTCTCAAGGGCCCTGAAGTCCAGAGAGAGTCACAGACACTTACATGAAGGACAGCGATGTGACCTTTTAGGCTGCCTGCCTGAAAATGACATGGATGGATACACTCTATTTTAGCCAGAAATGGGAATAGGTAGAGGACATAATATTCCATACAAAATACTCTTTTCCAATAGAATTATGTGGACATTGCTATAAAAAATAAACCAGTGATGTACAGCAGAAACTAACACAACATTGTAAATCAACTATACTTCAATAAAAATTAATTAAAAAAATAAAAAATAAATAAATTGTACCCTTAAAAAAAAAACAGTGAATGTGGTAACTAGTTATTGCACCAGACCCAAATACATGATTTAAAAGTAAATCATTATCTTTATCACTATGAAATATAAAAATTTAAAAATCTTGAAATTCAATTTTTTAAAAACAGAACTTTTCTTAGGTATAGACGTAATTTTTAAAAAAATCCCAAATCACATGAGCTGTTTAAATATAGTATAGTATAAAATCTTAGCACTTTTAACCCTTTATGCCTAATATGTTCTTAAGTAAAACTTTTTGTTGTAAAATTCCCTATAACCTTCACTGCAGTTCTAATAAGCCTAGTTCTCTTTCAGAAACTTTACTTCTATTAGAGACTTTTACTTCTTAATTATGAACATTTTATGTAACACTTTAGACCGGTATTTCTCAAATCTTTTTTTTGACCATGACCCACACTGAGAGATTTATTTTGTACTGCAAGTCAACACACACACACACACACACAACTGAAGTTTTTGTGAGTGCCTTCTGATATAAGCATTTTACAGAAGAGTACTTATCGCTACACTAAAGGCAGTGCATCCTGGTCTTTCAATTCTATTCTCTTCACTTAAATGCTAATGACCCAGGAAACTGATTTCACTACTGTTTAATGGGCCTAGAGAGTCATAGTTTAGAAAAAGACTTTGTTAGACAATATATGGAATTAATTTAATTTTTACCCACAGGAAAAATTAAATCTGTATGATTTTTCCCAGAGCCAACTCTATTTGGAAGATTGCAAACAGACTAGCCCAAAGGAGCAAGCTTTTCATTTGGGAAGAGAATTTTTGTAGATAGGATTCAGAAAGTTCAGCAAAGACTTCTTCCTTTAGTCATGAAAAAAGTCACAGAATACTATCTTCTTTATAATTGAAGAATAGCTTAGATGTAAGGAGTATGTGAACTAATGTTACGGAAAATTCTGATGGGAATTTTGTTTAGTTTCCAGTCAGTGAAGGGCTTTACTGGAGTTCTATATATATATATACATATATACTCCCATCTTTCCTTTCTTTTTTTTTTTTTTTTTTTTTACTGAGATGTGGGTCTCTGAGTTGTGAGAGAATTGTTATTTTATCATGTGCTAGGAGATTGGATCTTAGCCTCTGTAAGGGCCTTACTTCCTAATTCATGAAATCATGAAGCATTAATTAATAGGCAATATGGCTTAAGAACCAGACGCTGGTTTTCCCACAGAAGTTAGTTGCACTGTATTTTTGGAAAACCTTGTAGAAACTGAAATTCAAGGATTGAGTCTCTTAAGCATCAGGCTTGTCAGTTACTAAAAAACAAAGAAATTCCTGAGTACAATTTTATCTTTCACTTATGGTTAAGAAAAACAAAACCAATATCACAAAAGAGATCATTTAAAAATTACATAATCTTTAAAAGTAGTTGTGGTAACAGTAGAAGTACCAGTATTGGTACAGGGGTTTTAAAACCGGTACCTAAAGAACGTTTACACACAGTCTGCTCTAATCCTCAGGTAATCTGGAGGCAGGCACTGTGCCACCTCTGCCTGTGGGCACGGACAAGGAAACAAGCTCAGAGAAGTGCTGACCCCAAGGTGGCCCATCTTAGAGTCGGGTCCTTCTGTTAAGTCTCATGCGTTTTTAACAATCCAGATCCATTACTCTTCAAAACTGTGTTTCTTCCTTTGTATTTTCTCTCTATAGACCAAATATCGGGAAGAATATGAAAAGTTCAAAGCTCTTTATACTTTACCCAAAAGTGTTGAAGATGATCTGAACACAGCACGGTGCCTCCGAGTTGGCAAGCTTAACATCGATGTAAGTGACCCCAAAGGCTGGCTTCAAAAGTCAAGTAACGGAGCCATGAACGATAAATCAGAACATGTTCTGTTCAACAACGCGTATGGCATTGACCATGCACGTGTGAGGAAGCTAAGTGTTCTTTCAGCCCATACTGCTTCCCCCACCGCCATGAATCTGTAGAAAGTGTCAGAAACTTCCAGTCCCCACCCTGCCCCCAACCAACTGCTGTAAATTGGTTCCCCTGACCTCTCTGGTGTCTAAGAAAGGCACGTATCGCCATGATTCCTTGCGTAATTCCCTGTGTAACTGGCATGCTACGTTATCTTCACAGCGCCTGTACAGATCTGTTTATGAGAAGAACAAGATGAAAATCCACATGGTGCCCGACATGGTAGAGATGGTTACCGCTAAGGAGTCTCAGAAGAAAGTCAGTGAGATCGATTACCGCCTTCACCTCCACGAGTGGACTTGCCACCCTAACTTGCAAGTCAACAGTCACGTCAGGAAGGTCACAGACGAGATCAGCAACGTAAGCCCATTGCTTATGAAGATCTCCCCTCCCCAGGCCCATACGCCCACCCCGAAGAGAGACTGACTCACTGGTTCTTCACCTGGTTCTTGAGCTCAGCCCTCTTCCAGTATTGCTTTTCTGTACACCCATAGGTCTGTCAGGGATTCGGAGCCATCCCTGGAAGCAGGGCTCTCTATGCCGATGTCTCCAGGACACCCAGGGCCTCAGGGCATAATGTCTTGCTTTTCATTCCACAAGGTCATCCTGGGTCCGGAGGGTGTCCATGTCTTGGGTGTTAAAGTTACAGTAAAGTTTTCTTTTTCTGACCCCCTCCATCTGATGCAATCCCCTAGATTGTGTACAAAGATGATCTCAACTGGCTGAAAGGCACCGGTTGCTACGTCTGGGACACTCCTGAGATTCTCCATGCCAAGCATGCTTACGATCTACGCGATGATGTGAGTTTGCCTTGTTTTTTGTTTTTTTACCTCTTTAAAGTATGTTTCCTTCTCTGTGTAGTCTAGGGTCAAGGGGAGAGTATGTAAAGTATAGACATTGTCACACCCAGCTGCGTCTCAAGTGGTGTTGAGGATGGCTGAGCTGGAAGAAGATGCTGAGGAGCAGAGCACCCATTTCTCAGGAGTGCAAACAATGCAGATGAGCCGTCCCCTTGTCCTCTGGTGGAGAAGGGACCCCTGGCTCTTCTCACCACCTTCTGAACTATTTTGGATATATTAATGCACACATAATCCTCATTATGAGAAAAAACTCATTTGTTAGGAGTCTTTGATGCTACAGACGGGGTCTATTTGTAAAGAGGATTAGCTAGGCAAAATCATACTGTAATCAAGATTTCAGTAAGAAAGCTTAAACATTCCTAGGAAAGCAGTTGTCAAGCCTCCTAGAAGACTCAGAAAGATCCATGTGACTGTAAGCATTGATTACGCCGATTGTTATAAAATTCAAGTGCATGTTAGTCTGTTGAATAAGGGCTAATGTATGTAAATACCATGAGTTAAAAGCAACCAAACCCTCCGTGAAAACCAGCAATTTCTAATATAATGAATGGTCTAATACAGGCTTCTTTTCTTCCTTTCGGCAGATCAAGTACAAAGCTCACGCACAGAAAACAAGGAATAACTACAAGCTGGTTACTGACACTCCCATCTACGTTCAGGCTGTCCAAAGTGGGAAACAACTAAGTGACGTAAGCGCCCACTGGGAAAGTTACTGCTGGGAGAGTAAAGACAGGGCCACTGCTCCAGCAGAAGTGGGAAAAACCAAAGTAGGGCAAGGCCAGGCCTTTTCTCAATGGGAAACCAGAGTTGGTGCCTTAGAAAGTACTTAAGAGTCTGCTCTTATTTCCTAAAACCTGATATGTTCCATCGGTTTCCTGGGGTGGCCTTGTAAGTGATCCAAATCTATGAAATCCATGGTGTTTTAGAGCTTCCAAGGTTGCTTTTGTATCCTTGTGTTGTAAGCAACGGTTTATGCCTCGTAGTATCAGCCTTCTAATACATTAGTGCTCACTATGGTAAGATGAGGAGGGGAAGGTCTCTGCAGTTACAGATGTGGCCTCTACCACGCATAATCGGTGAGGCTTGAGAGAAGCTCTTAATCCCCCAAGCCTCAGCATCCTTATGCGGATGACTAGGAAGTGGATAGGAAGCACCCCCTGTAATGGCACAGTGACACAGAGCAGCCTGCCCATTTTTTTTTATTAACCCCAAAGGTTCATAAGCAAATATTAAATCCCACCAATGAGTCAGGACGTGAAAACTTATTCTTTTGGAATAGGTAGTGGTAAAAAGCCCACTCTTCCTCTTCTTATGCCTGAGCTGACTCTTCCACTGATTTTTCAGTGTGGGGTCCATACCCTGGCTGTGGTCCTGGTGGACAAAGCACAGTATATGAGATAGAGTTCTCAAGGCAAAGGGGAGCAGGCTATTATTTTTTATAATAGGAGACTTGGGTTTGTGTTTACTTTGCTTCTTTCTAACCCTGCTGCCGTAGTCCACTCAGCTCACTCTGCTTCTCTCTGCACCCAGGCCGTCTACCACCATGACTACGTGCACAGCGTCAGAGGCAAAGTGGCTCCAACCACAAAAACTGTGGATCTGGACCGGGCTCTTCATGCACACAAGCTCCAGAGTGAGGTGAGAAATGAGATCTGGACAGAGTGCCCAGCAGAAATCCAGGACTCAGCTGACGAGGGCCAGGCCTCTGTAGAAGTGGCCTTGGCTTGGGCATCCTCAGCCTTTACAATTTACATTCTGACCTTGTAACTTGTAAAGGCTGTTTCATTCACATGAGCTAAACAAAACAAAACAAAAAACAGTGCACTGCTTGTCTTCCCTCTTGGCTGAGAGCGAGCAGTGGGCATTTTTGGAGCAATGCTTGCATAGAAGTTACATAGAACAGGGGGTCAATCTACTATCTCTGCTCTCAAAAAGCTTAAAATCCAAGACAAGATGACAAAGACAAGGCATATAATCATAAAAGACTCTTCATTCAATACAATAAGAGATAAAGCTAGAAATTGCTGTCGGAATTCAGAAGAGAAGGAAACTAGATTCCACTCATGTATTTAATATCCCTGTTCTTTGTTATCTGGTGGTGCTACTTTGGTCTCACCTTTAATGCTACTATCCTATACTGAATGTTAAAAGTAATTTGGTTTTTAATATTTTAAATACTATTCTTACTCCTTTAGCTCCCCTGAGAGACAGACTATTTCAAATCACAGATAGAAACTCCTTTCCTCCTGCCAGGAATAAGAGCCTCCTGACCTGACAGCCTAAGATCAAGACACTGTATTTATGGGGCCCTGGGGGCTTCCAAAGATGCATCGTATAATTACGGCTATCTCGGGGATTGGTGATGGCATGAATATCAGCTAAGGGTAGGGTTAACCACAGAGTTGGCACTAGCTGCCTATTTACTTTTCCCAAATTCTTGCTGGTTGCCATGCAGTCAACCAGGCATATGTTTAGAAACACAGAAGAATTATTTTCTATAAACCCCTTCACTCATTGCTCTTTTTTTGAAAGCAATATGTTAAGAGTAATTTGATTCATTGCTTGGCTCTTAGAATTTAGTTAATTTCTTCTTGAAATCAATTCAGTGAGTGTAAGTACACTAAGTATCAAATTGAAAACCTGGATCTGACTTGTTTAACTTAGATCAGTCATTTGATGTAGCTCTCATTTAACCTGCTCTTCTTTATCCTGGCAGAATCTGTACCGAAGAGCTGGCCTGCACTCCCTGCCCACTGGATATAGGCTTCCGGTTGACACCCCTCACTTCAAACACACCAAGGACACCCAATACATGAGCAGCTATGTGAGTGGTCTCCTCTTCATTAAGATGGGGCTTAAAGTGGGAAGGGGAACACTTATATTTGTTAATATTCTATTCTCATCCCCCTAATCACACCCTGAAGTTTCAACATGATACAATGATGGGAGCAGGGAAGGGGAGACGGTGTGTTTTCTAGGGGTGCTGCTTCTGCAATTCGGCAGTGCCTGGGTAGCCCAGTGGGCTAGCGTAGGATTTTCATGGGGTTGTATCTGCATCACGCAGTTACCTTGGCTCAGGGATCATGGCTGCCATGATGCCTCTACTTCTTTTGGCCTTAGCACAGAAGCATCCTGAACTATCCCAAGCCATCTACTGGAAATGCAACTTCATACATGCACTACTGCTCTGTAGCGATAGTGTTGTCTTCCTTCTGCAACATTTCATTGCAGAAGATACAACATCCCCGCGTGTGCCTTTGAAAGGAAAGGCTCTGATACATGCCTCACTACTTACCCTCTGTGCCCATTTCATAGGAATCTCAGAGGGGTAGTTAGACTCTCACTACCTGAGAGCATTGCCCAGGCATTAGCTCTGATACCAACCTTTCCCGCTAGTGTCAGGTTCGGATTTGGTGAATAAGGCCTGAAGAAACGTAGGCTATCCCAGTGACTCTGGCCTTCAGGCCATACCCACAAACCAACCATCAGCTGAAGAATGAGCTCTTCATTCCGCATTGCTCTCCAGAGTCCTGGGAATCAAACCTGCTGACCAGCAAAGTCCCATAGTCTGTGGCCCAATAATATGGTTTCCAAAGCAGAGTCACAGATTTAATCATCTAACATCGTTTTTTAAATAGACTATAAAGCCATTCATCCATCAGTCTTACAATTAGTCTCTTGTTTCTGCTTTGCATGTCTTAATTTCCTAGCCATATTGGGACTAAAAATACAGGTTTTTCTTGCATTTTGCATACCTACTTACAAACAGATTTAATCTAGGCAACCCTGAGTTGTATTCCTTTCTGGACCTGGCTTTATTAGCCAACAAATAATTTTCAAGACTCAGATTATTACAAAAATTTTGTCAATGACTTTTTTTTCATACTTAATGCTTAGAGAGTGATTTTCAGATGAAAGCGACAGCCCTTTTCCATTTGAGAAATGTGACGCTTACTCTCTGTTCACCCATCAGTGATCTCATTCTCACTTTGCTTCTGCAGTTCAAGTACAAAGAAGTTTATGAACACATGAAGGCAAATGGGTATACCCTTGGACCCAATGACGTCCCATTTGTCAATGTCCGAAGAGTCAACAACGTTACCAGTGAGGTACTGTAAATGTTAATTCTGTGGAGGAGTTTCAAAGACCTTGGCTTTGTTTGAAATGCATTAAGAATTCATTGTATTTCAGCTATAAACTTACACATCAACAAGGAATAAGGAGATCCTTTTTGTCACCATTTTGATACTGATATCCTGTGGCAATGTTTCTTTTATTTTGGTAATGCCATTGTAGAGACCCACCCCATCCATAGATTATAATGCAAATTAATTCCTTCTTTTGACATTTGTATTCAAAAATCTTTAGTAAGGTTGCATGTTAGTCTGACTCATGAACCTGGTTTTCTACATAAACTATTGGTCTGAATATCTAACCCTACTATCCAACCATCTGATAGAAAGTGGAAAGACTGTGCTCAAAATTCTTCACCCAAACAAAATAAATATCACTTTCTATTTTTTCTAATTTCAATCATTTTCTGTATCCTTAATCTCACTTCTCATGGCTCTTTAAATATGTACAATATTTGATTGTTGATTAGTGTATAGATGCCCTCATCATCCTGCACTAACCATCTGGAATGGTTTTCCCTCCGATGTAGAGACTGTATCGACAGTTGTACCACAAACTGAAAGGCAAGATCCACACAACTCCCGACACACCTGAAATCCGCCAAGTCAGGAAGACACAAGAGGCTGTCAGCGAGGTGGGTATTTTCTTAGGAGAGGGGGGAGGCCATGGAACCCAGGGATGAATGTCAACCATTCGGTCTCTAATTTATGTGTTTATGGGCATTTTTTTCCCTGTAGTTGATTTACAAATCAGACTTCTTCAAGATGCAAGGCCACATGATCTCTCTGCCATACACACCCCACGTGCTCCATTGCCGCTACGTGGGAGACATCACCAGTGATGTAAGCATCTCATACGGGTCTTTCTGGAAGACTCTTGCCAAGAGGCAGGCTTGCTCTCAGCATGTAAGCCAGCCAGTCTTTGAGCAGCCTTTTGCATTGAGTAAACTTCTAAACTGAGTGTAGAACTTGGAGGTAAAGCAGTGTGGAAGCAAGACCCCACATTTCTCCAGCTATGGAAATAGTAGTAAGAGGACCACTTGGGAGATACAAGAATGGCTGACCACCATTCTACATTCAACACCAAATCATTACCAACACCTCACTCCAAGTGACCTCTGTCCAGGTCATGTTTAGTATCTTTCTCCTACTCACCCCTGCTCCCACCCACTTTAGCTACTTCCTGCTGAAATTTTTTTTTTCTCCTTGAATGTTTACTTCTCATAAAATACCACTCCATTTAATCTATGGTATTTTTCATCCATATAATAATAAAATAATAGCCATATCTTCTTCTCAGTTCAGGGTTAGCAATTTAAATTTTAAAAACCTATGGGACTTCCCTGGTGGCGCAGTGGTTAAGAATCCGCCTGCCAATGCAGGGGACTCGGGTTCGAGCCCTGGTCTGGGAAGATCCCACATGCCGCAGAGCAGCTAAGCCCATGCGTCACAACTACTGAGCCTGCACTCTAGAGCCCCTGAACCACAACTAATGAGCCCATGTGCCACAACTACCGAAGCCTGCATGCCTAGAGCCTGTGCTCCACAAGAGAAGCCACCACAATGAGAAGCCCACACACTGCAACAAAGAGTAGCCCCTGCTCGCCGCAACTAGAGAAAGCCTGAGTGCAGCAACAAAGACCCAATGCAACCAAAAATAAACCAATAAATAAGTTAAAAAAAATTTTTTTTAAACCTATGACTTATTTGAGTTCAAGCAAACTCAGAGTACGGGGTGGATGTGTTGAACCAAAATGAAAGATCCATCACTAAAAAAGTATCACTGCTCTGTCTTATTTGTTCTTGATTTATATTTGCTCATGACCAGCTATATTTCTATGTTTGTGACACAGATTAAATACAAAGAAGACTTGCAGATCCTGAGGGGACTGGGCTGCTTCCTGTATGACACTCCCGACATGGTCCGCTCCCGGCACCTGCGGAAGCTCTGGGTGAGTGCACACCGTCCCAACACGCAGCTCCTCCTGCACAGCTTCACAAAGCTGGGCAGAAGGAATCTTTGTCTGTAGCTTCTGTTAAGGGGAAATTTGCCATTAACTCACTGAGCAAGTCATGACCCACTCAAGGTGATCTGTGCTGCCTAAAAAAGGTAATGAGCTTAGTTAAATGACGGTTGTTTTTGGTCCTGCTTGGGAAGACCTCCAGGACATAGGGAGGGTCAGCGTGGCTTGCACATGCCAGCCGTTTGAAAGACAACATGTGACCATGACATGCAATTCCTGAAGTTATTAATCAACTTGTATTTCCATTGTTGTTTTTTTAAGTCTAATTACCTATACACCGATAATGCAAGGAAGATGCGAGACAAATACAAAGTGGTGCTTGACACTCCAGAATACAGAAAAGTGCAGGAATTGAAGACACATCTGAGTGAAGTAAGTAAACCTGTCACCACAAGGGGCTCCTTGCTCTAGCGATCTTTTTTTAGGTAATTATACTGGGCCAAAATCTCCCTTCTGCCTTTAATTACAGAGTGGCCACCCTGTCTAAACAAGTCAGTTGACCTCATTTTGCCTCCATTTACTTATTTTGTCCCTCTTTAATAAGATGAGGCTATTGATACTTGCCCTACCTATGACTAGGACAGCTGAGAGTTTACATGATTTTATAGATTAGAGAGTCCTTCTGTCTTACACTATTGTTGTCTCCAAACTGAATTTATTTCAAAAATTTCTCTCTCATTAATTCCTGCTGTCAGGAACCCTAATCATGGCGGTGCAATTTGAAAAGTTTTTCAATGGCTCTCTGTTCTGCTGCCCACTCAGGAAATTCCAAACAACTTAGTTTCATTTTCATCTGCCCCACCTGGCACCCAGGCTCCTGATTTATTGCCATTAGTTGTGCATAGATCTGATCCTCTCACCTATGTTGGTCCCTTGAGGGTTGGCCCCCACATCTTATTTAGATGTGTATCCTATAGTGCTTTGGCCATAACAGGTGTCCGTGTTTGCCAAGGACGAAATGTGCTTTCTAAAGGTAAGGGCATCCCACAAATGTAAATGGTTGCTCGTATTATAGGTCAGTGGGCCATTCTCATTCAACTCAGTTTGTCTTGTGGCCTCATTTATCAGACTCCATAAAGCTGTCAGGCCACTTCATGGACTCCCCATTCTTAATAACTCTGATGGCTGCTGTTTAGGGATCACTTATGTCCTTAGACTTAAAGAAGCCTTGGCAAATCGAGCGTTGTCCTCAGTGGAGAGGATGTGCAGCCTCCTACACTTGGAGTGAGCCAGGGCAGAGGATGATTCATTCTTCAGCTTTTACAAATGCTACATTGAGCACATTTGCTTTCCTGAGCACTTCCCTCTGTTATTTCAACCAGCGCTAGCACTCAGATAGGAATGCGTATGGGGTTTCTTCTCCGTAAAGGTGCCTCTCCACGCTGGCTAAGTATCAGAATCATCTCTGAAATATTTTAAAACTACCCTTGAGTGGGCTCCAACCTCAAGCCCCACACTAGATTCTCTGTGTCTGGACATCTGCATATTTTTAGCTGCCTCACAGATGATTCTAATATTCAGGCAGTGTTGGAAACCACTGCTTTAAAGTATCACATCTCTCCTCCAGCCAATAATTAAATAATTAAAAATTGTTTGATAACTTAAAGTGCTTATTGGCATCTTTTGAAATACCTTTACTTCTCTCAGCTGTCTGGGTTCAGAATTATCTAAAACTTTAATTTCTCTTCTTCCCAATTCCTATTGGGATTTTGTGCATATTATGCAACAACATTGAGGAAGAAAAATAGATATTTTTTAGTGGTGCAATTTCTCTCACACTTGCCTCACTGTAGAATGACCTGAGCTTGAGAAAATACCGATTTGAGCTACTACCCTGGATTCAGAAGGTCTGGGGTAGAGCCTGCAAATCTGTTCTTACTAAGGGGTTTTTAGGATCAGGTGAGTTTGGGAAACACTTGCTTAGTAAAAAGTTTGATGGCCAAAAGTTCAAGTTATTGACTTTTGACTTGTCTTTAAATTGTGCAGATTCTTGACATGTATGTATCTGTAGTACTAGGAAGCAGAGATGTTGTCCCAAGGAGTATAAACAATGCATACCTAAGTACAGGGGAAATACACTTCAAAGGGAATCATAGAAATGGCATGGGAGAGGTGGGTCTTAGTTCCAGATTTACTTCCAATTTGTTGTGTGACTTTTTCTAATTCACAACTTTAACACCCTAATTTCCTGAGCTAGAGAACTGGACTAGGTAATGATTTGGGCTTCTTTTAGCCATAAAATTCTATGATTTTGTTGATTTGATTTATTCAAAAATTTAGCCTGGGAGAAACAGTACATTTCTGTTTTGTTTATCTCCTTTCTTTCATTGGTGACACCAAAAACAGCCCTAAGCAGATGAGCTATATTTTGTTTCACCTTGCACTTGTATATAGTTTAGATGTAAAGAAATGGACACGTACATACATGTGTATATACATATTATTTATTTCCTACGTTTTTATCTGTTCAACCAGCATTTTTATCCATGATTAGGATTTATTTGTTATCCATTTAGACTTTCTCATTTACCTCATTATATTAAATATCCTCAATATTTATTAGAGGACTACTGTTTTTCAGATCTTCTATCTAAATATGAGGTGATAAAAGAATGATAAAACTGAGCTCCTGCATTCCATGGGCTCATAATCTCTGGGAAGAAACAGACATCAATATGATAAATGATATCCTATAGGAATGATCAAGACAGTATGGACTCCAGGAGTTCTCCAGGCACATAAGAGTGGGAAGAAAATTCTAGGTAGAAGGCACAGTATGTGAAATTGGCCATAATGAGTTCTAGAAACTGGGACTAGTTTCAAATATCACATGGGGAGTGTGGAAGACTGTTGGGTAATGAGACTGGAGACATAGGATAGAAGAAGCCAGGTTATGAAGACTCGTGGGTGATATATTAATGATCTTGGACTTGATGAGAAGTCATTGATGAATTATTTCTGAGCAGGGTAGATCTGAGCATTAACATCTAATTAGATCTGAACTCTAAGAAAATCTCTTTCTTGGGCTTGTGAAAGATGGGTAAGCCATGTGAAGTGTCCAATAGAGGATTTGGGAAGGTGGTTTAGAGGCTCTTAAGGATGTGTAGAAAGAAACAATACAGGAGGCTGAACTAGGGCCATGGCAGTGGGAAAGGAGAAGAAGGTCAGATTTAAGGAGTATCACAAAGTTAGGAGCCCAGGATTCATGACCATTTTGATGTGGGAATGAGGGAGAAGGGGTCTAGGATGACTCCCCAAGTTTCTGGCCTGCATGACTAGGATATCAAGGAGCCATTTGACAAAATTTGAAAACCATCAATCTCAAATTGATGGTTGAGGTCCTGGGTAGAGATGAGGTTACCCAAGGAGAATATATAGGGTAAAAGGGGCCAACCCTTAACTCTAGCTAATAGCAGCCTTTGGGGAGCGCAGAACCACAGAAGGAAGCTGAGGAGTGCCTAGAAAGATGGGAGGCCCCCTAGGGGAGAATGGGGGAATGGAAGGCAGAGAACAGAGTTCAGGAATGAAATTGCTGAGCAGTTACAGTCGCTGCAGAAAAGCATTCTAGGATGTAGCAATTGTAATTGTTTGTGGTAGTCTTAATGAAATTCACTTCATTGGAGTGGTTGGGTGGAAGCCAAACTATTGCCTTGTGAAATTAATCAAAAGAGAGAAAAAGGCAAAACACATAGTTTGCTTGGTTGTGAAAGAAAGGGAAAAGGCCATTGGCAGAACTTGGAAAAGGCTTAATGAAGGGAGGGACTTGGGTCTGTTTGCCGGAGGGAGAGGGCTGGAACATCGAGAGGATTGAAGATATAGAGAGGCAGAGGGTAACTGCTAGAACAGGTTCCTAGAAGGGACAGGTGAGAAGGGAACAAGAACACAGCAGGTGGCTTGGAACTTGGACAGGCTGCAGAATGTCTCTAATTTTGATACAAGGAAAAAAAGAAAAGGAAGGCTAAGGAAGTTAAAAAAATGTATTGGTTTATTGGACAGAAACTGAGATTGCTGCAGTGGGAGAGGCCCTGCTTTTTCTCTGAAGTAAGCAATAAAGGCATCTGCAGAGCATAGAATGTGTCAATAAGCAGAAATGATGGTTATGACTGTTTTATGTCCAGCTGGTGTACAGAGCTGCAGGCAAGAAGCAGAAGTCAATCTTCACTTCAGTTCCTGATACTCCTGATCTTATAAGAGCCAAGCGAGGGCAGAAGCTTCAGAGCCAGGTAACATTCACACATGAAGATTCATAAACCTGCCACAGGGGGTGGTTCTGTGTGCCTGACCACTCCTGCCAGTGGCAGAGCCTCACACTTGGTTGTCCTGATGCAGCCTCATGCCCTTTAACTTCAAGAAGCTGTTTTCTTTGGGGCCGTCTTCACTAGGGTATGTTTTACAAAAGCAGGTAATGCCATGTCTTCTTTTCTAAGTTTTTTACAACTTTAGTCATTGGATGAGTGGTCTGTGGATTCCAGGTGGTGAAAATAAATTTTTTAATTCATTCCATAGGACCTATATTTTGTCCACAGATAAATGAAACCACAATTCATGCATTCAGGCAAAAATGAAAAAAAAAATATGTTGAAGGCTCTCAGAATCCTCTCATTCTTCTATCAGCATTTTTTATCACGTGGATTTAGACTAGACCATACTCAGCAGCAGGAATATTAGATGACTGGAGCGTGTATATGTGTTTCCTAATGTGAGACAGAGGGAGAAACAAATAAACAGAAACACACATAACAACAACAACAACAAAAATCAGGACAATAACAAGTCGACACTGCCCTCCCATCTCAGGGTTAGAAATGAGTAAAGAGGACTGAATACTAAATAAGGGGTGTTTTATCTCTGTAACATCTGATCCCTATTCTTTGTTTTTAATTTTTATTGGAGTATAGTTGGCTTATAATGTTGTGCCTATTATCATTTAGTATCTGTATGTTGAACTTGCCACCAAAGAGAGACCACATCATCATGCTGGAAACCAGACCACAGCCTTGAAGCATGCTAAAGACGTGAAGGACATGGTCAGTGAGGTAAGTTGGGAATTCAGCACCCAGGCACTGGGCTAAAGAAACAAATCCTTTGTTAAAACCTTCACCTGCTTGGGAGTTCCCTGGTGGTCTAGTGGTTAGGATTCGTTCACTGCCATGTCCTGGGTTCAATCCCTGGTGATGAACTGAGATCCCATAAGACATGCAGCGTGGCCAAGATAAAAATAAATAAATTTAATTAATTTTAAAAAAACCCCTTCACCTGCTGCCTCTGATCAGAAAGCTCATTTCTATAAGTTGTGCTCAACAGCATCAAGAAACAGAAGGCAGAGCTATTCTCTTAACGAGCATGATCCAGTGTGTCCCTAGGCTGGATCTGTTCCATGGTTGTGAATTGGGAGGGATGAAAACACTTGAACTTAAATTTCTCTCTCTTCCATCTTTATTTCTTAGAAAAAGTACAAAATTCAATACGAAAAGATGAAGGACAAGTACACTCCAGTTCCAGATACGCCAATCCTCATCAGAGCCAAGAAGGCTTACTGGAATGCCAGTGATGTATGCATCCCTCCCTTCTTTCTTCATTGTGATGGGGCAGCTGAAGTGGAAACACCTAAGAAGCATAAGATATTACAGTCATATCCATAATTCGAAGTCCTGGCCCACCATACAGATCAGGAAAGAAACAAAAACACAAAAGCCAAACAAACAGGCACAAACAGTACCATTTGGCAAAGTCGCTAAGAATAATGCTGAGAGATGCTGAAAACCTACTGCTTTTCTCATTGCTCTTCCAAGCAAAAATATGACCCTTTCTTCTAATTCTTTGGTGGCATTTCCTAGGGATACTTGATGTTGCTTATCCATAAAATGTTGTTCTTGGAAACAGCCAATCACGGTTTCAAATCCTGATGCTGTGATTTGCCTGCTGTATGACTCCATATAATTTACCTAATTCTTCTGAGCCTCTTTTCTTCTATGTGAAATGAGGATAAGAATTGTGATAATTAAATTAGACTAAACAAGACAACAGATACACGTTTCTAGCACAGTGCAGGGCTCTTAGTTGACACTCAGAAAATGTTTGTTCCTCTCTTCTCTTGATCGCCTAAATCATGTGAATGACATGTTTGTTAGAATTCAGAGGGACAGAATTTCATTTCCCATACCACGTGATCAAGGACAGAGTGCCTTTCAACGGTAATGAGATTATCTGTTAATGAAGATATGAAATGAATCAACCCGGTTAGATGGCCAGTCCTTACCAGTTTTGTGTCCCAGAGCCCAATTATGAATGCATTGCACCTATTACCAGAACCAGGATCTCTGGAGGACTGGTTGGGACTTAACCCAGCCAAAAGCTCAAGCAACCCCCTCACCCTCAACTTAGCAACATAGCCTTAGGATTTGAAGCATCTTAAGTGGTTACGGTAATCCCTAAGCAGAATTGTGAAAGTGTACAGCAAATTGGAACAATATCTTAGTTCCGTAATTTTGTCAGAAATTTTCAGTTGCAGCTAAAAGGAGTCTGCTGGTTGGAAGAAGACCATGCCAGTTTGCTTAAAATATAAGCTGAAAAAATTATATGCTACCCTCAAAATCTATTTGCTAGGATAGTTTTTGTCTTCTTGTGACATCCCCATCTTTATCACTTCAAGGTTACTGTCAAATATTAATTTGAACCAAGCTTGCTCTGCATCACCACTTCTCAGGGATGTCCACACAGTGAAATTGGCCCCTGCAGCTCATTATACGCCACTGGACAGCCCTATCCCCAGGGCTTTGTCAGTACCAATACTGGTAACTCTAACCTTTGAAATAGTCCAGCTGGGATGTGGCATTAAATTCAGCCTACCTACCGTGGCTATCCCCACAAGGAGAGCTAAAGGATCTTAGATTACCCATCTGAAAAACAAAGTTAAAGTTAAAGGCCTCCTTCACTATGTGTTTGCTCAGCTACCCAAAAAGAAAAGATTCGTCCGAGATTGAAAACAGAGTGCTCAGAGAAGTACTCATTTTGTGTAGATGAGATGAATCTTCTATGATACTCTTAGGTTAAAGTCAGAGCTATTGACTTTTGAAATACCACAAAGATAAAGATTGAAATGAAATAAAATTTTAGGACTGCTCCATGGAAAAGGCATTTTAATACCAGGAGTTAGAAACTAAATCTTTCTCCTTTTTCCATGTACATTAGTATGTCCCGGGCTCAACAAAGTTATGCTTCTTTTTTTTTTTTTCTCCTCCCAAATGAGCTTTTTGTCTGCTTGTTTTACGTTTAAATAAACTTTTTATTTTAAGTAGTTTTAGATTTACAGGAAAGTTGCAGCGATAGTACAGAGAGTTCCCATATAGCCTATACCCAGTTTCCCTTGTTGTTACCACCCTACAATACCATGGGACATTTGTCACAAATCAATATTGATACATTATTATTACCTAAACTCCACACTTTATGCAGATTTCTTTAGTTTTCTCTGAATGTCCTTTTTCTCTTCCAGGATGTGAAAGAGGTTTTTAATCTCTCCCAAATTTATTCAAGGGAAAACATAAGAGATAAGACTCAGGAGAGTTCAAGGTTAAAAGAGCTTAGTTATTTAACTTGGTAGTTCTTCATAATCCATGTGCTTTTCCTCTTTCCAGCTACGCTATAAAGAAACATTTCAAAAGACCAAAGGGAAATACCACACTGTGAAGGATGCTCTAGACATCGTTTATCATCGCACAGTCACAGACCACATCAGTAAAGTACGCCCCTATATATTTCTTCTTGTGTTGGGCTCAATAACCCACCATAATTTTTTAAAGTATCCTCCCTTTTCTAAAACTCTCTGGAGACAAACGGACTTTTTTACATTAAATTTGGGTAAGACGTTAAAGCTGTCTTTGTGCTTTTACCACAGATAAAATACACGGAGAACTACATGAGCCAGCTGGGAATCTGGAGGTCCATTCCTGATCGCCCTGAGCATTTCCACCATCGAGCAGTCACTGATGCAGTCAGTGATGTGAGTCTTGAAATCTTCTATTTTTACATATAAATTAATATGTCCACATGACTTAACGAAATCAAATACTGCATAAAAACTGATTAAACACTTGACTAAACTTTAGCTCTTGTGTATGGATGTTTAAGTCATAAACCTCATTGCTAAATAAGTGAGCTTCAACTCGGGAGACAGAAAAATATACTCAAATTTATAAACCTAATTTTTCTTCTAAATGTGTTACATCATAATACATGACTGGAAGTGATATACTTCATGTAAATGATAACCTATTTCTGAGCAACTGAAGAGACAACTTCATGACAATTAAGCAATTAAGACACATGACAATGCTCATTTAGAAAGAAATTTCAGCTCTTTATATGAAAATACAGCTGCCGAGCTAATGATATACTCTCTAGGCAAGTATGCCTGTTAAATTTGAATTGCTTTACTTGGTATTAAAATGAAAAATTCCATATGCAGTACAGTACACCATAAAGTGAGCAGAAATCAGTATTATTGGAAATGTCTCTTAAATAATTATTTCAATACTTTATTATTTTATATACCTTAGTGGTCAGACCTTCTATTTGTTCTACTTGTATCGATCCTAACCTACTGCTATTTGGAGGTAGGTACTTAAAACTCTTTGGTGATATTCTTCTCCCAGGTAAAATATAAAGAAGATTTGACCTGGCTTAAAGGCATCGGTTGCTATGCCTTTGATACCCCCGACTTCACTCTGGCTGAAAAGAACAAGACTCTCTACAGCAAGGTATATATCTACTCAAGGGTAATGGCCACGTCCATGAAATGTACTCCAGTGCCCACAGAGAGAATTAGTACTGAGGAAACAGCTTCTCATATTTCCATCCCTATCCTTGCTTCTAGACCCTAAAGTTGGAGTATATACTACATTATTCACTCTGCTCAGGAATTATTTTAGTATCGGCCTCATTGACAATAGTAATCATTTATTTACATCACTCATTTGAATTTGATAAAAGGCCATCTCAGTACAACTCCTCATGGCTCTTCCAGAATTTCCTAATATGTCTCTGGGTGATTTGATATGGAAGCAAATAGAAAGTGAGAGTATTTTAATCTACAAACTTGATGTGTGACTTGAAGCAAATAACTTTGTTTTTATGGCCTCATTTTCCTACTTACAAAATAAAGCAGTTGGATTAGCTTCCTTTGAGTTCTAAAATAGAAGGCAGCAAACTTTTCTGAAAGGTTCCAGATAGTAAATAGTTTATACTTTGTGGACCACATTCATTCTGTCACATATTCTTTGTTACAATCCCTTAGTACTATATAAAAAAGTTTTTTCTTAGTTCATGGGGCTACTTAAAAACAGGTAGTGGTCTAGATGCTAGCATACCCCTGCTCTAAAATATTATGATTATCTGATTCATTACTGGAAAACTACTTCTAATCAACGGACTAAAAACTGCCTTCGAGTGCACATGGAAATACATTCAAAGTAAAATAATAATCACTATGAGTATTGAAACAAAGAAGAAACTGATTTGGATTTTTGTCCAATATGGAATATAGATCTATATGACATCCATTCAATGAAACTATGTATTTGGGGGCTAGTTTTTAAGACATTGAGGTGGGTATACCCTTCATTGCCTTGGGAGCCAGAGTGTGTTCAGTAATTACTTGTTATCTCTATGAATGAATTAATCACAATTGTATACAATAAATGGCATGTCTCATTCTTAAGATAATCACAGCATGCTATCAAGTAACCATGTTCTATTTTCTCTAGTATAAGTATAAAGAGGTATTTGAAAGGACGAAGTCAGATTTCAAGTATGTTGCTGATTGTCCAATCAATAGGCATTTCAAGTTTGCAACTCAGTTGATGAATGAGGTATGTATGACCTGATCCAATTGAGCCTATTAGCGTCCCTTTAGAAGTCTATAAATGAGGTTTGATTAAAACCCAATACCTAAAATGACAGGAAAGCCATTTTAGTGTTGATTCAAGATTACGCATTGGGAAGGCTCTTATAATATCACTATCTGATGAGCTCTGCCAAAAGCATGAATAAGAACAAAGGAAGGGGCTGTCCGGATTGGAGTGAGGTCCCCACAGCCAGCACGGCCTCTGCTCGCACTAGCACAAGGCAGCACAGCCCTTTGGGTGACGAGAGCAAAGAGGTAAAGGTTTTGTTGACTCTCAGCTGAACTCCCTTCAACAGGGAGTGTATAGGATTCTGTGTAGAGTTGGAAGACCCAGAAGTTCAAAGTTAACTTAGTATCCCTTACCAAGGCACAGAAATGGCAGCCCTAAGCGGGTAGTTGTGATTCACGCCTTCAAATGTATTGCCACTGTGACTCATACATTGGTGCAGAGAAGTGTCCACTTGCACTCAGAATATTCTTTTACCTTCTACCCAGTTTTTCCTGGAACTGTCTTTGCAATAGTTTAAGGTAAATTTAGCTTAAAATGATGAAAGAAGCAAGCTATGAATTAATGTATGGATGGATGGTTTTTACATTTAATTTCCTATCTTTGTATTTTCCACAGATTTACATAAATTCAAAAACAATGTTAGAAAATTAGTAAAATGTGTCAGAAAATGAAAATGTAGCCAATGGTATATTTATTTCAATATATAACTTTTTTGTTGTTCTTGTTGTTTATAAATTTTTTTTTTTTTTTTACTTATAACATTATACCAGAACATATAAGATTTTTTGTTGTTTATAAATTTGATTTAGTTTACTTTCAGTAGATTTCCAGGTGGGATGACTCTGAAGAATTACTGTTGGTAGCTTCCTAGGGAGACAGTCTTGATATATTTTGTTTCTATTTTTCTAATTCATGAAGGATTTCCAGGTCTCTTTTATAATCAAATAAATTAACTAGCATATTAGAATGTGTCCATGAATATACCTTTTGACTCTCACAGCCTAAAGTAGTAAACCTGTAGCTTGTCAGTGCCTTATTTTAAATACAATGTAAGATGTCATAAAACTTAACATTGCTAATGACATCATATGTAAAGATGGAACATGTTTAGGTACAAGGTACTTCAATTTTGATGTTATAACTAATCTAGTCCAAGCCCCAGCCTTCTCCAGGCCATCTTCCTTTGCTTAATTCTCTTCACCTCCCTATTTTCATTACCCTGGATGCTTTGGGAGCCCACCTCTAGAAAGCACATTTTTCTGGCTCTCTGAAGTATCTTGGGACATTTGTGTATAGCCTTGAAGTTGTACTCTTGCTATGATTTGATATGATGTTTGAGCAGAAAAAATACAGAGCTGATTATGAGCAGCGGAAAGATAAATACCACCTGGTAGTCGATGAGCCTAGACATCTGCTGGCAAAGATCGCAGGCGACCAGATCAGTCAGGTACTGTGATAGGGCCGCCTGGACGGCCAAGCAGGACTGTGCTCCAAGTTTCTCATGAGATGTCGTCCCGTCTGCTGCAAGGATGTCATAGGTTCTGCCTATGATATTGGGATGTTCTGTTCCAAATTATCTGTCTAGCCACCCAAAGAGCCCACGAGCTCTTTGAGTGTGCCAGTCCATGCTCTGTGTCCTCAAGTGTGCTGTGGTGAACATGAGATGCACAGCTGGGTCCTCACACCCTTCATCCTTCAGGAGGGCCTGTGTGTAAACTGCAGTTGTAAAGTGCGAATTAAGGTGCAAACGCAGAAACAAAGAAACAAATTAACGGAAGGAAAGAAGACAGAACTCCTTACTGTGTTTTTCTATTTCACTGATGTCACCTTTTCTATAAGGCAATTTTGGTGGGACTGGCTCTATTATTCCCCATCCACAAGGGCTGTGGGTGGTCAACTGCAAATATCACGTCACCCTGCTTGGCATTATAATGCATTTGGTTGTCTTCACCCACACACACGTGAGAACACAAAGTGTGTGTGCCTACATCTCTTCACTCAGAGGTGATCAGGATATAGAGCTATGTTTTTTTCCGTCTTCACAAGTCTCTTTTGTGCTTCACTGCTCTTTGCATGAACAGAGAAAATATAAATCTAGTGCCAAGATGCTTCTGAAACAAGGATGTAATGAAATTCTGCGTCCAGATATGTTGACTGCCCTCTACAACACATACATGTGGAGCCAGGTAATGTCTGATGTGATGCGAAGAAGAGATTTAGAAGCCCTGGGGGCATTCACCTCTATGCTTTCCCTGATTTCCTTCCCTGGCCCCCTGACCAAGCTGGTTTCACATGACAAAGCTGCATAAATATTCACTCCCTGTAAATGAACTCTGGATGTGGCCAAGTGTGGTGCTGTAGCAGCCAACATTTGTACGTCTTCTGACACTTTTGGAATTCCAAGTAATATTAACAGGCTATTTCAAAGTTTTTCAAACTTTTCCAAATTGGTATAACTTTATGTTTTTCAATATTTGCCCCAAAGAAGTAGATTTCTTAGAGATTGAGGATGTTAAGTAAATTTGACAGTATTTAAAAGATGTGAATATTTAATGTTTTTGTCTAATGTGTCCATTGCTCAATAATGACTACACTGTACCATTTTGGAGAGATGAGGATGACAGCACAGCTCTTTGAATATTGTGCATATTCATGGCCCCTCTTGAGTTTGATGCTGAATTTGCTAGGTTATTTCCAGCACATCTGTCCTCACACACCCTTGTTAACAGCACTGCTGATCACCTTGCCTTCCTACAAGGTCAACTGAAGCACACACCACCACCTTCCCGTCGATAATGTTGGAAGGTAAATTTGAAGCAGCAAAAGACAGTGATAATTGCTTAACTACCAGATACGATGTTAATAAAAGGCCATTGTTCCCACACGCAAAGAAAGTTTTTAATCAGTCTTTTGTATTAGCAACTTGTTTTATCACTTTAGTTTGACATCAGATCAACACATGAAATGAGGAGGATGAGGTCTTCCTGTGAACATTCTCTTTGCCTGAACTTTTACCTTGGTCCCGATATGATCATCAGATAGTTGTGCATGGCATTTTGCTGTGTTCTCAGTGTCTGTACTGCTTGAAACCGCTTATGTGCATGAAAAAAAAAAAAAATCATGACTTGAAAATTTCAAAAATGAATGTCTTTAAAAATAACTACTTCAAACTGTATGTATTCATTTTTTTTTTACCTGTTTCATCTTTGATATGGAAACATGCTTAAGAGATCATATATATTCGATGTAGCATATTGTGAGCGAATCATTACTTGCCAGAGTCCAGAGAACATGGGTCTAGTCCTGGCTCTGAGATTCACTCTATATGTGCCCTTAGCTCATACTCTTAACCTCTCTGGGCCTCAGTTTCCACATGGATAAAATATATGGAAAATATTTATTATTATTATTAGCTCACTCTATTACACTGTTGCTATCAAATACAGATTTATATAAACATTTCCAGTTAAGAAAGCATGACATCGTCCCGCACATCTATGGCTTATATAACAATCCTACTCTGCCGTGGGACTCTCTCAAGAGGAAAACTAGAGTCCCTGAAAGCCCTCTCTTCTACTTCAAGTTAACTTGTTCTTCTCCTCTACAATTTAGATCAAGTACAGGAAAAATTATGAAGAAACAAAGGACAAGTTTACCTCAGTTGTGGATACTCCAGAACACCTACGTACTACAAAAGTCAACAAACAAATTAGTGATGTAAGTACAAGAAACACTGAATGGATTTTTGGCCTTGGGGGGGGGGGCACTTGCAAATGTGGGAGGGGCATTTTAGATGGTCACAATGTTTGGAAAAGTTTTTTTTTTGGCTGCATTAGGTCTTCGTTGCGGTGCACGGGCTTCTCACTGCGGTGGCTTCTCTTGTTGTGGACCACGGGCTCTAGGCGCACGGGCTTCAGTAGTTGCAGCACATGGGCTCAGTAGTTGTGGCACGTGGGCTTGTGGGATTTTCCTGGACCAGGGATCGAACCTGTGTCCCCTGCATTTGCAGGCAGATTCTTAACCACTGCCCCACCAGGGAAGTCCCTGTTTGGAAGATTCTACTGCCATTTAGAGGGAAGGAGGCAGGGACAGTAAGTGCCCTACTATGCTCAGGACTCTTCTTTTACAGTAAAGAATTGTTCCAACCAAACTGGCAGACACCCCATTGTAGAGGCACTGGAGCCTTAGCAGAAAGCATGAAAGCACCTGTTGAGTTTATGGAATTCTCTTTCCTTTATATACACTCAATGAAAACAACAACAATGTTGCCTTTATATGTTTACATTATGTTACAATGTCAATTGAGATACATAAAGTTGTCTCTTTCTGCCTTTTCATCTCCTTCAGATACTGTATAAGCTGGAATACAACAAGGCCAGACCCAGAGGCTACACCACAATCCACGACACGCCCATGTTGCTGCATGTCCAAAAGGTCAAAGATGAAGTCAGTGATGTAAGTTACCAGGATGGCTTTACAGCCCCTCTCACTTTGGCCTCTTTGTAATGTGATATAACAAACCCAGGTCCACTTACCTATTCCTGTGTAACAATCACTCTAAATGTAGTGGTTGGAGACAGCAGTCATGCTTTTTTGGCTCACAGTTCTGTGAGCTGTGAGCTGAGTGGGCACAGTTGAGTGGATGCTCTACCCCACGCGCTGCAGCTCAGGCGGGAAGGCTCACTCCCAGAGCTGGCTCCCGATCACGGCCGGGCTGGGAGCTCAGCCATTGTATAGACAAGAGCCCCTGTACGTGGCCTTTCCGCGTGGTTTGGCCATCTCACGGCAGAGTGGATGGGTTCTAAGAGGCTGGAGTAGAAGCTTCCAGACCAGTCTGAAAAATGCAGTGTGCCATAAACTCTATTAATACTCTATAAGTTTCATCTTGGCTAAGAGGAAAAGGTAGCCCTTAAATTCTAATACTCTGAATTTGAGGAGAAATTACATTCGTATATTTTCATATATGTAGCTAGATTCTATGGTGGAAAACTATCATAATATTGGTTAAAAAATAGATTAAATATTTTAATGGCTATATGGGCACCATAAAGAATAATGAAGGCAACTATGGAATCCCTACCCCAAAGCCTTGACTGAGGCTGGTGCTCAGGAATTCTTTGGTAGCTAAACAAATGGGTTCACACTATTGACTCTAAGTTGCCAAGAAAAATGCTAAATACGTCAGTGCACTGTTTATGAAGGCAGAAATGTATAAATCATTTTAAAAATGTTTTTTATATTTTTTTATGTTAAAATAAATTTTGATACTTCGAACATGAACATCGGGTATTCATAAACATCTATATGGTAGATCCCTTATGTGGAGCAGCCCTTTCCCTCTCAGTGTAGAAAAATGAAGCAATTCTGCATCCATTTCCCTAAATTTCTGATTGTAACAATAACCTGAGATGTTGATGAAAAATATGAATTTCCAAGTCAGTCCCCTAAAGCTACTGATTTACTACGTCTATGGTGAAGCACAGAAAATTGTGATTCTTATGATCAGGCAAGTTTAGTAAGCACTACTATGACTTCCGTAGAACAGTTTTACTCAGTCACAGTAAGACCTAAGATCCTTCCGCAATAACTAGTGAGAAGTCCCAGATGGAGTCCCAGGGCCCTGAAATTTAAAAGGAGCAAAAGTGGGTGAAGCTAGAAATTCCAGGCTAGACATGAAAAAATGAGCAGTTGGGCTCAAAGAGGCTAAGCCTTCCCTTTTCTCCTCCTCCCATTCAAACCCACACATGCCCAAACTTACCAGCGATGGCTCTAGCAATGACAGTAGTGACGACAGCATTCATCCATCAGTTCATTCATTCATCAAATATTTATTGGGTTCCTAAGTGCCTGATGCTAGGAATGAGGTGATGAATGATACACAATCTTTGCCCGCAAGGGATTCAGCTCAATGGAAAGAATAGACAGATAAATAATTATAACACGACATGATAGCAGCCACAACTGTAGGGGCATGGAAGGAGGGCAAGCCTGATCCCATCTGGGTGAGCCAATGGGGGAAGGCTTCTCTTCCATCAACAGTTTTCAAGATGTTCTGAACTCAGGAGTTTCTGATTTGGGGACAGGAGAACACACTTGGATAGCTGTTCAGCTGCCCCTTTCAGCACAAGCTCAGAGGACATAAATTCTATGATGACACTGGTGAACATACACAATGTGTCCTGGGGAGTTGGTTTTAAGATCTGAGACAGGATGGTGCATGTCACATAGCTGCATGGCTGCATCCTTTCTTCACAACAGACTGATTCAGTCTTAAGGAGTATCATGTACTATATTATGGTTTTAATTTCTTGTTTTTTAAGATACTTGTGGGCTGCTATAAAAAAAAAAAATTGACCTGTGTTTCCTCCCACAGCTGAAATACAAAGAAGTTTACCAGAGAACTAAGTCCAACTGTACTATTGAGCCTGATGCTGTTCATATCAAAGCAGCCAAGGATGCCTACAAAGTCAACACCAATGTAAGTTCCAGAAACGTCCCCAAGCCTAATAGGGGTTCATCAGCTTCTGTAGGGCACATGGCCTCTTTTGACATCTTTTCAGGTGATTGAGCTCTAGTGAGTCCAGATCAGGGGTTGGGCCCCAGAGCATGAGTGATAACACTGACCTCTAAGTGCTGCCCATGGTTCTCACAAAGGAGAGTGGGGAAGAGCAAGGACGGCCCATGTATGTTATACCCGCTCAGCCTCCATGTTAGGATGCTGAAAAATGGGGGATTTAATTCTGAAATGAAGGTTACATTTTTGACAGTGTCTCCGGTCTCCATGTTCTTCTCCTGCCACAAACTAGAGCCTACTTCTCCTGAAAAAAAAAAGAGAACACTTGAGCTGCTTGGTGCTGTCAGGACTTGGCCTAGACCTTCCTCCTGTTCACATCTCCCTGCGCTGACTCATTTCTTTGTGATGGGGCATCTTAAAGCCTCAACCACAGAAACACTTTTGTGCATTTAAATGAGTATCGACTTCTTAAAAATATATAAGTGGTTATATAATGAAATATTATAAAACCCAACTAGTGCCTACTAGTGCTACAGAGAACTTACATTTATTAGGGCCAGCAAACTGAAATGCCTTTAGGGACTGGCAGGTAGCGTACAGGTGTCCTGAGGATGGACAGAGGGATGGGTAGCAGGATTGATGTGGGACAAAGCAAATGCAGTAAAATGTACGTTGTAGAATCTAGGTGCTGGGTGTATGGGTATTCTCTGTAAGATTCATGCAACTCCTCATGCATTTGAAAATTTTCACAATAGAATGGGGAAAAGTTGGATCCATTTTTAACTTATAAAACATGTTTATCTTATTGTATATCGATTATACCTTGACCGAAAAAAGGAGAAAGAAAAAGAGTGAGGAAAGAAATGTGCCTGATGATGAGGGCTCTTCCCAAGGACACTCACTTCTGTGCCTCAGATTCAGCCTAAGGCAGCCAGTTCTCCAGCTCAGATGCAAGTCTAGCAAGTCCACAAGCACCTCTGATGCCTGGCTGCCCAGGTTTGAAACCCAGCTCCACTGTTCACTAGCTGTCTCACCTGGGCAGCTTACTTAGCCCTTCTAGGCAGTTCCTCAGCTGCTGATTTCATATAGTTGTGATAAAGAGTAAATGAGTTTATATATATATATATATGGCACTTTCAAAAGTGCCTGGCATGAAATAAATACTGCAAGTGTTTAATACTTTTTTAAAAAATCTGAATTTAGTTAGAAATTAAAAGTACTTGACTCTGAAAATGATTAGACTGCACTGGCAGAGTGAGTTTGAAGAATCGTTTCGCCAGGAGCCTTTAAAAATTTTAGCCCCTATTTTGAGGCCAAAGGGTCCCACAAGAGGACAATTTGTGTGGCCAACTAGTTGCATCCATTGTACAGAAATTTTAATTGGGGCTCTCTCTTGCATAAAGAACCATGACTTGTTATATGTTAAGATGCAAGATGAGTCCCTCTGTGCCACGTGTGCGGTTGTGAATTCAGGCCACTGAATGAAGTGACTTGTTTTTGTCTTGTTAAAAACAGCTGGATTACAAGAAGCAGTATGAAGCCAACAAAGCCCACTGGAGATGGATCCCTGACCGACCGGACTTCATCCAGGCCGCCAAGTCATCCCTACAGCAGAGCGATGTGAGATAAGAGAGGCAGTCAGAACTGCATGACATACCTGAGACAGAAAAATTAATCTTTATTCATAATAACCACTGTCACAGCTGTTAACCCTAGCTCATTTGAGATCCAAGGACAGGAGGGTTGTAAGGTGTGGAAGGCAAGCTCAGGAAGCAGACCTGGCCACAGAGCCTGGTCTCCCGTGGCTGGGCCCAAACACTAATGGCTCAGAGTCCTGAGGGAGGCGGGGGAGGACCAGGAGGGCTTTGTCCTGGCCTCGGGGCTGGAAAGGAGGAGCCCAGCTTGCAGTGGGCCCAGCCAAGAAGCCCCTGCCCCCATCCTGGTGGCAAATCCCCATAGTGCCCTTAAGGAGGGGACTCCCTGCAAATTCAACCAAATACCAGCTTCCTCCTGTGCCTGTCACCCTTTCCCATCTTCCTCTGTCTTTCTTCTGTTACAGTTTGAATACAAGCTGGACCGGGAGTTCCTCAAGGGTTGCAAGCTTTCTGTCACTGATGATAAAGACATGGTGCTGGCCCTGAAGAATTCTATAATAGAAAGTGATGTAAGTATTCAGTCCCTTCCAAGAGGCCTAACCTCACTCAGGGCTGTCTTCTGCAGCCCAGTGCCCAGGGGCGCGCGGGATAGAGGAGGCTGCTGCCCACGGTCAACACCAGTGACTTGGCAGAGCAGAGCGGCAGCAGTGGGAAGCTGTTACAGCCAGGTGGCCGCTCCTGATCTATACTGCACCTCAAGATAATCCACACACCGCAGTGGGGACTCTGAAGGCCTGGTTGGACTCTATAAGGAAACGTATTCATTTCTGTGAGGTCATACGTTTCCTATGCTTCCTGTGTTTCCTCATCTGGAAAGGAGGAATAATAATGCCTCCCAGGGTTTGCGGGAGGGTCCAATGACATATTTGAAAGTGCTGTGAACTAAGGCTGTATGTATAAAGATTCATCGTAAGATTCATTCTGATTGTTATTAAAGCCTCAACCTGCATGAGATAAAGAAAATCCTTTTTTGATATTTCCCAAGATTTCCAAACATCAGATCTTTTACTGAGTTTAATGATTCTACTCCGTCAATGATGCTATTCTCCCAGCTCTATTTAGTAACTTGGGAGCTTAATAAAAATATGCAGGAGACTCAGAGGAGCTGAAGAAATGCTCTTTTTCACCCCTGCAGCTGAAATACAAACAGAAACATGTCAAGGAAAGAGGAACCTGCCATGCCGTGCCCGATACGCCTCAGATCCTCCTGGCAAAGGCAGTCAGCAATCTGGTGTCCGAGGTAACCCTCCAGCAACCCATAGGCTCGCCTTCCGTCTTGGGCTGATGCCCCAGGCAGGCATTTAAACAAGCTTTCTGTGCTTTGCCTCAGAACAAGTACAAGCGGCATGTGAAGAAGCACTTGGCTCAGGGCTCATACACAACACTGCCGGAGACGCGGGACACCATTCATGTCAAGGAAGTGACCAGGAACGTCAGTGATGTAAGTGACCAGCCCCAGGACTCTTGGCAGCAGCAATGGCACTTTACCTTAGAATCCAGCAAAAGACTGTAAGCCGCATTTTTGCTTACACTTTCCTTTACGTTACTTCACTCTTACCATCAGTACCTATATGTGAATTTTGAACGCTGGTTTAAAAGACAACTCAATATTTATTGGCTTTCCAATTACGGCAACTGTGGCAGATGTGGGTTTGGCCATAGGATGTATTGTCTAGCAATATAAGATGTCACTAACCTAGTGGTAATAAAGGGAGGGAGCACTGATGGTAAAGATCAGCCTCTCCCATCATCTCCCCTCTCCTTAAACTGCTGAACAATTTTAGAGAAGTAAAGTCACCTCTTCGTGTCTCAGTAATCTCTGCCCACTACATCCTTACGGATAATGCTTTCATAATCATGGTATTGTATTTTATGAGCCCTGTGTGGTTCCATTTATTTTAAAAAGGTAGAAATGGTAAATGAAAGAGTTTAATTTGCTTGTCATCAGTTCTCCAAAGATTGGTGTGTGGTTCAACGTCAGGTTCCAGGACAGAAATGACAGGGAAGACTAGAATATGTATCAGAGACCCCAGTTCCAAAATGGCACCAAAATGGAGAGCCACGGATTTTCCTCGAGATCTTCTCATAGTTCTTCAGGTAAAACAATTCTGTTCCCAGCTTCCTCTGCTCACGTAAGTAATTCTGGCTCTTTTTAGACAAATTACAAGGAGAAGTTTGTCAAGGAGAAAGGAAAATCCAACTACTCCATCATGCTGGAGCCCCCAGAGGTGAAACACGCTATGGAGGTGGCCAAGAAGCAGAGTAATGTAAGTTTCTCCTCTCACTCTCAGGGGGCCACTTGAGCTGGTGGATCCCACATTGGTATATGCTGGGCTGGGTCCAGTGAGTGGTCACCCTAATTTCTATATCTGGTGGTCTAAAAAATACGATAGTGGGGTTGATTTGGTTTTAATAAAAGGTTCCTTTCAGAAAGATAGCGTATCTCTCAAGTGAGCAAATGTTTTCTTTCTCCAAATAAAGGTCGCTTACAAAAAAGATGCTAAAGAAAACCTGCATTACACAACAGTGGCCGATCGGCCAGACATCAAGAAGGCCACGCAGGCAGCCAAACAGGCCAGCGAGGTAAGGGTGTGTTTAGAAGGTACCCAGTCCCCAGTGGTCACTGCAAACAAGTAGTTCGTGGTCACTGGCCACCTAGAATGTGTTGCCCATTCTGCTTTTCTTTGATGCAGGTGGAGTACAGAGCCAAGCACCGCAAGGAAGGCAGCCACGGGCTAAGCATGCTTGGTCGCCCAGACATTGAGATGGCCAAGAAGGCAGCCAAGCTGAGCAGCCAGGTAAAACAGATGGGCAAGCAGCAGCTCTGATGTGAGGAGATGTTTAAAGACCTTGCAGGAAGAAGTGATTCCCAGAATGAAAGTGCAGTATTAGCAACCAGAGAGATACTGCAGCACTCCAGAGCTTTGAAAATTATATCACGAAAAGCTTTGAAAAGTTATATCAGATGCAGTCACTTTTATTTTTTCATTCAGCAAACATATATTGAATGCCTGGGCTAGAAACTAGAGGCAGTAGATGTCCTCAGACTATATGTCTATGGCTAAATAATTACAGTTTGGGGTTGTAAGTGTTTGATCGAGGTATGTGCAGGGAGCTGAGGGGGAATGCCTAATTCTAGCAGATTTCATATTATTGAGTAGATGGACTTAGAAATGTGTCCAAACTTGATTGCCCCATTACCTAATTTCCCTTGTGAGACCAATTATCTAGAATACTCCTGAGTTATGACAAGTTTTCCGACTTTAGATCAGAGACCCCATGATCAACCACCAGATCTTTCAGAGACCAAGTTTTAGTCCCAAAAGACGAGCTCAGGAATATCTTATTTCTTCTCCAATTCAGAGATCCTACCTTCTTTTCATTGTCTGTTTTCTCAAGTATTTGTTTGAAGAAATACGTTTAGGATACCTTTGGTGGTTGTATGTATGACTTTCAGCAGTGCCAAACGTGGGATCCCAATCTTTTGGAAGATACAAGTAGTAACATCAAGTGACAAAACAGGAGGGAATTATGAGGAGACAAAAAGTTCAGATGACTGATGACAAGCAAAGACTATTTTTAAAAAGTTTTTGAATTTAAAACTCCTGTGCGGTATTTTTATTACAAGTTAATGGAATTGTATAAGCACTCGAAACCAAGATATGAAATCACCAGCAAGATACAGTGGAATCTCTAAGAATAATGAAATGTAACATGAACTTTTCAATGTAAAAATTTTTAATATGTTTTTAAATCTCCAAGGTCATACCATTAGCAAGTTAAAAACAAGTTGAAATTTTGAAGACTTTGCTGGTTTTACAAATAGAGAGGCCTGTATTTCTAACCCCAAGTGAATCCTATGATGTGGAGAATGAGTCCCAACCAGATCGTTTTATGAGCTCCCTTTCCTGGGTTTACTTCCTGGGAAAGGCTTGCCTCAGGATTGACAGCTTCATGGTGTGGCCCCTGGTCCAAGGAGACTTCCCCTCTGTGTGGGCCCTCCCCGTTCTGACTTTGCTGTCTTGCTGGTACTCTAGGCGGAATACGTCAAAGGCCAAAGGAGAGGGTACGGGCACGGCGCTGCATCTTATGACACCCCTATGATGAGGCAGCTTAAGAAAACTAATGTGCTCATCAGTGATGTAAGACTGGCACCAGTGATTCCATATATCTGTCTTCCTCTTTCTCTCGCCTGTCTTCTTAGCCTTGGTCAGGGGACTGACCAAGTCGCACTCTTTTCTGTTGGTTTTGTGTTGGAACGTGTAGAATGCTGTGGAAATTTGTCAAAGGATATACTTTTGCACACACCTGTCTTTTCCTGCATGAAACGTTCCCTCTGGAACATGCCTTTGGAATAGGAAGGTAGAGTAGATTTGGAGATGGCCTCCTAACTTCCTTAGGCTGCTGACACCAATCAAAAGGTGAAAACAGACTGAGAATCTCATCTGCAACCACACAAAGAAAGCCTCTGCTGGTTACCATTGCTGGTGTTTAATACATTTAAGACTGGTATTTAATACAGTCTCTCAGTTCAGACATACTCTGAATCAACAGTATACACTGCTCAAAATGTGTTCACTCATAGCTTTCACCCTGTTTTACAGTCTCAGTGGCAAGAAATGTTCTAATTCTTGGACCTGCTCTTCAGTCTTTAGAAGCGCCAATATACAGTTCAAGTCCCTGAAAAGGAGCAGAACAACTGGATGTTAGATCTTTAAATTTAATTGAACTTTGAAAGAATAATTGATCGGAAACCATTTTCTCACACTCTCTGAGCCCTTTGGGGTAATGGACACTGGTATTGCCGTTTGCTGATACACGGCATTGCATGGCTGCCTCTCACTTCCCTGGTCAACAAGAAAAAGAAGGCTTTTCCATTCCATGTGCCACGTGAATGTGGTTTTACTGTACTTCCTGCCTAATCCCGCACCTTTCTGAGAATTCTTGGAGTCCTGAATCTGATGTGTGTCCTTATCGTGCAAAATATAGTAGTTCTTAAGATCCAGTCAAAAAGGAAGGTCGAACGTGTTGGCTCAGATTCCCAGCAGCATTTGTGCTCACCTAAACTTGCTTGGGGCCTTCTTGTGGAAAGAGGAGGCACAACTTCTTTTTTTTAATTAAAAAGTTAGAAATTTAAATCTACTTAAAATTAACAGAAAAGAACTGAAATGAGACCAGTAGAAAGCTGCTCTTCAAATATTTTCTCAGAAATGAGTTATTCTCTAGAAGATAGAGGATTTTTAGCATTCTTCTAAAAGAAATGGATTTTATTCTCATCAGAAATTGGCCTTTGCATCTTTCCTTCCCCAGTCTGACTCTGCACATCTAGTTTACTTTGCTTTTTCTGTGTTTCACTGCTCTTGGGATCAGCCCTAGTCCTATGGGTTTCTGTATCCTTAGGAAAAGTTTTCTCTTGGTTCAGACAACTCACCACCTCTGACTTTCCTTTGCAGGCTTTGCATTTCTTTATTTGGGGAGTGAATTTCCTTTCAGAGAAGAGCCATTGTAGCATTTATTCACATTGTGTTTTTCTATTATGTTTTCTGCTTCCTCCATCGTGTGTCTGACTCAGTGTGCCTGCATCATGCTGTACTGTTCTGCATGCTTATTTTGGCTACACATTTCCACTGGAGATTTATTCAAAATAAATGAGTCTCAGCACTGTGAATGCTTTTTCTCCGATGTGGCAGATTTCATTGTTCTTAGCATTTGAGTGGTCTCCTTTTGTTCCTGTTCTGCTGGATGTGTAAAGTTGTGGGGAAGTAAAGTGATGAAGCATGAGGGGTACTGATTTTAAATGCCTACAGTGTGAAGTATCTGGTGACCAGATCCTGGTGTGCTAACTTTGAATGAGCGAGTCTTTCATCTTACCAATAACAGAAACTCTAGGTGTCCCGGAGCATCAAATATTGCCCTTTTAGCTGGCTAACTTCTAGAAATTGCTCATTTTTCTTTATTCCTAGAGTGAGTAACTAGTAGAGTTCTACTTCTGGATTAATCCTAGTGACAAAGGCATCAGTCTGTTTTTCAACAAGGAAATGTTTCTGTCACTTTCAGTTTATTCTGTTGAATATCCCTATAAGTAAATCGTCATCTTTAGCTATTTTACCTAGGCATTATGACTGTCTCTTTCTTTCTTCAATCAGCTCACATTTATTGAGCAAATATTAGTGCCAGGCATTGCGCTTATTTTTTAAATTGAAGTTATTTTGTCCTTTGTGTATTCTTACTTTTATGTATCCTGCAAGTATATTTAATCTTATTTTTCTCATTATGCTAAAGTTATCTCACTTCTTTCCTTCTTCTAGCCTGAAATTATACCGAAGCCATTAACCCCCAAATTCTGTGCTGCTTTTACTCAGAAGTTATGCCAATTTTTTTGCCAATTAAAAAAAAATTAAAATGATGTAGCCAAAGTACATAACAATAAATCTCCTGATTTCGATTTCGATTCCTTACTTCTCACCCTTCTTGATCATTTATAAAGCCTCTTGGAACTCCTGGCAATAGACCTAAAGTGTTTTTGGTTTTGCTAGTTAGGAGGACCAAAATGCTCTGAATCAAATATATTAGATCACTTCTCTGAACTTAGCCTGAAGCCTTTTCCCATGCATTTTTATTCTGCATCAAAAAAAGGTGAATATCTTTCATACCTGTGGATAATATAAAAATGAGCAAAACAAATACTATATCACTTGATCTTACTCTCAATTGCCTGTTGTCCCAACATAATTATTAATAGTGGTCACTTTTACTCTTAAAAGTGTCCTAATTTGGATAATAAATTATATGACCCCTTTATGTGTAGCACATACTCTTTTGCATTTACATTTCCTCCATTCCTCAGTCTTCAAATTAATTGATGCTCAGGAATAATTTGGATTTTTGCATTTGCTGTTAGATTAAATACCGAGAAAATTTCAACAAAGAGAAGGGCAAGAGACCAAAATACAATCCAAGAGACAGCCAGCTCTTCAAAATCATGAAAGATGCTAATAATCTCACAAGTGAGGTATGTGTTTGTTTAACTGTGGTAAAATATATAACGTGAAATTTGCCATTTTAACTATTTTTAAACATGTAATTCAGTGGCATTAATTACATTCGCAATGTTGTCCAACTACCACTATTATTTCCAAAACTTTTTCATCACCCCAAACACAAACTCTATCACTATTAAGCAATAACTCTCCATTTCCCCCTCCCACCAATCCCTGGTAACCTGTAATCTACTTTCTGTCCCTATGAATCTGCCTATTAGAGATTTCATGTAAGTGGAGTCATACAGTCAGTATTTGTCCTTTTTTTTGTCTGGCTTACTGCATTTAGCATAATGTTTTCAAGGTTCATCCATTCTGTAGCATGTGTCAGAACTTCATTCCTTCTTATGGTTGAATAATAGTCCCTTGTATGTTTACATCGCATTGTGTTTATCCCTTCGCGTCTGTCGATGGACGCTTGAATTGTTTCCACTTTCTGGCTACTGTGAATGAGGTATGGTTTTTCACCGCCATCCCCAGCGTTTGTTTCAGGATGGGACATCTTATTATGGTTTCCATTAATACCATTTTCCATTTCCTATTTATGTGATTTCCTTTTTTCCCTCACTGTTGTACAGGTTAAGTATAAGGCTGACTTGAAGAAACTTCACAAACCTGTGACTGACATGAAGGAATCTTTGATAATGAATCATGTCTTGAATACAAGCCAACTCGCCAGTTCTGTAAGCTCAATCATTTGCTCCAGAAACGGCTTGTTTCACCCATTTGCAACTAAATTCCTTCTCTGAGGTCACTTGCATCTCCTTCTCTGCTACTGAGGCACTATATTTATTAGAAAGCTCTCCTGTTCTCTGAGTGCGTTCTTCCAAATTACAACATTAACCTACCAGTTCTCCACTGACTATAACACCTCTCAGAATATAAAAATGCTATTTTGGGACTATTTAAACTTTTTTTCAACAAACCACTCCCTTTCCCCCTTCTAAAAACATAGACTTACCATTTGGAATAGTTTCTTTCACTTTTAACTTTGCATCTTAAAACCTACTTTGAATAAGCCATATAACCTAAGTGTTTACATCCTTGTATTAACTGACAATACTGAATGTGGATCTTCATCCTTTTAAAACATTTTCTTAACCCCCCTGTGTAGTGTTTGCTAATTTTAGTTTGGTCTTGGTGCCGTTGCTGTGTAAACATCTAATGTAAAGAGGAAACAATAAGAATGCTGAGCAGCTTCGCCATCAATGTGCCTTTTTTGCCACCTTCCCCTCAGTACCAGTACAAGAAGAACTATGAGAAGAGTAAAGGCCGCTACCACACAATACCCGACAATCTGGAGCAGGTCCATCTAAAAGAGGCCACAGAATTACAGAGTATAGTAAGTTGACCAAGACGGACGTTTTTCCTGCACATTCTTCTACAATGTCAAAAGTTTTCATGGGTTCCACCCCTACCCCCCCAAGGATGGTAGTTATAGTTGTAGTAACCATTGCTTGAGAAAATACCCAGAGATATTAGGGGCTTTGAATGTAGCAACATGTTGAAACAAATGTTTATGTTATGAATGATACCAGTATCAACATATATTGGAGAAAGAGTGCATAGACATGCACTGTGTGTTATTCAGGTCGCCGACAGGGACTGGTAACATAAAGATTACATCACAGGGGAGACAGACCCCTTAGAAAAATGTTACGAAGGATGATAGGGAGCCTTTGGAGCAGAGGAGTGATATGCTCAGGTCACCACTGAAGTAGTCTCTGGGTGTGGAAGAGACTGCAAAATTTCTAAAATAATTAAGATTCTCAGAGGAAAGAACTTAGAGAAGGAGCTTGCTGTCACATGACCTTCTATATCACAAATTCAACACTATTTAGGTCCCCCATTGCGCATTAACCAAGAGGTCTAAATCACTAGAAATGCTCTCCTGTCATCTGTAAAGCAGCCCATGATCCCGGGCCTCTATTTTATTTTATTTTATTTTTGAAAATGTGTTTATTTTATTTAAAAATACCTACATCATCCCTTTTATTTATTTATTTATTTTTAATTTTTTTAACATCTTTATTAGAGTATAATTGCTTTACAATGGTGTGTTAGTTTCTGCTTTATAACAAAGTGAATCAGTTATACATATACATATGTCCCCAAATCTCTTCCCTCTTGCAATCTCCCTCCCTCCCACCCTCCCTATCCCACCCCTCCAGGTGGTCACAAATCACCGAGCTGATCTCCCTGTGCTATGTGGCTGTTTCCCACTAGCTATCTATTTTACGTTTGGTAGTGTATATATGTCCATGCCACTGTCTCGCTTTGTCCCAGCTTACCTTTCCCCCTCCCCGTATCCTCAAGTCCATTCTCTAGTAGGTCTGCATCTTTATTCCCGTCTCGCCCCTAGGTTCTTCTGACCATTTTTTTTCTTTTCTTTTTCTTTAGATTCCATATATGTGTGTTAGCATACGGTATTTGTTTTTCTCTTTCTGACTTACTTCACTCTGTATGACAGTCTCTAGGTCCATCCACCTCACTACAAATAACTCAGTTTCATTCCTTTTTATGGCTGAGTAATATTCCATTGTATATACGTGCCCCATCTTCTTTATCCATTCATCTGTTGACCAGGCCTCTATTTTAATGTGTTGTCACAAGCAAGAGAGCTGAGATTGGGCTTTGCTATCAAGATGCTGCGTGACACAGGCTTCTGTCTCTCTGTCTTTCAGTGTCTCCTGTGTAGTGGGCGTTGGTGGTATAGTGGTGAGCATAGCTGCCTTCCAATGTCTCCTGTGTAAATTAGGAATATCTATAGGCTCCCCCCATTCCTGATCACATGTGATGAGGATAAGGAGATTGTATTTGTAAAATAGCCTTGGGGGTCTTTTTGAGAATGACAGGTTTGTTAGTAAGTCAGTCAACAACTAGTCAACTGGATTTCATTTTTATACCAATCTATATTGGCAGCACTGAATATGTGACCAGTTATGACCTCAATTGAGTTATTGATATATAATTAAAGCTGTATGCATTATCTATTAAATCAAGACCCCAGGTCCCTCATAAAAGTTCTTATGAAAGAAAAACTGGAGATTTTTATCAGAAATATTGGCTGAGGCTCTGGCTAAAATGTTCACATCTACACACATCAAATCTTGGCCAACCTTATCTATGGGCGGTTTCCCCAGGCACTTTCTTGCCTCAAAGCTTCTCTTAGATGATTCTTCTGCAGTGATTCCTTTGTCTCCTTGAATTGAACACAAATCCTGGCCATGCCTTGCAGACAGTAGTGATGTTCTCCCACCAGGCCAAAACAAAAAGCTACTGGATCTGAATCACAACAGGAAACTGTTTTGAGTGGCAATGAGATACCACTCACTGGACATAATGTATCAATTAAAAATACTATTGCTAAACTGGTGTCTGTCTACAAATTGGCCAGAGAAGACATATCTCATAAAGCTTTTCATAACTAGGTGAAATACAAAGAAAAGTATGAAAAGGAACGAGGAAAGCCCATGTTGGACTTTGAAACACCAACATACATCACTGCCAAAGAGTCTCAGCAGATGCAGAGTGGGGTAAGTCCTGCACAAACCCACCACACAGCAAATATACCATCAAGCTGATGAAAACAAGCTCTACCCACAGAAGTATCCAGCCTGTTGTTATCCCAAAGTTGTGGATGATGGGACTCTTTAAAATGTGATGACTAAAATCTTTTCCATCTCACAAATCCTGTGGCTCCATTATAAAAAGAAATGATCTGAATAGTAAACATTTACCATATATGTTTTATTTCAACTATCCTTTTCATAGAATTAGAACATAGAAAACTGTTCCTAACACTGAAACAAATTATTTTGAACATAACATAAATTTTTCTTTGAATGAAAAGTTCTCTCTGTGCAGACCTACTGTTGGCTTTGAGTTGCTCTTCTCTTAATAGGAAGCCTCCAGTCCCAAAAAGGAAGACTTTTTTCTTTTAATCAGGATTTTTATCAAAATATCAAGTCAACATGACATATTTCCTATTTTAGAAATGTAAGCAGAGGCATCTAAAATAATTCTTTTAATTTTTAAGCAATAGTAGAGAAGAATGAATCTTATTTTGAATCTTAGAAAGTCTGTTTTCATTGGGAAACAGGCTTATTTTGGATTTCTTTTTGCCTCCCCTCCATGGGTATATCTCCAACCATAAAGATAAATGGTTTTTAATAAAAGTAACATTTTGGGGAGCTTCCTGGTGTGTAGAATGCCAAATAATGAAAAATTTTGAAGGATTTCAAACAATTGCTGAATCTGGGTAAAGCAGCTATGGGAGTTCCTTGTACTATTCTTGATACTCGTCTATAAATGTAAAATTCTGTCAAAATTAAAAATGACAAAAATCAAGTTCCAACATCTATTCCAAGCCTCCCAGTAAGACAGCCTCATCCAGGGATTGGAGACGAGATGGGGGAGGTCGTGGCCCTTCCTCTCAACAGTGAGCAAAGCCTGAGAACTTGTCTGTGCTACATTATTCACCTTATCTGTTCAGTGACTTAAAATAATAGTCATGATTATGAAAAAGGCCAAATTTGCATTTGGTGCCCTCAGGTTCCCCTTCCTCTGGGGTATTTTTGTTTTTTTTCCCCCTTGAGTCACTTCTAATTCAGAAGGAAAATCTTTTGTTGCCTTCAGAAAAATGTCATCAGGAGAGATGACAGTGGTTTGAGAGTCTTGGTGGCACATCCATCCTTCCACTCTCAGAGAGCCAGCCCCCATCACAGAGGCAGAGAGATGAATGAGAGGCCACCAAAGTTTCTCAGCCTCTGAGTTTCCTTGGGCCATTTGCTCTACACAGAGTATTTCCAGAACAATCAGGCATGTTTCAAATGTGTGACCATTAGCAGAACTAAGATCAAGTTAAGAGGCCATACACAGAAGGAAAATGTAATTATTTTCTTCCTAGGATTGAGAAAGAAATTGTAATAAACATTCTTAACTTGTCTTTCCTTCCTACTCACTTTAGAAAGAATATAAGAAAGATTATGAAGAGTCCATTAAAGGCAGAAACCTGATTGGCCTGGAGGTCACGCCAGCTTTATTACATGTCAAATATGCAACCAAAATAGCCAGCGAGGTAGTGCCTATTTGGTCTTTTCTTTCCCTCCTGATCCAAATAATTGCACTAATGACACTCATCAACATGTTCCTTCTACCATTTTCACTACCACCTAACTTTTCAGGTTTCAAGTTGGGTTCACATGTGTTTGGTACTACCCCCTAATCTATTACCCATGTTAATTCTTCTAATTTTTTAATTGAATACCTAATAAAATGTGCTTACCTCAGAATTCTATTAATTTCTAGTTTCTTATTTGATATTGAATAGTAACTGATGAAGCTTATACCCTGCCTTTATTCATATCTTTATTTACTAAACTGCAACTCTTTAAAATTAGAAGGATTTTTTGTTTTGTTTTGGCTCTTCACCAAAGAGGAATAATCCAGGCTTTCTTGTCAGCATTGTTGCTTGTATTTTGTGCCATAGAAAGAGTACAAGAAAGATCTAGAGGAAAGCATCCGTGGGAAGGGTCTCAGTGAAATGGAAGATACGCCCGACATGCTAAGAGCAAAGAATGCCACTCAGATCCTCAATGAGGTGGGCACACAGCCAACTGCATGCACAGAATCAACCCAGCATCTTCTCCTTCTTAACCAAGTTGCATAAAAAAACCAGAGAGCAATAAAAAGAGAGTTTTTGAATTTCAGATTCCATATTCAACATTATTATTAACCATTAAATAAAATATCTCGATTTTGGATGTGTTGATATTATAACAGTCTGTTTCTGTAGTGGCTATTGTAACCTGTTATTTATCTAATATTATTTGATTTAACCTTGATACATTTGTTGTGCCCATTTAAATAAAGGCACCACACTGGAGTGGTGGGCACCTAAGTATAATCCTTTACATACCAAACCAGATTTAAAATGTGCTTTTATACTTTAATTTTCTAAGTAGAGAATGCTAAAAAGCATTCCATAGGAGGCCTGGCATGAGTAGACGTTTCCTAAAGTGGTCTGCTGTTGTCACCACTCCATCCTGCCACAGGGAAAGGTGAAGGTGACATCAGCAATTGAGGTGGCATGTTATGTGGATCTGTATTCACTCTGCACATTTATTACCTAGTCATGAGTTAAGTAACTTTTTTTTTTTTTTTTTTTTTTAATGCTACTATAGAAAGAATATAAGAGAGACCTGGAGCTGGAAGTCAAAGGAAGAGGCCTGAATGCCATGGCCAATGAAACTCCCGACTTCCTCAGAGCCAGGAATGCTACAGATATTGCCAGTCAGGTCAGTGTTACTGTTCCATGTCAGTCTTTCAACAAAAAAAGTAGCTGTGATTACAAGGACACAGTGTTGTCCTTCTGTTGTCTTACTTGTTGATCAGTTACAGTTAAACACATAGAGTGGCATCCCTAAATATCCACATGGTGGAATACATTCTGATGAAAGGATCAGGGGCCCTTTGCCAGGGCTGCTTTCATCTGTCCTTCTCCTAGCTCTTCTGTAAACAATTGATGCCTTACTATCTGTTGATTATCTCTCTCCTTCTGCTTTCCCATACCCTACCCAACACCACCCTGCCCTGCCCCCCAACTAGATAGTAAGCCTTTCAACAGCTAGGACTCAACCTTTCTTTCTGAATCTCACTCTTTAACACAATAGGGAAAAAATGTTGGCTAGCAAATGAATGAATCCTTTTGGATAAATATTAATCACTTCTTAGTCAAACTGAGCCAACAAATGTGCACATTGTAAACATTTACCCAACTATTGGATATCCTTTTGCAGATTAAGTATAAGCAATCAGCAGAAATGGAAAAAGCCAATTTTACTTCTGTGGTTGATACTCCGGAGATCATTCATGCCCAACAAGTCAAGAACCTTTCAAGCCAGGTAAGGACATTCATCAGAATATCACTTATTGACCCCAATCATGAAGAACAAGTCTTTCCATTAATACCAAAGAAGATTCTTTCAAATCACAATTTTTCCCAGTGAAAAAGAAGGGCTTCGTCTATGACGCAAGTTTGAGTTAGAGTTGAGATTTCCGTATCAGAATTTAAATAAAGGAGGGAATTTTAAGGTACTGAAGAACTCTTACATGGTACCACCCATAATTTTTTAAAATTTATTTTTCCAGTTTTACTGAGATAAAATTGACATATATGACTGTATAAGTTTAAAGTGTACAGTGTAATGGTTTGGCTTATATTTATTGTGAAATGATTGCTTCCATAAGTTTAGATAGCATCCGTCATCTCATAGAGATACAGTAAAAAGAGAAAGCAAAACAAAAAGAAAAAATTTTTCCCTGTGATGTGAACTCTCAGGATTTACTCTCTTAACACCTTTCACATGTAACATAGAGCTGTGTTAGAGCTGTGTTCACTGTAGTCGTCGTCAGGTTGTACATGGCATCCCTAGTACTTATTTGTCTTATAACTGGAAGTTTGTCACTTGTGACCACCTTTCTCCAGTTCCACCTCACCCTCATCTCCCGCCTCTGGTAATCACAAATCTGATTACGTTTTCTATGCATTTGTTTTGATTTTAGATTCCACAAATATGTGAGATCATACAGTATTTGTCTTTCTCTGTCTGACTTATCTCACTTAATGTAGTGCCCTCAAGGTCCACCCATGTTGTCGCAAATGGCAGGATTTTCTCAGTTTTTATTCCATTGTACATACATACCACAACTCTTTTATCCACCATCTGATAGATGCTTAGGTTGTTTCCATGTCTTGGCTATTGTAAATAATGCTGCTATGAACATGAAAGTTAAGGGTATCTTTTCAAGTTAGTGTTTTCGAATCCTTTGGATATATTCCTAGAAGTGGAATTTCTGGATCATATGGTAGTTCTGTTTTTAATTTTTTGTGGATCCTCTATACTGTTTTTCATAGTGTCAAAACCAGTTTACAATCCCACCAACAGTGCACTATTCTCCACATCCTCACCGGCATTTGTTATCTCGTCTTTTCGATGATAGCCATTGTGACAGGCATGAGTTACCACCCGTAATTAAAGAATCAGTCTCATAATGTGGATGTAAAATTTGTGTGCAAATCTGGAAGAAACAAAGTAGACTGCCCACATTTGGATTATCAATTTTTTTAACAAGATTGCGATTATGTCATCAACACTAACCACACAATCTAACCCTGATTCCTCTTATGATGGGTAACTCTCCATCTTCCTACAAATAGAGAGATAAAGAAAAGTAAGATGTCCTTCATACACCAGGATATACCCCCATTTGTTTTAATCTTCACTGCTGATCAGGAATCTGCAATTTACTTGAGTAGCCCCAAATTAGAATTTTTGCTTGTCTCCTAATCAGTGAGTTCTAAAGCAGTAGCTGCCTGACCTGACTATACTTCGTAAACACCTGGGAATGTAGATTTCCTGGTCCCACCCTGGGAGCTCTGGCCAGGAGCCTGGACCACACCTGCTCACAGCTCAGTGAAAATATCCTCATCACCAACCAAGGACTGGCATTCAGGAGGCCTTGCTGACGGCTCTTAACCCTCCTGCTTTTCTCCACCTGCCTGTTGAATAGTCTGGCTCCATCCAGTTCACTGTAGACATCCCCAAGTCCCTGCCAGGAACCTCAGGGGCTGTCACCCTCCCTCGTGTGAACCAGTCCACAGGGGCCTCCCTCTGCCAGCTTTGCCATGACAATAGGTCCTATTAATTGCCTGGGCTCAGTTCTCCTAGAAAGAAAAGGCGTGGCACTCACTGACCCCGAGGGCTCTGTTTTATAACTCCCTAACATCCTTAAATAGTCAAAAAAATATAAAGGACTTCCCCTCTGCTGAGCAGGAAGGGCTATTTTAGGTCCCATTGGCCCATATCCCTGTGTTATCCCCTATCCTTATTTCTTGGAATCTATTTCCAGAAAAAGTACAAGGAAGATGCAGAGAAGTGCATGTCATGTTATGAGACCGTTTTGGACACCCCAGAGATGCAGAGGATCCGGGAGAACCAAAAGAACTTCAGCCTTGTGAGTTGTTATTGAATCTAAGACACAGCTCACTGGTACCTGGGATGAGGTGGGGCCAGAAGGATGCCTCTGGGCACACATGCTTGCATATCTACCTGCAGCAGCCCTCCACACCTCCCCCACGCCCCACCCGGGAGCTGTGTGCTCCTGTCTCCTCTGGGCTCACCTTATATCTCAATCCCGACTCATAGCATGAAAGACCCATCTCTCACTTTGTTGGTGGTTTCCTGTCACTGAATATGAACTATCACCATCTTCCATTGGTGGTGACATCTTTTTCAAAATTAATTCTAGGCAAGAGATATACTTTTTTTTTTTTTTTAAACTAGTTTTAGGGCTTTAAAAATTTAGTTTCTTCACAAAATTCTTATTAAAGAAATTCCCGTTGGCTATCTGACTATGATTATTGTAGCGTAGAAATTGTTTTAAAAATATAAGGTTTTAACTTCCTTTACACAATATTGGACAATACAATATATAAAATGTCAAACTCTTACCAAGATGTTTGCTCTTTTTCCATAGCTTCAATACCAGTGTGACCTTAAAAACAATAAAGGAAAAATTACAGTTGTTCAAGACACGCCAGAAATACTGCGTGTTAAAGAAAATCAAAAGAATTTCAGCTCGGTATATTTACTATTTATTTTCCATTTAATGCTAACCTAATAATATCAGTCTCCTCTTTAAAAATATACTAGCCGTAGGTTGATTCAGACAATTAACATCTAACCTCCTCAGTTAATGCTAGCAGTTATTTGTTAAAATTCCGCATACTTTGCTCTAAAATCATCACCCCAGAGACCATTTGAAATAACAACTTAAATCTGCTAACAAAGGAGCTTTTCTTTCTTTTTAACTTTTTTAATCCCAGATCAGTAACATGTGTTGTCTTGCTCCAGAAGACGGATTTCTTTCTGACACTGTGATTTATTATCCTTTCCCAAAATAACTGACTGACTTTGTATTTCTTTAATGGATTTTGTGTTTCACATGGGAGGGTTTTTTAATCGACATTTTCTGGTTTTTCTCATCATGTATTAATACAGTATGATAATCTTAAAAGAAATCTCAAGATCTGGCAATTGAGACGTGTGCTGTATGCATGGTTTGAGTTATTGACGCTGATGCAGAAGACAGTCCAGATACTCCAGCACTTGCCTAAGAACATTCTCTAGTGGCTTCTGTTTTCACAGAAGCCAAGTTTCCTAGTCTTTCTTCAGGAATTGCTGGGTTTTCCTTTCTTCTGTGTAACACTGTCCCGATTCTGAATGCCCAGGTTTTATATAAAGAAGATGTCTCACCAGGAACGGCGATTGGAAAGACACCTGAGATGATGAGAGTGAAGCAAACCCAGGACCATATTAGCTCGGTAAAGACAGCCACTGGGGACTCACTTTCAAAATTTTCTGCTCGCCTTTGACGATTTACACTGATGTCTGAGCTGCACTCATGACTTTTGTCACCAGAAGCAGCTTAAGTTGCTAAAATAAGGGTCATCTCATAATGCAGTGCCGAGGCAGTTTTCATGAGGGCTGGTTAGATATAAAAAATGGAGAGGCCTGTGTCAAAGCAAACCAGAGCTGGACAGTAGTTTAAGCAGTTAAAACAACAACAACAAAAAAGATTTTTATTCAGGACAATTGCGATATAGGGGAAAAGAGATCTCAGTATAGAGCTGAGCTCGATTCTGAATACAACAAGGGAAAGGAGGGACTTATGGGGGCGGGGATGGACGGACAGGGATGGGGGGATGGGGAGGGCGGGGTGTGGGGAAGGGATCAGTGGATGGAAAATTACTCAGAAGAAACATCGGGGGTAAATGGGGGATTCTGCCTAAACCGACCTATCAGGATTTTTGCTGGAGGCAGGTCAAGGTGATCAGACTTCTCCTGGGGGACTGGGTGGGGAGGGCATTAAGGAATTTGATCAGATAATCAAGGATGATGAGACATCCAGGGTGGGGGATTTTGGCTAAACTGACTTAGCAGGATTCTGGCTAAAACTGGGAGGTGCAGAGATGGTCTCGGAAGTCTGAAGGTCAAGGCCTAGTTAGGAAGAAGGTTCAGAGGAGCCTGACTCAAGTTTTGTCAAGAAGAGACTCCTTGTCACCTGTAAGAAAGTAGCAGTTGTGAGAGTCAGAGAATGGCTCTTCCTGGGTGTGTATATGTGAGTGTGTCCATCCTGGGCCAACGAACTGTGGCTGTAAGACATGGGAGACCCCAGGGAAGAGAAGGGGCTTCAGTCTGAGTGTGGACCCCAGCCCCAAAGAGACCAGAGAGAGCCCAAATGTCCGTGTCCTTGGCACGGACCCAGTATCAGCATGTGGCCCCCTTCCCCCTAAGTATAGGTTTTGTGCTGTTTAAACTGCGACTTCGCATATCGCGGGGCTACTAATCAAACGCACGCACACGTTCCCACTTTTACACCTGCAGGTGAAGTATAAGGAGGCGGTTGGACAAGGAACCCCCATCCCAGACCTGCCTGAAGTGAAGCGCGTCAAGGAGACACAGAAGCACATCAGCTCGGTAACGCGCCCCCGGCCCCTCCCCCATGCTCAGCCCTCCCCCCGCCGGCTGGCTTGTCTCACCCCGTCTCCCTTCTGCTGGGCTTCCTAAGGCCGGGGATGGCGCGAACCCTCCCTGCCCTGTGAGCGGCAGTGCGGTTTGCAAAAGCAGATGAGGAAGCTCTGTCTTTACGTAATCAAGGAGCACAAGGCACTAGGCTTCGTGATTGCTCATCATACCTGCAGTTTCTCAAGTAAAATGTGCCGACTGTAGTAATAAGTTTATTGGGATGATCTCAAGGTAGTTAACCAAAAGCATATACATATAAACATAAAAGTAATAGAAAAGAAATATGTCTACATGCATGGATGTATATACCTCAGGGCATTCTCCACGGTCCGGAAGACCCTAGGCAGCCTAGCAATGTCTCCGCAGCCACCTCCCCTCCCTTGCCCTGTATCCTCTGCTCTCTCCTTGTAAATACAGCGCGTGTTGAAGGCGCTGGCTGTCATCTACCCACAAGGGTATATTATATCTTAACCCTGTTCTCTAACAGAAATCGCAGGCACCTGTGCGCTGTGTGTGTTTTGGCGGAGGTGGGATTCTCCCACACCTGAAATATCAGGTTTAGCACACATTTCTCCCGACCTTCTGTCCTGCTAGCCGCGTCTCCGCCCACCCCCCCGTCCCCCTCCCCCCCTCCCCCAGCGCGCACGCGCGCCGCCCTTCCATCCGGAAGCAGTTTCTAAGCAATTGCTGGCTACTAGCAAAAGATTGTGTGAAGTTTGGGAAATAGTTTATGGCCAATAAAAGGTGAGGATCTTGGTTTCAGAGATCCGCCTGGCCCCTGGAGGCCTGAACTCTCATTTAATTTCCATGAGAAGACAGTTGCTGTTTCTCTTGCTAGTCGTTTGTATTATTTAGACCTCATTCCCTTCGCATTCCCTTCTTATACTCTGGCTCCCAGTGGTACAGACTGCATTTAGAATTACATGTCCACTAATCCAGGAAAACCAGCCCGCATCTCCTTTGCTGCTTCTGATTGCAACTTCTTGCCTCTCTCTGATTTTGTTTTGTTCTGTGGTCCACGATCTGTTCCGTTGCCTTGCCCAGTAAAGAAATACAACTTTGTACCAAGATGGGAGATATTTAAAGATCCCAAAAGGTTTCCTAGCAAAGAAAAGATATCAACACTAGTTTGTCAGTGATTTTAGGAATTAATCTGTGACACAAATCCCTAGGATGTCTGTGTTGCTCCCCAGCCTGTGCTCTAGTGCAGCATAGAATCCATCCATTTAAAAAGAATTCATCCCTTCCTTTAGACTGAAAATTCTTAACATTGGGAGGGAGGGAGGAATGGAAGAAGCTAAGAGGCTCTGGAAGTTCCTTACTTGTTTCATTAACATTTACAGTCCTTTGACACTACCCAGAGCAAATAGGGACTTTTCCCTGTTCAAAAACACTAATTGGCAAGATCCAGCAATCATCAGTAAAAATTTCAGAGAAAAATGCTCTTCCTGGAAAAATAAACTGTTTAAGTCTCCTTGCATTAAGGGTACCTGCAGACTAAAGGCCAGCTAGGAATTTTCAGAAGAAAATACAAAACAAACAGAAAATTCTCAACAACTGTGAAGGAATAGAGGATCACATGATTAGAAAAATCTAAGCCAAGCCACCTATTTATTGAAGTACAAATCTATTGTGGACCCACTATATTCAAGGGACTAATGCTAGATGTTATGAAATGGTTAGACTTTTTTCATTGTTAAATTCATTAGCACTATTTAATGCATTTTAGGAATGTACTAAATGTTGACTACAGAAAATGCATAATTTAGTACAGTCTTCAAGGTAGTAAAATTACTACTTTTGAAGAGAGAACATAGATATTTGTGGCATTTCCTTCCTTATTCCCTGAGTGTCATGTTTGAAGGCTAGATTGCTTTTATGAGTTTCCAACAAATAGCCCGCATATAGCTGTAATCCAAAGGATTCGTGGTCATTTTACTTTTTTAGGTGTTCTAATTATCTTCTACAGGTTTTGTACAAAGAAAACTTGGGAACAGGCATTCCAACCCCTGTCACTCCAGAGATTGAGAGAGTCAAACGCAATCAAGAGAACTTTAGCTCGGTATTTACAAATATATCAAATAAGATACTTGATTTCCCATTAAAAAATTACCGGAATAACCCATCATCCTTTTTTAAAAAGCAACATCTTAACACCAATTTTGTGTGTGTCCGTGTGTGTATGTGTGTTCCACCTGACCAAGACCATCTGGACTTACACAAAATGACTCAATTTTCTGATGGTATTTTAACACTTTTGGCGACTGACAAGTGTGAGCACTTAGGTCTGAAATACTGTAAATAGAATTAACATAAGATTCCTCATCATTCTACTCATATGCTATAACTCAACGCTTTCTGTGGTACCTTTTCATGCCCAGAAGTAGCATTGTAGAGTTTATCCTTAAAATGTGAAGTAAAAAATAAAAGCATTATCCTTACTAAATATTACTCACTAAAAAATTCCCTCCTCACACCCACCCCCTGCCCCCCATCTTCTCTCTTCCCTAATCTTTGTGCTTGTTTTGAATGTCTTTTGGGTACTTTCTTGTATCTCACAGGTTTTGTACAAAGAAAATCTGGGGAAAGGAACCCCAACCCCTGTCACTCCAGAGATGGAGAGAGTCAAACGCAATCAAGAGAACTTTAGCTCGGTATTTCTTAGGGGCCAAAAAATTAAATCCCTTAATTTTTATTTAAAATAATATTTTTAACACATTACCAATATATAATTTTCTTCCTGTAAAAATACTAAATTCATATAATGAAAATAATGATACCAAATATTACCTCAGTTTTCAACCCAAATCTGATTTAGTATTTATTTTAGTTCTGCTGTGAAATTTTAACTATGTTTTTCCTAAAACGTAGCTATTGATCATGTTCCTTAAAAACCTGTAATACTTAGTGTTTCCTTCCTCAAATTCCCCTTGAATAACAGTAGGTGTTTCTAACTGGTGTGGCACAAGTCAAAAGTAAAATCTAACATGCCTCCGAAAGGATAATGATAGCTAGAATTTTATTTGTATTTATTGTGGCGCTGTTTGATGTATTTTGTGTTTGCAACTCTTCTTAAAAGAATGTGATTCTTGAACATTTTCATTCCAAAGACAACATAGCAATTCACAGTAACTCAGAAATACAGATTTACTTGGCTCAGCTATTTTTGGTATATCACAAGAGAGATAAATGAGCTTTCCTTGGAATAGGTTCAGGATCATTGAAAGCTAATATTTATTTAGCTTTTAATACTTATTTATTTTATTCCCCCAACCCCCCCCCCCCCCTTTTTTTGGTTCCCTAATTTAGAGTTACCAACAACTCATGAGGCATGTAAATTTCAGTTAACTTGAGTAGTCTCTGATAAGGCCTAGTCCTTGTCTTTGAGAGAAGACCTATAGAAGTGACTGACTCCTCCTGCAGCCTGGCAGCTCTGTCGCTATTAATGCCTCTTAGACAGACCTCATACTGGGTGTGATGAAACGGCCAAAGGTGATCTGTACTTGTTCTAGTTCTTAAAGTTATTTAGGCCAATTTTATGTCATTATGAAAACAAACAAGCAAAAATACTTTTAGAACCTATTTTAAAAGCTAAGTCTTCCTAAACAATGGGTCCAGGCTGATTTGATTGTTGGTTTTGTGCACACAGATTCTGTACAAAGAGAACTTGAGCAAGGGGACTCCTCTCCCTGTCACTCCCGAGATGGAGCGGGTCAAGCACAACCAGGAGAACTTTAGCTCGGTATTTGGGAGAAAGCTCTTTTAACTCGTATTAAAAAAAATGATAATACCTTTCTATAAAACAGAACTTCTGTTAGTCCCTTTAAAATAATCAGTTTAACACATTTTTCTTAAAAAAAAAATCTCATCAACTAAATTTTTCTGTTTTCCAGATCTTTTACTCACCATTTGATTCTAACATTTTATACTTCCTATAACAGTCCCTTAAAACTTTTCATTGATTCCTTTCCTTCCCTTTTCATGTTTTATGGGACTTTTGAAGTTAATTGATGTCCAAAATCCCCAAACACTATAGCTTTATTTACTTGGGACTATTTTTATTTGATGTAGCTGCGTTAGCATTGAAAGAAAAGACACAGGACTTGAGGCCATGTGTAGAAATAGTGGCCCTTGCTGGGGACAAGGTTTAGCTTAACATAGATCCTATCTGGATAAACAGAGCACAAAGAAAGAAAATCACTCAGTATTGGAACCCAAAGCAATCTTATCTTGATACTTGTTCTAAACAAGCCATTCCATGAATAGAAATTCAGATCTTCTGATCTTTTAAAAAATATACAAAAAATATATATATATACAAATTAGATTGTGAGTCTATATTTAATGTTATTTTCTCTTTTATTAATATTTTTGTTGCTAAAAAACTCTATACTACTCAATAGTCTGTGAAACTTTTATATAAGGAACTTAGATTTACTTATGCCTGAGATGGAGAATCAAATGTCATAAGGAAAATTTAGCTGGATTTTTTTTTGGGGGCTGGGGGGTAGGTAGGGCAAGTTTTGCTCCAAAATGTTTTTTAATTGTCCATTTAAATATTTTCTGAAAGTTTGATTCTTTCACACAATTAAGTAACTTTCTTTGGTCCCACTGTCTTTTTGTTTTGTTTTGTTTTTCTTTGTTTTTAATTACCATTCACTAACAACCTTTTGATTTTATTAAATTTTTGGTATAAATTAATATTATTTTTGGAATGTTATTTTCACTGTTTTCCCTGTAGGTTTATACTATTATTATTATTCCTTCTTTTGGAAAGGTTTACATTAATTTTCAAAACTATTTAAAAATCATTTTCTTCTGTATTAGAGTAAGTATATTATTGTTCATATCTATTTGAGATATTAATGATCCTGATGATCCTGGACAATTTCTTTCTTTTAAGTAACCATTTGTGTTAATTTTTACATAGGTTGCATTTAGACAATTTTTATCCACTGGTGCATAGAGCCTTTAAGATTCTATGGAAGATAAACAGTGCTATGTATTTAGACTTGACCACCTCTATAACTTGAATTTACCCAACAAAGACCAATTTCCTATATTGCATAGATTTGACCTAGGGTTTAAAATATCTGTTATTCTGTAAAACAGATGTTCTGTGTAGGGAAAATAAATATTTGCCCATCTAATTAAAAAATAACCTTTCTATTGTACACTAAGCATTTTAGTAATTTTATGAAATTAATTTGATTTCTTTTTCTTAATTCCTAACACAGAAAACCAACATTTAATATATGAGTTAGCTTAAAAGTTGAACATCAAATACACTGGCACTTTAGCCAAGGAAATATGGAGCATGTTTTCATCCAGATCTGTGCTTGAAAAAACAGATTGACTTGGTGAATTTGTCTTTCCTGTTTGACGTCTGTGTTTCATAGTACGTTCCTTACACGATAGATGAAAGGGCTGTTTTTGACTGCTCTTGTTTTTTCTGGATGCTTTCTTGTATCGTACAGGTGTTGTATAAAGAAAACATCGGGAAAGGGATTCCAGTTCCCATCACTCCAGAGATGGAGAGGGTCAAACACAATCAAGAAAACTTTAGTTCGGTATTTAAAAAGCAAACAAACAAAGACCCTTTAACTAATTTTAAACCATTTTTTTAAAAGATGAATGGCTATATTTTAAAACCTAATCAACTTATCCCAGTAAAAACTTTGACATGTCTTGTGTCTTGTTTGCAACTTAATGCTGCCATTTCCCATGAATCAGTTTCCCCATTTTGGTTAAACATTAACATCACTTAAAAAATGTTCAATATGATATTCCAACCTTTAAAAACATAGCATTCCCAGTCTCTAGGCACCCACTTATCCTGCTTTGGCAACTTTCATTTGAACGTAAAGCTTACAAAAATTTATTCTGCAAATAAATTTAAACTGTTGGCTTCATTTCCTATTCTAACTTTTCTTGGTCTCTACTGGTATTTGTATAGATATTTTCAGGGTTTTTTTTTTTTTTTTAGCATTTTGTCACTGTTCTCCATTTAAATATAATTAATTCTTCCCAATATGTTCACCTAAACTAAAAATTAAATACCTTGACTTCTTTTGAAAATCAGCAAAAGAAGACATGTGTATGCATCTTCATATATGCAATGTTTATAAAACCTAAATATCCTTATGTGGTTTATTAATAACATTTCCAAATCAAAATCTCTTCCTTGGTTCTCCTGCTGTCTCTGCCCTTTCTTTTTTTCCCCAACCTCACAACAAGCTGGGGGGCGCAACTCATCGTTCCCTTCCATGGTGCTCTCCTTTGCTCAGTGATGCAGAGACTAGTTCAACAAAACAGTAAAATTCTCCTTTCAGATTTCTTAGTCTCCCTGCTCCTTCCTGCATTCCCTTGCTTTAAGGATGTCTTTAGGCTCCTACAGGTTGGATCTAGAAGCTTCTGGTATTTCCCTTCCTCTAACTTGTTCTCTTCCTCTTTGTCCTTCTACTCCCAACTGCTCTGCAAGAAGGGGAGAGTGGTTGATTGCTCTTTTTGTTCTGGATGCTTTCCTTTCACACAGGTGCTATACAAAGAAAACCTGGGCACAGGGATCCCAATCTCCATCACTCCAGAGATGCAGAGAGTCAAACTCAATCAAAAGAACCTTAGCTCGGTATTTTGGAAAGAAAGGGAAAATAGATGCCATTTAACCTCATAATTAAACTGATTCTTAACATTTATTCTTCTTTTAAATCCACTTCCCTTCCTTTGCTTCTAACATACCTCACTTAGCAAAAGGAGATACTTTCACATTTCTGTGGTACTACTATGGATTCTTTTTTTTTTTTTCAAGTTAATTCTGATTTCTGTTCCATCTGGCATTTAAAAAAATATTTTTTGAAACCTTTTTTCTTTTAGTTTGCTTGGATAACAACACAACCAAGTTCTAACCATCTCAAATCCCCACGTGACTGTTTGGGAGGATAACTCCAGTCTTTCCCCAGCAACTAAGAGCCCTGCTACCCCAGATACAGTCAGTTTCCTAATCCCAAGAGTGGCTCTCATTAAATTTTTTTGTGGCATCTTGTCAGCATATAACTCCTGGCTCCTCGGACTACTGTGTCATTTGATAACAAGGAAGTTGAACTGACCCTTAAAATCTCAAAACAAATGTAATGTTACTTATGGTTGTTTTTCTGGATGCTTTCTCATCACACAGGTGTTATACAAAGAAAACATGGGCAAGGGAACCTCTTTACCTGTCACTCCAGAGATGGAGAGAGTCAAACACAATCAAGAAAATATTAGCTCGGTACTTTGGCAAGAAAAAAAAAAAAGAAACTACTTCTTTAATGATTTAAAATAATACATATTAATCCTACTTTTCAAAGACAACTGAAATTTTGTGAATTTCTTAATCACATTTATCCTTCTTCCCTTTAGAGCTACTCCTAGACTTAACCGCATAATAAGTTTGCTTTAATCCATATTTTAAAGTTCTAATATCAGAAACTAACAGATTTTCCAACAAATCATCCTTTTGCTCCTCTCTCCCCAAACTTACTATCCATTACCCCTAAGGTCTCTTTGTTTTACGTACTTGTGAAATTTGGGGAGTGGCGTAGTAGGTGTGACAGGGCTCTTTCTAGGCATTGGAGTTGTGATTTTGTTGTGTTTTTGCACCTGACTTTAGGTTCTAATTTACCCTGCCAGATTTGGACAAAGAGACCTTGGGGAAAAATAACCCCTAATCCTCTCCTTCAGGGATAACGACATAAATTAAGATCCAGTAGTGGTTTTGGCAAATGAATGTCAATTTACTTAAAAATGAAAGTGTCACTCGAACTGTTTTTTGTTTTACCAATTTTAGTTCACTTTGTTCTTCTGTATTTATCATGGTCTTCAGCTGCTAATTTTAGTAAGCCGTTTTCTGTAAGCCTGCGCTCTGTGATATTTTACGTTTATAGATTGCCCGGGGATTGGGGTTTGTGTGGGGACATTAGCGTACGTAGTGAAGCGCCAGCGGCCCTCCGCATCTACACTGTCTGCAGGTTCCTCGGATACTGGAACGCAGGGCTCCTGAGACTAGTGTGCATCAGAATCACTGGGAACCCCACGCTCTCTCATTCTGTAGATCTGGCGTGGGCCAGAAAGTTTGCATTTCCAGCAAGGTCTCAGGTGATGCTGACCTTGCTATCCAGGGACCTCAACTTCGAGAACCACTTCTTTGACAGAATTCTTCCTCTTGAATGCCATATCCCGAAACTCCTGTGACCCCAAGAATGACACTGAGGTGACAGTGAGGCTGGGAATTTATCACGATGTTTCCTATTGACTTACCATGATAGTGATCTAATTGCTGAAAACATTTTTCCTTACTACGTATGATGATGTACTGAACTAACTAAAGCAAGAGGCAGAGCACAGATGATAGCAAGGATACATTTTCCTGATGTGTCTATGTGAGTTCAAGTGTGGCAAAAGGGTCCAGTCTCCCTATGCTATTTAGGGAGCAGCCTCCACCTTCTCAGTGTTATTCAAGCACGTGCCCCTAAGTCCTGTGAGATGACCTGTCAGGAGCTTGACATGCGTAGGTTAGTGGGAGAGTGAAGGCAGTTTCCCATCTCTGCCCCAAATCCCAGAACTAGGCACAAAAACTGCAGTTCTGTCTTGCAGGCTGTAAGGATTTCAGGGCAGGGTCCTACCTAGAAATGTGTGTCTTGCTGTAACTACCTCAACTTGTTTTGGAAATGTATTTCTTTCCATCTAACCTTATTGCCCAAATGGTTTAGCACCCTGAGCCTCCTAACAAATGATCTGTTCTGTTTAATCTTTTGGTAACTGTAATTCTTTTCTTCTTTTTGGCTTTGTGGATCCATTGGACTCATGTAGGTTTTGTACAAAGAAAATGTGGGGAAAGGCACCCCAGTCCTTGTCACTCCAGAGATGCAGAGAGTCAAACGCAATCAAGAGAACATTAGCTCGGTATTGTCTTGAGAAATGAAAGTGCTTTTAATTTTGCAAAGTAACCCCTGCCGTTTGACCTGCTCCTAACTCCATCCCAGGTTAAAACAAACAAAATGCCAGCTTTTTAGAATCTCCCCTAAATGATATACGTTTACTGTTGCCATTAACTGTTTTTTAAGCTTTCTTCTAGAGAGTTGTACTCACTAATAGTAATAGATTAAACCTGGAGTTTTCTCCCCCAAATTGCATTATATTGAATAGCCTGAATACTGCCTCCTAGTGACTTTCAGGTCCACCTTTGTATCTCACAGGTGTTATACAAAGAGAACCTGGGGAAAGCTACCCCCGCACTCTTTACTCCCGAGATGGAAAGAGTCAAACGCAATCAAGAAAACGTTAGCTCGGTATTTGAGAGAGGAAAAAAGAAATGGTGACACTTTTAACAAGCCTGGCAAACATGGTTATACCACTAATTTATCTCACAGTTTCCCCAAAACTTTTATCTTTTAAAATTCTTCTTTACCTACTTAAAAATGACATACCAACCCCACCGGCTCACCTGATTTAATTCTTTCTTCACTTTTTGCTTTATACAGTAACATTTTAATGGCTTTCTCTTCTTGAGGTGTTTTTTATAGAGTGTGACATAATTGAGCCATAACAACAGCTAGATGATGGTTTTCAGAATTGGGTTACTGCTCTCTGATATCTGGATGCTCTCTTGGCTCCTCTAGGTATTGTACAAAGAGAATATGAGAAAAGCAACTCCGACACCGGTCACTCCAGAGATGGAGAGAGCTAAGCGCAACCAAGAAAACATTAGCTCGGTATTTTCTAGGACTAAAGAAGGAGTAGTGCAACAACTTGGAAAATAACATTTTAACATCATAAAAAAGTGTCTTTCTCATTCAACTGAAAAACACACTAAAACAAAAAGAGAGAGAGAAATGCAACATCTTGGAAAATAACATTTTAACACCATAAAAACGTGCATTTTTTTTTATTCAACTGAAATTTCACACTAAAATTAACATAACTGTGCTTTTAAATTCCAAATGATTGTACTAAGACATAACAAGTTAATTGCCAGTGTTTTCCCTTTCACTTTACTCTGAGGTAGTCTTATGTAACCAAGTGTAACAAATTGACTTCCTAACATCCTCAATCTTCAGCAATACTTTGTTAAGATACTTTATGAAACAGCTAATACTCTGAAATGGATGCCCTCTCTGACTTTGATATTTTGGGTTTTTCATTTCTGAGACTTTGATTTCTGTATTAGCATATTGGTTTATGAAATCTGGACATAATCCTTCAAAAAATGATCACTTGTTTTAAAGGATAGTTCTTTCAAATGTCAGTATCACGTTTAGCTCCAAATATCATCCAATGTGCTGGTGCTACAATTCCCAGCAAATTCAAGAGATCACTTTTTCCGCTTCCTTTCAAAATTATACTTTGCCCTGTCTCCTCAAACTCAAAAGAAATCCTTTGTCTCATTCAAGCCCTGCCTGTCCACCCTCATGCTAACTGTTCCTCTGTCAGTCACGGGCTAGCTGGGGCTTTTCAGGTGACTCAAGCTTCCCTCCCCAGCTCCTTTCACCTCCATCTGTTGGAAAGGTTTTGAGGCTTCAGAATTAGGACGGTACCACAACCTGTCCTCATTCATGGTCTCTCCTCTGCCAGGTGCTTTATTCTGATAGCTTCCGGAAACAAATACAAGGCAAAGCTGCCTATGTCTTGGACACGCCAGAGATGAGACGGGTGAGGGAGACCCAACGCCACATCTCAACGGTGAGTCAGGAATTCCTCAGATTGGGTGGGCGGCCTGTTGGAACACGTAAAAAAGGAAATGATCACACCATCCTATTTTCACCAAGTGAATTCGTGAAATTTCAGGTGAAATATCATGAAGACTTCGAGAAACACAAGGGTTGCTTCACACCAGTGGTGACAGACCCCATCACTGAACGAGTAAAGAAGAACACACAGGACTTCAGTGACATTAACTACCGAGGTATTCAGAGAAAAGTGGTAGAAATGGAACAAAAACGGAATGACCAGGATCAGGAAACTACTACAGGTAATTGGGGCCTGGGGAGAAAAATCAACGTTAAGTTAAGGAAGGTAGAAGAACACAAGTGACATTATCTAGAGCAAAGCAAAGGCCAGAGGACCTCAATCTGTGTTTTCATTAGATGTGAAAGAAAACCCCTATCATTTCACTGTTTGCAAAGCTGAAATCTACTTTATGCTTTGTTCCCCTCCTAGAACTAAGCTCAATGAGTGTTATTCAATCCGCCTGTGGTTGTTTAGGTTCATGCCTTGGTCTCCAAATTATCGCAAGCGTCTAAGAACATCTGTGCTGATCCTGAATCTCACTTTCAGGTTTACGTGTCTGGCGTACAAATCCTGGCTCAGTTTTTGACTATGATCCAGCAGAAGACAACATTCAGTCCCGAAGCTTACACATGATTAATGGTACGTGATGCCACAAAAGGCTTACGATGTAAACATCACCATTTAGTGGGCTAGCGCCAGTGGCTTTTAGGCTCAGAAGTTCGTCTCCTCCAGGGCTTTCAATTTCCTGAGTTACTCATTCAGCACAAGAACACCTCCTTGACTAGTGGGCCAAGCTCATTTTCTAGACAAGTTCAATTTAGGAAAGGTTGTTTCACTGCCTAAGGGTAAGTCCCCCCCAGTCCCCATTATTATCATTTTTTTTTTCCTAAAGAAAAAAAGGTAGTACATCTTTCTGTTGGAGAAATAATGAAAAAAAAAGAAATACATAAGCAAAGGGAAGAGAATGGATTGACCTTTAACAACTTTCTCAACTCTCTTTATGTCAAGGAAGATTAGCCACTCAACGAAACAGGCCACATGACTTTATGCCTTCTTCTATTCATGTTAAAAGTAAAATAATATGTAGTGCCTATAAATCTCAAAGGATTTATACTCTAGTCCACTGATGAAGAGAGACCAGTAAATCAGTGGTTACACCCTGACATGAACAATTTTAAAGGTCTGCACACAGATTGCGGAAACACAGAGAAACTGTATCTAAATAAATTTGGAAGTTAGGAGGCACTTTCTGTAGAAGTTGAAAGGTGGAATTTGTGTACCTTACTATCTGTTCATTTTAGTGAGCCCGGAAAATGAGCAGGATAGAGGGAAGGAGTAGTAGTCAAGGACAGACTCCGGGATTGGAAGCCTGGCTGTACCGCTTAACGGATAGGGGACCTTGGGTGATTAAACTGTCATCTGGAAAATGTATCCTAAGAGTTTTTGAGGGTTTAATCCACAGAAATCTACTTAAAACCATGCATGCATGACAACAAACAAAAGCCAACTGAGAGTCAATTACCGTTAGGCATTACTGCTATAAAAAGTTTCGCCTCTGCTCCCTCTCCAATGGATCTTACCTCCCCAGCACAAGCTCAGCGCCGGAGCCGGGAGCAGTCTCGATCTGCCAGCGCGCTGAGCGTCACCGGCGGCGAGGAGAAGTCCGAGCATTCAGAAGGTGCCCACCTCTCCACCTACAGCGACGGGGGCGTCTTCTTCTCTGCAACCTCACCAGGTACAAGTGGATGGCCCTGACCTTGACAGCCATGGCCGGCCAGCTAGCTCCCTGGAGGTTACTGTTAAGAGATGCTTTGAGTAAAAACAAAACAAAAAACATCTGGATCCTTTCTTCTAATGAGAGGACTAGAATTGTGGAGAGGTACATGCAGTTAGCTATTTCATTTTCATTCCTCCTTTCTTGGAAATCATTCTTTTTAAATTAGGGGGAAAAGTGCTGCTCAGTTGCTAATCACAGATTAAATGAGGTCTAGTCACGTTTTCTCCTAATAAACTATTTTCTCCCTTCTTTTCAGCTTACAAACATGCTAAAACCACAGAGCTCCCACAGCAACGATCATCTTCAGTTGCTACCCAGCAGACAACGGTATCCTCCATCCCATCTCATCCATCTACTGCTGGAGTAAGTAACAATAACTTACTCAAGTCATTCTCACTTTTTGATACGTGCAATAATGATTATAGTATTCTGATCTTTTTTTTTTTTTAATTAACCGAACCTTCTATTTTACATAATGCTCTTTTACTACACATCTCATGCTAACAGTCATAAATTATCAGAAAACCTTCATTAGCAACTCACATTAATTAAAAAGCATCTGTGGCTTGGAATCATTCTTCCAGAATATATTGGGCTGGCCAAAAAGTTCATTCAGATTTTTCCCTATCATCTTACAGAAAAACCCGAACGAACTTCTTGGCCAACCCAAATATATGCGTATGCACATGTCACATACGTAATCTGGTCATATCTTAGATATCTCCTATTAATATACATTGAAGATAAATGTCAAATCATGTTCACAATTCACCAGACTACTTTAAAACTCTTAGTTTAAAACCCTGGATCTCATTCATAATATTACAAAAACATAATTCTTTAGGATTGAAATGAACAATATTTGTATGTAGAAAACTATCTTTACTAAAGGACATAAAGATTTAAGTAAGTATTGCGACCCATTATAGTTCAGGAAGGGAATCTTGAAGTCATTTCTCCAGAAATAAATCCATAAATTCAAGGCAATTCCAATCAAATCCTAGTAAAATTTAAAAATATTTATACATTAATCCTATAATTTATTTGAAAGAGTAAAGATGCAAGAATAAGCAAATTTTGAAAATGATAATAGGAAAGGACTTAACCATATGAGAGCAAAATATGCTATAAAGCTATTATAATTAAATATGAATTTAGCATGAGAATAGATTTTAAAATAGATGAAGTCCAAAAATGGACCCTAAAAGAATTACAAATCAGCAGAGGAAAAAAAAAGAAAAAAGGAAAACTAAAATACTACGGAAAAATAGAGACTACTTTTACAATTGGAAATGGTGAAAGCCTTCCTCAGCAGGTTCCAAAACCTAGAAAAGTAAAGGAAAAGACTGACAGATATGACCATAAAAGGTTAAATGTTTTTATAGCAAAAAGAAATGTCAAACTGGGAAAAAATATTATACTTAACAAAAAGATTAATATCTAAAAAAGCATGAAGTATCCAAAGTTCATTGACATATTATCTCCCTTCCCTTCAAAATAAAACCTGGAAGCATATGAATAGACAATTTACAGCAAAAGAAATAAAAATGGCCAACAAAAAAAACATGTTCACTATTTGACTACTAACCAGAAATATGCAACAATAAAGCATCAGAACATTATAGTAGTGAACTTTTTAAAAAAACTTACTTAAAAGGCACATGCCTTTGACCAAATACTTTCACTTTTAAAAGCTTTCTTTTGAAATATCTGCCCAAAGACAAACACTATAGGGTTAGTGGATGAAAACATGGTGACAATTAAACGTCCAGAAATATAGAAATGGCTAAATAATTTGCGATAGTACTAAAATATGGAATTCTCTACAGCAGTGAAAAAGAATGTGATCAATCTATATTTATATGGAAAGACTTCCAAGCTATATTAAATGGAAGGAACAAGTCAGAGTACTATTTATAGTAGTATTCCACTTATGTGGGGCAGGGGGGAACCTATCCTTGAATGTGAATATATGTTGTGTATATTTCAGAATGCTAGGAAAAAATATGTAGGTCTCATACCAAATTACTAACCAGTGACTGCTCCTATGAAGAAAATTTGGGCGCTTTCAAATTTTCTCTAAATTGTTACAATTTTTAAAAACCTTATTTCATTGTTGTGAGAACACATGAGATCAACCTACCCTTATATTTTTAAGTGTATAATACATTATTGTTTACTATAGATTCAAGGTTGTGTACAGATCCCTAGAGATCTCTAGAACAGATCTCTAGGGTTTATTTATCTTGCTTAACTGAAACTTTATGCCTGTTGATTAGTAATGCCCCATTTTCCTTTCCCACCATGCTACAATTCTTTTTTTAAAAAAAAACATTGTGGAGGTTAGCTTTCCAGAAACTTTTACTACTGGTATGCTCCCAAATTCCCAAAGTGAGAAAAACATGCAATATTGCTATGATTTTTCAAATTTTTTCTCCAAAACACTAGATTAGTACATCCACCAATGTACTTTTTGTATATATTTGCCTATTTGGGATATTTCATATAAATGAAATCACACAATATGTGGTCTTCTGTGACTGGCTTCTTAATGTTTTGAGGTTGTCCATGTTTTATCATTTATCAGTACTTCATCCCTTTTTATTAGCAAATATTTCATTGTATGGGAATACCTTTTCTTTATTCATTCATCAGTTGGTGTGCATTTGGGCTAGTTCCACTTTTTGGCTGTTACAAATAATGCCGTTATGAATACGGGTGTACAGGTTACTATGTGGACTTATGTTCATTCCTCTTGTGTATATACCTAGGAGTAGAATTGCTAGGTCACATGGTAACTCTTTTAAAATGGGAAGAACTTCCAAAACTGTTTTCCAAAGTGCCTGCACCATTTTCCTTTCCCACCAACGGTTTATAAAGATTCAAATTTTTCCATATCCTCCCCAATACTTGTTACTATCTTTTCGATTATCACCATTCCAGTGTGTGTGAAGGGGTATTTCATTGTAGTTTTGCATTCTCCTGATGACTAACGATGTCGAGCATCTTTTCACGTGCTTCTTGGCTCTTGGTTTATCATCTCCTTCGGAGAATTCAGATCCTTTGCCCCTGTCCCTTTTCAGTATTGAATTATAGGAGTTTTTTTTATATAGTCTGGATAGTGATCCCTTATTAGATATATGATTAGCAAATATTTTCTCCTAGTTTGTGAGTTGTCTTTTAGTTTCAGTGGTAGGTAGTTGCACATTGTTTTGTGCAAGTTAAGTTGGTGGAAACTAATTAGGTGTTCGGGTTAACTGTTGCAAATCTAATATATATTTCCCTTTTTCGTCTTTACCGATAGAAAATCTTCCGTGCCATGTATGACTATATGGCTGCAGATGCAGATGAGGTGTCCTTCAAAGATGGAGATGCCATTGTAAACGTTCAAGCTGTTGATGAAGGTTGGATGTATGGCACCGTGCAGAGGACTGGCAGGACCGGCATGCTCCCAGCCAACTATGTTGAAGCTATTTAGGAACTTCAAAGCACTGCACCTGTCTACAGCACCTACAAATCTTGCCGTCAGTAGTTCAGTTTAGACTCTCCACTATTCCCCGAGTTCTGAAGCTGCCTAGTGGTTTTTGTGTCAATATGATTCATGGTTGTATCATCCCTTAACTTGTTTCTATATGTACCCCAATAATTCACCAGTAAAACAAAGGTTAGTACAACTAATCTGTCCAATTATTAAACTAGACTTCTATCTTCTGGACTTGCACATAAAACGAGACAACATTAAACCCATATAGGTCTTTTAATTGCCATTATTAAATTTTCCTTTGGGTTTTAAAATGTTTAATTTCAGAATAGACATTTTTAAAGTTTCTGCATTGTTGTTATTTTATTGCTGCATCAACCCAGAATCTTTCTCCATTATGAAAATGTTTAACAGTATTTCTTTTCTAAATCAAGAGTTCTAAACATGTTAAAAACACATTTTTAAAAAAATGGCAGATATTCACCTTTTCCTTGCTGACTGACTGCTGACAATCTTATTTCTAATCCAGTTCTGAAGTTAGTTAGTTATAAAGCTGATGATAGACAATATAAACTGGTGTTAAGCTAGTAACTAATAAAATCTGCAACAAACACCACTGATGGATGAGCATTATTTATTTTTAAAGATCTACAAATAAAAACTTCAACAAAAGCAAACCCCTTACACTAGACTTCACTAAAAAAAATTAAACTTAAAAAAAAGTACTGTTAAATGCACCAGACACAACATTGTAGATCAACTATACTTCAATTAAAAAAAAAAAATGCACAAGTGTAGACTTTCTCAAAACTCTATCCATACTTGTGTTCAGCAAGCTTTCCTTATGGCTTGGCTTATAACGCTTTAGAAATAGCTGTGGGATCCAATCCTAACCTCAGGGGATCTGCCCCGTCTGTATCCAGTGGGCTGGCAGTTTGTGGCAAAGGCATGGGCAAAGGGTGGAGTGCCAACCAATAATGGCTTGTGCTTAAGTTTATAGAGTATCCTTTCTAAAAAGCAAAAGATCTGTCCTCATTACTTTAGAGCCATAGTAAGACTGCTGTCCTAAAGCTTCTTAATGTGTGTCTGAGACTCAAGAGCAAAGAGTACATATGAAAATGAAGGCAGAGACTGGGGTGATGCTTCTACATGCCAGGAAAGCCAAAAATTGCCAGCAAACCACAGAAGCTAGGGGAGAGGGATGGAACAGCCTTCCTCACAGCCCTTAGAAGGGACCAACACTTGCTGACAACGTTATCTCAGACTTCTAGCCCCCAGAACCAAAACAATAAATTTCTGTTATTTAAGCCACTCAGCTTGTGGCTGTTAACAGCAGCCATAGTAAACTAATACAGTATTTTTCAACATCATTAAGTATTTCGGGTTTTTTTCCCCCCTTACTTTAAAAGTATGGATTTACAGTCTCCTCAGGCAAAGAAATAAAAGCAAAAATAAACAAATGGGACCTAATCAAACTTTAAGCTTTTGCACAGCAAACCATGAACAAAACGAAAAGACAACCTCAGAATGGGAGAGAATATTTGCAAATGACGCAACCAACAAGGGGTTACTTTTCAAAATATACCAACAGCTCACACAACTCAATACCAAAAAACCAAACCACCCAATCAAAAAACGGGCAGAAGATCTAAACAGAAATTTCTCCAAAGAAGACATACAGATGGCCAACAGGCGAATGAAAAGATGCTCAAAATTGTTATTAGAGAAATGCAAATCAAAACTACAATGAGGTACCACCTCACTCTGGTCAGAATGGCCATCATCAAAAAGTCTGCAAATAATAAATGCTGGAGATGGTGTGGAGAAATGTTGGTGGGAATGTAAATTGGTGCAGCCACTATGGAGAACAGTATGCAGGTTCCTTAAAAAACTAAAATAGAACTACCGTTATGATCCAGCAATCCCACTCCTGGGCATATATCTGGAAAAGACGAAAACTCTAATTAGAAAAGATACATGCACCCCAACATTCACAGCAGCACTATTTACAATACCCAAGACAGAAACAACCCAAATGCCCATCAACAGATGATTAGTTTAAGATGTGATTGATATATATATATATATATATATATATATATATAAGATCTCACACACGCAATGGAATATTAGCCATAAAAAAAGAACGAAATATTGCCCTTTGCAACAACATGGATGGACGCAGAAAATATCATACGAAGACAGAGAAAGACAAGTATTATATGATATCACATATGCACAATCTATAAAATAATACAAATGAATCTTTATACAAAGCAGAAAGAGACTCACAGGCATAGAAAACAAACTTACGGTTACCAAAGGGGACAGGGAGGGAGGAAGAGGGGTAAATTAGAAGTATGGGATTAAGAGATAAACTCTACTATACATAAAATAGATATGGAACAAGGATTTACTGTGTAACACAGGGAACAATATTCAATATCTTGTAATAACCTATAATGGAAATAAGCTGAAAAACATATATATAACTGAACCACTGCTGTATACCTGAAACTAGCACAATATTGTAAATCAACTATGCTTCAGTTTTTTTTTAAAAAAAGTATAGATTTAGAAGTGTGTGGAACCCATAAGACTATGAATAAAATAGAGATCCTCTACGGTTAAAAACAGGCCATAAAAGAGGGGAAGAATATGAATGGTTCATGTGCTCGTGGAGGAATACAAGGCTCACTTTTAGGTTGGTATCTGGATTATGTTCTTCTCATTCATTTCAGGAGGGCTCACTGAAACACAAAAATTAAAAAAACAAAAACCAAAGAACAACAAGTACCAGAATTTTTTTTTTTTAGTTTTATTTCAGATTAAAGTGCATTTCTTTAAAAATGTTTCAATGTCCAGTTTCAATTGGCAAGTGATAACAGTCAACTCTCAACAGATTATGAAAGTTTTACTGTGGATCAGACACAGATTCTCCCTCCCTCCACTCAGTCATAATGAACCTGAAAATACAGTTTTAGTATAGGTCTACCTGCTTCAAACGTTGTATAAAGCATTACATAAACAAAACTGACTGCACCCTTATTTCCCATCTACTAGTACAGTCAATTGAGGAATGAACAGGTACTTCTGTGAAGTTTCAACTTAAATCATTTGACTTATCAAATATAAATGCTTTCTGAATGTAAAACTAAGCTCTCTTAGAGTTTATCAAGTGATGAAAACAAAAATATTACAGGGCAATAAATGACTGATTTGGCTTCTCTCAGTCCTTTTCTAAGTGCACATTAGTCAAGTCTATCCACAGGAGGTAGTGTTTATATTGAAAGTGATCAATTACTCAACAACACAGAAAGCAAACTCCCCAAAGCCCCAATTGTTTTACAGGTGTGATTTAACCAATTAGTGCCAGATGCCTTTCCTTCACACATCAGGTCCCTTAATATCCATAGCAAACACAGAACAATGTTTTAAGAGTTTGGGAGAAAAAGGCGTACCTAAAAAGTACTAGTATCTCCTAGTATATATGTGTATTTGAGCTATGGTAAGATATAAATGGAACCAGGGGAACCCATTTTATAAAATAAAATCTAAATAATGGCAACAGAAATTAAATCAATATTCCTATCCTGCCAGCCAGAAGTAACCAAACTGCCATGTATGAACAAATCTATCCCTTATGTCAAGGACTGGCACACTTTATGTAAAGTGTCAGATAGTAGTATGTTTGATATTACAAGCCACCACAGTCCTTCAGACTACTCAATTCTACCACTGTAGCTGGAAAGCAGCCAAATATGTAAATAAGTATGACTGTGTCCCAGTAAAACCTTATTTACAAACAATACAATTTTAATTTTATATATTTTCATGTGCCACAAAATACTATTCTTTTGATTTTTTCAACCATTTAGAAAACGTAAAAACCACTCTTAGCTCATTAGATGTAAAAAAGAGGTGGCAGGTTGTAGTTTGTCAACCTCTGCTCTTTAAACTTACTAGGCAAAACTGCCATCCTTCGTTTCCTATACTCAAAATCCATTCTTAATTCCATTTTTCTATTAGAAAATTTCCATTCCATAAAAATAAAAAATTCCTCAGACCCCTGTTAACTATTCAACTAAGTATCAAAATAGCTATTAATACATTCCATTTTCGGTGCCATGACATTTTATTTTGAAAGTGAACTTCCTAGTTATATGCAGCTTATCCATCTAAGAAATAACACTGTCTCTTGTTGGAAATTATTTACTGATGGGGGGGTCAGAGTATTAAATAATAATGTATTTCTAAATAATTATTCAAGGGCTTTATGAACATTAATTATGGTACTGTATTATGTATAGGATAACTCAGGGACCACTGGCTGCCAGTTATTTTCAAAATACACAGAACTGTTTGTCTCTATACTTAATGACCTAATTTGCTTTATTACTATTTCAGCTCAATTTGTCTTTCCCTTTCTCTTCATTTTACCATTTATCAGAGCATCAATCTCTATCAACATATAAGTTTGCCATCTGGTAAGCTTAGTTTCATCCAGTTATAAAATGGTACACTGTAAAGATACTGTTCCCTCTACTACAAGTAGAAGACCAAAAGCTGTGTAGGTTTTTTTCTTCCATGTGACATCAATTTAAAATACTGTCTTTAATTTTATACTCACATGTAAGGAGAGAGGTTATCTTTTACTCTAATGGTATATTTCAGGGGAGTAAGCATTTACAGTTCGGCACTTGGTTTTAACTGTTCTTTGGTGAAAGGATTGGCATATGAAGAAAAAAACGGTAAAGACCACATTGTAAAATTTAATATTCTATTCCAAGAACTAAGTAGACACTCATAATTACATCAGACTACTACTCTATTAAGTATCTATAGATCTTCAAATCCAAATGACTCAGATTTTAATGGATACTTTCAAGAAGCAATATACAAAACCTCGCACATAATAGACATATCATTAATTGGGCCATGAGAAACCACAAAGATCAGATTTGTTTCACAGATTGGGCTATCAGTAAATTTTGATAATCTATTTTTAATACCCATTACTTAACTTCTGGCGACATTTCCCTAAGTGCTTTGGATGAGGGCAGCTCTTACAATAAAAGTATTTAAATATGAAGGAAATATAACATCTTAACAGAATGCCAAGAAAAACTCATTTTGGAAAATCAGATTATTCAACTCTTTCAACTCCATTTTACAACAAAACAGGAAGTTTTAACCATGTAATGTCGCAGCAGTCACCAGAGGTCTTCAGTAAAAAAATGATTATAAGGCACATTTGTCAGAATTGACTTATTATAGCACTGCTAACTTTACTGCCAAATTAAACTTAGTTAGGGGTAGTCTGTTTTCAAGGTTTATTAATGAAATAATGAAGTCCCATAACTTAGTCTCTAAACGAAATCTTGCCTTCTAAATGCACCTCTAATACTGTGAAAATTTACCTTTATATTAACAAAAAATTCAGAACATAATCCACATATACTCGTAAGACTCCACATTGTCCAAACTACTTAATAAGGTTCTTTATAACATAAAATATTTATCTTCCATACTTAAAAGGCTCCAAATGAGGGAAAATTCTACCTTTTACAATTTTATTTAAATTTTTGAACTGTAATTTGAAGCCTTCAAGACCAATCTGAATCCTCAATTCAGACATCTGAAAAAGTTTCTTTAAAAACGACTAGCTTTTATCTTTTGTGGCAATAATTCTAAGGACTTAAATCTGCTTGGGATACCAAAACCTAATTTAATTTAATCTTGAAGCCTCTTATGCCGACAACCACAAATGCAGTCCACATCAGCATTTGTATGGATCACATGGGAACTGTCAGAAATGAACTATTAGGCCCCCATCACAGACCTACTGAACCAGAATCTGCATTTTTACAAATACATGCAAGTTTGAGAAGTACTATGTTAAGAGTCAGAACTTCACTCTAATGTTTGTATACAACATACAAGACCTTTCTAATGGTTTAGGGATAAAATGGACATGTGCTGAACTAATGAGCAAGCAGATAACTCCCCTGACTCAAGTCTTATTAGCCTAATAATTATTAACAACTGCTATTTTATGGCCTCCAAGCCTAGCTCACAAATTATCTCCCTGCAAATCAATTATGAAGAATATGAGATGGAATCTAGGCTTTTCTTAGTGGATTATAAAGTCAAAGTTGGAAGGAATGGCATTAAGAGAAAAATGTGACACCGTAACTCGTATTTTTGGTAAATTTCAACTAAGCCTGCCTTTGAAACAGCACTTATTTTTACTCATTCCTTTAAAAACAAAACTCTACTTGTATGTTTTCCACATACTCCTCCCATTTTTCCAAACTTTTGTTTCTTGTCCTGCCACCTTTATTTAAGGCAAGATATAACCCGACTTTCTTGACATTTTTTTGATTCTTAAACATATAACAGAATCCCTGACTACTACACCAAGCTGCACAGAAAGAATGAATCATGGGCAATGTCAGGGTTACCATACTTTTAAAGTTCACATTTCAATCTTATTTTTGACTGTATTATCCTACTGCAATTATTACTTGAGCAAAAGCTCTCCACTATTCAACAATGGCTTTCAAACTTGTTCAAATAGCAGAGTATCTTTAATAATGGGCTCACTGAAAAAATGGAAATTTAAATCCACTATGAAATCCATTTTGGAACATGGAAAATTATACTATGGCTCTGCATTCAACTAGATTCTTTATAAATGCATAAAATAAGAAATCACATTTGAGTGTTCTTAGTAATGTTTGCCATGTTTTATTAACCATTAGGAATTATTTGAAAAAAACTGATTTCACTTTAATAGTGAAACAACACACACTGGAGCTGATCAAGGAATATTAATGCTTTCAGCTCTTCCGGAATCACTCAGGAAAAAATTTGCAGAAAATTTTAAGGCAAGAAAATTGAAAATAAGGTGCTTCACATACACACTTGTAACTATATCAACAATGAAGACTTAGCAAACTGGTTTTTGCCCTCAAATATTTTAAAATATATCCTTATTAAACCACAATGTTTTAAAATTAAAATCTGTGCTTGCATCAAACTCAGTGATTTAAGTAAACGGTAATCATTTTGGTCACATTTTCTGCTATACTGTTCACCTTCCCAAGAACTTCATTCCACCAGCAAGTAAGTTTAGTTCACACAAATAGTAAGATACGAAGTCATGAAATGAGCTAATTCTGACTCCTCTCAACACACATACACATCCCTTCTTACACATGTTCGCAAAAACATATATGCCTCTTTACTGTCGAATACAATTGGGAAATAAATGACAGACAATTTAAACCACAATTATAAATGTTTTTAAAAATTCCTGATTTTTCATTAGTTATTTCTTCAAGCTACAATCCTCAGTTCAGTGGTCCCAGAATTTCTTTTAAAATCCTCCTCAGCATATAAATATCACACTTAGACCCTAAAATATTTGCAACGTACTGATAATGGATTTATTATTAAAGAAAAACCAACTTTTACTGTGACTGGGTGGCAGCCCCCTTCTGAATGTAAAGCTAACCAAGACACAAAGATTAAACTTTCTATAAGTTGCTGAAGAATGTGTGCCTTTTCAAGTAAGGGTTAGTTCTGAATAAGTCTGCAACTGAGAAGATCACTCGCTCATTCTATTTCGAAAACAAATGAAATACTCTCACTGTTAAAAAGATGAAACAAATATGGGAAAGTCAGGCACTAATACCAGTTGGTAAAATCTACAAATGGTTTAATTATATACACCTTACTTTACTCGGTAAAACATAAATATTTTGAAAGAACAGTTTCACATTTCTCCCAAGTTTGCTTTAGGTATAGGTAAAAAGAGCAGATAAACTCTAGATTTCTTATGGTCCAAGTTATAATGAAAATACTCAAGCTAAATCCCCATTAAAGAGAAATGTAATGAGGCACGCTTTCTAGTGGCTGATACCCTCTTCTAAACCAAAAGGGATGGGGGCTGCAGGGGAAGGTTATGGGAATGAATGGCAAAGTTGTCATGTAACACTTTCTCATTTCTATTACTTTACTCTTTCTGGTTACTTTAGAAAATAAACTCATGTTTTAACTAACACTATTAACTAAGTACAAAACTATTTGTTGTTTTATTTGTAGAGAAAGAATCCTACAAACATCTGCAGCAAGCCCATGAAGCACTTCTACCATCCATACTGATATCTCAGTATTCAATATATACAAAATTATGTTTCTATTAAACAAAACAAAGGTATTCACAAGCTGCAGAAAAAAATTCATGCAATTAACGAAGACTGAAATTTATAAATTAAAAACTTAATCTATACATAATGTACAAATAGTCGTGCATTTTTAAATGAATATTATATGTCTCATAAGAGTATATTTTCACAGGCAAATGCTGCTGAACAAATATTTGCTAACGCAAATGAATGGAATTTTAGTAAATTCTGCTTTAATATTTAACCCCAAAAGTTGAAACTTTTGATATTTTTTCTTGAAATATAAATATTTTCTTGTCCAAATAAAGTTGATGTCTGCGAAAAGCGTTTCAAAAGATTCTCTTGCATCTCATTTGGGGTGTTTTACCAAGAACAAATTTCTTAAACCTCAGGCACAACAAATATAAATTTAAAAAAAGGAAATCAAGTATAAATACCTTATCAGTTCAGCAAAAAGTTCAAATAAAAATTTTCATTTTTACTTACTTAGAACAGGTATATTACATAAAATGTTCCATTAAAATACATATGAGTAAGTGAAATAAAATGTATGCTATTTAGTTTTTGCTTTCACATTTCAGTAAGATATTTAAATTTTTGGAAAAACTACGCATAGCAGCCAAGAAAACATGTTATACAGGAAAAGATGATCTCACTTACAAAATTGACCTTAATAAGATATTGCCCTTCAGCGTTTGAAATGTTACCAACTTTGCAAACATTCAGTCTGAAATTGTGCTATATTTCAGAACTTACTTTATGAATCAACAAATCCAGTGATTTTTTTTTTTTTTAAAAACTTCAATTTTCTCTTAAAACACTAAATAGAATTTTCATGGGCTGGTGACCTCCAACGTGACTGCAGATTTTTAATTATAGAGTTTGCCATGCTACCAAGTTTCTCATGCATTTCAAATAGCTGGCTTCCTGAATAATTATGGAGATCTTCTGAATCTAGTTGAAGAGCAAGTGCACTAATCTGGGTCACAAGATTTTTAGATAATGGAGTCTCTAAAGCAACAGGATCAATTAAATCTAAAAGAAAGGAAAAAAGCACAATTAAATCTATTCCAGATAAATCTTAAATTATATCTCTCTCCTTTTAAGGTAATAAAAAATTTAAGTGCCCAGGTTTCAAATTAAGAGTGCAGGCTGAGGTATACCTGTTCAAGATCAAGAGAAGAGGCAACAGAAAAATTACCATAGCTTATTCTGTGCCATTAAAGAAATCATGACTACTTCATTTTTATGAACAACTGGAATGCAATGTTTATAGTTTATATCCTCATTTGAGACACTGATAGAGTAGCAGTTGACAATTAGAGAAAAAGCAACTAGACATATTTGAAGTCGTATCAGTTATTTTTTTCACATACTTGGCAACTATTACACAAAAAAATACTTGTCTCATTCACAGGGCACGGTCAAATTAAAACTAAAAGCACAATAACAAAATATTTCTTCAAGAAAGTCAGCTGATCTTATAAAATTGTCCCACTTTGCTAAAATATACCTGAGGCAAGTCTTTCTTCATCAGGAGAAATAGGTTTATTTTCCATTCCATTTACTGTTTTTTCGGAAATATCAAAAACTGGAATCTCTTCTAGTCCACGAGACTTCACCTTGATTTATACATTCAGACCAGCAAAAACAAAAACAAAAGTGACAAATTGAAAGTAATTTTTAACAGGACTAACAGTAACAGGACCACTAATGCTGGAAAACAATCTGACATACTATGTTTCACAGCCCATTACATAAGCTTAGCTAATACTGCTAAGAACCCATGTTCTCCTAACAACACACAAAAACAGCATTACACAGTACTGTTTTCTCAAAGAAGTGGTTAAGGGGTTTGTAATATTTCCTAGTGACTTGTCAAGAAGTATTGCAAATAGTAGCCATGAAAAACTACATTATATTCCCCAGGTTCAGGAACACGGGAAAAGCAAATCTAAGGCAGAGACTTCCAAGTTTAAATGATATATGGACTTCTTTTTTTTAAAAAGAACACAATTTTCAAAGGTGTTCCCAGGGCTTACTGATTGTTGAGAAAATACTAATTTCAGAACGTTAGAGTTACCATATGACCAAGCAATTAGATTCCTACATATATACCCAAGAGAAATAAAGAACGTTATGTCCACACAAAAACTTGTATATGAATGTACCTAATAGCATATTCATAACAGGAAAGTGTGTAAACAACCCAAATGTTCATCAAGTGATGAATGGATAACCAAAACGTTGCATAGTCATAGAATGGGATATTATTTAACCATAAAAAGGAATGAAGTACTAATACCTGTGAACCTTGAAAACATTATGCTCAGTTAAAGAGGTCATTCACAAAAGACTACAGGTTAATGACTCCACTTTTATGAAATGTCCACAATAGGCAAATCTACAGAGACAAAGATTAGTGGTTGCCTTGAGGGTGAAAATGCAGAGTAACTAGTAATGAGTACAGGGTTTTTTTTCCCGGGGTAATAACAAATGTTCTAAAATTAGGTCTTGGTGAGGGTTGTGTAACTTTGTGAATACACTAAAAAACCACTTAATTGTGTGTTTTGGGTGGGTGAATTTTATGGTATGTGGCTGGATCTCAATAAAGCAGTTGAAATGCTTCATCTATCAGACTGAAAATTACTAATAGTTTTTTTTCCCACTGGTTAAATGTTTTTAAAGGTCAAGTAAAACTAATACTAAATCAAGGACTTTCACGAATACAGCAGAAATCTTCAGTAGTCTGCAAACTCCAGTCCCAGAAATTCTAACAGAACACTGGCTTTCACCCTTAACAAACCCTATTTTTCATATATTCACAGTTTTGCATAGTATCAATGAATACATCAAGGGTTTCTAAATGGGTTTCAGGAGAGTCTGTGAATTCTTCTGAAATGATATACAAAATTTTCCATATATTGATACATTTTTATAGGGCAAAAGAATCTTGGCTTTCGTAAGAATCTTGAGAAATGTCCATGACCTAAAATGTTTGTGTTTAAAGTTGATAGGAAGAACAAGTAAAAAAAAATTGGTCACAATTGTGTTGGATATCAAAATCAAAATACTGTTAACTACAAATCTGCAAGACTTTTGTAAATGTTTAGATTTGAACATCTAGGTTTTAGAAATGGCAGCCATGAAACCAATCACCTATTTGGTGGAAATAAAAGAGATAAGAGGGTAGGAAAATAGAATTCAAAGAATAAAGAGGTATTATACACAATAACAGTACAAAATGAGCAAATCTACAGAATTATAAATGAATCTTTTAAGTTACTCTTAACTGCAGGGGAAGGGAAGATAAGGCATCATATAAAATGAGTTTTTAAGCAAGAATAGTTAAAATGCAAACTTCCGTAACTGTACTGCTTGATCATTTATTTATACATGATGTTATGACATCTAAGTTTTTACCTGCTGCTCATGATATACTCTGAGAGCCTTTTTTACATTAGACACTTTTGGAGAACGGATAGGAAGAGTTTTTATTTCAGATGCTGTAAGAGTACTCAAATCACCAATTGTTTTTATATTCTTGGCTCTAATGAGTTGTCCCAGTCCTCTTGCCCTAAAGAGATGAGAGAAACAGGAAAAATGTCATATAGTTTTATATTTATTCTGTTTGTAAGGGCCTATCCAATTGAATTTCCTGATTTAAGCTCAATCATAACTGAATTTATATAGACCCACCTAGCCCACTCTGTGGACAGGCACACGTGCATTTACTTTAAAACAAAATTTGAATCTGATGTGTATAACTGGCTTAAGCAAGATTAACCTTTACAAACATAAAGTGGAACTAATTACACTCCTTTATAGTATTTATATTAGGATTGAATAAGATAATGTATGCAAAACCTGGCAAATATTAAGCACACAATTATCTTAGCCATTACTGTATTATGATCAATGCTTCTATTATTGTCATATCTCACCCATCTTCCCAGCTGCATTTTTATTTCTAAAACAAAGTGTGTGAAAGTACATATAAATCAATTCTAAACATGAGAACCTTGATCATTTAAATATTCCTCTTAAGTAAGTGGCACCTCTAGGTATAAGCCAGAAGCCTAAATAACCACTTACCACATGTTGGACGTAATCTGAGGTAAAATGATGTCAACTGGTGCTACACAGTTCACCAAAGCAGGGTAAACACTTTCTGTTGGACATGGCACAGACTCCTTAGCCATTTCTGCAATCTTAGAATAAATTTCAAAAGCTGTTAAATAGAGGTCACCTGACTGAACATGAAAATATAAAGTTGCATGAAAACTAAAGCACTTCTTACTAAACACTTCTTTGAGCTCTTAAATTTAGGGCTACGTGATCCTGGGGACAGAAATCCTTTGGCTGAAGTAGTATTATGCTAGACAGAAGAAAGGAGAAAAAAAAAACTCAGAACCCTAGATAACTGTAAATTTTACAACTTTATTTTCACAACTTAAGCCTGCAGTAATGTCTTAAAATTTTCAGAAAATGTAAAATGTAACAATATTACTGGATCAATGACTTGCTGGATCATCACTGCCTCTTACCACCTCTTCTCGTCATGTCTGCTTACCAAGTAAGCAGACAAAAGAACAATAAACCAAACCAAGTAAGTTTTGTTTCTTAATTAGTTAATTTTAAGACAAATTACCCAACATAATTCTGTCTGCATGTGTATTTTTTAAAGCCTACAGCTTACCTTAGATTGCGCAGTAGGTGAAGTTTTAACACTTTTTACTATGGGAGAACTACTTGAAGAATGGCACCTAACAATAGAGCATCGCCTATCAATGTCATCTGCCAATCCTGCTTGGTATATAGGATCTGCAAAGGAGACACGGCGAACCTGAAAACATAGGTCATGTTTTTATTTAACAAAATTAAAAGTTAAAAAAAAATAACACTGTAAATTCTCATAAGGTTAGCCAAAAATAGAATGTGAAGCTTAATTTATTTCACTAGAAGCCAACTGCACATAGTTGTAGTTCTTCCTGGTGACTGCTTTCACAGATATTACTCAAGACCAAGGGTCATTCCAATTATCTATGGTCTAAACTGCATAATACAGCAATAAGGAGAGTGAAAGAAGGATAGCAGCAGAAACTTAATGAAACTGCATGTGAGAGTTAAAATTGTATAATCAAATTCTATTAACCTTACAGGCTTACTATGGACTGTAAAGAACAAGGTAAAGAGGCAGAGACAGTACTAACTGGCCTCTGGTGTATCTTACTAAGCTCAGTTCTTAACTCTTTGAGGGTACAAGAGTCACAGCAATTGGGTGGCTTTTTTTGTCTTTCTTAGCCCAGCGTGAAGTCATTTTGGCCTCCTCTAAACTCTTTATCCACTCATTCAGCTATCTGATATAAGTACACAACAGAGCACTTAAACCATTAAATACGTATATAAATGCCTCCTGGTCTTGATTCCCAAAAGACTGGGCAGATTTTGTACATATCTGCTACAGAAAACTACTGTATGTTGTACTGTTGCCTAAATAAAAATTAAATGAGCTACTGTCAAACAAAACATGACTAGTTAACTGATATTAACAATCTAAAGTATGCTGAAGAAATCAAATGCATTTTACCTTATGGCCTATTTAAACTTAAGATTAAAAAATAATAATAATAGTAAGAGCCTCAAAACAAAAGCAAAGCAAGACCAAATTGAAAAAACCTCAAGTGGTGTTAAGTCTTCCCAAGAACTAATCTCTGAATTCTCAATATGAGAATTTTCAGTATATCTTGGGGAAGTCTTCACAATGTGCTGGCTAAAGGCAAAATTAACTGCCAGTATAATTATATTTATATATACACGTTTGTATACATAAACACATGTATTCTACAGTAAATGGTAGGTTCAGTTTCAAAATTAAGTTAAGGAATGCCTACATTGTACTTTTTCAAAACATCTACTTTGCTAGAGAGGACAAGTTGAGTTATGTAAGCACATGCAACTTTTCCTTTTTAAATTGTCCTTATTCAACAAATTATGTGCAAGTCACAGGGCCAGGGGTTAAAGTAGATACATAGGTAATCCATATGTTTACAAACCAAAGTAGATAAACTATAGTGAAGAAGATGGGAACATAAACAAAATAATTACAAATGAAATCATATCCAGAAATTAATGAAGGCACAGCCTAAAGAGATTTTTCTTTTTAATTAAACAAGGTCTGAAAATAAGTTTATATAAATACTTAATAATATGTGAAACAGATAGCATAATGTCCTAGTACATAGTAAGTGCTAACTAAAGCTACTTTATCAGTTTCTAAGTGTTTCCTCATATATTATGGTACGAAGAGCAGAAAAAAAAAAATCACCATGAGAGATTATTAAGTTTGCAAAAAGTGAACAATGGTGATGGTTGTATGATCTGTAGCTTAGTGTCCTGAAATGAAGGAATATCTAAAGGGCTTCAGGGACTTCCCTGGTGGTGCAGTGGTTAAGAATCCGCCTGCCGATGCAGCAGACACGGGTTCGAGCCCTAGTCCGGGAAGATCCCACATGCCGCGGAGCAACTAAGCCCGTGCGTCACAACTACTGAGCCTGCCCTCTAGAGCCTGCAAGCCACAACTACTGAGCTCACGTGCCATAACTACTGAAGCCCATGGGCCTAGAGCCCGTGCTCCGCAACAAGAGAAGCCACCAGAGTGAGAAGCCCGTGCACTGCAACGAAGAGTAGCCCCCGCTCGCCACAATGAGACATAGCCCGCGGGAAGCAACAAAGACCCAATGCAGCAAGCAAGCAATAAATTAAATAAATAAATAAATTTAAAGGGCTTCAGTCTCCTTTCTCAACCTTTCCTTCTACATGCCCTTTTCCCTAGCCACCATAGTAAATATTCAAAATGAATGGTCATATAAACCTAATATTCTGTCATTCACCAGGTATCACCATATGGCCAAAATATTCTAATTAAACATGGACTCATTAATATTCAGCCTCAATCCCCCTACCTTGTGAACAGGTGATGAGATTTCATCTTCTTGGGGTCTTTTTAGTCCTCTCTTTAAAATGCTGGTGGATGGAGAAGCCAAAGGAGACCAGACACAGCGTGTCTGCATGCCACTAGGACTGTCATTTGCTGACATGAGTAAAGGATCAAGATCCCTTAATTTTTGAGGAGACGTAATATTGTCTTCTGATACCAGTTCAGAAACAGCTGTTTCAGCTGTCAGAGGTTGTGGTGTCTCCTCCACTTTTTCTGAAGTATGGTGAACTTCCGGTAAAATTCCATCATTTCCCGCTACCATCTGATTGTCATCTAATTTTGTTTCCTCAAATTTATTAGGTTCAATATTTGTTTCAGTTTTATTAGAGTCAACCTCTCCTTCTTCAGCGCTCATCTCAAGTGTGTCGGGAACAAAGCTATCGATTTCTACATTCAATCTCTTTGTTTCAGCTTCTATCGGCTTAGAGGCTTTGGTAGTTAAGTCCTCATCCTCTGTTTCATTCACACGGTCAGTTTCAGCAGTCACCTCACCAATCATTGTTTCTTCACAATTTTCCATTTCAGCATTCATTTCTCCAGATGAGCCTGGATCAGATTCATCACTTCCTCTGTCTAGTTCCCCAACTGCTATTTGTTCAGAAATCTCTAACTGAGCACTCACTTTTACAGGTGTGGTATTATCAGAATGACCAATACCTGAGTTAAATTCCTCAGTTATTGCTTCGTAAGCACTCAGTTCTTCAGGTGCATCCGTTCTTTGACTGTTTTCCTCTGTTACCTCTTCCTCTGAAATATCAGTTTTGACACTCTTTTGTTCAGAGAAGCTAGCTTCAGATTTATCATTTTCTGCATTCAATTCCATAGCATCTACTTCTCCTGGATTCAATTCTGCATTTGCTTCAACATTAGCAAGGTTCTCTATAATACTCAATTCCTTTTTGGGGATAGCCTCTGGCTTTTCTTCTTTGGTCTCCAAAGTAAAACATTCCAGTGAAATATCTTTGGAGTCACCTAAACATGGGTCAATAGTTTTACATTTTTTATTAGATGGCTCCTGGCTTTCAAGAGATATTGCTTCCTCAGAATCCCTATCACAAGTTTCTTTAAAATTTACCATTTCAGAAGGAAGAAAGTCTTGAATAGTATTTTCTTTCAACTCAGTTTCAGATATAATTAATGAATCATTAATAGTATCATTCTCCTCCTTGAGATCCAAATGAAAATTCACACTATGATGCTCACCTGAAAGTTTTACTTCTGAGTACAGATCAGCTTTAGAAGTTTCTGATATAGTTACAGGTGTCTGCACATCTGTCTTTTTCGTTTCGCTGACTTTTACATCATAATTCTCTGTATTCTTTAACCCAATGAATGACTTTTCCTGAGGTTGTGATTTTTCTCCACAGCAATCACAACCTTTAGATCTCCTCACCCTCCTACTTCTCTTGTGTTGGCATTCAAGTATTTCAAGAGTTTTTTCAGAAAGCAAAGAAATGTCTGATGTTTCTGTTTTTGAGGACTCACCCACACTATTTTCTAGAGAATCTCGCTTATGTAATCTTTTATTGGCATTTCTAGTCCTTAGATTTGATTCTGGTACAGAAGGATTTGAAAAGGAATGTTCTGCACATTTGTTAGTTTTACTTTTTCCCTCATAAGTATTTGATACATCACCAGAAACTTGTAATAATTCTGAAGATATTGTAGAATCTTGAAGAGTTACAGTATTACTTTCTTCTTTTTCACAGATCTGAGATTTTGTATCTTTGTCTACTTCAGAATTCCCTTTATAATCCTGTGTCTGACTTTCAACCTTTATACATTCCTGTTTTACCATCTTCTCTTCTTGATCTTCAATGTCAACATTGTCACTGCTTTTGTTTTTCCATTTTCCAGATCTTTTCTTTTTAGAACCTTCTTCTTTTGCCTCAGAACTATCAGATTCTGAGTTTTCAATGCTGGAAAGTAAACCCTGGCATGCTCTTCTTGTTTGATACCGTGTTCGTCCCCTTACTGGTTTCTCAGAGGATTTATCTGCAATGTCCTGGGCACCATCTCCCTCAGATTTAGTAGTCTCAAGATCTGGCTTTCTTCTATTTTCATCAATTTCAGCATTAGCACTGGTTTCCCCAGAAGTCTTCTCATGTAAATTATTTCCTTTCTCAATTAAATTTTCCTGTACAGTTTGTTCAGAAATCAATTTTTGCTTAGGTAAAACATCATCTTTTACATGCAATGGACTCCTCTGCAGAGTCTTTTCTTCTTCCTTACGTCTTTCCCTCTTTTGATTATTTTCTTTATCTTGGCTATCAGTGGTTGGCTCTGCTGTTTCTGAACGTCGCCTTAAAGATCGTCTAAGGGTTTTATGATTTGGAGTTATCTGAACATGACTATCCTCAGTTACTGTTTGATCTGTTGTTATTATGGCTGGGGGTGTGTTTTCTTTGGATTCCAAGTTAATTTCTAAGGTTTTCTCCTCTACGGTATTGTTTTCTAATAGTATAGTATTTTCTATTGTTGGTTTAAGCATGGTATCCTCATACTCCACTGAAGACTCAGAGAGATGAACCTGATTATCTAATACACATTCTGTTTGATTAAGCAAACCAGGTGGGTTATTTTCTAAGGCTACCATGCCATCAACAGATTCCCGAGTACTTTTCTCCTCATCAGATCTCATCAAGGGCTTAGACTTTTTATTCCCTATTGGTTCAGGCTTACTTGACCTTCGGCCTGATCTCTTAATCCCATGCACTGTTTTTTCAGAGTCAGATTTTGAAAGAGCCACTTCTCTTTTCTTTGCTTTTGGTGGATTATCTGTTTTAGCTGTGCCTTCCTGGTTATTTTTCACTATAACAGCTGATGACATGTTATTCAAGGGGGATGGACTAAAGGGTCTATTTTCTGAGCCATCAAACTTCTCCAAAGTAATAAAGGATTGCCTTCGACTTGTAGGCTGTGGGGAAGGAGTTCCAGAAATAGTGGCATTAGAAACCGAGCTACTGCTGACACCAAATGTATTTTCTGTACTAGATGCACATTCAGTTGGCGTCTTCTTTGATACAATTAAAGCCTTTTTTCTGGCATCATTACTGCTCAGTATTTCTGGATTGGTTTCCTCAATAGAACCACACTCATTATTCGAAAGGGAAGCCTTTTCAAGGTGTTCATCCATACCACAGTTTTCCGTGACATGTTGAGGAATGACAATGTCACTCTCCTTTTGTTCCTCCTGCACAGAAATGTACATATACATATAGATTAACCAGCAAACAAGTCTGACTTTCTGGGGAAATTTTTGTGTAAAGCTTTAGTAATTCAAAGGGCAATTTGACTTTCAATATTTTGCAAATTTTCCAAAGGTGATGGTAGATGCCCATTAATTTGTGTTTCCAATTGTTAAGTATTCAATAAAGCCAAATACATTTTAAACACACATGCAGTCACACACAGATGCAGACCCACACATATAATGACTATAATTCTGCTAAAGTCTGCTAAGGAAAGTTAAGAGATTATACAATAAATCTTAACATTAATATAAGAGACTCCATAATAATGGAAGGGTGATTCTAAAAACCCCAAAATATGAAATACCAAATATACCTTAAATATCATCTTGGAATCTTCCTTGGATTTTTCCATTAAAGCAGGAATTTCCCTGAAATAAGTAAGTGCATAAATTAGAATACTGTTAATTAAAAATTAGAAAACCAGGTACTTCAACAACTTCCATACTTACATAGACTCTTCCTGACTATACTGAGAAAATAAAGTATCTTGTGAAACATCCAGATTATTATACATGGCAGGAATATCACACCTGAAAAAGATTTTTTATAAGCAACTTGAATATCTGATATTCCTACAACTAGAAATTAAACTTGTAATTCTACATCTAGTTACATTTTAAGAACAATATAAAATCAAGGTTTAAATGCTTATTTTCCAGATTTTCCATGAAACCATCTCCCCTACCTTTTCCTCCCATACCTCAATAAAGGAATTGTTTAGAAACATTTAGCACATTTCAAGGCAGCCTTATACATTATGAAATGTAGTTATGCAGAGTCTATCTTTCTGACACTTAAAATATAGCACAGTATACACAGCACCTTAGTTATAAACTCAAAATTATGGTTTGCCGCATGAAATCTAAATGTAAATATGGAATACTCAATTCAAGATAAAAGTACTACAAACCTCTTCATTTTGAGTACTTCTTTCTGGTGTTCAGTTAGTATTCTTTCCTTTGTTTCTTTTCCTTCTGGAGGTATAAACACAAAGTCAGTAGACTTTTCCTCTTCCAAAGGCATTTCACTCTTTGCTTTTGGAGTTGAAGACTCTAGTTTCAACTGCAAATTGAAAACGTTAATGTGCATTTTGAGTTTCCAAATTATTTTCCAATACTTCAATCTCTCTTCAGGCACTCTGATAAAGGTTTTTGATAATGACTAGGAAGTTTGAAGTTCAAGACTCCTGGTTAATAACAATTAGTACCATGTCCTTAACTTTCATTCTGCCTCTATTAAATACTCCGAAAATAAAAATTATTATACCTCTTTAAAAAGTAGGCAAGGGCTTCCCTGGTGGCACTGTGGTTAAGAATCCGCCTGCCAATGCAGGGGACACGGGTTTGAGCCCTGGTCCAGGAAGATTCCACATGCCGTGGAGCAACTAAGCCCATGCACCACAACTACTGAGGCCTGTGCTCTGGAGCCCGCGAGCCACAACTACTGAGCCCACATGCCACAACTACTGAAGCCCATGTGCCTAGAGCCTGTGCTCTGCAACAAGAGAAGCCACCACAATGAGAAGGCCACGCACCACAACGAAAAGTAGCCCCTGCTCACTGCAACTAGAGAAAGCCAGCGTGCAGCAATGAAGACCCAATGCAGCCAAAAAGAAATAAATAAAATACATAAATGTATTAAAAAAAACAATGGATCTCCATTTCCTTTAAAAAAAAGAAAAAAAAAAAAAAAGGTAGGCAAATGTGTGCTTACCAAAAAAGCATGGGCAAATGTTTTTCAGGCCAACACATAGAAATCAAGTGTTTTGGCAGGAGGAACGTTTATCTGCAGTTTCAAGTTGAAGCACAAACTACTCAAATTAAGTAAAAGTTGCCAAAATAATATGTCCTACATACCAATAATATTGGTACCATAATGTCATTTTTACAAATTTTCAGCACAGTTGTTTTCATTCTACTTTTCAGTTGCTACAAGACTGTGTCAAAGTTATTCTTTAAAAATAACATATTTCTTTCATTTTGCCAGGGCCATGGTCTCAAGATTCTAGAACACCCCTTTACTGGAGGTCCTGGAAGAAAGAATTATTATCTGAAAATTGGTTAATTGGCCACTAGATACTAGATATTTAGCTTTATATATGAGCTTACAACAGATGTCTTGCAGATGCATTCTCTTTCTATTCAATAACAGAAGTTCTAAAACAGTCTCCTTTCATGCTACCTATGTTATAGTTAATCTTATTTAGTTTCATTCCATCTCAAGGGGGCTGCTGCCTCAAGTAACTATACTAAACAAATGCTCAGAGTTATGCAGACTTAACTTTACTAAGAAGTAATCATCTCCCAAGGCTTCTAGATTACCATGTCATCTTAATAGTCTTCCCAGGCCACAATTTATTATTTCCCTACAATCCCATCTTTTATTTAGTCTTTAACAGGTTTTTCTTCAGAAGTTGTATATTTGCAAGCTACCATATACTTTAATTTTAAAAGTTCTATTAAATACACTTTGAAAAACATACTTTAACTGGTGGTTTCATATTGTCTTTTGTATCCTTTGTTTGTGCCAAAAAAGAATCTCTTTTTCCACTTGAGGTTCTTTCCATGCCACTTATCTTCGTACTTAACTGTGAATTTTCTGTCTGTTTTTGTAAAAGTAAAACAATTTCATTATATGCAAATGTTCTTTTTTATTTATCCTTTTCACATTTTGATAGTTACAGTCTAATCAATACTCATTTCAAATTTCTTTTGACTATTCGTATCTACTAAGATCATGTCAAAGAAAAGAAAGCCACTGTCTAATGCAGTAACAGCAAAGATTTGTTGTCTCCAACTTATATAGCAATAGTTGTTTTGCCTCCTGAAAATAAGATATATCAAATAAACACTATAAAAATGAATCGAATTATTGGACTCAAATACCCCTCTTATTACTGGAAATTTTTTAAAAAGGAAAAACCAAAGCCATAAAACTTCAAACAATAAAACATACACGACAGAAAATACTATCAGGTCCCTCCCAACAGAATATATGGGTTTTTCAGGCCAAATTACACTGAAGGAGTCTAAACAAGTCTAGATAATTATCTGATAAGAATTTTTATTTTACCCAAAAACCAAAACTAAGTAAGAGCAAATCATTTAGCTAGCTATAACACTTTTTCTCTTAAGGTTCTAAACAAAAAACGGTGAGACTCCATTTGTTGTTGAATAGGAAAAAAGTGCCTAAGGGTGTTCTACCTGATGAGTATATAGTGCTTGTATCTTTACTCCTTAATCTTTAGACAGTAATCAAGTACTATTAGCCAAAGTAACCTTGGTCCAAATGGATAATGGGATATCAAGGATGTGTTTCTCTGGCAGAATGAATGAGATTCAATGCAAAGAAATGAGAAAATGAAGTGTAGCTCTTGCTTACATAGGGATTAGTAACTAGTATTCCCAGTTTATATAAAGCAACATTTAACCATATATTTCAATAATTCCAACCTGTGCAAAACAATACACATGAGGTGCCATAGTTAAATAAAAAAGATCATTAATGAACAAGAACCAGAGATTATTTAAATGAGACTCCATGGTGAAATTTACTGCCCTTAATTCATAAGTTTTCTAGGCCACACATCTAACTTTATGGAAAACTCCTGTTACGGAACACTTCTGCTCAGGTTTTACTTGTTTATCACGTCAGTAAACCATTCTAAGCTTTTGTCCTTTTTAAAACTACACTGAAACGCAATAAAAGAACTATTCAAACATCATGCAAAAGTAAACAACGCCCACCCCCCCCAACTTACTGTATCTGAGTATGGTCCACTGGATTCCTCAATAATTTCAACATTTTCCAAACCAGGCAACAGAAGCAGAGATTTTTGTTTGGCTTGTTTTAGTATTGGTCTTCAAAAAAATACATAAATATATATGCCTTAAGTAAGCAGTACTGATGACACATTAACAAGAACACTTTAATTGTAATTTTAAAGTGGCAAAATATAGCCAACTTAAAGACTGTTTCTTACTCCACATACATAAAACTGGGAGAAATTACAGACAATATCTGAATTTTTCACTAAACTCTTCAGTTTCTGAATTTTATTCTTTAAAAAGTTTTCCAATTTTCCAAATTTTAATCATAGAAAATTTTGAGCAAAAGTAGACTGTTACATTAAGTACACATCACTTACATTTAACAGCCATCAATTTCCTGCCTTTTGCTGGAAATTTCTTTTGTTAAGGATAATCTGAAATTGATTTTTATGTTCCTAAAACTAAGGTTACTCTAAGGACCAAAGCAAAGGGTCAAATAATTTTAATAATCACCATGTACTCCAAATAATAATATTTCAACTAAGAAATCCTCTGCAATGATTCCTCATAAGGAAATTTTACGTTAAAACCAAAATGTCAATACACAATCAGAACAGAGTAACTGTATAAAAGAGTTTTGTTGTTAGCATACTTTAACTCCTCAGGATAAATCAACATCGTCACTTTAGCAAATGTGGCATTCCAGAACTGAGCACTTTGTTTTCTAATCTGTTTATTCTTGTGTGAAAATACTATGCATAATAATGGTGAGATCTGTTCAAGAAGTTCACTGTCGTAAGTCCCAGTGTAGCTGACGTGTAGACAAGCAATAATTTCTCCTAGTAGCTTTTCTAACTAGGAAAAAGAAAAAGTTTATTAGGGTAACACTTAGAAATGTTACTTTCCAAACAGAAAAAATAAAAAGTACAAAGCATACTAAATTAAACTCACAGAACATGCTATTATTTCAATTTTTTTTTTAAGAGCGCCCATCACCTTCAATATGTAACACTCTTTATAGGCCGGCAAGAACTTACTTTATCGATACAACGGCTTCAATTCAAGCTTATTCTCCATTAACAGAAAAAATTATGTTTTCACGTAAATTATAAGAGATTAATAGTTGCCTACAGAAGTTTTACCTATAAAACCGTGGAACCAATTACCTTCACGTATAAAGGGATGAGACAGGAGATGAGTTATATGAATTTAAAGCAATATTAAATCTTTCTTTAAAAAACTATCCTTTGATTATATCCACGTCTTGTTACTAAAAGTTCATTGAAATTAAGGTGTAATAATAACCCTTTAAAAAAAAATCAGCAAAATTATATTTAAGGAAGACAATTATTTAAATCCTGAAATTTTTATTCATGTAAGTGTATTTTATGGACAATGTCTATTTTTACCTTGTTGTTCATACAACTATACACTTTAGGAACTTCATCAAACCTATGAAGAAAAACACAGAGTACCATTTATATTTTAGAACATTAAACCTAGAAATATCGTAACGCAGCACAAAAAAATGAGACACATGTAGTGATATACAAAGGTGCCCCAAGACCTAACTAAAATTGTCAAACTGCAAACATTTAAACATGAAACAAACCTGTCTTTAAAATAGGAGTTAAAGAAAAACATCTGGAATAGACCTCAAAGTATTAATACTAGTCACTTGTTTCCATGCTTTTAAAAAAGCATTATTATTTTTGATGAAGCTTAAGGACTAAAAAAGATTTGCAAAAACTTAATGAATTTGGAGTTCTATTTTGTATTTTATAAAATCTGTTCCTAAAGCTTTCTCTGTGAATTTATGAAAGACAGGCTATATTATAACTGAACCACACAAGCTTGCTATAAAGAACATTAATGAATTCTTCCAAAATGCTTCTTTCAAGTTACTTGGGATTTTTTCATGTTGTTTTTTAGGCACCGCTTTCTTTGGTTCAAATGTAAAAGGTAATGTAAATTAATACAAACTTTTGGAGGGTAATTCAGAAATTTAAATGCATATACCCTTTGAACCAACCATTTCAATTTTAGGGCCCTGTTCTGCTATTTAGTGGCAAATGATTTATGTACACATATGTTCAAATGTGATACTGTTAGTTATAAGGAAAAAGACTAGAAAACATATGTCCACCAGCAGGAAATTGGGTAAAGTTCCATGAAACCCTACGCAGACATTAAAAACAATGAGATTCTTAGGTGTATGATGCAAGATGCATCCAATATACTAAGTGCATACCATATATAATACTTAACTGCAAAGTAGTGTGTCAAGTCATATGTATCATACATTTAAGAGGTATGCTTTTTGTATTAACAGTTCTGAAAAGACATGCACTAAAGTAAAAAGAGGGTTGGATTAATCATGAAAAATAAAGTGACTTCCAATTTCTACCTCATACTTATTACTTGAACTATCTTTTTAACAAAAGCATAGTTTCATATATTACCCTTTCCACTAAACTTTAAAGATTAAGATCTTTAACAGCAAAGCTGATATGAAAACAATAAACGTTTGCTACCCAAATCTAGTTATATATGTTTAATTCAAAGTTATTAAGCCAAAATACTTACTTTGAGTTTTTGTAAAATAATGCCAGAGGTCTTGTTAAAGTTGCAAACATTTTTCGGATCATAGAAGGCAAAGAAATATGTCCAAGTACATTGGAAAGAATGCTGGTGATTGAGTTGCCAATAGCGAGGAGAGTATCAGAATGTACTTCCTTGAGGCTCAGAGTGTGGAAAGGATAGATCACTCTCACGATAAGTTTAAATAAAGAAGCCAATTTCCCCAAGGGCTCCTTCTTCTTTTTGGACCAATCCGAAGGTCTCTGTGGTGCTAGGATAAAATTAAACTTATTAAAAACTCAAGTGTGTTGAAAAGTGTCACTGTTCATCTTTACAATTTATGTCTCACATATACATGACATCTACATCTAATACATGTGTTTCTGTAGAGTGATACCCACAAATCTTAAAATGAAATACCATTAGTGGATAAACATCACTACAACACTGTCTCTAAAAGAGAATCAGAGACAAGGGAAAACTGTTTGACAGAGCTAGAATAAGAACTCCAGAAAAATGACTCTATTTTCTCTAAGGAATTTTTAAATGCATTAAAATTTTTATCTTATAGTCTCAGAATTTCAACAACTAATTTGTAAGAAAACGCTGAATTATATAAGCTGTGCTCCAAAATTAAAAGTTTAAAGTCCATTTTAAAAATAAGAAACAAGATTTCCCTTAGAATCATTGCTTCCTGGCTCATCTATAGTACACCAAACCCCACAAATTAATACTGAACAAGTCAGAGATCCAAATCCTCAGAAATAATACAAGGGAAAAAGCCTAGATTTAAAGAAAAAGATGTATCTGTCCAACTTTCCTTTGTACCCTTCTTAGACTCCATCTCTCTCCAGGGGTAAACCCATTATGTCTTGTCAAGAAAATCGTACCTATTCCAAAATTACCTTTGTTTCCCTCAAAGAATCCATTCTTTTAAGGTTAAGCTATCTCAGATTTAAGAGAAAACTCTAATTCAGTGCTTATTAATTAAAAATATCATGTGGTGAAATGAAAAACAAGTGTTGCTACTGAAAGGAAGTCAACCTTCTTCCCTAGAATCAGTTTCCCATACATGAATAATTTAAATTGGAAAGGCCACCCAGAAATTCTTGGCTAGAATGTTGAGGCTGAAGACAGCCCGTAGTCAGGGGAGCAGTTACATACAAGAGACTGATCAAACAGTATATATACTGAGGCAGGTAAACAGAGAAAAGGGATATCCAAAACTAGAATAAACCTTATGATATGAGAAAATAACTGAAAGTAAATCTAGAGAAACAGGTAACTGTGCAGTTCACAAACACACCAATGTATTCCCCACCTCTGTCCACTCAGAGATCCAGAAGCATTGACACCTTAATAGCAATGAACAGATTTTGGTTTCTAAATGCCATTCTCAGCTAAAAGGAACCATATTCCTTGGAGATATGGCTGGTTCCAGGCTGAGGCAGGGAAAAATATAAACATCTTATGTCAAAGTTCTCAAAGAATAATAGAAACATATGAAAAGGTCATAGATGCCAACAAGAACATTAAACATTAAATTTTAATAATAAATTATAGCCGACTGAATAACAGAAATCCATGCTGATAAAAACAAAATAAATAGGGGACAAAGGAAGCTATATCTTACATTAGGATGTCACTTGCATCTATAAGTGTCTGGTGCTTAGTGGCCTGATAAATAATTGTAGAATGGTTTATTATGGGAACATAATGAGATAAATAATTAAAATGGGGACAGCTTTTAGAATTAATGTAATTAAAGCAAAGGAGATAAACTCCTTGGTACAAAGTAATGTAACGTAATTAAATGAAACAATATGAACTACCACTTTGGGAAACATCATAGTGTTTTAAGCAAGAAGCATCAGTGGCTGAAAAACTCATGGGTAAAAGGATGCTGGGTTAACAAGATATTTACATGGTCTCAAAGTACCTGCCACAAAACATTAACTTATTAATTATAAGTATTTACTAATTAACTTCACAGTGCAAAACCTGGCAGATACCATCTTAACCAAATAGTAAATGTTAACATCATTAGTAATGGGACAAACTGACTTGTGTTCCTGTTGACATAATGCACTGAAAAAAATACTTCTGTAGTATCCCGGTGAAGAAATGAAATCTCAATCTAATCTTGAGGAAATATTGACAGAGCCCAATTGAGAGACTCTCAAAAAGTAACTTTATTTGTATTCTTTGCTTTTTAAAAAAAAAAGATTTATTAATTTTTTAAAAAATAATTTATTTTTGGCTGCCTTGGGTCTTCATTGCTGCACACAGGCTTTCTCTAGTTGTGGTGAGCACCGTTGCGGCGCGCGGGCTTCTCATTGCAGTGGCTTTTCTTGTTGTGGAGCACGGTCTCTGGAGCGCAGGCTCAGTAGTTGTAGCGCACGGGCTTAGTTGCTCCGTGGCATGTGGGATCTTCCCAGACCAGGGCTCGAACCCGTGTCCCCTGCATTGGCAGGCGGATTCTTAACCACTGCACCACCAGGGAAGCCCTGTACTCTTCACTTTTAAAGGTTGTGAAAGACAAGACTTGGGAAATGTTCTAGATCAAAGACTTGTCTACAAGTACTTTGAAATGGTTCCAGAAAATAAAAAGTATAAAGGGGAGTGGGGGGTGAAAATGATAAGACAAAAGCAATCAACTGATAACTGAGGAATCTGAGTAAAGAATGTTTAGTGTCTGTGTATAATTTTTGCAATGTTTCTCTAAAACAAATTACAAAATAAAAAGTTATCCAAAAACTCTCAAAGTGATCCTTATGCATATTTATGAATAATAATAATTTTCTTTCAACTAGTTCTAATTTTTGTTTCCTTTCCTCCTCAACTTTTGCTGGCAGATTTTAGAAATCTCCCCTAGTTTCCATAAATTTAAACAGCAAGAACACCTCTTGCAAGACAAGGAATGAAGGCAAAAGACTTCTAATTCTGGGTTTATAGATCATGGATAGAATGGATATTCAGTTAATTCTAATTTTTCAGAAGTAACAAAATAGGTAAAATTATGTCAACCTGGAGCTCATTGTCTTGCCTTATCAAACTTCGGTGGCTTACAAAATAATTTCTGATATCATTTGTTATATAACCTTTTTATAGTTAAGATATTTAGAGAATTTTATTTTTCGGACAAAGAGGTAATCAGAATAAGTGTTGCTCAGCCCAAAAGGGGGCTGAGATTAAAAAAAAACAATTCAAGCACATCCATTTCTGTGGCATCGAGGCTGGGATGCTCTGACCTGTAATACACTTCAGTCACATAACATGTTTCTCTACATTACTATTTAGTTAAAACTGAAACACCCCCCAAAAAAGCCAAAAACTCCCCCCAAAAAACCCTAAAAATATTTTATGTTCTAGTCATCTTTACATTAATTCATCAAAGATAGATCTTATTAAAAGAAAACTGAGGGACTTCCCTGGTGGCACAGTGGTTAAGAATCTGCCTGCCAACGCAGGGGACATGGGTTCGATCTCTGGTCCAGGAAGATCCCACATGCTATGGAGCAACTAAGCCTGTGCGCCACAACTACTGAGCCTGCACTCTAGAGCCCGCGAGCCACAACAACTGAACTCGCGTGCCACAACTACTGAAGCCCACGCACCTAGAGCCCATGCTCCGCAATGAGAAGCCACCGCAATGAGAAACCCGCACACTGCAGCAAAGAGTAGCCCCTGCTCGCTGCAACTAGAGAAAGCCCGCATGCAGCAATGAAGACCCAACGCAGCCAAAAATAAACAAATAAAATAAATTAAAAAAAAAAAAAAAAAGGATATGAACCTTAAAAAAAAAAAAAAACCCCAAAAGAAAAGAAAACCGAGTATGTGCCCAATCTTTAAACAGGAAAGGTAACCTTTAAACATCCACCTTTTTCATTACTGGAAGGTTCTTTCCTATACAGTATGAAAATATATAATCACTGGTAGAAATACATAAGTTCAAAGAACCACTTAGTAGAATAAAATAGCTCAGTATTTATTACAATATAATTTAGAATTAACCAAGGAACATAGTTAATAAAAATAAGACAACTTGTTATGATTTCAATTGTCCAATTTTATACAGTAAAAATTGAGTTAAACTTTTAGCATCATTTTAAATTTCCTGTAAAACCATAACTGATTAATCACTGCCATGATTTTCTATGCAGTTGAATGTCAACTCAATGATTATTTCAAATCAGGCTACCAAATGAGAACATTTTAACAAACGTCAAAGTTTTCTGTCCAGATAATCCCTTGTACCAGATGGAGTAAGTAAAATCATCTGTATTATTAGACAATCTCTAAATAGGACAATATTTATGTTTCTGCATCATAAAAAGGAGTTAGATTGGGGGGGAGGGTGAGAGAGACACACACACAGAGAAGGAAAGAGAGCAAGCATGTGAGCTACTAGCATAGTAACTAACATGGTTACACAGCATCAAAAGTAGGTAAAATGAGATGGGAAAAGCTATTGGGATTTGCCCTGACAACAGTTCAGAGAGCCATGTTTATGATATATTAGGTAAGCAAATAAAATACTTACATTTAATTTTGGGCTGATACTTAATATTATATGGTGAAAAGTCGATGCAATCAACCATTACAGTAATAATATGAGTGATCCTATCCAAGAACAATAAATTCTAGGAAAGAATAATTAAGTGTTATATTAGAATCTTTTAACTACTGGCATGATTTATATAAAGTGTAAGCATGAACAAAAATATAAGACTTTAACTCCCACATATAACATATAGTAACACACATGTCATAGCTTATACCATTTAAGGTACAGTAAGTATATGGTTATGAATATTTCCCAGTTAACTGCTGTGTGCCAAGTACTATACCTTTTTGTTGTTTCTCAATATTTATGGAAAATAATTCAGCTTTAAGATGCCCACAAAACTCAGCATATAAACCAATAAATTGAGAATGGAAGAGCTAGGTTCAAAATTAGATTCTTTACCAAATTTCTCTTCAAAATTACAGAAGTGTTCACTAAACCCAGCAGAAACAAAACAAAATGTGAAATGTTGCTGAAGCTCCCCGATACCCTTTCCTCCTCCCTCTTCAAATCCAAATGAAATAAAAATAAACCCTTAGAAGCATCAGACATCTTTCTGTAAACTTTTTTTTAAAGACAGGGGGACAAGGGAGACTGAAAATAGAACAAAGGAAATCCCAGCACTGTGAGTCAAAGAACACCTCAAAAACAGTGAGCTTTCCTAGAAGAAACTGAGTAACAGAAGACACAGGGAGGGTTCTGAGAAAAAGGTATGATGGTCATTAGAAAAATCAAATGGGTAATTAAAAGACTACTGAAATTAAAGTTCTGTAACACAGTTGCTCTTCTTTTATTCTCCATTACCTTTCACTTGTCCAATTCACTGCCTAATTGGACTAATTGTCTGAATTGGACTAATTCACATGTCTGCCACTAAAGACAACCTCCCCCAGTCACTTTAAGGACCGAGAGGAGGAAGGGAGAGCCCCCAGTTAACCTAAGAAAACCACATGGAAGGTTCAGTACAGATGACGACCTACACACCCACATAGAAAAGATGTTAAAGCTCCAGTGCTTCCTTCTTGCTCACAATTACAAGGCGAAGCTTGCTTGTAACTACAGTTGGCTACCAAAGTCAGAAAAACAGGGGATCTCTCCTGGGTTAGAAAACACATTCCAGCTACCAATATTGTTCAATATTAACCTTTATTGACAAATATATGAAGAAGGTGTGCTAAATACCAACAGAACTAATCCATGAGGAAAGAGGTAATAAAAGAAACAGAAGAAAACTACTATCTTCAAAGAGGAAATCATATCCACTTAAAAACATAAATGTAAAAATAAAACTATTATAAAACACCTCAGCATTTAAACAGAAAAAGAATGGAAACAGAAGTATCAAGCTCCCAGAAAGCAGTACCAAAAATAAAGCAAAACACAAACAGATATAAAGAAAGAAAAGTAATAGACACAGAAGATGACACCTGAAGATCTAAGCACTCTTCCTGAGATGAAGGCACAGCTCTTTAGATTGAAAGGGTCTACCAAGTACTTAAAACAGTTTAAAAGATGCCTCAAGACACACCATGGTGAAATGTCTAAATTCTAAAGGCAAGAGGAAAACCCCAAAACTTTACAAACTAAAAAAGAGGTTAATAACAAAAAAATTAAAAATTAGTGGGACTTCCCTGTAGTCCAGTGGGTAAGACTCCAGGCTCCCAATGCAGGGGGCCTGGTTTTGATCCCTGGTCGGGGAACTAGATCCCATGTGCATGCTGCAACTAAGAGTTCTCATGCCACAACTAAGAAGCCCGCATACCATGCTGCAACTAAAAGATTCCCGCATGCCACAACTAAGACCTGGTGCAGCCAAAATAAATGTTTTAAAAATTATTAAAAAAAAATTAGTATCAAACAATGCATTTGTAACAGTGGCAGTAACAAAAATAAGAATAATCTTAGATGCATATTTTGTAAAAATGAAAAATTTTACAGAAATGAACAAATGAACAGTATCTTCAAAACTGTGATAAAAAATTTTCTGAAACCTAAAAATTGTAACTAATTACTTAGTTACATATTTGACAAGGAGTTATCAGTCACATACATGTCTGTTATTCCCAAAATACAAAAATTGGACAATGAGGAACTCCAATCTCACTAATGAAGATACACGCAAAAAATTTTAAAACACTTATCTACAATGTTTTAAAAGATTTTCACTGTGACCAAGAAGGGTATCTCAAGGACACAAGTTTGGTTTAACATACGGAAATGCACATTACCAACAGATCTCATATACTCCAGCAGCAACCAAATATGGGCAGCGAAGAGACCATACGTAACAGCTGAAAAACAGCTTTAAAACTTCCAAAAAATCGGGACTTCCCTGGTGGCGCAGTGGTTAAGAATCCACCTGCCAATGCAGGGGACACGGGTTCAAGCCCTGGTCTGGGAAGATCCCACATGCCGTGGAGCAACTAAGCCTGTGCGCCACAACTACTGAGCCTGCATTCTAGAGCCTGAGAGCCACAACTACTGAGCCTGCATTCTAGAGCCTGAGAGCCACAACTACTGAGCCCACGTGCCACAACTACTGAAGCCCGTGCGCCTAGAGCCTGTGTTCTGCAACAAGAGAAGCCACCGCAATGAGAAGCCCGAGCACCGCAATGAAGAGTAGCGCCCGCTCGCCTCAACTAGAGAAAGCCAGCGCGCAGCAACGAAGACCCAACTCAGCCAAAACAAATAAATAAAAAATAAATAAATTTATTAAAAAAAAAAATTCCAAAAAAACAAGCAAGCCTGGTTAAGTTTAGAATTAAATAAATATTCCTTAATAGAAAAACTCAACATTATAAAGATGTAAATTCTTTTCCAAATTAATCTATAAATGCAATATAACCAACCAATGACAAGCAAAATCCCAACAGGGTATTTTATAAAACTTGATAGATTCTACATTTCTTGCAGAAGAGAACAAAGATGTAAGCCTACCCAAGACAATAATTTAAAGGTGAAAACTGAGGGTCAAGCTTCTCCCTAACAATTATAAAAGCCTTCAACAAATTCACTGTCTAGGTGGCCAGATAAAAGCCAGGGATATACATCAACAAGACACAAAGTCCCTAACCTCATGGAGTGTGGGGGAAGTTACAGAATGAAGTACACAAACGATTTTGATAACAAGATGCTCAGATAGAAATTAACAAGACTAATTAAATAAGATTCTTTGAAGAAGGAAGCACAAGCTTCAAGGGCAGTTGTAAGCAGTTCAGATTTTTATTCCAAATGCAACAAAAAGCTACAGAAGTGTTTTAATCTGATTTACATTTTTAAATTCGCTCTGACAAATACTATAGTACCAAAATTCCATAATCAGAATTATGTCAATATTTTTAAAAAGAGAATATTATAAATACTTCTACTCTTCTCCGCAGGGGTAACCACTATTAAGAGCTAGAAATCTATCTTTTCAGATGGAAAAAAACATTCTTCAGAGTAATAAATAAATTTCAACTGGCTAGAACACTGTATTCATGTACATATGTGAGTATAGATATGTAACTTATGGGTAGAAAGAGGTCTATTCTAGAATGATACATACCAAACTGCTGACAGCAGTTGTTCTTTTTATAGAGTAAGGGAAAGGAGTGAATAGGAACCTACATTTTTAGATCTACAAACTTCTAGAGGGTAGACTTTAAACAGCTAACAGATATGATAAAGCAAGGTCCAGGACAGTAAGGTCCTTGTATGGTTCATCTAGAATGGCACAGACACACAACAGAGTAGTAAAAGTACATCACTGTTAAATGGTCCTGATACATGGACCTTAGAGTCCAAAGACACAAAACTGTCTCGCAAAGCTGTTACTCGTTTTATACACTAACTTCATTACTTATAAACTAAAAGCATTAGTAAATGACAGTTCACAAATGTTATCTCTGTTTACTTGAAAAGAATCCTTTACATGCAAAAAAGGTCAGTATCAGGATAAACTCACTGAAAGGCCTTCATCTTCCAAACTGGACATTATCTTGGAAGAAAGTTCCTCACAGCACAAATTCTCCTCTGCAGTTGCCACCAAAGCTGCACAGCGAGCAAATGCTCTATATAATTCTGACCAAGTTTTAAGTAAGGTCTTCATGGTAGCCTAGTAGCAATAAAAAAGAAATTTAGAAAACACATCTACACATCAAAACACCTAACAGAATACATCTTTAACATTTTAAAAACATGGTAACATTTAAGGTGTCAAAGAGGACACTAGTAGAGGGTAGTGAGCTTGCCCACCTCCACAGAGCTCTAACTGAAGAACTGTATATAATAATGCCACAATACCAGCAATTATCAAAGGTCCAGAGGAACTTCTCTCTTCCTTCACCACTTTCCTTTCTCCTAAGCTGATTATAGGTCATAAGAAAGTCTTGTTTTAGGTAAAATTACTGTAGGGGTTCATTATAAAGGGTGACATAATATTTTCAGAAAAATGCAAATTCATCAACTAAAACTTTGCCTTACCGCTGGAATTTTCTGTGCTGAAAAAATATGGTTTATTGGTAAAGTCAGTGCACAATAGATGGCACTAAAATTATGTTCTAAGGCATCACCTTGATTGACTTCATTGGTCTGAAACAAGAAAAATGAAGAAGTTAGACAAATTACCATCTAATTCTAGCCCGAAGTAGTAACATCTTACTATGTGTAGTGAGTAGAATTGTGTCTCCAATGTTGAGATGTTCAACAGATGGTGAACTCGTAACCTCTGTAACCTTTGGAAATAGGGTCTTTGCAGATGTAATCATGCAATAATGAAGTCATGCCGGTTTAGGGTGGGCCCTAATCCAATAACTGGCATCCTTATAACAAACGGGGAAGTTGAATAGACAGAAGATACTCTGAAGAATGCCATGTGAAGATGGAGGCTGAGACTGAAGTGATGCATCCACAAGCCAAGGAACATCAAGAATTACTAGAAGCTAAGAGAAGCATGGAACACACTCTCCTTCAGAGCTCCAGAAGAAACCAAACCTGCCAACACCTTGATTTTGAAATTCTGGCCTCAAGAGCTATAAAAAAATAAATTCCTATTGATTTAAGCCATCAGTTCATGGTAATTTTTTAAGCAACCCTGGGAAACAACACACTGTGTTTTAAGTCCTAAAAAAGAATCCCAAAGGTGACTCCAAAATCTTTTACTATACACAGAAGGTAGATTCAAGCAAGGACTTATAAAAAGGGCCTCTAGCATCCTTTAAACAGTGGGAAACTATTTAGGAACATAAACTTTTTTCTTCAGGAAGAACATGTTTAATGGAGTGTTGGCTCGAGCAGCCAAAATAAGGGCTACTGTATAACCACACAATAAATTCTTTGGAGTCTTCACTCCATTTGAGAGTTATAACAGACTATTTCCCAAAGAATAATTCCATTTAAAGACTAATAAAGCAGCTGATGAACTATTAATAGTGGCAGAACTTGAGCTCCATACCCTGCCAATATTGGCACTTTTTAAAGTAATTAAACGTAAGGGTTAGTCAACTCTCAACAATTAATGATTTAGGAACTACAATATGGTTTTGAGGTAATCACCAACATAGGATCCCATCGACCATGAGATCCTAAGAATATACAGTCTAGTCAAGATACTCATATTATTCCCCATAGTACAAATGAAAGAATCCAAGATATAAACAGGGGAATCTGTATATATCACGTAAGCCTTCTGGCTTTCTAATTACTGGAGAAAATGGACTGTTTAGTCCCCACTAAGTTATATTTTCTTGAATAAGGCAGTAACACGATGAAATCAACTAATCTAAAGAGTAGAAAATTAACCAATCCTGCAGAAAAAAATATGCAATATCTTCCATTCAAATACAAACTTCTATTCATATACCCCTGTGCTCTAACAAGGAAGAAAAAAAGGGAAGATATTAAATTTGGGGGAAACATGCAGCTAACTTATATCATACCTGATTTATCAATTCAGTTAATGGGGTGACTATAATACTCCACATTCTCCAAAGATGCTCCTTGTTTTCCAACTGCTTTGCATTTTGATTAATAACATTTAAGACAGAGTCACTGAAAGCTAGTGGTGAAGTTGGACCAGAAAGAACACAGCCTACAAGTGTTTCCAGGTTGAGAAAAAACCTGGAGAAAAAAATTTTCAACTATGCATTAACTGTACTTTCTTCAAAAATACATTAATTACATTACAGCAAGGTTATAAAAATAACTGACAAAAAAACAAAAAATGAATCCCAACTCTTATTTTGATTTTTAAAAAATTTAAGAGTGTGTAAGTCAAAAGAATATCATTCATCACATGACAAACTTTCCAAGATAAACAAAATAGTTTGTTTAAAATTACCTTTCATCTTCTACACCACATTCCAATAGATTATTATTGAAAATTAACTGAATTAAGAACAAAGCAGGAGTTCCCTGAAGAAAGATGGGAGATGGTAATCAATCTTCTTGTTACAAACAGTATACTCTTCTTGTTATACTTGTTTTCTACAATCGATTATGTGAAATATGACCGTTTTAAGCTTGAGAAATTTAACTTTCGAAATTACTTAGGAAATGACAAAAATGATAGCAAATGTACTTCCACAAACTACACACAAAAAGCAAGCTCTTTATATTTTAATCATAGCTGTTACATCTATGTGAGCAATTGAAGAACAGTGAGAGATTCCAGATATAAAAAAAATGTTGACTTAAAACTTGCTGGATCAACAATACCTACAACATCCAGAAGATATTAAATATATTTCACCATAAGTAACCCAATGTTACTAAGCTTCCAAAATTTATAACAGTAACCAAAACTATTATTATATAAAAGCAAAGAGAAAACTTTCCTTCTAGAACCCTTTGTTTAATCCAGGAAAATAGTTCCATTAATAGTGCCATACTTAATTCTTCACATTAATTATAACGAGTGTACCTTGTTTTATTGTGCTTTGCAGATATGGCATTTTTTACATATTGAAGGTCTGTGGCAATCCTATGTCGACCAAGTCTATTGGCACCATTTTTCTAACAGCATTTGTTCACTTCATGTCTCTGTCACATTTTGGTAATTCTCACGATTTTTCAAACTTAACATTATGTGTCCTGACTGCTCCACTAACCAGCCATTATCCTGTCTCTCTCTATCTCCTCTGGCCTCCCCATTCCCTGAGACAGAATATTGAATTTAGACTAACTAATAACACTACAATGGCCTCTAAATGTTTAAGCAAAAGCAAGAGTTGCACGTCTCTCACTTTCAATCAAAAGCTAGAAATAATTAAGCTTAATAGGGAAGGCATGTCAGAAAGGCCCAAAGCTAGGCGTCTTGTGCAAGTTAGCAAAGTTGTGAACGCAAAGGAAAAGTTATTGAAGGAAATGAAAAGTGCTACTTCAGTGAACAGATGAATAGTAAGAAAGCAGAACAGCCTTATTGCTGATATGGAGAACGTTTTAGTGTTCTAGATAGATCAAACCAGCTACAACATTCCCTTAAGCCAAAGCCTAATCCACAGCAAGGCCCTAACTCTTCAATTCTGTGAAGGCTGAGAGGTGAGGAAGCTGCAGAAGAAAAGTGTGAAGCCAGCAGAGGTTGGTTCACAAGATTTAAGGAAATAGCCCTCTCCATAACATCAAAGTGCAAGGTGAAGCAGCAAATGCTCACACAGAAGCTGCATCAAGTTATACAGAAGACCTAGCTATTTAATTAATAATGATGGTGGTTACCCTAAACAACAGATTCTCTACCTGTTGATAAAACAGCCTCGTATTGGAAGAAGAAGCCATAGAGGACTTTCACAGCTAGAGAGGAAAAGTCAATGTCTGCTTCAAAGCTTCAAATGACAGGCTGCCTTTTATTAGGGGCTAATGCAGCTAGTGATTCTAAGTTGAAGCCAATGCCATCTACCATCCCAAAAATACTAGGGCCCTTCAGAATCATGCTAAATCCACTCTGCCTGTGCTCTATATAAATGGAACAAACCCTGGATGACAGCTCATCTGTTTACAATATGGTTTACTGAGTATTTTAAGCCCACTGTTGAGACCTACTGCTCAGCGGAAAAAAAAAAAAGAATCCTTTCAAAATATTACTGCCCATTGATGATGCACCTGGACACCCAAGCACTTTGACGAAGATGTACAACGAGACTAATGTTGTTTTCATGTCCAACACAACATCCATTCTGCAGATCAAGGAGCAATTTCGACTTCCAAGCCTTTTTCAGAAATACATTTCGTAAGGTTATACTTGCCATAAAGAGTGATTCCTCTGATAGACCTGGGCAAAGTAAACTGAAAACCTTACGGAAAGGACTCATCATTCTAGATGCCGTGAAGAACATTCATGATTCATGGGAAGAGGTCAAAATATCAACATAAACAGGAGTTTGGAAGAAGTTGATTCCAACCCTCCTGAATGACTTAGAGGGGTTTAAGACTTCAGTGGAGGAAATAACTACAGATGTGGCAGAAACAGCAAAGAACTAGAATTAGGATTAGAGCCTGAAGATGTGAAAGAACTGCTGCAATCTTATGATAAAACTTTAACAGATGTGGAGTTGCTTCTTATGGATAAGCAAAGAAGTGGTTTCTTAAGATGGAATCTACTCCTGGTGGAGATGTTGAAGACTGTTGAAGCAACAACAGGATTTAGAATATTACATAAACTTAGTTGATAAAGCAGCAGTAGGGTTTGAGAGGACTAACTCCAATTCTGAAAGAAGTTATACTGTGGGTAAAACGCTATCCAACAGCATTACATGCTACAGAGAAACCATTTGTGAAAAGAAGAATCAATCACAGCAAACGTCATTGTTGTCTTATTTTAAGAAATTCCCACAGCCACCCCAGCCTTCAGCAACCACCACCCTGATCAGTCAGCAGCCATCAATATGGAGACAAGACACTCCAGCAGTAAAAAGATGACTCACTGAAGGCTCAGATGATAGGTAGCATCTGTTTAGCAATAAAGTACTTTTAAATTAAGGCTTTTTTTTTTTTTTTTTTAGGAATAATGCTATTTACTCACACTTAACAGACTACAGTATAGTGTAAACATTAACTTTCACATGCATTGGGAAACGAAAAATTTCATGTTACTTTCTTTACTGTGATATTCACTTTCTTGGCAGTGGTCTGGAACTGAACCTGCAGTATCTCTGAGGTACGCCTGTACTTTGTCTATCATTTTTTCCTTTAACATAATCAGCGTATTCAAATTCAGTTCTCTTGGAACTTTGCAATCTAAGTTTCACTACCTTAAGAAAAAAAATACCATGGATCTTTTTGTTTATTAGCTAATTTAGTATCATTACATTTAAGATACTTGCATTAAGAATATCCATATTAGCAACCTGATATGCTGGAGAACCTAATACTTTCTGAGGAAGTCCTTTAATTGTAATTTCCATGAGAACCTAAGAAAGACAAAAGGTTTTACTGTACATTAGCCATAAAAGTAGTACCTTACTTAGTAAAAATCTTATAGTATTAACTATATTTTTAACAATTTATTATAAGTAATGTTTGTTCATTAATGTAAATACATTCTCATTCGCTTAAAATGTTCAAATACAGAAATATAAATAATAAAATGATGAAGTCCTTTCTTATCTCTAGGAATAATCAATGTTCAGTTTGGAGTTTATTTTTTAGACCTAAATTTCCATATATGTAAGTACAGAGAGAAACATAACTTCCTAGGCTGGCTGTCTTGTACCTACTGTTTTATACCATTAATGATATTGTACTGTAAGATACTCTGGGAACTAATTTTCTTCACCTGACTGTGTTACAGAGTTTTCACATCAGTCTATGTAGACACATTCTTAACTGATAAACAAATGTGCAGTTTGTTCAAACTTTTTAAAAATTAATGGTCCTTGAGGCTGTTTTCATTTTTTATACTACAAAAAGAAATTCTGCAATCAATTATGTACCCACTAGTGCCAGAAGTATTTCAAAGAACTGCTAACTAGAAGCTGTATCTAAGACATGCCTCTCAAATGTGACAGAGATTACCAAACTGCCATCCAAAAATATTATTATACTGGTATTAACCGGAATTATATAACGTAAGTGAATAACATGACAAAAATAACTGTTAGTGAAAATAAGCTTTCACATATTCTCATTTGAACAGACACTAATGATAATAATTAGCATTCGTTGACACATTTATTTTGTTCCAGCCCCATAATGCTCTGCATTTATCAACTCATTTAATTATGAACTACTACTACATCTCTTCTTTATAGAGAGACAAGAGAGTAGACAGAGTGTCTAAATTCATGCAGTTAATAGCTGGGCTGAGGTTCAACCTAGTCTGTACCAGAGCCCTTGCTATTAACCACTATCCTCTATTGCCACAGTAGATGTGGTTGTCATGGCACATAAAGGAATCACTCAGAATCTACCTACAGGTGTGGTTTGTTCCATCTGCAGTTTATTTTGGGAAACTCACTATTACAAAAAGTATATCCAATTCACTTTTTCCCTCTCTACTATATAGGGCATATTTTAAATGCAAAAGCTCGCCAAGATTATTACCAGATATTTTTTTAAATGTACATACTAACAATCAGTGGAGCTCAGCAATCTTGTCACAAAATTAGTGTTCATCTGAGTTTCTTCAGTTCAAGTTTCATGCCCCTTATCCCATTTTCTCTGTGCGGCCTATTCTTTTTCCTATCACACTGGAAGATTTTTGTAGTTGCCACTGTCATCATTTATTTTATTAAGAAGGTTTCAAATGACTCTATTTAGTCAATGGAACAGCATTTATTACAGGGGCAAATTGCTGATAAGTACTTGATATAAAATATCTTCCCAAATCCTGATCTGTGGTAGTACCTTCAATATAAAATTCAATTTCAGAATATGGTTTTAAAATTCCAGCACATATAGGTCTTATACTTACCAGTGTTTTCAATACAGGAAATACTTCTGACTTCACTATGCTTTCCAAAGATTTTAATAGAAGAGTCAAAACTTCAGAACCTGGTCTCTCTTTTTTGTTACCTATCAAAAAGGAAAAGGAGGGGTACAGTTCTAACATGTATTTTTAGGGGTGAAAATACAGTCTCTTCAGGGGTAAAAATATATACTCAGAGAGCTATTAAAAAGTAATTTTTTTGTTTTTATTTACTAAAGTGCTTTGTTTAAAGGTAAAGCCTGGAAGATAAGATACTTCGAAAAATGACTTTAAAATTAATTATATATATGTAAGCCAAACAATTCACTGGGTGCTATAAAAATCTTTTGATTATAGTGCTTACCAGATTCAATAACTGACTTCACCAAGCTAACTAGCTCCTTCCAAATAGCATTGACAACTGCATCTGCCAAACAAAATAAAAGGTACTTTAGAATGAAATAGATGTGACTACAAAAGCTCTCCCTTTCAAGCTTATACTACAGAAATAAATTGAGCAATACTTAAAAATTTAAAATATAATTCTCCTTGTAATAGTCAACCTTGTAATCAGTTTACAATATACTATTCACCTCATTTTTGTTTAAAGAAAGAAATGTTTTTCAAAAGGAATGTTAACATACTCAGGGTAATTCTTTTTTTTCATCGACTGTATTTTCTGTGTTGAACACCTTTCACTTTTGAGACAAGGATTAAAGACTGAGAAGGATACCTGAAAGCCACTAGAAAAAAATTTTCCAACCAGTACAATAGCAAACTATTTAATTTTTAAAACCTGTCATCACTACTTGATAGGCTTTAGAACACAGGAGTTTAGGTGTAGATACTAAAATCACAGAGCCTAGGTCTGAATCATAGCTCCATCACTTACTATGTAACTCTGCACAAGTTATTTACTTCTCAGTACAACACAATCCTTTATCTGCAAAATAGGCTAACACAGAAGGTTGCTGTGAGGATTCAATGAATTATATGTAAAGCTCCTGCAGCACAATCTGGAAACAGGTGGCACTATATACATATTTACTTTTTTTTTTTTAAACACAGGTTTAAATAATAAAAATCTTCTCTTAAATATTTACCAGAAGCATCTTTTCTAATTGCAAAGAAGCTATCATGAACAGCAGTGATAAATGTATTTGCATGTTTGGAAAAAAAAGAAGAGCTGGTGATTAACGGATGTTCAAGTCGCTCTAAAAGAGAAAAAAAGACAATTATGCAAAACCAAAGCTTTATGAAATAAATTTCTCGATGTAAAATGTTAGGTGGTCTGATATGTTTTCTATGAAAAAGATTTAGGGACTCCCCTGGTGGCGCAGTGGTTAAGAATCTGCCTGCCAATGCAGGGGATACGGGTTCCAGCCCTGGTCCCGGAAGATCCCACATGCCACAGAGTAAATAAGCCCACGCTCAGCCACACTACTGAAGCCCGCGCGCCTAGAGCCTGTGCTCCGCAACAATGGAAGCCACTGCAATGAGCAGCCCGCGCACCACAAGGAAGAGTAGCCCCCGCTCGCCGTAACTAGAGAAAACCCGCGCGCAGCAATGAAGACCCAACACAGCCAAAAATAAATAAATAAATAAATTTATAAAAAAGATTCATAAAATCTCTTTCCTCACCCCAAAGTACAGTGTTCTGAACTGTGTTAGTAATTGAAATGATTTTTAAAACAATTAAATACCTAAGCTCAGCGTAAGTTTGTTTTGCTTAGCAAAACTCAAGACTTCTGGACCCAACAAAAAATGAAGCAACATTTCAAGCCCCAAAACTTGTATAGAGGGGATTGTGGCCATTCCACTAAAACTTGAACTCAAGTTCATCCGGGGAGCTCCATATGGAGAAGCACCTTTAAACAAACAAACAAAATTGTTAAGTTATGTACGATTAAATTAGTTACCCAAATAAATATATTTTGTTTACTTCATTTCAATGCAATATACTTTTAAAAGCAAATAATTTGTTTTTCAATAAAAGTTGAAGAGTTTTTGTTTAAAGCCCACAACAGAGTTCCTAATTAAATACTAATCTTACTAGGTTAAGAGTAAGACTAGTGTCACACACCATTTAAATGAAGATAATTCTCAGACATTAATCCATACCTTAACATTAATATGCAGGCATTCCTAAAACTTAAATATAAAAATTTGACTCAGAATAGTTAACGTAAAATAGGAACAGCAAATAATTTTCTTACACTGATATACATACTAAGCCACATTCCTTACAGCTGTTAAGGTCTGATATTTTTAATTATAACTCTAAGATTCTAATTCTGAAACAAACATAAGAGTCTGTAATGCACTTCACATAATGTAATGGAAAAAAGTTGATCTTATCCAACTACAATAATGCAATGACAGCAGTACACAGTAACGCATACAGAAAACAAAACGATTTTGTGATAAGGCAGCCAAAATTATGTGAATTACACGGTGCAAAGACTTAATTCAAAGCCATTTTGTAAAAATAAAGGAAAAAACCCCCAAGTAGGTCTATCTCTTACCTTTGTGTACAGGGGTCGCAGGATTTAAAGCTGGAGAAGTAGCTACACGAGATGAACTGCCTTGAGGTGAAGCATTAGAATCAATGCTTATTGTGCTTTGAATCAAAGGCACACAGACCTATTGGGGTTTAAAAAAAAAAAGAGAGAGATGGAGGGAACTGAACCTGTAAATATGTATACCTGTCATATTTTTTAAAAGTCTTGCATAATACAATTAAATATCCTTAAGAAGCAATCTCAGTTGTTTTGATATGTTGAAATTTTATTGGCCTTTTTGATGCACAGGGTAAAAACTGAAACTTGGAAAAGTGAAAATTTTTATTACAAATATATTTGCCCTAAATATGTACTATCTATAAATTTCAACTCTACATTCCAGATGGAAAATTATACACATAAATAGCTTTTACAAATAACATCTGCATGAGTTTTAATGCTACTGGTAGACAGACCATTTTAAACATTTTAAAAAACACCTTAAGAAAATATGAACTAAGACAACTCCAAGCTTATTGCTAAGATCATTCCAATACTTGTCAAATGTAGCCAATGAGTAGATTATGCCAAGGAATGGGTGGGACAACTGGGTAAGATCAGCCTACTAGGAACTTAAAATCGTAGAATTTGAAAAAATTATGACCCCAGTTACAAGTTACAATCAATGCCCAATTTTAATCAGTTCATGCTCTATCAAGTTTAAAAACTTTTATTAAGCAATTAAAAATTTAAAGAGAACTTGCTAAAAAAAAAAAATCCACGTATACTTGAGGAAGAACTGATAAATTCAGCCAGGTACGCAGGATACAAGACTGACATACAGAAATCTGTTGCATTTCTTTACACTAACATTGAAATATCAAAAAGGGAAAGTAAAAAAAAAAAAAAAAACTTTTAAAATCACATCAAAAAAAAATAAAATACTTGCTGTACACCTGAAACTATCACAACATTGTTAATCAACTATACTCCAATGTAAAATAAAAAGTTAAAAAAATCCCAAACACTTAAGAATAAACCTGACCAAGGAGGTAAAAGACCTATATGCCAAGAGCTAGAAAACATTAATGATGATTTAAGAAATGGAAAGATATCCCATGCTCTTGGATTGAAATAACTAACATTGTTGAAGTGGCCATACTACCCAAAGCAATCTACAGATTTACTGGGATCCCTATTAAATTACCCATGGCATTTTTTACAGAACTAGAACAAATAATCTTAAAATTTATATGGAACCATAAAAGACTTAGAATTGCCAAAGCAATCCTGAGGAAAAAGAACAAAGTAGGAGGCATAACCCTCTCAGACTTCAGACTATACTACAAAGCTACAAAGTTATCAAAACAGCGTGGTATTGGCACAAAAATGGACATATAGATCAACGGAACAGAATACAGAGTCCAGAAATAAACCCACACTTATGGTCAATTAATCTTTGACAAAGGAGTCAAGAATATACAATGGAGAAAAGACAGTCTCTTCAGCAGGTGGTGTTGGAAAAGTTGGACAGCCACAGGTAAATCAATGAAGTTACAACACTCCCTCACACCATACACAAAAATAAACTCAAAATAAAGACTTACATATAAGACATGACACCATAAAACTGCTAGAAGAGAACACAGGCAAAACATTCTCTGACATAAATTGTAGCAATGTTTTCTTAGGTCAGTCTCCCAAGGCAATAGAAATAAAAGCAAAAATAAACGAATGGGAGCTAATCAAACTTACAAGCTTCTGTACCGTAAAGGAAACCATAAACAAAACGAAAAGAAAATAAAGAATGGGAGTTTGGGATTACCAGATGCAAACTATTATATATAGAAGGCATAAACAACAAGGTCCTACTGTATAGCACAAGGAACTATATTCAATATCCTGTAATAAACAACAATGGAAAATATGAAAAAGAATATATATGTATGTATATAACTGAATTACTTTGCTGTACACCAGAAACTAATACAACATGTAAATCAACTATACTTCAATAAAAAATAAATTAAAAAAAGATAAAAGGAGTTATCAGGGCTACCCTTTTTTACTTAAACAAAAATAAGATTAAGCTTTTATGTTTAAATGCAGCAAGGATATCAAAATCTAAAGGAATCTGTAAAACTCATGTGTAACAATAATGAAAAGCTACAATGGGATTAAATGATTGGTTATCACTATGTAGCCTAGAAAAAGGAGATACAAAAAATTAGAATTGATCCAACTCTGTGTAGCACATGATTTCTATTTCAGTAATGCTGACTCTACTCTCAATTTTATATTCTACGTCACATGCAATTCCTTTAAAAAAAATCTTTCATAATGCCTCTAGAGTAAGAATAGATATTTGAGTGTTACTGATTAAAAACGTTTTAGATGCTCCATTTCAGACGATTGGAGAATATCCTTTGAGGAAAATGAACTCAAGTTCTGTGTCTGGGTGAAAAAATCTTTTATATAATGTGCTCTGCTAACACAGCAAAAACAGCACTGAAAGATTAGATTGGTAAGAATCTAAGAACACATTAATAAAAAAAAAACACATCAAGTATTGTAAACAACACTTGTAATGTTACCTGTTCAAAATTAGCAGGAAGATGAGGTCCTAGTCTCGTCAATAAATACCACCAGACTTCTAGTTTTGTCAGCGCTAGAGATTCTGTTCTCACATGGATAGAACTCAAAGGCTGCATTAACAACTTCAATCTTTTTGCACTACATAGTATTTCTTAAAAAAAAAAAAAAAAATTAGCACCCAGGTAAAAACATTAAAGAGGTAAAGATTAAACTTTAAGAATGATAGTATGCAACAGCCTACTATAGCAAGAGAATAGATTTTAAAAAAAAATTTTAATTACCGGCTGTTCCTGTTCTACCCAAAATTTTCATCTTGACAAACTTTAGTACAACCAGGTCACAATACTTAAGGCTTATTTTAAAAAATAATAACTAATATTTATTAGATACTGTGTGCCAAGGGTGATTTTTCCACCATTCAGCAATGTCTGCAATATTTTTGGTTATAACTGAGAGGCAGGGATACGGAGACTGCTACTCGTACCTAGTGGGCTGCATCCCAGGGATGCTGCTAAACCTCCTCTAACGCACAGGGCAGTTCTCCACAGCAAACTGTCCAGCCTAATATGCTAAAATGTTGAGAAACTCTTTCTAAGCTGCTTTAGTATTCTCACTATCCCCATTTTACAGATTAAAAAATAGAGGCATATTTTTACCTCAAAAAAAGTTGTCATTTAAAAAATTTACTAGTAATTTATTTTATCAAACACTTTAACTGTTGGTGCAATTAATGAGATTTTGGAAATCTAAATATTCATTTATATTTAGGTCTACTGTACATTAGCGATAATCACAGATTGCTTAAATTCCACACAAACACTAAATACTTCTTTAAACACAATATTTATACCAGAAGTGTTTACTATATCAGTGACAGGAGGATATATAAAATAACACAGTCTGTGCTCAATCAACTTATCAAAAAGACTTAAAAAGGATTGTGAAGCATCTGTCAAGTCATGTATTTGGTGGAACAACACTGATCAATGTTTCTTACAAGTATTCTGCCATTTGGCTTTCAATTAACATTTTTATAAGAAGAAAATAAAGTCAGACCACTGTGGAAACAAATCCTCTAATCCTTTCTGAACTCCTATCTATGAGAGGAGGAGAATACCAACAACTGCTGTGCAATACTCCATTCTCTTTTAGTTACAAGATCTGCCTTCACTCAGAACAGTGATGGGTGTCTACTCTTTGACTACCTTATCTAGTTTCCCATTTAGCCATTCTCCCAATGAGATTTTTAAGTGGAACTGTATGTGGAATTTCTGAAATGTTGTTTACAGATGGCTGACTCAGCTGCGAAGAAGCTCATTTTTGCCCCTTCTGCCTTCCCCTCCTTCCTGTAGTCTGCAATTAAGGCATACTGAAGATAACAACAGAAAAAGACGGGCATCTGATTCCTTAACGACTTCCTGGATCCATAATACCGGTCACAGACTCTCTAGCTCTTGACTTATTTCAAATGAGACAGCATTTTATTTGTCTTCTTTAAGGCACTCCTATTTTACACTTTAACACAACTATACATAATTCCAACAGATTTAATCCTGGATACCTCACACTGAGGTTCATAAACAATAACCAAAAAAAGGTGACATTTCCAATTAAAATCTGTGTCTGGCAATATTTTCAATAAAAGTAGTTGTAGTTAATGCAAATAGTTATTTACAAAACACATTTTAAAAGGGATTAATGGTCTTTGGCAAGGGAAAACATAGGATGAAATCAACATTATTTAGCAGATCTTGTAAACTATCAATTATACCTAAGATTAACTACCCAGTTAAGGAGGTACTCATACGGACCCACTTTTGGGTGAAATACTTTCTCACATATATATATTAAGCACCTCCAGTGGACAGTAAAAAGATAAGGGTAAGGTACATCAAAAGGAATCACTTCTACATATTAATGTTAGCCCACTACCAGGCGCTGTTCTAAAGATCCTGAAAACAAGTTCCTCAGTCTCTGATACTTTGATTTCATAGCAATCACAATTGTTTGCTATCATCTATTGGCTGTGTGACCTTTGATGAACTACTTAATCTTTCGAAAATAGCAATAATGCTTACCATCTAAGGTCTACTGTGATGATTAAATGAGAAGTATGTAAAATGCTCAACTAAGTGCTGGAATTCACTAAGAAAGCCACAAACAGCATCTGTCACTTTGTTCAGTTTTTGAAATAGTGTAAAATAAACTTTATATCTGTGATTTTCAATAATGCCTGGCCTTTGAATTCTACTTTTAGCTACAAATTTATTCCCCTAAAATAATATTCAATGATAGGTAAATATTCAATATAAAGCCCCCCCCCCAAAAAAAATCAGAAAAGCTTCGTTTTTCATCTTAAGTCATAAAAAATCGAATTTTTAAATATTACTTACCTGGATTTAAAGCAAAATTATCTATTAAACTCTTCCAAGCAATAAAAGCTATTTTTTTAATCATGGGTGCTCCACTACGAAATCCCAGTTCTTCTAGCTGTAATAGAGAATTGATGAAACTCCCACTTCGATGCAAGGTCTAAAAAGGAAGAATCATTAAGAAGTTACTTACCTACCTGAAACAATATATAGGCACTATCATCATTCATTTATCTAACTCACCCAGTGTTAACTATGTAAAATCTAAGGAATTTAAACTTTTTAAAGTACTGAATTTTGTATGCATATTCAAAATTCTAGATCACAAAATATAAAGCTCCATGAAATAGATAATGCATAATACACAACATTTCTAAAACATCAGAGAATATCAGAAATGTGATAAATTCCAAATTTTACCAACATATTAAAAAAGGAATTCATATGAAAAAATCTGAATATTAAAGAAAAATAAGAAACTCAAACTAATAATCTTTTCAAATACACTGGAACAGGCAGGAAATAGTTAAGTAAAAGATGTATAAATGACAAGTAAACAATGCATCCCAAGAAAAAATACACAAAAAGAACATTAATAGTCATAAGTGACGATAGTCCACACATAAGCTGAACAGCATATAAATGTAACAAAAACAACTGGCTTAGAAATTCACAAAAATCCACAAGAAAGCTACTAGAGCCAATAAACTCATTTCAGCAATGTTGCAGAGTACAAGACCAACACACAAAAATCAGTTGTGGTTCTATACAACAGCAATGAATGATCTAAAAAGGAAATCAGGAAAGCAATTCCATTTACAATAGCACCTAAAAAAATTAAACACTTAGAAATAAATCTAATCAGAGGTGAAAGACTTTTAAACTAAAACCTACAAAGTATTGTTGAAAGAAGTTTGAAAAGGCCTAAATAAATGGAAAACCATCCAGTGTTCATGAACAGGAAGATTTAATATTGTTAAAATGTCAATACTACCCAAAGCAATCTACAAATTCCACATAATCTCTATCAAAATTCTAAAGGCCTTTTTCACTGAAAAATAAAAGCTGATCCTCAAAAATTCATTATGGAATTGCAAAGAGCCCCAAATAGCCAAAACAATTTTGAAAAAAAAATTATAAAGTTGGAAGACTCACTTCCTTGACTTCCAAATCTACTGCAACAGTAATTAAAGCATATGGTAATGGCATAAGGAGAAACATAATAGACCAATGGAATAGGGATCCAAAAATACTCTCACATACACTGTCAACTGATTTTCAACAAGAGTGCGAAGACCATTCAACAAAAAAGTCTTTTTAACAAATGGTGCTTGGAAAATTGAGTATCCACGTGCAAAAAAAATGAAGCTGGACCCTTGCCTTACACCATATACTAAAACTCGAAATGGATCAAAGATCAAAATTTATGAATTAGCAAATCCAGAGAAAAAGCAGAATGGAGGTTACGAGGGGCTGCAGAGGGAGGGACAGAGGGAGTCACTGCTTATGTAACATGTATAGTTTTTGTTGGGGATGATGAAAAAGTTCTGGGTGTAGACAGTGGTGATGTTTACACTACTGTAAATGCTTTTAATGCCACTGAACTGTATACTTACGATGGTTATGATAAATTGTTATGTTTATTTATCACAATAAAGAAAATCACAACTCCACCCCCTCAAAAAAAAACCTGGCTTAAAGATAGAACATACAGTTGATTCTCATTATTCACCATAGTTATGTTCTATAAAGTTGCCTTGACACTGTATTAGCAAATACTGAGCCATGGCTTCTAGGGAAAATGCAGGGTTAGGTTCCTGCAAGCCTCTGATCACATTTTCATCAACCATTTGACACACAACCTTGTTTTATGTTTGTTTTGGTTTAAAGACATCTTATTTAATATATATTGTTGATTCACTAACATTGAACTCACAGCAGACAGCACTGTAACTCACGCCTGAACAAAGTCTATCTAACACATGTATTTCCCCCCTAAAGCACATCACAGCCTTCCGCTGCTTAGCAACCACAGACAGCACTTCAGCACTACACTTTGGGGCCATTTAAAACTGAAATCACCAAGAAAAAGCACGAAACGTGAAAAATGTGGCATTAAATGGATCATGAAATGGACATTTGTTTAAAGGACATTAAGAATTGAAGCAAAAAGGCAGAATGTAACCTTGCTCAACCTCAGCTGGGAACATGCATGCTGTAGGACTCAAATTTTTTTTGCCACTACACATGCGTACAATTGACCGCAAAAGCAGCACAAATACTGATGTTGGGTTAACAAATAAATTTCAGTAATTTTCATATATGGCATGTGTGAATAATGAGGATCAACTGTACTATGGAAAGTTAAGAAATTAAAGGGTCTGGCATGTAAAAACTGTTCATTAACTGTGTACTTACCTTCCCAAGAAGTCTGACAAACAAAGGCCATAATTTTAACACATAAGTCTCATTTTTACTCATAAATAGCTTCTGGAGTTCCGAAAGTAATTTCTGAAAACCAAAGCAAAAATATTTACCAAAAAGACTCTTGGAAAGAAAAAGAATGCAGTATTAAATTGATCTTCTCAGCCAAGTAACTTTTCCCAGTATTTTATCAGGAAAACTTCCACACATATAGCAAAGCTGATAGAGTTTAACAGTAAATATCCAAGTATAAATACCATTAACATTTTACTATGCTTGTCTTACCACATATCTGGCCATTCTTCCATCCATCAACACAGTTTTTTTCCCTACCAATATACTTTCCCCTAAAAACTTCAGCTTGCATTATCATTAGAGTTCAAATGATAATGCTTTAACCACTCACTCTAACTTTAAAAATTAATAGCTTCATGGGTAACACATCTGAGAAAATTTAAGTTCAAATTTATTAAGACTTTTATACAGTGGACCCTTGGACAATGTGAATTTTAACTGTGCGTTCTACTTATACTCGGGTATTGTTCAGTAGTAAATACTACAGTACTGCACGGTCCGTGGTTGGTTGAATCCAAGGATGCAGAGGAACCACAATTACAGAGAGCCGACGATGAATCATACAAGGATTAAACTCAAGTTGTTCAAGGGTTGACTGTATATGCTCTTAAGAAATTAATAAATTTATCAATAAAAAAACTTACAAAGACACTGGCGTCACTTTTAGACTCCAAACCTTACCATGAGGCATCCTGAATTTTAAAATATTAATAAACAAAACCCCAGGTTTTAGAATCTGGACGTCTCCACCACCTCCTGGATTACTGTAATGTCTCCCAACTAGTCTCCCTGCTCCTACGTAGAGTTTTTTCTCAACGCAGACAAAGTGATCCCTTTAAAAACAAAGTAAGTATGCATATCACTCGTAGACTCAAAAGCTTCAAATATGGTTTTCAATATAACCCAGAGTAAAAACCAAATGCCTTAAAATGGCCCCCAAGGTCCTATGTGATTTGGCCCTGTTTCTGGTATCATCTCGTCCTCCTCTCATCCTCATCACTCTATCCTACTGCCCAGCGTTCGCTGAACACAACCAAGTTCTCATATCAGAGCAAGGCCTTTTGCGCTCATGGTTCCTCCCGCCTCAAAGGAGCTTACTGCATATTATTCAGGTAGCTAACTCCTATACTGCCTTCAATCACCTTTCAAATAACCTATTCTTTTTCCTTCCCTGACCACCTCACCCTTCCTCTCCGATGGCACTTTCCATCCAGTCCTTGCTGTTTTCCATTAATGCTCTTTACTAAATATACTATATACTTTATTATCTCTCCCACTAGAAAATAAGCTCCACAAGTTGCTTTTGTTCACCGCTATACACACAGTACCTAAAACAATGTCCAGTATATAACAGGTGCTCAATAAATGTTGAGAAAGGTTGAAAAACCTAAAACCTGGGGCAAGTAATAACTTTAGGTAACTGTACACACTAGATGCACTTGTGTGCATTAAATTTGTATCTACTGGGATTATGCTATAACAATCCAGATAGCGATGAATCAGTTAATGTTCTCCCTTTTCCAAAAATGCAATTTCTTGCAATCACCATTCTTTGGGGATGGGGTAAAATGCCTGGATTGTAGTAACACTGAATAGACAGCTCTCCTCCTTACTATAATATAGGATCAGTGTGACTACATTAACTTAAACAATTCTTTGTTTTAATTCAAAGAGGAACTTCCTAGATCACAGAGCAATTACACCAATATGAGCCCTCAGCTTGGTGCAAAACCTTACAATGCAGTATCCAAAAAATCCTTAAAGTATTACTTACGGTAGTCATAAGCTGCTCTGTGATAGATGCTATTTCTTGTTGTTTCTGAAGTAACAACGGCATTCCCATCTCTAGAGCAGTAGCTCCCCGCAAATGTACCTTTTGGGCCGAATGAACCACTAAAGGTATGACCAATTTTGCCCATCTAATTGACTCTTCTCCCATTTGAATTGGGGCTTGTTCAATTAGCCTGTGTAGAGAAAACAATGACTAAATTAGTTTGACCTCACCATTTATGTCTAAAGTACCAGGAAAATATACAGTACACAAGTACGCAGAAATATGCATAGTATGGTGCAATTGTTTTACAATACTATATACACATATATACACACACAAAAATAGATCTAATTTTTAATTGCTAATTTGTAGACTTCCCTATTACTTTTATAAACTTTTCAAATAAGGAGAACGCATCATCTTTCCTTCAGATTAAAAAAATTTAAATACTAATTATTTTTACAGAATTAAATTCAATATTCTTATAGGACAGGACAGCTAGAGAACCATGATACACTGTGAACATCAATCAGGGCATCAGAACACTAAGTAGTTAAAACATATAGCTCAACAACTAAAGAAAACTTTCAAAGAATGAAAAACAAGTTAAGACAAAGCACATCAACAGTTCATGCTGTCAGCACATCCATTATGAAAAGCAAGGATGTGTAGGAAGAAGACAGGGGATTTTCCTGTTCCCCTCATCTGCTGCTAGGAGTTGTTTAATGCTTTCCTAAATGCCCGCTACAGCCCACGTAAAAGTCTGTATTATTTTTTAAACTCTTGCAAAAGCTTTAACAGAGATAATTTTTAAAACCAGAACTGTGTTAGCAGCAGCAGCAGAACCAAGGCTGTATTTTGAAGACTGCCTCAGTAAAAATAAAGAAACCTAGTAACTTATGCACATCTACTTCCTTCTTCCTGTTACTTTTTGACTTTTAGTCTAGAGAACATTTCCTTCTTTTAATGTTTAACTCAAATTCAAGTCCCAAAAGACTACTCCTTAAAGTAAACTCTAAATTTACTGAAACTTCTTCTAAATTCCATAGCATCCAAACTCATACCTTATGACGACATTTAATGCTTCATAATCCACAACAGCAGAATGCACCTCTCCTCTATTAAAGACTATTTCTAATGAATCAATTATACTAGATACCTGAAAGACAGAACCAAATAAATACAAATCGAATAAGTCTGAATTTTTTAACTGGCATGTGGTTAAGAAGACATATACAAAAACTATACTCACTACTTTGCCAACAACTTCAGTGGGAAACGTCTGTTTGGATATCACCCAAAGTGCCCTAGTACGTACATTTTTATCTGAATTCTTAACAATATCATTCAGTTTTGAAAGCAGTTCTTGAATATTTGTCTCTGAAAAATAAGCAGTTTTAATTATGTGGAATCATTTACATCCTTTAAAATCTCTAACAGTAAAACAGAGAAAAATCCTGTTCCCTTCAGTGTCAAAAAATTAAATGCATATCCAGAGAAAAGGACCAGAGAACCAATGTTGATATCAAACTTCTTCCCAAAACACAAAACTCAGGTCAGAGGGAAGGTATTCTCAGAGAAAACAGATAGTAGCCTCCAAATCTGATATTTTTCAACTAAAATATTTCTGTAAGGTCTTATTATTAGGTATGAACATACAAGTCAATTTTTGGCAAGACATTATGAATCCTATATCTCTGCTCCAAAATGAACAACTACTTTAGATTGCTAACATTTCTATATATAAAAAAAGCCGAAACTTTTTCCTTAGAAAAAAAGATGGTAACAACTTTCTGATATCCTTAATCCCTATGCCTAATTTCCTCTCTCTAAAGATCACCTCCCAGGTTTCCTTTACCATGACAAGCTACTTACAGAAAAATAATTAAGATTATAATCCTCCCCTGATATCCATGGGAAACTGGTTCCAGGACCCCCTCTCAGGAATATCAAAATCCAAGAAATGCTCAAGTCCCTTATGCCTTCCACATCCATGGGTTCTGCATCCAAGGATACAGAGGGCCAAGGATGCTTGAAAACTCAGAAAAGCATCAGATCCTGTGCTTTCATTACCACTTTTAGCTCCAAATTATCTCATTTACCACTAGGTGAAAGAACTTTTCAAATTACAGCATGTTCCTTAACACATGCTTGTGTAAAATAAATGACCATCTAACTTCCGAAGCAGGTGTGTTTCTATAAAGGATAAGGTTCAGTTTTCTCAACAGTTATTTTTAAATAGGCTTATTTTATTTTCTTTTACAGCAAACTTCATGGTATCAAAGTCAGAACTGCATCTAAGGAAAAGAAACCTTCCAACAATGATATAACCTAAACACTTTCTCAAAAGCAAATCCTAAACTACAGGTTATGAAACTAATAGAGAGGTAACAACACTTTTAACAGTATCAAACTATAAACTCTAAAAATATTGTATCACAATAAATTTACCTGATAATCCAGAGGTAATTTTCGGATTATATAAGCAAAACCCCAAGGCCTGCAGAGCAGCACTACTGAGCTCTGAGTTTGGACTGGCAATGTGAGTCTTCGAAAACAAAATAACATTTGTTACAAACAAGTACAACTGTAAATTAATTTTTAGACAGCAAAAGTTGATTAAAAACAAAAATTACATTTTAATCCCAATAATCAACAAATCTTTGAGAGCAGATTAAAAAGGAGTAAGATCAGGAGGCCATGGATACACCTTGGCAAAGAAAGACGGAAACTAGGTAGAGATCAGCTAAATAAAGAATATTTTTCTTAAAAGGAAAAGAACATCTCCACACATCTGAAAGCAAAAAAAAAAAAAAAAAGCCAACAAATGGAAGATGTTGAAGACACTAGACAGGAAACAAAGAGTAGGAGCAAAACCCTTCCACAGAAAGAAAGCAAGACTCAAAGGCAAAAGCTGACATATTAGCTATGGAGTGGAGCAACACCTCTAGCACAGAGAGGGAAGGAGCTGGAGTGTAACATTTACTAAGTAGCTGAAGTGCTAGGACCTTTAAGCATTATCTCAATACTTCACAGACAGGAGAATTTGAGTCCATGACCATCTGGAATAGATGGAATTCAAAGCCCAATGCATATTCTATATGTGAAAGTTATAAAATCCCAAACCTGTCAAAGGGAGTCTTGCCATATGCCCCAACCCTACATTTACTTGTAACCCTGCATTCTTGGGTACCATTTCCCATTCCAAAGTGATTCATCTTCAAATCCCCCCATTTCTCTGAATCCAATATCCAAGGAATCCTCAATTATCTGCTACTCTTGACAGAGAAGAATGATCAATGTTAGTAGTCAAATATAAGAACAAGACACTTGCTTGGAGCACCCCTTTCATAATTAATCAAACCAAACATCCAAAATACTAAACCCTGAGATACAAAGTCTTAAACACTTAAGACGATGAGAACTACTACTATATCTCCTAGATAGTAGCTAACATGTGTGTGATCAACTTTTGATTTTCCTATCATTAACCACCCACATGCTTCTAAATAATTAGGCATTTTAGTTACAAACCCTATTTACAAACAATGCAACTTGACTCAAAATGCATGCAAATGAGTTTCTGATCCTACATGCTCTCAAATACCAAATACATTATGCATGTCTTCACCACAACAAATACACTACCAGAATGTGGAAAATGACAATGAAGAAAAATGGGACAATAAATAATATCTTTAATATTGTTTATACTATTAACAAGTCTTGACCTACTACACAATAAAGTTCTTGCTTACATGAACAAAAACCACTGATGACTATAGCAGGAATACTTAAGGGTAGGCAAGGCAGTACCCCCAATGCCTCAACATTTGGCCCGAAATCATGGTAAAATGTACAATGAACATCTTGACAGAATACTTCCGTTTAAAAGCACAAAAACAGGGTCATAAAAATAAGAACTCAAAGGGACTTTGGAGATTTAGTACAACCTCTTCATTCTAGAAACAAGGAAATTAAGTTACGTGTTAAGGAAAGTCAAGTCACAAAGGCACAGTATACTCAAGTGACGACAAGAGCATAGTTCCTCAGTTTGATGTTAAACTACACAACCTCCCTATAAACAAGCAAACAAGATAACCACAGTGGTTTGTTAACTAAGCAAGAGTGGCAAAAACTAAGGGTGCGTGAAGATAAAAAAATGAATGTTACCCATACAGTAGACCAATGACAAAACTACAGATTCATTTTATTTAAAAGTACATTCCTACAAAAGGAGAAAAAAAACAGATTAAATAATCTCTGATCACTGTTTTCCTATCAAGAGTGCAAGTTTTGGATTCAAGTGGCCACGGCCGACTTTAGGCATGTTAAACTAATTTCTTCTGCAAAGTGGGGATTAAAGACTAGCCTCACTGGGACAGGGAGGATTAAGTGAGAGAAAACAAGATAATTAAGATAGCACCTGATACATTGTAAGTCCTCAAGTAGTACTATAATAACCCTGCTGTTATTTTATTTTAGACTCAAAGTTTTTGAGTTAATTGGCAAAACCTGTTTTTCCCCACAAAGTAAAAACTATTTACTATTTACAACAAAGATACATACCTTTAAAACTCTGAATAGCTGAGGAAGTTTCTTCTCAATTTCTATAATGATTTCTTTTCCATCTTCTCCAGTCATACGACTTCAGAAAAGCAGAAAGAACACAAATTTATGCAAATAGCAGACATAAAAATGAACTATGAAACACCTGCATAATCTTTTTAAACAATATGTTAGAACACGGGCAAATTAATTGACCCAGTGCTTAAGATGCTTAAGAACACATAAGAATATAAATGCGAAGAAACCCTCAGAATAACTTGTGCATCCACACTGTACACAGGTTTTGACAGCTTCCCTATGTGAAGAGGGAACAGGGAAATCTACCCCTAGTTACAAACTTAGAACCTTACTAAATCTTTATCGTTTTGTACCAGTTGTTACCCTTTCCTTGCAATTTCCAAACTACATTTAACTCAGAAAAACATGGTCTGCAGGGGGAAAAAAAAAAGTAGGAAGCATTTGCGATTAAAAGAGAACTCGGTTTATTGCTCTCTATTAAAAAACCAATTGTGGGTTCCCCCACTGTGCCCCACAAGTGGCTCACGCTGAAAAACCACTACTCCAGCACGCTCCCTTCCAACCAAATTTGTCTTAACCCTTCGCTTGCAAGACACACGTACAGGCTTCCTCATTCCAAACTTGCACCTAAAGGGCAGCAGCACCCGCAGCCGGGAACGTCACCTAGCACTCGCCACCCCGGCGTCCCCACAGCTGCCAGACTTCCAGAATACACAAACTCGCTTCGCGTGCCCCACCCGGACTATCTCCTCCCCAAAACCCGCCAGGGCGCCCCACCCCAAACCCCCAGCAGGCCTCACCTGGTCAGAGTCAGGTAAGCGTCGGTCTGCTCTCCATGGGAGGCGGAAGGGTCTTCCAAAGTCTCCAACAGCGGCACGAGGGGGCTGCGGCCCGGGGCCGTCATGTCGGCCCCCCGCTGAGGCCCGGACCGGAAGAGGAGACAATCCAGTGACCGATGGAAACAGCTCCGCGGCGGCCCCGCGTGAGTCCGGGCCCCAGACCCGCGCGCCCGCCCCCGCCCTCCCAGAGCCACCGCGTCCACGCCCCGGGCCCCTGGGGCACAAACCCAAGGTCCTAACCTCCGCCTGCGCGCCGCAACACGCACCCAGGCCCACGCCGCGCTCCGCCCAGGGCCCGCTCCCGCCACCAGTTTCCCGGGCAGCTTTCAACAGCGGGAGAAGACCGGCGCGGCGGCGGGAGAAGCCCGGGGAGCGAGGCGTCTCACCGCGAGGGGGCGGAGGTTGCGCCAGGCTGACGTTCCCCGCGGCCTAGCACCGTGACCCCAATATTCACCCCCAAGTACGAAAACAGGCCTGCGTCCTCTCTGCCGCTGCCCTGCAGCACCCGGACGCGGCCCGACCTCGACTTTCCCGGCTCCGGCTGTTTACTCACGCGTGCGGCCCGCTCCCTCCTAGACCAAGATGGCGGCGGGGGCGGGCCCCGGAGCGCGCGGGAGTAGGACAGGCCTGGCGGGAGAGGCTCGAGCCAATCCAACAGGCAGCGGCGCGCCGGAGTCATCGATCGCCGCCCTTCCACGCCTGCTGCCCAGCCCTGCCCCTCAGGTGGGGGTGTTTTGGCCCGTATTTAACCCGCGAGGGGCTTGAAATTCAAAATGTAAGTGAATCGTCCAAGTTTACCAGACTAAATTTAGTGGGTCTTCAAACTGCAAGTCCAGTACTTGTTGAAGTATTAGCAACAAATCATTTAGCAACAGGAGATAACTGTACTGTGCTGTTTAAGAGCTGCGTTTAGATTGGTCTAGATTCCAACCCTAGTTCCGTGTGGCCTTAGCAAGTTAGTCAACCTTTTTATGCCTCAACTTCCTGCTCTGTAAAATAGGGATGATAATAATACCTACTTCAGGTTCAGGTGAAAGCTAAGTTAAAAAAGGTTGGAGAGTCCAGAGGCTCTCAAGTTTTAAGTATACATAACAATGGCCTGGGGATATTCATGATTAAACTGCTGGCTTCTGGGCCCCGCCCTTAGACATTGTGATTCCGTAGATTTAGGATCCGCATTCTTTTAATTGGCCTCAGGTGTTGAAGGGTGGGACTTGTCTAACAGTTAACACTTGGAGAAACTACAGTATACCCTTATTGTTTTTGTTTTTTGTTGTTGTTTGTTTTTCAGAGAACTTTAGTGCAGAAAATACACGAAAAGATTTGTACAAAATTTCTGATGTTTTGAACGAATTGGAAATTGAGTACTCATAGGGAACAAGTTTTCCATCAGTTGTATACGTGTGACTTAATTCATAACAATGAGTGCGATAACTATTTACTCTATGAAAATCTGATTATGGTTAATACGGAAAGATACAGATTGAATCTTGTCCAATGAGATTGGTGGGCAGTGGACTTCTAGGCAGATAAAACCTTGCACATGGATACTCCACCTCTCAAAAGGCATTTACCGCCCGTGGGCTTAACCCGCGGGGCTAATGAAGTTCGCGGCAAATGACAAGTAAAGCAAGCGAGCGATAACGAAAGTGTTAGAACCAAAATGATGCTCTTATGTTTTTTTCAGTATCTAATGTGCATGACTTTGAGTGAAGACGACAAAGTGAACAGGAACGCTGAATAATCCCCTCCTAAATGGCCTGTAAAAGTCCTTTGAAATTGTCAGAAGAAAATAATACATACAGTATACCCTTAATGAAAGTCAATTCTTACCTTTTTATAGACCTCTGAGCACTTTCCACAGCACACAGAATTGTATCAACTTTAAACCAGGCATTTAAGGCCCGACAGCAACTGGTCCTTCCGCTCTGGCCTCACAGGTTCCAGGCACCTGGCTTGAGCCTCTACTTACCCACACACAGTACAACTGCTTATCCACACAGTTTCAGAATTCAGGGCTGTGGTTTGCCCACCTCTGTGTTATCTGCATCTCGCAAAATGTCTGCCAAACCAAGCACTCAACACAGAACATGTATCAAACAGAAAGATGAAGGAAGAGAGGGAAGGAGACCTGCAAGTTTTTACGAGCCTACCTCTGGAAATTAAAGACTCAAGAAATGGTGAAAAGCTGTGTCTGGGTGAGGTGTAGAGACACTGTAGAAGTAATGGCAGACACCGCTTTTCAGTTCAGCCTGATAACAAGTTCTTTAACCTTCGGAGGGGAATTTGCTCCTCATTTTCTGGACTTTGGCAAGACAATACTTAAGAAGGTAAAGAGGTTATTAGACAATGAATGAAAAACATGGACAGGTTTGCAACATTGAGGTTTCAGTATAGTGGAGCTGTTGTGTTGGAAAGTGAGAGAGGATCTTGAAACCCTATTTTTTTTATGGTGGCTACAAGATAAGTGGAAAGAACATTGAGTTTGCCTTTAGACAAGTACCTCCACTCAATCCTTGTGTGCCTTACCCGGCTTTACTCTTCTTTCTAGCACTTATCACAATCTGATATTACATTGTATATCTATTTTTTATTGTCTGCCTCTCCCCACTGGAATGTAAATTCCTTGTGTATAGGGCCTCTGTTCTATTCATTTTTTTTTCCTTCTAATTTCTCATTTATAAAGAAGAGGTTGGGGTGGTCATCTTGCTCCTCTTTCAAATGTGTAGAACAGTGATCTTCCTAAAATGTTATATAATATTTTATCATTGTCACTCCCATGCCTGAGATTCTTTAGCAGTTCCCATCAATCAGAGGATGAATTTCAAAACTCTTGGCATAACATGCAAGCCTATTATTATTGGGCGACTGCTTCACCTCCAGCCTGACCCCGGCTTCAGCCAGGTTCTGAACAGTCTGCCAGGATCTCTAACTTTTCTATGTCTTTGAAGGTCTATGTTGTTCCTTGTGTTTAGAATATTAAGTCGATTTTTCAAGTGTGATAAATGAGTCAACTAAAATCACACCTTTTAATGAAATCCTTCCCTCATCTACTCTATCCCAATGGAGAATTAAATGTTTCTGCCTCCATGCTGACATAGCGCTTTGTACATAGACCTGTTAAAATGAGTATCCCATTGATTTGGTTTTATACGTCTGCAGTGGCAGAGTTATGGTTAGCCTGAGGGAAATTAGTTCCAGCCATTATCTCAATCAGGGCCCCTTCCCTGCTCTTTAGTATTTTCTGATTTAAAGTACTAAGAGATTATAAAGTCTAGACAAATCTCATTCGCCACCTAGACCCTTTTCCAGACACCCTTCCAACCAGATTGCTACTCCCAAGCTTCTCTTTTATAGGAATTGTGAAGCCACCACCATGGACCTGCTCCCACTGAGCAATAAATTTGTATTACCTGACACTCAATGAATATTTTGAGTTAATTTGTTGATTTGTCCATGCATTAATTCATCCATCCTTTCATATATTCACTCAACTAATATCTATCTGCTTTGCCTCTCCCAATCCTATATCTTTGTTTCTCCTCAGAACATCTCCCTCAGGATGAAAAGTTTTGCAACCTCAGTCCCATATTCCTGCCTAATTTCCCCATTCTTGTCTTTAATCACACATTTTGCAACAAAGATCAAGCCTATAATCTCATATCTATCAATGACTCCTTTCTCCTACTTGCCCCAGTGGTCCTAATAATTCTTCTTACCTCATAATTCTTAGATCTGTCCAACTAGGATCCCAGTTTATGGCCTAAACATATCATTTCAGGATTATAATATTGCTTTTTTTAAAACTGTTTTTACTGAGTGCTAGATGTTTTAATAGATGATCTCATTTCTTCCTCACAATGGTTCTAAGATGAAGTACTTTTCCTGGATTTACAAATAAGCAATGTGAAGCTTAAAGAGTAAACTAGGGAACTTTACTGTAGTCATGTGTAACCCAAAACTAATCTATTTAAGCTGCATTCATTCATCAACATTTAATGAGCTCTGCCCTGTGGGGTATGGTTTTCATTGGTAGATTTATTCTTGAACATTGTAAGAAAAATTCAATATAAAGAGTCCTATGAAAACTCACTATTTACTATAGTAATCATTTAGTAAAATAAAGTATCCATCTGTAATCCAAATTGCTAAAGTTAATGCAGTGCACCCAGTTTTGGAGTCAAATTGGTGAGGATTGAAATACTGCTTTGCCACTGTGCAACTTAAGATCTGCCCCCAAAATGCTTAACTTTGCCCTGTCTTCATCAGTAAAATGAGAAGAAAAACACCAACATCAAAGTCCAGTAAATGATAAATATTATTACCTAGTGCCTAGCACAAATCCTGGCACATAGTAGGTATTTAATTGGTGTTTATTACATGAATACATGAATACATTACATTAATTGAAAAATCATGTTTTGGTTTTTTTTTTCTGAAATACATGAGCTAGTTTAATGTTTGTCATTTAAAAATTGTGGAGTATGAGGGTTCTGAGAGACATTTGAAACATTACCCAACATGATAACTATTTTACTGGATTCATTTAAAGAAAGGCAGTCTTTGAGATTGTTTTAGCTTTTTAGTCCTGTGTTGCTAAAAGATCTCATGATGGACTTTTCAACAGTTAATAGATGGTAAAAGAAAAATTTTTTAAAGATTATTTCATCCCATCATTAGTTCAGATACAATAAAAATATATCGCTAATAACATACCCCATGACCATCACGAAATCTACTACCTTTGCATTCAGACCTACTCCACAAAATTATACAATTGTATTAACTAAGAGGTGCTTTTAATCCTTTAACAGACCAAAGGCTTTATCTGTACATATAGTTACACGCTTTCCAGTGAGCTGTGCAGAGTTCCTACCATTTAGGACCAAGCCAACTCCTTTTCAGATGAGAAAATTGAGCCCCTTCAAGTTAAAATGAAAAGAGAGGGGCAACATAGTATAACAGAGGCTGATTGCTAAGGTTTGAATCCTGACCCTACAACTTCTTAGCTGTGTGACTGTCAAGTCACTCAACCTCTGTGCCTCAGTTTCCTTTGCTGCAAAATGAGAGTAATTGTACTTGCCTCATGGGCTTGTGAGGTATATGTAAGTTAATATCAATTCATGGAAACTGCTTAAACAATGAGTGTGTACATACTATAAATATTCAGAAAATGTTAGCCATAGAAACATTGGTTTCTCAGGTTTAAGTAAAACAACATGTTATAAAACCATGAATACTTCCCATCCCCTCCAAAAAAAACCACCACTTTTTCACTGAAATGGGTTTCCTAGCCCACATTAAAAGCATGAGACTACAGTCCATCAGCAATAATTTAATGTTATATTTCTCAAAGTGTGGTTCCAAGATCATTGCATCAGAATCACCGGAAAGCTTCTCTATATGCAAGTATCTGGTCTATACCTCTCAGACCTACTGAATCAGAAGTTCTTAGACGAGTCCAGTAATCTGCATTTTTTTAAAAAAATTATTTATTTATTTATTTATTTTTGGCTGTGTTGGGTCTTCGTTGCTGTGCGAGGGCTTTCTCTAGTTGCGGCAAGCGGGGGCCACTCTTCATCGCGGTGCGCAGGCCTCTCACTGTCGCGGCCTCTCTTGTTGCGGAGCACAGGCTCCAGACGCGCAGGCTCAGGACGCGCAGGCTCAGTAGCTGTGGCCCACGGGCCCAGTTGCTCCGCGGCATGTGGGATCTTCCCAGGCCAGGGCTCGAACCCATGTCCCCTGCATTGGCAGGCAGACTCTCAACCACTGCGCCACCAGGGAAGCCCAGTAATCTGCATTTTTAATATGCACCTGAATGATTCTTTTCAGTACCAAAGTCTGAGATTCCTACTGTGTTCAAGGCACAAGTTTTCTTTAACTTTTTTAGGACAGCTCTTAACTATTATTTGTAATTGGAATACAAAAAGCTATTTTTGAAAAAACCCACCCATGTATGGCAGAAATTGTTTGCCTATATTTCAAAGCAGATTCATGGAGAGAAAACAAGTCTTTAGAAGCTCAAGAGCTACAAAGGTAATTGAAACTGACAGCCTTGAGGAGCCAAAAGGGATAGTGACTGATTGTTATGCTTTAGGCCTTTTTGGAGAAAACATAATCACAAATTTAGAAAATTAATCCAGTTCAAATTCATCACCAGGGCTACTCATGGGCATGATTAAATGCTCTACTTTTCTTGATCACTGGATTAAGGAAATTTTTCTTAAACTGCCTATTCTAGTAAGCTAATATAACTGAAAAATTTAAATCCTCGAAGTGTACTATGGATAAAACAGAATTTTGACCTAAATTTGTAAGCTTCGTTGTCAGCCCTCATATGATACTGGTAGAAATGTAAATTGGTACAATCTCTTGGAAGGACAATTTGCAGTATTTATCAAAATTACAAATTTCCAGAGTTTTTGATGCAAAAATTCCACTTCTAAGCGATTATCCTACAAATATGCTCATTCATAAACAAAATAAAGTTTAGAGACATTTCATTGCAGAATTGTTTGATTTAAAAAAAAAAGAGATTAGAAACAACCAATGAGGACATGTTAAATAGATTATGGTACATCTATATTATATAATACTAGTCAGCTAACTATATACTTACTAATATGTAGTGAAATCCAAAATATTTTAATGGAAAAAAAATGTTTCACTAAAAGGAATCAGACATCCTTAGAGAAATGACTAACACCAGGGCTGGGCTTGAGAAAGTATAAGAAGAGCCTGGAATATCTTTTTCGTGCCAGAAAGTAAACAAGTGCTTAAACATGTTGGGAACATGTTTAAAGGACTCAGGAGCCAGCTTGAAGGGCTCCCACTGGCTGAATCTGGAACAGTGGATTATAAACCATTGAATAAAAAAAAAAAAGAATCCATGAGCCCATACTGATACTTAAAATATAAATAAATAAAGGGGGGAGAAGGAATGACAGAGTTAGGAAATTGCCGTTTTGCAACCGTGATAGTAATAATTGATTCAGGCAATAATCATCAGTAAGTGTTAAAACCATTGAGCAAAAGTCTCATGGGGAGCACAGTCTCAAAGTATCTCCTCATAAGCAAATAAGAAGAGATAAATGTCAGCTTTACTGTGGAGACACCTATGAAAATCACCAAAACTTGCACAAACTAGTATCACTGAGATTCCCTGAGGTAATTCACTGGGGAAGCAACATCACTTCTACGGTGTGCCTACCAAAAATTCATAACCTGAATCTCTCCATGAGGAAAGAATCAGAAAAATCCATATTGAAGGATGTCCATTAAAAACAAGTCAGGGACTTCCCTGGTGGTGCAGTGGTTAAGAATCGGCCTGCCATTGCAGAGGACACGGGTTCGAGCCCTTGTCTGGGAAGATCCCATATGCCGTGGAGCAACTAAGCCCGTGCGCCACAACTACTGAAGCCCGCACGCCTAGAGCCCATGCTCCGTCACAAGAGGAGCCACCGCAATGAGAAGCCTGCGCACCACAATGAAGAGTAGCCCCCGCTCGCAGCAACTAGAGAAAGCCCATGCGCAGCAAGGAAGACCCAATGCAGCCAAAAATAAATTAATTAATTAAAAAAAAAAAGTCAAACAACAAACTGGCCTATATTCTTCAAATGACAAGGTCATGAGAAACAAAGGAAAGCAGAGGAACCGTTTCAGAATAAAGAAGGTACAAGAGCCATGACAACTAAATGCATGCATGATCATGGATCAGTACATTTTGGAAACAATAAATTTTGCTTTAACTCATACAACTCAATATCAAAAAAACAAACAACTTGATTAAAAAATGGGCAGAAGACTTGAAAATACATTTTTCTAAAGAAGACATACAGATGGCTAACAGGCACTTGAAAACATTTTCAGCATTGAATAATTATTAGTGAAATGCAAATCAAAGCCACAATGAGATATGACCTCACACTCATCAGAATGGCTACCATCAAAAAGTCTACAGAGTTTGGCGAGGAAGTGGGGAAAAGGGTACCCTTGTATACTGTTGGTGGAAATGTAATTTGGTATAGACACTATGGAAAACAGTATGTAGGTTTCTCAAAAAACTAAAAATAGAACTACCACGTGATCCAGCAATTCCACTTCTGGGTGTGTATCCAAAAAAAACTGAAAATACTAACTCAAAAAGATACATGCACTCCAATATTCATAGCAGTATTATTTACAATAGCCAAGATATGGAAGTAAGCCAAGTGTCCATCAACAGATGAATGGATAAAGAAGATGTAGTATATAAGATGTAATATATATATACATATACATATACACAATGCAATATTATTTAGTCATTAAAAAGAATGAAATTGTGCCATTTGCAATAACATGGATGGACCTGGAGGGTATTATGCTTAGTAAAGTGTCAGGCAGAAAGACAATACTCTGTTATCACTTATATGGGGAATCTAAAAAATAACACAAATATATATAACAAAACAGAAACAGACCCACAGATATAGAGAACGAAGTGCTTAAAGTGGTTACTAGTGGGGAGAGGGAAAAGGGTAGGGACAAGATAGGGGTATGGGATTAAGAGATACAAACTACTATGTATAAAATAAGCAAAGATGTACAGCACAGCGAAATATAACCATTATTTTGTAATAACTTTAAATGGAGTATAATCTATAAAAATATTGAATCACTATGCTGTACACCTGAAACTAATATTATATTGTAAATCAACTATACTTCAATTAAAAAAAATTTTTTTGCTTTAAAGGAGTAGTGAAATTTGAACAAAGATATGTTACAACAAATACGTTTGATAACTGTATTGTAGTTATGTAAGAAAATCAGAATGAAAAATTCTCAGAAATTTAGGGAAAGATCGATTTTTCTGTAGCCATAGAACGAAGTCACAATCAGAACACATTCAGTTGATAAGCACAACTCAACTCCATGAACCTGCTTTTGTAAGCCAACTGATCATCATTAGCCTCTTGCGTATTACAGTCAGCTGATCAGGCATGAATTCACTCCAGAAAAGCCGCCTTTGAGTACCAACCAGTCAACAATAGTCACTCAAGTAACCAAGCTTTTAAGGATCACGCCAACCCTTTTATGCCTCTCAAAGGCCACCCATCCTGAACTCCACGCCTCCTAAAAACCCTATGAGTCCAGTAGTTGGCTTTGCTCAGGCTCTGCCTGACCAGCATAGCTCTAGATTACTATAGTAAGCAGTAAATTTCAGCTTTGTCTTTTTATTTCAGATATCAATGGGCAGTCTCATTATCCTTTGGTAATTCTGGAATTTCCACCAAGATTGTTTTAAAAACTCGTTTGGCAGTATTCCAGGTAAGCTCTGGGCCAACAGGTACACTTACTGGTCCAAACTTTGTCATTAGGTCAGCTGCCAGATGAGTCAGTCTCAGTAACCACCTGAGCTCTACTTTCATTGAATTCTCATTACTGTGTGTATTCTTTAGCCTGGGGTGTATAACCAAGTAGTTTTTTTGCATAAGATCATTATGCTTAGGTCTTTGTTCTAAGTAATTAGACCTTTTGGTTTGGAATAGAGCCATTTGGTAGTTACACTGAGAAGTTTAATAAGGTTAATAGACCTTTTGCTTTGGAGGTCTACCATTTGAAAATGTTTGCCATTAACCTGCATATTCTCCTGCTGCTTACTTTGGTTTTGTTTTGTTTTTCAGAAATTTTTAAATATTTACTTTTAGAATTCATTTAAAAAGAATAATGAGCCCACTATATGTTAACATAAATATTATATTTTAATTACAACAAGATTTTATGAAAAAAATTAGAAGCATGGCATTATGTTTACTTTTTTGTCTGGTTTAATAGAAGACTGCTAAGTTCTCCGAAAGGCTTCTACCTTTATTTTATTGTGCTGTGTTGTTTTGTTGAAGAGTAGGAAGAAAATCCAGCCTGGCATAGGTATGTAGTTGGAAGAAGAAGCAGTATTTTAATAGCCTTTTCAGATAATTGTGGATATTCTCCTTTTATGTAACACCAAAACTTGACAAGCAGTAGTTTCTCAAAGATTAATTGCAATGCGGAATCTGAAATCATACCAGTGAACTTTTTATACTCTGTTACATTAAAATACTTTGGTGTATCTTGAATTTTGAATGGATCTTTTACCCACGCATGATTTTGTATTAGTATGCATTGGTCATTTGAAAAATATTGTCATTGAATAATGTGCATCTTCCAAATGTTGACACATTTCGTTATACGTTACCAAATATCACCTTTGTTAATATCACTACTAATCTCATCAGAAAGTTCTTTCTATTGGTATATACTTAGTGGAATTCCTGGGTCACAGGAAATGAGAACGTTTCACTTTATAAGGCTATGACAACTTGTTTTCCAAAGTACTATTCCTAATTTACAATCCTACAAGCAATCTTATAGGAGAGCTCAACATTTTTTCCAGCATTTGATAGTTTTGAACATTGGCGTAAAAGAGTAACTTGCGGTGCTCTTGATCTGCATTTTTCTTTCTTTTTTTTTAAAATAAATTTATTTATTTATTTTTGGCTGCGTTGGGTCTTCGTTGCTGTGCACAGGCTTTCTCTAGTTGTGGTGAGCGGGGGCTACTATTCTTTGCAGTGCGCGGGCTTCTCGTTGTGGTGGCTTCTCTTGTTGCGGAGCATGGGCTCTAGGCGTGCGGGCTTCAGTAGTTGTGGCACACGGGTTCAGTAGTTGTGGCTCACGGGCTCTAGAACGCAGGCTCAGTAGTTGTGTGCACAGGCTTAGTTGCTCCACGGCATGTGGGACCTTCCTGGACCAGGGGTCGAACCCATATCCCCTGCATTGGCAGGAGGATTCTTAACCACTGCACCACCAGGGAAGCCCCTGCATTTTTCTGAAAATGAATTTGAGCAACTTTTCATATTTATTCTATTTTGTGAAATAGATGTCGTGCCTTTCATTTCTCCCTTTTTTTCTAACAGCTTTATTGAGATAATTTACATTCCTTACAATTTACCCATTTGAAAGGTACAATTCAGTGGTTTTAGTATATTCACAAATTTGTGCAACCATCACCAAAATCCATTTTAGAACATTTCATCACCCCCAAAAAAACTCTATACTTTTTAACTACCACCCCACTCTCCCCCAAACACTCCCCTCTCACTCCCAAACAACCACTAATATTTCTGTCTCCATAGATTTGTCTATTCTGGACATTTTATTTAAATGGAATCACATAATACATGACCTTTTGTGACTGGCTTCTGGCACTTAGCATTTTGTTTTCTAGGTTCATCCATATTATATAGCATGTGTTAGTATTTCATTCCCTTTTATGGCCAAATAATATTCCATTGGATGGATATACCACATTTTGCTTATGCATTTATCAGTTGATACATGTTTGAAGTTAAATTAAAATCCTAGTGTATCAGTTACATCTCAATAAAAAAAAATCCTGGTCTAGAGCTAAATTAAGGGCCATACAGGCATGCCTTGGAGATGTCGCAGGTTTGGTTCCAGACACCACAGTAGACTGAATATTGCAATAAAGCAAGTCACATGAATTTTTTGGTTTCCCAGTCCATTTAAAGTCATAATTACACTATACTGCAGTCTATTAAGTGTGCAATAGCATTATATCTTTTAAAAATGCACATCCTTAATTAAAAATCAATGCTGTTGAAAGAATGGTGCCAATAGACTTGCTCACTGCAGGACTGACACAAACCTTCAATTTCTAAAATATGCAGTATCTGCAAAGCTCAATAAAGTGAAGTGCAATAAAATGAGGTATGCCTGTAATTAAAGAATTTCCTAATCTCCAGCAATACAGGCAAATTTTTGCTATAGAATCTGGAACTCTTAAAGATACTTATTATCATGGGCTACAGATCTGTACCAACTAATTTAGTTACTTATAAGCCCTTCCGAAGGGAAAAATGTCTAAAATCATAAAGGCATGAAAGAGGAGATTTTTAAAAACTCAGCTATGAAAATTTTTTAAATATAAAAAGAAAAAATATAAAGCAATTAATAGAAGCCTCTATTTTAAGGGTAGACTGGACAAAGATTCAATGCTGTAACTTAAACAGACTTCAGGAAACTTTCAAAAAGTATTCTGGGTTACATTCAGTATCTGGAATACTGAAAAAGTAAAGAAGCCTTGTCTTCTCTTTTTTGTAGATTTAATAAAAAATAAATTAATTAAAATGTAAAATTGCTAGTTTAGAAAATATCTAATATGTGGCTCAACGTTTCCAGATAGCTTTAAAAAGTAAATAGGCTAGAAATCAATATATCGTATGGCTCTGTAGATGAAATACCCCAAAGTGTCTCTCTTCTCTAAGATGTGAGAGCCTATAGATAAGGATACGTGTAAATATAGTGAATAGAAGGACCATTAAAGAAACTATGTACCATGCCAGCTAAGAAACAGGACAGCTATTCAAAAATCTATCCAGTGATATGGCTCCAACGTAAACAAGAGCACCCAACAATTACCAATCTTTTTTCTATTTCCCTATATTTTATATAGTTATCACTTTATCAGTAGTTCCACCTCTATATCAGAGTAAAAGATTGTCTAAAAAGCAAGAAGAGAGGCAAATTGACTTCTCATGAAAAAAGAAAACAAAAAATTTTGTATTAAAGTAAAAATGAGAGTGCCGTGTTGGTTTTTTTAAAAGAAGACAAGAAAAATTTGAATGTATATAGTAAATTGTGGAAGACTTGAGAAGAAATAAACTTTATTTACCTTGGTTTAATAGAACCACTCAGGTAGTCAAAATCTCTAATAATTCAGTGTCTCAACTATAGCTGATATTTTGAGATCATTATCAGAGGGATATTCTTTATTCTCTGTGATACAACATTGTGAAGAAAATAATCAACAGAGCAGGACTGAACTGCTATCCTTGGAAAAGCCTGTTTGCAAGGTTGAGCCTTGGCTGGCATCCAGGAACTTAAATTTCAGGAGGGTTCCCAACATCAACTGATGAGAGTGACTCACTAAACTGTTTGTACAAACAATATGGTTTCTACTGAACCTTGCTTTTCCTTCTGGGTGTGTGGAATTTGGGTACATGCCAGACAGTGGGGCCTACGTGATTAGCCCCCAGTAGAAACCCAGGGTACTGAGTCTCAAGCTTCTGTGGTTAGCAACATTTCACACAACATTTCATACATGTTGTCACAGCTCATCGCTAGGGAAATTAAGCATGTCCTGTATGACTCCATTGGGAGAGGACCCTTGAAAGCTTATATCTGGTTTCCCACAGACTATGTCTAAGTGCCTTTTCCCTTTGCTGATTTTGTTCTAGATTGTCTATATCCCTTAGCCATGAATACAACTATATGCTGAGTCCTCTCAGTCCTAGTGAATCATTTTACCTGGGGTGGTCTTGGGGATCTCTAACCCAAACATCTATAAATGTAGTAAGATCTACTTTTAGACAAAAATATACTGCATCTCTTATACTTGATTGGATTACAGTTCATCTAGATACGGGAATGTATACTGTATGTGGTTCTAGAAAGTACCAAAAAGATAGCTATGGTACCAGAATTCTTATGGATGAAAGATTCCACCAATATAGGCAGATTAACTTGGAGCAGAGCCCATAAGATTACAGATTGAGTTTTTTTCCTTAATTGCATTATTTATTTATTTATTTGTTTATTTACTTTGTACAAACATGAAAATGTTAGGCCATGCTCTATGGATTTTAACTCACTAAAACACCATTGCCTATAAAACCTATCTCTTAAAGAAGCAAAATAAATAAAACTCTGTGCCGCTGAGTAATTACAGGCCTCAACTAATAAGTCAAAATAGCCTCAGATCTTCTACTAGGCCTTTCAGTCTAATGGTGGCACACCTACTCAATCACTATTGCTAGCAGAAACCACTCGTTTTTTTACTTATTGATTAACTAATTATGAATTATCATTTCCTCCTTCTCATGTAACCAAATACTGGTGTAGCACTCTTTTTTTTTTTTTTTTTTAAACTTTGGGTTTATTTATTTATTTATTTATGGCTGTGTTAGGTCTTCGTTTCTGTGCGAGGGCTTTCTCTAGTTGCGGCAAGTGGGGGCCACTCTTAATCGCGGTGCGCGGGCCTCTCATTATCGCGGACTCTCTTGTTGCGGAGCACAGGCTCCAGACGCGCAGGCTCAGCAATTGTGGCTCACGGGCCCAGTCGCTCCGCGGCATGTGGGATCCTGCCAGACCAGGGCTGGAACCCGTGTCCCCTGCATTGGCAGGCAGATTCTCAACCACTGCGCCACCAGGGAAGCCCTGGTGTAGCATTCTTAATCCAGCAACTCCATAACCCTGTGAAGGAGAATCCCGTACTTGTGTTCCTGTAATTCAAGAAGACAACCATGATCAGAACAGAATTTTTGACGCTATAGTATCAAATCCTTACTCAGTATTGTTTGTTGAAGGGTTTTATGTTAAAAATATGAAAAAATATCAGGCTAATATACAAAAAACAGTCCTGTTTCTCTTACAAAATTTCTTACCAAAAGCCAAATTGTTCACATATCTGAACCATGGTTCTTTCTAGGGTGTATTAAATTGTTAGTATAAATGTGTATATATATATATTACACTAAGATTAGTAGCTTTTAGAATAATTCACTTCTTTAAAAGGATGTACAAATGCAAAGATTTCTAAGGTATCCTGTAAAATTGAATAACAAACACATCAATTACCTGATGTCTTCATGTTAAAACAATTGTTGTCATAAAGCCAGACACTCATAGTAGAAGAGATATTACAGAAGTTAGTATACTATACTATAATCATTATGGAAATATTTTGCATATACAGAAATACATTAACAGATTGCCATGCTAAACAGATTTCTGTGATTAAAATCATTATACAGGGACATCATTAAAACATCAAAAACAAAAATAGTAACAATAAATTGATGTAGAAGTTCAAAGATTTCATCATAGATAGGCAAAATCTGGATACCCGAATTCTGAAGATAAACACTGGGAATGATTAAGTTATAAGATCTATGAGGATAAAATCTGGCAAATCCACGATGGCCACCTGATAAGCACCCAGTAACACCCCAAATGAACACTTGTGGAAATCTTCCATCAAACAACCCATCCACAGTCAGGATAAATTGGCCACAGAATCAAACCATTATGAGAACACTTCCAGGAACGGAGGATTTAGCCAGTTCATGCCCTATCTGAAAACCAATTAACCTGGAAAAATTGTGAAGATAAGGCAAAGACTAAAATCATGCCCTAAAAGATCCTTTGAGATCACCGAATGAATTGTAGCAATTGCTTCCCTCTATCATTTATGAATGTATACTATTAACAGTACATTTGTTTCCTGGGTAGGTTAAAACATTTGCTTGTTGAAAAGCCACAGCATTCACCATGGTTAAAATATTTACCATTAGATCTTGTATTTCCTGTGTAGAACATTTTGTCTTGTTTATCCAGCAGTATGGGGATACATTTAATTAGAAGTTATTCATGATTTTCAGTAACACAGGATTTTGCTTACTCCAAAACCTTATTGTCTGTATCACTGACAATCCTCTAGAAAAATATAAAGGACCTTGACACAACTGAAAAGTTACATCTATTGGAGATCCTAAACTGACATTCTCCAGAGACCCTCCAGAAATTGATGGTTCCTGAAAGTGGACTGCTGATTCAAGATATTAAGAATAAGCTGGTAACTACACACTGTAAAATGTGTTTTCACAAGACCATTGGGGGAGTTCCCTGGTGGCCTAGCAGTTAGGATTTCGGGCTTTCACTGCCGTGGTCCAGATTCAGTCCCTGGTTGGGGAACTGAGATCCTGTGAGCTGCATGGCTAAAAAAAATAATAATAATAATTCCCCAAACCACTGGGACAATATTCTTCTATATAACACCCTCTTTCTTAAGTACTTTTATATAATTATGCTTTTTATTCTTTAGTGATTTAAAGTTGTGTACTTTTGACTCAGTCTATTATGTTACCCTAACCAATAATAATGATGTGCTTATATGTAAGCTTTACCAAAAACAGTCACCACCTCTACTCAATAAAGCTGGAAAAGAATAAAATTAAATAAATAAATAAATGTTGTTTTTAATGCTGGAAAGGAAAAAAATTAAAAATAAAAACGATCACCTTTCTAATTCTGTAATTGAGCTCTCCTAAGCTTGGCTAATACAGCCAGTTTGAAAAATAATTGAAGGTATGTTACATAATAAAACTATAATAATTTATATATTATAAAATATATTTTATGTATCAATAATTATATTAAAGTAATAACTATATATCAGTTAACAATATTTAAGATAGTATATTATATAAAATTATATTGCTATATTATCTATAATATATAAATGAAGAAAAATATTCTTTTGCTGCAAGAGAGGGATATAGCTGTTCTTGGGCTGTAGCAGTAACTGTTTCTCATCACTACACCCAAAGACAGTATATCTATAACTTAAAGATTGATCGTACCTTTTGGGCACCTCCTGGATTCTTTTTCCCATGTGAAAATCAGTGTCTTCAGTGCTGACCCAGAACCAAGGCTGTACAAGTGTTCTGTAGGGCTTTTTGTGAGGCCATCCATGAGTTTAACTCCCCAACACTCTGAATGAACTACATTTCTTAAAAAAGAGTCTGAAAGATAAAACCCTTTGTAGCAAAAGATTCCCTCAAATATTTTCCCCCCACCCACAAGCACAACTTGAGATGGTAATTAAAGATGTGTGTGTCCCTTCACACTGGCTGAGCCCTACAGGCAATAGAATAGCATAGCCTTAATTTTTTTTGGTCAGCCAGGAGGGAGTCTGTGCCATTACTAAGACTTCTCATACAGGGACTAACACTTTGGGTGAGATAAAACAATCTATAACCAAGTTGAAAGAAAAAACAAACTGACTAAGGTGGACTCAGGGAGTCGTTAGGCCTTGTTTTATTCCTCGGGCTTTTAAAATCTTGGTTCGCGGTTATGAAGTATCTTCCTTTCCCTTTTATTACCAATATGACGGTACTTATAGTTTTACTTGTTTGTCTCACTGCTGTTCAGTGTCTGTTGTCCAAACTTTAAAATGATTCCACACAGCCACTGGGCTAACAGTGATTCAACAAATGATTCAAAGACAAAAACAAGATAAAATCACAATGATGAATGTGCAAGTTGAAAATCATATCTCCATAAAGGGAACCTCAATATTCAAGAGCCATGAACAACGGTGGTGAAAATCTGGACTTTTGGTCCTTCTTTCAGCTTTGGCTGAATGAGGACGAAAAGAGAAGACTGAGAATAAAGGAGTCCCCACAAATGCAGGAAAACACTGCTTACTCAGAAGCCATGGTACTAAGCGACCATCAGAACTGGTCTTAAACCTGTTCGATTGATCAGCTACTCACCTCAGTGAACACCAAACTAATCAATGTCGGGTCCTCACTTCTGACAGTCAGCCAGCCAGGTATGAGCTCAGTCCAGTAAACATGACTTAGAGCGCCAGTCAACAACAGCCTCGCTAAGTCACCACACTTCAATTGCTGACGTTTATCCACGTACGCTTCTGAAAGCCTGCCAATCCCAAACATCCGATAAAAAAAATCTCTTTCTTTAGTAAGCAAGAAATTCAACACTATTATATAGAGTGTTGGTCGTATCATCATGGGATAAATATCACGCTGTTTTAAAGGATTTTAGAGTAAAACATGTGATGTCTGCAATTTAACTTCAGATGGTTCAGTACATTTGTTTATATCAGAGACAGAGAGGTAAAGCAAATATGGTGAAAGTATTAACAATATTTTGTGAGTACATCTAGGTGAGCATTCATTATAGTAGCCTGTAACTCTTCTGTAAGTGTTACCGAGTCCAACCTCGCCCTGCTCGCCACCCAACAGGCCAATGAGTTGGAGACGAGGTGTTGAGGCAAGAAGTCGACTTTATTCGGAAAGCCGGCAGACTGACAAGATGGCAGACTAGTGTCTCCTATAAACCATCCTATCGGGGTCTGGATGCCAGTTTCTTTTATAGAATCAGAGAAGGAGAGGTGGTGAGGAAGTAAAGTAAAAAGGCAGAATAGAGAGGGAGAGGTGGTGGGAAAGTAAAGTAAAAAGGGTCATCATTCTTAACAAAACATCTCCTGGAACGACCAGCCTAGGTGAGGGGATGTGTTAATTTCTTCTTTCTAGCAGCCATTCACAGGTGGGCAGGGTCAGATTTTCTCCCTGGGAGCTGAACAGAGGCACTTTAGTTTAACATTGAGGCAGGGTTCCCTGAGGCAGGCCATTACGTATGATTATAATAACAAAAGCAACGAAAAGCAAAGGTTAAAGTAGAAGAAACAGACCAAATATGGAGTCCAATTTAGCTCTTCCCTGTTATATAAGTTTAATTTTTCAAAATTAAAAATGTAAACAAGAGCAGTAACATCAGCAAAATGGTGGAATAGGAAATTCCAGGCCTTTGCTCCCCATGGAGACACTGACTTAACAACAATATAGGTGCCAAATTGCCTTTATGAGAATTCCAGAAACCAGGCAAGAGGTTGCAACATGCCAAGTGAATGCAAAGCCAAGAAGAGACATAAGGAAGCAGGTAGGAAAGTTCTTCTTATTTGCCTGTCCTAGCTCCTCCCCCTCCCCCCTCACCCTCCCACCCCCAGTAAAGCACCAGGCACTCCCAACTCTCAGATTCTCCCTTGGGAGGGAAACAGAAAAGTGGAATGTGCATCCAAAGTTCTGGCTTTTCAGAGGGCTGCCCAAGGGACTGGGTTCTGTCTTGCCTGACTCAGTGTGCTGATGGGAAAAGAATGGATGTGTACTTTGAATACCAGGTTGGGGGCAGCTGAAAACAATGGCCAGCACAACAGCTTGTTACACTAGAGAGACTGCAGTACTGCAGACAGACACTAGGGAGAGAAGGAGATTATGGGCTTCTGAGAAGCAGCAGAGGCAAACCTCTTTAACTGGGAAATCACTTGCACAAGTCCAGAGAAGATGCATACCCAGAAGAGGTTTGAGAGGTTCCCAAATCTCTAGCTAAGCTGATTCATTTTTCAGATGCCCAGATCTCAACAGATGAGCACAAGGCATACAAAGAAACAGGGAAACACGGCCAAATCAAAGGAAAAACGAGAATAGCCAAAACAATTTTGAAAAATAAGCAGAAATTTGTAAAACTTTCTGATTTCAAAACTTATTATAAAGCTTCATGGGACTTCCCTGGTGGTCCAGTGGCTAAGACTCCGCACTCCCAATGCAGGGGGCCCAGGTTCAATCCCTGGTCAGGGAACTAGATCCCACATACCACAGCTAAGAGTTTGCACACTGCAACTAAAGATCCCGCATGCCACAACAAAGAGCCTGCATGCCACAACTAAGACCCAGTGCAGCCAAATAAATAAATAAATAAATAAATATTAAAAAAAAATAAAGCTTCAGTAACCAAGTGAATGTGGTATTGGTATAAAGATAGACCTATAGATCAATGGAACAGAGTCCAAAAATAGACCTACCCATGTATAGTCAATTGAATTTCCACAAAGATGCCTATGCAATTCAGTGGGAGAAAGGATACTCTTTTGAAGAGTGTTGCTAGAACAATTGGATATCCATATGCAAAAGAAAGAAAGAAAAAAGGAAGGAAGGAAGGAAGGAAGAAAGACCATTACCTTATACCATTTAGAAAATTAGCTCATATTAACTGACCTAAAGGTCAAAATAAAACCTATGAAATTTCTGGAAGAAAATATAGGAGAAAATCTTAGTAACTTTGGAGTAAGCAAATATTTCCTAAATAGGACTTAAAAAACATAAACTATGAAGGGAAAATGATACATTAGACTTCATTAAAATATAAAACTTTGCTCTTCCAAAAACGCTGTTAAGAGAATGAAAGAACAGACTGATAGAAATATTTGCAAAACATACACCAAAGGACTTATATCCAGAACAAAGAACTCTTAAAACTCAATCATAAAAAAGACAAACAAATAAAATTTTTAAATGGGCAAAAGAATTGGACACTTCACTAAAAAAAAGTATATGAATGGCAAATAAACACATGAAAAGGTGCTCAACATTGTTAGCCATTAGGGAAATGCAAATTAATACCACTCGATATTTGCTAGAATAGCTAAAATTTAAAAGAAAGAAAGAAAGAAAGAAAAGAAAGAAAGAAAGAAAAAAACCCCACCACACCAAGTTTGTTTGTTTTACTATTTATTTATTTGGCTGCATCAGGTCTTAGTTGCGGCATGAGGGATCTTTAGTTGCGGCATGTGGGATCTAGTTCCCTGACCAGGGATCAAACCCAGGCCCCCTGTATTGGGAGTGTGGAGTCTTAGCCACTGGACCAGCAGGGAAGTCCCACCACACCAAGTTTTGTTGATGATACGACCAGCTAGAATTTTATTCATTGCTGGTGGGAATGCAAAATGGGTAGACATTTTAGAAAACAGTAAGTAGATTCTTAAAAAGTTAAATGTAAATTTACCATACAACCCTGGAATTTCAGTCCTAAGTATTTACCTAAGAGAAATGAAAATATCTGTCAACATGAAAACTTGTATATGAATGTTCATAACAGCTTCATTCATAGTAGCCAAAAACTGGAAAAAGCACATGTCCATCAACTGGTGAATACCAACAAATTGTGGTATGCAGTGGAATAGTACTCAAAAAGAATGATACAAACAACAACATGAAATAATCTCAAAAACGTTGTGCTAAATGAAAGAAGCCAGGCACAAAAGACTACATACTCTATGATTCCATTTCATTGAAATTCTAGGAAAGACAACTGTAGTGACAAAAAGAAAAAACTCAGTTATTGTCAGGGGCCAAGGGATGGCAGGAGAGGATTGACTACAAAGAGGCACAAGGTCACAATTTTAAAAGACATATTCTATATCATGTTTATGGTGGTGGTTATATGAGTATATATATTTATCAAGGATTATTGAATTATACACATAAATTTGATGAATTGTATGTTATGTATAATATAAATAAAATTAAGATAGAGAGGAGTGTGTATAATATGCTACAAAAAAAGTGGAGTGGGGAAGGGAAAAAATATGCATTTACATACACTGTCTTTTGAAGGATATTGAAGACACTGGAAATAGCTCTTGAGGACCAGAAATGGGTAGACGGAGAAACAGGATAGGAGGAAGAATATTCATAATACATCATCTGTAAATTCTTAAGTTTTGTTAATATGAGCAGATAAACTAGCCCAAAATTAAATTAAATTGAGAGCAAAGAGAGAAAAAGAAAAATCTTAGTTGACTAGATGAAGAGCTGTATTAAGTAGATGATCAACTGTGCTGAAGATACTGCTGTTTAGGCAGAGCATACATGTTGCTTTTCCCCATAGCAGTAACACTTTAGCTGGAACACTGATGTTTATCTAGCACTGCATTGTCCTCTATAGCACTTTTAACCTTGATTACCTGTAACTTTTAAATTGAAAAAAAAAAAAAAAAAACCAACTCATTACAATTCTAATCATTTTTACCTTCTAACCTTGCTCTTTCTGGTTTTGCAAGAAACAACTCATATACTGGAGCAATTTTTCCTACTTCTGCCTACAATATGTGAATAAAGTGTTGATGAGGCATACTTATCAGGTATATAAACATACCTGTAAGTGATTCCTATTCACTGTAGCAGGCATAGAACTTCAAAAAGCAATATGAAAATTAGTTTTCATACTGTACTGTACATGTAATTTTATTTTAAGTGAACGTCTTGATTCAGTTAAATCTAATACCATGTAACTTTTCTTTTGACATCATGAGAACTGCTGTGAGGTTACTAATACTTAGGCAAGTAATAGTCCTATTTATAATTGTTTGACAGTCAAATAAGTGCTCAAAAACTGTTTTATATTTTATGAATATTGCTAAGGATGTGGCTTTCCCAGTGGAGGCCCAAGAGCCTGTGTTTCTAGGGAGTTTACTCTTATATATTGAGGTTTTGTGGGATGTGATTTCTTCTTGTGGTTTTCTTTGCTGGGCATTTGTTCAGAAGGAAATTAAATAGCTGTGGATATATATTTTAGAAATTTAAAAACAGCACAAGATATGAAAACAACTTGCCTTCAAAACAAAAATAAATTTTTTTTGAGGGGAATGAGTTGTAAAACATATTCTGAAAAAACTTCCTTTCCAAAAAATTTTCTTCAAAAAAATCTGAACTCAAATGTTATATTAAATAAAATATTGAATATGTACGTATGTACATGTATAAACATTAGTCAATTTGTTTTATTTTCAGAGAATGATATTGATATCAAGATCACATTCAATTGAAAGTAAGTAAACTTAAAAAAAAGGAACCTCCCAAACCCACACGTAAACATGACAAAGAAAAAAAAATAGAGAAAAAAACCTACAGATACATCTAAGCAGGTATTAAACTGAAAACATTCAAATAAAGTGGAATTGCTGGAACATAAAGAATACTAGAGTAGACATGCAAAAGATGCTAAATTGAATAAAGAAAGTCAAGTTTTTAAAAATGTTCTACAAGGTCACTTTTTTTTACTAAAATTATTATTAAAAATTATCTATATATATATTATAATTCTTCCTTTCCAAGTATTTCTATAAATCTTAGAATATGATCATAATGTACCCTAAATCTCAGTAGGAAGGCTTGTAAATAATTCAGTCAGATCTCTAGAAGTCATTATAACCCATCTCTGATCCTGGGTATAATATTCCCATATAATACTCTCACTACACCATTGAGATATAGGGGAATCTGGGTCAGTGGTAATAGATAACATTTAATATCATTCTAAATATTTCATACATCTGAATATTATTTTCAGGAAAATCTTAGAGGATTTATATTCATTATCATCAATAATAATACCTTATATCCTAGAGTGCATTGTAATTTTCAAATTAACACACATTCTTCAATTTACTATTTAAATTCCATTATCAAAATTTCCAAAGGAAAAAGAAAAGTTAATTCTGATAAAGAGCAAAAAGCCTGTGGAGGGAATATAGTCAATAATATTGTAATAACTTCATATGGTGGCAGGTGGTAACTAGACTTAAAATGGTAATCATTTTGTAATGTATAAAAATATCAAATCACAAAAATATCAAATCACAATATTGTACACCTGAAACTAATATAATATTGTAAGTCAATTACACTTCAATTTTTAAAAACTGGGGGGGGGGAAATGACCAAAAAGACTATGGGTGGGAGGAAAAGAGTAAAAAAAAAAAGTGAAAAAAAAAAAATTCATGATCAAGGAAGTAAAAAAAGTTCAGATGTAGGCAGGAAAACATATGAACAGAGAAATGTTATACTAGCCTTAAATAATATTCACCTAAATTAATTTCTCTGAGTTTAGAAAATAGCTATCTTCTGTTTACAGCTTCTTCTTGTTTATGCTTTGTCATCTAGAATTAGACTTTTATTCCTAAGTCTAACCCTGCATGAAACTGATTAAAAGGTGTATTACCTTTATATCACTGCTCCCCCCAAATTGTAACATACATAGTAGCTTAAAACAACATGAATTTATTATCTTACAGTTCTGTAGTTCAGAAGTCCAATGGGACTCTCTGAGCTAAAATCAATGAGTCAGCAGGGATGCATTCCGTCTGGAAGTTCTAGGGGAGAATCTCTTTGCCTTTTCCAGCTTCCAAAAGCCACCCACAATCCTTGGCTCATGGCACCTTTCCTCCATCTTCAAAGCCATCAATGTTGCATCTTTCTGACTTTGCTTCTCTTGTCACATCTTTTTTCTGACTCTCTTTTTCTTAAGCCTCCCTCATCCACTTTTAAGGACCCCTGTGATCACATTGGGCCCACCTGGACAATCCAGGATAATATCCCATTTTAAGGTCCTTAACTTAATCACTTGTGCAAAGTCCCTTTTGTCACATAAGGTAACATATTCACAGGTTTTGGGGATTAGGATGCAGACATCCTGGGAAGGAACACTCTTCTGCCTGCCACAAAAGGTTATATTTAATATCTCATTCTCTGACCACTACCTACTAACTCCAGTGCGTCCCCTTTCATACTCTGATTTGACAATTCTTTGAGCGCACCACTTTGTTACTGTCCCTCGTTTCCTTACTGTCCTCTCTTCACCCCTTATCAAACTAAATTCCTTGGGTTATCATTGCAATCCCTTCTTACCCATATCCTCTACTCCCTTGCCCCTGTCTTATCATACTCACTTGGCAAAACTGACCCTGCTGACTACTGCTCTCTCACTAATCTGTCTTTGTCCCGTGTAGCTGAACATGGCCAGAGGAAAAGAGACTCGCTGACCAATTTCCTTTTAAAGTCCATACCACAAAGTTCAAATGGACCCTTAGTGCTGCTGGTTAATGACCTGCCATTTTCCTAGTCCATTCACTTTCTCGCTTCCCTAGAGGATGCCTTTGTCTGCTGAGTGAGTAGTGCAGCCCACCAGCCATCCAGCCCACCACCCACCCCATTAGTGTCATAAAGTCCAGCTTATCTCCCTCAAAAACATTTTTTTATTTTAATTAATCTCTGACTCAGTAATTCTACCTCTAGGACCCTATCCCAAATAATTAGAGAGCTGTACAAATACATATATGTCCAAGGATGTTTATTGAAACAATATTTATGAAAACTACCTATAATTCCCACAATAGAGACAGGTTTACATAAAGTATGGAACAATCGTAGCATGGACAGTTTACAGAATACCGTAAATGAAATCATGTTCAAAATCATGTTTTTGCGGAATACTCAATGATAGGGGAAAACGTGTACACCATAAAGTTCAATGGTAAAAAATCCAAGATATCAAATTGTACATAGAGCAGCATTCCAAAATTTGAAATACAAATACATATAGATACATATATACATATACCACAAATCAAAAAATGACTAAAAGAAAAATATATGAATGTTAATGCTTGTTATTTTTATGCAGTGGTATTATGGGAGATTTTATTCTCTCATTTAAAGTTTTCTTTATTTTCCAATTTTTCCCAAATTATCAGGTATTGCTTTCACATTTAGAAAAATAATAAATAAATGTTAATAATAATAATAATAATATAAAAGTGAGATCAAAGGGGCTCCAAAAGATAGAAACATAAATATGGAATGTCTTTCTTTGCTTTATAGATGGCTAAATCTTCCAGCTAAAAAGTTTTTATTTCCAGGAGAAGTAGTACTTGTATTCTTTCCTTGACTGGATTTGGATAGAGGATCCACTGCAACATATTTGATTTGGAAACCTCCTGCTGTCACTGAAGCATCACTTAGAAACTTCAGGGTCATGACATTTCCTGGGGAGGAGGAGGATGCAAAAGAACCAAGATGTTACTCTCCTTCAATTTGGCTGACAATTCAAAGACTCATTCTCATAGGAGAATATAAAAATTCATGAACAAGACTCCCAGAATTCAGAACTAGATTCTCAAGCTGTAGAGTCTGTAGTTTCACTGCCAACTGGGACCAGGACTGTCATATTTTTTCCTGTGGCTCTCCAATCTGTCCTAGAGGAAATTTTGTCTATTCTGTTTTCAAAGGGATTCTTTGTAGAAGGAACATCCATAGAATTACAGGAGAATGGCAGGCAGTTCAAACCATTAAGATATGGATGGATTATTTACTAAATGATGGCAACAAGCCTTGCATTTGTTAAAAAAAAAAAAAAAAAAAAGCCCACAAAGCTAGATCCCTTTACACAAAGCACCTAACTACATTTTACCTGCATTAAAGACCAAAATGTACCAAAAACAAAAAGGGAAAACGTTATTGTATAAAATAAATATAGGAATATTTTTCTTTTTCAGGAGGGAATGACCTTCTTAATCCAGATCACAAATCCAGAATTCATTACAAAAACCCCATATATATATATAAGATGAAAGGCACAGCTTTAAGTGCCTTTCATCTTATTTTCCAAAGCAACACTATGAGGTGGATACTATTAAAATAGTCATTTTTATAGATGAAATTGAGGCACAGAAAACCTGAGTAGCTTGCCCAAGGCCACAGGGTTATAAGTGGCAGAACCAGGTTTGAGTTCAGAGTTCATGCTGTGGTCCACTGTACTTTTCTCAAACTTGAAAGAGTTGTTTAAATTAAAAAAAAAAAAATTTTTTTTTCTTTAATTAATTTATTTATTTTTAGCTGTGTTGGGTCTTCGTTTCTGTGCAAGGGCTTTCTCTAGTTGTGGCAAGCGGGGGCCACTCTTCATCGCGGTGCGCAGGCCTCTCACTATCGCGGCCTCTCTTGTTGCGGAGCACAGGCTCCAGACGTGCAGGCTCAGTAGTTGTGGCTCACGGGCCTAGTTGCTCCGTGGCATGTGGGATCCTCCCAGACCAGGGCTCGAACCCGTGTCCCCTGCATTGGCAGGCAGATTCTCAACCACTGCACGACCAGGGGAAGCCCCCCCAGAATTTTTTTTTTCAGATTACTCAACTGGTTAAAATACAAATTGCCACTGTAGGGCTAGTGCTAATTTGGTGACATCTATCCACATCTAAGTGCACATCACCTATGACCCCAACATTTCACTTCTAGAAATTTACTTTTTAAAAATAAAATAGCACTACAAAATAGAGGTTTAAAAACGTCTAGTGAAATGTTCAATAGCAAAAGAAAAAAAAATCTGAAACAACCACCTTCAGGATGTTAAATATGGGTATATGACAAATTATGGTACCTATTAGGTAGTCATTAAAAAGAATTAGAATGATCTAAATATTATACTCTGACTTGAAAATAGCTCCATGGTCTCCATGTATTGATATATAATGTTTGTATTATACAGGAAGACATCTGGAAGGATGGTCACCACATAGTTATCCAATGCCTTTCTTGGGTGGGGAGAGATGAGAAGGGTGGGCACATTCTTTCTTTATATACCTTTTTTTAAAGTGGTACAGTAATGGGTAATTTTTAGTTTATTTTCTGTTTTTGTTTTTCAATATAAATATCCAGGGGTGAGTAAGTATATATTTAAGAAGAAAACTAAATCAAAATGTTAACAGCATTATGCTTGACTGATAGGATAATACTTTAAACATATTTTATATCTTCTTTTTCTATTACTTTGTATCAATGTATTCTTCCCGCTGTTTTGCTAAATCTTTGGCTTTTTATTTAACTATGCTCTTTTCTGTTGATTTGTTTCTCTTTGAGTAATAAATTGTGTGGGTTTTTCTTTTTTTAGTTCCTTGCAGTTGTGCAAGAAAAACACTGATTTGGTGTTATATTTGGAGTAAGTTTTGTCTGTTTTAAACAAAACAAGAAAAATATTAAGTTTCAGCCTTCTTTTTGACTCTCCCTCTGTTTCATTTTGTTTGTTTTTTTTTTAATAAGATTCTCACCCCCCAACTACCTCCTACATCTCATAAAATGTCTTCTTTTAGTTTTCTGTTAACATAAAATATGTTCTCAAGTAAAGAATAAGAGATAAATAAAAAGTTTAACAGATTACTCTTCCTAGGGAGACTATGACAGAGTAATGAATTAATAAATTTTAAGCATTAATCATTCCAAGACTGAACAAGAATTTCCATCTCTTGTAATGATTCATAAATGAGAATTGCGTGCACTGCAAAGCTAGGGTGTGGGACTAATTTTAGCTAGTAGTATCTCAGCTTAAGGACTGCTTAGAAATTGCAACTCAATGTAGGTTTGTTGTTTTTAGTTAGAGAAGTATTGTGATAATTTTTTTATGATGTGGAGGAAAAATAGAGCAAGTCAGAATGCCAGGGACTTCCCTGGTGGTGCAGTGGTTAAGAATCCGCCTGCCAATGCAGGAGACACAGGTTCGGGCCCTGGTCCGGGAAGATCCCCCATGTCACGGAGCAGCTAAGCCCATGCGCCACAACTACTGAGCTTGTGCTCTAGAGCCCGCAAGCCACAACTACTGAGCCCATGTGCCACAACTACTGAAGCCAGCGTGCCTAGAGCCTGTGCTCCACAACAAAGAGAAGCCACCGCAATAAGAAGCCCGCGCACCACAACAAAGAGTAGCCCAGCTCGTGGCAACTAGAGAAAGCCCACGTGCAGCAACAAAGACCCAATGCAGCCAAAAATAAATAAATAAATAAATAAATAAAAAATAAAAACAAAAAAAGAATGCCAATTACTGGTGCTGGTGATGAAAATAAAAAGGAAAATGAAGACATCTAAGAAAGTAAAAGTTCTTAGAAAGTAGCAGTTTGAGGCAATAGCAATGGTATTGCTTATTGAGATAAATGTATGCTGCTACAGGGACCTTTCTTGGGGTACATTTCAAGGAACAAAGTCACACAAAATAATTAGCAAGAGGAAAAATATTTGGAAAACACTGCCTACTATAGCTAGCCTTTTTAGATTTACTATGCATAATTAGCATAGTAAAAGTTCTCTGACATCTTCTAATAAAGAAAGCTGTTTCACATTGTTTAATCCAATATTTCCCAAATTTACTTGACCTTAGAGCCCTTTTCTCATGTAATATCTATTAAAAACATCTAACAGAACTGTGTTCTTCACAAGACTCTCTGGGGATTGCTGTACTAATGTGAAAATGCAATAAATATGCTGTAAAAATTTTTTCAGTGATAGAAAGTATTTTAACAACTTTACAAATTACTTCAATCCTTTATCAATGAAAAGTTTGGACCTTTTATTACCACATTTTATGGGAATTATAAGCTATAGCAGTATTTATGGATTTGCAGATTCAAGACTATCTCAGACTGCATTTCCTGCAAATAACCAGAGAGTACACATTTTTAGTGCAAGGAGTTGATAAAAGTCTTTAAGTATAAATAAGCACTTCTTTGCCTTTTACAAGCTAGCAAGCTATATCTGTCTTCAGCTCTCTCAACTTTAAAAACTATATAGTAATAACTACTGGGTCCTTCATTTTCACTGATACTGAGAAAGCAAATCATAGTTTTGTTCTTCAATTTAGAGCCATTACCTGTACTAATGATGTCTTCTGGAAGCTCATCTCCACAGTATCTGAAAGAGAATTTTTTAAAAAGAGAGGTCACATGAATGATTATTATATAGCTATTGCAAGTGGCTCTTACTGATAATTGACGTACTTTATTTCCCCTAAGTAATGGCTCATTTTTCTATTATTTTACAACATTTTATTGTTATATTTATTTATTTTTACTTGAATTTGTAAGAGAGAAGAGGGGTTAAAACATTGAAATATGAAGTATCTCAGCTTAAGCACTGCTTAGAAATTGCAACTCAACGTAGGTTTGTTGTTTTTAGTTGGAGAAGTATTGTGATAATTTTTTTATGATGTGGAGGAAAAATAGAGCAAGTCAGAATGCCAGGGACTTCCATGGTGATGCAGTGGTTAAGAATCCACCTGCCAATGCAGGGGACATGGGTTCGAGCCCTGGTCCGGGAAGATCCCACATGTCACGGAGCACCTAAGCCCATGCGCCACAACTACTGAGCCTGCGCTCTAGAGCCTGCGAGCCACAACTACTGAAGCCCCCACTCCTAGATCCTGTGGTCCACAACAAAGAGAAGCCACCCCAATAAGAAGCCCGCACACCACAACGAAGAGTAGCCCAGCTCGCCGCAACCAGAGAAAGCCCACGTGCAGCAACGAAGACCCAACTCAGCCAAAAATAAATAAATGAATAAATTAATTAAAAAAAAAAGATACTCTGTTGCAGGAGAATAGATAAACTGGAAAATCAGTGTTGTAGGGACAGTTGGAAAGAAATAAAAGAAACATCATGCAAAATATCGGATGTTCATTAGCTTCCTGTATGGAGAAACAATACATACCTGCCCACAAAGCCATGGACATCATCGTAACTGTCATATATTTCAACATAGTCAGCCAAGCAAGCTGGGTCATCTTCAAGGTCAAAGTCCAAAAAACTCAGGTGAATACGCTGACCATACTTGAGTCTAATGTGCCAGTAGCAGATTTGGTTATCATCATACTCATTTGGGAAGCCTGGAGATTTAAAAATTTGCTTTGGATCTGTGAAGACACCACCACACTCCTTTGCTGAAATGAGAAAAAAAAAATGATAAAGCATTTTAAAAAAATGATTCCTACTTAAAAAATGATACTCATTTCTTAGTGTCCATCTATTTAGTACTTTTTATGAAATAAAAATAAAATGATTTAATATATAGCATCCATAGTATATCGTGTGTAACTGTAGCTAAAGAATGTTTTTTCATTAATAGTTGCTAAATTCTCTAAAATGAACATAGACCACTTGTGAATTTTTTTTTGTCCTAACTTTTTAAAAATTAATTTATTTTTGGCTGTGTTGGGTCTTTGTTGCTGCACGCGGGCTTTCTCTAGTTGCAGCGAGCGGGGGGCTATTCTTTGCTGCGGTGCGTGGGCTTCTCCTTGGGGTGGCTTCTCGTTGCGGAGCACGGGCTCTAAGCGTGTGGGCTTCAGTAGTTGTGGCATGCGGGCTCTAGAGCACAGGCTCAGTAGTTGTGGCACATGGGCTTAATTGCTTCGTGGCATGTGGGATCTTCGAGGACCAGGGCTCGAACCTGTGTCCCCTGCATTGGCAAGGAGATTCTTAACCACTGCGCCACCAGGGAAGTCCCCACTTGTGAGTTTTTTTAAAAGTAAAACAGCAAGAAGGAATAATAATTGTGCTCCTGTTGACATTTTTGCTCTGTTTACATTTTAAGCATAGGATGCATGTCTTATGTGTACACTTAAATGTGTTTTGACAAATATATATGCCCATATTACCAACAGCCCAATCAAGATGACAGGGATTTTGTTCTGTGGTGTCACCACTGTGTCTTCAGGGACTCAGACACTTAGAATAATGAGTCCAATAAATTCTGTCTGGAAAATCATTATAGAATATGAAGATCACGTAGGGAATTTGAAGGTCACTCTAATCCAGTTAAAAGGAATAATTTATAATCATTCTATACTCCTTTTACTGGTTTAAATTAGCACCTTAATCCTCATACTATTTGAGGATTTGGTGAAGATATCCATGTTGGTTTTTTCAAGTCATTTACCATTTCACAGATTTCTGTCCTGTCCCATAACCTGTTATAAGAACAAACAATCTCTGCCAGAACAGTGATTTTACAGTATGCCTAGAGAGAAAGCTGTGGAAGGGCCCCAGTTAAATTCCATATCACCTAAATGTCTAGTGTCTTGAAAAAAAGATACAAACTGGAAACTCAAAAATAATCTGAGTGGTGGTGATGGTAGTGGTGACTCTGGATAGCATTCAAAGGTATTTTTTATTATATCAATTAGAGGGTTTCTTTTTTTTTTTTTTGGCTACGCCATGCAGCTCGCAGTATCTTAGTTCCCTGACCAGGGATCCAACCTGTGCCCTTGGCAGTGAAAGCGCCGAGTCCTAACCACTGGACCGCCAGAGAATTCCCCAATTAGAAGTTTTTTACAAGAATATTCTCCTTTAAAATAACTATTACAATAAAAAATTGTGTTAGAATCCTTAACACCATAGAAGTAAAGGAAGCTTATCACCCCAGGGCAGAATAGGCTCTTAGAAAGGCAAGGAAGTGACAAAAGAGGGTCAGGGATCTAGTTTGAGCTCTGCGTTCAGTCTATACCTCTGTTTCTTCATTGGTAAAATAAATATAGTCATGCCTCTCCTGTTACCTCCCTCACAGGACTATTCTGAGGATAAAATACAAAGGATAGCTTAAGAGTATTATGCAAAGTGTAAGCTATTCTTATTGTATTATTAAATAATATATAATACATAGTTTATATGTGCACATAAGCATGTACAGTGCCCGCTTTGGGAGTGATTTTCTCTGTCCCATAGCATCCTATCTTTGATGTATATATCATTAGATTAGGAAAAAAATTCAAATATTGAACTAATTTGTTTTTATATTTAGCTATATGTATTCAGCTCTATATTTCATGTTACATATAATTATTGCCTCATCTCTTGCTTATTTAGAAAATGACAGATTTATAAAGCAGGCTGGGTCCCTGAGGACTGACAGCTAGTTGGTTAAGAAGTATTCATACAGGAGGCAGTCGGCATCATGCCACACATTCAGAACTTGAATGAGCAAGCTGACTTTTGAACACTTCTGAATGACCCTATTCTTCCTTGCTTCAATCAACTCTAACTTGGTGATATTGATTAATTAATAATCATTGCTTTATTTTTCTGATACCATTATGATTTTTTTCATTCCAATTATTTTTCAAGGAACTGTTCTCCCATTGCTAGTTCAGGTGGCCCCCAGTCCCCTTCAGGTTGACCACATCCTAAATAATCAGTATATCACTGAATCCAAAAGTAAGCTGAGACTTGAGTAAGCACACGTCTCCCAGGATTCTGTACACATATTCCCAGAGTAAAAAGCATTCAGCCTCTATGAGAAACAAAAGCAGCTTATAAAAATTTGTAAGTTAAGGTGGCATTCTTATAAAAGGGCAATGAAATACTGTAAGAATCTTTCCATTTGTACTTCTACATCTTCCTTAGACTTTGACCTTTGGAAATGATTGAGTAGGTGCTCAGAGATCCTGAAGTTTATCAAGCAAAAGAATCAGATAATATATTTGGAAATAGAAGTTACTCTTAAGAGTAAAAAGAGAGTTGCTTGTATAAATATATTTAAGAAAAAGGAAGAGAGGAAGAGAGAAAGAGAGGAAAAGAAGATATATGAATTATTAACAATGACTAAATATAGGACTAAATATAGTATACTATAGGCTTAAAGTATGTCAAAGTGATTTGAAACTTATAGTCTATATGAATGCACGTTATTCATATTTTTTGAATTTTATTTATTTTTTTATACAGCAGGTTCTTATTAGTTATCTATTTTATGCATATTAGTGTATATATGTCAATCCCAATCTCCCAATTCATCCCACCCCCCCATTTATTCATATTTTGTCTCAAGTGGGAATAGGTGACAGCTCTAGGAAAAATTCTTTTCTACTTGGAGTATACATTATTGTGAGGTATAGGTTAGTTGCAAATGTGAGAAACTGTTCTCCAATGGTTAATATTATTATTTAATAATATTATTAAATAATAAATTCTATAATAATATGCTAGAACTTCACTGTAATCTCCTACTTTGTCATGGACATTCTCTAAGGTAGATCCAAATGGGACACCACCTGAGGATGTTTATGATCATATATGTGGGAAATACTTTGTAACATGTTGTAACACTTTGTAATATTATCCTGGGGGAAATATATCCCAAAACAACAGTCTACTTTTTTCTCCAACAGCATGGACCAAGAATTACTGTTTATAGTAATTATAATGTGTTAATTTTCTCTCTAAAGTTTTCCTAGCTGCAATCAACCGTGGAAAAAGAATATGAATAAACAGGTACTTACAATAATAACTAGCATATCCAGTATATATTTGTTAAAACAAACCACAGAGTGAGGGTTGCTTAGTTTGGAAGTTTAAGAATTTGTGCCCAAAAAGAAATTAGGGAAAAACTTTGTTTATTCTGTCTCCTTTTCTCATTCTATTAAAGGGATAATTTTGAACAGTTAACATTTGGTAGTACTACTTCATAGTTTTAGCTAATTAACTGTGACAAGTTTGTAATCTTTTTTTTTTTTTTTCCTTTGTAATCAGGAAGTTCCCTGGCACAGAAAAGAATTGTCTTGATCTCACCTGCCTACTAATTACTGGCTGTCTGAAAGTTACTTAAGCTCTTGAACTTTAGTTTCCTGAATTCTAAATTGGGTATAACAATAAAGTGACAGTGTGGATGAAGAGACATAAGTCAGTGTGTGGCACAGCATAATCATTCTATGAATGGTAGTTGTTATTAATAATTATCGTTACTAAATTGCTCTCTCTCTGGAAGAAGAAGTCTTTTCTTTTTACTAACCTCTTAGTAACCTGTACCTGTTTTTATATAGTATAAAATTATTGTTTTTGACAAACCATGTGGGTTGTAGCAATAAGCATCCCATCTTTCACTTCTGTTCAGACGGACTCCGTAATCAATAATACCAGTTTTTCCAAATCCACAGTTGGGCCCCGGCTTCACAATGGGGTATCCAACTCTGCCCTTGGCCATCCACCCAGCAGCACAGATATGAAATCCTGCAAGAGAATGGAAGGGTAATGGCTTAACTGGTTATTCCCTCAGCTGAGTGAAGGTCATCTCAACTAAGATGGCCCCTTGCAACAGGGACAGTGTCTTAACTGCCCAAATCCAGTTCATATAAAAGGGGAAGAACTGTTTTCTTAAAAAATAAAGTTTGAATATATATAAAAGTTCTTGTAACATCTGATTTTTACTAGAAAATGACATCTTACTTGGAGAAAAAAAAAAGAAGCAGATGGACTAGGAAATAATAATACCATGGATATGAAAACAATCCAATTTCAGAGCTGGCTTCTTTTCACAAATGACCGAGCTAGTGCCATGAGTTAATTTCTGGTTAATTTCTGGAATTACCGTCAATACTGAAAAAATTTTTTTCAGATGATAATTTCTCCTTCAGGATCAATTAAGATATCACTAATATTTAAAAACTTTGAATAGGGATAAGAGTACTCATACATTTCAAACAAAGCCTCAGCCTTGTTTTCCTTACTCAACTTTGGAGGCTGTTTTAATATTTGCCAATGCCATCCAAGAACGATTTGACTACAAGTCCCCCATGGCTAGTAATGTCTCTGGCCTTTGTATACAAGTCCCCCATGGCTAGTAATGTCTCTGGCCTTTGTATACATCATTCCATTTACTGCGTCACACAGAGCCCTAAGGGTATAGACTGAGCAGTCATCTGGGGAGACTTTGGGGCATTTTCGAGAACACCTTTATTTTTGTCTTGGGTAATGTATAATAATAGTATGAGCTTTGCCAGGTATGTTCCTATCAGCAAAGGGATATCTTAAGTGGAGAAGAAAATTCTGAATTGGGGTGGCCTTTTGGATTCTCCTGAAAGTCCAGGAGAGACAGTAGCAGCCCGGTTTTTTTAATATAAAGAAGCAAACAGCATTTGTTAATTACTGGGTTTTCACCAGGTGTCCTGACATCATCTTCCCAGTTTCTTTCATCTGCCTCCTTACAACTTGCTTATCCTACTTTTCCTCATGGCTTTTGATCCTAAAGTACAAATGCATTCTCCCACTTAATGTAAAAAAAAGAAAAGGAAAAAATTGAAAATAATTGAAAAAAAAATCCACTAAATTCACTATTTCTTCTACCAAGTAAATTTCTTTGTAAGACACAACATAGTAGCACCATTTAACAGCTGAGGAAAATGACACACAGACGTCAAGAAGAGATAGAATGATATTAAAAATGAATAGCAATGGCATTAAAATTAATGAGGAGTTTAAATGATATCGAGATAATGATGTCTTCATTTTCTTTTGATGTTTATTTATCAGCTCCCAATGGGGTGTGACCCCAACTAAGTTACTAGTAGTAGGAATTATCTACCAGCTCTAGGCAGAGAAGATAGGAGAAGCCAGAGGAACTATTAGCAGGGGTGGAGAGAAAAGTCTTAATAAGGGGTTGCAGGAAAGGTGGAAATTTTTTTTTCCAAGGGTGAAAAAGAAGATTATTGTCAAAGCCATTACCAATTTTTCTGGCTGCTTCTAACTGCTTGTAGGTGGCAAGATGGCCACCTTCATATTCACACACCGCCTTCGCTTCTGCGTAGGTGAGCTTGTACTTGCCAGACCGCGCTTCTCTGTGGTACACGCCTGCTGCTTGTTCTGTGAATTCACAAAATGTCGTCAATGCACTATTATCCATTCTTGTGGAACAAGGGAAATTTTGTGGCCTCAGCTGGAAGATTACATCAGCTATTGTTCCTGCCAAAGGGTTCCCTGGGTCAGCTGCCTTGAGTGGCTAAGTTTTCATTGTTAGAAAGCTTTGGAAAAAAAATATGAATGAGGGGAATTTGGGGGGACATAGATAGAAACTTGAGGCTAAATTATTTTTTGAACTGAAAACCTGAAAGAAAGTTTTAACACAACATTGTATTTCTGCATTATCCAAAGGTGATAGAGTTTTAACTTTTTTTTTGGCTTTGTTTTAAAAACTTAGAAAGGTAAGCAGTAGGAAAAGAAAAGGAGTTGAAGGCAAAAGAAACCAATGAAAATTGGCTCACAATGAAGGAGAAAAGTAAGCCAAAATAGCCATTTGAGGGAAATGACTAATGCAATATAATTGAGAATTTAGTAAACAAATCAAAAACTGAGGAAAAGTTTAAAGGAATCCAAAGCAAGCAAATATTACATTGAAGAAAAGAAAAATAGATTTAAATACAGCAGAGAAAAAGTGGGACACACCTAACTACCAGTTCCTAAGTTCTTTAGCTGGTTTGTCTTTTTCGGTTCACATTTGTTCCCAACGTATTTTAGATAGTGTTAAGTCATACATGAGCTGTCTCCCACTAGATCACTGTTTAAAATGATTGTTTTGAGTTTGGAGTGCATTTTGCCATAGAAACAATGTGAAAAGATTCCCAAGACAATAATCATAACATAGCTCTAATAGTTCTATGTTGACTGTCAGATTATTGTTAAGTCTTTGTCCCCTGACCTGTGCAATCAGCCACCATCAAGACCATTTCCAACGAGAACGTATGTTTCTTGGCATGCAGCAAGATATGAATCCAGCAGTATTAGAAATACTGTTCTTTACTCTCTTCCCCAAGCTGAAGTTGACAATGCCACAGTTCAATAGGAGATGCTGCTTGGCATCTTTCTGGACTCCATGGGATACTGCTCTTATACCTTATATGGAAAAAGCCTGTCATTAATACACAGTACCTTAGTGCATCTGATACTTATAGGTCAGAGAACACAAGGAACATCAGTCATTTTCCCCTTTGAGAGTCACCTCATTAACTAAGCTTTTACTCGTTTCCAATTTGGTTGTTTTAAGAATATACCATGAGGTACTTTGATAGGTGCTGGGGATCAAGCCCTATTCTCAAGCAACTCAAGCACTAGTGGGCAATGCAAGTACATCTATTTTGAAATACAGGGGTACTAAGGCTTCTAGTAGAGAAGGAGACATGTAGTGCTTACTAAGGTATTGTGATGGAGATTATTGTTACTTTTTTTTTTAAATTTTATTTATTTATTTATTTATTTATTTATGGCTGTGTTGGGTCTTCGTTTCTGTGCGAGGGCTTTCTCTAGTTGCGGCAAGTGGGGGCCGCTTTTCATCGCGGTGTGCGGGTCTCTCAGTATCGCGGCCTCTCTTGTTGCGGAGCACAGGCTCCAGACGCACAGGCTCAGCAATTGTGGCTCACGGGCCTAGTCGCTCCACGGCATGTGGGATCTTCCCAGACCAGGGCTCGAACCCGTGTCCCCTGCATTGGCAGGCAGATTCTCAACCACTGCGCCACGAGGGAAGCCCTATTGTTACTTTTTAAAAGTGTTAAAACTGTATCTGTTCTCTAAAAGATCTTTATTTGAAAAAAAATTTTGTAGGAATTATTTTGTCTGCCAAGGTTTCTCAAACTAAGATTTCCGTGATATTTTACTCCAGAAATAAAAATATGATGTACTAAAAACACGACAGCAAGCTCCAAATGGAGTCCCTTATGCTAAGCCCCACATCACCAAACCAAGACTTAAGTATGGTTTCGGCTCACCCAGAAATGGAATCTTAAACCAGTCAGTCAGAAATCTCCTGATCACCACCAGTTAGGTCATCTGCCTGATAGACCCCTGCCATCCCCTGAAGGAAAGTAACCTTGCCATAACCAACCTGCTTTTTCCCCTAGTAAAACTTCCTTCTGCCTGCTCCCTTCTGCCTATGAAAGTCTTGCATTTTGTACCACTCCTCGGAGCTCCTTTCTATCTGTTAGATTGGATGCTGCCAAATTCAAATGGATTTTTGCTCAGATAAACTCAAAAATTTAAGTATGCTTCAGTTTTTCTTTTAACAGATGTTTGCAGGAAAAAAATAAATTAACAGAAAAATTTTTAAAAATAATTTTAAGTTTTCTTCCTGGTAGTTTTTCTTAAGCTTTTGGTACCTCTTAAACTTGTCTAGTAATAAGGTAGTAACTTAAATAGCAGAAATATCTATGCTATAATTTTTAGTTTATTAAATAATATTAATATTCCACACTGTTCCTGAAAGAGACCCAAACTTCCCATTATTTTGCCTTATGAACAAGTTGAGTACACTTGGCATGTGTACTTGACAGGTTTAAGCACACATTTATTTTAAAGTATTTCCCAATTCAGAATTTTAAACTACTAAGATGGTCCTTTGTACAATGAGTCCTAATCTAAAAAATTTCACCTTTCAGAGGAAGTAATAATTTATTAATTTTTCTAGCTGTCATTCACTGAAATTGAAAAATCTATTAACCTTTTCCTTTTAGTAAGTGGTGACACAATAGTATGTTGGCTCTGATTTCTGTTTCTGGTTCTACAGTGGACCAGTTGTGTGACCTTGTATAAATCACTGCCTGAGCTTCAGTTTCTTCATCTATCAAATGAGAATAATGACAGCTATTTTTTGGAATATATAAACCATAAAACCCATAAGCATAGCTTCTGTATCCTAGTAGAAGCTCATGATAATGTTACTTTTCCCTTCTCCTTTTTTGGATTCAATACAATGGCTAAAAAGAATTGCTTATCTGTACATTTTTTGATCTTCATAATCCATTTAAACTAGTTGAAGTCTCTTGTCCTTAAGTGTCTTTTAAAAAATTACTATCTAAGGAATTAGAGGATACAAGAGTTGAAAATAAACCTTAGGGGTCCCCTACTTCAGACTTCTCATTTTACCAGTATGGGACTGAGACCAAGAGTTTAAAGTGCCTTGTTCTTGATAGTTGCTGGCAGATTCCTGCCTTCTAATTCAACTTTCTTCCCTCCCTAAATAGTTTTCTTCTACTGCATTGGCCTAACCAACTGTAAACACTTTATGCTAGGCTGACTGGTCAATAATTTGTCTCACATTGAAGCATGAAGCACTGTGTAATCACTCCGGGCCTCAAATGTGCAGTATGCTATTAACAAACATTTGTGTTTGCTCCTCTCTATCTCTAGGACAGAACTCCTATTGTCTAGGTTTATATTTTGGTGATATACAACATCACTTAAAAAAAAAAAACAGCAACTCCAAATTACTTGATCATTAGCAAATTTGACAGCATTTCAGTTTATCCATGTGGGTTTAACTCTTACTAGCTTTATGATCATCTTTGTCATTTCTGACAAATAGGTGTATATTTCCCAAGTTTGATGGTGTGCAATGAAAATAAAGAGACTTGCTCATTCCTCTAGTAAATTCCAGACCCCATCTTGGCCAAATGGATTGCACTGTTCAGCATGAAAGCTGTTCACTGGCTCAAACTGAAAAAAGAGGCTGCAAGGCTGTGCATTGCAATCGAGCTTTCTAATGAAATCCGCATGGCTGCAGTTATTACCAGAGAGAAACATGCTGAAAGGGAAAATATTCTATAACTATGTGCTGCTTAGCAAGCATAACATCAAAATCTAGGTTAATTTTGCTTTCTCTTTATTTCTCTATTTTATACAAGGATCTGTCAGTTTTCTTCTTGAGCAATTCAAATTTTTTTCACTATCAAACACAACAGTGAACATAAAGCAGTATTATTTTGTATCATGAGAATTAAAGCATTGTTTAGAGTACTATATGGGGTATTTTGGGTTTTCTCTATTTAGCCTTTTTTGGTCTGTTGTTTATATTCACAGTTAGGTCTATGTCATTCCTTACATTTAACAAAACAACAAAAGAAACTTTCCTTGTCTAACAAAAGAGGTAGAAAAGTATTTAAATGGATAGCTCAAACAAAAGAAATCAAGTGGTAAGAATGCATCCAGAAATACAAGCTTTTTTCATTTTTTTCTATATTACAAGCTGGCTTTGTCAAACTAGTCAAAAGATGTTTGGAAAAAGCATGATATACACTACAGGTCAGAGTACATGGAGCAATGATTATAAAATTATTGTGTATTCCAATTTACCTGTTGTAATTCTCTTATGGTTACCTGTTATGAAATCTGACTAGAAATGCATTGAAATGAAAACAAAATAATATATTGGTGGTTTTATTTTAAGGAAACATTCTGCACTATACCACCACACCTTCTTTGAAAATTTTAAAGCATATTTTCATATGGAGTATAAATATTAACCTCTATTTTCTACTGAACAGTTCACTTTATAAAAAGCTATTTTAAAATTTTAGAAGGCAGAAACACTTTTTAAAAAATGATATATGCATTCCAGTAGCTATCTTTCCCAAGCATTTTCTTTGAAAACATCAGCCTTGAACAGAAGAGAAAAATTTACAGCTTTGATTCACTTCTCCATGAATTCAGAGAAGCGACTTTCCCAACAAGAAGCTCATGAGTGAAGTTTCTTACCAAGCCATATGGAGTTATGAAAAATTCCATTCTTGAATCCCCATCCGTGAGCCTCTTCCCACAGCAAGACAAATAAGTAAATTAAGATGACCATATCTAAGTTGTAGAGAAGGAATAGCCTGTTAGGGGCTGCTCAGGATAAATTCCCAGAGCAGAGGCTGAAATGTGTCTGAAACATCTGGTTTCCACATCTTTTAAATGGTTTTTCTTTTTTTTTAGCTGTGAGGTCAGCAAGTACTCTCCAATAGCATTTTCCTCTGTAGAGTTACACAATTAACTCACTGTCTGAGACAAATTCTCTGACTCATTTGCATTGGCAACCAAAACTAAGGATATAGAATGATCATCTACATTTTAAAATTCACTTACTTTGAAAGGGGATCATTTATTCTGTCTGTCATGGACACTTTTCTCTTAGGAAGTTTGTTTAACTTGGTGAAGATTCAGCAGTGGTTTCAAAACAACAAAAGAAAGACACCAGTAGGAGTTTTAAGAGAAACCCTGAATACCTTATTTGCAGTAGGTCAATTATGCGGTATGGGGTTTGGGGTTAAACACTAATCTTGAACTTGACCCTGGTAATGTTACTTTAGTTTTCCTTAAACATTGCCAAGCTTGTATAGAAAGTTTGAAACAAAAAGTGTACACAGCTGGCAAACTCTAAACTGTCTCCAGTGATGTAGCATTTCTTTACCCTCTCCTCTGTCTGCTTTTGTCCTGGGTGGGGTCTGTTGCAGTCCTTGGTTTATTGTGGTCAGTAGGTAAATACATCAGTTTCCAGAAAACTAGTTCAGTTTCAGAGACTTAGGACATTCCAGCATTTTGGGGCTATCTTATAATACAAATTTTTCCAGGCCACAAATCCTTGATTTTTTGGGAGGAAGGTGGGTGGGTAGATAGTCATAAAGTTAATTAAAATATGGCCTTAGGTTCCCCGAACCACTCTAACTTTGAAGATGATCGAAATCATAGGTAACAGTTATCATAGAAAAGTCACCATGCCTTGAAATACCCCAAATTTTCCTCTCCTTTTGTGCAGGGTCCTTGGGGAACCTGTCTGGTAATACCCCACTGCTCTGATGCTAGTGGTGTTTCCTGTTGATTGACAGCCATTTTTTTTGGCAGCTTTGGCTTCTCTTTCTCATTTGTCATTCTTCGCTACTTAGCGTCTCTACTCTTGCTACCAAACTGCTTCCCATTTGCTCCCATTATATTCATTTCTCATGCTTTCTTAGTTCCGCCATTGATGTTGGAATCTGGATTTGCTCTGATCTAAAGTTAGCCTTGAATCCCTTAGGCATCTTTGTGTTGCACATCAAAGGCTTAGACTGATCTTATCTCTCCTGGAAGGAGCAGTTGTGGGGGGTAGGCTGAGGGTACAGAATTTACTGGATACTCACTGAGATACGCATAAATCTGTTAGGGTTCAAAACTCTCTATTTTGGACCCACAGCAGATGAGAGATGAGGGGATTATATCCCAGTTCACTGACAGAATTAGAGGGTTTAAGTTTGGTGCAAAAGAGGATCTAGTCTAGACCAGGTAGGCGTGACTACGAAGAAGATAGGCATGGTCGGCGGGAATAGGATAAATAGAGAGTTGGAGGGAACAAATCATGATATTTCTCTGGAAAGTGGAATTATATGAGTTTTTTTTTTTTATATGAGTATTTTTTAAAATTAATTAATTTACTTATTTATTGTTGGCTACGTTGGGTCTTCGTTGCTGTGTGCGGGCTTTCTCTAACTGCAGCAAGCAGGGGCTACTCTTCGTTGCGGTGTGCGGGCTTCTCATTGCAGTGGCTTCTCTTGTTGTGGAGCACGGGCTCTAGGCGCGTGGGCTTCAGTAGTTGTGGCACACGGGCTCATAGCTGTGGATCGCGGGCTCTAGAGCGCAGGCTCAGTAGTCGTGGCGCGTGGACTTAGTTGCTCTGCAGCATGTGGGATCTTCCCGGACCAGGGCTAGAACCCGTGTCCCCTGCAGTGGCAGGCGGATTCTTAACCACTGAGCCACCAGGGAGGCCCTATATGAGTATTTTAAGTTCGTGGTTTAGGAAGTAAATATAACTTTACTTGTGCAAGCCTACAGCAGAACCGTCACAGCCTTCCCCATTCTTTTCCTGGTCATATTCTCTGCCCATGTGCTTTCTGCATCTCTCTAAAGTACTCAGTTCCCTCTAGGTCTCATTTATCGAAAATTACTCTCAGGAAAGGGTTGGAAATTAATCTTTACTTAGGTCAAATAACGAACAAGAGATACCCTTCTTTGTTCATCTGCATTTTAACAAAGCTCCAAGTATAACAGGGTGTAAATGTTCAACTTGTTTTAACATAACATTTAATGATTACTTTGATGGATTAACCCAATCTAGGGTGGAGGATTTCTTTCTCCCCCTCCCATTTCCCCATGCAATTCCCCCCACCTCTGTACAATGTTTGGAAACCCTATCATTCAGCAAAGAGAAAACAGTGCCTAATCGTGTGGGCTCTGGTTTTGAGGGGGTGTTCAGTTCTACTGTGGAAGAAAAGAGGAGAATGAGGGTTTTGTATGGAACAGATGCAGTGGGTGTGGGTGGGAATTCAGAGGAGAACCAGAGGGAGAAGGAGAGAGGAGAGCAGAGGGAGTTTTGTTTGTGAACTTACCTTGGAAGTTGTCCAAGATAATAGGCACTCCCTGCCCACCCCCTAGTACACACTACCCAGGATGTGTCTGAGGAGCTGAGAGAAGATACACTGAAGAAAATTCCTTTCAAGGGCTCAGAAGACTTGGCCAGTCCAATGCTCTGCCTTCAGGGATAAATGTCACCACCAACACCCCCTGCCCCCAATCTCTTGATTGCACCCACCAGTCACTGGCTGAAAACCCAGCAGGACTGCTTTTATGCAGAAGTACCTCCCCTTTCAGCTGCTTCCCCACAGTGTTCTAATGCCCATAAGTCTAAGCAGCTACTAGACACCTAAAGACAAGGAAGGGACAAGTCTACACTTGATTTGGGCTAAGACTGCACTGAACAAGCTTTAAGATCTCCTAAGCTGGCACAGTGGTTTAGTGATGTCACTATTCCACAAATTTAAAGTAAAAAAAAGAGACTCTAGGGTGGAGTTTCAAATATCTGTCAGAGGAAGAAGACATTTAAAATCCTTTCAACATGCTCAGCCTCAGCTGACCAGGAAGGTATGGAGAAGTGTCAGGTGGATGTGGACCGAGGGGGAGAAAAAGGAAGAGAGGAAAGAGAAACACATTCTAAGAGATCTCATGTCTGATTATACTTTAAAAAGACTGGATTTCAATTCCAAGCAAGACATTGTGGGAAAATGCAATTCTTTGGCATACAGTATGAAAACTAAAACATAAATTATATCATTTATTGATTATATCATATATTTTGTAATCTTGGAAAGTGAAGGAAAGAGAGGAGAAGGTAAGAAAAGAGAAGTGTGGAGCTCAGTGAATTACGAAATATGTCAGTAGAGGACATCCTTAAGAACACTGCCAGTAAGGCCATTAAATTACAATACAGGAATGCCCTACTCACCCCAAGAGCTCCATATGGACTATAGTATGAATAAAGGTAATAAAAGAAATAAAGCTCACTTCCCTAGTGCACGATTTAAAACAATTGGAGAGAAATTCTAATGCATGGCATAGAGCAAGGTTTAAGAAATATGTGGCATTCCACTCATTCATGCAATAAATACTTAATCTTCACATGGAGTGCTGCCAACTTTTACAGGGCCAGTAGGCTGGATAGAGCCTATGTAGAACAATGTGAAATATATGGAAAAGTGAAACATTTAATTATTTTATATCAAGAAGTTTTTAGAAAGTGAATATGACACTGAACAGAACAATGGGCTTTCAAGTTTATGGGAAAACAGAAGTCAGAAAGAGATCTGAAACTGACATTGGATTTCCCGTAGGTATATGGTGTGACATTCATTAGTAATACCCACCAAGTATTTCTGGTTCTCTACCAGCACTTTGGTAGCATTGTACCCTGTGACCCTCTGTGGTTTGGTGGGATCATGTGACTAATTCTGGCCAATGAGATGTAAGCAGAAATTAGATATGTTATCTCAGAGATGAGTATTTGATTGCTGATTCTCCAGAACTCTCTTTCCCTCCTGTATGGAGGGAACTATTTGAGATGGTGACTGCTCTATCACTTGGATCCCTGGTTGAGCCTGATGTTATGCAGCATGAATGAAATATAAACCTTTATTGTTTTAAGTCATTGAGATTTGGAAGTTGTTCATTACTGTTAGCATAACTTAATCTGTCCTGATTTATAGGAAGAAGTGAGTGTGTATGGGTATTTAAAGCAAAGGATGACTTCAGAAGTCTGGGAGTCTAGGGACATTCAGATGCAAAAGCTGAAGCCAGGAGAAGAAGGAGAAAGAAGAGCAAAGAGAAGGAGATAATGATTAATGTACTTAATATCCTTCCTCTCCCCACCCCACCTCCTTATAACACACAACTCCCCAGTTTGCCTATGATCTGCCTTCCAAATTTATTTATGCATTCATTCCAATCAAACAATTCCCTATACCTCTGATAAATCTTGAAAACTCTTGCCTCCTCCTCCATACCTCTTCTCTTCCCTTACTCTAGTTAGAGAATCACAGAACTCATTGCTGGGGACTTAGAGACCAACTGGTTCGAATTCTACCTGTGTTGTGACTCCCTGCTACGCTGCCCTTACTTATGTTGACCTGAAATCCTTTTAGTTAAACTTTGACTCATTTGCGTTATTGAGGTTCACAGAATAAGTCTTACCTATATCTGCTTTCAGGAAAAATTGCCATGATCTATGAAGCTGGAACAAAGAATACATATTTGAAAACAAATTTAAAATATGCTCACTTAGAATTTGCTTTTTAAATATTTTTTTTAAAGTAGGTCCAGAGGGCTTCCCTGGTGTCGCAGTGGTTAAGAATCCACCTGCCAATGTAGGGGACACAGGTTCGAGCCCTGGTCCTGGAAGATCCCACATGCTGAGGAGCAACTAAGCCCGTGCGCCACAACTACTGAGCCTGTGCTCTAGAGCTCGCGAGCCACAACTACTGAAGCCCGCACACCTAGAGCCCATGCTCCGCAACAAGAGAAGCCACCGCAATGAGAAGCCCGCGCACCGCAACGAAGAGTAGCCCCAGCTCACCACAACTAGAGAAACCTGCACACAGCAACAAAGACCCAATGCAGCCAAAAATAAATAAAATAAAATAAATAAATTTTTTTAAAAAGTAGATCCAGAAACATTAAGTTCAGAGTGAGCCTATCTTGATAAAGGAGGGATATGTGTAAATATATATGAAATGAAAAGTCCAGAAACTATACATACAAATGCCAGATATCTCTGCATGGTTGGGTTATGGCTATTTTCTATTTTCTTCTTTTTGTTTTTTGTTTTGTATTTTGTAAATTTTTGTTCAATAAATATGTATCATTTGTATAATGAAAAGAGTTGTGATTCATATACATATATTTAAAGGCATTAACTTAATTGACATGGCAATGAAACTGATAAAGAATACCAAGAAAACCATGACTAGAACAGAATATAAATTCTAAGAAAATTGAGTATTGTGCATCTAACCAGGTAAATGGGTGAAAGGATTAAACAGTCTTTCCAAGGAGAATGAGTTTAGTCATAATGGTATCAAAACTGAAGCCAAACCATAGTTCATAAATTTGTACTGAGGTCACATGGCATACGTGCTTGCTTTCAGGTAACTTGTTATGTATATAATCAATCTTGACCTTAGCCTACCCATAAATATTTAATTTTTTACAAATGTTTACAGAGGGCATAGTTTATGTTAAGCATTATACTGTTTACTATGTGGGGATATAAAGATTAATAAGAGATGATCTCAAAGAGTTCACAATTTCCTATTTAAAAAGTTATGAAGTAGGCTTGATTCTTTTTTTAAATTAATTAATTAATTAATTAATTAATTAATTTTTGGCTGAGTTGGGTCTTTGTTGCTGCGCGGGGGCTTTCTCTAGTTGTGGCGAGCGGGGGCTACTTTTCGTTACGGTGTGCGGGCTTCTCATTGCGGTGGCTTCTCTTGTTGCAGAGCACGGGCTCTAGGCGTGCGGGTTTCAGTAGTTGTGGTTCGCGGGCTCTAGAGCGCAGGCTCAGTAGTTGTGGCGCATGGGCTTAGTTGCTCTACGGCATGTGGGATCTTCCCGGACCAGGCGGATTCTTAACCATTGCGCCACCAGGGAAGCCCCAGGCTTGATTCTTTACCTGGGAGTTTTTGGAAGGGGTGTAGTTAAAGGTAATACTATGCCCATTGTCTTTGCACATTCTCTGACCCAGTGAAGGGAGGATCTACCAGGAAGATTTTTGGTCTTAGCATCTTCAGTACTGATAATGCTGGCAAGACTAGCTGCTGCTTGCTGCCACCAAGACTGGTGGCTCTGCTCACTAAGTATTAGGTATAATTAGACAGGTGAGTACACCCTTCTTCAAAGAAATACTTTATATCATCAGGGACAGATTCCCTTTAGGGTAACTTCCTGCCTTTCTGCCTTTATGTTCTGCTCAATTGCTATGGGCAAAATCTTTTTGTCTCCTTCCATTCATCCTCCCTCACAATAGGTGAGGCTACAGAAAGGTGAGGAATCAAGCATATATCCTAAATCTTCTTTGACCCCTGTTACCAAGCATCACTAGTGAGAGATTCTGAGGCTTCCTTCTTTTTTTTTTTTTTTTTTTTTTTTTCAATTTGTATTGGAGTATAGTTGATTTACAGTGTTGTGTCATTCAGGTGTACAGCTAAGGCTTCCTTCTTGATTCCTCTCTTCCTTTCATCAGTCTCACCCAATCCATTCTCACAGCCTGTGATCTCTACCTCCAAAACAAAATGGCGGCAGAGATTGTTAGATGATTACCAAACCAGGTTCCCTTTCTACCTGGGCACAGTCATAGACTACATTTCTCTGCCTCCTTTGCAGTTAGGTGCATGGAGAATGTGGCTAGTTTCTAGTTAATAGAGTGTGGGTTAACGATGTATAACAGTTTCAGACCAGGCCCATAACAATCTCCCACAGGTGGTCATGCATTTGCCATCTCTTGACTGAATGAGGAGGACTTTCGTGGCCCTGGAGGAGAGTGCAGTCAAAAGGTAGAAGGAGCCCCATTCTCTCTGTACCAGATAGAAAGAAGCACACCAGTCAGGAAGACCAAGAAAATTCTACTCTGTTAAACCACTGAGATTGGGATTTACTTGTTACCCAAACTAATATAATACAGTTATATTGTATTATATCTGCCTTTTTCTGTCTCTCTGCTTCCACCCTAGTCCGTGACACCATAATCTCTTGCTTGGACTATTACAATAGCCTCCTGTGTCCTTCCACGTTTGCTTTGTACAGGTCATTCTCTACATAGCAGCCTGAGTGATCTTTCAAAAGCATAAAACAGAACTTGTAATTGCCCTGCCTAAAAACTTAAGTACTCCTGTGGCACGAAAATAACGTCAGTCTCCTGATCTTGGTTTCTAACCTCCCCCATGTTCTGGTTCTTGTTCACATTTCCAACCTCACCCGCCCTGCTCTAACTTGAACATGCCAAGCTTATTCCTACCATAGAGATTTTGCAAAAAGGCATGCCTTTCCCTTCATCTTCTTCCTTACATTCAAATCTCAACTTAATTATGACCCTCTCAGTGAGGACTTTGTTGCCCAATCTAAAGCAGCCTCCTATAGCTTTTTATTGTAGGATACTATCTTTTTAAATAAATTTATTTATTTATTTATTATTTATTTTTGGCTGCATTGGGTCTTTGTTGCTGCGTGCAGCTTTCTCTTGTTGCGGCGAGCGGGGGCTACTCTTCATTGCGGTGTGCAGGCTTCTCATTGCGGTGGCTTCCTTGTTGCAGAGCTCGGGCTGTAGACATGCGGGCTTCAGTAGTTGTGGCATGCAGGCTCAGTAGTTGTGGCTCGCAGGCTCTAGAGTGCAGGCTCAGTAGTTGTGGCACATGGGCTTAGTTGCTCCGTGGCATGTGGGATCTTCCCAGACCAGGGCTGGAACCTGTGTCCCCTGCATTGGCAGGCAGATTCTTAACCACTGCGCCACCAGGGAAGCCCTAGGATCCTATTTTTTAAAGGTCAAGTTTTTCAAGATTTAATTTACATAGGGCGAGTCACCCTTTATAAGGTGTACCATTCTTTGAATTCTGACAAACATATACAATTGTGTAACCACCATAATCAAGATGTAGGGGATCTCAAAGAGTGGATACATGTATATGTATAACTGATTCACTTTGCTGTACACCTGAAACTAACACAACATTGTAAATCAACTATACTCCAATAAAAATTTTTAAAAAGATGTAGAGCATTTCCATCACCCCAAAAAGTTCCCTGGTATCACCCTACTTTAGATCTATCACAACCTAATATTCTTAAATACACTTATTGCAATCTAATATTTTTCTTGTTTATTTATGTATTTGTTTATATTTTAACTTATTTGTTTGTTTTATTATTTGTCATCTTCTACAAGGATATAGATCCATGAAAGCAGGGACTTTATCTTCCTGGTTTACCTCTGTATGCTGTGTAATAGTACCTGGTACATCACAGATTCTGAACAAATATTTGTGAAAGGAAGGAAGGAAGGAAAGAAGGAAGGAAGGGAGGGAGGGAGGGAGAAAGGAAGAACCTCTCTGAGTCTTGCATGACATATGTTTTCGTATGTCCAACGGGGGTATGTAATAACATCCCTTTTAGAGTACTCGTGAGGAGAGGAGGAGAGGAGATGTTGACTATAAGACCCCCTAGCATCATGCTGGCATTTAGTAGTGTTCAGTACATAGAGTTCCTGCGAAGTCAGTTCATCAGTCTTCCTTGGCCTGTTTGACACTTTCAGTTAGACTGGTCTTATTTTTACTTTTGCTATTTTGTTCTGTGGTGCTGCCCTCCACGGGTCCAGAGCTTCTCTCTCACTAGTGTCAACTCTTCAGGTCAGGGTGGTCAGTGACCTCCCTCAATAGCCTCCATACTAGCAGAAGAGGGAAGAAGCTTCCAGATTTCTTCCTGCTCTGGCCAGTAATTACACGTGTTTCTTTCACAAGACCCACAGTGCTATTATGAGGAGCAAGATGAGGGATTCTCTGTTGTCTCCTGTCTTTATGGTTCCAGTGATTCAGCAAATAGAGTAGCTCACCTTACTGTGAGATTCTGGGCTCTCTCAAGGATTTACTCCCCGCTCTGAGCCCCCTTTAGTGCTCAGCCTTGGCCCAAACCTCAAGAGAGTCAGCACCCTACGTGTCAGCCCTGACATACTTTTCCAAGGGACCGCTGCCCACAGCTGATGTTCATCTAGCTCCAGGTTACAGTTGTCAGATTTCAAGTGAAAATGCTTTGTCACTATTCTCTAGCTTCCATCTCAAGGGGGCTTTTATCTGCATATACTGGAGACCTTTGTTTTAATGCTTCTTAGCCAATGTATGGTGGGAACAAAGCTCAGAGCACAGACTTTGCTGTAAGTAAAGCAGTTACATTAGAAACTATACAACTTCTTACTAGGATGTTCCCTCTAACGCCGTGTATAATAAGACAAATTAGAAGCAACTGTGATGTAAATCGACAAAGGAATGATTAAATAAATGATGGTTTGGCTATATCTTGGAATACTGTGCAACAGTGTAAAGAATGAGAAGGAAGAATTCCAAGACTGATGGGAAACATTTTTCATTAGTATTATTATTCGAGTATTTAAATAATAATGTTGATTACTGAGTAATTAAATTAATTCAGAAAAAATTTTTTTAATTTATTTGATCTGTTACCAAATTTGAAACCTGGGAGAGAGGTGGAGGAGCACCTTTCTAGCACCCTCTTGTAGAGAGTGTATCCTCAATGTAGAAACAGAGGCCCAGAGAAATTATTGCGTTGGCCAAGAGGTTCGTTCGGTTTTTTCTGTAAGATGGCTCTAGTAGCACTTAGTTGTCTTTAATTTCATTCGAAACAATTTTGTTAGTTCGTATTGTGACAGCTGTCATATCAACATGCATTTAAAAAAACAATCAGAATTGGTGAATTTTTGTATAGCCATTTTAATATTGAAGATGGAAGAAAAAAACCAACATTTCCGGCATAGTATGCTTTATTATTTCAAGAAAGGTAAAAACACAACTGAAATGCAAAAAAAGATTTGTGCAGTATATGGAGAAAGTGCTGTGACTGATAGAACGTGTCAGAAGTGGTTTGCGAAGTTTCATGCTGGAGATTTCTTGCTGGACAATGCTCCATAGTTGGGTAGACCAGTTGAAGTCGATAACGATCAAATCGAGACATTCATTGAGAACAATCAACCATATACCATGCGGGAGATAGCTGACATACTCAAAATATCCAAATCAAGCATTGAAAATCATTTGCAGCAGCTTGGTTGTGCTAATCGCTTTGATGTTTGGGTTCCACATAAGTTAAGCGAAGAAAACCTTCTTGACCCTATTTCCGCATGCGAGTCTCTACTGAAACATAATGAAAACGTTCTGTTTTTAAAACAAATTGTGACAGGCAGTGAAAAGTGGATACTGTACAACAATGTGGAATGGAAGAGATTGTGGGGCAAGCAAAATGAACCACCACCAACCACACCACAGAAGTTCCAAAGAACTTGATGTTCCAAAGAAGTGTTGTTGTGTTGTGAAGTGATGTTCCAAAGAAGGTGATGTTGTGTATATGGTGGGATTGGAAGGGAGTCCTCTATTATGAGCTCCTTCTGGAAAACCAAACGATTAATTCCAACAAGTACTGCTCCCAATTAGATCAACTGAAAGCAGCACTAGATGAAAAGAGTCCGGAATTAGTCAACAGAAAACACATAATCTTCCATCAGGATAACACAAGACCTCATGTTTCCTTGATGACAGAGCAAAAACTGTTACAGCTTGGCTAGGAAGTTCTGATTCATCTGCCATATTCACTAGACATTGCACCTTCAGATTTCCATTTATTTCAGTCTTTACAAAATTCTCTTAATGGAAAAAATTTTAATTCCCTGGAAGACTATAAAAGGCACCTGGAACAGTTCTTTTCTCAAAAAGATAAAAATTTTGGGAAGATGGAATTATGAAGTTGCCTGAAAAATGGCAGAAGGTAGTGGAACAGAAGGGAGAATACGTTGTTCAGTAAAGTTCTTGGTGAAAATGAAAAATGTGTCTTTTATTTTTACTTAAAAACTGAAAGCACTTTTTGGCCAACCCAATAAACTGTCTTGGCTTGTCAAGGTCATATTTATCAGAATCTGGATTAAGACCCAGGTCTGTTGATTCCTGTTCACACATCATTAATAAAGCCAACATGTTTTCTCCCAGAGAAGGGAAATATGGTGTTTTCTGAAAGCCTTTATACCTATCTAACACCCTGCCACTGCATGGCCAACGCTCAGAAATATTGATGGCCTTAGGATCAAGGGGAGGCTGACACATAAATATGCTGTGGCATCCTTGAAAAGGAAGATAATATTGCATATAATGGGATGAAACATGGTAGCTAATCACAATAAACACATTATCAGTTGGAGTCTTTAAACAAAGAATTATCTTTAAACAGTGTTAATATTTGGATGTGATAATCTTGCCAGGGCCAAAATGTTCTAAGCAGAGGAAAATACACATGTGGAAGTTCAGAAACCGAAACAGCTGATTCCTTTGGGGAACAGCAAGTTCTTCAGTTTAGCAGGGGAAAGGGGCATAGTAGGAGATGGAGAAGTGATCGGAAATGAGGCCAGAGGGAGGCACAAGCCAAGTCTTCTTTGCAAACCTAAGGAGTTTGAATTTTTATCCTGAAGTTAGAGGGCACCTCTTAAGGGCCAAGAAACTGTCTACAGCGTGTTTCTTTCCATAATTACTTCAACCTTCATGACTCTTTTCAGGAGTCCTCTAGTTCATGAACTTCTATGACTCCTTGGTCCAATTAAATTCATTTATTTGAGAGAATTAAGGACTGCAATCTATTTTTTTTAATAAATTTATTTATTTATGGCTGCATTGGGTCTTCGTTGCTGCATACGGGCTTTCTCTAGTTGAGGCGAGCAAGGGCTACTCTTCATTGCGGTGCGAGGGCTTCTCATTGCGGTGGCTTCTCTTGTTGTGGAGCACGGGCTCTAGGCGTGCAGGCTTCAGTAGTTGTGGCACGTGGGCTCAGTAGTTGTGGCTCGTGGGCTCTAGAACGCAGGCTCAGTAGCTGTGGCACACGGGCTTAGTTGCTCCGTGACATGTGGGATCTTCCTGGACCAGGGCTCGAACCCGTGTCCCCTGCATTGGCAGGCAGATTCTTAACCACTGCGCCACCAGGGAAGTCCCTGCAATCTGTTCTAAAGGAAGAGACTTTTTAATTGAATGGCAAAGCATGTGTGTGTGTGTGTGTGTGTGTGTGTGTGTGTGTGTTTGTAGTACCATATATTTAGTATACCTTGCCATTAGGTGCTATTGGGAGAATAAATAAATAGAGATAAATATATACAAGAACACACACATATATACAAATTTTTGAAATAATTATTTATTTACCTATGTTTCAATAGCACTGAATGCGTACCATTAGATTTAAAAGTCTCCTCCATGAAGTAAGTCAGACAGAGAAAGACAAATATTGTATGGTATCGCTTATATGTGGAATACAAAAAACAAAAAAACAAAACACGTACAAATGAACTTATTTACAATACAGAAACAGTCTCAGAGACTTAGAGAATGAACTTATGGTTACCAGGGGGGAAGGATGGGAGGGAGGGATAGTTAGGGAGTTTGGGATTGACATGTACACACTGCTATATTTAAAATGGATAACCGACAAGGACCTACTGTATACCACAGGGAACTCTGCTCAATATTATGTAACAATCTAAATGGGAAAAGAATTTGAAAAAGAATAGATGCATATATATGTATAACTGAATCACTTTGCTGTATACCTGAAACTAATACGACATTGTTAATCACCTATACTCCAATATAAAATAAAAAGTTAAAAAAAAAGGTCTCCTCCATAAGGATCAGATTGTAACCCTTAACTCTCTTCTTTATAGAAATTCAACAGCAGCCACAAAATAAAAATATTTAAGAGAAAAATGCATTCATAGAAGGACTAAAAATCAGGAAAACGCCATCATCAAGCAGAAATTTTGAAAAATTCCAAAGAGAAACAGATACGGTTAGCTAAGTAAAGGAAAATACATAAGCAGGAAAGTGCTTCTGCTAAAGGTGGGACTGGCTTCGGGATTGCTCTGAACACACAGCAGTGACTGTAAGGAATAGAAAGTGTCCCTTCAGCAATCATTAGTATGATTGGGGAAGCATCCAGAATGGTCAACCAGATCAGCCCTGGCCAGGCAAGAGGAAGACAGCAGAACTGTTCCCTCCTAACTGGAACAGTGAGGGTAAGCACTTGGGCCAGAGGCAGGGCACTACGCTGGGTGACTTTTTACCCTCAGAAAGAAGCTGGTATTTCCAGAAGATAAGCTACTGTAACATCCCAATAGGCATCAGATTCCACTCTTTCCCAACAATAACTGGTGCAGACTCTGTTGAACAGAAGCAGAATTCTCAGACAGGCAAATGTGGGATCTCAAAGACATAGAGGAACTGAAAACCAAGCATCACCAACCATTAAAGGAATAATCACAACCATGAAAGGGAAGCACTTAACTCAGCTAACATCTGTGGAAGTTGAATTTATAGACCAAGAGGTAAGAGTGGGTTGTAACCATGAAACAAGAACAGAATATTATGAAAGAGAACCAATGAATAATGATGGTAATGAAAAATATGATCATTGAAACAAAAACTCAGTAGATGAGCTGAATAGCAGAATGGAGACAACTGAAGACTGAATAAGACCTGGGGTATAGAAAAGAGGAATTATCTCAAAGCCTAATAATGCAAAAGGACAGAAACATGAAAAGTATGAGAAACGTTGAGAAATGTCTTATAGCCCCATAGATTTCACATTTACTTAGGTAGATCCTAAAACAGTAAGGTTGAATATATTCTTGTATGCTTATTCATCATTTGTATTTCTAGCTCGGGGACTCTTTTTTTATGCTAGGCTGAACTACTAAAAGCGGGTGGATTTTAAGGATTGGTAAGAATGATGACTCAGACTTGTCTGAGTTTACCTTTGCACAAGGTCAAGGATACAATATTGTAGGGATGCTCCCTTCTAATGCACCTCATAGTTATGGAAGCATGTCTAAAGTTTGGTCATCTCTGCTACCTGTAAGAATGTGGAATTCCTCAGATCAGGAGATCCCAGAACTGTGGGCTTGTTATCCTTTTTTGGCTTGGGGAGGAAGAAATGAAAGTCAGGAATGTCAGCACTCATGAGTCTACTTTATGATCATTTCAAGTACTACAAGGACATATTTCCATGTTTCATTTTTGCTGTTCCATTGGATCTGCTCAGAGTTTCAGTGCCAGAGACCTGCACATTGCTTTTCACACAACTTTTGCCATTTTTCATTGGGTGTTGATATTTGCCATTTCTAAATGTACCACATACATCTATGTTTCCCTTTCCTCCACCAGAAAACAATCTATTCAAAATTTTATTCCCTCTCCCTCATGTAACCTTCCTTTATCCTCCACAGGTAGAATGAATTTCTCTCAGACTATCTTAAGAGTTCATTTTTATGATAACATTTTCTGAATCAAGAGTCAATTCAGGACATATCATTGTCACATTGGTAAGGTTTGTTGAGCAAATGAACAAATATATTCTTGAAAACAACCCTGTTTTGGTAAAGCCCTGCCACGAACATAGTTATTCCATTGAATTCACCTTCAACCTCAGAAGCATACCCATCATAATAATAATGATAATTTGTAAGAGAGAGACAGTGTGGTACTGAGAAGAGAACAGATTTGAAATCAGATGGATTAGCTTTGTGACCCTGAGCATGTTTTTTTTTTTTTTCTGAGCATGTTTTATCTCATTGAACTTCAGTTTACTTGTCTGTAATATGTGGGTAAATAGGTTGCAGGGTTCCTGTGAGATTTCTGTGAGCTAACACATGAGAAGTACCAGGCACATAACAGGCACTCAGTAAATGCTAATTCCCTTGGTGCTTTATAGCATATTTTTCAAAGAAGTCCACATTGACTATTCCATTGGAGTATCACAATCCAGGTAACATTCTTAATTTTGGAAAATTAGTTATGGTACATGACTGCTGGTCCCAGAATATATAATTTGCAAATTAGAATAAAACATAAATCTGTATTTTAAAAGGTCTTCCATTTAAATTGTCATTATCCTTATATCTCTCCCCCTCACCAATAGAGCAGGGTGGAGATGGCAGCAGAGGTGCAAACCAACTGGTAACTGAATAACTTCAAATTCCCTCTCCCTCCCACTCTCCCTCCCTTCCTCCTCCTTCTCCTCTTTCTCTGTCTGTCACACACACACACACACACACACACACACACACACACACACACACACACACACGTGGCTTGAGGAAATAAAGAGAAGAAAGATATCCCAAGAAATAGTGTACATTTAGGACTCTCCAAGTGGAATTTCCTCTCTTTCCCTTCTTGGCTTTTATCCCTCTCAGCTAGTCAGAGAAAATGTGCACAGCTGGATGTGAGAGGCGGGGGAGTCCTGTGTACTCTGACTGCTGGCCCATCCCCTCCTCTGCCTGGGATTTCCCAATTAAGAAGAGATGAGGAGATGGAAGAAGAAATTTTTAAGGGAGGACAGAGAAGGTTACTCTAAACCAGGGAAAAGGAAGCAGGGAGACTCAGAATGCAGGCAGACGTCTACTGCTCTCTTTTCTTTTAGTTAATAACCGTTACTGCCAGCTGTTACTGCTGCATTCAGATCTTCCTGGGTTTTTAAAAAATGTATCTCAGGGACTTCCCTGGTGGTCCCGTGGGTAAGACTCTGCACTCCCAGTGCAGGGGGCCCAGGTTTGATCTCTGGTCGGGGAACTAGATTCCACATGCAAGCCACAGCTAAGAGTTGCATGCCTCAACTAAGAAGCCCACATATGCCGCAACTAAGACCCAGCACAGCCAAAAATAAATAATAAAATTTTTTTTTTTTAAATGTATCTCAAATTTTCCTTATTTCTGTCATCCTTCCTGGTGTGCTTGTGGTTATAAAAGTTCATTTGTAAAAGTGGCAAACATGACTTCTTAATTAAAATTGACTTTTTTTTCAAAATAGTCAATATATTATAAAATAGAATTATTTTATTCTTAAATATTTAATATAATTATAAGTGGTAGTGTGGCATCTCAGGCTACTTGCCACTACCAGCTCATGCCCACTCCTTGCTAACCTGGCTGCCCTTTTGCTTGGAACAAATTCCACTTTAGCTTCCTAAATATTTGTCTCTATGTCAGCCTTCTTGTTTCATCTTCCTTTTTGCCAGATTAGGGGTTTTTGGTGATTAGGGGGAGGGAGTGCTGCAGATAGGCAATTGTTTAACTTGTCTCTACGTTACGATTTTAAAAGCAATGTCAGGAACTGTCTCCCGCCTCTCGAGACACATCGAAAGTCTCACTATTGATGAGTATGCCTTTCCATGCTGCTGTGTTTTTGCATAGTGATATGTAACTCTGGAGAAGTGTGAGTAACTTCTGAAATTTTTCTCTCTGACAGATGAACTTTTATTACTTCTTCAAAATCCTATCCAAATGTCATCTCTTGTGAAATGATCTTTGCTTCTTTTGAGCAGTTAATTTCTTGAATCATTTCTACTTCTCTGTTCCCATAGTGCACGGAACACACTTCTACCATGCATAGTATTGTATCCTTTTCATTTCTGTCTCCTCCATGTAGACTGTGATGGGTCTGAATGTTTTAAGGACTTTTAATACATAATACCAGCTTGCTCTCTAGAAAGGTTTGCACTAATAAACACTTCACCATCAGTATGAGTACCATTTTTCTTCCACTCCAACAAACACTAGATAGAATAATTTTTTAAATTTTTGCTAATTTGGTAGACCAAAATTGGCATCTCATTATTATTCAAACTTACATCACATTGTGGTGAAACATTGAACAATACGTTTTGTGTAATAATGGCTATTTGTGTTTTGAACTAGTCATATTTTGAGGTCGATTCAATTCTGTTATTTTATTATTAAGCATCCCACCCACCCCAACCTCTTACCCCATTCTGTTTAGCACTCCTGGGGATTATAGTACTTATTTTGCAAAACATCGCACTATGGTGATCTGATTAAGTTACTTCATGGGAAGGTACTATTAAGGCCATAACATTTTCCTGGAAAACAGCAGTGCTGACTTAATTCTTAGTGCTTATCTCTGCCCAGTCACACTACTTCTGAATTACACATCACTACCAGTAAGTCCAATAAAAATTTATTCCAAATGACGTATCACTAATAAATCTGGAAAGAATTTGAAAAGTCCCTGGAATCAGTGGAAATATTTTTTTATGCTAATAAAATTTTGTAATAAATTTTATGTATTTGTGTTCAAGAACCTTATCAGGGAAAGAGGAAGCGGATTTAGAAAATGGTTAGAAAGTTTGTCAGTATTTGATTTCACATGAATTTTAATAGTTCCCTGTTAATGACAATAATGATAGTGAACTAACAATAACAACAACAACAATAATAACTAAGATATATTGAGTGTTTAAAAGGTGATGGGCATTGGGAATTCCCAGGCGGTCCAGTGGTTAGGACTCTGCACTTTCACTGCCAAGGGCGCAGTTTCCATCCCTGGTTGGGGAACTAAGATTCCAAGCCTAGCAGTGCGGCCAAAAAAAAAACCACAAAAGATGACAGGCATTATTCTAAAGGCTTTACACATTTTAGCAAATTTAGTCTTTATAACTTATGGGCACTATTCTAAAGGCTTTACACATTTCAGCAAATTTAGTCTTTATAACTTACTCTACCCATCTCCACCCTCCTCAGTTTCCTGAGAGCTGAGGTTTACAAACAACATTGTTGGAGTCACTTGCCACCTGGCCTTCAGGGTGTCTGGCCAGTGGGAAACAGGTAGGAGATTGGAGGGAGGCAAGAGGAGGGAGGTTGGGGCCTGTATTTCCTGGCCTCCTTCCCATCAGCTTGAGGCAATTATCCGCATCCTCTGCTAAAGGATGCAGCTCTTGTCTTGTAAACATTTGCGAGAATCTACCCTCTGCATGGTAGGAATTCCTTCTTCCCTTTGTGCCCTGGTGGTAATAGGCTCTGCTCAAACCTTCACAGCCAGTTCCTTTATTAAAGCTTCTCCATTATCCTCCTGGAGTGCACCCTCTCTTTTCCGGCCAGAATCCTAGCTGATATGCTTGACTGATAATTTATAGAATTCTCAGTTAGAAATTATCCTCCTCAGAATTTTAATGACATCACTTCATTGCATCAAGCTTTCCAGTGTTGCTGTTGAGACGTCTGATGATATTTTGATTCCTGAATTTCTTTCTCCCCAACCCCAGAATCTTGTTAAATCTTCTCTTTGTCCCTGGTGCTGTGAAATTTCATGAAGTTGTATCTTCTTGAGAGACTTTCCCCACCATTGTTTTGGATGGTGGGCTCCTAGGATCTGGAATACTCAAATATTGGGAATTTTTCTTCTTTTCTCTTTTTTCTGGCCACGCTGTGTGGCTTGTGGGATCTTAGTTCCCCAACCAGGCAGGGATCGAACCATGTCCGCTGCAGTGGAAACATGGAGTCCTAACCACTGGACCGTCAGGGAAGTCCCTTGGGAATTTTTCTTGATTATTTTGCTGCTTTCTCCTCTCTGTTTCTCAAGTTCTCTCTTTCTAGCATTCATATTACTATATATTAGATGTTGGAGCTTATTGCCTTATCCTCTAGTTTTCCTGATCTCTTCTTCTGTCTTTCACACTTGTCTTTTTTGTTTGCTTTTTGAGAGATTTACCTAACTTTATCTTCCAACACTTCTATTCAGTTTTTCATTTCTGCCATCATTCCTCTCCCTGCTCCACCCTCCAACCCCCAGAGATTGCTTTTCTTCTCCTGGAATGAACCCTTTTAAAAGTAGATATTTATATTTCATGGATGTACAGTCCTTTTGACTGTATAAGGATATGGGTTTGTTGGATTTTGAAATTTTCTTCTCTCTACTTAGTCTCTGTTGCCTCCAAGTTCCTTTTGTTCATTTGTTTTCATCACTGTTTTTTGTATTAGATGCTTTCTCAATTTCTGGTGACCCTTGAGTGTTTGCTCATACTTGAGAATTGGAAGTAAAAAAAGGAAGACCCAGAGTACACAGGTGAGTCTTGTTGGCCGGGATCTTCATTTTAGGGTGATTTGGCCGGGCTGTGTTGTTGTGAAACATAGCTTAGGTCTGAGCTCTTAAGACTGGTCCTATTCCCCAGATAAGAATCTTCCAATGACTTGCTTGGAAGAGATAGTCTGGCTGCCATACCTGGAAGCCGAGTGGGGAAAGAAACCAGGGCCTCATCATTCATTATGAAAATATGCACTTAATCCCTCTGTTTTGAGTACATTACTTCTGCTCTCTATTGTAACTGATTTTGTCCTGTCCAGAGATCCTCTATTTCAAAGGGGGAAAACAACCCTTGAGTCTTCTATAGGAGGAGAAGAGCAGTGATTAAGCTGATCAGAGTTGGGGCATGGATCTGGGAGTTATGATGATTACTCAACACACTTTCAAACAATTCTCACATTTTTACCACTTATGCAAGTATATGACACTATCAATTTTTGAGCATTTTTCTTTTTCTCTACAGTGTAATGGTTACTTCTCAGATTCCCTCACTACTAAGACAGGATCTAGCTTCCTTGTTCTGCTAGGGTAGTTGCCACTCTCACATCTGTTTTCTAGCATCCAAAATCTTCACATTAGATAAAGATCTTTTAAAATATATCCATTTAGTGTCATTTTAATGGGATTTCCGGAAGGAGAGAATAGTAATGCATTTGTTAAATCCACCATGTTTACCTATTTAAACCTAATTATAACTTTCTATGGCTGAAAAAAAAGAGATCCATAATAGCTTGTTGTTTGCCTTCTATATACTTTAAAACGCTTCCTTCCCCAATATGTGGCTGTTTGTTGATTGCTAATGAAACAAGACTACTTTACAATTGTTGATACTGGTAAGTTATATTATTCTTATATGCAAATGAGTGATCTTGTGAAAAAGCAAGGTAACTCAAGAACTGTGCTCTGATATCACTGTGAGAATATCATATTAACAAGTTAATAATAGTCCACAATTTTGCCCTTAGCCATGGCCACCATGCAAACTGTGGCATTTTGTTCTAGCACTCTCATCTACCTTTTGAGAAATCTCCCAATACATGTATTTTCAGTGGGAGATAGTAGCCAACTTGGCCTTGACAGATTCAGGGGACATATGGCTTTGGATATTCCTATTGGGCACTGTCGTGCACTTTGTCATGCAAGGTTGTGAAGTCAGATTTATCACAGAGGCAGAGGCCTGTTGTCCTCTTAGGTGACAATTGCCATGGTTTCTGTTGCTCAGCCTGGTCATACTGTCCAATAATCCTGAGATTATTCCCATTTCTCAAGTGCGGCCATCTGGCCTCTCATCAATTCGGTCAGCCCTGATGACCTTCTAATAAATTTCTTTTTTGCTTAAGATAGCCAGCCATGATTCAGTCACTTGCAGACAAAAGCCTTGACTGATAAACATGGCAACCAAAGGAAGGCTATTTGCAAGTGCCACTGGAGGCTGGATGCTGGGATGGATAGACACAAGTTCAACAAGTCTTCAGAAAATAAATTGAAAATTCTTGCCCCATTAAGAATGGATGGCCAGTATCCCCTGCCTATGAAAATGATGGTCGACTTTTTACAATCTCTGCTGCTTACAGTCTAATAAGAGTAGATCAATGCTCACTTCTGTGCCTCTAAAATCCCATGTTTGTTTTATCAGAGCCAAAGAAAATGACTCACTAATGAGCACCAGATTTGCCTTTGTCTAAAACGCCAAGAGAGTTGTTTAGTGATATGTGGGAACAATCCCTGAAAAACAGCATAAATCTAAAAGAGTCCGTAATAAATTAGGTGGGAAACAAAAGTCATTTTTGGTCGGCCAATATTATATTACTCCTATACATTCAGTTAAATACGTTCAATTTGACTTATGATAAGAGTTACTTGAGGTTGGCAGCAATCTAAAATGCACACACAGCATCTTAAAATATTGCAAGTACTAAAGAAATGCATGAAACGAGCTTAATGTAAAAATAATTTGAACAATACAGAAATATATAAAGTGAAACCAGAAAGGCCTCTTCCCTAATCCTCATTCTCCCCAGTCTACCTCCAACCCCATTCCCTCCCCATACGTAATGTATATGTTATTCCTACATATCTCTACACACCTTTGTAGATCTACATTTTTACATTTGTAACCTTATTATACGTGTTACTCTGTGACATGTTTTCATTTATCCAATACATCTTAGTGATCTTTTCATGTAAATACATGTAGATCTCCTCCATTCTTTTTAATGATTACAGAATATAAATAATATGGCTAAACACAATTAACTTGGTGAGTCCCACATTTATGAACTTTGGTTGTTGTTTTTTTTTTTTTTTTAATTAATTAATTAATTTATTTATTTATTTTTGGCTGTGTTGGGTGTTCGTTTCCGTGCAAGGGCTTTCTCCAGTTGCGGCGAGCGGGGGCCACTCTTCATCACGGTGCGCAGGCCTCTCACTGTCGCGGCCTCTCCCGTTGCGGAGCACAGGCTCCAGACGCGCAGACTCAGTAGTTGTGGCTCACGGGCTTAGTTGCTCCGTGGCATGTGGGATCTTCCCAGACCAGGGCTCGAACCCGTGTCCCCTGCATTGGCAGGCGGATTCTTTTTTTTTTTTTCGCACACTGTATTTTATTTTTACAAGAGATAAATAGACTGACGCCAAGCATTGTAAATGGATGACCACAACAAAAGCAACAGTGATTGCAATTACCAAACTGGCAGGCGGATCCTTAACCACTGCACCACCAGGGAAGCCCAACTTTGGTTGTTTAGATTTTTCTCTATACAAACAACGCTAACGTGGATATCCTATGTTTTATATTTCTATATGCATTTAAGTTTTCTGTATGATAAACTATTCCCAGAAGTAGAATTGTTGGTTAAAGGCTGTGCATGTTTAACACTTTGAAAGATCCTGCCCCCCCCAAAAGATCTCCTATGACTTCAATTTGCATTTCTATGTTTACTAGTGGGTTTGAGCATCTTCATTCATGTCTTTGTTTGTGAAATTGCCTATTTATACTATTTGTGCACTTTCCTGTTGGGTTGGTTATCTCTTTCTTGTTGATTTGATTGAATAACATATTTATAATGAACCATGTTCATTCTATGCAGTAGAAGTCTATAAACAAATGGCAGTTTTACCTCCTTACCCCCATTTGCCTTAACTGAAGCAATATAAAAGCCTAATGGCTTACTCAACTTTTTTTTTTTTTTTTTTTTTTTTTACTCAACTTTTTAAACTGCAATGTCAAGGAGTCAATCAGTGCCAGCCATAGGCATTAATCCAACTTGTACTATATGTCTCAAAGTAATTTAAAAAGACAAAAATATGACTGAAATAGTATTCTCTAGATAGCTCTTTTAAATTAATATAATTAATTTAAAAATTAAGGTATTTGGAGACCTAGATAAATTTATTCTAAAATTCATATGGAAAGGCACAGTCCTAAAATAACTAAAAGCATCTTGAAGAAGATGAATAAAGTGGGAGGACTCACTCTATCTGATATTATGGCCTACCAAGTAGCTATAGTGATCAAGGCAATGTGGTACTAGCTGAGGGGTAGACACATAGATAAATAGCAGCCAGAAATAGACTCACAGAAATATGTCCAACTAATTTTTTTTTTAATAAATTTATTTATTTTATTTATTTTATTTTTGGCTGCGTTGGGTCTTCGTTGCTGCGTGCAGGCTTTCTCTAGTTGCAGTGCGTGGGCTTCTCACTGCAGTGGCTTCTCTTGTTGCGGAGCACAGGCTCTAGGTGCACAGGCTTTAGTAGTTGTGGCTTACAGGTTCTAGAGCACAGGCTCAGTAGTTGTGGTGCATGGGCTTAGTTGCTCTGCAGCACGTGGGATCTTCCCGGACCAGGGCTCAAACCCATGCCCCTGCATTGGCAGGCGGATTCTTAACCACTGTGCCACCAGGGAAGCCCTGTCCAACTAATTTTTGACAAACATGAAACAGTAATTCAATTGAGGAAAAATAGGAATAGACTTTTGTTACTGAACCAGGCTTGTTTTGCCTGATGCACAACAAGGTTTGCAGCAAAGAGAGGGTTTATTCGCAAGGCAGACCGAGGGAGGAGAGACAGGAGAACAAATCTCAAATCCGCCTACCCGAAGGCCGGGGGCTTGGAGCATTTATAGGGTAAAGAATAAAGAAACAGGGCAGTCTGAGGTATAGGGAGTGTTGGGAATGTGGGGAAAGGTGACTGGGAAAAGGTGTAATAATCGTGGTTCTGTACAAGCATGACTAAGCTATAGGCCTCTGCACATCCCAGAGGTCACCGAGTGGACACTCTTGCGGGCCCAATTGAAGGGTTGGTGGTCCCATCCAGTCTTTTTTTTTTTTTTAATTTTATTTATTTATTTATTTATGGCTGTGTTGGGTCTTCGTTTCTGTGCGAGGGCTTTCTCTAGTTGCGGCAAGTGGGGGCCACTCTTCATAGCGGTGCGCGGGCCTCTCACTATCGCGGCCTCTCTTGTTGCGGAGCACAGGCTCCAGACGCGCAGGCTCAGCAATTGCGGCTCACGGGCCTAGTCGCTCTGCGGCATGTGGGATCTTCCCAGACCAGGGCTCGAACCTGTGTCCCCTGCATTGGCAGGCAGATTCTCAACCACTGCGCCACCAGGGAAGCCCCTCCCATCCAGTCTTAACCAGCTCAGCTGGAACTAGACACAGCTGACTCTTGGCTTAACTCAAACTAGCTGCAGCTGACTCCAAGTTTGTGAAATGATTACTCAGGCAAACATCTTTCTGTTTAGGCTATGTGCAGCTTGGAGGACATGCAAGTCTTTTGCAGCAACAATTAAAATCCCTTGATTAGTGAAGGCATGTTATAGGGGAAATGGATTTAACTAATGACTACCCCCAAAATGGTGCTAGAGCAACTGGATATCCATAGGTCAAAAAAGGAACCGAGACTTAAACCTCACATCTTATTAAAAATTAACTCAAATGGTTTATATACTCAAAGGCAAAATGTAAAACCAGACTTTAAGGGAAAAAACAAAACAAAAACAAAAACATGAGAAAACCTTCAGAATCTAAGACTAGGCAGAGACTTCAGGATCAAAGGACTAGATCTTAGATGGGACCCTAAAACACTATCTGTAAAAAGGAAAAACTAGTAAATTGGCCCTCATCAAAATGAAAAAAATTTTTCCTTTGCTCTAGGAAAAATGCTGTTAACGAGATGAAAAGACAAGCTACAAACTGGGAGAAAACTTTGGAATTCATGTATCTGACAAAGGACTAGTATCTAGAATAGATAAAGAACTCTCAAAACTCAATAGTAAAAAACCAAATAATCCAATTAGAAAAATAGACAAACATATGAATAGAATGTATAACTCACTGAAGGAAGTAGATAGTTGGCAAATAAGCACATTTAGATGTTCAACATCATTAGCCATTAAAAAATACAAATTTATGGGCTTCCCTGGTGGTGCAGTGGTTAGGAGTCTGCCTGCCAAAGCAAGGGACACAGGTTCAAGCCCTGGCCGGGGAAGATCCCACATGCTGCAGAGCAACTAAACCCATGTGCCACAACTACTGAGCCTGAGCTCTAGAGCCCGCAAGCCACAACTACTGAGCCCACGTGCCACAACTACTGAAGCCTGTGCACCTAGAGCCCATGCTCCGCAACAAGAGAAGCCACGACAATGAGAAGCCCGGGCACTGCAACAAAGAGTAGCCCCCGCTCACCGCAACTAGAGAAAGCTTGCACACAGCAACAAAGACCCAACACAGCCAAAAATAAATAAATAAATAAATAAATTTCTAAAAAAAAAAGAAAATACAAATTTAAAACTGCAATGAAATATCACTATACATCTATCAGAATGACTATAATTAAAAATAATGACAACACCATATGCTGATGAGAATGCATATAAACTGGAACGCTCATACACTGCTGGTAGGAATATAAAATGGTAAGCCCGTACTGAAAACAGATTGGTGGTATCTTATAAAATTAAACATGCAAAGACAACCCTCAGAATGGGAGAAAATATTTGCAAAGTCTGATAAAGATCTAGTATCCAAAATATATAAAGAACTCTTACAACTCATCAATAAAAAGGCAATCCAATTTAAAATATGAGAAAAGCATCTGAACAGACATTTCTCCAAAGAAGATATACAAATGGCCAATAAGCACATAAAAAGATGCTCAATATCACTAGTGATCAGAGAAATGCAAATCAAAACCACAATGAGATACCACTTCATACCTACTAGGATGGCTAGAATTAAAAAGTCAGATAGGGCTTCCCTGGTGGCACAGTGGTTGAGAATCTGCCTGCCAATGCAGGGGACACGGGTTCGAGCCCTGGTCTGGGAAGATCCCACGTGCCGCGGAGCAACTAGGCCCGTGAGCCATAATTACTGAGCCTGCGTGTCTGGAGCCTGTGCTCCGCAACAAGAGAGGCCGCGATAGTGAGAGGCCCGCGCGCCGCGATGAAGAGTGGCCCCCGCTTGCCACAACTAGAGAAAGCCCTTGCACAGAAATGAAGACCCAACACAGCCATAAATAAATAAATAAATAAATAAAAGTCAGATAATAACAAGTGTTGATGAGGATGTGGAGAAATCAGAACCTTTATAACACTGCTGGTGAGAATGGCAAATGGTGCAGCCACCTTGGAAAACAAGGTGGCTGCACATTTGAAGTTCCTCAAAAATTTAAACATGGAGTTACCATATGACCCAGCAATTCCACTCCCAGGTATATGCCCAAGAGAAACACATATATATGCTCATGCAAAAACTTGTACATGGATGTTCTTAGCAGCATTATCCATATAGCAAAAGACAGCAACAAGCCAAATGTCCATCAGCTGATGAGTGGATCAACAAAATGTGCTGTATCTATATAATGGAATATTATTCAGCCATAAAAGGAACAAAGTACTGATACTTGTTAGAACATGAATGAACCTTGAAAACATGCTCAGTGAAAGAAGCCAGTCACAAAACCCCCACATAATTACATATATATGAAATGTCCAGAAGGGGCAAATATAGAGATAAAATTAGATTAGTGGTTGTTTAGGATTGGAGGGTTTCGGACACTGAGGAGTGATAGCCTAGGGATGTGGGGTATCTTTTTGAGGTGATGAATATGTTTTAAAATTAATTGTACTGATGGTTGCACAACTCTGTGAATACACTAAAAATCATTGAATTGTACAATTTAAATGGGTGAATTATATTTCAATAAAACTGTCACAAAAAATACCTAAACATGCAACCACTATATGACCCCAAAATTGTACTCTTGGGCACTTATCTTAGAGAACTTGGAAGTATACGTCACCTAAAAATCTGTACCAAAATGTTCATAGCAGCTTTATTTGTAAGAGCCAAACCCAGAAAGAACACTGATGTCCTTCAAACAAACTGTGACACATCTATTCCTTGGAGTACTACTCAGGAATAAAAAAGAATGAATTATTGTGAATCACAGCAACTCGGACGAATCTCCAGGGAATTATGCTGAATGAATAAATCAAATCCCCAAAGTTCACATACTATATGATTTCATTTATTAAAAAATTCTATAATGACAAAATTATAGAAATGGAGAACTAATTAGCCATTGCCAGGGGTCAGGGGGTGGGGTCAGGGGAGACAGAGGGAGCTGGGTATGGCTATAAAAGGGCAATGTGAGGAATCTTTGTGGTGAAGGGCCTGTCTGTTTCTTGACTGTATCAATGTCAGTATCCTGGTTGCGATGTTGTACCATAGTTTTGCAAGATGTTCCCATTGAGGGAAACTGGGTATAGGGAATATGGGATCCTTCTGTATTATTTCTTACAACTGCATGTGAACTATAATTTTCTCGAAATTAAAAGTTTAATTAAAGAAAAAAAGACTAGGCACAATGAGGGCAGGAGTTTTGCACAGTATTTAACAGAAAAATCGATTAGTAAAAAAATTATGGTAGATATCTTCAAGTCAACTGTCTATTCAGAAAAGTTCCTTCTTGGAAAGGAAACATTCATTTCAACAACCTTAATTTCTTTTAATTAAATTAATTTTTTTTTTTTTTTTGGCTGTGCCATGTGGCTTGTGGGATCTTAGTTCCCCAACCAGGGATTGAACTCGGGCCCTCAGCAGGACCACCTAACCACTGGACCACCAGGGAATTCCCTAAGTTTAATTTTAAATTTTTACAGAGTTTAAAAAGTCAGACAGTTCTAAGGGCTTCCCTGGTGGCGCAGTGGTTAAGAATCCGCCTGCCAATGCAGGGGACACGGGTTCGAGCCCTGGTCCGAGAAGATCTTACATGCCGCGGAGCAACTAACCCTGTGCAGCACGACTACTGAGCCTGTGCTCTAGAGCCCGTGAGCCACAACTACAGAGCCCGTGAGCCACAACTACTGAGCCTGCATGCCATAACTACTGAAGCCTGCGTGCCTAGAGCCCATGCCCCACAACAAGAGAAGCCACTGCAATGAGAAGCCCACGCGCCTCAACGGAGAGTAGCCCCCGCTCACTGCAACTAGAGAAAGCCTGTGCACAGCAACGAAGACCCAGTGCGGCCAAAAATAAATAAATTTTTTTTTAAAAGTTAAAAAAAAAAGTCAGACAGTTCTATAAGACAAAATATAGCTATCTCTTGCCTGACCTCTCTTTAATCTAATTTGCCCCACCCCTTCAATTCCTACTTTGAGTCAATCATTTTAGATACTTTCAGTAGTTTCTTTAGGTATTTACCTCTGCCTTTCTATTATAAAATGCTTATAATACTATTTCTTAAGCTTTTACTTTTAGTTATTTTTTTTTTAATTTATTTATTTTATTTATTTATTTTTGGCTGCTTTGGGTCTTCGTTGCTGTGTGCAGGCTTTCTCTAGTTGTGGCGAGCGGGGGCTACTCTTCGTTGCGGTGCGCAGGCTTCTCATTGCGGTGGCTTCTCTTGTTGCGGAGCATGGGCTCTAGGTGCGCAGGCTTCAGTAGTTGTGGCACGCGGGCTCAGTAGTTGTGGTTCACGGGTCCTAGAGCGCAGGCTCAGTAGTTGTGGTGCACTGGCTTAGTTGCTCCACAGCATGTGGGATCTTCCCGGACCAGGGTTTGAACCCGTGTCCCCTGCATTGGCAGGCGGATTCTTAACCACTGTGACACCAGAGAAGCCCTACTTTTAGTTATTATCCATTGATTTTCTACCATAAAAAATAAGGATTTAGCTCTCGTACCTCCTTCCTATCATCTCCACACTTCCCCACCCACATCCTCCCAATATAATTACACCAGAAATATAAACAAATATTTAAGTGCTTACACTATTGTGACTATGTAAATACTCTCCTTAGCTGAGCCAGGTAGTATACTATGGTTAAATATCCATTCTTGTACACGGTGGGTATTTTCTCTGAAGATAACATCAATACTTGCCTTTTTTCCTGTTTGTTTAGTTTTCTCTGTATATATTGTTATTTCAGCTCTAAACTTCCCACAGAATAATAAGGCTGCTTTCAACATAGGCAAACATATTAACTAAACTATCTGTTCAAATTTGCTTGGAGGCATCTCTCCTAAAGCCCTCTGCAGAGGAGGGAAGGTCTGTTACCTGGCTGTGTAGGGGTGGTGAGGAGATCTAGTGGTCGAACTGCTTTTATGCACGCCACCGACCTCTTGTTTTCAGCCTCATCTGTTTCCCACATTCAGAGACAACTTGTGGCTCTAATTTCTGGGCTTTGAAGGATTTGGCAGCCTAATCAGCATGCTTCTTGGCATCGTCCATCCTCCCTCTTACTGCACATTTCATTTCTTCTTCCTCTAAGTCAGTTATCCTAAGTCTGTTTTGTTAATGTCTCTTAGCTATTATCTCCTCTCCCATCCTCACTATGCTTGTAAATTTTTGAGGTTTTCTTTTAAAAAAATTTTTACCATGATTTCAGTGAGATTTTTGGGTAAGGACAATGAGGGTCAATAGGTGTTTTGCTTTGCCATATTTGAATGGCAGTCCAAACTTCTTGCATTCTAATATGAATATAAATGGTGATTGCTTCCCAATGATCAAGTTTATGGAACGCCTACATTCTTAGGGCATCAGAAGACAACTGTGGCCCTGCCTGCTAATTGTTCTCCACAGATTTCTGGCCAATGGAAAATAAAGAATTGCTGAATACTAATTTGGGCACATAGACATGGACAACGTGGATGAAGGAAGCACCCTAGAGATGGCAGAGCAACAAAATAAAAAATCTGGATCCTTGACACTATGATGCTCTCACATACTTGTGCTTGGAAAATTATGTGGGAGAGAGGTTTACTTTAACTTCTGTTTTATACAAACTTCTCTCATTGCTTTTTATTTAGTTATTTGGTTGGTTTACTGCCACCAAACCAGTATCTTACATAATGAACACAATATTTTTTGCTAAGAAAGTCAAGGATATGAGAACAATCATGAAGAGGAAGGCAGAAAAAGAGAGGGAGAAAGAAAAAAGAAATATTAAGAATAAGTTTTTCCCAAAAAAAAGAGGATAAGCATATGGGAGGCAGGGCAGTGTGGTAGAAATGAGTCAAGTGGAGAGTGGGAAGCCCTTGGGGTCATAGAGACCTAAGTGAACCCCATCTCTGTCATTCATGGGCTCTGTGGGGCACAGTAGCTTACCCGTCACAGCAGCACAGTACCATTCTTGGGCCATTCACTCAGCTAGAGGGTAGCTGGAAAGGTGTTTTTAGAGAAAACTGATGGGGGAGAGGCTTTCAACTACTCTTAGTTGTATTGTGGGCTTCCTCCACTATTGCTACCATTCCTACTTGTTCCTAGGAAAATAAATTGTGAAATGAAAAAATCTAAATAAAAGAAGTAAAATTTAAAATAATTAATATTACAGAAATAAAGAAAATATCTGAAGGATAACTTTAATCAGATTTTAAACTCTGGAATAAAAAGATTAAAATCAGGTAAACATAAAAAGTGAAAATATGTCATGACTTAAAAATAAAAATTAGATAAATTGAAAGATAGAAACTACAAAGATAATTAAATCAGAATAAATTATAAATACAATTTTTAAAACAATGTAAATGTGCCATGGTATATCCTCAGTAATAAAGAGTAAAATCATAGTTGAAAAAAAAATGTTTTTCCTATGAGTGATTTTATACTTCATTAAAATAAAACATCACTCCTTTAAAATTTAGAGTATGAAAATTCTCATTCTGTTTTTGGAAATCTTTCTAAAAAGATCTCTGTGCACCATGTAACTTTGATTTTTTTCTTTAATATAAAAATATTGGAGAAAAAATAGCATCATGTTCTATTTGGTAGTTGACTAATCTTAGGTTTATTTTTATTATTAGTGAAAAATGGAACTCTTTCTTCCTTTCTTATATCTTAGTCAGACATGATATCATGCAAGCTGATTACATTAAAATAGTTTTTCTCTGGTGATTCATCATCTTTCTCATTTCTTGCACCACCATGTCTAAGTTCTTGGGTTGGAAGAAGATGACATTAGACTGATACGTTTTATTTAACATTGATTAAAAGAGTTCAGATTATTGACGTTACAACTTTTGTTTTTAAGAACTAAGCCTAGATTACTTTTATTTTTATTTATTTATTTATTTATTTTTGGCTGCGTTGGGTCTTCGTCGCTGCGCACAGGCTTTCTCTAGTTGCGGCGAGTGGGGGCTACTCTTCATTGTGGTGCATGGGCTTCTCATTGTGGTGGCTTCTCTTGTTGCAGAGCATGGGCTCTAGGTGTGTGGGGTTCAGTAGTTGAGGCACACGGCCTCAGTAGTTGTGGCTCGTGGGCTCTAGAGCACAGGCTCAGTAGTTATGGCTCATGGGCTTAGTTGCTCCACGGCATGTGGGATCTTCCCGGGCCAAGGCTTGAACCTGTGTCCCTTGCATTGGCAGGCAGATTCTTAACCATTGCACCACCAGGGAAGTCCTAGATTACTTTTTAAAGACTTATGTTTATTTTTGCTTTATTATTCTTTTAATGGAGGTATAATTTACATAAAATGCACAGACCTTAGATGTCTTCTTCCATGAGTTTTGACAAAACAAGACACAGAACATTTTCAGCTCCGCAGAACTCTTCCTGATGCTCATTTCCAGGCAATACCCTTCAAACATTCTGAATTAAACATTGTTCTAATTTCTGTCATCACAGCTGGGTTTTACCTGTTTTAGGATGTCATATAAATGGAATCATATAGTGTATATTCTTTTGCAGCTATTTTCTTTTGCGCAACATAATTGAGTAAAATTTTTGAGATTCATCTATGTTTCTGTGTGTATCAGTAGTTTGTTCTTTTTTTATTACTGAGTAGTATTCCATTGTATGAAAATAATACCATTTAAAAATCTATTTTCAATCAGTATTGTGAAAATGACTATACTACCCAAAGCAATCTACACTTTCAATGCAATCCCTAACAAATTACCAATGACATATTTCACAGAATTAGAACAAAAAATTTTACAGTTTGTGTAGAAACACAGAAGACCCTGAACAGCCAAAGCAATCTTGAGAAAGGAAAACGGAGCTGGAGGAATCAGGCTCTCCAACTTCAGACTATACTACAAAGCTACAGTAATCAAGACAGTATGGTACTGGGACTTCCCTGGCAGTCCAGTGGTTATGACTTTACACTCCCAATGCAAGGGCCCAGATTCGATCCCTGGTCAGGGAACTAGATCCCACATGCACGCACAACTAAGAACCCTCATGCCGCAACTACAAGATCCCATGTGCTACAACTAAGGCCCAGCACAGCCAAATAAATAAATTAAAAAAAAAAAAAAAAGACAATATGGTACTGGCACAGAAACAGAAATATAGATCAATGGTACAGGATAGAAAGCCCAGAGATAAACCCACTCACCTATGGTCACCTAATCTGTGACAAAGGAGGCAAGAATATTCAGTGGAGAAAAGGCAGCCTCTTCAATAAATGGTGCTGGGAAAACTGAACAACTACATGTAAAAGAATGAAATTAGAACACTACCTAACACCATACGCAAAAATAAACTCAAAATGAATTAAAGACCTAAATGTAAGACTGGACACTATAAAACTGTTAGAGGAAAACATAGGAAAAACACTCTTTGACATAAATCACAGCAAGATTTTTTATGACCCACCTTCTAGAGTAATGAAAATAAAAACAAAAATAAGCAAATGGGACCTAATGAAACTTAAAATCTTTTTCACAGCAAAGGAAACCATAAACAAGATGAAAAGACAACCCTCAGAATGGGAGAAAATATTTGCAAATGAAGCAACGGACAAAGGATTAAACTCCAAAATATACAAACAGCTCATGCAGCTCAATATCAAAAAAACAATCAAAAAACGGGTGGAAGACCTAAATAGACATTTCACCAAAGAAGACATACAGATTGCCAACAAACACATGAAAAGGTGCTCAATATCACTAATCGTTAGAGAAATGCAAATCAAAACTACAGTGAGGTATCACCTCACACCAGTCAGAATGGCCATCATCAAAAAAATCTACAAACAATAAATGTGGAGAGGGTGTGGAGAAAAGGGAACCCTCCTGTAATGTTGGTGGGAATGTAAATTGATACAGCCACTGTGGAGAACAGTATGGAGGTTCCTTAAAAAGCTAAAAATAGAACTACCATATGACCCAGCAATCCCACTACTGGGCATATACTCTGAGAAAACCGTAATTCAAAAAGACACATGTACCCCAATGTCCATTGCAGCACTATTTACAATAGCCAGGACATGGAAGCAAGCTAAGTGTCCATCAACAGATGAATGGATAAAGAAGACATGGTACATATATATAATGGAATACTACTCAGCCATAAAAAGAAATGAAATTGGGTCATTTGTAGAGGTGTGGATGGACCTAGAGTCTGTCATACGGAGTGAAGTAAGTCAGAAAGAGAAAAACAAATACTGTGTATTAATGCATATATGTGGAATCTAGAAAAATGGTACAGATGAACCTATTTGCAGGGCAAGAATAGAAATGCAGATGAAGAGAACGGACGTGTGGACACAGGAGAAAGGGGAGGGTGGGATGAATTGGGAAATTAGTTTTGACATAAATACACTGCCATGTGTAAAGTAGATAGCTAGTGGGAACCTGCTGTATAGTACAGGGAGCTCAGCTTGGTGCTCTGTGATGACCTAGATGGGTGGGAGGGGGAGAGGAGGTCCAAGAGGGAGGGGCTATATGTATACATACAGCTGATTCACTTCATTTTACAGCAGAAACTAACACAGCATTGTAAAGCAATTATACTCCAATAAAAAAATTTTTTAATCTATTTTCCATGGATAGATGTGGTAGGCAGCTTCCGGCATGGTTCCCAGTGATCCTCACGTCTTGATATTCATAGTCTTGTGGAATCCCCTCCCTTCAAGTGTGGGTTGGACCTCGTGACTTTCTTCTAATGAAAAGAATATAGCAAATGTGATGGAATGTTGCTTCCAAGAGTTGGGTATAAAGGACTTGACTTCCATGTCTCTCTCTAGTTTTTCTTTCTTGCTTGCTTTAAAGAAGCAAGCTGCCATGTTGTAAGCTACCCTATGGAGAAGTCTACATGGCAAGGAACTGAGGGAGACCTCCCACCAGCAGCCAGTGAGGAACTCTGGCTGTCATTCCAACAGCCTGTGAGGAACTGAATCTTGCCAACAACCATGAGAATAAGCTTGGACATGGATCCTTCTCCAGGTCAAGCCTTGAGATGATGGGAGCCCAAATCAACACCTTCATTGAAGCCTTGTGAGAGAAAAGACGACTTCTTTTTGGTGAGATTCTTTATCCACAGAAACTGTGAGATAATAAATGTTGTTTTAATCCACTAAATTTTCAGGTAACTTGTTATGCGGCAGTGGGTAACTGTTGCAATAGGCATTTAGGTTGTTTCCAATTTGGAGACTATTATGAATAAGACTGCTATGATTATTCTTCTAGACTTTTTGTGAATATGTTTTATTTAAAATGTGTTTCTTATAAATAGCATAGAGTTGGGTTTCCTTCCACCTCCTCTGCCCCCTGCCACCCTTGTCTGACAATCTCTAGCTTTTAATTGGCGTGTTTAGTCCATTTGAATTTAATGTAATTATTGATATGGTTGGGTTTAAGTCTACCATTTCATCATTTAGTTTCTATTTGTTTTAGTTATTTTATGTTTCTCCGTTTCTCTTTTTTTGCCTTCTTTTGGGTGATATCAATTAGTATTTAATATTTCATTCTTTCTAATCTATTAACATTTTAAGCTACACCTCTTTAGTGTTATTTTTTAGTGGTTGCTCTAGAGATTAAAATATTCATTTTTAATTTACCTCTAACTTCAAATAATATTTTACTGTTTAACCAGCAATGGGGGAATTTTACAACTGTGTAATTCTATTTACTATCCCTGTCTTTCGTGCTTTTATTGTTATATGTGTTACTTCTACAATATATTGCTCTACTTTTTGCCTTAAATATATATAAAGTATATTTAAAGCAAAAAGAATAACAATGATATATTGCTTTACATATATTTAAAGCAAAAAGTATAGCAATATATCATGGGATATAGATATAATTTATAGCAAGTATAATAGCAATATATTTAATTTAAAATGGCATTTTATATTTGCCTAGATATTTATTGTTTCTGGCACTCTAAATTCTATCTTGGAGATCCAGGATTCCATCTGATAACATTTTCCTCAGCTTTTAGACTGAGTAATTTCTCTTAGCATTTCTTATAGTGCAGGTCTATTGGACACAAATTCTATCAGCCTTTGCTTTATTTTGACTTCATTTTTGTATATTTTGAATTCTGGATTGAAAGTTTCCCTTCCCTCCCCATTTTAAAGATGCTATTCCATTGTCTTCTGGCCTTTATTGTTTTTGATAAGAAATCAATCATAATTCATATTTTGTTCCCCTGTAAATGATGTCTTTGTTTCTACTTTGTTTTTAAGATCTTCTTGGTTTTTTCTTTTGTTTTGTTTTGGTTTTTTGTTTTATTTTGTTTCCAGCAATTGGACAATAATGTTCTTAGGTGTGTTTTCTTTGTATTTATCATGTTAAGTTTTACTGAGTTTCTTGTATCTGTGGGGTCTTTTTAAAAATTAATTTTAGAAAAAATATTTTTTAAGGATTTTAAATAAATTTGAACTTTATTTATGACAACAGTATCTCCATTCCCCTGAGAGCAAGTAGTCTAGATATGTGTTAGATGTATTGTCATTTCTATATGTAGACAGGACTTGGTGCCTGAATGGATGCAAGAAACCCATGATAACTTCTGCATTCACAGGTTGGAAAACTTGGTTCTGAATAAGGTTGCCAGCTAAGTTCCTTCTTTTCTCAAAGTGTTTTTGGTCATACTGTTCTTGTACTTTAGTGCAAAACCTGAGCCAAGAATGCTGGCAGGAAGTGCAAAGAAAGAAATGCCAAGGAGTGCAATGCCTCTGGAAAGCAATTTTCCCAACCAAGTTAGGGGAGTTTTGTCTCCATAGCCAATATTGTCAATGTAATAAGATTACCAGTTAATTTTAAAAGGATATAACTCAGAAATAGCCAGATGATAGAGATGCATAGGACAAAGTATGTGGGAAGGTGCAAGGAACTTCCAGGCTCTAGCCAGGGGTCCACTCTCCCTGAATCTCCACGTGTTCACCAACCCAGACTCTCCTTAGAAAATTCTTGACCACTATCTCCTCATATACTTCTTTTTTTAAAGTTTATTTATTTATTTATTTTTGGCTGTGTTGGGTCTTAGTTTCTGTGTGAGGGCTTTCTCTAGTCGTGGCGAGTGGGGGCCACTCTTCATCGCGGTGCGCGGGCCTCTCACTGTCGCGGCCTCTCTTGTTGCGGAGCACAGGCTCCAGATGCGCAGGCTCAGTAGTTGTGGCTCACGGGCCCAGTTGCTCCGCGGCATGTGGGATCTTCCCAGACCAGGGCTCGAACCCATGTCCCCTGCATTGGCAGGCAGATTCTCAACCACTGAGCCACCAGGGAAGCCCCTCATATACTTCTTTACCCCCATTCTTTCTCCCTTTCTTATGAGGGTACAATACATATATGTTAGCCCATCCGTTGCTGCCCAAAGACTCTTGGATTCACTGTTCCATTTTGTTCGCTCTTTTTTCTTTTTGTATTTTCACCTGTATTTGAGTTGATCCTTTCCTCTGCTATGTGCAGACTTCTGTTGAGCCCATCAAATTGATATTTCATATTTTTTATTTCAGGTATTTACAATAAGTTCTTTATTTAGCTGGCTGCGTCAGGTCTTAGTTGCAGCATGCAGGATCTTTTGTTGCGGTGTACAGGCTTCTCTCTAGTTGTGGCGCACAGGCTCTATAGTGCAAGGGCTCAGTAGTTGCAGTGTGCAGACTCTCTAGTTGTGGCACGTGGGCTCCAGAGTACGCAGGCTCAGTAGTTGCAGCACACGGGGCTCTCTAGTTGTGGTGCATGGGCTCTAAAGCCTGTGGGCTTAGTTGCCCCACGGCATGTGGGATCTTAGTTCCCCAGCCAGGGATCAAACCCGCGTCCCTTGCATTGGAAAGCGGATTCTTAATCACTGGACCACCAGGGAAGTCCTGTACAATAAGTTCTTTTTTATAGGTTCCATCTCTGAAGAAATTATCCATTATTCATGCATATTATCTAATTTGTCCACCAAATCACTGAACATGTTTAACACAGTTACCTTAAAGTTCCTGTCTCTGATCTATAGTTTCAACTTTGAGTTTGCTCTCTTGACTACATTCTGTCTTGACCTTGGGTCACATCTTGCTTCTTTATGTGTCTTGTAATTTTTTTATTGTATGCCAAACATTTTGTGTAGAGTCTGAAGTAAACTGTATTGCTTCCTCTGTTAGGCTACTAGTCTGGTTGACTGAATCAATCTGATCTGTGGATTTCTCCTTCTCCCTCTGGTCTGCTAGTAATTAAAGCAGCTGTGGGTCTCATCTTTTCTAGAATGGGCTTATCACTTTCTACAATTTAGTTAGCTTAAGGGGTTTTTTTTTTGAGGGGAGGGTGTTCTTAGTTCTCTGATAAATATGTATTTTAATTGAGGTATAATTGACATACAACATTATATTAATTTCAGGTGTTCTGGTATGTTTTTTTAAAACTATGATTTTCTGGCTAATATCTTGTTCTTACCAGTAGAGTAGAAGCAATGTCTCTCAAGACTTTGTAAATTTTAATTTGAAATGGAGTTCCCTGTTTTTTTCTTAATATGTTTAACTGTGCAAATGACAGGCAAACGTGGATCAATGTAGCTCAAAAATCAATTTTTCTCTCCCTTTAAAAGGTCAGAAAAAATTGTGAAAAACTTTAAGTGAGCAAAAGTTTACTGGTGGCATTTTCAATGGAAAATTAGGTATTGTATATTGTACCCTCTAAGTTAACAGACTTCATAGATAATTTTGCCTTTCATTATCTTTGAGCTATTTCACAACTTTGTAAATTAAATAAAACTGACAGTACTGCAAACTATTCTTGTCCATACAGATGTAAATAAAGTTGTCCAATGGAGATACAATTAATTATTGTCCTGTGGATATTGGTCAGTTTTGTGTCTATTAGTTAACTAATTTCAGCATTCCTGATTGCCTGTATCTGTGTCTGCTCTTTGGATTAGCCTTTGAACTGTTTTTAGTTAGGTTTTCTTTCTTTTTTTTTTTTTTGGCTGTGCCACGCAGCTTTCAGGATCTTAGTATCCGACCAGGGATTGAACCCGGGCCCACAGCAGGGAAAACACGGAGTCCTAACCACTGGACCACCAGAAAAAATCCCTAGTATTTTCGTTTGTTTGTTTGTTAACATTTTACTGTATTCCTGATTAATGAGTTAGATGAAGTATGTGTTCATTTTATATTTTATTGAGAGTTATGACTGTATCCTTTATAAAAATTATTTTTTAACATGGGTCACCTTTCTCTAGTATGTTGTTAGTCTGGAATCCTGTACTCTCTCTGCTGCTCCAAGTTGCACGTGGACCACTTTGCTGCCATTTTCTGGGCTTCTTGGGCACACACTTTCAACAGCATGTTATTCCCTCTGATTGAGCATCAGGTAAATGTGTGATAAGCCTCAATTCCACTTACAGCTTTTTTCCTTTATTTTCTACAACACCGCCACTTCAGATCATAAAAGGTTTTTACACTTTACTGAAGGATTTGGTAGGTAGCAGACATCTGTCATTTGTGACTAATTGGAATCTTTTGAATACCTTCTTCATATTTTGATAGTTACCTACAGTAGAAATCTTTCCATCTTAATGAAGAATCCAAAAACATAATTTCCAGCTTCCTTGCTGCTGGGTACAGATGTTAATTATGCCAATCAGATCTATCACATGACACTGGCACAGAAATGAGTTACTTGGTAAAAGAGGCAGGACATAGATCATCCATTTTACTGGCATAAAACTAAGCAGGAGCAGTGTTGTTTTGGGGCTGGCTGCTGTGACCAACTTCTCAATCATGACAGATGCAGCAATTGCCTATTTTACATAGGGCTGGATGAATGTAATAGAGTATTATAATAATGACCTTCAATGAATCATGCCTCTCTGTGTCTGTGTCCTTGTGTAATGTGACCTTGCAATCACTGCATCAGGAAATGAGCCTATTTCTCCACTGTCTGGGACGTGGGTTGGCCTTGATCATCATGCTGTGAAGACACCCAGTTTAGCTTACTAGAGAATGTAGGACCTCATACAGGAAAAATGAAGTTCCTCAGCTGACAGACAGCATGACATTCTCAGAAATGTAGTAAGGCCATCTTGGACTTTCCAGGCCAGCCTGACTTCCACTTGGAAGGAGTCATATGACCAGCAGCCCAGAGTCTAGGTGAGACCGGCAAAACCATCCAGAATGCCAAACTGCAGAATGATAAGAAAGAATAAATTATTATCGTTTTAAAGTCCCTAAACAATAATAAGGTGGTTTAGGGTATTTTGCTGTGCAGCAATAGATAACTGAAACAGGAATCTGGCTGCTGCTGCAACAAAAACCTAAAATAGTGGTTTGGGGATCAGGCAGTAGGCAGAGGCTAAAAAGGTGGCAAGGAGACTGTTAGTAGAGGCTGGAAGACCAGTGAGGGTAATTGTTATTAAGGCTTCAAAAAGGGCAACTGGTATAACGTAGCAGTGGAAAAATTAGTGACACTGTCACCTTCTTTAACTCGTAAATTAGAAAATGTACCTAGTAAATTGGAGCTGGCTGATGAGAACATGGAAGGTGCAAATGGCTTCTTTTAGCTTTGGATAAAAGGGTGTTGTAAAACAGAGAGGAACTAAAAAAGGAACCATTTTATTTGCAAGCAGAATGCAGAAATGTGGACAGCCACAACTTGCTAGCAGATGCCACACATCCACTATTTCCTAAATGAATTTATCTTCCTCTTTCTAAGCCTGCCCATATATTGGTAATGGTATCAGTAACACCAGATGTCCACACTGGAAACTGGGACTGACTTTAGACTTTTCCTTTTTTATTCATTCATCCATTCATTTATTATGAACTCAGATACTTTGTGCCAGGGGATATAACTGTGTCTATCAATCCTGTATCCTCACAGACCTCATAGCCTGAAAAGCTCTAATTGATCACCAAGCCCTCCTACTTCTGCTCCCTAAATATCCCTGGAATCTACCCTTTCCTCTCCATTCTCTCAGTCCCTACTTTAGTCCAGTTGTCATCATCTGACTATTCTGTATTCTGCCATATTTCCCCCTTTCATTCATTTGTTACTCTGCTGCAAGAGTGGTCATTTTACATGCAAGCCAGAGAGTGTCCTCCCTTTCTTAAAATCCTCCAGAATAAAGTTTAAACTCCATAATTTGATGGTAGCCTATATTTTCCACCCTGCCTGAAGGTGTCATCTTCTTTCTTAACTCTCTGTGTCTTTTGCCTCCTCTCTCCAAAACACATTTGGTGAATTCATTCTTCAAGGTGACAGGTGAAACCTCATCTTCCCTGTGTAGCCATCCCCAACCATTCTATGCACATTTTTAATATAACACTTAGGATAGCATATTACAAATCTTTTCTTGCCTATATTCTCCTCTCTTTTTTTTTTTTTTTTTTTTTTTAAAGTCCTTGGTGCCCAGCATGGCGTTCAAGGCCTTTTTTTTTTTTTTTTTTAATGCTATTCTTGTCTGCTTACATTCTTTTTATTTATGTATGTATGTATGTATGTATGGCTGTGTTGGGTCTTCGTTTCTGTGCGAGGGCTTTCTCCAGTTGTGGCAAGCGGGGGCCACTCTTCATAGCGGTGCGGGGTCCACTCTTCATCGCGGTGCGCGGGCCTCTCACTATCGCGGCCTCTCGTTGCCCAGCACAGGCTCCAGACACGCAGACTCAGCAATTGTGGCTCACGGGCCGAGTTGCTCCGCGGCATGTGGGATCTTCCCAGACCAGGGCTCGAACCCGCGTCGCCTGCATTGGCAGGCAGACTCTCAACCACTGCGCCACCAGGGAAGCCCTATTCTCCTCTCTTGAGTAGAGGAAATCTAAGTACAGGAGGGTAAGAATTTAGTTATATTTGTCTTTGTTTTCTGAAATAGTACCTGGTATATAATTAATTCAATAAATGGTTTTGAATAAGTGAATGAGTGAATGAGCCTGTGTAATGGATATAAGATTAAGCTCACCAACTCTGGAGTGACAGTCACCTTCTCTCACACATTTAGCAAATTTATTCAGCACTTATTTGTTTCATGTCTGCTTTGTCCCAGACATCAATCCCAACATAATAATGAATGAGACATAAAAAGTCACTGCTTTTGTGGAACTTACATTCTAGTGACTGTGACAGATTAATAAAGCAATAAATAAATAAACGAGAACATCCTCAGGTAATAAGTGCTTTGCAGAGACACAGCAAGATGATATGATAGAGAAAGACTGAGGAGCTTCTAGAAAAGAAGGTCAGGAAAGGCCTCTCTGAGGAGGTGAAATTAAAGCTTAGATTTGAATGATGTGATTTTTGCCAGCCATGCAAAAATCAGTGGCCAAGTGTGCCAGATAGTTTGAAAGGCTGGAGAAAAAGCTCTGGGGCAAGAATGCACTTGGCCTGTTCTCCAGGAACAGAAAGGAGACCAAGGTGATGGAGCTTAATGAGAGGGGAAAAGCAGGCAATGGCCAGTACTATGTGGTTATGGAAGCCACTTCAAGAGTGTGGAATTTAGTCTATGTGCAGTAGGAAGCTACTGGTAGGGGATGCCATGATTTAATCTATGTTTTAAAAATATCCCTTTGGAGTCTCTTCAGAGAATAACTCGTGGTGGGTTAAGAGGGAAAACAGGAAGTCATGTAAGGAGGCCACTGCAGATGTCCAGGGAGAGAAATGGGATGGTGGCATAGGCAGTGGTGGTAGCAATAAAGAAGGGGAAGAAGTGTGCTGATTTGGGAATATTGTGGTTTGGAGGTTTGCTCTTGAATTTGGTGAGCAGAATGAGAGGATAAGAGCTTTCAAGCATAATTTGATGAATCCAAGTCCTTTATTCACTTTTGTTACCAGTTCTTTCTTGTGTTCATCATGAGAGAAAAGCGTGTAGAAGGAGACTCAAAGATCTTGCTTATGGCTATTGAACAGAATGTAAAGGTGGAAAAGAGTGTGTCCTTGGATGGAGGATGTCCATGGAAATACTGAGTCTTTCCTTGAGGAAGGGAGTGCCCTGGCTACCAATATTTAATAAGTCCAGGACACCAAAACACATCAGCAGGAGGTACATGGGATCTACCCATGCCAGCAATATCAGAAGTTAAAGATTCCAACACAAAAAGAGCTCCTGGGCTTTTCCTTTAGGTGCATCAGTGACTGTGAGGTGTGGAGAGACAGTGGGACTTGGGTAACCAAAGTATTTTTGAAAACACCTTCTAAGAAAAACATCAGGTTGCCTACTGGAGCACTTTTCTAGCCAAATAGGAAAAGTGTGAGTGCCTTGAGGGCAAGGATCGTGTCTTAGTCATCTCTGAATTCCTACTCAAGGCTTAGCACCATGCTTGACATTCAACAAACCCTAAAGTTCAACATGTATTGAATAAAGGAGTGGGGTGGAGACTCAAGCAAAGAGAAGAACGACAACTGTCTCAGATGATACCTCAGCACTTTGTGCTCTGTTATCTTCAATATCAAATTTATGTATTGTGGTTTAGTTTTGATCCTGTTAATACTAATCTCTCTGTCCTTGGAAACAGGAGGCCATCACCAATTCCTTCACTCCATTTGTTTTGATTAGACCAAATTCTCCCAGGTACATTTCAAAATTAATTCATGTTTTTTGTTCTGTTTTATATCATTAGATAACTAATCGCCACTTCAATTCTGTTCATTTGTGAGAATAAACATACTTTATAGATACTTTCCTCATTTATTGAAGAAAAAATAAACCTTAATTGAATAAAAATTAGAAGATACAAATAAAGGTAGAAAATAAAGAGCACCCATGACTTTACTTGCATAGAAACTTTATATATTTCTGTAGGGAATTTTTTTCTATGTATACACACACAGGTACACACACATATTTGGGAGGGGACAAAAATGGCATCACTGTAGACTTAATGTTTTGTAATTTGGATTTTAATATTGTTTTAAGATAAAATTAATAAGTGAGAAAAACCTGACTTTTAGTTTAGAGTGTGTTTATTTTTTCTTTTCCCTCTTTTTCCTGAAAGTTTTTTTTTTTTTTTTTTTTTAATTATTCTATGAGCCCAACTGAAACAAATGAGTGAAAGGTCAAGTAAGTAAGATGCCAGCCCTACTGAAGGAACAGTTGTGTAGAGAGGAGTCAAGCATCTGGCTGACAGTTGGACCGCATGACCTCTGAATTCTCCAACTCTGAGATTCTGTGAATGAAGACAGGAGACAGGAATTTCTAAGCCTAACCAGACTGAAATGGCTGAAGTAAGCTAGTGTAAGGGAGTTCTGGGAAATTAGATTGGAAAGTCAGATTTCAACCTGGTTGCATTTATATCTTGGATCCAAAGCTGGGTACGCAGTCTGTGTGTGTGGAAATTTGTGGGAGTGAATTTGCATGAAAGAAGATTGCTAAGGTCAGGAGTCATTTTCTTCCTCTTCTTCCTCCTTCCTCTTCTCTCTGTTCCTCCTCCTCTTTTATTTACTTTTCCACGGAATGAACAACATTCTGAGCCTCCTCTTTCTTGAATTCCCATATGAAATAACTTGAGCTCACTTCCCAATAATGGGGAGTTTAATGCTAGGCACAAATCAGTCTTCTTTTTTCCCATCAATCTGAAAACAGTAAAACAGTGATTGATTTTACTCACATCATTTTACAATGTTATACAAAAACTCACATGCAAATAGGACTACAGTTTTTATTTTTAATTGTGGTAAAATACATATAAGTAGAATTTACCATTAACCATTTTAAGCAACATTTCAGTGGCATCAAGTACATTCACATTGCTGTGCAACCATCACCACCATCCATTTCTAGGACTCTTTCATCATCCCAAACTGAAATTCTGTACCCATCAAACAATAACTCTCCATTTCTCCCATCCCCCAGTCCCTGGCAACCATGATTCTACTTTCTGTCTCTATGACTTTGACTACTCTCAGTAACTTGTATAAGTGGAATCATACAATATTTGTCCATTTTTGACTGGCTTATTTCACCTCGCATAATGTCCTCAAGGTTCATCCATGTTGTAGCTTATGTCAGAATTTACTTCCTTTTTAAAATTAAATAACATTCCATTGTCTGTATATACTGCATTTCGTTTATCCATTCATCTTACTAAACATTTTCTAATGATAATCCTGTAACCCACAGTTAAGGCCTTCTCCTGCTTTTTGGGCCTGGAAAAGCTACTACTGTTTCACTTGAAAGTTTCCCAATATTTCCAGGTTTTGACAACCTAGAATTCTTTGAGTTGTTTTTTTTATTCCTCTCAGACATAGCTGCTGTTCTCCCAGGGAGCAGGGCGTCTTAGGGCCAGGGCTGTGGGGTAAATAGGTAAAGAGTGAGGTCAAGGCCATAAGTTGGTTCAAATTACCTTATTCAACAAGTATTCACAGGTCACTTCTGTGTACAAGGCATCACCTTAATCACTCTTCCCACAATGGCCAGATGTCCATTTGGTGGAGAGAGTGGACAAAAGTGCTAAAACGGTAGGCTTAATACTACTTCACCTCTGTGCCCAATAACCAAGACAGATGGTTGGAGAGAAGTTGTGTGTTTCACTCACACACAGGGATTGCCATAAATCAAGAAACAGCAGAAGATAGTCAAGTAACTCTTTGCTCCCCCCTCCCCCCACCATCCCACCCTCCTCACCCCAACTCCTTGCTTCCTGTAACTTGGATTTGAGAGCCTGTTGTAAATCAGCTGCACAAAAGCAGGGAAATTGCTTCTCCTGACGCTCTTTTTCTGCACCACCCAAGCACCCCTGAATCTTACATTATCATCACAGTATTTTTGGTGAGGATACACCCAGATGTGGTGCAGGGCGCTGCAGAATGCTGTAGAGAGAATTCATCTTTTCTTTTCAGACACCTCAATATCTCATCACAGTTGTCAAAGCAGTTGAAAACTAGGGCTGCTGCTGAGTCACAGCCTCATCTATCGCACATCCTCTCTTCTGCGTGTGTCCAGAGAATTCATGTAATTTCTTCAAACAGTTCTTGGAAAATATCTACTGTTTTTTGTGCCTCTCAGTAATATTACTTTGGTCTATGGCCAGAAAAGCATAGGTTGACTCTAATTTTTTTTAATTTATTTTTATCGAAGTATGGTTGATTTCCAGTGTTGTGTTAATTTCTGCTGTACAGCAAAGGGATTCAGTTATACATATATAAACTTTTTTTGTATATTCTTTTCCATTATGGTTTATCACAGGATATTAAATATAGTTCCCTGTGCTATACAGGAGGACCTTGTTGTTATCCATTCCATATATAATAGTTTGCATCTGCTGACCCCCAAACTCCCACTCCATCCCTTCCCCACTGGGCCCCCTCGGCAACCACAAGTCTGTTCTCTATGTCTGTGTGTCTGTTTCTGTTTTGTAGATAAGTTCATTTGTGTTATATTTTAGAGTCCACACATAAGTGATATCATATGGTATTTCTCTTCCTCTTTCTGACTTATTTCACTTAGTATGATCATCTCTAGTTCCATCCAAGTTGCTGCAAATGGTATTATTTCATTCTTTTTTATGGCCAAGTAGTATCCCATTGTATATATGTACCACATCTTCTTTATCCATTTATCTGTTGATGGACATCTTTTTGTGTGTGTGAATTAAAACTTATTTGTTTAACTTATTTTTTGAGTTGGTACCAATATTTATTTTTTTCTAATTAATTTTTTTTGTTGGAGTATAGTTGATTTATAATGTTGTGTTAGTTTCTACTGTACAGCAAAGTGAGTCAGTTATACATACACATATATCCACTCTTTTTTTAGATTCCTTTCCCATATAGGTCATTACAGAGTATTTTTTTATATACATATATATTTTTAAATTTTATTTATCTATTTATTTTGGCTGCGTTGGGTCTTTGTTGCTGCACGTGGGCTTTCTCTAGTTGTGGCGAGCCGGGGCTGCTCTTCGTTGTGGTGCGCAGGTTTCTCATTGTGGTGGCTTCTCTTGTTGCGGAACATGGGCTCTAGGCGTGCGGGCTTCAGTAGTTGTGGCGCATGGGCTTAGTTGCTCCGCAGCATGTGGGATCTTCCCGGATCAGGGCTCGAACCCGTGTCCCCTGCATTGGCAGGAGGATTCTTAGCCACTGCGCCACCAGGGAAGTCCCATTACAGAGTATTGAATAGAGTTCCCTGTGCTATTCAGTATATTCTTATTAGTTATCTATTCTATATATAGTACTGTATATGTGTCAGTTCCAGTCTCCCAATTTATCCCTCCCAGTTGGCTCTAATTTTAATTAGCATTTATTGACCTATTCTTCCATATTATTGGCTTTTGGGGTTCTCTTCACTATCCACGTCTAATGTCTTTGTAGTAGTAGTGAGCTCCAAGAAGAAGTTTCTGACAATAGGAACCAATCCAAAGATTAATAGTATGTAAAAGATTTTCTACTTTTTCCCAAGGAGTGAAGCAAATCAGTATGAAATATGAGACAGTGTAATTTTTCTAGACTCTCATTTCTCTACCATAGCAGGCAGCTTCCCTTGTAAATAAGTGCACTTCTTTCTTCCAGAAAGAAATTTATTACAGGAACCTAGTTAATTGCCTTGGGGAGTTGATGGAAGTCCCATCTCTTTGAGTCATGGCGTGTACCTTGGTGGGAGTGAATTCCACACAGAGTTTTAGTGACGATGATCTCACTATTTTATGCCTCATGTCTGCTCTTTAGTTTATGTGCCAAGATTGCTTTCCCTGAGGAACAAAGTTCTGTCTAAGGCAAAGTGATCTTGCCTCTTCACTTGTCCCTTTCCCCCTTAGTTAGCCACACTTTGGCATGTGGTACCTGTTAATGAATTCAACCACAGATGGTCCCACTCCAGATTGTTACTGGCATTTGTCATCTGACATCTACGAGTATAACTGATAATGAGTGCACTTTAGCTGAAACCTTAGTCAGCAGTACCATATTCCTGGGGGAGACTGGACCACTACGGCAAGCCTGTGGGTCCTGCTGCTCTTCTGCCTTCCAGGTAGAGGCAAGGGGATAGCACTGAGACACCATGATCCAAGAGGTGAACTAGGATGAGCTCTTCTAAATAGTCCTCTCACTGGAATACCAAGGTAACACCCAAGTTAAGTCTTTAGTAGCTGTGGGGCCTTGGTGTGGCCTAAGCTGTTCGTCCTGCTCCAAGATGCTTCAAAACCTTATTAAAAATGTTTGGATCCTTCACGAAGCCCTACTGTACTCAAGTTTACCAGGAGATCTGGGTAGGAATGGGGTTGATGGACTTCATCGTTTATAAAATCAAGAGTGCTGATAAAAGAAGTAAAGTTTTGAAAACTTCAAGTCCTGGGCCTGCTCACAGTCATCATTAACCAGCTTTACTTAGAGTGCACATCAGGTGAAACACAGTCTGGCTGTGAATTTAAGCAAGCTCTGTTATATGGAAACTTGGAACATCACTGTACACCTGCATAAGGGCCATTTCCTTCATGGAATGAATAAAGGTACTTAGAAGATACAAAAACAAAGCAAAACAAAACCCAGTTAATTCTTTAGGTTGATGTTCTGGTTCTATAACATTCCTTTTAAACCGCGGTCCTTAACCTAGATTCCATGGACTCCCAGGAATCTATGAATGGCTTTAGGGGATATGTAAGACACCTGAAATTGTATGCACAATTTCGTGTTGCTATGGATATTTCTGAGAAGAAAGTCTCTAGCTCTTATCAGAGTCTCAAAGACGTCTGTAACTCCCTCACTCTCTAAGTGAGGTCATTTGAAATGACCACATTATGGTGTATTGGTTCTCAGTTACTCATTCAATCGATTTTCATTAATAAATATAGGATAAGTAATTGCCCAAGAAAGGCACTATATTTGACATTTAGGGAGAGACAAAGATACAGTACAACTCTTGTTTTGGAAAAGATTACCCTCTTTTGGGGATGAATTGCACAATAGTCCCCAAAAAGACAATTAACAATGCAAGGTTATGAATGTACTTAGTAAGTGGTATGGGCAAAACATGCTAAAATAATTTAGAGAGGGAGGGATCACTACTCCTGGGGTTGTTGGACAGGAGCTTAACTTGAGCCTGGAGATGCAGCAGCAAAGCCTGACACTGGTGTTCAGCCACTGTACCCCGGGTGTTCATATCAGATGTTAAATAATGAAATATTTCTGTGCCAGTTGGTTGCAGTCTTCCCCCAAGCCCACCCCAGTGCCTCTACTGCCCTGGCCGTATCTCCACCAGGAATTCCCAGCACCACCCCCCACCGCCACCTTCTAGGATCCAGTAACTGTAGGATTAATGCCTGGCCCAGAAAGATCTTCTAGGACACCATTCCAGCCTTCTGGCTAGAGCTCTTCTGATGGTTCAGTGTCCATACTGATCAGTTATTGATATCTTGAATATCACCACTGCCTTTAAGGTATGACATGTGTTTGTTAGAAGTTCATGTGTACAATCGTATGACTGAAATAATAGAAAGGAGAAGGAAAGCATCTCAGGAAAGGGAAATGAAAGAAAGGTAAAAGAAAAGAAGACCAGTTGGTTGATAAGACTATTCTGGATTTAGAGGATAGCCGACTAATTTGTTGGATACAGAGAAGAAGAATAGTGAATGATAAAGTTAAAAAGACAAGCTGTAGCCAGCTTGTTGTGGAAACAGTTTGGGATTGGGAGCATGGGAGGGAGGGTAGGTCCTGCACTCTGGAGTTTGGGCTGTATATGTTAGATGTCACCTGTAAATGCTTAAGGTGTGGAATGACATGATGACAGCAGAACTTTTAGAAGAATAATATGGCAGGGGTGTGTAGGATGAAAGGACCAAAGGAATCATTAGCAAGGTAAATTCTAGATGTAAATTAGCCATCATGACAATCTTCCTGTGAAAATTAGACAATCAACTATGAATTTTAATGTGAGAGGGTGTGGAGGAAAAGACACACTGGCTGTGGCAAAGAATGAAACTGGATAGGCTATGTGAAAGGGAGTCTTAAGAAACCTGGGCCATCTGGTTACCGTGTCCCTAGGAGAGGGCAGATCAGGTTAGCGACCACAGGAAGGAGCCAGTGAAGAGCAGGGAAAATCGCATTGCTGTTTGGGATACGTTCAGGGTAGTAGGATAGAGACTAGACCACAAAAAAAGCCACTCAACAATTACCTGTCTGTCTTATGTAAAGTTCATAAAATAACATGACAAAATAGTTGGGGGAGAGAGAGAGAGAATATGATTGAATCTTGGACTTATTTGACTGACTTGTTCTTACTTGTTCTATCTAATTCTAGACCAGCAATCAAGCAAGTCTTGGCAGCCCAGAATCCCTCCCTAGCACGCATTGCACATTTTCAGGGAACACCAGGAATTTCCAGGGAATACACTGGATGTGAATTTGTAGTGTGACCAGTGTGACCCTGTAGTAAGGGTCAGAGCAGAGACTCAGCCCAGTTCTCCTGGTGATTTTAAGGTGGTGCAATTTCCATGACAAGCCAGCTACAGCTGTTGTTCATCCACCTGAGAAAGCTTTGCTTTGAGTCTTGGCACCAAAATTAGAGTTCTTATTCTTCAAATGGTTGAAAAACAGCTGAGGTCAACCTCCCAAAAGGCCATAGTGTTTCTATTCCAATGCATAAAGTCACCAAGCAATAAGATCTGAAGGACACTTCTTTGTTTTATTTGTATTGGGGATGAAGACTGTTTGTCTTTTTAAGTTTTCTGGAGGAGTTTAAGCATTTAGAGGGATGAATTACCTCTGGCTTTATGTGTCCAACATCATCAAACTGCCCCATGAAGATATTTTGTTGTTAAAATGAGCCCTGTGTGTGAGGTCATTCTATCTTGTTACACCGGACACCAGGGCAAACTATTTAGAATAAATTGGAATGAATAACTAATGAAAGAGAAAAGAATATTCCTTTCAGGGTTCCTGGATATACTAGTCTTGTTCTTTTTTTCTGGCTTCTCCTTACTTCTTTCCACTTTTGCATCATTTTGACCCATTCACCCTCATGGCTTATTCCTTCCTTTCCATTTCAGAGTAGCTGTAATGGCAGCCTAGCTGCAGACAAGGAGCCTTTGTCCTCTGAAGGAGATGGCATGAAAGACAGGAACTGCTCTTGTCCTGTCTACCATGGACGTCAAGAAATGCCTTTCCTTCTACTCATGAACCTAGGCCACCAGGCTGGCAAACAGGAAGAGGCCCTGTGCTCCCTGACTGAGCCACACAGCACACAGTACCCTGACTCTGGAGTGAACATTTCTGCTCCCTCTTTGTTCTTTAGGGAACTGGTTAGTCTACAGCCTTGCTATTCAAAGTATAGTCCAAGACCCAGCGCCATCACGCCACCAGCATCACCAAGCAACGTTCAAAATGAAGAACTTCCACCTCAAACCTATGGAATCAGGATCTGCTTTTTTTTTTTGGCGGTGCCACGTGGCTTGTAGGATCTCAGCTCCCCAACCAGGGATTGAACCTGGGCCCCAGCAGTGAAAGCGCTGAGTCCTAACCACTGGACCGCCAGGGAATTCCCAGGATCTACATGTTAACAAGATCCCCAGCTGATTCAGATGGGCATTAGAGTTTGAGAAGCACTGGTCTATAGGACGTCCTCTTACCCACAGACACATTTTCCCTTTCTGGTGAGTTTGGGACACGATTCAACAGAAATCATACACTATACTGAGATATATCTTAGTAGAAATTATGCCCCTACGTATACCTAGGTACACTAAGAACAAATTGAAAACAAATTTAACTTAAAAAGTTGAGCTCTTTGCCTGATATGTTTTTAATACTCTGAATAGACTGGTGAATTTCCTTGTTGCAATGACTTGACACCTCTTGTGGAGAACTATTCAAACCAAGGAAATAATCAGAAACAACTTATCAAACACCAACCCAAATCTTGCTACTTGGCAATTTTTAGAACTCCTCAGGCAAAAACAAACTACAAATTCCCTAGTCAAAAAACATAGATAGTCAAGCAAAATAAATTTCTTTAGTTGTTTTCACTATGTTTGTGCATATTCTCTTAACTGCTGAGCTCCCTGGGAAGCTACACTGATTTATTTGGATGCTTTGCCCGATTCTTTCTCATTTGGGATTTTTGGTGAGAACATAATCAGAATTTAATATTTCGATTTTTCCAACATTCCAAAGCTATGTTCTTTTTAAGCATTCTGAGAATCTCAAGGCTCTTTAAGCTTTTTCCTCCCCTGTGATTTTAAGTTCAAGCCAAACAATTGGATTTATCCTACTATCACTTCACCCTGAGAGAATTCTGTCAGAAGCAGTATTCATTTTTTTTTTTTTTAACTTTTTATTTTATATTGGAGTATAGCCAATTCAGAAGCAATATTCAGGGGCTTCCCTGGTGGCGCAATGGTTAAGAATCCACCTGCCAGTGCAGAGGACACAGGTTCGAGCCCTGATCTGGGAAGATCCCACATGCCGAGGAGCAACTAAGCCTGTGCGCCACAACTACTGAAGCCCGCGTGCCTAGAGCCCGTGCTCTGCAACAAGAGAAGCCACCGCAACAAGAAGCCTGCGCACCGCAACAAAGAGTAGCCCCCGCTCGCCGCAACTAGAGAAAGCCTGCGCACAGCAACAAAGACCCAACAGAGCCAAAAATAAATAAAATAAATTAATTAAAAAAAAAAAAGCAGTATTCAGTTTGCAAGCAAAGCAGGAAAACATCAGCAGTATTCTCAGATTCTCTTAAAATAATTTCCATAATATAATATTGAGGTTTACTGCTTGATATCTTAAGGATATCAAGGATCAATTTTTATTTTTGAACCTCTGTTTCATGAGAAAAACACTCAAGTGTTCTTTCCAGCATTGTCCAAGGACAGTAGCTTTATTCTCTAAATACTTTAACAAAACAGAATTTTCTGACTGATCAAGTATGTTTATATGATAAATCAGTGGCCCAGGCATGATTCAAGAAGGTAATGTCCTTTATTCTTTAATTTTATTATTGTTATTTTACTTGGATTAACTTCTATTATAAACTTCTATTTATAAATATTTGATCTAGCTCACAATATTTTGTTCACTTATACAAACTTATTCATACACTAACATGAAAACCTATACAAAGGGGTTATAATATTGAGCCTAGAGTATTTGACTCCTACTCTTGTATCTAACTACTAGTTAGAAATAGGTATAATATTTATATTGCATGTACTAGGTATAGTCATTTTACTAGTAACTGCAGGTGACACAAAAGAAATAAAAAATGGTCTTTGTCTTAAGTGTACTTTTTCAGGTAGGAAGACAAAGCAGAAGAAATGTGCAAGAAGAAAATGGAAAAAGAATCTCACCCACGTATAAGATGGTAACAGCTACCTGGGCTACCAGTGTCAAGCTACTTGAATGCTTATCCTGGGTAAGGCACTGTGCTTAGACCTTGACATGTACCAGTATCTCATTCACAACAGCTCCATTCTACAGAGGAGAAAAATGAGGCTGGGAAACTTCAGTAACTTGAAATTGGTATTCAAACCAACAACTCATATCAAAACCATGCTCTTAACTATGTAGTACTGCCTGCCTGATAGAGAGAAAGGGATAGAATATTTATTTTCCTTTGCTTTTTAAAAAACTTGTTGTCTACTATTTTATTTATTTTTTTACAGCTTTGTTGAGATACAGTTGACAAATAACATTGTGTGAGTTTAAGGGGAACAAGGCATACAACATACTGATTTGTTACACTTATATATTGTCAAATGATTACCACAGCTAATACCTCCATCACGTCACGTAATTATCATTTCTTCTTTGTGGTGAGAGTATTTAAGATCTACTGTCTTGGCAACAGTCCTTTACTCTTGATATTTCAATTGCAAACCTCTTGAAAATGAGAATGATGTTACCTAATTCCTTTGTGTCACCCAGGACCCTGCACAATGCTGGGCAAAGTTTAAATGTTGCAACTTCCCCAAGGACGAACTGCAAACAGGATTACCAAAATCTTGGCAACTAGCAGCATAAACTTGGTGTGCTAGACCTTTTCTAAAAGAAAGAGCATAACATAATAGATATCAGGTGGTTTTCTCATGGTTTGCATATCCACTAAACTCATGGTGCCTCTCTGGGATTTTTCATCTGACCTTTGGTCTCAGTTCACTTCCTCTACCTTTAAGAGTCAACTCAATCTTCACCTCTTCTGTGGAGGAAACATTCCCTGACTTCCTGAAGTAGAGGGGACTGTTTTCTCCTTGGTGTTCTACTACTCCTAGTATCACACTTCATAGCACACATGGTACAGTATGTAACACTGGTGAGTGGGGGGATGGTGCATTTGTAGAGAAGCCTGGGAGAAGCCCATTGCCATCTGGTGGGGAGATAAATTTGTAACACAATATACATCTCATATCATGGCAGTGTAGATTTACATGACATGTTCAAGGCATCTCATGTGTGATATAATATTTATTGAGTGTGTGATAGATAGAAGATAGATAGATAGATAGATAGATAGATAGATAGATAGATAGATAGATAGAAAGAAAAAGTTTTCCTTGACCCTCTTAGGGCTCCTGGCTGGGTCTGAAAATGAAACTGACAAAGACAGATGAAGAGGAGAAAAGCCTACAAATTTATTTAACGTAAGTTTTACATGACACAGAAGTCTTCGTAAGGAAATGAAGACCCATGGAAACAGTTAGAACTGAGTATTTTTATGCTAGGTTTGATGAAGAGAGGATAGTCATGGAAAATTTGACAGGTCAGAGAGTATGAGGTAATTGAAGTAAACTGGAGAAAACTTAGCAAAGCTGGTTTGTTAGGATTCTTCTCTGGGTCCATTTGTCTTTGGAGATAAGAATGCTCCTTTCCCACAGGTATAGGGTGAGCACCTCTCACAGGAGGCTTTTTGAACTATTTCAGAGAAGGATGGTCGTGGGGGGGATGGTCAGAGTGACTGTCTTGCTTCTACTGTTTCTCAAACTCCTTCTACTTAAAATAGTCAATATTCCAAGGTGCCATATTTTGAGGAAGCAAGTCCTGGACCCCATCATTAGTAAAGCATTACTCAAATTGCCCCACTAGAAACTTTTCAAGATTTTAATAGCTGCTCCTTGAAAAAAAGGCTTTAGTGGTCAAATGAGTTTGATAAATTCAAGATTAAATAAAGTTAAACTTTTAAATGTATGCTATAATTTTTCCTGCAATACTTCTCAAAACTCAACATGCGGATGTGCATTGTGAGTCTCCCAAGTGTGAATCCAGTATGCAGCATTTCTTAATCATACTTGCCCATAGAATTCCCTCTTTTTTCATGCCCTGTAGAACATAGTGTGGAGACCGACTTCATGGTTGAGAGTAGAGAAAGATATCAATGTCATCACGGGTTAATTGCCTGGTTTTGGATCAGCACTTTAAGCCATAGTTTCCTCATCTGCAAAATGAGGATAATACCTATATCTCATATTGTTTGCAAAACAAAAACGGTTTATAAAATGCCTAGGAGTTCTCAGTAGATCTTCGCAATTACAGTTGTTAACAATAATATATCTGGGAGCTGGGACTTCCCTGGTGGCGCAGTGGTTAGGAATCCGCCTGCCAATGCAGCAGACACAGGTTCGAGCCCTGGTGCGGGAAGATCCCACATGCTGCGGAGCAACTAAGCCCATGCACCACAACTACTGAGCCTGCGCTCTAGAGCTCACGAGCCACAACTATTGAGCCCACACACGCAGAGCCCATGCTCCGCAACAAGAGAACCCACCGCAATGAGAAGCCGGCGCACCACAATGAAGAGTAGCCCCCGCTCGCCGCAACTAGAGAAAGCCCGCGCGGCAACAAAGACCCAACGCAGCCAAAAATAAATAAAATTTAAAAAAAATATATATATATATATCTGGGAGCTGCCTATTCATCTTCGGAACCCCTGTGCTTTGCAGAGTACTGGACCTGAAGTTGACTTGAGTTCAGACTGTTACACGTGGCTCAGCTTCAGCATGTGGGTGGCCCAAAGGCTTCCCTACTAACTGTATTCTTTGTCCTTTAACAGGATTGGAGTCAATCTTAGATGAGTCCTGTTCTGGTCATGGTCCTATTGCTTAGTATCTTCTTATAAAAAACAAAAATAAGATAAAAGAAGAAATGAGGTTTGAACTAAATAACCTCTAGAGTTCATGTTCTCTAAAACTATAAGGGATGGAAGTTTCCTGCCGGTCCAGTGGTTAGGACTCAGCGCTTTCACTCCCATGGGCCAGGGTTCAATCCCTGGCCGGGGAACTAAGATCCCTCAAGCCTTGCAGTGCAGCCAAAAATAAAATAAAAGGGGCTTCCCTGGTGGCGCAGTGGTTAAGAATCCGCCTGCCAATGCAGGGGACACGGGTTCGAGCCCTGGTCCGGGAGGATCCCACATGCCAAGGAGCAACTAAGCCCGAGTGCCACAGCTACCGAAGCCCACGCACCTAGAGCCCTTGCTCTGGAACAAGAGAAGTCACCGCAATGAGAAGCACGCGCACTGCAACGAAGAGTAGCCCCTGCTCGCTTGCAACTAGAGAAAGCCCTTGTGCAGCAACGAAGACCCAACGCAGCCAAAAAATAGATAAATTAAATAAATAAATAAATAAATTTAAATAAATAAATAAAATAATAAAATAAAAAACAAAATTTAAAGAAACAAAATTTTAACCCAACGCAGCCAAAAATAGATAAATTAAATAAATAAATAAATAAATTTAAATAAATAAATAAAATAAAATAAATTTTAAGGGAGACCAAAAGTAATTCTCAGGCTGCCACAGTTAGAGTTTTGGTACTATTTTGACTGGGCTGATGAGTACAAGTGTCTATGCACCACTTTATTTTTTTCACTTAGAAAGGCCACTTTAAACTGATTGCCATCAATATTCTTTTTTTTTCACATAGAAAAGGTGAATATTTAATACACCTGTAAATGCTTATTTCCTTTTCCCTTTGCAGAGCAAACCACTTTTTAATTCAGGAGTGGTATGCAATCAAAACCTACTGATATTTACATCATTTGGAAATATCTCAATGTATTAATTTATTTGAAAATGCATATAATATTCTTGATATAAAGGAATTTGACTTTGGTTAATCTTTCATTTTATCAGATTATATATCAGTTATATATGAATATACAGCACTATAAACTAGAATTTATGCCTGGGAGTCATTTTGATACATCTCCTCCCTGACCTCTATTTACCAGCCAGTGCAGCTGTGGGGTGGTTCTCTGTGTAGGATTCAGAAACAATGCAATTTTTGAAGTAAACCAGATGTTTTCCATTTCAAAGGAAAAGATCACACTCAGTGAAGTATTTATTTATAAGCTTCACAACAAAACAAAAGATTATAAGAAAACTTTCAAGGGACACGGGTCATAGAAACCAACTGAACACCACAGCTTTCCCAACTTCCTGGGAAGTTGCAAAAGAAATACCTGTACACAAAAGTTGACCTTGTGCTGGCTGCAAAGATTTGTAGATTAAGGTTGTAATGACCAATAAATTACAATGAGAGTTACCATTACAATCTGATGAGAGACTCCCACTTTGGCTTTATTTGGCTTCTATCCACTTTTTCCAAAAACACATCCTGTAATACACATACAAAGGAGTGGTTTTTAAAGCATGTCCTAAAATGAGTGTCTATGGAAACTTAAGGAATACTTTGGGAATAAATTCCCTCAAAACAAAAACAAAACCAACACGTTTTAAAAATCGAAAGTGAAAATAGGTGTAACTTGTTAGTGACTAATCATTGGAGACACCAGGTTTGGTATTCGAGCAGTGGCTAGATTTAAAGAAAATCATCATTTGAGTAGTTTTCGTCTCCTTTTATTCTTTCTTTCTTTTTTTTTAAAGGAACCAAACTGTTGATTTGGGGGACACCCACTGGAAAAAGGCTCAAGGCGCTTCTGGACAAGGCAGCGCCAGCCGGGCCCGGAGGTTCCAGCGACTCCCGCGGACGCTCCACCTGCGCGCCCCCAGCGAGGTTTCCGGGAACCGCGGCGCGGCGCTCGGCGGGCCGAGGCGGGTGAGTGGGTGCCCCCTTCCCCTCCTGCCATCCCTGCTCCTAGTGGTCCAGGGCTGGAGAGGCAGTGGATGGCGATGACGCAGGTTCCGCGGGACTCGGGACCTCCCGCGGGGAGACGCCCGGCGGAGAGCCGGGGGCGGACGGGGCGGGGCGCAGAGCCCCAGCGCCGCGCCCCTGCGCTGCCCGCTGCCGGGGTCGCGGGGACCACACAGCCGCCGAGGGGACGCGCCTGCTCCCGGCCCACGGGGCCTTCTCTGTGCCGTCCCGGCCTCTGACCCTGTCTCCTTTGCTTTGCTTCATTTCGGAAATTGAAACTTAAAATGGTTTGTGTTTCCCCACTGTTCTTGTAGTGTCTCTGGAGATAGTTGTTAGGAAAACAGATTCCTTCAGGACATTTACTCTCTTGGCAGGCGCAGGTTTTGGCAGTTGTGCCTCACTTTTCAGAATATGGCAGGGGTTTTCTTGAAAGAGACATCCAAAAGAGAATGCGATGTTTCCCTATCTATACAACATGCAGAAGTTTAGAAAACAAAAACAAAACAAAACAAAAAACAACTTTGTGCATCACCACCTCCTTTTTCCTTTCTTCTCCTCATTTCCTTTCTTTTTGCCGCCAGGCATGCATATGGGAAGATTTGCTTCTATCAGGCGGGGCACCACGGTGATGTGAGTATATTAAGGGAAATAGGTAGTGAATGGGTGTAGGTGATTTGTACTGGTTTTTTCATTCGCTGCCATAACAAATCACCACAGACTTAGTGGCTTAAAAGCCACAAGTTTATTATCTTAAAATTCTGCAGGTTAGAAGTCCAATTGGGCGTCACTGGGCTAAAATCAAGGTGTCTTCAGGGCTGCCTTCCTTTCCCGAGGCTAATGTGGTGAACCTGTTTTCTCGTCTTTTCCAGCTTCTGTAGACTACTCACCTTCTTTGGCTCAATGGTGCCCTTTCTCCATCCTCAAAGCCAGCAATGTTGCATTTCTCTGACTATTCTTCTGTTGTCACATCTTACTCTGATTCTACTCTTCTGCCTTCCTCTTTCACTTTGAAGAGGGACCCTGGTGATTACATTATTTCCCCACCAATAATCCAGGAAGATCTTTGTATTTATATATATATGTATATATTTTTTTGACTGTGTTGGGTCTTTGTCGCTGCATGCGGGCTTTCTCTAGTTGTGGCGAGCAGGAGCTACTCTTCGCGGAGCACGGGCTCTAGGCACGCAGGCTTCAGTAGTTGCAGCACATAGGCTCAGTAGTTGCGGCACACTGGCTCAGTAGTTGTGGTGCAGGGGCTTAGTTGCTCCGCGGCATGTGGGGTCTTCCCGGACCAGGGATCGAACCCGGTTCCCCTGCATTGGCAGGCAGATTCTTAACCACCGCACCACCAAGGAAGTCCAAGATCTTTATATTTTAAAGTCAACTGATTAGCAACCTTAATTCATTCTACAGCTTTAATTCTTCTTTGCAGTGTGACCTAACATATTCACAGATTCTGAGGGTTAGCATATGGGCATCTTTAAGGGGACCATTATTCTGCCTACCATTTGACTGTATAAAAGGAAAGCTATTACTGTACATCCCATTTATGCAAAGAGGGAAAGTATCCAGATACTAGATATGCTGTAAGAAGTCCTGGGAATATTATGTAGTAGACCATTCATATGAGTTAAATATATTATTGAGAGCCTTTATTACAAGCCTTTATTATTATTCTTAGTCTATATTAAGAATATAGACTAAAAAAACAGTTATATAATGTTGCAGGTTCTGCTTTCTGGAAATGTAATAAGAGAACTTCACATGCCTGGGATGTCTTGAGCTGAATAAATACCTCAGTCAAGATACTGCACAATTCTATAAATATTGAGTGTTTTCAGTGTGTGAATGTGTATTGTGCTCTGAATGGATACAAGGAAGAATGGACGTGGTCCCTGGCCTAGAAGGTCATGACCATCTAGTCATGGAAAATGACACAGGTACACAAAGCTCCCCAAAAGAGATAATAGTGGGAGAAGTAAAATCATTTGGGGGAATCAGACAAGGCTTCAAGAACTTGGAGGGGAATTTGGGATGGATGTTGAACGGTAGGGTTTCATTAGGTGGAGGTTAAGGTTGGGAGGGGAGGAAGGATGTGACATTGAGGGACAGGAGGGAGAAGAGAAACCCTTAGAGTGTTCAGTGTGGTTAAGGGACTTGGTCCAGGAGTTGTCTAAATAAGACTAGTTGGGGTTAGATTGTGTAAGACCTGGGATGAATACCGTTATAAGGACTCTGCAGTTGTTAATGCAATAAAGAGCTACTTATATATACCTTTTTTATTTTTAAACTCCTCAAACTTACAGAAAATCTGCAAGTAAAAAATTGTCTTTTTCCTGAGTTATTTGAGAGTAGGTTTCATGACCAATTACCCTGGAATTCTTGAGTGTTTATTTCCTACAAAAAAAGTGTTCTCTATGTAACTACAATACAGTGATTAAAATCAGAAAAATTAATATTGATACATTATGCCATCTAATCCTTGGATCTAATTTGAATTTTGCCAGTTGTCCCTATAATATCCTATAACAAAAGGATCCAGTTCAGAATTATGCATTGTGTTTAGTTGTGATGTCTCTTTAATCTCCTGCCTGGGACAGTTTCTCAGTCTTTCCTTGGCTTTCATGAACTTGACACTTTTGAAGAGAACAGGCCAGTTTATCTCATGTTTCCTCATGTTTAGATTCGGCTCATGCATCTTTGGCAGGAATATCATAGGAGTCATGCTGTGTTCTTGGTGTGCCTATCATATGTCAGATGATTTTGATGTATCTCATTATTTACTTTGATTACTTCATTATGGTGTTGTCTGCCTGGCTTCTTCACTGTGAAGTTATTCTTTTCCCCTTTGAAATTAGTGTTTTGTGGAGAAGTATTTCTTTTGTTTGTTTGTTTGTTTTGTTTTGAGAAGCTTTATTCATAATAGCCCCAAACCAGAAATAACCAAATAGCCACCAACAAGAGAATGGATAAACAACTTGTAGGCTATCCATGCATGGAATACTACACAGCAATAAAAAGGAACAAACTACTAATACATGCAATAACATGGACAAAACTCCAAAACATGTTGAGCTTAAAACTCTAGCACATATAAAAGGGTACATACCAAATGATTCCACTTATATGAAGTGCAATAACAGGTTGTTCAGTGTAAGGAAATTTTAACTCAATTAAAAACAATCATGGGCTTACCTGGTGGCGCAGTGGTTGAGAATCTGCCTGCTAATGCAGGGGACACGGGTTCGAGCCCCGGTCTGGGAAGATCCCACATGCCGCGGAGCAACTAGGCCCGTGAGCCACAACTACTGAGCCTACGCATCTGGAGCCTGTGCTCTGCAACAAGAGAGGCCACGATAGTGAGAGGCCCGTGCACCACGATGAAGAGTGGCCCCCGCTTGCTGCAACTAGAGAAAGCCCTCGCACAGAAATGAAGACATAACACAGCCAAAAATAATAATAGAAATAAATAAATAATAATTTAAAACAACAACAACAAAAAACAAAAAAACAAACAAAAGAACCCAATCATTTCTTGAGTATAGACTATATCCCTGGCCCTCTTTTGGGTACTGTTAGGGTAGCGTTCTGGATGAACTAGAGCATACTTTAGAGAACAAAACAAAAATCATAGCCCTTACAGTGCTTATATTCTTGTAGGTCAGCTTGACATGTTCAATGCAAAAGGGCAAACTGATATTTATCCCCATTGAAGTTGTTGATCTCCTTCAAGGGCTTGTCAATGCCAGGACTGGTGAGTGCTCAGAACACCTAAATGATTGAGACTGCACTGGATTTTGGTTTGTAGTACTTGTGGGTAAGTATTTTGAAACTAATTAAATGGTCCTTTCCTCACAAGAATATCAATTTATCTATCTATCTATCTACCTAGCTAGCTAGCTAGCTATGTTTACCGACTCATAGTTCTCTGTTTTGCTCAGTGGATTTAATTATTACTGTCATTATTTATTTCCGTGCTTAATTGGTTCCCAGATTTGTCCAGTGAGAACCTCATCAAGGTGGACTCTATGTTCTTGTGACATATCCTCATCATTCTTTGAGCATTTCTTGCTTTCTGGCATCATAAGATGCTTGTCTTGTACTTTTCCTGTCCCATTTCTAGAAGCAGCCATTTCTCTGAATAGCCTTGGTTCCTAGTAGCTGAGAATGGTACTAGAAACTAAATTCTGGGTGCTAGATGTGCCCACTGCTATTGTCTTTGTTTCCAGGTCCTTTTAGCAGACAGAACTGGGGAATATCACACATTCACACACTTATATCTGTATTTAAATTTCTGTACTTCTCTATCAATCTATCAGAAATCATGAGATTATGCTGATATCTCCAGTTCCAATTCATAGCATTCATTCTATTTTTCTCCCTTTGCATATTTATGATCACATTCCCTGACAATGAAAAACCTGACTCCTGTTATCCTCCATATATTTACTGACTTGATAAATTGTGTTTATGTACCTTTGCCCACTGGGAGCTCCAGGCTCATCTTGTATATTTCCTGCCCCAAAGGTAGAATCAGCCATTGCTCAAAGGAACCCTAGTTCCTTTTATTGGAGAATAGATTGGAAACCAAGGTCTGGGTGCTAGATGACCCCTTCTTTTTTTCTAGTTTTATTGAGAAATAATTGACATACGCCACTGTACAAGTTTGCAGCATGATGGTTTGACTCACACATGTTATGAAATGATTACCATAATAGGTTCAGCTAACATCCATCTTGTCATATAGATACAATAAAAAGAAAAGACGGAAAAAAAGAAAAAAAAATTCTCCTTGTGATGAGAACTCTTAGGATTTATTCTCAACAACTTCCCTATATATCATAGCAGTGTTAGCTATAGTCATCATGTTGCACATTACCTCCCTACTACTTATTTATCTTATAACTGGAAGTTTGTACCTTTGACCACCTCCTTCCAATTCCCCCTCCCTCTACCCTCTGCCTCTGGTAACCACAAATCTGATCTTTTTTTCTATGAGTTATTTTTTGTTTTTTTTTAAGATTCCACATGTGAGATCATACAGTATTTGTCTTTTTCTGTCTGCCTGATTTCACTTAGCATAATGCCTTCAAGGTCCATCCATGTTGTTGCAAATGGTAAAATTTCTTCATTTTTTATGGCTGAATGATATCACATTGTATATACCACAATATATATACCACAATTTCTTTATCCATTCATTCATCCATTGATGGACACTTAGGTTATTTCCATGTCATGGCTATTGTAAATAACGCTGCAATGATCAGGGGGTACAGATATCTTTTCAAGTTAGTGTTTTCTTTTCCTTTGGATATATTCCCAGAGATGAAATTGCTGGATCATATCAAACTAAAAAGCTTCTGTGCAGCAAAAGAAACCATAAACAAAGTGAAAAGACAACCTATGGATTAGAAAAAAACATTTCCAAACCATATATCTGATAAGGCTTTAATATCCAAAATATATAAAGAACTCATAAAACTCAATACCAAAAAAACAAATAACTCAATTAAAAAATGGGCAAAGGACTTAAATAGACATTTCTCCAAAGAAGATATACAAAAGGCCAACAGGTACATGAAAAGGTGCTCAACATCACTAATCACTAGTGAAATGTAAATTAAAACCCCAATGAGAGATGTTTAAAAAAAAAAAAAAAAAAAGGAGAACAAAAAAAATGAAACCCCAATGAGATACCACTTCACATTTATTAGAATGGGCATCATGAAAAAGACAAGAGGTAACAAATACTGGAGAGGGTGTGGAGAAAAGGGAACCCCTGTGCACTGTTGGTGGGAATGTAAATTGGTGCAGCCGCTGTGGAGAACAGGATGGAGGGTCCTCACAAAGTTAAAAGTAGAACTACCACATGACCCCTTTTTTTGGACACTGCTTGTGTTCACACTGAGTAAACTAAGCCATGACTAATTTTTTGCTAGTCTTCTATTTTATTTTTAAAGAAGAATACATGTCTTTTCTGTTTCTTCTATAGGAATAGTGAGAATTTAGCCACTTGAAATCTTGGAAGATTGTGTTAACAGACACCTTATTTAATGTGCTTCTAAAACAATAAAAACTGTTGTGATAATCCTTGTGTCATATTTGATCTGGGACAACTCCATCTTAGTAAATTAATATGCAGGCAAGTTTTCTTAACTTTTTTGGTGCCAGTCTGAAAAAGCCTGTGGGCCTTTCTCAAAATAAAAAAGTTGTTAAGTTGTATAAAACAAAACACATAGAATTATAAAGGAAACAAATTATATTGAAATATGATTATCAGGTTATTTAAAAAACAAATATTTAATATAGTAATATATATCAATATACTACAGTTTATTACAAGACCTAGGCGTGAGTTTAATAACTATCATAATTTTGAAGCAGGGTTAAACACAAGCAATGTTTCAGGATATCTGGAAGAGTCAAAATATTTTATGAAAATATCTGTACCGTCTTGGTGACTTTTGTCCCAGGGGCTGCAAATACTATGTGGCTTGTTGCCTATATTCATATTTGAAGAGAATGCTAAGTTTCAATCAGAGGTTATTAGAAATAAAGATGAAGTTTTTTTCCTGTCCAAGCGTATGAACTCAGGGGAGGGTTTGTGAAAACCCCTGTACGCATAGAGAAACGGTGTTTGGAGGTCTTTTTACTCCATTCCATTTGGGGAGTATAATAGGGAGAATTAAATATTTAAACAAAAACCTTTGAAAAAGTCTAGAAGACCAAAATAATAGTCTTTTTAAACGGAGCATCATATTATGATTGAAATGAGAACCACAAAGGAATGTTAATACCTATTATTTTCTCTTATGGTGTTGAAAAGCAAAGGATTTTTAGAACCTTTTTATATGTTTATAGATGTGAAAGTTATTTGAAATAGAGACTTTGGATATAATCCACATGATAATAAAGACTTCGGTGACAGGAAAAAACATATAGCAAAGAAGAGCTGTTTCTTCCGTAAGAGGGTAAAAGTTATTTTTTCTTCTTGAATTTGTGTGTTTGTACTATTTTTAAAGTATTTATTTTTTATAATAATTAGGGAACCATGGCAACTGATGAAGATAACAAAAAACAAGTTCTTAAGGAGTATGGGCCAGCGGAAGAATTTATGAAAGATGAACAAAACCAGGTAAAAAGGAAAAATTACTGAGTACTATTAAAGATTAACTTACATCTATTAGTTTTGCAGTGAGGCATGTTTCATATGTCTTTGTCCAACATTATACTGAATGTGGAAGAATATTAGGGTTTTCAGGGTTTTTTTTACCTCTATTATTCAAGACTGACAAGAAGAATCGTATTTCTTTTCTTTCTCTTACACAGCTTACAATGTTAGCTGCTTTTTCACTTCCTCTCTCATTTCTTTGATTTGCACCTAGAAGTTAAGAGCTTCGTTAGCAATTATCCAATTAGACCTAAGAGGGAATGGAGGCTCAGGTAGTTAAACCACTTACTCAAGGCCATCTGTCTGGCATGTCAAGGCAGCTATACTGTGGGAATCACAGAAAAAAAAATTTTTTAATTGCCCCAGAATAACATATGTCCACAGTTATGGTGCAACTTAGAAGTCATATTGGAGTCACAAATAGTTAGGAAGGAATTGACAGAGCACTGAACTAAGATCCAGAAGATAGGGGTATCAATCCTTGCTCTACTATAAACATTTCTGTGACTTTGGTTTAGTGTGAAAGGTGGTTTCCTTTTTTGTATAATGGAGATAATAATCCTTGGCAGTGGTAAGAAAGTCGACAGGTGATGATGTAAACCATTTGACAAAGGTATTATTCACGTGCTCATATTTATTCTGAGACTGTCTAATGTCTTTCTTTGCCTTGTTCAAAGTGAGAGAAATTTTGCTTCTTTAATTAATTAGAAAAATGAGGTCGGGGCTGGGACTTCCCTGGTGGTCTAGTGGGTAAGACTCCACGCTCCCAATGCAGGGGACCCGGGTTCCATCCCTGGTCGGGGAACTAGCTCCCACAGGCATGCACAACTAAGAAGTCCACATGCCACAACTAAGAAGCCCACACGCCGCAGCTAAAGATCCCACATGCTGCAACAAAGATCCCGCGTGCCTCAACTAAGACCTTGTGCAGCCAAAATAAATAAATATTAAGAAAAGAAAAGAAAAATGAGGTCAGGACTGTTTAAATTTTGGGTGTTATTTTATTTCCTTTTTATTTTTAGAAATTAACTAGTGAAATTGAAAAGGAAAATACTCAGTTAAAGGAGGAGATCCAAAAGCTTGAAGCTGAGTTGCAAGCGACAACCAGGAACTCCCAGGTACTTCTTTAATTATTTTATGTATCTCATTTTTCACAGACCCCATTTTTCAGGAAAAGCAATTTATCGGTACAGAATTCATTTCTAAAACATTATGGTCATCCATGGCACCACTGTTTGCAACAGCCCCAAACTGAGAGCAGTGGGATGAATTAATAAATTAGGGTGTATTCACACAATGCACTACTACACAACAATGAGAATGAACAGGCTACAACTGTATGCAATAACATCGATGAATTTCATAAACACAGTACTGAGCCAGAAAAGGAGAAAGAGGGCACACCATATGCTTCCATTGAAATAGAGCACGAAAGCACGATGTTAGAAGTTAGTATGGTGTTTACTCTTAGAGGCAGGTAGGAACTGGAAGGGTACCCAAGAGGGCTTCTGGGGTGTTGGTCTTGTTCTCATTATTAATCTGGGTGCTGGTCACAGGTGTGTGATCACTGTAGAATTTCATCTTGCTGCACACTTATGCTAATACATGTTTTAATATTCATGTATATGTTAATCCAAAACTACCCCAAAATGGTGGTCATTATCAATCACTTTTGGATCAAATTCTTGGTCTTCTCAACAAGTTCTTTTATTGTTCTCCTCGTCCAAGTAATTTAAGTGAGTTTCACAGTTAAAAAAAAATTGGATGAGTATCTTCACCATTTAAATTCTTTCTTAATTTCTCCTGTGTTTGAGTTAGACATAGCTTTCACTCCTTTTTTCTTCATAACAACCCAGGTTGTTAAAAAAAAATACTTTAAACAATTTAAATGCTTAAAGCATTGTCACTTTTTGTTTCTGAAATGGGGGATAGGATGTTGAATATCAGGAAGTGAAGTTTCCGGTGTTTGTGAGATTTAGAGAAGTCTCTGTTAAGATTCTGGATACTTCTCAGGCTGGAGCCAGAATCATTTAGTCCTACAACTCAAAGAGCCTTGGGAACCCAGCCAGCTCAGTTGATTCACTTCACAGAAGACTGAAACTGGGGTCTAGAGAGCGTAAGTGAATTGCTCCCTGCCGCGGTGTACTCAGGACTAGAAGCAGGCATTCTCACTCTCACTCCGGAAAGCTCTTGACTTCTCAGGGTATACTGGATGTTTCTACATTATTGGGAAACACTTTGCCTTTTCTCAAGACACTGCAGATCGTTTTGAAATCAGAGTTATGGTAATCAGAAATTCTACCAAAGTTACATGTAGAATAAATGTCAGATTAGATCAAATGACTCACTTGATATTTCTAATCTCTTTGCGATAACACCTTTTCTTGCAACATGTAAAATAACCATGGGAAATAGAAATGCAAACACACGATTCATTTGTGCATTTATGTGTGGTTGTACTGACTGTTCATCCCACTGATTTTAAGCAGCTAAGTATAACCCCTTAACTTTATCCTCCAGATTACAGATCTTGCTGGTAGTGTCCCTTCACATTTTTATAAACCTAAGTTGTGGTAATGGTTACAAAGTTGATGGGCAGGTGTTGAGGAAGGGGGAATTTAAATTTGATAAATTTTAAGTCATTGAATTCAGGAGTCTTTCTTTTTGGATGAAGTTATCTAAGTTTGCCATCAAAATAACCATAGTATACACCTGACTCTATTTCATACCTCTTTGCAGTGAGGGTAAATATACTGTGCAATGATTTCTTTGTGAGATAGCCTATTATTGGCACAGTTGTTTAAAGGGTATTTTTCTACAGGAATGATGTAGGCTTTAGACTCAAACACCACACAATATTGACCAGTTTAAACACTTAGAAAAAGTGAGAGATTATATATTTACAATTTCATCTGTGAAATAATATTAAAGGATCAGCATCTGGCTACATTACTGAGTACTTCCCTGGGAAGAAGCAATTACTAAAGATATTAAATAAGACCATGCTCAGTATTCCGTGGGGCTCTGAAGTCAGTGGAGAGTGAATTATTGGATGATCAAATCACATTATCATTGGAAGGACTTAAGTTATTTTTCTTGTCTTGATTTTAATCAAACATTTCTGTTTGAATTAGATTAACGAGAATATTCCCGAAACAAAGATAAAGTTCACAGCTGTAGAGAATCCTGAGAGTGACAGCCAGTTTTCAAATATCTCCTATTCGTGTCAAGTGAGCTCAAAAGTCCCTTATGAGCTACAAAAAGGACAAGCACTTATCACCTTTGAAAAAGAAGAAGGTATGACTCATGTTCAAAAATTTGACCATGTTACCTTTGGAAAGCACTGGGACTTTCAAAGAGTTTTTGTAGATATTTGGCCATTGCTTTACAATTTTTACATTTATCATTTCATCTCATCCTCATAGTGACACCCTGAGGTAGGTATGATTATCCCCATTTTACAGATGAGAAAACTGACTCTGAGACGTTGAGTGACTTGAACATGATCACTCATTCAGAATGTGACAACGCTGGGACTCAAGCCCAGGTGTTGTGATGTCCAATACCAATGCCTTTCTACTGCAGCTGCTACCTGCAAATGATAATACTAGTGATAATGTTTCAAGGTTTTAAAGCTCTACACCATTCTCGGAGAGTTCTCATAGACATTATCTCATTGTATACTCACATGAATCCATGAAAGAAATAAGATAGAGAGTTAGTATTTACATTTTATAACTAAGAAAACAGATTCGCAGGTGTTTAAGTGATTTACCTAAGTGCACAAGACCTGTGAATGGCAAGAGCCCTGGAGTCAGAGATTTGGGGGTGGGACCTGATGTTTGCCAAGTCCGCCGTGGTGTGGGACCCTCTTGAGATCTGGGGGCACCTTAATGAGGAGAATCTGGCTTTGAGTGCCAGCTGTGCCCCTTTCTAGAAGTGTAATTTGGTTGGGTTCTTTATAAATCTCAATTTTTTTATGACAGGTTTTGTGGCAGTACCTACCTCAGGGGGTTGCTTTGAGTATTAAATGAGAAATGTTGAAAAATACTTAGCACAGTGTCTGATACGTAATAAACACTTAATAAATGTTAGCTGTCATTATTGCTACATGTTAGGAATTTTTCAGCTAGAGAAACAGAAGCTTACCTAAGATAAGGAACTTGCTCAAGGTCCGTACAGGTGATAAATTGCAGAGCTGAGAGCCAAACCTCAAGTACCCTTGTACTTTCTTTCTTTCTTTTTTTTTTTAATAGTAATCTTTTATTTATTTATTTATTTTTATATTTATTTTTGGCTGTGTTGGGTCTTCGTTTCTGTGCGAGGGCTTTCTCTAGTTGCGGTGAGCGGGGGCCACTCTTCATCGCGGTGCACGGGCCTCTCTCTATCGTGGCCTCTCTTGTTGTGGAGCACAGGCTCCAGACGCTCAGGCTCAGTAGTTGTGGCTCACGGGCCCAGTTGCTCCGCGGCATGTGGGATCTTCCCAGACCAGGGCTCGAACCCGTGTCCCCTGCATTAGCAGGCAGATTCTCAGCCACTGCGCCACCAGGGAAGCCCACCCTTGTACTTTCTACTGGACCAACATTCCTCTGAGCAGGCCACCATCTGGGCTTTTTGTTCTCATATTTTCCAAGTTAGATTAAGTTATGGGTGGGGTCAGATGGTCTTCACAAGTCCTTCCAGTGTTCAGATTCTGGGACTCTATGATTATAACTCATGTCTCCTTGACGCCTGGTTTGTTACTATAGCCTGAAAATAAATAGAAAGACATTCTGGCAGGTCACTATATGCACCTACGCTTTGTCCACCCTGGGTCCGCCCCTGCAGCTGAGGGTGAAGGGGGAGGCCAAGAGCCCTGTTGGCAGTTGGCAGTTGGCAGTGGTAATTGGGATATAACTGAAGGATGGAAGTGAGGATTTGGGAAGCAAGGATTCTGCATAGGAATTACCTGGGGATGCTGGGAACAGGATTTTCTTCAGAAACAGCTGCATCACTGCTTCCACCCTTGGCATGGCTCTGAGGTCCTGCTCTTCTGGACAACTTTGGGTTTCTACACAATTAAACAGGAGTTGGCTTTTGACAGAGTCACAGAAGTTGAAACACAAGTAGGCCCTCTCAGCTGTGTCAGATCACCAGATGTTGGAGGTTTGGGGTGTGGGGGAGGGGTGGGGATTGGGAGGGAAAGGTCATCATCTAAGTATTACTTACAGTTGATAATCTCTGTTATTTGTTGCCTGTTGTCAATAACAACAACAACAAAGCTGTAATTCACGTTATAGAGCCATATCATGGTACAATGAGTCTGAACTCCCACATGACAACGCCCTGTTTTCTAGCCCTGTTTCTCTCTTCCTCCAGCTGTGCTGTGCTATCTGGTTGTTATAAACACATGTGAGGTTTATAAGACCGGGACTAATTTGTCTCTAGTCTTTATGGCATATTAGAGTAAGCAGCTCCAAATATCAACAACTGAAGGGTTATAAACTCTTATGGCACACAATTAAAAATAAACACATACCCACATGCATTTTATTTTGGTTTTTTATTATTCTTATTTATTTATTTATTTTTGGCCACGTCTTAGTTCCCCGACCAGGGATTGAAACCCAGGCCCACAGCACTGAGAGCACCGAGTCCTAACCACTGGGCCACTAGGGAATCCCCCGCACATTCATTTTAAACTGTCATGTAGTTGCTATTGGATTGCTAATGATTTTTGGCATAATTATATTACTAAGCCTTTCCCATTTGCATGGCTAAATTAGACTAGATAGTTTTGTGATCAGTATATCAAGACTATCGACTTTTTAATGAATGATCTCAAGAGCATTTTAAGGAAAGTAGAATTCTTCATTAAATATGACCAAAAAAAAAAAAAAAAAAGACTCACCCTTTGGTATTCAAGTCTCTGTGGTCTTTAATATGTAATCCTGGGGAAAGACAGAGGCAAGAACAAATATTTATTTCTTTGTTGCTTGTAACATATTAAGGAGGAGTGACAAATGATAAATAAGATTAATTGTCAGAATGACACTGACCTAAAAAGTTTTCCCAGCTTACTCAACATGGAAGAAATTTCTGGCTGAGCTTTAATGTACTAAGGGAATTCTCTGATAATTCTGTCAACAGTGGAAAGGAAGGGTGTGTGGCTGTTCTGAAGTAATATATGAATTTCTGAAGGATCATCAGGCTCAGTCTCTTAAGAGATGAACCTAGAACTTGATGAGAATTTCTACATTGTAATTTTTTGCTGATGTATTTTGACATTAATATATCCTACTATGGTGGCAAGACCATCATCACTTAGAAATCCTAAGAAAAATGTAAAAATTAGATCCCTTAAAATTAAAGAAAATTTTAAATATTCAGGATTATTTGTTGTTAAACCAAACATGTAAAAATGTATTGAAATATTGGAAATTCATACTTCCCAAATTATTTTGCAGTTGCCCAAAATGTGATCAGAATGGGGCACCATCATGTGCAGATACAGGATGTAAATGTGAAGGTGATGGCCAGCCCGGTTCCATTAAACTCAGGAGTCAGATTCCAGGTAACACGGTGATTAAAGCGTTTCAGAATTCCGTTAAACACGGACACTTTTCTCATCCGTCTTTCTGAACGTGAAACGATTTCCCAGGTTCACGTAGAAGTGTCTAAAATGAAGATCCACGTTACTGACATTCCTGATGAACTGCCTGAAAGTCAGATGAGAGACAAGCTAGAACTGAGTTTTTGCAAGTCCCGCAACGGAGGCGGAGAAGTGGACTGCGTGGCGTACGACAAGCAGTCCCGGAGCGCCGTCGTCACGTTTGTGGAAAGTGGAGGTATTCCCGCACTGAGAGTTCAACAGTGCTCTAGCCTTTAAATTACGTTCTGCCGTGTCTGAAAGTATCCCTTTCTACTGCTTTTATCTGGAATTTATTAGACAGCATAATAACGGGGGATTTTTTGTTTTTAACCTTATGAAATGGTAGAGTCCTGAAAATGGTTTCCCTGAGTGCTACTGAGAATGATAGGATTACAGATAACAAGTACCTACATCTTAGTGCATTCCTATACGTGCCAGGCATGGAGTCTTTGGTGTTTTATACATATATCTGCTCAGATCCATAGCGCAGCTCTGGATGTAGGTGTTACACTCATTTTATTGATGAGGAAACTAAGGCGTACTCAAGGTAAGCAGCTTACCCAAGGTCACACGGTGGGTGTGTGGCAGAGAAACATTCTGAAAATACATATATATAAAACTGTCTCTTCATCTCACTTATTACGATTGACAAGGATCTCAGGTGGAGGTAATCGATTCCAGGAAGAAAAGGGGGTAATAGAGAGAACAGACTTTTACCAAATCATCTCAGGGAGGTTTATATTCTTATAATGAAAAATAGAAGATTCTCCAAGTTCTTTTGTTAATATGTTCAAATGATTCTCAATGTAAAAATCTCTTCCTCTAGTTAATCTAGTTCGTAGGGCTTCTCCTGGGTTTGCACATATGATAGAAATCCAAATATACAATTAAAAGCCATTGACTGATTTAAGTTTTTTCATAATAAAGTAATACATGCTTTTTAAAGAAAATTGAAATAATAGAGAACAACATTAATTTAATAAAAATTGAGACATTTCCTTAAATTTCCAAACTTCCCTTTCTCCTGCTATGTAGCTAGTTATGGTTAGGTGAATGTCTTTCCAGATCCTTCTGGAATTGCTGGATAATATGGTAATTCTATGTTTAATGCTTGAGGAACCGCCATACTGTTTTCCACAGTGGCTACACCTTTACATTCCTACCAGCAATGTACCAGGGTTCCAGTTTCTCCACATCCTTGCCAGCAAGGATCTACACTCTTAACCACTGTACTATATTGCTAATTCAAGGTGGACTGGTGAGAGGAGAAAAAAAGTGATTGGATACGCTGAAGAACTGTTTCTGTTAAACTCTATGCAATCTTGACACATTACCTTTTTTCCCTCTAGGAGAAAAAAGCTGCTAAAAATAAATCTGGTTATTTTTTGTGTTGGAGAAAATGGATGAATTTTTGTTATTTGCCTTCACTTTTTTTAGATAACATTCAGCACCCCTCCACCTTTGATTAACATCATTATACAGGTTTATTGAATGTCATGTATTAGTTACAGGACAATTAAGTAATTTTATATATATAATAATAATATAATAATTTGCTATATATATGTATGTGTGTGTATATATATATATATATATATATATATATGCACAGAAAGAGAGAGAGAAAGAGAGTATTCTAATCGTAATTTGCATGTGTACTTCTTGAGAGATTGGGAAACACTGGGTTTTGTTAGAATGGCTGGGTTACTTTTTGCAAATGGTTATCACATTTTATGTAGCTCAAGGTAGGTCTATCTGAGGACATCGCAGCTCACTGTGCATTGATTGACTGATAGTTTAAGACAGATGGAGCTGTTTAAATCTCATTATCATTTGGTCTTATGTTTTTCAAAATTATGTACTGTGAATTCTTTAAAGTGGACTGTAGAGTTTCTTAAAAATTAATCGCTCAAGCCACTGTTTACTCTGACATTCTGTTTGAAGGAGGTTTTAACTTTGGTTAAAAATGTTTGATATAAAGGAGAAAATAATTTTAAAAAATTTACTTCTAGTTGCTGACAAGATTTTGAAAACAAAAGACTATCCTCTTTATATAAATCAAAACTGCCAGAGAGTTACTGTTTCTCCGTACACAGAAACATACCTGAAAAAGTTTCAGGTAAAGTCATCTCTTTTCTTTCATTTTGGAAACTTATTGCCCAGCCCCACCCCACAAAAAATAAAAAGTTGTGATTCTGTTTCCGTTTGAATCTTATTAATTAACCTAGCCTACCATCCTGAAAGCTAGAACTCATGCCTAACTCTTGCTTTCGCTTCCCCTCCAGCATTCATTTGGTTACTTGATCTTGTCACTTCCACCTCTCACTACCTCTCTAACTGGTCTCTCTGTCCGTAGAGTTGCCCTCCTTTCCTCTATTTGTCACAATGCCACCAGAGTTATCTTTCTGAAACTCAGATCCGACTCTGATATTCTCTTGCTTGAAAATCTTCCTGAGGCCCGTTGTCTCTCTCAAGATAACATCTAAAATATTAAGCAGAGCTTATAAATGTAAAGTTTTGTAATTCAAAGCACTTGGAAAATTTTCTGTTTATCTTTTTATTTTGCTTCTTAGGTATTTTCAGGAGTATCTAAGAAGACAGTGCTTCTGACTGGACTGGAAGACCTTCAGATAATAGATGAAGAAACTGTAGAGGATTTTATTAACATTCACTTTCAACGGGAGAAGAATGGAGGTGGAGAAGTCGAGGTAGTCAAGTGTTCCCTTGGGCAACCTTACATAGCATACTTTGAAGAATAGACTCATGGAATCATATGAAAATTAGAGCTTTTGAACCCAAATCACTGTTAATGCTTGACAAAAATGAATATCCTTTTCCTTAAAAAAATGAAAAATTTAATTCTTTAGTGTTTGTTTATTCTTAGATACAAAATATATTTCTGTTTTTGAATTCTTTGTTTCCACCTGTGCTGCATGTTTACAAATGCAATAGCTATATTAAAACAGTTTTGTTCATAAATTTTGTGGCTGGGTGCCATGTCCATTGAAATGAACCATAAGTGATCCAATTGTCCGCCTGCCATGTTGGCTCATTCTGTCACGGTCTGAGCCAACAGCAGAATTAAATTCATATTAAAATGCTGGCAGAAATGAAATGCTTTTAGAAAAGATTCTAAACCTAGACCTATCCAATGCTGCCTGCCATCTAAAATAAAGGGAAAAGCTAAAAAGAAAAAAGGCTTGGTTTTGCTTCTGATATTTTATTTTTAGGTTTTCAAGTTGTTATACTACCATCAGAAATACTCATTACTCTCACATTTCTCTTTGGAATAAGAAATGTTGCCTATGGGGCTTCCCTGGTGGCGCAGTGGTTGGGAATCTGCCTGCCGGTGCAGGGGACACGGGTTTGAGCCCTGGGCCGGGAGGATCCCACATGCTGCGGAGCAGCTGGGCCCGTGCTCCACAAGTACTGAGCCTGCGCCTTTCAGCCTGTGAGCCACATCTACTGAAGCCCACCGCACGCCTAGAGCCTATGCTCCTCAACAAAGACAAGCCTTCGCAATGAGAAGCCTGTGCACTGTACCAAAGAGTAGCTCCCGCTCGCTGCAACTAGAGAAAGCCTGCATGCAGCAACGAAGACCCAACGCAGCCAAAAATAATAAATTAATTTTAAAAATATATTAAGAATAAAACTTTAAAGAACCTCATTTAATTTCGATTGGTACAGTCTCACTAGCACAGAGGGTGTTATATTTAGTCTGTGGCAGACTGCCAATTAGAAATAATTTTTTCCTAATATTTAGGACAAAGTTGGAAGCAGTCACTTTTGTTCCTTTTGGGGGCCTTCCTCAGGCAGTAAAATAGATAATTTCATTTGATTTAAAATTTTCACAATGGTTTTGATAAATGTTACTTATCCTAGAAAATTATGCTTTTTCTTTGGGTTCCTTTCACCATTCCACCTGTGTGTGATCTGACGAAAACTCAGAAATCAAGCACTGGCTCTCCTGCTTATTTCCAGAGTCTTACAGATTTTATAGGAGGAAAGTTTTCTTTAAAATATACCAAAAGATACTGTATTGACTATTTAACGTATTGCATGTTATGGTAGGAAGCCTTCAACTGTGTCCAGGATGAGCTATCTCCACTTATTAATGTGTGAAAAGACTTTGTCATTATATAAGTCAGGAAAGACAGATAATGTGGAATTACAAATCCCTTTTGCTGTTTGTAGATTTATCAGTCAGGAGAGACTGGGTTATGCTGTGATAGCACAACCTCCCAAATCTTGGAGACCTAGTAAAATAAAAGTTTAATTCTCACTCATGCTGAATGTCCAACAAAAGTTGGTAAGGGACTCTGTCTTTATCACTTCAGACCCCATCTTGAGACATGCTTCCAGAATCATGCAGGTGGGTAAAAGTGAAATCTGGAGAGTCTTGTACCAGCAATTAAATGCTGTGACCCAGAAGTGACCTGTGCCATTTCCTCTCACATCTCATTGGCCAGAAATAGTCATATGGCCTCACTGAAACATAAAGGGGATAGGAAATTCCCTGGCAGTCCAATGGTTAGGACTCCTCGCTTCCACAGCAGGGGGCATGGGTCGGGTCTCTGGTCGGGGAACTAAGATCCCAGATGCCATGCGGTGTGTCAAAAAAAAAGAAAAAAAGAAAAGAAAGAAAATATAAGGGGGCTAGAAAATTCTGTCTTGTGAAAATGAGAAGAACTAGATATAGTTGAGCCAGAATAATAAGTGTAGTATGTCCTGTCCTACTGGTCATCAATATGTTTTTTTTTACCATCTTTATTGAAGTATAATTGCTTTACAATGGTGTGTTAGTTTCTGCTGTATAACAAAGTGAATCAGCTATACGTATACATATATCCCCATATCCCCTCCCTCTTGCGTCTCCCTCCCACCCTCCCTATCCCACCCCTCTAGGTGGACACAAAGCACCCAGCTGATCTCCCTGTGCTATGCGGCTGCTTCCCACTAGCTATCTATTTTACATTTGGTAGTGTATATATGTCCATGCTACTCTCTCACTTCGTCCTAGCTTACCCTTCTCCCTCCCCATGTCCTCAGGTCCATTCTCTACATCTGTGTCTTTATTCCTGTCCTGCCCCTAGGTTCTTCATAACCAATTGTTGTTTTTAATTTTTTATTTATTTATTTATTTATTTTGGCTGTGTTGGGTCTTTGTTTCTGTTCGAGGGCTTTCTCTAGTTGCGGCAAGCGGGGGCCACTCTTCATCGTGGTGCGCGGGCCTCTCACTATCGCGGCCTCTCTTGTTGCAGAGACACGCAGGCTCAGTAGTTGTGGCTCACGGGCCTAGTTGCTCCACGGCATGTGGGATCTTCCCAGACCAGGGCTCAAACCCGTGTCCCCTGCATTGGCAGGCAGATTCTCAACAACTGTGCCACCAGGGAAGCCCCATTTTTTTTTTTTTTAGATTCCATATATATGTGTTAGCATATGGTATTTGTTTTTTTCTTTCTGACTTACTTCACTCTATATGAGAGTCTATAAGTCCATCCACCTCACTACAAGTAACTCAATTTTGTTTCTTTTTATGGCTGAGTAATATTCCATTGTATATATGTGCCACATCTTCTTTATCCATTCATCCGTCGATGGACACTTAGGTTGCTTCCATGTCCTGGCTATTGTAAATAGTGCTGCATTGAACATTGTGGTACATGACTCTTTTTGAATTATGGTTTTCTCAGGGTATACGCTCAGTAGTGGGATTGCTGGGTCATATGGTAGTTCTATGTTTAGTTTTTTAAGGAACCTCCATGCTGTTCCCCATAGTGGCTGTATCAACTTACATTCCCACCAACAGTGCAAGAGGGTTCCCTTTTCTCCACACCCTCTCCAGCATTTATTGTTTGTAGATTTTTTTAAAATTTTATTTATTTATTTATTTATTTTTGGCTGTGTTGGGTCTTTGTTGTTGCACGCGGTCGTTCTCTAGTTGCGGCGAGTGGGGGCTACTCTCCGTTGCGGTGCGCGGGCTTCTTATTGCGGTGGCTACTCTTGTTGTGGAGCACGGGCTCTAGGCGCACGGGCTTCAGTAGTTGTGGCACGTGGGCTCAGTAGTTGTGGCTCGCAGGCTCTAGAGTGCAGGCTCAGTAGTTGTGGCACACGGGCTCAGTTGCTCCGCGGCATGTGGGATCTTCCCAGACCAGGGCTCGAACCTGTGTCCCCTGCATTGGCAGGTGGATTCTTAACCACTGCGCCGCCAAGGAAGCCCGTTTGTAGGTTTTTTGATGATGGCCATTCTGACTGGTCTGTGGTGATACTTCATTGTAGTTTTGATTTGCATTTCTCTAATGATTAGTGATGTTGAGCATCCTTTCATGTGTTTGTTGGCAATCTGTATATCTTCTTTAGAGAAGTGTCTATTTAGGTCTTCTGCCCATTTTTGGATTGTGTTATTTGTTTTTTTTATATTCAGCTGCATGAGCTGCTCGTATATTTTGGAGATTAATCCTTTGTCAGTTGCTTCGTTTGAATATTTTCTCCCATTCTGAGGGTTGTATTTTCATCTTGTTTATAGTTTCCTTTGCTATGCGAAAACTTTTAACTTTCATTAGGCCCCATTTGTTTATTTTTGTTTGTATTTCCATTTCTCTAGGAGGTGGGTCAAAAAGGATCTTGCTGTGATTTATGTCATAGAATTTCTTGTTCGAGTTCTTTGAAAAATGCCCTTGGTAGTTTTATAGGGATTGCATTGAACCTATAGATTGCTTTGAGTAGTACAGTCATTTTCACAATGTTGATTTTTCCAATCCAAGAACATGTTATATCTCTCCATCTGTTTGTATCACCTTTAATTTATTTCATCAGTGTCTTTCAGATTTTTCATCATTAGTGTATAGGAATGCAAGAGATTTCTGTGCATTAATTTTGTATCCTGCTACTTTACCACATTCATTGATTAGCTCTAGTAGTTTTCTGGTAACATCTTTAGGATTCTCTGTATAGTATCATGTCATCTGCAAACAGTGACAACTTTACTGCTTCTTTTCCAATTTGGATTCCTTTTATTTCTTTTTCTTCTCTGATTGCTGTGGCTAAAACTTCCAAAACTGTGTTGAATAATAGTGGTGAGGGTGGACAACTTTGTCTTGTTCCTGATCTTAGAGGCAATGGTTTCAGTTTTTCACCATTGAGAACGATGTTGGCTGTGGTTTTGTCATATATGGCCTTTATTATGTTGAGGTAAGTTCCCTCTATGGCTACTTTCTGGAGGGTTTTTATCATAAATGGGTGTTGAATTTTGTCAAAAGCTTATTCTTCATCTATTGAGATGATCATGTGGTTTTTCTCCTTCAGTTTGTTAATATGGTTTATCACATTGATTGATTTGGGTATATTGAAGAATCCTTGCATTCCTAGGATAAACCCCACTTGATCATGGTGTATGACCCTTTTCATGTTGCTAGTATTTTGTTGAGGATTTTTGCATCTATGTTCATCAGTGATATTGGCCTGTAGTTTTCTTTCTTTGTGACATCTTTGTCTGGTGTTGGTATCAGGGTGATGGTGGCTTCATAGAATGAGTTTGGGAGTGTTCCTCCCTCTGCTATATTTTGTAAGAGTTTTAGAAGGATAGGTGTTAGCTCTTCTTTAAATGTTTGATAGAATTCGCCTGTGAAGCCATCTGGTCCTGGACTTTTGTTTTTTGGAAGATTTTTAATTACAGTTTCAATTTCAGTGCTTGTGATTGGTCTGTTTATATTTTCTATTTCTTCCTGGTTCAGTCTTGGAAGATTGTGCTTTTCTAAGAATTTGTCCATTTCTTCCAGGTTGTCCATTTTTTTGGCATATAGTTGCTTGTAGTAATGTCTCATGATCCTTTGTATTTCTGCAGTGTCAGTTGTTACTTCTCCTTTTTCAATTCTAATTCTATTGATTTGCGTCTTCTCCCTTTTATTCTTGATGAGTCTGGCTAATGGTTTATCAATTTTTTCTTCTCAAAGAACCAGCTTTTAGTTTTATTGATCTTTGCTATTGTTTCCTTCATTTCTTTTTCATTTATTTCTGATCTGATCTTTATGATTCCTTTCCTTCTGCTAACTTTGGGGTTTTTTTGTTCTTCTTTCTCTAATTGCTTTAGGTGTAAGGCTAGGTTGTTTTTTTGAGATGTTTCTTGTTTCTTGAAATAGTTTGTATTGCTATAAACTTCCCTCTTAGAACTGCTTTTGCTGCATCCCATAGGTTTTGGGTCATCGTGTTTTCATTGTCATTTGTTTCTAGGTATTTTTTGATTTCCTCTTTGATTTCCTCAGTGATCTCTTGGTTATTTAGTAGTGTATTGTTTAACCTCCATGTGTTTGTATTTTTTACAGATTTTTTCCTGTAATTGATATCTAGTCTGATAGCGTTGTGGTTGGAAAAGATACTTGATACAATTTCAATTTTCTTAAATTTACCAAGGCTTGATTTGTGATCCAAGAAATGGTCTATCCTGGAGAATGTTCCATGAGCACTTGAGAAGAAGTGTATTCTGTTGTTTTTGGATGGAATGTCCTATAAATATCAATTAAGTCCATCTTGTTTAATGTATCATTTAAAGCTTGTGTTTCCTTATTTATTTTCATTTTGGATGATCTGTCCATTGGTGAAAGTGGGGTGTTAAAGTCCCCTACTATGATTGTGTTACTCTCAATTTCCCCTTTTATGGTTGTTAGCATTTGCCCTATGTATTGAGGTGCTCCTATGTTGGGTGCATAAATATTTACAATTGTTATATCTTCTTCTAGGATTGATCCCTTGATCATTATGTAGTGTCCTTCTTTGTCTCTCGTAATAGTCTTTATTTTAAAGTCTTTTTTGCCTGATACGAGAATTGCTGCACCAGCTTTCTTTTGATTTCCATTTGCATGGAATATCTTTTTCCATCTCCTCACTTTCCGTCTGTATGTGTCCCTAGATCTGAAGTGGTTCTATTGTAGACAGCATATATATGGGTCTTGTTTTTGTATCCATTCAGCCAGTCTATGTCTTTTGGTTGGAGCATTTAATCCATTTACATTTAAGGTAGTTGTCGATATGTATGTTCCTATTACCATTTTCTTAATTGTCTTGGGTTTGTTATTGTAGGTCTTTTCCTTCTCTTGTGTTTCCTGCCTAGAGAAGTTCCTTTAGCATTTGTTGTAAAGCTGTTTTGGTGGTGCTGAATTCTCTTAGCTTTTGCTTGTCTGTAAAGGTTTTAATTTCTCCATCAAATCTGAATGATACCCTGGGTAGAGTAATTTTGATTGTAGCTTTTCCCCTTTCATCACTTTAAATATGTCCTGCCACTCCCTTCTGGCTTTCAGAGTTTCTGCTGAAATATCAGATGTTAACCTTATGGGGATTCCCTTGTATATTATTTGGTGCTTTTCCCTTACAGCTTTTAATATTTTTCCTTTGTATTTAATTTTTGATAGTTTGATTAAGATGTGTCTTGGCATGTTTCACCTTGGCTTTATCCTGTATGGGACTCTCTGTGCTTCCTGGACTTGATTGACTATTTCCTTTCCCATATTAGGGAAGTTTTCAACTATAATCTCTTCAAATATTTTTTCAGTCCCTTTTTTTTTTCTCTTCTTCTTCTGGGACCCCTATAATTCAAATGTTGGTGCGTTTAATGTTGTCCCAGAGGTCTCTGAAACTGGCCTCAATTCTTTTCATTCTTTTTTCTTTATTCTGCTCTGCGATAATGATTTCCATTATTTTATCTTCCAGGTCACTTATCCGTTTTCTTCCTCAGTTACTCTGCTATTGATTCCTTATAGGGAATTTTTAATTTCATTTATTGTGTTGTTCATCATTGTTTGTTTGCTCTTTAGTTCTCCTAGGTCCTTGTTAAACGTTTCTTGTGTTTTCTCCATTCTATTTCCAAGATTTTGGATCATCTTTACTATCATTACTCTGAATTGTTTTTCAGGTAGGCTGCCTATTTCCTCTTCATTTGTTTGGTTTGGTGGGTTTTTACCTTGCTCCTTCATCTGCTGTGTATTTCTCTGTCTTCTCGTTTTGCTTAACTTACTGTGTTTGGGATCTCCTTTTCACAGGCTGCAGGTTTGTAGTTCCCGTTGTTTTTGGTGTCTGCTCCCAGTGGGTAAGGTTTGTTCAGTGGGTTGTGTAGGCTTCCTGGTGGAGGGGACTGGTGCCTGTGTTCTGGTGGATGAGACTGGATCTTGTCTTTCTGGTGGACAGGACCGCGTCCGGTGGTGTGTTTTGGGCTGCCTGTGAACTTATGATTTTAGGCAGCCTCTCTGCTAATGGGTGAGGTTGTGTTCCTGTCTTGCTAGTTCTTTGCCATACGGTGTCCAGCACTGTAGCTTGCTGGTTGTTGAGTGGAGCTGGGTCTTAGCATTGAGATGGAGATCTCTGTGAGAGCCTTTGCCGTTTGATGTTACGTGAGGATGGGAGGTCTCTGGTGGACCAATGTCCTGAACTCGGCTCTCCCACCTCAGAGGCTCAGGCCTGACACGCGGCCAGAGCACCAAGACCCTGTCAGCTGCTCAACTCAGAAGAAAAGGGAGAAAAAGAAAGAAAGAAAGAAAGAAAAATAAAATAAAATAAAGTTATTAAAATAAAAAATAAAAAAATTATTAAAAATTAAAAAATTAAAAAGTAATTAAAAAAAGAAAGAAATAAGAGAACAACCAAACCAAAAAACAAATCCACCAATGATAACAAGCACTAAAAACTATACAATAAAAAAAAAAAAGGGCAGACAGAACCCTAGGACAAATGGTAAAAGCAAAGCTATACAGACAGAATCACACAAAGAAGCATACACATACACATTCACAAAAAGGGAAGAAGGAAAAAATACATATATTTTTTAAAAAAAGGAAGAGAGCAGCCAAATCAATAAACAAATCTACCAATGATAATAAGCTCTAAATACTAAACTAAAATAAACATAAAACCAGAAACAAGTTAGATGCAGAAAGCAATCCCCAAGTCTACAGTTGGTCCCAAAGTCCACTGCCTCAATTTTGGGATGATTCTTTGTCTATTCAGGTATTCCACAGATGCAGGGTACATCAAGGTGATTGTGGAGATTTAATCCACTGCTCCTGAGGCTGTTGGGAAAGACTTCCCGTTCTCTTCTTTGTTCGCACAGCTCCTGGGGTTCAGCTTTCGACTTGGTCCTGCCTCTGCGTATAGGTCGCTTGAGGGTGTCTGTTCTCCCCCCAGACAGGATGGGGTTAAAGTAGCAGCTGATTAGGGGGCTCTGGCTCACTCAGGCTGGGGAGAGGGAGGGGTATGGAATGTGGGGCGAGCCTGCAGCGGCAGAGGCCAGTGTGACGTGGTAACAGTCTGAGGCATGCCGTGTGTTCTCCCGGGGAAGTTGTCCCTGGATTATGGGACCCTGGCAGTGGCGAGCTGCACAGGCTCCCGGGAGGTGAGGTGTGGTTAGTGACCTGTGCTTGCACACAGGTTTCTTGGTGGCTGCAGCAGCAGCCTTAGCGTTTCATGCCCATCTCTGGTGTTTGCGCTGTTAGCCGCCACTTGCACCCATCTCTGGAGCTCGTTTAGGCAGTGCTCTGAATCCCCTCTCCTTGCGCACCCCGAAACAATGGTCTCTTGCCTCTTAGGCAGTTTCAGAGTTTTTCCCGGACTCCCTCCCTGCTAGCTGTGGTGCACTAGCCCCCTTCAGGCTGTGTTCACGCAGTCAACCGCAGTCCTCTCCCTGGGATCTGACCTCCAAAGCCCGAACCTCAGCTCCCAGCCCCCACCTGCCCGGGCGGTGAGCAGACAAGCCTCTCAGGCTGGTGAGTGCTGGTCGGCACCAGTCCTCTTTGTGGGAATCTCTCTGCTTTGCCCTCTGCACCCCTGTTGCTGCACTCTCCTCCGTGGCTCCGAAGCTTCCCCTCCGCCCACACCCCGTCTCTGCCAGTGAAGGGGCTTCCTAGTGTGTGGAAACTTTTCCTCCTTCACAGCTCCCTCCCAGAGGGGCAGGTCCCATCCCTATTCTTTTGTCTGTTTTCTCTTTTGCCCTGCCCAGGTACGTGGGGAGTTTCTTGCCTTTTGGGAAGTCTGAGGTCTTCTGCCAGCGTTCAGTAGGTGTTCTGTAGGAGTTGTTCCACATGTAGTTGTATTTTTGATGTATTTTTGGGAAGGAAGGTGATCTCCACGTCTTACTCCTCCTCCATCTTGAAGGTCCTTCCTGGTCATCAATATTTGGATCACTCTTCTTCACACACGAAGTACACTCACACTCACCCCATCCCCAAGGGAGAAAACCCCCAAATCTCACCCAATCATAACAACATACTCAAAGTGCAAGAACTCTAGGTGATATGTGGAAGTTTCTGTATCAGGGCTGAATGTTACTTTTCTTTATCTAGAGACCCCCCAATATACAGTGGTGGGACCAGAACAAGATAACTGCAATCAACTCTTACACTTGAAAAAGGGAAGAATGGGAGACACATAGCAGTCACTAGGCCAAAGCCATTCTGAAATCCCGTGGAGTTATTGGGTCGGCCGGGATTCCACTCTCTGGAAATTCTTCTCTTACTCATTGTCCTCATAGCTCCTGGACATTCTTCTTTTTCCATTATTTTCCTGGGCCATATCTGGAATGGAGATTAATAATATATTTTTCTTGGAGGCTGAAAAGCTTCCTCACTTGGCACACTTCCTATGATTAATGTTTGGGACCAAGTTTTTAAAGTTTTGAACAGTCATAGTCTCTTTACCTGGGCCAGTGGCAAGTTAGGTGGTGTAATTAGAAAACTTAACAGGCTTCTTATCTATTAAAATAGACTAAGGTCTGGTCAGCTTACATATGCCAATAGCCACACCTACAGTTTTTTTTTTTTTTTTTTTCTAGACTTCTCTTTTTAGAGTAGCTGTAATTCTCTGATTTCTTGGCCCCCGTCTCTCCCTCTCTTCACTTGATTTGAGTCTATCAGGACACTTATAATTTCTTTTCCCTGAATTAGTCTAGTTGAAAGGGTTTATTGAATTCCACAATCTTACTTGCTGTTTTTGCTCTGAGGGACCTTAGCTTGTTCAGAGATTTGAACCTTGATTTGATCATTGATTTGATCCTTGCTGTAAAGCAAAGTTCTAATCAGCCTTTTTTACTCCAAGGTCTTCTCAGTTTTATCATTTGAGAATGCAAAGCATTGTTTACATCCAACCCTGCAAGTTCCCATATTTCTGGACTTTATCTGTTCCCTGTTATTCCTGCTTTCAAACTGGCCAAATTCTTTTCTAAGCTCATTTCTTTCTTATATTACTTTGTTAAATGCACCAAGACATATGCTACTAATTTTGGTTTTCACACTTTTTTTTTAAAAAACCTACAAGCTAATTAGGTATATTATTTGCCTTCCAAGCTATCATGTGTGACAGTTTTACCAAGTGTTTTTCCACTACGTAATATGGATCAGCATCCTAATCTCTGATAACTATTTTCTGATCACCTGCCATTTGGTCTCTGAGCTAAACCCTGTATTTTAGATTGTGTTGTGGATTTTCTTTTCTTTTGTTTTCTTTCCTTTCCTTTCCTTTCCTTTCCTTTTCTTCTCTTCTCTTTTCCCTTCCCTTTCCTTTCCTTTTCTTTTTGCTACAACAATACTCCACTTCAGAATACCAGTTTCTGTATCAGTTGGGATAGACTATGTGATGCTGATGTGACAGATTATCTCTAAAGTTCAGAGACCTAAAGCAACAAAAGTTTACTCATTGCTCATGCTGCATGTCCATGTTGGGTCAACGAAAGGAATGCTCGTGGTAGACACTCAGTGGACCAGGGTAACAGCCGCCACCGATTTTATTGCTAGATGCCATGCCAGAGGAAAAGAGTTTTGAAGGGTCTTGAACTGGCAATGAAATTCTTGGTCCAAAAATGTTCCTTCCATTCACAACTCAACCAGAACTAAATATACAGTTCCACCCAACTATAAAAGAACTTGGATGTTCAATCCTATCATATGCTTGGAAGGCAGAAAGCCAAAACTGTATAGTGAATAGCATTAATGATATCCTGTTGGTATTTGCAAAGAAAAAGATGCTTATTCTTGAAAAATACACAAAGTATATTGAAGATAATAAAAATCACCAAAAATTCACCCCCACAGATAATGGTAAACATTTTTATGTCCTCCTTTCCAGTCTTTTTATTTTTTAATCATGTTACATTTCACCTTGTGAAAGTATCCTATGTTATTTTTTCCCTATTGTTGGACAATTGATTGTTTCCAATTTTTTCATACTTATAAGTGCTGAGGTGTACATCAACCTTTATATATCTTGTTAAACACATCTTTTTCTGCAGTTCTGACCTTATTTCAAGGTGATACTTACTAGTTTGACAGGTTGAAGGATATAAATTCTTTTAAGGATCTTGATACATATGGCTACAATTGCTTTCCAGAAAGGTAGGCATCAGTCTGTACTTTTATAAATAGTGCAAGAAAGGACTATTTCACTGCTCCCTTTCAGCATTGACTGCTACACCTTTAAAAATAACTTTCTTTTTATCCTATTTTTAGAAATCTTCCCAATGAATGCCACATCTTATGAAAATAAGTAATTATCAAGATACAGGTGAAACATCTAGTAATAGGTTTTGTTTTTGTTTTTTCAGTATCACAGATTAAAAATATTCAGGAAAATGTTGACCAGTTTGATTTTACTTAAGCTGTGAGACAGAAAAAAAGTATAGTGAGATAGGAGGCCTTCTAATTGGGGCTGTGAGAGATTAAAATTTTTTCTTTTGGATGTAGTTTTAGTAATAAGTTGCTAGAATTATTTTGGCCACATTTGGACTCACGCTTCCTCAGAGGCAGTTTGGCACTGTGCGGGGGAAGTTTTCCTCAAGCCTCTTAGGGTCCCTGTTTGGATCTGGAAATTAAACTGACAAAGACAGATTAACGGGAGAAAAGCATACACATTTATTTAATATAAATTTTTTGTGACATGGGAAGCTTCACAAGGAAATTGAGACGGGAAGAAATGGTTAAACCCGAGTGTTTGCATGCTAGGGTTGATAGTAATGTGGTAGAAAGTAGAAAATGATAGGACATAGAGTATCAGCTAAGTGTAGTAAACTGAGGGAAGCTTAGTAAGGCCTAGTCACTCAGATTCCTCTCTGTGTCCCTCTGTCTTTGGAGATAAGGATGTTCCTTTCCTGTGGGTATAGGGAGGGCACCTCTCACATGAGGGTTTTATGACCTGCTTCGGGGGGAAGGTCAGAAAGCCCTTCTAGTACGTGCCATTTCCTTCAGTTTGAAATATTCAATATGCCAAGGAGCCATATTTTGGGGTAGCATGTCCTGAATGCTGTCAGCACATACAAGTTGGAATAGTTGGCACATACAAGGTTAAGGGTCACCCTGGGTCAGATTTGATCTCACAGATGAGTAGACCTGCATTGTCGACTCTAATCTGAGATCTCTCATTATTCCCTGGAGAGGATCCCAGTTTGGATTATGGTGCTCATGTCCATTTACAGTTAATCTTTGTTTCCACCTCCAGCCCAAGGCATCACTTTTCTACTTTCTCTCTTCACATATTTGTCTTTTCTGGTTAAATGTGGCCACTGTATGGCCTTTTGTGTCTAGTTTTTTTGTACTTAGTATGATTTTTTTGAGCTTCATCCTTGTTATAGCATGTATCAGTATTTCATTCCTTTTTATTGCCAAGTAATATTACATTGTGTATAAATGTGTGTATGTGTATATATATATATATATATATAATATACATATAATATATATATTATGTACATAGTGTATATATATATATATATATATATATATATATATATATATATATATAATGCATTTTATTTATCCTTTAAGCAATTGATGGCCATTTGGGTTATTTCTACTTCTTGGCTATTACGTATAATGTTATGAACGTTTGCTTATAAGTCTTTGTTTGCATGCATGTTTTCATTTCTCTTGGGTAGTTATCTAGGAGTGAATTTTCTTGGTCATATGGTAAATTTATGCTTAACTTTTGATGAACTGCTCAACTGTTTTCAAAGGTGGCTGTAACATTTTGCTTTCCCACCAGTGATGCATGAGAGTTCTCATTTCTCCACATTCTTGACATTTGCTGTTGTCTGTCTTTTTGACTACAACCATTTTAGTCAGTATGGAGTGGTATTTCATTGTTTTAATTTGCATTTCTTTAACGACTAATCATGTTGAGCATATTTTCATGTGCATATTATGAATTCATGTATCTGCTTTGATAAAAATATCTATTCAATTTTTGTCCATTTTTAAGTGGGTTATCTTATTTTTGAGTTGTAAGAGTTCTTTGTGTATTCTGAATACAAATCCCTTATCAGATGTGTGATTTGCAAATATTTTCACCGTGTTCTTTTTTTCTAATGGCTTGGATATATTAGTCAGAGTAGGCTAGGTGATATTGCTGAAAAAAAGTTCAGTGGTTTTAAACATCAAAGTTATTTCTCATTCACGTAAATTTTGTTATGGGTCCAGGCAACTCCCTCTTGCAGTTGTGTTCTATGTGTTGGCTCACTGATGCATGTTGCCTTCAATACATGCTTCTCTGTGCACCAAGGCAAAGAGAGTGTTGCAGACTCTTGCACTGGCAATGAAATGCTTCCATCCAAATATGAGACATGTCAATTCTCCTCACATTTCATTGGCTGAATGAATCATATGGCCATGCCTAACATCAAAGGGAGAAGGGCGATCCATCCACATGGGATTGAATTGACAACAAGGAATGTTGGTAAGCAGCACTACTGTTAGGGGAACCACTGACCAAAACCACCTGCCCTGGCCAGGCCCTACTGTAACCACTTGCATGAGTTATCTTACGACAGGAGGTCCTGGTAAGGAACATGGAACTAACAAGCTACCATCAACCAGAAGAATTCGGGAAAGGTCAAAAGGAGAGAGGAGACACCAGCCCATATGTCCTACAAACCTCCCAGGATCCTTCTCGCTGGAATCCATCTTGGCTGAGCCATGCACCCGCCACCGGGAAGGACCCTGAGTCAGAGTGATTGGCCAGAGACAACCCGGAAACTAACCCCATCACCATAAAACCCGAGGCTGCGAGCCACGTGGCAGAGCAGTTCTCCTGGTTCCCTTACCCTGCTGCTTTCCGCCCGAGCGCCTCTTCCCAATTAAGTCTCTTGCTTTGTCAGCACGTGTGTCTCCTCAGACAATTCATTTTTGAGAGTTAGACAAGAGCCGACTCTCGGGCCCTGGAATGGGTCCCCCTTCCTGCAACACTACTGTCTATTGTGTTGGGGGGGGTGACAGTTAAGAAAAAATAAACAAATGTATCTTCATATTTTTAGAAAGGTGTGAGTGCTATTAAGATGGAATAACAGGGTGATAGAATAATAACTGGGGGGACAAATTTAGACTGGGCGATCAGAAACAGTCTCCCTGAAGAGGGCTCATTTGAGCTAAGGCTCCAATGACAGCAATGAGCCAGTTAAGTGAATAGCAGGGAGGAGCCATCCAGGCCATGCCTAGAAACAGGGCAGGGAAAAGCCCCCTTGGTGGGGAAGTAAATTTTATTCAAAGTGCAATGGGAAAACAATGAAGTGTTCAGACAGGGATCAAACCTGATTTACATTTAAAAAATATCATCCTGGGTGTGGTATCCAGAATGAATTGAAGGGGAACAAGGCCGAAGGCGGAGGATGCAGTTGATCTGGGTGGTAGAGATAAAGTTGGAGAGAGTGTGCAGTTTATGGAATGTACTAACGGAGCTAAGGAAAAGAGGAGTTAAGGAAGACAAGTGAGTTCTGAGTTTAAGTTCCTCAGTGGGTGGTAGTGCTATTTACTGAGAGGGAAGAATGGGAGGAAGGTCCTATTAGGCCTCACATGCTTATCAGACATTCAAGTGGGCATTTAAGTGTAGGAATCTGAATATAAAATATAAATTGGGGAATTACATATAGATCTACCTCATTGTTTTAAAATCTTCATAGCTTTAGGCCTTACAGATGTGCCATCGACCATATAATAAATAGTTCTATTTCATGGTTTAACTGGGTGGATCCCAGACTTTCCGAAAAAAATTATTGTATTACAAGCAGTGCACAATTAAAATCTGTACGGTATCTTAGTTCTACTTGTGCACTGTAACTTCAGTTCAGTTCTGAAAGTGGAGTTGCTAATTCTGAGGATATATATGCATTTTTACTTTTTTTTTTTTTTCACTTTACATTTTTGAGAGGGGCCAAAATCCTTAGAAGTGCTTACACCTATCTATGCTTGCAGCAACACTGATGTTTCCTCACACTCTGGCTGACACTGGGTATTACCAGCACTTTTTAATTTTTGCCAATCTAATCATGGAAAAAGGGGATCCTGTTATGATTTCAATTTGTATTTCTTAGGAGTGGAATTGAACTTCTGCGTACTAGCCAGCTATTTGCTTTTCTTACTCATGCTCTCTTTGACTTTGAAGCTATGTATGTAGATTCCCTGTGTCCCTGTAGGTGCCAGACTCAGGAATCTGAGCACGGGATGGCCAGGATGGTGAGCTCTCTTTTAGCAGGGACCTTTCATCCTGTGCCCTGCGCACCTGGCCACTGGTCCTGGGCAGGGGACGAGAGGAGAAACAAGCGTGGTGCGGTGAGAACACAACTAGGGAGATAAAGATGGCGTAGGAAGGACGATCCAGATTCCACTGCCCACAGGACAGACACAGCACCCGGAGAATCCCCGCTTTCCCGCCGGGGAATCCCCCCGAACTCTCTCCAGCTTGATTTCAAAAGTTGCGAAACTACCGAGGGCTTCCGGACAGCAGCCGCCCCAGGTCCGGGCTCTCATCCCGAGGCCCCGAGGCCCGGAGGCCGCAGAACCGCGGGGTGGGGTGGAGGGGCTGTTTCCAAACGAGCGGGAACAGAAAACCGAAACCAAAACCAGTCAGCCAGCTCCCGCCGCGCCGCCCGCGCTGCGCTAGCTCTGGGCCCCGCCGGCCGCTGAGGGCGCGTCTCTCCTCCGCCATGGCAAGTTGCTTTTGCTTTGGGTTTTGCAGGGCGGAGTGGCCCTCGTCCCGTCACCACGGTCCCCCAGGAGGACGTGGAGCCGGGCAGGACGGGCGAGGGTGCGGGGTGACCGGGGAGGCGCGGGGAGGGACCCCGAAGGCAAACCTAGCCCGGTCTTTCTGCACCTGCATGGGTGGCAGTTCCGCGCGCTCCTGAAATTCACCGCAGGCCAACTCCAAAAGCACACATCGCCGCGGCCTCCTCCCGCACCTAGTGCCTGGTTGTCAGGGACACAGCTGTTTGGTCGACGAGTGGCCTCGCAGCCTGCGTTAAGGCTTAACTGTTGTCCTGCCACACTTCGGGAGCAGGAGAGGAGAGAATTGCCCAGAAATGGAGGCCACCGTTTCCTTTTGTAAAGGGCCAGCAAGAAGGATTTGAGCCAAGGACACAAGTTGGGAAAGCAGCCTGACGTCTTTGCGGGAATTCTTTTCTCTTGTGGTCTTAGTTCTTTCTCCAGACACAAAGGGCTCTGTGTTGTCACCATCTTTGCCGCCTAGCAAGAACAGTTAGCAAATGTAAGATTTAGGCTTCCGTGTTCTTTGAATCAAGCGCTTAAAAGCAGTGGCAGGGCCTTCAGTTCCCGGTCAGAAGTGCCCAAGCAGTTGTGAGGTGCAAGTGCGACTTTGTTTACCGGTGGCGGTAAAGGCAACGTGAATGAAAATAGACACCTAATTTTGAGAAAAGGAATGTAAGCGAACGCAGTGAATAAATTTAATTATCTCTCCCAAGTGCTTTATTTACAAAAATAAACTCACAGTTTTTCTTTTTATCTTTTTGCTTTCTGATACTATGGTCAAAAGTCTCTTAAAATGTATCATTGATGCAGGGAAATTGCCGTCATTTTAATACCTGCCGACCAAAATGCTGCTCATGTTTCAAAATCCTGTATCCCCATATGGTAACTCTTGAAAGGGCTATCTCCAAGACCTCTCTTTTTCTTCTTAACGGTGGATGGAAGAGATTAATAGCCATCAAGGAGAAGTTTCTTTGATTTCAAAGATAAATGTAGACATTTGAATAAAGAAATATGGCATTAGTACTGATGAGGGCGGAGGCGGAATAAGATTTTCCGAATTTAAATTGATTTAAAGATTTTCTTTGACACTGATGAAGAAAAGGAAGCTAATTCACCAGCCACTTACCCGTGGAGGTTGGTGTGGGCTGTTAGAGCCAGATGTATAGTAAATCAAGACAAATCTCATGTGAAACAAAAATCCCCTGAAAGTCTCAAATATCTGTCTTTTTTTTTTTTTTTTTCCTTTTCTAGAAAGAACTATTTTGGGATAATTACATCTTACCACTTGGGGCTATGATGGAGGAACACATTTTTATATTTTTACTGTTTCCTGTGCAATTTGTTTGTCCCTGAATATTTTAAGAAACTCTTTTCCTCCGTTAAAAGTACCTCCCATAACAGAGTCCATAATTATTATCAGTTTCCTTTTTAGGAGACACTACCTTTGCTTTATATGTCTCAATATGAACCATTTTCATCCTCCATTCCTCTGTCCCTTTGCTTTTGCTGTGAACTCGTTTGCATTTTTAATTAAATTTGACCATTAGTTAAAATTCAACCTCAGCCTTCAAGGTCTCTCTTTCATGAAGCCTTCTTTGACTGCTTTAGCCAGAATTAATCTTGCTTCCTAATCCTAAGTGACCTTTATTGTGAATGGTCTTGTATCCTTCTCAGATTTTGGGGTGTTGGTCTGTTCTTCTTGTAGAGAAGTAGACCTCCCTCTTTTTTGTGCCTACCAAGCTCTGTTGAAATGATTTATGTATGTGCCTGCCTCCTCATCCATAACTTAGAGGCTCTTTTTGTGTGTGTGTTGGTAATCTTAAGGCCCATCCAGGTGCCCCGCACATAATAAATGCTCAGTAAATTTTTATGGTGGAACAATTTCAGGGCGAGGGGGGTGCTTTATGTCTTTGTATGTGTCATCTTTGGTACCCAGCATATTGCCAGATATAGAACACTTGCTTCATTAATACTGTATTTGTTAATTGATTAACTAATTGACAAGATACTCTACATTCTAAGAAATGCAGGTACATTTTTGCCACCTTATTTTAATAACCACCAGCTGAAAAGTCAAAAGAGATGCTGAGAGAGTGCATATCCTGGGGTGACTTTAGGCATTTTCTATTATTGAATTCCTGCTATGATAAATGAGGATTTCACGCAAGTAAACTCTGGCTTCTCCCACCTTTCAAGCTTGAAAGTTTTAGTAATATTTTAAATTCTCCTGTGGACTATTTTTGTAACTTTCATAATATACTTAAAATTTTGATGGTATTACATGATTTTCAGTAGTATAAGTATAGATTTTTCTTTCTATCTTTTTTTCTCAACTTTTGTTAGTTTTGCCTTTATTCTTACATTGACAGGGTTGAATGTTTCCATTTTATTCTGTAATCATATTTAAGTCTTTGGTGTTTTGAAGATTTAACAGAATTAGTCTAAAAGATAAAAACCAATGAGAGTGTCTATATTATTATGCAAACAGTAAATACTGTTTACAGCAGGGCCTAACAATAGTGTGCTGTGATTACTTTTTCTCCTTTTGGTCCAATGTCATGTGTATTTTTCCTTTTTCCACTTACAGAAAAATGTTCCTCGCAGCTGTGTCAAATAGATTCTCTTTTTTTGGTGTTCTATAATTTACTGAAAACATGCACACTTTAATTTACTTACGATCTTTAGGCTTGGGCCCTTTCAAATGCCAGAAAGTGGAGGGGGAAGGGGCTTGCTCTGGGGTGCCAGCACCCATACTAGCAGGTCAGATTCTCCCTAGAGTGTCCATTCAGTTTTGTTTTGCCGCTAGCTTTTCAGCTAATCTTTCTGGTTTTGGTCCCTTTTTTCATTTCTGAGGTTCTGCCATGAAAGTTGTCACCTTTCCATTGCAACCCCCTTTTCTTTATTCTGGATTCCCTCTGTCTTATCCTTCCACATACTTCTGTGTCTTTTCCGTCTTCAAGAAATTGTTGAAATCTCCCCTATGCTGCTGATTGCTCCCCTTAATTGGGTTTATTCTCTTTTTTATTCTTCTACTTTCACTTTAAGATGCTCCTGGGTTAGATTGGACACTGTGTGTGTGCTTAGACTGTTTTCTTGATCGGGGAGGTAAGAAGCTGTTTGCCTATCCCCAGGGAAGTCCTACTCTGAGTATATAGAGTCCTCTGAACTGAAAACCGAAACATCTTTATGATCTATTAACCATTACTTGGACCTGTGAGACATCCTGTCCTCCCTGTGGGTAATTTAGGATAGATTATGTCTGAGCTCTGGTGTAATCAGGCTGGACTACCTATATAAGCATTGGGAGAAGTTTATAGGCCCACTTCCCTAAATGAGATGGGGAACAAATTAAAACCTTAATACAAGAAGTTCACAGAGAGTGAGCCCAGGGAAGGATCTACTTGCACTTGGTCCTCTGTTCCCAGGGTGGCACTGTCTACAATAGCATGTGCTCTCAGTGGTTGAATTCTATTTCAGATATGTGCTGGAAGGCAAGGTTTACTTCACTGTAGCTCCGAAGTTATTGCCAGGGTTTTATTTTTTATGGTGACTTTTTCCTAATTTTACCAAAAAAAAAAAAAAAGGAGAATGTGTTTTTTATTACCTTATGTACTTTCAACTCTACAATCAAGAAAACATACAGCCAACTCCAAACTACCAAATTCTGTGGTTAGCTTGACTTTTTTTTTTTCTTTTTTAACATCTCTATTGGAGTATAATTGCTTTACAATGGTGTGTTAGTTTCTGCTGTATAACAAAGTGAATCAGCTATACATAAACATATATCCCCATATCTCCTCCCTCTTGCGTCTCCCTCCCACCCTCCCTATCCCACCCTTCTAGGTGGTCACAAAGCACCAAGCTGATCTCCCTGTGCTATGTGGCTGCTTCCCACTAGCTATCTATTTTACATTTGGTAGTGTGTATATGTCCTTGCCACTCACTCACTTCGTCCCAGCTTACCCTTCCCCCTCCCCATGTCCTCAGGTCCATTCTCTACATCTGCATCTTTATTCCTTTTCTGCCCCTAGGTTCTTCATAACCAATTTTTTTTTTTTTTTTAGATTCCATATATATGTGTTAGCATACTGCATTTGTTTTTCTCTTTCTGACTTAACTTCACTCTTTATGACAGTCTCTAGGTCCATCCACCTCGCTACAAATAACTCAATTTCGTTTCTTTTTATGGCTGAGTAATATTCCATTGTATATATGTGCCACATCTTTATCCATTCATCTGTTGATGGATACTTAGGTTGTTTCCATGTCCTGGTTATTGTAAATAGAGCTGCAATGAACACTGTGGTACATGTCTCTTTTTGAATTATGGTTTTCTCAGGGTATATGCCCAGTAGTGGGATTGCTGGGTCGTATGGTAGTACTATTTTTAGTTTTTTAAGGAACCTCCATACTGTTCCCCATAGTGGCTGTATCAACTTACATTCCCACCAACATTATAGGAGGGTTCCCTTTTCTCCACACCCTCTCCAGCATTTATTGTTTGTAGATTTTTTGATGATGGCCATTCTGACAGTGTGTGGTGATACCTCATTGTAGTTTTGATTTGCATTTCTCTAATGATTAGTGATATTGAGCATCCTTTCATGTTGTTGGCAATCTTCATGTTGTTTAGACCTTCATGAGCTGCTTGTAAATTTTGGAGATTAATCCTTTGTCAGTTGCTTCGTTTGCAAATATTTTCTCTCATTCTGAGGGTTGTCTTTTCGTCTTGTTTATGGTTTCCTTTGCTGTGCAAAAGCCTTTAAGTTTCATTAGGTCCCATTTGTTTATTTTTGTTTTTATTTCCATTTCTCTAGGAGGTGGGTCAGAAAGGATCTTGCTGTGATTTATGTCATAGAGTGTTCTGCCTACGTCCTCTAAGAGTTTTATAGTGTCTGTCCTTACATTTAGGTCTTTAATCCATTTTGTGTTTCTTTTTGTGTATGGTGTTAGGGAGTGTTCTAGTTTCATTCTTTTACATGTAGCTGTCCAGTTTTCCCAGCACCACTTATTGAAGAGGCTGTCTTTTCTCCATTGTATATTCTTGCCTGCCTTATCAAAACTAATTTGACCATATGTGTGTGGGTTTATCTCTGGGCTTTCTATCCTTTCCATTGATCTATATTTCTGTTTTTGTGCCAGTACCATACTGTCTTGATTACTGTAGCTTTGTAGTATAGTCTGAAGTCTGGGAGCCTGATTGCTCCAGCTCCGTTTTTCTTTCTCGAGAATGCTTTGGCTATCTGGGGTCTTTTGTGTTTCCATACAAATTGTGAAATTTTTTTTCCTACTTCTTTGAAAAATGTCAGTGGTAGTTTGATAGGGATTGCATTGAATCTGTAGATTGCTTTGGATAGTATAGTCATTTTCACAATGTTGATTCTTCTAATCCAAGAACATGGTATATCTCTTCATCTGTTTGTATCATCTTTAATTTCTTTCATCAGTGTCTTATGGTTTTCTGCATACAGGTCTTTTGTCTCCTTAGGTAGGTTTATTCCTAAGTATTTTATTCTTTTTGTTTCATTGGTTAGCTTGACTTTTTAAAAAATTTTGATTTAAAAAATTTATATCTTGGGACTTCCCTGGAAGTCCAGTGGTTAAGACTTCCCCTTCCCATGCAGGGTCCCTGGTCAGGGAGCTAAGATCCCACGTGCCTCGGGGCCAAAATCCAAAATATAAAGCAGAGGCAATATTATAACAAATTCAATAAAGACTTTAAAAATGGTCCACATCAAAAAAAAATCTTAAAAAAAAATTTATATCTCCTTCTTTTCCTTTGTGATTACAATTATTTTTAGGTCTTTCTAAAATCTGACAAATGTTAACCAGTGTTTTCCATTTATTAAAAAAAGAGGTTTCCTTTTTACATTTTAACTCTCAAATTTATATAGCATTTATGCTGGCATATGGTATGAGGCCAGGCTCTAACCTTAATATTTTTTTCAAGTATCTAATCAATTGCAAGAGCGCCTTTATTGAATAAAATAGCTTTTCCCACTGGTGTGTAACATGGCCTATGTTAAGTAGAATCCTGTATATTTGAAGAGTATCCTACTATTTTTTTGCAGGCATCAGTTTTGAAGGTCAAGGAATCCGAAGCTTCTGAAAGAACCATTGTAGTTGCTGGTCTTCCAGTTGGTTCCGTTACTGATCAATCGCTGACCGTATTAGTGAAGAGTCACTTTCAAGATATTGAGAATGGGGGTGGAGTTGTTGAAGATGTGATATATCCAACAAGAACCAAGGGAGTTGCATATGTAACATTCAAAGAAAAAAAAGGTATTTCCCAATCAAATTTTTGTAATCTTAGAAACACTTCTGTAATGAAATTAAAAATTGAATTTCATTAAAATAATTCATGAGATTGGTAAAGTTCAAAGTGTATTTAAAAAGTAATAATTCTATTTTTTTTAACATCTTTATTGGAATACAATTGCTTTACAATGGTGTCTTAGTTTCTGCTTTATAACAAAGTGAATCAGTTATACATATACATCTCTCTTCCCTCTTGCATCTCCCTCCCTCCCACCCTCCCTATCCCACCCCTCTAGGTGGTCACAAAGTACCAAGCTGATCTCCCTGTGCTATGTGGCTGCTTCCCACTAGCTATCTATTTTACGTTTGGTAGTGTATATATGTCCACGCCACTCTCTCACTTTGTCCCAGCTTGCCCTTCCCCCTCCCTGTATCCCCAAGTCCATCCTCAAGTAGGTCTGTGTCTTCATTCTCGTCTTGCCCCTAGGTTCTTCATGACCATTTTTTTTTTCAGATTCCATATATATGTGTTAGCATACAGTATTTGTTTTTCTCTTTCTGACTTAGTTCACTCTGTATGACAGACTCTAGGTCCATCCACCTCACTACAAATAACTCAATTTCGTTTCCTTTTATGGCTGAGTAATATTCCATTGTATATATGTGCCACATCTTCTTTATCCATTCATCTGTTGATGGACACTTAGGTTGCTTCCATGTCCTGGCTATCGTAAATAGAGCTGCAATTAACATTTTGGTACATGACACTTTTTGAATTATGGTTTTCTCAGGGTATATGCCCAGTAGTGGGATTGCTGTGTCGTATAGTAGTTCTATTTTTACTTTTTTAAGGAACCTCCTTACTGTTCTCCATAGTGGCTGTATCAATTTACATTCCCACCAACAGTGCAAGAGGGTTCCCTTTTCTCCACACCCTCTCCAGCATTTACTGTTCGTAGATTTTTTGATGATGGACATTCTGACCGGTGTGAGATGATATCTCATTGTAGTTTTGATTTGCATTTCTGTAATGATTAATGATGTTGACCATTCTTTCATGTGTTTGTTGGCAATATCTTCTTTGGAGAAATGTCTATTTAGGTCTTCTGCCCATTTTTGGATTGGGTTGTTTGCTTTTTTGATATTGAGCTGCATGATCTGCTTGTAAATTTTGGAGATTAATCCTGTCAGTTGCTTCATGGCAAATATTTTCTCCCATTTTGAGGGTTGTCTTTTCGTCTTGTTTATGGTTTCCTTTGCTGTGCAAAAGCCTTTAAGTTTCATTAAGTCCCATTTGTTTATTTTTGTTTTTATTTCCATTTCTCTAGGAGGTGGGTCAAAAAGGATCTTGCTGTGATTTATGTCATAGAGTGTTCTGCCTATGTTTTCCTCTAAGAGTTTGGTAGTGTCTGGCCTTACATTTAGGTCTTTAATCCATTTTGTGTTTCTTTTTGTGTATGGTGTTAGGGAGTGTTCTAGTTTCATTCTTTTACATGTAGCTGTCCAGTTTTCCCAGCACCACTTATTGAAGAGGCTGTCTTTTCTCCACTGTATATTCTTGTCTCCTTTATCAAAGATAAGGTGACCATATGTGCATGGGTTTATCTCTGGGTTTTCTATCCTGTTCCATTGATCTATATTTCTGTTTTTGTGCCAGTACCACACTGTCTTGATTACTGTAGCTTTGTAATATAGTCTGAAATCTGGGAGCCTGATTGCTCCAGCTCCGTTTTTCTTTCTCAAGATTGCTTTGGCTATTCGGGGTCTTTTGTGTTTCCATACAAATTGTGAAATTTTTTTTCCTACTTCTTTGAAAAATGCCAGTGGTAATTTGATAGGGATTGCATTGAATCTGTAGATTGCTTTCGATAGTATAGTCATTTTCACAATGTTGATTCTTCCAATCCAAAACATGGTATATCTCTCCATCTGTTTGTATCCTCGTTAATTTCTTTCATCAGTGTGTTATAATTTTCTGCATACAGGACTTTTGTCTCCTTAGGTAGGTTTATTCCTAGATATTTTATTCTTTTTGTTGCAATGGTAAACAGGAGCGTTTTGTTAATTTCACTTTCAGATTTTTCATCATTAGTGTATAGGAATGTTAGAGATTTCTGTGCATTAATTTTTTATCCTGCTACTTTACCAAATTCATTGATTAGCTCTAGTAGTGTTCTGGTAGCATCTTTAGGATTCTCTATGTATAGTATCATGTCATCTGCAAACAGTGACAGCTTTACTTCTTCTTTTCCGATTTGGATTCCTTTTATTTCTTTTTCTTCTCTGATTGCTGTGGCTAAAACTTCCAAAACTATGTTGAATAAGAGTGGTGAGAGTGGGCAACCTTGTCTTGTTCCTGATCTTAGTGGAAGTGGTTTCAGTTTTTCACCATTGAGGACTACGTTGGCTGTGGGTTTGTCATATATGGTCTTTATTATGTTGAGGAAAGTTCCCTGTATGCCTACTTTCTGGAGGGTTTTTATCATAAATGGGTGTTGAATTTTGTCGAAAGCTTTCTCTGCATCTATTGAGATGATCATATGGTTTTTCTCCTTCAATTTGTTAATATGGTGTATCACATTGTTTGATTTGCGTATATTAAAGAATCCTTGCATTCCTGGGATAAACCCTACTTGATCATGGTGTATGATCCTTTTAATGTGCTGTTGGATTCTGTTTGCTAGTATTTTGTTGAGGATTTTTGCATCTATTTTCATCAGAGATATTGGCCTGTAGTTTTCTTTCTTTGTGACATCTTGTCTGGTTTTGGTATCAGGGTGATGGTGGCCTCGTGTAATGAGTTTGGGAGTGTTCCTCCCTCTGCTATATTTTGTAAGAGTTTGAGAAGGATAGGTGTTAGCTCTTCTCTAAATATTTGATAGAATTCGCCTTTGAAGCCATCTGGTCCTGGGCTTTTGTTTGTTGGAAGATTTTTAATCACAGTTTCAATTTCAGTGCTTGTGATTGGTCTGTTCATATTTTCTATTTCTTCCTGGTTCAGTCTCAGCAGTTTGTGCATTTCTAAGAATTTGTCCATTTCTTCCAGGTTGTCCATTTTATTAGCATATAGTTGCTTGTAGTAATGTCTCATTATCCTTTGTATTTCTGCAGTGTCAGTTGTTACTTCTTTTTCAATTCTAATTCTATTGATTTGAGTCTTCTCCCTTTTTTTCTTGATGAGTCTGGCTAATGGTTTATCAATTTTGTTTATCTTCTTAAAGAACCAGCTTTTAGTTTCATTGATTTTTGCTATTGTTTCCTTCATTTCTTTTTCATTTATTTCTGATCTGATCTTTATGCTTTCTTTCCTTCTGCTAACTTTGGGGGTTTTTTGTTCTTCTTTCTCTAATTTCTTTAGGTGTAAGGTTAGGTTGTTTATTTGAGTTGTTTCTTGTTTCTTAAGGTAGGATTGTATTGCTATAAACTTCCCTCTTAGAACTGCTTTTGCTGCATCCCATAGGTTTTGGGTCATCATGTTTTCATTGTCATTTGTTTCTAGGTATTTTTTGATTTCCTCTTTGATTTCTTCAGTGATATCTTGGTTATTAAGTAGTGTGTTGTTTAGCCTCCATGTGTTTGTATTTTTTACAGATTTTTTCCTGTAATTGATATCTAGTCTCATAGCATTGTGGTCGGAGAAGATACTTGATATGATTTCAATTTTCTTAAATTTACCAAAGCTTGATATTTGACCCAAGATGTGATCTATGTTGGAGAATGTTCCATGAGCACTTGAGAAGAATGTGTATTCTGTTGTTTTTGGATGGAATGTCCTATAAATATCAGTTAAGTCCATCTTGTTTAATGTATCATTTAAAGCTTGTGTTTCCTTATTTATTTTCATTTTGGATGATCTGTCCATTGGTGAAAGTGGGGTATTAAAGTCCCCTACTATGATTGTGTTGCTGTCAATTTCCCCTTTTATGGCTGTTAGTATTTGACTTATGTATTGAGGTGCTCTTATGTTGGGTGCATAAATATTTACAATTGTTACATCTGCTTCTTCGATTGATCCCTTGATCATTATGTAGTGTCCTTCTTTGTCTCGTAATATTCTTTGTTTTAAAGTCTGATATGAGAATTGTTTTGTCTGATATGAGAATTGCTACTCCAGCTTTCTTTTGATTTCCATTTGCATGGAATATCTTTTTCCATCCCCTCACTTTCAGTCTTTATGTGTCCCTAGGTCTGAAGTGGGTCTCTTGTAGACAGCATGTATATGGGTCTGGTTTTTTTATCCATTCAGCCAATCTATGTCTTTTGGTTGGAGCATTTAATCCATTTACATTTAAGGTAATTATCAATATGTATGTTCCTCTTACCATTTTCTTAATTGTTTTGGGTTTGTTTTTGTAGGTCCTTTTATTCTCTTGTGTTTCCCACTTAGAGAAGTTCCTTTAGCATTTGTTGTAAAGCTGGTCTGGTGGTGTTGAATTCTCTTAGCTTTTGCTCGTCTGTAAAGGTTTTAATTTCTCCGTCAAATCTGAATGAGATTCTTGCTGGGTAGAGTAATCTTTGTTGTAGGTTTTTCTCCTTCATCACTTTAAATATGTCCTTCCACTCCCTTCTGGCTTGCAGAGTTCCTGCTGAAAGGTCAGCTGTTAACCTTATGGGGGTTCCCTTGTGTGTTATTTGTTGTATTTCCCTTGCTGCTTTTAATATTTTTTCTTTGTATTTAATTTTTGAGAATTTGATTAATATGTGTCTTGGCGTGTTTCTCCTTGGGTTTATCCTGTATGGGACTCTGTGCTTCCTGGACTTGGTTAACTATTTCCTTTCCCATATTAGGGAAGTTTTCAACTATAATCTCTTCAAATATTTTATGAGTCCCTTTCTTTTTCTCTTCTTCTTCTGGGACCCCTGTAATTCGAATGTTGGTGCATTTAATGTTGTCCCAGAGGTCTGTTAGGCTGTCTAAGTTTCTTTTCATTCTTTTTTCTTTATTCTTCTCTGCTCTAGTTATTTCCACTCTTTTATCTTCCAGGTCACTTATCCGTTCTTCTGCCTCAGTTATTTTGCTATTGATCCCTTCTAGAGAATTTTAAATTTCATTTATTGTGTTGTTCATCACTGTTTGTTTGCTCTGTAGTTCTTCTAGGTCCTTGTTAAACGTTTCTTTTATTTTCTCCATTCTGTTTCCAAGATTTTGGATCACCTTTACTATCATTATTCTGAGTTCTTTTTCAGGTAGATTGCCTATTTCCTCTTCATTTGTTTGGTCTGGTGGGTTTTTGCCTTGCTCCTTCATCTGCTGTGTGTTTCTTTGTCTTTTCATTTTGCTTAACTTAGTGTGTTTGGGGTCTCCTTTGCTCAGGCTGCAGGTTTGTAGTTCCCATTGTTTTTGGTGTCTGTCTCCAGTGGCTAAGTTTCGTTCAGTGGGTTGTGTAGGCTTCTTGGTGGAGGAGAATAGTGCCTGTGTTCTGGTGGATGAGGCTGGATCTTGTCTTTCTGGTGGGCAGGTCTACGTCTGGTGGTGTGTTTTGGGGTGTCTGTGGCCTTATTATGATTTTAGGCAGCCTCTCTGCTGATGGATGGGGTTGTGTTCCTGTCTTGCTAGTTGTTTGGCATAGGGTGTCCAGCACTGTAGCTTGCTGTTCGTTGATTGGAGCTGGGTCTTGGCGTTGAGGTGTAGATCTCTGGGAGATTTTCACCATTTGATATTATGTGGAGCTGGGAGGTCTCTTGTGGACCAGTGTCCTGAACTTGGCTCTCCCACCTCAGAGACACAGCCCTGACGCCTGGCTGGAGTACCAAGAGCCTGTCATCCCCACAGCTCAGAATAAAAGGGAGAAAAAAAGAAAGAAAGAGAGAAGATAAAATAAAATAAAATAAAATAAAATGAAATAAGATAAAATAGTTATAAAAATAAAAAATAATTGTTAAAAATATTTAAAAAGTAATAAAAAAAAGAAAGAAAGAAAGAAAGAAGAGATCAACCAAACCAAAAAACAAATCCACCAATGATAACAAGTGCTAAAAACTATATTAAAAAAAAAAAAAAACTAAACAAAAACGGACAGAGAGACCCTAGGACAAATGGTAAAAGCAGAGCTATACAGACAAAATTGCACACAGAAGCATAGACATACACACTCACAGAAAGAGAAAAAGGGAAAAAAATGTATCATTGCTCCCAAAGTTCACCTCCTCAATTTGGGATGATTTGTTGTCTCTTCAGGTATTCCACAGATGCAGGGTACATCAAGTTGATTGTGGAGATTTAATCCGCTGCTCCTGAGGCTGCTGGGAGAAATTTCCCTTTCTCTTCTTTGTTCGCACAGCTTCTGGGGTTCAGCTTTAGTTTTGGCCCCACCTCTGAGTGTAGGTCGCCTGAGGGTGTCTGTTCTTCACTCAGGCAGGACAGGGTTAAAGGAGCAGCTGATTCGGGGGCTCTGGCTCACTCAGGCTGGGGGGAGGGAGGGGTACGAATATGGGGCGAGCCTGTGGCTGCAGAGGCCGGCGTGATGTTGCAACAGCCTGAGGCGCGCCGTGTGTTCTCCCGGGGAAGTTGTCCCTGGATCACGGGACCCTGGCAGTGGCGGGCTGCACAGGCTCCCGGGAGGGGAGGTGTGGATAGTGACCTGTGCTTGCACACAGGCTTCTTGGTGGCTACAGCAGCGGCCTTAGCGTCCCATGCCCGTCTCTGGGGTCCACGCTGATAGCCACGGGTTGCGCCCGTCTCTGGAGCTCCTTTAAGCGGTGCTCTTAATCCCCTGTCCTCATGCACTAGGAAACAAAGAGGCACAAAAAAGTCTCTTGTCTCTTTGGCAGCTCCAGAGCTTTTCCTGGACTCCCTCCCGGCTAGCTGTAGTGCACTAGCCCCCTTCAGGCTGTGTTCACGCAGTCAACCCCTATTCTCTCCCTGGGATCTGACCTCCAAAGCCCGAGCCTCAGCTCCCAGCCCCCGCCCGTCCCGGTGGGTGAGCAGACAAGCCTCTGGGGCTGGTGAGTGCTGGTCGGCACCGATCCTCTGTGCAGGATTCTCTCTGCTTTGCCCTCCGCACCCCTGTTGCTGCACTCTCCTCTGTGGCTCTAAAGCTCCCCCCCTCCGCCACCTGCAGTCTCCACCTGCGAAGGGGCTTCCTAGTGTGTGGAAACCTTTTCCTCCTTCACAGCTCCCTCCCACTGGTGCAGGTCCCATCCCTATTCTTTTGTCTCTGTTTTTTCCTTTTTCTTTTGCCCTGCCCAGGTACGTGGGGAGTTTCTTGCCTTTTGGGAAATCTGAGGTCTTCTGCCAGCATTCAGGAGGTGTTCTGTAGGAGTTGCTCCACATGTAGATGTATTTCTGATGTATTTGTGGGGAGAAAGGTGATCTCCGCGTCTTACTCTTCCGCCATCTTGAAGCTTTTCCTCAATAATTCTATTCTTGAATATAAAAGTGGCACAATAGTGTGTTAAGCAAGAATAAATGTGAAAATGTCTCATGATAGAGTTGTCAATAACTGGCAGTCTTAAAGACTTCTTTTTTTCTATATTTTAAATCTGTCTATATCTTGAGATAAAGGTGATACGTTTTATTGTAGAAAATTTGTAAAATACAGAAAAAAACCCCACAAAAGTTATCTATAATCTCACAAAAAAGATAAATACTTGGAGAATTTTGAGGTGGCTTCAGTAATATAATTATACCATTTGCTTCTCTTTGATCAAACCAACAAATGGGTATTCTCATATAGTATCTGCTTTATTACTGGGAAAGTTGGACTGAAGAAATATGGCTTGGATCTGAGGTCAGAGTGAGCCATTCTGTTCCCCACCTCCAACCTGACATAAGTGAGGAATTTGGGTCTGCAGACCTATTCACCCCTCCAGCCTCATGGATGGGGCAGCCTTCTGTACAGCACAGTGGCTGGTAGAATAAATTGCCAAAGAAAGGTGAGTCTCCATGCCAGCCTTTTGGAGGTAAAAGTACTACGTAAGAGTAGGAGCAGAAGAGACCTTGCTCTGCTTGTGGGAAGATAGGGTCCAGAGAGAGATCCAAAAGACTGTGGGTTATCAGTACCTTTATCTCTCACCATTAGTCATGTCATTCCTTCTCAATGGGGATGTTCAGGTAAGGGATGGCGGGAAGGGCTCCTTATTAGTTCTCTAAGGGGAACGTAGAAGTTAATAATTTTATATTACTAAGGGAAATTATTAATTTTATATATTGCATTGGTTAACTCAGAGAGAGAAAGAGAGGGCTCATTCATTCATTTATTCACAAGTATTTATTGAGTGCCTATTAACTTTTCAGGCACCATTCTAGGCCTTGAGGTTATACAGCAATGAATGAAATAGGCAAAATGTTTTTTTTTTTCATGAAGCATACATCTGTGGAGAGATAATAAGCCAATAAATGAATATATAATTGTTGTGTGCTTTATTTGTATATTTATATATACTCATATATTTATACATATTAATATATAATATGGTGCTATAAAAAATATAAACAAGAATAAAGGGATAGAATGTGATGGATAGTGCTACTTTAGATAAGAGTGGGTAGGAAAATACTCTGTTTAGGTGACATTTGAACAGAGACTTGAATGAAGTAAGGGAATGACTCATGCAGATAAGGGGAAAGAAAATTCTAGGCACAGGGAAGGACTGGGAAAAATTCTCTGAGGGGTAGCCTGCTGGGCGTTTTGAAGAACAGTGAGGAGGTACGTGTGATGAATGGAAAGAGCAAGGAGGAGAGAATAGGAGATGTGGTTAGATGGGCAGCTGGGATCAGGTTATGTTAAGGAGTACATGGGTCAAAGCAAGGTGTCTGGATTTTATTCTAGGTGACATGGGAAGCCATTGGAGGGTTTTAAGCAGAGGACTGACAGAATGTGATGGCCTTTTTTAACGTGATCCATCTGGCAGCCATGTGGAGAATAAGAGCTACTAGTCGGTGCTGGCTTTGACTAGGGTGGTAGCAGGGCAGGTGATTGAGAACTGGTGGGTGTTCAGAATTTGTAGATGGACTAAGTGTCATTTTCTGAGATGCTGAACACGGGAGGAAGAGTACTTTTGGAAGGGGGCTAGTTATTAAGAGTTGAATTTTGGTCGTTGAGACGTCTATTCAGATAATGAAGTAGAGATTTCCACAGGCAGAAGGGAGAAAGGTCGATGTTGAAGAGAGGATTTTGGAGGTGATACATAGATGATGTCTAAAGCTGTGGAAATTGTTGACATCACCCAGGGGGTGGGTGTAAGGTTAGTAAAAAGGTGTGCGGCCTGAGGCGGTGGGGCAGGGGTGTTGGAGGGGGCATGCCAAAGCCTAGAGAATGGGGAGAGAAGGATAATTAGCGAAGGAGACTGAGCAGGTCAGCCTGTGAATTAGAGGAAAGCAAACCAGGACAGTGTGATATCCTGGATTCAGAAAGGTGAAGTCTCCTCATGACCATAATTAACAGAGCGGTGGGGGATTTACTTTTAGGTGTTTGTTACGTATTATATATAACATACAAAACATGCAAGTGTTTTATGTATGTATGTATACATATATATGTATAAATTTTAATGTGTTAAAGTAGAAGGAAAAACTATGTAAATGCTGAATTTAGAGGAAACAGAAAAAAATCGTAGGTATTTTAAAAGAATTGAACATCTCTATTATTATTAATTAAAATAATTATTAGTGTATTGTGCCACAAACACTTCTGGTGACCCTTTTTCCACTTAGTTGCAGAGAATGTCATCAGAAAAAAGAAACACTATCTAGCAGAGATGGTCAGACCCGCTCAACTCACCATCTCCCATTTTAGTGAAAAGGTAAGTGTAATGCTGATCATCTGGATCCCATTTCTTCTGCAGAGAATCTCCTCTATGTAGGAGGCACAAAGCACCCTCATCCCATGACTTCTAGAAAAGAAAGTGCAAACTCCTGTTAACCTGAGTCGGTGTTAAAGGTCAAACCTGTGTCTTGAAATTTTTTGTTTATTGCCTGGTCACTTTTATGTTTCTCTATGACCCTCTTAATGCTTTTAAAGTGACAGTGTGCTTTTATGCTGTCATGGATGTCAGGCATCTACCTAAAGACTTCCTTTGTGGGGGAAAAAACAATTAGGATGAACATTAAAAAGGAGCTTTGAAGACACAGTAAAGGTGGAAGTAAGAGGAAAAAGTAAAATTCAAAGCATTGTTTTAAAACTTTATTCTGTAAGAAACCTAGGGTTCTGTGCAGCCATCTGAGGAACTTCTAACTTGGAGGGCTCTCTACGGGGACCCCTATCCACAGAGCAGAACCAGAACAGTGTATTTCTCTGGGTTCTGCTTAAGACTTTGTTTCAAAAAGGCATTCTGCCTCTGAAAAAATATTTGACCACCTCTGTTTAGGGTAATCCAGTGAGAAATGTGAATCCCAAATCGAACACTGTGGCCTTGATAGGGTTGTGGCATCCGTTTGATGGGCAGCTATGGTGCAAGAAGCCAGCTGTGCTAGGCAGTTGAGGCCTGGTTTAGGGGCTACTGCAGGGGAGACCGAGAAAGTGGCAGAAAAAGAATGTGTTTATGTAGTCTGCTCCACTAGGTGGTGCTGTTTTAATTTCTCTGTTTAATTTTAGGTCTTCAGCTCTGTAAATGCTGTCCTTGATCTTTCTGTTTTTCGGAGTCAAATTGGTCTGAGAAGTCTGGTAATGGACCTGAAAAGGGAAATCCCAGCTTTATGCTTCAGTCCTTTGGAAGCCAATGGAAGAATCTCTGTTCAAGGATCATTTCTGGCTATCAAGAACCTCAAAGAATCTTTGCTATTAAAAGCAAGTTCTCTTTTAGAAAAAAACAGGAATAGACAGAGCCCCAGAGGGAGTACATGGAAAAATAGTCACTCTTTAAAGCCACCCAGGTCCTCAACACCTGAGACTATGAGAAGAGGAGAAAGGCTTGTTCTCGACACAGATATTTTCCTTTACCTGAAAAAGACGAGTGGATTTTATGAAAGCACACTGAAAAAATTTCATGCTCTATGTCAAGAGACAGTGGATGGTGAAATTACCACACTTTGTATAAGGAATGCTGAAGGTGGTTCTCAGCCAAACAATGAAAAACAGGTAAAAGAGCTCATTGAGAAATATTCACATGCTCTTCACTTCGAGCTTAGAAAGGAGACATTTATTTTGGAAGGAAAGGAAAATAGAGAGAAAAGAAATATTAAGCTGGCATGTGAGCAACTAAGTTCGAGGTACCTTCAGGTTCTGGTTAATTTTTATAACACGCACATTGACATTATAGGATCTTCTTCTGACACGTACTTGTTTAAAAAAGAGGTCATGAAATTAATAAGGCAGAAAGTGAGGTAATAAAATCCTCAGCAACAGTAACAAGAATGGCTGCTGCCTTCCCTTACTGAGCAGTAGTGATGTCATGCGTGATCCCAGCTTTACAGACATTATCTCATTTAATTCTTTTTTTTGTTTGTTTGTTTTTTGGCTGCACCGCACAGCTTGTGGGATCTTAGTTTCCCAACCAGGGATCAAACCTGGGCCCCCTGCCGTGGAAGCGTGGAGTCCTAACCACTGGATGCCAGGGAATTCCCTGTCTCATTTAATTCTTGTGACCATCTTTCATCACAGGCATTTCCATCCTCATGTTATAGGGGAAGAAACTAGGATTTGAAGAGGTGAAAACACTTGTCTGAAGTTATCTAGCTGCCCATCAGCAGGAGTTAAACCCAAAGATAATATCTAAGGTATAAAACTTCGAAAATTATAAAACTAAATTTAAAGAAACTTCACTTTCTCTGCAACCCCAAATTCTTAGAAAAAAGAAGTAGCCTTCATTCTAACATATAAGAAGTTTGGATGATTATTATGCCATTGGCAATTTCTTAACATTTACAAAATTTACGTTTACTCCAAATAGAATTAGAATCCTAGCAAAACTCACTTGAGAAGCTACTTAGATGGTATTTCTGATGCAGGTAGTCATTACTTGACCAAATCCCATATTAGTATAAGGCTATTGGACATACAGAACATTTTTACTGCTGCTTACTTAGCCTAAGTGCTTACATAAAATGTTGGTTCTCGTGTTGGAATTATGAAGGGAGTATAGTGTCTACTTTATAATTGTATTGTAAAATTAAAAACATTTCAGGAATAAGATCATGGATGATAAGAATAATAGCACTTACTTGCCAGGCATAATTTTAAGTGCATTACATATCTTTACTCATTCAGTCCTGACAGCAGCCCTGTGAGTTAGGTACTATCTTTATCGCCCTTTCACACATAAGGAAACTGGTGCCTAGTGATATAATGTAACTTGCCCATGGCTCTGATTACCGAACGGTGCTTCTCCCTTTTGTAGTCTCTCACAATTCTACTTAAACAATTGAGAAATGTTTCCTTAAAGATGACAGAAGGATTTGAAAATTCTTTACTGAAGGGAAGCCAGAGCTTGTAAGTCATTTGGTTGTCTGTGACTGACCTGCATTTTACTTAGCATTAAGCCAATTTTAAGTATCGGGGGCACTGCAGAGACCCTCCCAGGATAATAAAATGATACATCTTGCTCATCTCAAAGTAAACAAACATGGTTATGATGATTTGAACTGTTTATATCAGTAGAAAAGCATAAGAAAAATCTATATGCTTTCATTTTTCTTAGCTACCTAAATCCCAAATATGTAAATGATTTCTATTTCTTTAAATATGTTATTTCATTTCTGTATGACTAAACTTTTTGCCATGGGAAAATTCTCTTTATATGAAGTGTCCAATAAGGTATCTTTAAAGAGGTGTTTGACTTTCATTTTGCTTCTAGGGGTTTGTCTCAGTCTGGGTCCAGTCGGGTGAGAGAAGGCACACAGTAATTTGAACAGGGAAAGTTTAATATAAAGAATTGTTAACTATGACGGGATTGGAATAATGAGGGATTGGCTCGTAAGAAACAGAGAAAACTCTACCAAATACAGGAGTAACAGATATAAGGAGTAGTTTAGACAGAGCGCCCAGGGAAAACCTCCCCCACCCACCCTACAGCCCCCAACTTAGATCCAGACTTTGCTGTAGGGTTTGTGCCAGGGAATCTTGCTGGAGATCCATCCTCTAGGGTACTGGAGGAATCTGGTTAGAAGGTGTCTCTCCAGCGACCCTCCATTACAACATGCCTGAGGGGATTACTAGGGGGAGCTGCTGGTGGCCGGGTGCTGCTGGCCATTTGGTACTATGGGCGCTCAGTGCTGGGGAGGCCTTGGGTGTGGGCGTTGGACACTGGAGCAGCTGCCCATGCTGCTTGAGCCTAATGCTGGAGAAGCTGCGTATGGGGGAACCTTCCTCTGCCGGGGACCTGGATTCTGAGGAGCCTGCCAATTGAACACACTGAAGGAGGAACAAGGCTCTTTCCTCCTGCAGTGCCTCTCCAGCGCCCTCTACTGAGAAAGCTTAATATCTTGCCAGCTACAAAGGAAGGATACAAGGCCCAAATTTGTTTTTACTGAGTAGGCATATACGATGAATTTAAAGCTGAGTCAATAAATTGATAACTGGCAGTTATATGATACCTACCAAGGCTTTCATTATTACCACAAATTTAATACCGATAGAATAGTCTTTCAGGGACTTCCTTGGTGGCGCAGTGGTTAAGAATCCGCCTGCCAATGCAGGGGACACGGGTTCGACCCCTGGTCTGGGAAGATCCCACATGCTGCGGAGCAACTAAGCCCATGTGCCACAACTACTGAGCCTGCGCTCTAGAGCCTGCGAGCCACAACTACTGAGCACGGTGTGCCACAGCTATTGAAGCCTGTGTGCCTAGAGCCCGTGCTCCACAGCAAGAGAAGCCACCGCAATGAGAAGCCCTCACACTGCAACAAAGAGTAGCCCCTGCTCACCGCAACTAGAGAAAGCCCACGCGAAGCAACGAAGACCCAACGCAGCCAAAAATAAATAAATAAATAAATGAAAAAAATCCTATTAAAAAAAATAGTCTTTCAACAAAGAGCTGGATCAGAATAGTGAGGCTCATTCCTTGACTCGATAGACACTGAATGCTAATTGGTTTATGGGTATGAATATAGCATCTTCTGCTTGAGAAGATTATGTATTTCAGGTGTTTTACATATTGCTGTCCATTTTAGAGTTCATTTAACAGCACTGTCCTTATAGTATGCTAGTCGTGTAACCAATTTCTATCCTTAATAAAAACTGACATTTTAATTTTCAAAATGGTAGTAGTGATTTTTATTAAAATTTAATTTTGAAGGTTACTGATGTTCAGGAAGATGATGTGAATTCTATCCTGTTCTAGCCTAAACCCTGTTGTGTGTCTGCCATTGGGAGAAAAACTTATCATTTAACTAGATAATAAGTTGGTACTTTTCAAAGAGGTTGCAGATGGTTAAGAAAGCCATTCTCAAGTTAAAAGAGAAGATGTGGGAGTTTCAGCTTACGATGAAAAAGAAGAGTGGGAGAAAGTGGGGGAGAAAGGAGAGGCATTTTGAGTATGAAACTCATTCAGGGATTTTTGTTGAGCACATCCTCTGGGTTCTGGAGACAACAGTGGGATGTAAGACAGAAATGTTCAGTGACTCCTTAGAAGTTACTGCCTAGTCTGGCAGAGAAGGCAGGCAAACAAGCCATTACAATAGTGCTTGCTATAGAAGCACTACTTGGGGTAGGGTTGGAGGGTCAATTCTTACTTGGGATATATTAGTCATTTCAATATTATCAGCATAAGCCTCAGAAAAAGACGGTAAGCATGAATTAAAGTTTTATTTACCTTATTATTAAGGAGTAAACTAGCAGAACGACAAAACTGGTTCAAAAAGAAAGTAAGAAGTGAAGTTAAAAAGTCAATAGGAAAATGCATGTTAGTAAAAATTGCTAAATTAGAAACAAAACTTGTCGGTGTTATAAAACTGATTTGGAAGGTTATTTTCTCTGCTAGACAGAAAAGAAAATAATCACACTTTATCGTTTTTTAAAGAAGTTAAACTTATAATTTTACAGAGTTGTAAAATGTCATTGCCCTTATCAACTGTGATATTAAGTGAAACGAACTTAACATTCCTCAAAAGAGATGACCCACAAGTGGGCTTATTAGAGCTTGTCCAGCAGGGCATTAAAAGGTCACAAAATTATTTTTTGCCTTACTTCTGTGTTTTGAGTAATTTTCTTTAACAAGCGTCAGAAGAAGCTCCCAGAGGCTGAGAGCCTGTGGATGGGTTAGCCCAATGACGGGATGAAAAGGCAGGACAGCTCTTGGTTTGGCAGATGAATGCCAAGTTTAGGGATGGCTGAATTTTGATAGCTTAGTTTTTACAACTTTTAACTGAGGGACAAGATTCCTTGATTCCTCAATAGAAGACACACATAAAAAGGTGTAAAGGGAAGGAAAGGTCAAATTTGCCTTGTGAATTTCTCCATATAAACCATGTTAGCAACAATGTATAGAGTTTCCCAAAGACAGTAATTTAAGGAATGTAACTATCCTGCCAAGATTTTGTTACTCTGGGATCATTTCCTGGTATAAATACTGGCCTAGGAAACTCGTGTGGGCGCTCTTCCATATTCTCCACTCACCCCTTCTCTCCCATCTTTCACCTCTTCTGAACTGAGGGATTCTGAGAAAGTTCCTCACTCCTCTAGCTTCAGTGTTCTCAGCTGTAACCTGAAAATAATACCTATTTTGCAGGGTTCTTGTGAGTTTTAGAAAACATGTTACATAACAGATGTTCAAGAACAGTAGCTATAATAGTAAGAACTTGGTAATACCAACACCCCAAGAAAAGCTCCCTCTGCTTGGAATGCCTTATCTCAGAGCTGGCACCAATATGTCATCTATGCTGGAGAACACAGAGTCTTTCTGGGCTCCTTCCTCTTCTCTCCATTTATATGGCCACAACCTTAGATCAGGCCTCTGTAATTTCTTGTCCGGTTTAGTGGGTTGAATAGTATTCCCTCAAAATTCATGTCTTCCTGGAACCTCAGAATGTGACTTTATTTGGAAATAGGGTCTCTGCAGATGTGGTGAGTTAAAAGTGACGCCCTAACCCGATGACTTGTGTCCTTATAAGAAAGGGAGAGGACGCAGAAGCTCAGAGAAAACGGGGAATAAGTTCATGTGATGACAAAGGCAGAGGGTGGAGTGATACAGCTACAAGCCTAGGAAGGCCAAGGATGGCAGGGAGCCACTAGGAACTGGAAGAGGCAAGGAAGAATTCTTCCCTGGAGTCTCCAAATGGAGTGTGATCCTGTCAGCACCTTGATCTTAGACTTCCAGCCTCTAGAACTGTGAGAGAATAAACTTCTGTTGTTTTAAGCCACCAACTTTGTGGCAATTTGTGATGGCAGCCCTAGGAAACCAATACACATGGCTTTCCTTCAAAAAATTCCTGTGACCCCATGATCCTTGCAGCTGGCTCTGTGTGTGGGATCCTGTTGTATGCTCTATAACACCCTCTCTGTGACAGCATTTCACAGTGCTTTTTGTTTGTTGGTTTCTTGTCTTCCTTTCCCACTACATAGTGGTTTCCACGAGGACAGGAATTTTGTCTTTTTTTCTACTGTATTTATCCCCTGTTTATAACAGAGTGCCTGGCACAAAGTAGGCATTCCATAAATGTTTATGAAATATATGAACAATTTTTGTGTTAGCCACAGAATTTAGTACAGGGTTTTATACTGAAATAAGTGTCTTATAAATGTGTGTTCATTGGAATTTTCTGTCTTTTGATACAGTCTTCCCACTTGCCAACATCATAAAACTAATACTATCTCTTACCCTCTCTTCAGGATATGTCCTCATTTCTTACTTGTATCATTTCCTCCAATGTAGGAAATTCTGGCAAGACCAACTCAAGCAGCTTGGCCAGTTACTGCCCTGGCAGGAAGGCCCTGGGCATGCTCCCTGAATTCCCTCCATTTGCCTAGTTCCTGACTAGGTTTCACCAGTGAGACAAAAGTCTCGTGTGACTTAATTTGATAGTTATGAAGATTCGTGGGGTCTGTCCATGCTGGTATCTGGTTGTTGTCAGCTTTAGCAGCTCACTGGAGAATTCTCAATGTCTATAAGTTGTCTACCCATTAATGCTTGAGATAGTAAAGCGTTTAATTAGAAGAAAATACTATATAGCATGTGTAAGTTTGTTAAGACCATCCTTCAGTTAACAAATTTCTGAGAAAAGCAATAGGAGTAGAATATACCTCCTTTTGATTATCTATGAAATTTAGTGCTAGAGGAAATTAGTCTAACAAATATTTTACTGATTCAGATATTATAAAAGTATTAACTTAAAAAGTAGGGACTTTTAGGGAGTGGGTGGGAAGAGGGATATAGAATATAAAGGTTCTTTTTGTTGTTGGAGGAACTTGTTTAAAATAAATAAGTGATTTCATGAGGGCAATAAAAAGATAAAATGTAAAAATGGTAGCGTTTTCGAGGGATGTGTATGAAGATTGGGAGGAACAACTTGCTCCTGGTGAAGATAGATGTTTATGGGCTAACTGTTTAAGGTTTATCAAAAATGTCAGCCAAAGTAGACAGCTCACTCCCCTTCTTTCTTCCTGGCAAGGTTCCTCTTAGATGGAAAACCTCACAGTTTCCTTCCCTCACCAAGCATTTTGGATTCTATCTCCATATCATCCTTTGTATTTGTTTCCCCTTTTCCATTCTCAATGACACTACTGTAATGAGCTCATACCTAAGCTGTTGCAATATTCTCCTAATGGGCCTTCCTGGCTCTGCCCTTCCCACCCCCAATGCCCTCAATCTGCTTTACATGCCACCACCAGATTAATGTGTCTATAACGATTAGTGAAATTTGGGAGGCTTCTGCTGTCTGGCTGGAAGCCTAATTAATTGTCCTACCCTGAAATTTCATTGCAACATTTAATCTTATGTTCTCCTTATCCCTTTATAGCATATGTTTTCTGATAGGTATATACTACTCATGCTCATAAAAGATGAGTGTTTTGTCATATATTAACTCATATTCTTTTTTTTAATGTCTAATATTCAGAAGCAAATAAGTTTTTCTTTTCTTTTTTTTTAAGCTAGAGCTAGTAAGCATAACTTACTTATAGGCAGTGTTAGGGGAACCACTGACTGAAACCATCTGCCCTGGCCAGGCACCATAGTAACCACTTGCATGAGTTACCTTACAATAGGAGGTCCTGGTAAGGAACAGGAACTAGCAAGCTACCACCAACCAGAATAATTTGGGAAAGGTCAAAAGGAGAGAGGAGACGCCAGTCCATATGTCCTACCAACCTCCCAGAATCCTTCTCGCTGGAATCCATCTTGGCTGTGTGATGCACGCACCACCAGGAAGGACCCTGAGTCAGAGTGATCGGCAGAGATAATCCGGAAACTAACCCCATCACCATAAAACCTGAGACTGCGAGCCACGTGGCAGAGCAGTTCTCCTGGTTTCCCTTATCCTGCTGCTCTCCTCCCGGGTGCCCCTTCCCAATAAAGCCCCTTGCGTTGTCAGCATGTGTGTTTCCTTGGACAGTTCATTTCCGAGTGTTAGACAAGAGCCCACTCTCAGGCCCTGGAAGGGGTCCCCCTTCTTGCAACAGTAGCACTGTATCAGGAGAACACTGCTTATGTGGTAGTCAAATGGCATAGAGATTGAGAGCATGGGTTTTGCAGCTTGATGGGTCTAAGATTGAATTTTAGCAACACTACTTACTGACTTGTGACTTTGGGCCTTCAGTTTCCACATCTATAAAATGGGAGTAATAACTCTGACCCAATAAGATTTTGTGATGATACGATGAAGTTCCCAGCCCAGGGCTTGGCTCCCCGCAGCAAATCGAAGCCATTTCCGTCACTCCTGTCAATCAGAGGAGAGGACTTGCAGTGGTTCAGACTAAATACAGTAAGATGATTTAAAAAGTATTCCTTATATTTGCTTTTGTTTCAGGCCTTTAATAGGAGGAACATGGGAAGGAAGACACTGCTTGATGTTAAAAAAACAGCTCTTATAAAAGAGAATGCCCTCCAAAGTGGTCTCCCCATAGGTACGGAGGTATAAGTGAAGCAGGCTTCATTGTTTCACAGCGTAATCTTGGGAGGGAATATCAGAATGTCTCAATATTTTTCATGCCCCGAGGGAAAGAGGAAGTGGCTTCTGTTCGGGCAGATGACAATAGGTGACTCGACCTCTCACCCACTTAGAGGGCTGAGCTCTGGCTTTATTATGTTAAAGGACGCGACTTTCAGTAGCTTTTAGCCTCCAGGAGCCTGGACCAGCTAATAGATTCCTGTAGTTTTCAAATTTCCCCCTTGATTTTTTTGCAGGGGTGGGGGCGGAGGGGGGGTGAAGGTGTGGGTGTGGGCAGAGGTGGGGGGCACTGGGAGAGGGAGTACTGGAGTGTACACTTGCAGTTAGTTGTATGTCATCAACCACTACACCTGGGAAACTGCTTTAAACCCTTTTAACTGACCTGTTTCATCACATCGGGGTATAAGATTAGACTCTTAAACTATTTAAATGAATGACTCCAATCCTTATTTTTTTTTCCACAGTGAGAAGGCCTTTCTTCTTTTTCTGGGGTCCTCTCTGTCTCTGACTCTAAAATGCCAGGAGGGTCAGACTTGAAGGAAAGACAACTGGTAAGCCCGCCCAGTTTGCCAGAGGAATTCATCCTGGTTAACAAGTTGTCCCAAGTGGTCTGTCATTTCAGTGTGTCATCCTAAATAAAGAGGTAAACTGAGGCAAGCTCACATCACCAGAAACTGAATTTTTACAGGAATAACCGAGAGAAATTGCAATTCGGGAAATGCATTTTATATAGCAAGTACGTTGAGGGTTTAGGGCTGGCTGTTATCTATGGGCAAGTAATCAGAGTCCAAGCAGTAAATTAGTTGGCCTGAAGTTGGGGAGAGATTCTTGGGGGATGCTCACTGGTCAGCAGATAAGTCCCGGTCTCCTGTCAATCAGGCGTTGATGGGAAATCAGTCTCAGTTGGTTGGTTCCGTTCTTCCGAGGGCGCATGCGTGAGAGCCGCCATTTTTTTTCTCCTCCGGGTCCGTTTTCGACTGACGCCGTTTCACAAGTGCGGTCCTTGTCCTGAAGGTGGTCGAGACCAGTGCCCAGCACTGTTCCGGTAGCAGTTTCTGCAGGTGAAGAAAGCAGCCTGGCAGGTGTCATACGCGGTCTTCACGAAGGTCTTCACGACGCGCCAAGGTAGGCCGCCTCCTGGGGAGTTGCTTCTTCAGGGGCGGAGCTCGCTCCTCTCACACAGAGTCGGTTGTCATTATTCTTGGATTCTGTATTTACAAATTCATCTACGCTGTAAAATTTATCTGTAAGCCCCATTCCCAGACATGCGCGAAAGCTCACAAAAGTCGCCTGACAGGCATGTACCCAGCTGAGGGGGAACAAGGTGACGCGCTGGCTTCCTATTTCATCTCTGTCACTGTCGACAAGTGTCATTTACGCGGTATTTAGTGCCATGTTTTTCACATGTCTGTGCCTTTTGGGGGGTGATTTTGCCTTTTAAAGTGGCCCCGGTGGAGAGCTGCAGTACTGTCTAGTGTGGGTTAAGTTTGAGAAGGCTGCCGTGGGCTTTACCAGAAGAGACGAGACGTGTGGTAATAAACTTATTTCAGGCAGGACTTAAATGTTGGACATGAGTTCAGTGTTAATGAATCAACAACAGATGTTAAATAAGGCACCTTTCAGCAGAAGCACACATAAAACAAGGTTATGTATTGATGGCTTGACGAAAGTGCTGAGACCAGAGGCTTGCAGGAATCTAACTCTGTATTTGCCTAGAAGTGATGGCTCAGTCCCATCATCTGTTTCAGCGTTCACCAAAACTTGATAGGACAAAACTACCCTCGATAATGAGAAACGGCGGTCTGGACAGCTGTTTCTCTAAGATGTGCCCATGGTGCCAGGAGGATGAGTCAGAAGTGGTCCTTCTGTAAGACGTGTGGAAGGACCAGACTCTCCTAGGTTCCACAGGGGTCAGCCCTGGCCCTCTTGCTGTTCTCCACTGGGGTGGAACCCACATGGGGGCTGTGTCTTCCTTGTCACGGCCACTAGCTGGGGTGGGGCAGTGAGGGTGTGGCCTAGGGCAGGAGCGTAATCCAGAGATGTGACAGTGCAACTCACCTTCGCCTCTGTGGGCAGCCTTCCACCAGCCCCACTCCCGTGTCTCTCCTTTGAACTCAGCTATGAAGCAAATTCCTCTTTCTGGCCTCAGAATGAATTGTAGTGGGAATATCTACTGTCTTTGCTCTCATCCCCCCAACATGTAATTGCAAAAATAAAACAACCAGACGCTCATCCATTTCCCAAGATCTGAGCTATCCAGTTGAAGCCAAGGTCACCCTAATAGACAGTGATGTAAACACTAAAAACAGTTATCCATCGGTCCTGTTTCTATCATTGCTAGAGTAAAACCTGAGGCTTCAGTGGAGAGTGAGAAATAAATCAACGTTGCCTGCAGTCAAGTCAGGTTTGAGCTGGGCTAGAGATTGAATTCATGTTTAATCAAAATTATATTGGATTTTGTTGTTGAACCTTAGCTTTTTGTGAAGAATTTGAAGGTGGCAATGTTTTCCTAAATTTGGCATTCTCTTGATACAGTTGAAAAGATTTCTCACATGTGTAAGAGACCAGTCTTGAATAGCTAAGTTACTACTACCCTGAGAATTTCTATATGAGGGACTTTGGGGGTGTTCGCCTGGTATTCAAGAGATGGGGTATAATTTATACCCTGCCTCCTTTTCACTTTAATTCAGCTTTACTTTCTTCTTTCAGGAATGCATTTTTAAAAATGGCTTGTGGCAGAACAGTGACAATTTTTAAACATAAATAAACAAAAATATCTTTAAAGCTTAGCATTTTGGCAGAAGAATGCATGCCTATGCATATACTTACTCATAGGTGTGAAAATTATTCAAGGCAAACAAATCTTACTTGATTAGGTGTATCTTTTCTTACCCTTTTTTTTTTTTTCTGAGACATGCAGATCTTTTAGTGTTATTCTCCTGTTGTTTTTTTTTCTTCTTTATTTTATTTTATTTTAACATCTTTATTGGAGTATAATTGCTTTACAATGGTATGTTAGTTTCTGTTGTATAACAAAGTGAATCAGCTATACATAAACATATATCCCCATATCTCGTCCCTCTTGCGTCTCCCTCCCACCCTCCCTATCCCACCCCTCTAGGTGGACACAAAGCACCAAGCTGATCTCCCTGTGCTACGTGGCTGCTTCCCACTAGCTATCTATTTTACATTTGGTAGTGTATATATGTCCATGCCACTCTCTCACTTCATTTGTTTTTTTTTAATATCAATTATAACACTTTGTATAATCAATTATTATTTTAAAATATATTAATTTAGCATATGTTGATTATATATAATATTGTCTATGCCTCTGTCTTCCGGTGCTGCCTGGTGCTTTCTCCCAGTTTTAAGGATTGTTATAATCTGTTTTTCTTTCATTGTATCTCTCTCTTCTGTTCTTTCATCATCCTATGCAATGACAAAAAGAACTGTAAGACATTGAATTGCTTTTAGAGAAACCCCTGTGTACTCTCCAAATATAGTAATGTATAGAAAGAAACAATAGCAGTTTGAAATAAAGGTGCTATTAAAACAATAGGGGGATCCGGGAGGAGTGGGAGAGGAGCAGAGGGCGATTGCCCCTCCCACTCGAGCCCAGGAAGCCTGCTGAGCTCCCAGGCTGGTCCCCTGCCCTCCAAAGCCGCCTCTAGGCCGCATGGGTCCTTGAGGGCAATAGGAAGGAGGCTGAGGGGAAAACAGGAGAGGCAGGTGGGAGGGGCCCTCTGGGAGGAGCGGAGGGCGATTGCCCCACCCACTCAAGCCCAGGAAGCCTGCTGAGCTCCCAGGCCGGTGTCCAGCCCTACAAGACCACTCTCCCTCCAGCCACGTTGGTCCGGGGGGCATAGGAGAGAAGCCGGGGAGATTAGGAGAGGCAGGTGGGAGGGGCCCTCCCAGACTGGAGGAGCAAGAGAGGAGAGGAGGGTGTTTGCCCTCCCCACTTGAGCCCAGGAAGCCTGCTGGGCTCCCAGGTGAGATCCCCTGCCCTCTGAGACAGGGGTGGGGGCACGCCTGGGCCCCTCTGTTCCTTGAGCCTAAGCCCCACAGCCCCCAGGCCCTTTTCCAGCCCTGTGAGTCCTGAGCATAGGCGCTGCCCACTGCCCAAACCTTGCCCTTGCTTAGACCCTGCCCTCCACAGCCAAGGCCTTTCCCCCCACCCCCTTTTTTTACTTTTTCTTTTCCCTCCTCTTCTCTTTTACTGTAGTGGTACTGATGTACCTTCCAGTTGTTGATTCATCTATATTTTTATTTTTACATTCTTTCTAACATATCTGTTAGTTTCCTAGTCTAATTTTATTTTTTACTTTGTTATTGTTCTTTTTTTTTTTTTTTTTTTTTTGCTGCCACACACGGCTTGCGGGATCTTGGTTCACAAGCCCGGGGTCAGGCCAAAGCTCCTGCCGTGGGAGCTCCGAGTCTGAACCACTGGACGAACAGAGAACCTCAGACCCCAAGGAATACTCATCGGAGTGAGGTCTCACGGAGTTCTTCATCTCAGCACCAAGACCCAGCTCTATCCAATAGCCTACAAACTCCAATGTTGGAAGCCTCAGGCCAAACGACCAGTAAGACAAGAACACAGTCCGCCTCATAAAAAAGATGGGCAACACAATAACTGAAATGAAAAATACACTAGAAGGAGTCAGTAACAGAATAAGTGAGGCAGAAGAACGAATAAGTTAGCTGGAAGACAAAATGGTGGAAATAATTGCTGAGGAGCAGAATAAAGAAAAAAGAATGAAAAGAATTGAAGACAATCTCAGAGACCTCTGGGACAACACTGAATGCACCAACATTTGGATTATAGGGGTCCCAGGAGAAGAAGAGAAAAAGAAAGGGTCTGAGAAAATATTTGAAGCGATTATAGTTGAGAACTTCCCTAACATGGGAAAGGAAATAGTTGCCCAAGTCCAGGAAACACAGAGAGTCCCATACAGGATAAACCCTAGGGAAAACATACCAAGACACATATTAATCAAATTAACAAAAATTAAATTCAAAGAAAAAATATTAAAAGCAGGAAGGGAAAAACAAAAAGTGACATACAAAGGAATCCCCATAAGGTTATCAGCTGATTTTTTCAGCGGAAACTCTTCAGGCCAGAAGGGAGTGGCAGGATATACTTAAAGTGATGAAAGAGAAAGACCTACAACCAAGATTACTCTACCCAGCAAGGTTCTCATTCAGATTCAGTGGAGAAGTCAAAAGCTTTACAGACAAGCAAAAGCTAAGAGAATTCAGCACCACCTAACCAGCTTTACAACAAATGCTAAAGAAACTTCTCTAAGGGGGAAACACAAGAGAAGAAAAAGACCCACAAAAACCCAAAACAATTAAGAAAATGGTAATAGGAACACAAATGGGAAAGAAGAACAAAGAAAACCCAAAGTCAGTAGAAGGAAAGAAATCATAAAGATCAGAGCAGAAATAAATGAAATAGAAATGACGAAAATGATAGCAAAGATCAATAAAACTAAAAGCTGGTTCTTTGAGAAGATAAACAAAATTGATAAACCGTTAGCCAGAATCATCAAGAAAAAAAGGGAGAAGACTCAAATCAACAGATTTGGAAATGATAAAGGAGAAATCACAACTGACACTGTAGAAATACAAAGGATTATAAGAGACTACTACAAACAACTATATGTCAATAAAATGGATAACCACAAAGCAATGGACAAATTCCTGGAAAGGTACAATTTCCAAGACTGAACCAGGAAGAATTAGAAAATATAAACAGACCTATTGTAAGTAATTAAATTGAAACTATAATTTAAAATCTTCCAACAAACAAAAGTCCAGGGCCAGATGGCTTCACAGGCGAGTTCTATCAAACATTTAGAGAAGAGCTAACACCGATCCTTCTCATACTCTTCCAAAAAATTGCAGAGGGAGAAACATTCCCAAATTCATTCTACGAAGCCACCATCACCCTGATACCAAAACCAGAGAAAGATATCACAAAAAAAGAAAATTATAGACCAATATCACTGATGAACATAGATGCAAAAATCCTGAACAAAATACTAGCAAACAGAATCCAACAGCACATTAAAAGGATCATACACCATGATCAAGTGGGATTTACCCCAGGGATACAAGGATTCTTCAGTATACGCAAATCAGTCAATGTGATACACCACATTAAGAAATTAAGGAATAAAACCATATGATCATCTCAATAGATGCAGAAAAAGCTTTTGACAAAATTCAACACCCATTTATGATAAAAACTTTCCAGAAAATGGGCATAGAGGGAAACTACCTCAACATAATAAAGGCCGTATTTGACAATCCCACAGCAAGCATCATACTCAGTGGTGAAAAACTGAAAGCATTTCCACCAAGATCAGGAACAAGACAACGATGTCCACTCTCACCACTATTATTCAACATAGTTTTGGAAGTCCTAGCCACAGCAATCAGAGAAGAAAAAGAAATAAAAGGAATACAGATTGGAAAAGAAGAAGTAAAACTGCCACTGTTTGCTGATGACATGATACTATACATAGAGAATCCTAAAGATGCCACTAAAAAACTACTAGAACTAAACAATGAATTTGGTAAGGTTGTAGGATACAAAGTTAATGCACAGGAATCTCTGACATTCCTATACACCACCAATGAAAAATCAGAAAGAGAAATTAAGGAAACACTCCCATTTACCATTGCCACAAAAAGAATAAAATACCTAGGTATAAACCTACCTAAGGAGGTGAAAGACCTGTACTCAGAAAACTTAAAACACTGATTAAAGAAATCAAAGATGACATAAACAGATGGAGAAATATACCATGTTCTTGGATAGGAAGAATCAATATTGTGAAAATGACTATACTACCCAAAGCAATCTACAGATTCAATGCAATCTCTATCAGACTACCAATGGCATTCTTCACAGAATGAGAGTAAAAAATTTTACAATTCGTGTGGAAACACAGAAGACCCCGAATAGCCAAAGCAATCTTGAGAAAGAAAAACAGGGTTGGAGGAATCAGGCTCCCTGACTTCAAACTATACCACAAAGCTGCAGTAATCAAGGCAGTATGGTACTGGCGCAAAAATAGAAATATAGATCAATGGTACAGGACAGAATGCCCAGAGGTAAACCCATACACATATGGGCACCTATTTTATGACAAAGGTAGCAAGAACATACAGTGGAGAAAAGACAGCCTCTTTAATAAGTGGTGCTGGGAAAACTGGACAGCTACATGTAGAAGAACAAAAGTAGAACAGTTACTAACACCATACACAAAAATAAACTCCAAATGGATTAAAGACTTAAATGTAAGACCAGACACTATAAAACTCTTAGAGGAAAACATAGGAAAAACACTCTTTGACATAAACCACAGAAAGATCTTTTTTGACCCACCTCCTAGAGTAATGGAAATAAAAACAAAAGTAAACAAGTGGGACTTAATTAAACTTAACAGTTTTTGCACAGCAAAGGAAACCATAAACAAGACAAAAAGACAACTCTCAGAATGGCAGAAAATATTTGCAAATGAAAAAACAGACAAAGGTTAATCTCCAAAATATACAAACAGCTCATGGAGCTCAATATCAGAAAAACAATCCTGTTAAAAAATGGACGGAAGACCTAAATAGACATTTCACCAAGAAAGACATACAGATGGCTAAGAGGCACATGAAAAGATGCTCAGCATCACTAATTATTAGGGAAATGCAAATCAAAACTACAATGAGGTATCACCTCACGCTGGTCAGTATGTCCATTATCAAAAACCTATAAACAGGGGCTTCCTTGGTGGTGCAGTGGTTGAGAATCTGCCTGCCAATGCAGGGGACTTGGGTTCGAGCCCTGGTCTGGGAAGATCCCACATGCCGCGGAGCAACTGGGCCCGTGAGCCACAACTACTGAGCCTGCGCGTCTGGAGCCTGTGCTCCGCAACAAGAGGGGCCGCGATAGTGAGAGGCCTGCGCACCGCGATGAAGAGTGGCCCCCACTTGCCACAACTAGAGAAAGCCCTCGCACAGAAACAAAGACCCAACACAGCCAAAAATAAAAATAAATAAATTAAAAAACAACAACAACAACAACAACAAAAAACTGGGTCATCTTTAAAAAAAAAAAAACCTATAAACAATAAATGCTGGAAAGGATGTGGGGAAAAGGGAACCCTCCTGCACTGTTGGTGGGAATGTAAATTGATACAACCACTATGCAAAACAGTATGGAGGTTCCTTAAAAAACTGAAAATAGAACTACCATATGACCCAGGAATCCCACTACTGAGCATATACCTGGAGAAAACCATAATTCAAAAAGAGACATGTACCACAATGTTCATTGCAGCACCATTTACAATAGCCAGGACATGGAACCAACCTAAATGTCCATCGACAGATGAATGGGTAAAGAAGATGTGGCACATATATACAATGGAATATTACTCAGCCATAAAAAGAAACAATATTGAGTTATTTGTAGTGAGGTGGATGGACCTAAAGTCTGTCATACAGAGTGAAGTAATTCAGAAAGAGAAAAACAAATACCGTATGCTAACACGTATATATGGAATCTAAAAAAAAAAAAGGTACTGATGAACCTAGTTGCAGGGCAGGAGTAAAGAGGTAGACATAGAGAATGGACTTGAGGACATGGGGTGGGAGGGGGAAGCTGGGGCGAAGCGAGAGTAACATCGACATATACAGACCACCAAATGTAAAATAGTTGGCTGGTGGGAAGCAGCAGCATAGTACAGGGAGATCTGCTCCGTGCTTTGAGATGACCTAGATGGGTGGAATAGGGAGGATGGGAGGGAGGCTTAAGAGGGAAGGGATATGGGGACATGTGTACGCATATGGCTGATTAGCTTTGTTGTGCAACAGAAACTAACACAGTATTGTGAAGCAATTATACTGCAATAAAGATCTATTAAAACAAAAACAAAAACAACAATAGGGGTATCTTAGAAACAGCAGCGAGACATTCTGGTGTGAACAATCGTAATGTTACTTTGAATGATGAACTGTGACATCTTCCATGATAGAAAATATCATGAGGAATTGACTCTGTATTCGGCATTCAGTAACTTAGATTTCATCATTAAAAGGAAGAAATAATTCCTTTCTTATCGTAGTATGATGTAAGAAATATGCAGCTACAAGCACGGAACTATTTTTTACAGCACGGAAATATTTACATCAGGATTACTTTTCTGTTTCTTAATTGGTTTGAGAATCAGTTACAATTTGAAAAAAGCACTAGAGGGAGACAGACCCCTTTCTGATGAATTCTTCTTTGTCCTGGAGTTGGAGCACAACATTTAGATCAGCTTGTAAGCTTGTGAACTTAGTGCTCATCTCCGTCCAAAGACGTGATTACATGGGTATTTGAAATTTAAAAATCACAGATTTTAGAGAGTAAACTTTTATACATTAAAAGGGACTTAAGAGACTTATCATCTAAATGCAATCTGTGGACATTGTTTGGGTCCTGATTCAAACAACCCAACCTAAAAACGATGTTTGTGGGACAACTAGAGAAATTTGAACAGGCATAAATATTACATGAGGGAACTATTGTTAATTTTATTAGGTGTGATAATGGTATCTTGGTAATGCCAAAAAATTCCTTTTAAATCCTATTAAAGATACATGCAGACGAATTTTTGCTTGAAATTATATGATGCCTATAATTCATTATAAAATATTCTGCAATATAAAAGTGTGTGTGTGTGCGGGTACATGTGTGTGCGTGTATGTGATAGCTGATGAAACAAGACTGACAATATCTTGATAATTTCTGGAACTGGGGTTCATTATATTATTCTACTTTTGTGAGTGCTTGACATTTTTTCATTAAAAGTAAAAATAAAAAAGCACAGACGTTTTCTCACAGTTTATATTTATGATCTAGTTTATGATCATTTATGGCTAATGCATCTTTCTTACAAGCTCAAGTATTCAAGAAAATATCATCTTTTCCCCTGAAGTGTGGCAGAATATGACACTCCAAACTGTGACTGTAGGAGTTTAGGACATTCCATCCCAAAATATGCTGCTTTGGCTTATTGATTATTTGAACTGTAGGCACTTGACAAACAGCAAATGCAGGGAGGGGCTTTCTCCTAACTCCCCTTTTCTGCTTAAAGACAGATCCTCCCAAAGGAACTCAATTGTTGTAAATCCCCTCACCAGGAAGGAGTTTCATCAACCAGGGAAGATTGACTCTTATCACAGGAGAAGAGACCAGAAGTCAGCACCACACCCAGACAAATGTTGTCTTGAACTTTTATACCTCCCATCTATTCTTCAAGGGCCCATTCATCTTTCCTAAAAATCATTTACTCTGCCCCACGAGGCTTACGTGCCCCCTCCCCTTTCCCTATTAAGATGGACTTTAACCTTGAATTCTAAGCCATCTCGGGGAGTTACTCATTTTTCCCTGGCGTCACCCAGGTATATATGAGTATACCTGTTAATAAATGTCTGTTTGTTTTTCTCTTGTTAATCTGTCTTTTATTACAGGGGTCTCAACCAAGAACTCAGAAGGGTAGAAGGATAATTATTTTTTCCCTCCCTATACCCCTCATAATTTAATTTATCTTTTGAATTTCCATTCTACTAGATATCAGAAACTAAATATCATTTAACTCAGCATAATCTCACATTGCACTGAGTCAAAAACTTAATTCAAGGTGAACTTAGTCAATTTTGGATTTTCCCTCCTCCATCTGCACGGCAGGGTCTAAATCTAGTAGAATTGCTCGGTGAAGGCCAGTGAGTGGGAGGTGGTGATGGTGAGGGGGGTGCTGGTCCTTGGTTGTCACCTCTGTAGTCAGACATCCTGAAAGACAACTTCTGTCTTCTCTCCTGTCAGTTTGTCCTGCAGATGACAGTCATGTTGTTGGATAGACTTCTGCAAGGGCCTCTCCAGAGCTGCCTCTCCTCAGGGTGGCCAAACCTCTTGGAATGGAGGAAAGACCCAGAGGTTGTCCTACTTGACTCTGGCTTTCTCACCCTGCTTGGCCATTTCAGCTCTACTTCTCCTATACCATGTTTGTCATGGAAGGTTCTGAAAGACTTCCCTGGGACACTTGATACTTTCACAGGTTCTATTTGGGGACAAAAGCACAGGTACTTTCTGCTTTTAAAACCCTTTACAAATCTGGGGGTTTTGGGACATACTGCGAAGAGAGGGATGCACACAGGCCACCTTCTTAAGGAAATATCACAATATCTAATATCTCTCCCTGAAGCCCGTAGTGTCTGTCTAGTCTGATGGGAAGGCCAGCACACAATTTTCTATAATGATTGCTTATAGCATAAACATGCCCAAGTCCTTCAGAGCTCGGGATGCAGAGAAGGGTCAGGGATTAACAGGAATTAGGAAGAACATTTTTGGTCAAATTAATATAATAAAATGTCATTCTACTGAATAATTTTAATTCTAAACTTACTGCTTGCTTCTCATACAGAAATGTGGGGAAGCAGTACGTAAATAGTGGTTAAGCATGTGGGTCCTGGGCTTAGATAGACCAGTGTTCTAATCTTGCCTCTGTGTCTTTTTAGTAGGGATCAGCACTAATTTGTTAAGGTTTTTAAACTTCAGTTTCTTATGTATAGCGCAGAGGCAGTTAATATCTAAAATGTTTTGGGGAGAGTTAAATAAGAATATATAGAGAGAGTGCACAAAGAGAATTTGGCCCTTTGTTTAAAACCTGTAAATAACAACGATTTTTATTAAGAATAACATAAGAACAAAAAGCCCCATATGGAGTTCCCAAGTTATTAGATCAGGTCTTTCAGGACCACATGGGAATTTGGGTGCTGCCCCAGAAAACTGAAACTACTACAACTTAGAAAAAAATTATCTTTCTTGTATACAGAGCCTACATTCTCTTGGTATTTTAAGAGTAACTGCTTAGCTTTCATTCCCAGTGTGGCCCATCCTTTATGAACTGTCAGTGGAAATGAAGCAGATGAAAGGAGGAATTCCAAGTGTCTAATATCACCATGGCCTCATGAAACAGGGGAAAAGAAACCAAACAGTTTATAGTGGGCAAGCTTCCAGATGTTTATTGCCAGGACCTTCTGCTCAGAGTGAAAAGAAAATCCAAACAGATGCCAGGTCCCTCTCCTGTAGTATAAGAAAAAGCAAAGTTACTTTACTCACACTTTTTTTTTTTTAAATTTCTTTTTTCCCGCCATTCGATTTGGTGTTCTGGATAGGAGGGGAAGGTAAGTTGCTCCTCTGTTTTCCTGGAGGGACTTGACAGTGATTCTATGTTGAACAGATTTCTGATTCCTCTTTGCTCTTGGACATTGGATTCCAGCCCCCTTGGTAGAGATGTCCAGCTCTGTAATTGGCCTCCTTCTAGTAGTAGTATGGTGATGGTAAGGTGCCAAGAATTGGTTTGGAGTCAGAAACTGCAGTCTCAGATATATACAGTCTCTTTATTCAAATACAATCTATTAATTAATATTCACTGAGAGTGTTACATTAAATTTTAATGCTTTACTGATTAAAGTCAGTTCTGTGAAAAAATGTGACTCATATTCAGAAATCAATTGATCTCACACTACTATTTAATACAAAGCTCTTAGATCCAGCGTATTTTAAAAAAGTGTCCTTGGTGGGTACTTATAGTAGTTTCTATTGCCACTGTAAACCCTGTGAAGGGTCCATCCAGATAATTCCTCCATTTCAAGATCCTTAACATAATCATATCTATAAAGTTGCTTTTTTCTTATATTCACAGGTTTTGGGGACTAGGAGGGATATCTTTGGGGACCATTATTCTACCTATCATGGTCCATCTTCTATCCCTTCCAAATTTACTTCTGTCCCACATGTAAAATACATTCACCTCCATCCCAATATCTCCAGGAGTGTTAACCCATTGCAACGTTAACTCAGAGTCCAAAAATCTCATCTAAATCTCATCAGCTCAAAAGTTCTAAATCTCATCAGATGTGGGTGAGGTTCTGGGTAGTCATGAGGCACAATTCATCTCCATTTGTGAATCTGTGAAACTGAAAAAGCAAATTACCTGCTCCTCAAACACAATGGTGGGATAGGCCTAGGGCAGATATAAATATTCCAGTTCAAAAGGGGAGAAAATGGAAGGAATAAAGGAGTCACCGGTCCCAGGCAACTTTGAAATACATCCATGCAAATTTCATCCATCCATGAAATTAGGTTTCAAGGCCTGGGAATAATTTTCTGTGGTTCACAACTCCGCCCTCTGGGCTTGAGGCTCTCCCTTTGGAGTCATCCGTCTTCATGAAGGATAGCATGTATTTGCAGTTGAGTAGTTTCATTGACCTGTTTCTTGCCTATACAGTTTTGGGACTCTGACAATCTTCTTTTATTTCATCCTCTCTCTGTCCCCTTTAGGGTGACTTTTAGACACTGAAAGTCAGTTTGGGCTGCAAAAAACATACTAGGGATTAACACCTGAGGAAGGGAATGAGCATGGGTAGAGAAAATATTTGGACTTTGATGCAGGCCTGATAAAACCTTGGCCAACTCAAGGCTAATTGCTATCAGAGTTGTCCTGTGTTGGGCCAGAATGGTCAAGCTTTTATTCCCCCACCTTGATCAGCCGCAGAATAGGTGTTAACTACAGTCAAGCAGCTTTCTGCAGCTGAGGCAGACTGTGAAAGAGCCAACAGTTGGAGGCCGTCTGCTGACCACCCTTGAAGGGTGATCTGGATCATGCATCTCTGTATTTATCACACGTTTTGGGTCATGGTGAGTACGAAAGAGATTAGAAAGTAGGCTTATTAATTCCTGCAGTCTTTGAGTGTTGAATTGGAAGCTTCTCCTGGACCACCTCTTAAGTCCTGAAACAGTAGTGGCAGAACTATCATGGTATTTAGGGCAGCCAATTAGCTTAGGAAAGAGCTCAGTTGTGTTCCAGGGACCAAGGGCCATTATGGAAGTTTTTCCTCTAGGCTTAGCCCCTTCCACTTGGAGGTAGGTTGTTGGGGGAGTCTAGTTTATTCAGGCTCAGACATAACCCTCTATCTTCATGCCAATAATTACTGTCATTATTAAATTCCACATTGCTATTATTTATTGAACACTTAACTCTGTATCAAGCACTGTGCTAAGGATTTTACGTGTAACATGTCATTGAATCATTTCAATATGCCTCTGAACATTTCAAGGAGTAGTTGTGGGTTAAGTAAAGGAGCATAAAAATGTTCAATTCTGTGCTCAACGATCCTTCCTGAGATGTTATATCACGGCTTAGCAACAGTAACCTCCTCCTGGTCAGCATTTACTTTTGCCCAAGTCCTGACATTTAACTGCAACATGTAACATAGTGGCGTGGGGTCAGTGAGATAAGTTGTTTGCGTTCTAGAATGCTTAGGAACCTTGCCATTCAAACAACTGACTCTGTCCTGGTGAGTTCCAGATGTATTATAATTCTGGAGGCCAGAAATCCAAAGTGTGTCTTATAAAATAAAGGATAAAATCAGGGCCTTGGAAGGGCTGGTTCCTCTGGAGAGAGTGAGGAGAATCCATTCCTTGCCATTCCAGCTTCTAGGGACTTCCTGCATTCCTTAGCCCATGGTGCCATGTCACTCTGACCACTTTTTCCTTTGTCATATCTGTTTCTCTGGCTCTGACCCTCTTGCTTCCCTCTTATAAGGACCCCATGATTACACTGGGCCCAGCTGGATAATTCAGGATAATCTCCCCACCTCAAGTTCCTTAACATAATCATACATGCAAAGTCCCTTTTGTGATGTATGGTGATACGTGCCAGGTTCGAGGGATTAGGTCATGGTCTTCTTTGGTGAGCCATACTTACCTTGTATCCATTCATATTGAACCTCCCAACTAAAATGAGTCCAGCTAGACAGCTTCAATGGCTTCCTACTTCTTCCCACATCAAATCCACATTTGGGAATGCCTGCTCTTCAGTCCATCTAAATCCTACTATTATTTAAGGTTCATGCTCAAAGGTTCATGTCTTTTATCTGAGACTTCCCATGAAAACCTCACCTTCTTTGGTTTCTCTCTTCATGGTCTTCTAAAGCATTTGTAGATCTTGCACACAAATTTTGTATACATGTTTATAGGTACAGTATTAGTCTTTTGTTGTTACTTCACTTGTGTTTTCCTTGCCTCATTTTGATTATAAGCTCTTTGAAAGTAGGAAAAATATCATATTTCTTTTGCATATTGAATCACTCTTAGCATGGTGCTAAGGACATGGTAATGTCAAATAAATATTTGCTCTGCCTCATTTGGAGTTCTCTTTTGGTAGGTCCATGCCTTTCAGAAACTTCCACTTAGAATATAAGAAAATAGATCTCAACTTAATATCTACTGAATAAGCAACAGAGGATTCTGTACGGATCCATTCCATAACCTACTGTAAAGCTATTTTTCTTCATTTGCATTTTAAGATCTTTGATTTATAATCTTTATAACAACTTTCTCCACATTGCGTTAAAATGGCGTATAGTGCAGAGTGCATACTCTGTCCCAGGGTGACTTAGCTTTGTGTGTTATTGTAGTACCCCTTTGGTTTATGGAGGACTGTGCTGCCTTTCCTGAGCAGATCGCGTCCTGCCGTCAGAAATTTGTTGCATTGGCCTCAGAGTGAGTCTTTCATGCAAGGGGAATTTTGGAGGGCTCGAACACAGAGAGTGGGGCTTTTTCAAACTTAAAACAATAGATCATGTGGCTTTCCTTGTGTTTGCTTGCTAGTAATTGATGGTGCATTTGGTAGAATTTTGCCTGAGACTTGTTTTCATTTTAATACTCTACCAAGAAGGAAATTGTGGAGAAGGGGGAGATGCTCCCCTTTATTTCTAATTGTGGAGTCTGTTATCAAGGAGGATTTCATCATTTACCAAAAGAATCTGACGATTGTTGAATGGCCAATTTGGCTTGGGTCAGTTTGCAATAACAAACCTAGGAGAAAGATATTATTATTAATTATCATTATTGCCTTCATTTTATTGATGAATGTACTAAAGCATATGAAATTAAGTGACTGGACAGTGATGGAGCTGGATTTGAATCTAGGCGGTCTGACTTGAAGGTATTTGCTTTTATCTTTACGCTGAACAACTGGGGTATGTTTATGTTCCCCCAGGGTAATTGGCAAACCTGATATATGAAGAATATAAACTGACATATAGAGTAGGGCAAGAAAATGTTCAAAGACTTGAAAGTGCTGAAATAAAAATGGCTTCTCTTCTAGACTAGAAACATTTAAAAGCAAGGTACATCTTTTGCATGTTAAATAGGCTTATTTTGTTTCTTGCTTCTGTTGCTATGGAAGAGAGGGTAAGTAGAAAGGAACTTATTGATTTCCTCCAAGGCAAACTTGCTAGTTGCACTTTGCCTGCCCAGATCTCCCAAGGTGGTGTAAAGGACTGTTGGCCTGTATAGACAGTGTAGTTGTTTACATAGTAATCAATTCCTGAATATATAAAGCATATGTATAGAGTATATGTATATGGAATATATATATATATATAGAATATGTATATTCTATAAAGCTGTTTCGATTAATTTCAGTCAGTTCATTTTTCTCTATCTTGAAAGTCTCAAATTATAGAACTGTTTCACATATTTTTTTAGCTAGAAATACTTAAGCCTTCAAGGAATATAAATATTGACTATAGTGAAATACCAGCATGTTGCTTCTACATCTGTAATAATTAGGATGGATATTAAACAAAAATTAATTTTAACCAAAGCCATTTACATTGGGGTATCATTTTCAGTAAAATTTATGAAACACTTGACAGAGCAAAATAAAGAATTTGGCTCTTAGCGGTAACTACTGATGTCTGATTTAGGCCCTGTGAACAAAATATGAAACAGCTAACTGCATCTCTATAGTTTATGGAAGATTAGAATAATAATAAAAAAACTACTTTTTAGAAAAGATGCAACAATGCAAAGTGTCTGTCTTTGAAATTTTTTTGTTTTACTAGCTGGTAGACTTATCTCCACTAGGGAACATCTTTAATCATCATCAAATAAATAAATTCCTGCTGTTACTCATCTTGGAGCAGAATTCATAGGGTTTGCCCACATGAGAAGCAGCTCTATCACAAACCAATGCTTATATTATGTATATTATTTGCCTTTATAACTTTTGATTTATGGTTCATGTTTGAAGCTACAGTTTATTTTCTCTGTTCAAAGAATTTTCATATGTATATGATGTTTTTTCAGACCATTACTCAACTTACTATCTTATGCTTCAGTTCCAGCTGTTTTTAAGCATTGTAGTCTGTATTTTTGCCGTGTTCTCTGGGTTCTTCCCCAAGCACATTTGATTAACACTATCATATAGTTTCTTTTTTTATGTCCAGGTGATTCCAGGCATAACTCCAAATTTGATAAGAGCCTGATCAGGTATTTTTTGCTTGACAGAGTTATAAAAAAATAGATAAAAATTTAACTATATAAAGTAGAAAGCGAGAAATAGGGACTGACATACAAAGACAAAGCAATAGTAATAATAATATTAATAATTAATTCCCAAGTTTGCTGGTCTTTTCACTTTCTTAATGGTGCCCTTTAATGAACAGAAATTATAAAATAAAATTAAGTCTAATTTATTGATCTTTTCCTTTATACATAGTGCTTTTTGTGTCTCTTTGAAAATTATCTTTGCCTGATCTAAGATCAGGAACACATTTTCCTATGTAATCTTCTGGGGATTTAGTACTTTGCCTTTCACATTTAGGTCTGCAATTCATTTGGAATGGATATTTATATATATGGTGTGTGGCAGACATTAACATTTTCCCCCTCCACCAATTGATCTAGAACCATTTATTGATAACATCACTTGTTCTCCACAGTATTACAAGTGTCTAAGTCTGTTGCTGGACTCAATTTTTTCCATTGGTCTATTTATCTATTCTTGTACCAGTAACATTTTATTTTCTGTAGCTTTGTAATATGTCTTGATATCTGGTAGAGAAGACCTTCAATTTTGTTCCTTTTCTTAAAGATGATCTTGGCTATTTTATAATCAGGTTGTTAATTACCCCCCACCCCCACCCCTAAGTGGTAGCATTTTGATTGGGGTTACATTGAATCTATAGATCAATTTGGAGAGAAGTGACATCTTTATAATATCAAATCCTCTAAACCATGCACATGGTACTTTTTGCATGGAGGTGTTGCCCATCTGTTATTAGATTTATTTTTAGGCATTTGATGTTTTTTGATGCTAGTGGAATGATATTTTTAAAAAGTTTATTGTCTAATTTTTTTATTGCTCATATAAAAATACAATTGATTTAAAAATATTGACCTTGTATCTTGTGACCTTGCTAAATTCTTTTTAAAATTTCTGATCACTTTTAGATATGTATCAGTATTTTTGTATATTCTATGTAGTAGATTTATTTTCAGTTTTTCTGTTGTGATGTTGTTATATTTCTCCAATCTAAGGAAACATGCCTTTCATTAGTTGTGGAAATTTTTCTGCTTTTGTTTTAATTGAATATAAGCTCCTCCATTTTCCTAATTTTTAAATTTCTCTCTTTCCTCTAGAGTTATTATTGTAAATTTGCACATTGCCAAAGACAAAGAGAAAAATCTGCAAAGCAACCTGAAAGAAAAAAGATTACTTACAAAGGTACAATAGATAGACTGGCAACAGATTTACATTACTAGAAATAGAAGCCAGACAGTGAAAAATATATTTAAAGGGCTGAAACTATCAGTGTAGAATTCTATATCAAGCTAAATTTTCATTCAAGAGAGAAGGTGAAATAACCTTTTCAGAGAAAGACTCATAATTTAATTCTCCTATAACATTGCTAAGAATTACTAAATGATATATGTCACTAAGAAGAAAGAATGCAGAATAAAACAGTATTAGACGGCAGGAGATATAACTACTGATGGTGAAAAGATTTAAACAAGTATTAGAGATTATCATGAAAAATCTTCTACCAACGCATTTGAAGCCTTATAATAAAGGAACAATTTTCTAAAAAAGAAAATAGACGTTTTCAAATTGGATTAAAGAAGAAATAGAATACTGAAACAGACCTAGATTTATTAACATTGAGTAAAATAAAATCACCCCATATAAAAAAGTACAAAATACAGACACAGATGGTTTAAGGGTAAATTCTAACAACCCTCAAGAAACAGATTACCTGTGTACAAATTATTGCAATGAATAAAGAGGAATTTTCTTCTCTCAAACACATTTTATGATAACTTGTATAACTGATTATAAGACAAAATGTACAAGGACAATATAAGAAAAGAAAATTATGAACATAGATATAAAAATTAAAAAATGTCAGCAAACAAAATTTGCAAGTGCTTATCATGATCAAATGCATTATGTCTAAGTGAATTTTACTCCAAGAATAAAAGACATTAGCATCAGATAAAATGTAATTGCAAACCAGGAGCTCTCCCGAAGCTGAAAAAGAATATCTGTTAAATGCACAGCAAGTATCATGCTTAGTGGTGATACATTTGAAAAGAAAACTGACTGCACTCTGCTTGGCAGACATGTTGTTTATTTGGGGTTTATTTAGGATGATTGAAGAATGTTCTCTTTTGTATCTTGAAGAACTACATATTTGAAAACTTTTATACTAAGTGATAAACTGCAGTTCATGTCAGAAGAGCAGTGATCTACAAATAGTTGATTCTTAGGTGTCAAACAGCTCATTCAGACACTTCTAGATATTAGTGCTAGATGTTTGGTTTTGACATTTAGACAACGACAGGCTGCTTATATTTTAGAGCATTCCAACTTAAACTCATCCTTAAATGTGATTATATATACATTTCATATAATATCTTATTCATATGTAAATAAAATACAAATGCATTGGAAAAACCCATAACAGAGGTATTGCTGTTAACTTAGGTAATAACAATGACTGCTATATAAACATTATACTGAGATTCCTGCTATTGCATGCCGTAAGAAAGACATATAACAGGTATAAGGACTGGAAAACAAGAAACAAACTGGTTGGCATTCATAGGCTATATGATTGTCTATGTAGATAATCCGAGAAAATTAGAACCAATAAGAAAATTCAATAAGTTACTAGATACAATAAAATTATAGAACAGCTCATGGCATTTTATTCGGAGAAAAAAGCAATTAGAAAATTTAATTAGAAAAATGGTCTCATATACCATGGCAACAACAATGATAAGGAACCAGGAATAACTAATAGAAAATATGCAAGACCTTATTTCTAAAATTGTAAAATTTTATTGAAAAATATGAAAGAAGATCTAAATAAATGAGAAGCATTCTCTGTTTATGGTTGAGGTTACCCAATGCCATATGGCAACTGTCCTGTTTAATTTATAAACGATGAAATTCAAATGAAAATATCAATAGTGTTTTTTTTTCATGAAACTTGTGATCCTGAGTCAAGAAAATTTTGAGGAAGAATAAGGACACCAGTCCTGCTACTAGATATCGAGTTAATTACCTTAAATATATTATTAATATAGCAATTAAAGCAAATTATTGGTGAAGGGATAGATAGACCATTGGAACAAAATTAAAAGCCCAGAAATATATCGATACAAATATGAAAACCTGGTGCATTTATTCATTCAATAATTATTAAGCACTTTCCTTTTTGCTAGTGGGAGCTTCTTCAAATTGTCTTCCAGGTTCTTTTGACATGATCCTGGGAGTCACTGATAGCTTCCTTACTGCTGGTGTGACAAAATTTTCAGCCTCACCTGGTACATTTCCTGTTCCTAACCTGGAATCAGCCATTTCTCCACGAAGCCTTGATTTCTCTTGTGGAAAATAGAATTTCAAGACCACATCTATGTATTAGGGATGCTCATTGTTGCTGGGTTGGTCAGTATTTTTAGGCCTTTTCAGTTAACAGAGCTAAAAAATTAAATGTATATTATATATATGTATACACATAATTCATATATAAATATATATTTTATCTATATTATCTACATATTAATATATTATGTATATTATATATTAGTATATAGTTAAGTGTATATATATTTAAAGATAAAAACCTCATGAGTTCATACTGATACTTCCAATTCAAATTCAGAAATATAAGACTTTTACTTACATTCTCATATATTAAATCTCTAACTCCTTTGACATTGGGAATCAACTGTCAAGGACTTGAGGGATAAGAAAATTACAATATACTTTATTTCTAGTTCGCTTTATATTTTATTACATACAGACTTATCTCAGAATAATAATATTAATACAATCATTGCTAGTATGATAACTGAAAACACTTAACTTTGTTGTAAATATTGTCTGTGTGTGGTTTTTTTTTTGTTGTGTGTGTGTTGTTTTGTTTGTTCTCATGTGGGGATTTGGGGGGATTAAAATCTATGCTGCTCCTTCCATGGCAGTATATGCCAGCTCAGAATCCTCTTTTGAAAAGTTTTGAAGTTTTCCTTGGATAATTAGAAATACTTAAAGAGTAATCCAATTGGCTAATCATTGTTTAGTTCAGTCTAGGATGTGCCTTGTGGTTTATTTCTAAAGGCCATTGTTGTGCCATGATTCTGTGTGGTGGCCTCTCTGGTTAATCCTGCTGGGAATTCCAGAATAAGGTCAAGAGAACTATAATAGCAATTAGGGGGTGTCTTTGGGGTTATGGTTGGTAGAGGGGCCAAGGTGTGGCTTGGAGACGTTGAATTTAGCCAGTAATTTTCAGCAACCCTTCAAACTACCCAAATGAAGATACAATCTAAGTCAAAGCTGTGTGATGGCTATCGAAACGTAACATTAAAAAAATACCCTATTGTCTGCTTTCACCCAGATTGCTACTTCTATGTAGAAATTCTGGAGCTGGCATTAATGGTAGTAGACATGTACTGTGTTTTGGTTACCCATCACCCATTTCCCCTACTTCAGCATAAGCACAGTAATTGCCTTTTTTAAATTTTAATTAAAGCTTTATTTCTTACAGCAGTTTTAGGCTCTCAGCAGAAATAAGGGGAAGGTACAGAGATTTCCTATGTACTCCCTGCCCCCACATGTGCACAGCCTTCCTCATTACCAGCGTCCCCCACCAGAGTGGTATTTATTGATTGATTGATTGATTGATTGATTGATTGATTGCTGTGTTGGGTCTTCGTTTCTGTGCGAGGGCTTTGTCCAGTTGCCGCAAGCGGGGGCCACTCTTCATCGCGGTGCGCGGGCCTCTCACTATCGCGGCCTCTCTTGTTGCGGAGCACAGGCTCCAGACGCGCAGGCTCAGTAGTTGTGGCTCACGGGCCCAGCTGCTCTGCGGCATGTGGGATCTTCCCAGACCAGGGCTCGAACCCGTGTCCCCTGCATTGGCAGGCAGAGTCTCAACCACTGCGCCACCAGGGAAGCCCCAGAGTGGTATTTTTATTACAGTTAATCAACCTACATTGACACATCATAGTCACCCGAAGTCCAGTTACACATTACGTTTAACTCTGGGTGTTGTACACTCAGTGCATTTGGACAAATGTATGATGACATGCGTACATCATTACTGTATCATAGTATTTTCACTGCCCTAGAAATCTTTTGTGCTCCATCTCTTCATCCCTCCCTCTCCTCCTCCCACCGAGCCCTGGCAACCACTGGTCTTTTTAGTGTTTCCATAGTTTTGCCTTTTTCCAAAATGTCATATAGTTGGAATCTTAGAGTATGTAGCTAATTTCCTTTTGAAGAATTACCTCTCCCTCTAGAAATTTGCTACCTTTGGGAAGTTATCTAGCCACTAGGAGTAGGCATGTGATACTAGCTAGATTAATCAGACTCTTGTGAAGCTTCCAATATTGATTGGACATTAGCAGAAAGGTTACAAGGTGGTAGATCATTCATTTCAGTGATGGTATTGTGGTAAGAATGTTGATTAAATCCACTTGCTTTGGAGCTGCACTGATTCTTGACCTTTTCCAGCTTGTTTCTCCAGTCTTACTGTCAATTTTGTGCATTCTCGGATACACACTTAATACATTTTCTGTTTAGAGCTGGTTTCTGTTACTTGTAGCCAAACAGCTACAACTGATTTGGTGGTGATAGCCAGAATATATGAGAAATGTTCAATCTATAGTCCTACCTTGGAGGTATTGCAGGTTCAGTTCCAGACCATCGTAATAAAGTGAATATTGTAATAAAGTGAGTCACACAAGTTTTTTGGATTCCTAGTGCATATAGAAGTTATATTTATGCTATCCTGTAGTCTATTAAGTGTGCAATAGCATTATGTCTAAAAAACAATGTACATACCTTAATTAAAAAGTACTTTATTACTAAAAAATGTTAATCATCATCTGAGCCTTTAGCAAGTTGTTATCTTTCTGCAGTAGTAATGTTAAAGATCACTGATCACAGGTCACCATAACAAATATAATAGTAATGAAGATGTTTGAAAGATTGTGAGAATTACTAAAATGTGACACAGAGACACGAAGTGAGCAAATGCTTTCGGAAAAATGGTGCCAATGGACTTGCTTGATGCAGGGTTGTCACAAACTTTCAACTTGTAAAAAAATGCAATATCTGAGAAGTGCAATAAAGCAAAGTACAATAAAATGAGGTGTGCCTGTATTTAAATTGCAACCTCTCTTCCAACAGTTCTTCTGATCCTCCTTTCCTTGTTCTATTAAAAAAATACACTTTATAATTTACTTATTAACTGTGTTTTGTCTCTCTACCTTACTAGAATATAAGCTCTATGAGGGCAAGAATTCTTTATTTAAATCTGTTTCTATGAATCTTGTATCCCAAGTACCTAGGACAATTCCTGGAACATAACAGGTACTGAAGAAATATTTGTAAATTTAATTAATAATTAAATCTAAGCCACCGTTTTTTGAATCTCTTGATTGTCTGTATGGAGTAGTGCTTAGTCCCAGTTCATTGTAAAATGTTGGCATGCTTTTGCTACAGATGGTTTTGTTTTGTTATCACTGTGTGGGTTGGGAGAAAATGTAATTACATGGAGGGCAGTAACCAGCTGCTCTCCACCCCCAAAGAAATGAACAATACTGTGGGCTCCATAGACAGTCAAAGTTCTACATGGTCTTCCAGATCTTGATATCTAACCTAAGCTCATTTTATTTTTTAAGGGAAATTTTGAAAGTATCAGTCATAATAAGGTAAAAGCAGATTTGATTAAAGGACTAAAAAATAATGCATTCATTTTTATAAAAAATACAAAAATTAAAAATTGGCACTATTCCAACTAAATGGCATAGCATTCAAATGAGACATAGATCCAACTGAGACTGAACTGGGGGAGGACCTCAGGTTGGAGAGGATGGCTGGTAAGTGATTGGAGGCATCATTATAGAAACTAAGCCCAGAATGAGGTTATTACCAGAATGTTACAGTTGCTAAGGGAAGGTCAATTGAACAACAAATCTTGGACAAGGAAGGGGAATTAATATTTATAAGCAAGTCTAATGTTTCACATAAGCATTACATATATTATTTTACATATGCTTTTCACATTATCCTCAAAATAAGCCCATAACTTAACCACCTTCATTTTATAAACAGAAAAACTGAGAATAAAAAAAGTTAGTTAACTTAAACTCATATAACAAGAAAGTGTCAGACTCAAAATCTGGCTAAGGTAAATCTAAATCTTCTGTTCTTTCCACTACATCACTGCTAACACAGGAAATTGAGTCTGAAACTGTAGAAAACAAACCACTTTTTTCTAGGTAAAGGTGGTGGATTGAATATATGCAATAGCCACCACTTGCTTGTCAAACACCAGACCTCTCTAAAACAACAGTAACTATTTTTTTTTTTAAGGCATAAACACACAAGGACAAGAGAACAGGAGAGGAAATGAACAACAAAATTTGAGAAACTGATAAGTAGAAGGAAAAGTGGGAATTAACTATGCAGACCTGAGATAACTGAATCTCAAGCTATCAGTAGGGAAATTTGAGTAACAAATTGATTTGCACCATTGTGTCACCAAGGCTCAAGAATTAGAGCTAATAGCTGTGTAAGGGCAAGGAAAGTAGTCTGATTTTGAAGTAGTTTGGTTCCCCAGTTCCATATCCCAACTCCATAGACCTGTGTGATGGCTTGCTTTTCTCACATCCTGGAAGATTAAAGATATATTCTCTGGAGGGGGTAATGCAGAAAGTCACTGGAGGATCCCAAGCACAACTGAGAACAGGGGACCGACCATACTGAAAGCAGGAGGAAAGAGTTAAAGTTTGTGCACTGAATGCTGAAATCATTGACTGTCTTTCCCTACACACCTCACAGAAAGCTGGCAGCCAGGCCCATACCTTGTAGAAGAGGAATTTGGGTAATCATTCTCTGGGGATCTGAGCATCCCATGGCTCTCCAAGAGGAAAGCTCTTATGACATTAACACCAGGGATTCTTTACTGAAATAACTCATCTTACCACTTGGAACTGAAGCCCATGACAAACCAGTCCCACCTTTGTGCTCAGAGCTTCTAACCAACATTTAAAAAAAGTTATTTTAAATTGTGGTAAAAAATGCGTGACATAAAATTTGCCATCTTAGTCATTTTTTAACTGTACAGCTTAGTAGCATTAAGTACCTTGACATTGGTGTACAAAAGACCTCCAGAACTTTTTCATCTTGCAAAACTGAAACTGTCTACCCACTGAACAACAACTCCTCACTTCTCCCTCCTCCCAGCCCCTAGCAACCATCATTCTTCTGTTTCTACGAGTTTGACCGCTTTATAGATCTCCTATTAGTGGAATCATGTAGTTCTTGTCTTTTTGTGACTGGCTTAATTCACTTATCATAATGTCCTCAAGCTTCTTCCATGTTGCAGCATGTGACAGGATTTCCTTCTTTTTTAAGTCTGAATAATATTCCAGTTTCTAATCAACTTCTAATGCTCCAGTCTTAAATATGTGCAGACAATGTGCAATTACCAGGCATCAGAGGAAGGCCTCTTTCATGAAAGACAGAGAGAGACAAACAAACATGAGACACCAGACTATTTAGGGATTAGATAACTTTTCAAAAACCATCAATTAAAATGTCAGAGACGATATCATACAGGAAGCAAGAATAGGATAACTATTTTAAAAAAGGAAACAGTAAAAACAAAACAAAAAGTTCTTGGAAAAATTTAAAAAATGGTGGGAATATCAAGTTGGGGAAATTTCTCAGAAAGTGGATAAAGAAGAAAAAACAGAGGAAAATGAGAAAAATAAGGTAAAACTAGGGCAACAGGTCAGAAAATCCAAAACCAAAATAATAGGTATTCTAAGAGAGAGAGAACAGAGAAAATGGATGGGAGGAAATCAACAGAATAATATGCAACCTAGAATGGAAAGGGATGAATTTTTCATTTGAAGGATCCATTATAGTTCTTAGCAAAATGGCACAGCATCATGAAATCTCAGGATTCCAGGGACAATAAGAGCACTCTACAAATGTTAGAGAGATATAAAAAAAAGATTTAGAAATTGGAACGACATCAGTATTACAACAGCAATGCTGGAAGCTAGAAGATAGGGAGACATGTCTTCAAAACTGTGATGGAAAGTCGTTTCCAAAGTAAAATTCTCTACCCAGCTAATTTATTAATCAAGGTATTTAATGAATATTAATTTTGTGAGTGCTGAGGCTCTACTTTATCATTTCACTTGCTGGGTGCTGTTGGAGAAATAAATAAAGAAGACAAGTCACTTCTCTGTATTTTATTGTTGTTGTTTTTAAATAAACATTTAATTTTAGAATAGTTTCAGATGTACAGAAAACTGTGAAGAGAGTAGAGTTCCCACTTCTCCACATCCAGTTTGTCCTATTATTAACACCCTACATTAATTAGTATTGTAGATCTGTCGCAATTTATGAACTAATATTGATACATTATCATCATCTAAAGTCCGTACTTTATTCACATCTCCTTAGTTTTCACCTAATGTCCTTTTTCTATTCTAGGATCCCATCCAGGACCCCACATTACTTTTATTTTTTTATATAAATTAATTTATTTATTTTTGGCTGCATTGGATCTTCGTTGCTGCGCGCGGGCTTTCTCTAGTTGCAGCGAGCGGGGGCTACTCTGTTGCATTGTGCGGGCTTCTCATTGCGGTGGCTTCTCTTGTTGCAGAGCATGGGCTCTAGGTGTGTGGGCTTCACTAGTTGTGGCATGAGGGCTCAGTAGTTGTGGCTTGCGGGCTCTAGAGCGCAGGCTGAGTAGTTGTGGCGCATGGGCTTTGTTGCTCCGTGGCATGTGGGATCTTCCTGGACCATGGCTCGAACCCATGTTCCCTGCATTGGCTGGTGGATTCTTTAACCACTGTACCACCAGGGAAGCCCCACGTTACTTTAAGACGTCACATCTCAGGCTCCCGTTGGCTATGACAGTTTTACAAATTTTCTTATTTTTGATGACCTTGACAGTTTTGAGGAGTACTGGTTAGGTGCTTTGTAGAATGCTCCTCAACTGGGATTTGTCTGATGTTTTTATTATGATTAGACTGGGGTTTCAGGTTTTGGGGAGGAAGACCATGTAGGTAAAGTATCATTCTCATCATATCAAGGGTACATGCTATCAATCTGACATCACTGTTAATGTTGACCTTGATCACCTGCCTGAAGTACTGTTTATCAGGTTTCTCCACTGTAAAGTTACTCTTTCCCCCTTTTCTTACTGTACTCGTTGCAAAGAAGTCACTGTGTGCAGCTCACGCTTACCGGGTAGGAGTTATGCTCCACCTCCCTACGGGTAGAGTATCTACATAGATTATTTGGAATTCTTCTCTATGGTAGATTTGTCTTTTCTCTCCTCATTTATTTTTTCAATAATTTTTTTCAATAATTTATTTATATCAGTATTGACTCATGGATAATAATTTTATACTTTGGGTCATAATTCAATACTACTAACATTTATCTTGTATATTTCTTTTTGTAATACTTATTTCAGACGTGCTGTGTCACAAAAGCCCAGAATAGTCTAGTTGTCTTTCTTCTAACCTATAGCCTTTAGTTTAGATCCCAAGAAGATAAAATTGATACACTGAAAAAATGCTCTTCTACTTGTATACAGTTACAGACTTTAATTAAAATAAATACAGTCAACATTCTCTGTTAGCAATGAAAGCTACTCCACGGGAGGCACAGTGCCTGTGGAGCTTATGATCCATTCACTTACTGTAATGCCATTTCCCCCGAATTAGGTCTGTTGAGATGAATTTATGGTGTAGTTAACCTGAGCTGCTATGGAACTTGAGGCATTAAAATGCTTCTTACTGTACTGATTATCATTTGACTCATATTCCTGTCAAGCAGTATATGTAAAAAAATGTATTTTCTTTAATTTTTAGATGACTTTATAGCAGAGAATTCTGTTTAGAGAAGTTGGAGCTTCTTCAGCAGGCTTATGAAGAGAAAACAATCCTCAAAAGGTTTAGATACTAAATTTTGAGTTTTAAAAATATATATTTGTTGTTTGAATTTTCTAACAAGTTTCTCCATCTATGGTCCTCATGACTTAGACTGTACACCTTTAATCATATGAATTACTATGTGCTCAAAACAAGGACTGATGATAAGTCATTAATCTTAAACAGAAACAATGTAGAAGAATATCAGTGATAGAAGCACTTGTCTTATTCTTAACTATTAAATTTCATAATTAAGTATGAGATTTTCTGTAGGTTGCTGGTAGAAGTCCTTTATCAAATTTAAGTCATTTCCTTCTATTCCTTGCTTAATACGATTTTTTTTTTTAAATTGAGAATTAATGGTAAATTTGTCAAATGCTTTTAAAGAAACTCCTATATTTTTTTCCCCTCCGTTAATCTCTTAACGCAGTGATTTGTATCAGTAGATTTTCTAATATTGACCGTTCTTGTATTCCTGGGAAGAATGCTACTTGGTTCATTTGGCATAGAAATTATTTGTTCCTTGAGGATTTGGTAATGCTTTCTTATAAAAACATCTTGGTACCTTATGGGGGCAGAGATTTTAGTACTTAAAATTTTTTCTTCTATGTTTATAGATCCATCTAAATTTAAGAAGTCTTCTTAAGCCAATTTTGTTAATTTGTATTTTCCTAGGTAATCACCCATTTTATCTGGACTTTCAAGTTTACTGCTATGAAGTTGTACCACATTATCTTAAAATTAAAAGTAATGTTTTTTATATACATTTAATATTATCTTTCTTGATGCTATATTAATGTTGTTATTTGTGTTTTCTTTAATCATTTTTTGGGTCTACTCCAATCAGTTTTGTATTTACTTGATTGATTTGTTCATTTCTATTATTTTTTATAGACAAAGTAACACCAAATATTTAAAAAGTTAACTTTTTGTGGAAAAAATTTTGACTAGAAATGTATTATGATGGAAAAAGAAGAGCAAACAAGTCCTGCTTCCCTCCATTCCCACAAAAATAGAAGTTTTGGGTTGCTTTAATTTTTCTATTCTCTTTTTTCAGTAGGAGAGAAACTTTATAGTGGTATTCACAGACTTGCAGATTTTCAAACATCTTAGGATCCATTCCATGAGAAGAATGTCATTGGTGTTTTTTGGTTTTTTTTAATAAATTTATTTATTTATTTATTTATTTATTTTTGGCTGTGTTGGGTCTTCGTTTCTGTGCGAGGGCTTTCTCTAGTTGTGGCAAGCGGGGGCCACTCTTCATCACGGCACGAGGGCCTCTCACTATCACAGCCTCTCTTGTTGCGGAGCACAGGCTCTAGACGCGCAGGCTCAATAATTGTGGCTCATGGGCCCAGCTGCTCCGCAGCATGTGGGATCTTCCCAGACCAGGGCTCGAACCCGTATCCCCTGCATTGGCAGGCGGATTCTCAACCACTGCGCCACCAGGGAAGCCCGGTCATTGGTGTTTGTCTTAACAAACTGACTTGGATGGGACTGGAATAACCCCATGCATGAAGGATGCCTGCTGTATTAGTTGTTACTGTAGACCTCTCCATAATGCATACAGTTATAAGTTGATAAGGAGACTATATAATGAACAGGGGAGAAGCCTGGGTAAACTAACTTATATAGCAAAAGAGGCAAATAGTTTTGCACAAAAATTATGCATCCATTTTGAGCTTGCATCTAAAATGCATAGAAGACTGGCTTCTTAGTAATACTTGAAAAAAGCTGTGCCAGTTCTATTCTGCCCTTGGGGTCCTATTATGACTATCCCTGCAGGAAAACTTCAATAATGAGGGAGAAAATGAAAAATATTTGCATTTTGAATTAAGTTTTGCCATTGTTTTCTGTCTGTCTTGCTTCTTTATCCTTACTTACACGCATTTTTTGCAAACATTAAAGCCAGAATTGATTAGAACAAGAATTCTGTGGCCCACACAACACATGCTAAATCAACACTCTTGTCTGGAAGTTGGACATTTATCTTTCCAGGCCAGGCTGACTACCTAATTCTCTCCACATTGTGAGAAGTATAAAGGCCATCATGACAGTGGGGCCCAAAGTTTAGCCAATTCAATTTATTTAACACCTCATAACACTCTGGAGTTTTCTTCACTGCCCAAAGCTTGTAAAATTTATTATGAACCCTAATCCCTCCTCTGGCTTTCCTTGGAGTTTTAAAGTGAATGTAAAACAACAACAAACAGAGTATATAAAAACATTTCCATGGCAGCAGCACAGGTGGCAGTGCACATGCTATGACTGCAGCTTTAAAAATCTGTTCCAAATATGTTAGGCTTTTCAGACTTTCTTACACAGACTTTGTGTCTTTCTCTTATGTGAAAGATGTGGACAGTAAGTAACATTTTTCAGATTCTTTTCCATTATAGGTTATTACAAGACATTGAATATTGTTCCCTGTGCTTTGCAGTCCTTGTTGTTTATCTATTTTATATATAGTGGTGTGTATCTGTTAATCCCATACTCCTAATTTATACCCGCCCCCCCTTTCCTCTTTGGTAACCATATGTTTGTTTTCTATGTCTGTGAGTCTGTTTCTGTTTTGTAAATAAGTTCATTTGTATTATTTTTTATATTCCACATATAAGTGATATCATATAATATTTGTCTTTCTCTGTCTGATTTACTTTGCTTAGCGTGATAATCTCGAGGTCCATCCATGTTGCTGCAAATTATTTTGTTTCTTAGATGAAGTCTTGTTCCACATTTTAATTCTCAGTTACTTATTGGCAAGCACCTTGACATTTACCTGTTTTTATAGATTCCAAGGAACATCAAATAGAATGATTAGTAAGAATCGACATGTATTAATAAGAATTGAATGCTTAGTAAGAAATGATAGTGAGAATTTGATAAATGTTTTTCTTTCTCGATTGATTAACAAAAACCTTACTGACTTCTAAGATTTGTCCACCCCTGCCTCCTACCTGTGTTTCTGTGGGTTGTTGGGTTTTGTAGGCTTTTTTCAAAGCCTCTGAAATTGCTTTGAGACACACACAGGAGGCCTCCCTGCCTGATTCTGGGAGGTCTGGACTGGCTACTAATTCTGTGACCCAGAATGCCCAGTAGCCTGTACCACCGAGTTAATCAGTGGTCTCACTGTATTTTCAAAGTGGCTGGTTCTATTCTTGAGCTTCTAATCTCTTTCTCTTGGGGTATAGTTATAGTATCTAACATTGTTTGCTTGACATTTAGGAGATATTCAATCCCAAACAAATTAATGAAAAAAACAGATTTAGAAGGAGGCAGGACAAGAGGGAGCAATGATGACTGTTGGAGAAAAGACCTCATTAAAAGCTTCCTTTCTGATGGCAGTGCTCTTTTTCACTGGAATTTCTTTACTTGCCTTATTAGGTTTGGAAATGATTCTGTACTCACTCTCCCATCCCCTTCAAAGATGTTTAAGACAGAGTCCCAGCCTGCTGGGAAGACTGTTGGGAAGACAGATGCTTGAGCAAATAAGTTACCATACAGTATTGTAGAAGCAACAGTAGGCAGACTTATGATCAGTCCTGGAGAGTGTGACAAGCTCTATTAGGGTGGGGAGTAGTGAATGGGGTGTGATGTTAGGGTAGATCCCGATCTGGGTTTTGAGAGACTAATAAATCCGTTATGAAGCATGGGCACAAAAGGATCATGAAAGACTTGTATGAGTTAAAAAAATCCCATAATTGAAGTGTTGGGTGATAGAAAGTACTGTTAAAATTGATTTCTGTGGCTGGTTAAGTTCTTTCACAGGAGGTATGAAACTATGGGTGATCTCTTTATATACCACGTATTTATATAGAAGCTGATCCAAATAGTATTTGAGTGATTTTGTTATCTTAATAATTATAGTTGATTTGAGTGATTTTTATCTTCATAATTATAATATAGTTTAATAAGGTACTATATATATAATTTATATAATTAAAAATACATACATATAATTATACAAAATATACATTTTTATGACCCACAATTAGATTCTCTTTCTCCTAGTCATCTGTTTATTTTCAAAAACCACAGTTTAGATCTTCATAGAATCGCCATATTTTGCATGCTTAGATCTCCATAGAAGTGCCATATTTTGCAACAGGGAAAGGTCTTTGAGTTGCCCCCAATTCGTAAACCTGTGTCTAGAGATTATAACTTCCTCAGTGAACCATAAAATACATATGCTCAAGTAATTAAGGGTACTTACGGGGTTAAAACATGCCTGAAGTTCCCAAACAAATTTGTAAGTACTTTTCCAGAGAACTGCTTGCCTAAGAAAGGTTATGCCAGTTCTCAACACAGCAGTGATTTGTACCACTGAACTCACAGTACCTAATGACTAGCTTTCCTCAACACATAGGTTTGATTTTTTGTTTCTTTGTTTCTCTGTGCCGAGAATGTATTGTTGTACTTGTGGCTTGGGGATATGGTGAGTTAGTAAATGATGGAAAAAGGGTTTTAATTTCCCTGATTAGGATTTCTCACTATTGCTTGATGTTGCTATAACTAAATCTGGGTGTTTTCCCATAATGGTTTGATTTTGGTTTGTTCTCAATGATCCAGGCCCAGTGGTGGTCTGCATAGATGATTGACAGGTATAGCAAATCCCTTTTGCTTGGTGGATGTCATGGTTCTGGTCCATGGCAGGAAGTGACTCTAGTCACCTTGGACCAGCCCTTGGACGAAGGGCTTATTCCTTTTGCTCAGTTTTTCTAGCTTCACTATCTGTAATGACTTTCTCACAAGTCTTACAGGCCCTTTCCTTTCTTTAACCCTTTACCTAGGGGAAACAGAAGAGATGTAGTGTAGCACCACCCTGTGGGCGTTGATACTTGGGGGAACCAGTGCAAGAAAATGTTGATATTCTGGCTACAACAGTTGTTGTCAGTAATGAAGTCCTTTATCTCTGATCCAGGAGTCTCCTGTGTTCTGCCAGCACCCATGAAACAAGTTAGCCTGCACGTTGGGTAAAATCTAACTCTTCACAGTTCTTGACATTTCTGTTACAAGCCTTTCTGTGGTTTACTTTCCTTGCCCACTGATTAAATATGGATGTTTCTCAAAGTTCTGCCTCTGGTTCACTGCTTTTTTCTTCCTTCATCCGTAGTCTCATGTGTGTAGTTCTAAATAATGGAGGATGCCTTCCAAATTTGCATTAGCCTTAATCTGTCCTCTGAGCTGTGGACTCATATATCTAACTCGGGTGCTCAGGGGACCTCAAAACTTAACATGTCTCATGGTAACTACTTGTATCGTAAACTCTTGCCTGCACCCTCACTTCCAGGGTCTCTACCTCCATTGGTGATATAATAAATGTCTGAATAGTGTCTGATATAGTGTTGCTCAATAAATGTTGACTGATAACTGATTTTAAGTCCACAAAAACTCCCATCTTGGAGTGGGATTGAGGAAATAAAGGAAGAGAAAACAGAGATCTGCTTTAGTGAAAAAAACAATTTAAATCCACCATGAAGTTTGAGATTCTTTTGGGAAAGTAACTTTAAGCAACTTCTAAGCAAATCGAGGGCTTCTCATTGAGCGTTGATTACCTGTAGAGTCAGAGGCTGGCTGGACTTTCTTCGTCATTAGTATGAGGCCATTTAGTTCTCTGCTAGACATCTGTGGAGGGTTTGGGTTTTAGTGCAAGGATAAGCCTGAGAACCCAGGACAGGGATGAGTGATTGCTGTCACATTAACAGGTATGATAAGCTGACACTTCAAAAGAATTATTATTAATCATTATTATTGTTATTTTTGAAAGATTTCAAATGCCTGAGAACATAATAATTAGTTTTTTTTTTTTTCTTTCTTCCTTCCTTTCTTTTTTTTTTTTTTTTGAGGCTTGTACTTAATACACGGGCATTTTTGCTGCAAGGCAGTATTTAGTCTATACACCATGTTCTGGGCACCTGAAACCATGGCAACCATGATTTCTGATCATTTGTAAGCAATTTAATTTGGCTTAAACATTTAGCATTATTTTGCCAGTTATTTCTGGAAATGATTGAAAAACTTCAGCAGGCATAAATTTTTATTTTATTTTAGTGCTTTTCTTCTGAACCATTGTCTTCCCTTTTTTCAGGTTTCAGGAGTAGAAAGTGATTTACAGCCATAAGCCTGTACATATGCTCATGTATCATTTACTTAGTTTTCGAAATTGGGCTCAAAGAATTCAGTGTAGGACAAAGACAGGTATTATTATCCTTTAAAGAAAGTCATAATGCCCCTTTCTTATTTCTCTCCAAGTTAACACTGTGAGGGGGTTCAAGTAATTTTAAATCCTAAAATGCAAACTGAGGTAAAGAAAGATAATTATTGATGCTTTTATGTGTGTGTCAGGGAGTAGGATGGTATGATTGTTTTTTAAAGCTATTAATTATAGGAGGAAAATACATCTCATTTCTAACAAACAGCCTTTTTATCTAATCTTACATTAGCTTTTCCATGTACATTAGCTGAATCATCTATAGATTATAAAGATTGTTATCACAAAAAAACAGGCTGAGTTTTCATTCTAAAAGCTCAATAACTAATGTTCTTCACAGATCTCTCACAACTGGAATTTAGAAGCTTCCATTCAGAATGACTCAAGATAAATTCCCCACATTTGTCAAAATTTGTGGATATATATGGAAACTTTTCTTCTATCCAACTGGAGGAAGACAGTTTTAGTTTTGTTCTTTCTCATAGTCAGTGGGTGGGGGAGTACTAAAACTTCTTGTTGATAAAATATTTATAAGGCAATATTTTCAAAGTTATAATCATGATGGTAAATACATTTATACAAAATTAAATGAGGCCAAGTGGGAGTGTAGTTAAATATCTTCTTAGAAATTTTAGCAAGTTACAATGGAGATTAAGATTCTAAGTCATTTAAAAATAGGATTCAATAATTTGTTATCTTTCATCCCTTTTGTAATTGTAATTAGGGAGCCATACAAATAATTCAGATAATTAAGATTATTTATGCAGATATTTGTTTGACTTGCCAGAATCTTTACAGCTTCTTTTTATTTTTTTTGTTCAGACCACAAGCTTGACTAAATGTTAACATTTGCATTTTGATATATAAACTGGGGTTTGCTAGTGGCAGAAATATTTTTATAAATAAACTAGAAGAAATTTTAAAATGTTTTATTTTTGTATATAAACATCTATTGACACAAATAGTCCTATTTCCTCAACAGTACTTTGCTACTATGATATTAAAAAATTAAGCAGACAGTGCAAGCAGTCTTGGTTAGGGACAATCCTCCATGGGGTTGAGGCCCTTCCAAGCAAATTCTACTAATAATTGAGATTTCCTTTTTCTGATTTCCAGATCATTCCCTACGTAAGAGACACCCATAGACCTTAAATATAAAGTTGGCTGGTGCAAGTTGCTTAAAAAATTTCACTTTGATTTTTGAAGCCAGATTGTATGATGGACTTTTAATTGTGTATTTAAAAACTTTGCCTGGCCACTCCTGATTTTAAAAAATGTAAAATTTGCCTGGCCACTCCCGATAAGTCAGACTAAACTCAGCCGCTTTATTGCCAGGGTGCCTGATGTTCTCTCTCTCAGCCGAGTTAGGCAGTATGATGCATAGCTGACCAATGCTGCTGCCTTGCGTCTGCTGGGTCCTGCTGATGGAAGGACTTCTTTTTGGCTGGACTGATGATAAAGAACCCAGTTTCCTGAGGACTTGTGGCCGCCAAACTGCACCTACTTCCCCAATTTGACCTCTCAACCATGGTGATGTCCTGCCTGGAGTGCTGAGAAAGAGCTATTCCCCCATTTGGCTAGAGGTACTCCCTTTCTTTCCCATTGGATTTGAGAAGTTGGGTGGAGGCATTAAACCCTGCTTGTCCTTTTACCATGTTCTGTAAGTCTGTGTTACTGTGTAAGGGTATACTTCCCTAGGCGTAAAAGAACCTGCTCTTGGCCTCACCTTGGACCTGGAAAATCAGTCTCAAACCAGTCGAATACCCTCTGCTTGATGTGGTCATTGTGATCTCATTTTATTCATCATTTAATTTCTCAGTCCTCTTCATAATGGGTCAGCTCTCTTTCTTCTGATTTCTATGTATACATGACATCAGAAGTTATATAAATAATTACAAATTAGGTCGGAAAAATCAAAGCTCTATATCTTTAATAGAACTTGATTGCTTTTTAAGCCACTGTTCTCACTTGGCAGTGGAAAAACAATCTTGTCATGTTCATGTATTCTTGTCAACTAAATTTTAAATCTTGCTTTAGTGTAAATATTCAGTCAAATTTACATGATATTATCTCTCACATAGCTCTTCACAGCTCCCCCTCCCCATCTTCTCTTTCTCTGACTCACAGTCCTGTTTCTGTTTTTCTGGGCTCAAGATTCCATCACCTGGCAGTGGAAGCAAGAGAGGGAGTTTGTTTATGGAGATGGTGTATGGTGAGGCAACATAAAGGCTGTCCACTCCCTTAATCTCATTTCTTACCCAGATGTTAATGCTTACTGATGTTCATGGTTGACTCTGGAGACGTGGATGACATCCAACATGGACTCTTGTGTGTTGCATTAGATGATCTTTGGTGTCTAACTGGTGCCGTTTATAGCATATTGCAGGGGATCCTATGGAGGCAGCATTGCTTTCCCTCCCCTCCTTTTAAATTTTCTTCATTCTTCTGGCAGGCCTCATCTGGGCCTAGCAAGCTAAATCATCTCGCCAGATACTTTCAGGTGCCTACTCTTAGCAGATGGCGTGTGGACTCAGGATAAGAATATAAGACCATAAGGGTCAAAGTCAGAACAAGGTGAAAGTGTCCTATTGAAAATTATGTTATTTCTAAGTCCAGTGAGTTCTCATAACATTATTGACACTGAAGAGTATTATCACAACTGCCTGAACTTGTAAATCACGCAGTAGTCTTTCCTATCTGGGATGAACATGATAAGTTATGTGCATCTGTGGTTTTCTTTCCAAGAATGGACATTATACTTATTTTACAACTGCATAAAATTTAGCATAATTGATCATGCAGGTAACTGCTTTAAAATACTGGTCTACAAAAATGATTTCATGTTGGTCTTAGGAAAAAAGGGGTAAGAAATCTCCTCAGGCTTCAAATATTAAATAAACAGAGTACTTAATGGGCTGTCTACACATATCAAGAGTCAGAAGTGGGTTTCTTTTAGTGAAGGGATGTGTCAGACCAATAGGGCTGACACCAGAAGGTTAGGTCATCCATCATGGAAGGTCCAACAAAGAAGACTGCAGTGTTGGGAGATCTAGCAAGAGACAGAGCTGTGCATGTGGAAAGAAAGGGAATGTAGGCAGGAAGCCTGGTGGTTCTGGAGCTTGGAGACCAGAGGGGAGGGTGGATAGAAGGCAGAGGCTGCTATCAAAAGGGCCTGCCTTGTAGGACCAAGTGTCCAGCAGGGCAGGCAAGCCCAGCAGGACTCACAGGTGGAAACAAAATGTTAGCTAGAAGTCTGGAGGGGGTGAGAAGTAAAGGGGATAGAATCCAGGCAAGAAATTCAGTAACAGTTAATGGCCAGGAGAAGCAATGAAGATCATGGCTCAAAACTTAGGATTCTAAGCTCAAAACTTTCTGAGATAGAGACCGGATATGGTCTTAGTGTGATGGAGATAAATGAGTACATGTGGCTAAAGCAAGTAATGTGGGCAAGGTAGTCCAAGACTCAGATCTCTCGAATATTGCACGCGCGCACACACACACACACACACACACACACACAGGGCTGAAAAATTACAGAGCAAAACGTTCACAAAATCTCTCTTAGAAGTAGAAGGAAAATATGGGTGACTTCATTTTCTTTTTGCTTGTTTATGCTTTCTGACTTGTCTACAGTGAATGTGTATTATTAAAAAAAAATAATATAAAAACGTTCTGTAAAAAAATCTACCCAGACGAACTTTAGTGTATTTGCAGATAGTTTGAGAATTTGATATTTTGTGCAATGACTGGATGACTGATCCTGCCTAGATGGGACACAGATGTAAGACCAAATTATCGCAGGATACAACAAATTCTCTTGGAATTGGGTAAATTTCCATATTCAATCCACTTGCCTTTTATCTTCTAGTGGAAATTTCGTGATCGACTGGTAGAACAGTTACTTTTCTTCCAAAACAGTCATTTAAGCTGGGTCTGTCTGGGACAAAATGAACTAAGAGTTGGAACTTGTTGAGCTGAGATGATTAATTGGAAGAATTCGAACTGAATAAATTACTATTGGACCCTAGTCCATGTACCAAGCTGGATACTTTTTATTGGGTGATTGAGCCCATTAATGGGATAATGGAATAAGGTGAATGTTGGGATTTATTTTTTAGTTCATTTTGCAAATGACAAAAGCCTTAGGCAAAATTCCTTTTGTTCTTAATGCCAAAATATTTCACCATTGACCCAACACAAAATGTATTAGATAATAATTTTTAAAAAACACTGGACCAATAAATCTCATGAAATTTAAAAACGTTTCCTGTCCTAAATATTTTCATTAACCTCAGTGATGTAAATGGAGCCAAAGCTATCAATGATGAGAAGATAAACAAGTTCTATTCTCAGTTAAGCTTTTATTCATACTTCAGGAATTGGGTTATAAGAAAAGAAATGTTGATTACATGAATGAAATTGAATATTTAAATTTGTTACCCACACATACATATCTATTATAATTGTTTGGCTCAGTGGGAAAATCAGTTTAAATAGCAGTTATGATTTTAACCTATCCTTGTTTGTGTGTATCCTCTGAATTTTGGAAAGCCACAGTGGCTTTAGGACAAAATAGGATGGTTTGGCTATAGACTGAATACTAGGTAACTCACATGCTGTGTCTTTAATTAATGCAAGACCAGTAATGTTTAGCAAGGGATAACAAATGGGCCATTGTCAGGTTCAGTTGGTTCATATCACCCTTACCCATGGCTTGGGTGCATAAAGATCACAAAGGAGCCCGTGGGGAATATAATGATGCTAAATGGACCCTAAATGTGCTATTCCCCACATAAAACACCAATTGAGGTTGTAGTATTGAATTTATCAGGACTCTGCTAATTAAAAATACTTTCTACTCTTTGCTAGAGTGACATAATGAACCTCATTTAATATTGTCATTAACATGCTGTGAGCCTGGTGATTTCTCCCATACACAAATAGTCTCAGTAACTAGTGACCCCTAGGTGGATGGTGGACATGCATGTTTTTTGATTGAGTATTTGCTCTGTCATTAAGGCTTTGGATGAAATAATTCAGGTTGAAGGGAATTTGGATGTTAGAGTACAGGTCTGGGACAATTAGGCCAAAGCAGCAGCTTTCATTTAGTGTTTTCCCATCCTGTATGCTCCACTTAACAGATATATCTCTGGATGACACCAGCCAAGAGGTACTGATGTGACACCTATTCTTAGTTGATCCAACCTATTGTCCTCTCCCACGTATTCCCCCACGCTTTCTTGCATTCGGGTGAGAGTGATGAGACTGCCTTAGTCACCCCTCTTTTATGGCTATGCTTGGGGTCACTAAGCCCAGCCATCCGCTGCCCAATGCCGTCTTGGCTGCCCTGTTTCACCGTCACTGCACTGTTGGTAGTGGCACATTGCGTGGGCCATGGTTTCTGTGCCTGGCATAGAACTTGAGGCATTGGGATGGCTTCCCTGAACTTCTATTCCAAACTGGTGTGTCCTTTCCTTTTCTTTTTCTTCACAGGGAGTTAAGCTGCTCAGGCCTTAGGCTCCAGGTTACATGAAATCCTACCAGGGCCCAGGGCCTTTTCTGTATGATTTAAAATTTTATGTTCTAAGCAACTGGTGGAACCTATACAAACTTGTCTTCATGCCTTCTCTATGCCCCCCTATGTGGTCCACTCAGGATCAGCTGTCCGATTCCTTAACTACTGAATGCAGAGTTGGAAAGAGGTGCCCGCAACAGCTTCTTGTGAGCTGCTGTGAGCTGGTGTCAGCTCACTGTGGTCTTGGGTATCTCACACTTTGTGTTTTGCTCCCAATTACAATCAGAAAGTAAGTTAAGACAAGCCTCTTAGATAGCCTCATCCACCAGAGGGCAGACAGCAGAAGCAAGAAGAACTACAATCCTACAGCCTGTGGAACAAAAACCACTTTCACAGAAAGATAGACAAGATGAAAAGGCAGAGGGCTATGTACCAGATGAAGGAACAAGATAAAATCCCAGAAAAACAACTAAATGAAGTGGAGATAGGCAACATTCCAGAAAAAGAATTCAGAATAATGATAGTGAAGATGATCCAGGACCTCGGAAAAAGAAGGGAGGCAAAGATGGAGAAGATGCAAGAAATGTTTAACAAAGACCTAGAAGAATTAAAGAACAAAGAAACAGAGATGAATACTACAATAAATGAAATGAAAAATACACTAGAAGGAATCAATAGCAGAATAACTGAGGCAGAAGAACAGATAAGTGACCTGGAAGACAGAATGGTGGAATTCACTGGCGTGGAACAGAATAAAGAATAAAGAATGAAAAGAAATGAAGACAGCCTAAGGGACCTCTGGGACAACATTAAATGCAACAACATGTGCATTATAAGGGGCCCAGAAGGAGAAGAGAGAGAGAAGGTACCCTAGAAAATATTTGAAGAGATTATAGTTGAAAACTTCCCTAACATGGGAAAGGAAATAACCGTCCAAATCCAGGAAGTGCAGAGAGTCCCAGGCAGGATAAACCCAAGGAGAAACACACCAAGACACACAGTAATCAAATTGACAAAGACAAAGAAAAACTATTGAAAGCAGCAAGGGAAAAACGACAAATAACATACAAGGGAACTCCCATAAGGTTAACAGCTGAATTCTCAGCAGAAACTCTACAAGCCAGAAAGGAGTGGCATGATATATTTAAAGTGATGAAAGGGAAGAACCTACAGCCAAGATTGCTCAACCAGGCAAGGATCTCATTCAGATTCGACGGAGAAATTAAAAGCTTTACAGACAAGCAAAAGCGAAGAGAATTCAGCACCACCAAACCAGCTCTACAACAAATGCTAAAGGAACTTCTCTAAGTGGGAAACACGAAAGAAGAAAAGGACCGACAAAAACAAACCCGTAACAATTAACAAAATGGTAATAAGAACATACATATCGATAATTACCTTAAACGTGGATGGATTAAATGCTCCAACCAAAAGACACAGGCTTGCTGAATTGATACAAAAACAAGACCCATATATATGCTGTCTACAAGAGACCCACTTCAGACCTAGGGACACATACAGACTGAAAGTGAGGGGATGAAAAAAGATATTCCATGCAAATGGAAATCAAAAGAAAGCTGGAGTAGCAATACTCATATCAGATAAAATAGACTTTAAAATAAAGAATGTTACAAGACACAAGGAAGGACACTACATAATGATCAAGGGATCAATCCAAGAAGAAAATATAACAATTATAAATATATATGCACCCAACATAGGAGCACCTCAATACAAAAGGCAACTGCTAACAGCTCTAAAAGAGGAAATCGACAGTAACACAATAATAGTGGAGGACTTTAACCACCTCACTTACACCAATGGACAGATCATCCAGACAGAAAATTAATAAGGAAACAGAAGCTTTAAATGACACAATAGACCAGATAGATTTAATTGATATTTATAGGACATTCCATCCAAAAACAGTAGATTACACTTTCTTCTCAAGTGCACATGGAACATTCTCCAGGATAGATCACATCTTGGGTCACAAATCAAGCCTCGGAAAATTTAAGAAAATTGAAATTGCATCAAGCATCTTTTCTGACCACAACGCTATGAGTTTGGAAATCAACTACAGGAAAAAAACTGTGAAAAACACAAATACATGGAGGCTAAACAGTGTGCTACTAAATAACCAAGAGATCACTGAAGAAATCAAAGAAATCAAAAAATACGTAGAAACAAATGACAATGAAAACACGATGATCCAAAACCTGTGGGATGCAGCAAAAGCAGTTCTAAGAGGGAAGTTTATAGCAATACAAGCCTACTTCAAGAAACAAGAAAAATCTCAAATAAACAATCTAACCTTACCCCTAAAGGAGCTAGACACCTAAAGTAACTAGAGAAAGAAAAACAAACAAAACCTAAAGTTAGCAGAAGGAAAGAAATCATAAAGATCAGAGCAGAAATAGATGAAATAGAGACAAAGAAAACAATAGCAAAGATCAATAAAACTAAAAGCTGGTTCTTTGAGAAGATAAACAAAATTGATAAAACATTAGCCAGACTCATCTAGAAAAAGAGGGAGAGGACTCAAAACAATAAAATTAGAAATGAAACAGGAGAAGTTACAACAGACACCGCAGAAATACAAAGCATCCTAAGAGACTACTACAAGCAACTCTATGCCAATAAAATGGACAACCTGGAAGAAATGGACAAATTCTTAGAAAGGTATAAACTTCCAAGACTGAACCAGGAAGAAATAGAAAATATGAACAGACCAATCACGATGAGTGAAATTGAAACTGTGATTAAAAGTCTTCTAACAAAAGTCCAGGACCAGATGGCTTCACAGGTGAATTCTATCAAACATTTAGAGAAGAGCTAACACCCATCCTTCTCAAACTCTTCCAAAAAATTGCAGAGGAAGGTACACTCCCAAACTCATTCTATGAGGCCACCATCACCCTGATACCCAAACCAGACAAAGATACTACAAAAAAAGAAAAGTACAGAACAATATCACTGATGAATATAGATGCAGAAATCCTCAAAAAAATACTAACAAACAGAATCCAACAATACATTAAAAGGATCATACACCATGATCAAGTGGGATTTATCCCAGGGAAGCAAGGATTCTTCAATATATGCAAATCAATCAATGTGATAAATCATATTAACAAATTGAAGATTAAAAACCATATGATCATCTCAATAAGTGCAGAAAAAGCTTTTGACAAAATTCAACACCCATTTATGATAAAAACTCTCCAGAAAGTGGGCATAGAGGGAACCTACCTCAACATAATAAAGGCCATATATGACAAACCCACAGCCAACATTGTTCTCAATGGTGAAAAACTGAAAGCATTTCCTCTAAGATCAGGAACAAGACAAGGATGTGCACTCTCGCCGCTATTATTCAACATAGTTTTGGAAGTCCTAGCCAGAGCAATCAGAGAAGAAAAAGAAATAAAAGGAATACAATTTGGAAAAGAAGAAATAAAACTGTCACTGTTTTCAGATGACATGATACTATACATAGAGAATCCAAAAGATGACACCAGAAAACTAGTAGAGCTAATCAATGAATTTGTTAAAGTTGCAGGATACAAAATTAATGCACAGAAATCTCTTGCATTCCTAGACACTAATAATGAAAAATCTGAAAGAGAAATTAAGGAAACACTTCCATTCACCATTGCAACAAAAAGAATAAAATACCTAGGAATAAACCTACCTAGGGAGACAAAAGACCTGTATGCAGAAAACTATAAGACACTGATGAAAGAAATTAAAGATGATACAAACATATGGAGAGATATACCATGTTCTTGGCTTGGAAGAATCAACATTGTGAAAATGACTATACTACCCAAAGCAATCTGCAAATTCAATGCAATCCCTATCAAGTTACCGATGGCATTTTTTTCAGAACTAGAACAAAAAATCTTAAAATTTGTATGGAGACACAAAAGACTCTGAATAGCCAAAGCAGTCTTGAGGGGAAAAAATGGAGCTGGAGGAATCAGGCTCCCTTACTTCAGACTATACTACGTAGCTACAGTAATCAAGACAGTATAGTACTGGCACAAAAACAGAAATATAGATCAATGGAATGGGATAGGAAGCCCAGAGATAAACCCATACACCTATGGTCAACTAATCTATGATAAAGGAGGCAAGGATATACAATGGAGAAAAGACAGTCTCTTCAATAAGTGGTGCTAGGAAAACTGGACAGCTACATGTAAAAGAATGAAATTAGAACACTCCCTAACACCATACACAAAAAAAAACTCAAAATGGATTAGAGACCTAAATGTAAGACAGGACCCTATAAAACTCTTAGAGGAAAACATAGGCAGAACATTCTGTGACGTAAATCACAGCAAGATCTTTTTTGATACACCTCCTAGAATAATGGAAATAAAAATAAACAAATGGGACCTAATGAAACTTAAAAGCTTTTGCAAAGCAAAGGAAACTACAAACAAGAGGAAAAGACAACCCTCAGAGTGGGAGAAAATATTTGCAAACGAATCAACGGACAAAGGATTAATCTCCAAAATATATAAACAGCTCATGCAGCTTGATATTAAAAGAACAAACAACCCAATCCAAAAATGGGCGGAAGACCTAAATAGACATTTCTCCAAAGAAGACATACAGATGGCCAAGAAGCACATGAAAAGCTGCTCAACATCACTAATTATTAGAGAAATGCAAATCAAAACTACAATGAGGTATCACCTCACACCAGATAGAATGGGCATCATCAGAAAATCTACAAGCAACAAATGCTGGAGAGGGTGTGGAGAAAAGGGAACCCTCTTGCACTGTTGGTGGGAATGTAAACTGATACAGCCACTACGGAGAACAGTATGGAGGTTCCTTAAAAAACTAAAAATAGAATTATCATATGACCCAGCAATCCCACTACTGGGCATATACCCAGAGAAAACCATAATTCAAAAGGACACATGCACCCCAATGTTCATTGCAGCACTATTTACAATAGCAAGGTCATGGAAGCAACCTAAATGCCCATTGACAGACGAATGTATAAAGAAGATGTGGCACATATATACAATGGAATATTACTCAGCCGTAAAAACGAATGCAGTTGGGTCGTTTGTAGAGACTTGGATGGATCTAGAGACTGTAATACAGAGTGAAGTAAGTCAGAAAAAGAAAAACAAATATCGTATATTAATACATATATGTGGAACCTAGAAAAATGGTACAGATGAACCAGTTTGCAGGGCAGAAATAGAGACACACGTAGAGAACAAACGTATGGACACCAAGGGGGAAGTCGCGGGGGCTGGTGGTGTGATGAATTGGGAGATTGGGATTGACATATGTACACTAATATGTATAAAATGCATAACTAATAAGAATCTGTTGTATAAAAAAATAAATAGAATTTTTAAAATCCCCCCAAAAAACCCCAAAAAACAAAAAAAAAGTTAAAATTCAGTGGAGTAAACTACAAAGACATACCTTGCTTAATGCGATAGAAATGACCCTGAAGGTTGCACCTGAACAGAATATTTATTAATCATAAAGGGGTCATTATTTTAGAGAAAACGTAGTAAAGAGCTTAGTAAAGCAAAGATAAACCATGCCTCCTGATTTATCTGATTTACACATTTGGATTTTGTTTCAGATTTTCTTTTAAGTAATACATGCCTATAAAACTGAAAAAACCTTAACAGTTTTATGGGAGGCTGGAGCTTGAGCAGGGATCCCTCATGATTTTTCCATTTTTTTGGCTTCCTCCTTCCCTTCAGATAGAAAAGTGACTGGAATCTTTGGCAGTTTTTGACAGGCCCCTAGGAGCCACCTGCAAGAACATATCATCTTCTGTGGGAGAATCTGCATATTTTAGACTTCCTATTTTTTCATGTACTTTCTCTGTTCCTTTGAACAGAGGCACAAGGAAGCAGGAAAGCTGGATTTGGGCTCTGGTTCTACCCTACATGGCTGCATGATTTGAATAAATCTGTTGGCCTCTCTGGGTCTCCTTTTTTCCAATCAGTAAAATGAGCAGAGTAGACTTCATGATTGCTGAACTCGCATCTGGCAGTGCAATCTTAAAAAATAAAAATAAATTTTAGAGTCCATCTTTGAAAACACCACCAAATCATGAATTTCTTTATTCATACTCAAATGCTAACTACCAAGGACACATGTGTTGTGCTTTTCTGAAGGCAAAAACGACACAGAACTTTTGGGAAACCTATATATTTAATAGAGCTAAACGGTTCCTGTGGGACTTCCCTGGTGGCACAGGGGTTAGGAATCTGCCTGCCAATGCAGGGGACACAGGTTCGAGCCCTGGTCCTGGAGGATCCCACATGCTGCGGAGGGACTAAGCCCGTGTGCTGCAAGTACTGAGCCTGCGCTCTAGAGCCCATGAGCCACAACTACTGAGCCTGCGTGCCACAACTACTGAAGCTTGCCTGCCTAGAGCCGATGCTCCGAAACAAGAGAAGCCACTGCAGTGAGAAGCCTGCGCACTGCAACCAAGAATAGCCCCGTGCTCGCCGCAACTAGAGAAAGCCTGTGCGGAGCAACGAAGACCCAATGCAGCCAAAAATAAATAAATAAATAAATAAATGAATAAATAACAGAAAACGGTTCATGTAGTGGCAAACCGTATTCTTGAGCAATGGTGGAATATATTTTCTCAGGTGAGAGCTTAAATTTAGTTCTACTGGGGCTTAATTAAGGAATGCTGTGTGTAGTTATGAGCAATTCTGTGGAATAAATTCACTGACAAAATAGAAATGCCCGAGAAAGCAATGCCAGTCTTTGGCATTTGAGGCATAATCTGGTTTAGTTAGTTTGGGTTTTTAAATTTGAAGGAGATTCAAGGCTCTGTTGAATGGACTAGGGGTGAATCCCAATGGCCTTGACCAGTTGCAAAGAGCCAGGGAAGTTTATTTTGTGTCTGGGTTGTTGGGTGAGTTCCTGAAACCAATTTTCTGCTGGAAATGGTGTGTATCCTTCTGGCAATAAGCTGCTTGAGCAATGAGCTGTCACATTTCAATGCAAAAGCCTTTTGTTTGGCAGTGAGATAATTTTAGTTCTTATTCTATCAGGAATCTATTTAGAAATTCAGCATAAATGCATTTGGAGTACACTGGGCTCTTCACAGGGGAGCTGAGGTCCAGGGAAAATCATAATGTGTTTTTTCCTTACTTTCTCATCTTCCTCTCCTTCTGCGTGCCATGTTTTGATACAGGAAAAAGAACGCCAGAGGCAACCTTGAAAGGTGGTTCCCAAAGCACAGTATGTGTGGAGTTCAGGGAAGTATGTACACAGCAGCATCCTATCCTCACCTTACCAATGGCGGTCAGAGAGCGATTTAGACTGAAGCTGTGTATATCGGTTGCTGAGGTTTTGTTGGCACCTTCTGGCTTCTGCACTTGATAAGCTTGATCAGCTTTCTCAGCTTTAAACATCTATGATACTAAGACAAAACTGGAAGCATTGTAAAGAATGTACTCAGATTCAAATTGCTCACAGGTCCATGAGGGTAGACTATCCAATCTTGTTTACTTTTATCTTTAATTTTTATAGTATAAATTGTTCATTTGTTCTTATATGCTATCAGAATGGTATTCAAGCAGATTTTCTTATTATCATTTTGTGATTCTTTGTTGCTTATGTAAGGAAGAAGAGACATGAGAAAATTACACTTTTAAGGTGGCTTAGTGTGTGTTTTCCAATGGAGAGCTTTGTGTAAAATGTAACCTGAACAGAATCTTGATGTCTTCCTTCCTTTCCATGAAATTCCTATTCACTTATCTTTATTTATGTACCAACAGAGACCAAACTGCAGCTTTTCCTTTACATTTCCTTATATTTGCTCTTTCAATAACCCTTTTGAATTCAACAGAGCATGTAATTATTGCACCATATAGAAACAGTTGGGGGAAACAAATGGCATAGTGCAAAAGGTATAATTTATGGAGGTAAGTCATCCAGAAAAACGTGGAAAGAATGTTCAATTTATTTTAAATATCTTAATACCATGGCCTTTTCCCCCTTTCAGTTGTGCACATTAAATTCTTTGTGTGACACGTGAAAAATTATTAAACATATGCCTATATAAAAATCTACAGAAGTTGCTGTAAAAATCAAAATGTTCCAATTTAAATGACAATAGAAAACCCGCAGAGTTTAAGGCATTTTTTTCCTTGGTTCAAATGTGACTATAACTAGAGACAAGACATTTTCATTTGTCAGCAGCTCAAATAACTTAACGTTCTTCAATCTTAGAAAGATGTGAAGGTGAGGTTCCAGCCTTACAGAGCACTAGCATGAAGTGTGTGTATGTGCGTGTATGTGTATGGTGGTAGAATGGAAGTACTACTGACATTTTGATGTTAATATTACCTGAAAACCTGATGCATAGAATACTATAGAACTGTAGTAGTGTAACAATTATGCACTCACACAGTCATACTCATCACATATATGTTTGTGTATATGTATGTGTACACATGTATATATGCCTATATTGTAAATTTATGAATAATACACTAACATATTTAATCTTGGAGTTACGATTTTCCAAATAAGCAGAAGTAGGGTACAGTATATGGGGAAACACTGTTTTGGAGTGTTTACTTCAATATTTAGGTTATTTTGCTTCTATTAAATCTCCATGCTAACTGTGGATGTCTCCCATCTTTTAGCTCAGCAGATCTCAACACCGGATTCAGTAGAATCATCTAGGGAACTTAAAAAAAATTCCACTGCCTGGACTCCATCTCTAGAGATTCTTTTAAAAAAAAAAAATTAATTAATTAATTAATTTTGGCTGCGTTGGGTCTTCCAGCTGCGCATGGGCTTTCTCTAGTCATGTCAAGTAGGGGCTACTTTTAGTTGCAGTGCGCGGGCTTCTCATTGCAGTGGCTTCTCTTGTTATAGAGCATAGGCTCTAGGCACGCAGGCTTCAGTAGTTGTGGCATGCGGGCTCAGTAGTTGTGGCTCGTGGGCTTTAGAGCGCAGGCTCAGTAGTTGTGGCTCACGGGCTTAGTTGCTCTGTGGCAATTGAGATCTTCCCGGACCAGGGCTCGAACCCGTGTCCCCTGCATTGGCAGGCGGATTCTTAACCACTGCACCACCAGTGAAATCCCTGGAGATTCTGATTTAATTGATCTGAGAATAGGGCTGGGCTTTGGTAATTTTTAAAAGCTCTTGATGAATCTAATGTATCGTCAGGGTTGACAGCTACTGCGTTAGCTGTGTGTTGACGAGCAATCACTGGCAATACCTAGCAACAACCACGTGGTGATCTGGGCTTTGCTGAGATCTTTCCTGCCTCCTTGTGTCTTGTTAAAACTCAGAGCTGCTGAGGTCTGCAAAAGGGCACCATCTATCGCTTCAGACGAAAAGAACAAGGAAAGGTGAATCAGTGGAAATGACTTAGGACAGGTTAAAAGTGAGGCGACTTGCACCAGAGTATAAGCTGAGGTGGTCAGGACTTGAACCCAGGTTTTCTGTAGTGATATGGTTGTGAGTGAGGGCTCTAGAGTCAGCCTGCAGGTGGCTTGAGTGTGTCAGCTCCTGCGTTAACTAGCTGGTTGAGTGATGATGGGCATGCCATTATTTGTCAGCCTGGTAAATACTTTGGAACTTCTCAGTTCCTGAGCCAGTTATGTTTGGGGAAGAAAAATATTGCAGTCGCAGACTTATGTGACAGGTCTTAGCTATCCTCTTTTGGCCAAAGTTTTCATACCTATAAAATGGAGATAATTAATGGTTGGGAGGATTAAATGATGTAATAAATGTAAAACCACTTAATGACAGTACCTCACACATAATATCTCCTCAGTACATGAGAGCTAGTATTGTTATTATTACTGCTATTTTTATTTGATTTTACATTCTATTCTCTTTTTTACTATACGATGCTACTTAACTCAGATTCTGTATAAACGTCTCTATCTTAACTTTTTTTCTCAGGACTTGGAATCTTTTACTCTTAGGAGCTGGGCACTAAATCAGATTTGTCACTCTAACACTTATCTGAATGATGGATTATCTTTCCACTTTTTTTGATAACAGTTCCTTGGATGGCTTCATTTGCCTTTTCTTCTAAGCCAACTAGAGATATAGAAGAACATTTTATTGCTTACTTTTCCTTATGTACTAGAAATTAAAAAGAGGCTAAATGTAAATAGAATTAAAATAAATTTATATAAGTGCTTTGAAAATGCAGTTCTTGCTGTAATAATACCAACTTTTATATGGTGCTTACTATGTATAGCCAGGTATAATTTTAAATGTTTTACATAAAATATTTTTAAAAACTTTTTATTATGGAAAATTCCAAACACAAACAGGAGTACCTGTGTATGTAGAATATATGAACCTCCACATACTCATATTTCATTTTTAACTATTATTCCCTCATGATCAGTTTTGTTTTATCTATAGCCTTCCAACCCCACTATCTTAATCTCATAAATATTTTTCTCTGAGTAGTTCAGTATGCATCTTGAAAAGACGTTTTAAGAAAGATTCTCACAATGCCAGTATCACACATAAATGTAGCCCTTATAAAGAAACCTTATATGTTAAGTAGTGTTATCCCCATTTTACAAAAGAAGCCGCCAAAGCACAGACAAGTTAAGTAACTTGCCCAAGGTCACACAGCTAGTAAGTGACAGAGATGGAATTTGAAACCAGGTGGTCTGGCTACATAGTCTGTGTTCTTAACCAGCTTGATGTACCAACTTCTCTAATGAACAAATGCTCTTGTCCACGAAAACTTAATCAGTCGATCGAAGAAAGAAATGGAAAATTTTGTTCGAGCCAAATTGAGGTTATAACCTAGGAACAGCATCTCAGAAAGCTCTAAGAACTGTTCCACCTGTTAGAAGTTAAGGCACAGTTATAGAAGTTTTTTGAGACAGAGGGCTGTACCTTAAATGACGTATTATTGACAGTTTACACAATCCAGATCTAAGCGTCATCACAGCCCCTTACAAGATCAAGAAGGAATGTTATCTTTAGTGAGTTGTCTTGTTGATGCTAGGAAAATGTTGCTCTTTATGGTTGAGCAGGTATTTCTGCCGGTGGGGGAAGTTGGTCGATGCATAATGCAGATACACAGTGCACAGCGAGAGGAGAGAGGAGGCCAAAGGGCAGAGAAAAGTTTTCATGTTTAAATTTTTCTTGTCTTGCCATACAATGTGAATTTTATTTCACACTATAAAGAGTAATTTCTTCGCAGTGCACGTGAGGTTTCAGCTTTTGATGCTCTTATTATCCTAATTAGTTGGGTGTCATGTTGAGCACCAGAAGCCAGTGCTGCTCTCTGCAGCTGCGTGGACTTAGGTTTCTGACAGACCTGAGTTTGAACCCTGGCTCCATCACTTATTAGCCATGTGACTTTGTGCCCATTGCTTATCCTCTATAAACCACAGTTCCTTTGTTTGTTATATGATGATATAACAATACCTACTTCATGGAACTGTTGTGAGTTGACGTGTACAGAATGCTTTGTACCATGCCTGGTGCATATTGGTACTTATACATTATAATATGGGTACATAAATTAGGCAGCTAAGTGTTTCTAGGAAGACAGGTGTATATTTGCAAATGTTTGGGGTATTTAAGTAGTTTTTAAATGCTAACATTCAGAAGTGTAGATTTTTTTTTTTTTAAATCATTGAAAGGACACAGTGGACTTGGTTAGATTTATTCTCATGACTTGATTGGTTAGGCAGCAGTCCCTCTGAACGGTGTTGAAGACTTAGTGCAACTCATTTAGAAGTACCTCCTAATTTACAGCTGGGAAGCTGCCAGCTTGTTAAATAGAAATAAATGTTATAATATATTAGCTCGTATGAGCAAAGGAACAGCATCTTCAAGGAATAACGTCTCTCTCTTTGAGCTACTTTAAAGTTATTTGTCAACATCCATCCTAAGAACACAGTGAAATTCTCGCGGAACACGTACGCATGTCTTTTGTTGCCCGGCTTCCTCCACTTCAGCTGGAATGCACACTGTGAACAATAGCATGGAGTGTGAAGAATGTTAAGGCCAGGGGAGTGTGTGTATGTGTGTGTGTGTTTGTGTGTGTTTGTGTGTGTATGTGTGTAGGAGTCTCTGTGTGTGACTGCCCTCCAAAATTAAATATAAATTGTTTCCTAATCACCTGCTCTTTTGGAATTCATGTGCATTCCTGTCTACTACTAATTTGGATAATCAAGGGTTGACCACACACAGAATATTTTATGGTATTTTTCCTTTGGTCTGTAACATCTGATATTCAGAAACTGTACCACATTCCAGATCTTCTTTATTTTTTCCTCACTCATTTTGGTTCTTCCCAGGATTTATACTGAACAATTCAACCTTGTCAAAGAAGAATCGTGCCTTCCCAATATTACACTTAATTGTGTGCCGTGTTACTTCTAACCCGTGTGATTTATATACCTTGCACATTTTGTCAACAATGCCATTCCTCTTAGTATTCCCACTAGGTAAGAACACTCTGTAGCCTTGTTCTTTCTCCTTTCTCTGCTTTGTTAGGTAAAAATGAAAAGGTTATTTTGATTTACAAGGAGCAGCTGAGCTTGGCTCTCACCTTGGATGTCCTTACACAATGAAGAAAACAAACGTTATTTTCCTCTATAAACGTTATATTTGAGAATTTTCTTCACATGTCTTTTGACTTCCTGCCCCTTGGTTTAGAATCCCTCCCTAGCCACCAAAAGTGAGAATTGTGGAGGATGCTGATTCTGGGAAATTCTCATGTGAAACCAAGTTTCTTGCCTCCAGCAGTGTATATATATATATAGGGGAAATTAGGTTGCTTGCTTTTCCTATAGTTGTGTCAAGGTAATAACTCATGCTGTCTGATCAAACACTTGGCAGGATTTAGATGACTTGCTGGCCTGTTAGAGTTTTGCATTAACAATTTCTGAATGAAATAAAAACTCCAAACTATATTCAGTTTAGGAAATTCGATCCTGGATATACAATTAGAAAATTGGGAATGGTTTGTCACTCGGATGAGTTCAGTTTTGCTTCATTTTATCTATCTATCACCTTCCTACCTACTGTCTGTTTATAAGGGTTTTTTTTACAATCCCCTTTTTGAAGTATACTTTTTGTACAATAAAATGTGTCAATTTTAAGTAGCATTTGTTGACAAATGTATATATTCAGGTAACCACTGCCCTAACTGATTTATAGAACATTTCTGTCACCCCCAATCTTTCCTCATGCCCCTTCCAAGGTTGATAAGAACACCCTTCAGAGACTGTCATTCTTAGATAAAGACCCATCATCAAAGCCTAGTTGTAACTCTGTGGCTAAGGCTGGCTTTTCTTTAACAAAAGCAACATTCACTCTGATTATTGTAAGTAGAAACATGCAGGCACTAAAAGTGTTCCTACTCTTGACTGACAGCTCAGAGAGGAAGAAGGGGGGATGGATGGAAATGAGTGGATGCTGGGTAGCAGTTTATATAACTGCAGTCAGCTCAAGATACTGGCTTTAGCTTTTGAAGAACCTGGCTTTCTGTGGCTTTAGCAGAAGGGATGAATGATAGTCGACATGTGCAATGAAGGCAGCAAGGTGACCCAGAGGAAAAAATGTCAGATGTGGTCGAGGTCAGAGAGCCTTGCTGAATTGTCATTCAACAAATGCAGGTTTGGTAATTGTCATTCAACAAATGTAGGTTTGGTATAGAGACCAAAGGCAGCTGCCAGAGAGTCAAAAGATGTTAGAAGTATGTGTTCAAGAATAGAAAGTATCCAGAGTATATACAGAGCACACTGGTCAAGGTATTGGCCCTTTATTAAATCAAACAATTCCGCCTGGGCAAGGCAAAGGTGGGACTTTATAGTGTTTGATGTAGTAGGTGAGAGGGTGAGGCAAAGGCGAGGAGACTGGTGAGTCCAGTTAAACGGGGTTTATTTTTGTTGAGATAGGTCTGAGTTCTTTCCCTGGCACGTCTCTATGGGCGTTTGATATTGTTCAGACAGCTATATTACAGGATTTCGATGCCTTTAGTGGCTCAATCAATCATCTGCAGTAAGGTTCAGGTTGTTTTCATGCTGTAATGTGCTGATGAAGATGGCAGTTAGCTCTTTCATCATAAGAATGGAGGGACTGCAGCAGGGGAAACACAAATGCTATTTCTGATTTAAATTGCCTGCAAACAATTAGATCTGAAAAGAATAGTTTGAAAGATGGAATAAGATAGAAGCCTCAGTTTTGCCCATATGCCAGGCCTTATTTATTTTTTATTATTCCATTTATGCAGCATTTAAATCGAAGGACATGCAACTTGGTCCAAAAGACATCTAACAAATAATGACTTCTTTGGAGAGTGGATTCAGAGCAGTTAAAACAGACTCGCATAAGGAAGGAGAGTGCAGTGGTAATTGTGGTCAATTTCATGTCCAAGTTCAGAATAATTTTCCAAAGCAAGAGGATTCTGGTGATGCCAGGACATCGGGCAAGGACTCCAGCAGAAGTGGCACACGGTGTTTTTTTTGCCATCCTGACAAGGAAAAATGCCAGAAATTTAGTTGATCCTATGGGCTCTTCACGGGATGCCTGAATTTCCCTTTGAGATTGTATTTCACCAGAATTCAATCAGTTGATTTTTTTGTATGGTATTTCCCCACCTTCCTCAGAAACAGAGTGAGGTGTACCTTACAGTGTACTAAAATATCCTTTAATCCATGCCATGTGGCAGCTTATTGCTATTTAAATAAAATAAGTAATTCTTAAGTATGCATGCACTTTTTGTATAGACATGTACTTGAATTACCAACTGTTTGTTGTGTTTTTGTTAATTTGCAGCAAACCAGTGTGTTTGATGGTTATATTCCTCCTATGAACAAGCCTATTATTTCACTTCTAGTACATGCTAATTCTCCTAAGACTAGAGTCTTCAATTCATTTCCTTGGAGACAGGGTAAGAAAATCCCAAATTTATCAGGATCTGACTATTGTCCACCTTGGTAAATTTTATTTATAATTTGTTTCCCCCACCAAAGGATATTTTGTTTAAGCAAAAAAAGCGCATACAACCTTCCTTTCTAATTCTCTAAATCACGTTTTAAATACAATCCCTCCTCTTCCCCTAGCTTTGGAGAGACTAGTTTTCTTCTTTCTCAGTTTTCTCTGTTTTCATTTTTTAAATGTGGCTGGATAACAGTGATTTTAACTTTCCATCTTACAGCTATTGAAGACCCTGAGCTGTTGGTCCTAATAAAAGAGTTATGAACCATGCCCTGCTAAAATGACTCCACTCCCCCTCTCTCCCTTCACTCCGATACATTCCCTTGGTGGGTGATAAAATACTGGATTGAAGTGGACACATTTGGTCTCTGTTAAAGCTATTTACGGTGATTTCTCTGCCACAAGCATTATACTTAGGGCAACCAGATGCTCCTCTTTCAGGGTCCATCTCGTAACATATTCTCTCAGTATTCCAAGAACTCCTTTGGGTCCAGCAAATTATCCCCTCTCTGCAAGTGCAGTTACATAACATAGCTCCATCCAGAGAAGCTGTGCATATAGGGAGGAAAAATAGCACAATAGGAAAGCCACCTTTAATTTTTTTAAAAAATCATTCAACTAAATGTCATTTACTTTCTCTTTGTCCATATTCTTAGCTTCCTATAGTGAGGGACATTAGAGATGGGCTGGCAGTTGTCCAGAGGACATGAATGAGTTTTATTCTTTGCTCTTTTGTTTCTGAAAGGATACAAACTGGATGAGACATTTTAAGGCTCATGTAAGCAGACATCCATGTCAGAGTTTATTGTGAGACCCAGTATTTTTGGTTTTTCTAATAAATATATTGCACTTTTCTCCATTTATCTTCTTGACGATTATTATATCAATTAAAGAAACAAAATCCCCACAGCACCACAGTCATCCCCCTGGGCCTTAGGCCTTAATGCTGCTAGGGCTACATAAATATCTGTTGGAAGAAGACATTCTTTTTTTTTTTTTTTTATTAAAAAAATTTTTTTAACATCTTTATTGGAGTATAATTGCTTTACAATGGTGTGTTAGTTTCTGCTGTATAACAAAGTGAATCAGCTATACATATACATATATCCCCATATCCCCTCCCTCTTGCGTCTCCCTCCCACCCTCCCTATCCCACCCTCCCTGTCCCACCCCTCTAGGTGGTCACAGAGCACCGAGCTGATCTCCCTGTGCCATGCAGCTGCTTCCCACTAGCTATCTATTTTACATTTGGTAATGTATATATTTCCATGCCACTCTCTCACTTCGTCCCAGCTTACCCTTCCCCCTCCCCATGTCCACAAGTCCATTTTCTGTGTCTGCATCTTTATTCATGGAAGAAGGCATTCTTGAAGATCTGTGTCTTTTATTTACATTTATGGAAGATCTAGTTGATCTACTCTAGGTTACAGTTTGTCAGTTGGATGTTTGGTGTTGTATCACCTCCTTTAAGTTTCAGCACCACTCTCCAAGGCCTACCTTTTTTTTTTTTTTCTGAGACTAACTAACATTAAGAATAATAGCACTAATAGTATTGTTAAAACTGCAGTTTGCTTTACTTATTACAGCATAGATGAGTGCTTCTCTGTAAGTTCCCAGGAATGTGGAGAAGTTTGTCTTTATTCCTCCAGGTGAATTGCCTGGGAGCCCAAAAAGGACAGGAAGGCTGTGGTAGACCAGAACCTTCTCCTTTTCAGCCTCGCCGGACACTGTTTCCTCAGTTCCACAAGCAAATGGCACGGTTACCAGGTCTAGAAAACAACATCCCCGGAAGAGGCTATCAAATTTCATGGAGACTATCAGATTTCATTTTCTTCTACTGTTTCCAGAAAATAATTTCCTTTTAGGTGTGGCAGGGAAACAAGTACTCAGAATTACATGGCAACTTTCATCTCACAAGCCGTGAAAAGTTGTCTGTAGAAATAGATTTAAAAGACAGTGTGTATTTCTTCAGGGGAGAAATCAGTGTGAAAACTGGATGATGCTATATCCTATATGGAGTCTCTAACACAATGCCTGGCAAAAAAGTAGGCATTCAAAAAAGTAGGCATTCAAATATTTGCTTAATCAAAATTTCTGTATTAGAAATATCTATGAACTGGACAAACAAAAATAGCATTTAAAATATTAAGTATCAGTAGTGGTTGTTGTGGGAAGAAGACAAAATGACTAATGTGGATGCATGCACATACACTCAGCATGTTTATATACAGCTTGTGAAGATTTAACATTCATTCCTCTTATGCCCGGACTGGATGAAATTCCTTTGTTATAGATCTTGATCTTGACTGTTTCCATTGCTTACTTTGGAACTGGCTCTCAGGATCTAAGTTTCCTGTATGTAAACATGTCATATTTAAAAACTGTTTTGGAAGCCCTGATGTAATCTTTTGAAATACAATTTGCTGCAGTGAAGTCTGCTTTTGGAAAAAAAAAAAAAAAATCCTCCTTGGGAAGTAGGATTGTCTTTGTGCAGTTGAGACATAATTCAAACAAGGGTGTTATATCATTCAAATTAAATTTGGAGAAATAGAGAACAGTCCAGAGTTCTAATATGATAGAAAAATAACTACCAAGTTTGGTGAGGTCTTACTCTCAGAAAATTAGCTTCAGTTTAATTCAGTTTTACTTAATTCAACTCACTGAACATTTAATTCGTGCAGACATTGTGCTAAGTGCTAGAAATACAAAGATGATTTAGATGCAATTTGTACCCTCTAGGAACTCACAGACTGGTGGGGAGGCTAAATGATTCCATTAGAATCTAACCTCCATGAGAGCAGAACTTTGTTTTGTTCACTCTTGCATCCCTAATGTCTAGAATAGTTTTTCACACATAGTAGGTGTTTTAGTTTGCTCAGGCTGCTATAACAAAATATCATAGACTGGGTGGCTTAAACAACAGAAATTGATTTCTCATAGTTCTGGAGGCTGAAAAGTACAAGATTAAGTTGTCCACAGATCCAGTATCTGGTGAGGAATTACTCCCCAGCTTGCAGACAGCTGCCTTCTCACTGTGTACTCACATGGCCTTTCCTTGGTGTGTACTCATGGAGAGAGAGAGGGCTGTTACATCTCTTCCTCTTCTTATAAGGGCACTAATATCATCATGGGGGCTCCACCCTCATGACATAGTTTAAACCTAATTACCTCTCAAAGGTCCCCCCTCCAAATACCATCACACTAGGGTTTAGGATTTCAACATGTGAGTTTAGGGGAGGACACAAACATTCAATCCATAACAGTAGGTGCTTAATAACTTCTCAATAAGAAAGAGAGGGATGGATTATTATGTTGGAAGAAGATTCTGATTATCATGTACTTGCATGACCAATGTTCACTAGTAGGAAAATTGAGCATGCTCCTACCCAATCCCTGTTATCATCTATAGAGGATCACAGAAATTGCCACCCTTTTCAAATTCTGGATTATAACCTGGTATATTTGGATGTAAACTTCGCATCACCCACTGTTGTCTCAGGGCTATCTGCCTGCATAGGACAAAGCATAACTTAATAATTTCTTTAAGACAGCTAAGTCCAAGGGAAGGATCCTGCAAGCATTTTTTTTCCCCTTTTAGTTTATCTCAGAATATTTTTTAAAATAGATCTTTAAAGGAGTATAATTGCTTTACAGTACTGTGTTTGTTTCTGTTGCACAACAGAGCGAATCAGCCATATGCATACAGATGTCCCCATATCCCCTCCCTCTTGAGCCTCCCTCCCATCCTCCCTATCCCACCCCTCTAGGTCATCACAAAGCACCGAACCGATCTCCCTGTGCTATGCTGCTGCTTCCCACCAGCCAAATATTTTATATTCGGTAGTGTATATATGTTGATGCTACTCTCACTTTGCCCCCAGCTTCACCCTCCCCCCCATGTCATCAAGTCCATTCTCTATGTCTACCTCTTTATTCCTGCCCTGCAACTAGGTTCATCAGTACAATTTTTTTCTTTTTTTTAGATTCCATATATATGCGTTAGCATACGGTATTTGTTTTTCTCTTTCTGACTTACTTCACTCTGTATGACAGACTCTAGGTCCATCCGCCTCACTACAAGTGACTCAATTTTGTTTCTTTTTATGGCTGAGTAATATTCCATTGTATATATGTACCACATCTTCTTTATCCATTCATCTGTTGATGGACATTTAGGTTGGTTCCATGCTCTGGCTATTGTAAATAGTGCTGCAATGAACATTGTGGTACATGTCTCTTTTTGAATTATGGTTTCCTCAGGGTATATGCCCAGTAGTGGGATTGCTGGGTCATATGGTAGTTCTATTTTTAGTTTTTTAAGGAACCTCCATACTTTTTTCCATAGTAGTTGTATCAATTTACATTCCGACCAACAGTACAGGAGGGTTCCATTTTTCCCACACCCTTCCCAGCATTTATTGCTTCTAGATTTTTTGATAATGGCCATTCTGACTGGCGTGAGGTGATACCTCGTGTAGTTTTGATTTGCATTTCTCTAATAATCAGTGATGTTGAGCATCTTTTCATGTGCCTCTTGGCCATCTGTATGTCTTCCTTGGTGAAATGTCTATTTAGGTCTTCTGCCCATTTTTTAACTGGATTGTTTTTTTGATACTGAGCTCCATGAACTGTTTGTATATTTTGCAGATTGATCCTTTGTCCATTGTTTCATTTGCAAATATTTTCTCCCATTCTGAGGGTTGTCTTTTCATCTTGTTTATGGTTTCCTTTGCTGTGCAAGAGCTTTTAAGTTTCATTAGGTCCCATTTGTTTCTTTTTGTTTTTATTTCCGTTACTCTAGGAGGTGGGTCAAAAAAGATCTTGTTGTGGTTTATGTCAAAGAGTGTTTTTCCTATATTTTCCTCTAAGAGTTTTATAGTGTCAGGTCTTACATTTAAGTCTTTAATCCATTTGGAGTTTATTTTTGTGTATGGTGTTAGGTAGTGTTCTACTTTCAATCTTTTACATGTAGCTGTCCAGTTTTCCCAGCACCACTTATTGAAGAGGCTGTCTTTTCTCCATTGTATGTTCTTGCCTCCTTTGTCGTAAATTAGGTGCCCACATATGCGTGGGTTTATCTGTGGGCATTCTGTCCTGTACCATTGATCTATATTTCTGTTTTTGTGCCAGTACCATACTGTCTTGATTACTGTAGCTTTGTGGTATAGTTTGAAGTCGGGGAGCCTGATTCCTCCAGTTCCGTTTTTCTTTCTCAAGATTGCCTTGGCTATTTGGGGTCTTTTGTGTTTCCATACGAATTGTAAGAGTTCTTGTTCTAATTCTGTGAAGAACTCCATTGGTAGTTTGATAGGGATTGCATTGAATCTCTAAATTGCTTTGGGTAGTATAGTCATTTTCACAATATTGATTCTTCCAATCGAAAAGCATGGTATACTTCTCCATCTGTTTATGTCATCTTTCATTTCTTTCATCAGTGTTTTATAGTTTTCTGAGTACACGTCTCTTGCCTCCTTAGGCAGGTTTATTCCTAGGTATTTTATTCTTTTTGTTGCAAGGATAAATGTGAGTGTTTCCTTAATTTCTCTTTCTGATTTTTTGTTGGTGTATAGGAATGCCAGAGATTGCTGTGCATTAATTTTGTATCCTGCAACCTTACCAAATTCATTGATTAGTTCTAGTTATTTTCTGGTGACATCTTTAGGATTTTCTATGTGTAGTATCATGTCATCGGCAAACAGGGACATTTTTACTTCTTCTTTACCAATTTGTATTCCTTTTATTTCTTTTTCTTCTCTGATTGCTGTGGCTAGGGCTTCCAAAACTATGTTGAATAAAAGTGGCGAGAGTGGACATCCTTGTCTTGTTCCTGATCTTCGTGGAAATGCTTTCAGTTTTTCACCATTGAGTATGATGCTTGCTGTGGTTTTGTCATATATGGCCTTTATTATGTTGAGGTAGGTTCCCTCTATGCCCATTTTCTGGAGAGTTTTTTAAATCATAAATGGGTGTTGAATTTTGTCAAAAGCTTTTTCTGCATCTATTGAGGTGATCATATGGTTTTTATTTCTTAATTGGTTAATATGGTGTATCACATTGATTGATTTGCATATATTGAAGAATCCTTGCTTCCCTGGGATAAATCCCACTTGATCATGGTGTATAATCCTTTTAATGTGCTGTTGGATTCTGTTTTCTGGTATTTTTGTTCAGGATTTTTGCATCTATGTTCATCAGTGATATTGGTCTATAATTTTCCTTTTTTGTGATATCTTTTTCTGGTTTTCATATCAAGGTGATGGTGGCTTCGTAGAATGCATTTGGGGAGGTTCTCCCTCTGCAATTTTTTGGAAGAGTTTGAGAAGGATCGGTGTTAGCACTTCTCTAAATGTTTGATAGAATTCGCCTGTGAAGCCATCTGGTCCTGGACTTTTGTTTGTTGGAAGATTTTTAATTACAGTTTCAATTTCATTACTTGTGATAGGTCTGTTTATATTTTCTAATTCTTTCTGGTTCAGTCTAGGAAAAATGTACCTTTCCAATAATTTGTCCATTTCTTTGTGGTTGTCCATTTTATTGGCATGTAGTTGTTTGTAGTAGTCTCTTATAATCCTTTGTACTTCTGCAGTGTCAGTTGTGATTTCTCCTTTTTCATTTCTAATTTTATTGATTTGAGTCCTCTCCCTCTTTTTCTTGATGAGTCTGGCTAATGGCTTATCGATTTTGTTTATCTTCTCAAAGAACCAGCTTTCAGTTTTATTGATCTTTGCTACTGTTTTCTTCATTTCTATTTCATTTATTTCTGCTCTGATCTTTGTGATTTCTTTCCTTCTACTGACTTTGGGTTTTCTTTGTTCTTCTTTCTCTAGTTGTTTTAAGTGTAGGGTTAGATTGTTTATTTGAGATTTTTCTGTTTCTTGAGGTGAGAGTGAATTGCTATAAACTTCCCTCTTAGAACTGCTTTTGCTGCGTCCCATAGATTTTGAGTCATCGTGTTTTCGTTGTCATTTGTTTCTATGTATTTTTTTATTTCTTTGATTTCTTCAGTGATCTCTTGGTTATTAAGTAGCACACTGTTTAGTCTCCATGTATTTGTGTTTTTTACAGTTTTTTTCCTGTAATTGATTTCCAAACTCATAGCGTTGTGGTCAGAAAACATGCTTGATGAGATTTCAATTTTCTTAAATTTTCCGAGGCTTGATTTGTGACCCAAGATGTGATCTATCCTGGAGAATGTTCTGTGTGCACTTGAGAAGAAAGTGTATTCTGCCACTTTTGGGTGGAATGTTTTATAAATAACAATTAGGTCTATCTGGTCTATTGTGTCATTTAAAGCTTGTGTTTTCTTATTTATTTTCTGTTTGGATGATCTGTCCATGGGCGTTAAGTGGGCTGTTAAAGTCCCCTACTATTATTGTGTTACTGTCGATTCCTCCTTTCATGGTTGTTAGCATTCGCCTTATGTATGCTCCTATGTTTGCTCCTATGTTGGGTGCATACACATTTATAATTGTTATATTTTCTTGGATTGATCCTTTGATCATTATGTAGTGTCCCTCCTTGTCTCTTGTAACAGTCTTTATTTTAAAGTCTATTTTATCTGATGTGAGTATTGCTACTCCAGCTCTCTTTTTATTTCCATTTGCATGGAATATCTTTTTCCATCCCTTCACTTTCAGTCTGTATGTGTCCCTAGGTCTGAAGTGGGTCTCTTATAGACAGCATATATATGGGTCTTGTTTTTGTATCCATTCAGCCAGTCTGTGTCTTTTGGTTGGGGCATTTAATCCATTTACATTCAAGGTTATTATCAATATGTGTGTTCCTGTTACCATTTTCTTAATTGTTTTGGGTTTGTTTTTGTGGGTCTTTTTCTTCTCTTGTGTTTCCCACTTAAAGAAGTTTATTTAGCATTTGTTGTAAAGCTGGTTTGGTGGTGCTGAATTCTCTTAGCTTTTGCTTGTCTGTAAAGCTTTTGACTTCTCCATTGAATCTGAATGAGATCCTTGCTGGGTGGAGTAATCTTGGTTGTAGGTTTTTCTCTTTCATCTCTAAGTATATCCTGCCACTCCCTTTTTTTTTTTTTAATTTTATTTATTTATTTATTTATTTATTTATTTATTTATTTATTTATGGCTGTGTTGGGTCTTCGCTTTTGTGCGAGGGCCTTCTCTAGTTGCGGCAAGCGGGGGCCACTCCTCATCGCGGTGCGCGGGCCTCTCACCATCGCGGCCTCTCTCGTTGCGGAGCGCAGGCTCAGTAATTGTGGCTCACGGGCCTAGTTGCTCCGCGGCATGTGGGACCTTCCCAGACCAGGGCTCAAACCCGTGTCTCCTGCATTGGCAGGCAGACTCTCAACCACTGCGCCACCAGGGAAGCCCTGCCACTCCCTTTTGTCCTGCAGAGTTTCTGCTGAAAAATCAGCTGATAAACTTATGGGGATTCTGTTGTATGTTATTTTTTGTTTTTACCTTGCTGGTTTTAATATGTTTTCTTTGAATTTAATTTTTGTTAGTTTGATTAATTTATGTCTTGGTGTGTTTTTCCTAGGGTTTATCCTGTATGGGACTCTCTGTGCTTCCTGGACTTGGGTGACTATTTCCTTTCCCATGTTAGGGAAGTTTTCAACTATAATCTCTTCAAATATTTTCTCAGACCCTTTCTTTTTCTCTTCTTCTTCTGGGACCCCTATAATTCGAATGTTGGTGCATTTAGTTTTTTCCCAGAGGTCTCTGAGATTGTCTTCAATTCTTTTTTTTTTTTTTTAAACATCTTTATTGAAGTATAATTGCCTTACAATGGTGTGTTAAATTCTGCTTTATAACAAAGTGAATCAGTTATACATATACAATATGTTCCCATTTCTCTTCCCTCTTGCATCTCCCTCCCTCCCACCCTCCCCATCCCACCCCTCTAGGTGGTCACAAAGCACCGAGCTGATCTCCCTGTGCTATGCGGCTGCTTCCCACTAGTTATCTATTTTACATTTGGTAGTGTATATATGTCCATGACACTCTCTTACCCTGTCACATCTCACCCCACCCCCTCCCCATATCCTCAAGTCCATTCTCTAGTAGGTCTGTGTCTTTATTCCCGTCTTGCCACTAAGTTCTTCATGGCCTTTTTTTTTTTTTTTCCCTTAGATTCCGTATATATGTGTTAGCATACTGTATTTGTTTTTCTCTTTCTGACTTACTTCACTCTGTATGACAGACTCTAACTCCATCCACCTCATTACAAATACCTCCATTTCATTTCTTTTTATGGCTGAGTAATATTCCATTGTATATATGTGCCACATCTTCTTTATCCATTCATCTGTCGATGGACATTTAGGTTGCTTCCATGTCCTGGCTATTGTAAATAGAGCTGCAATGAACATTTTGGTACATGACTCTTTTTGACCTATGGTTTTCTCAGGGTATATGCCCAGTATTGGGATTGCTGGGTCGTATGGTAGTTCTATTTGTAGTTTTTTCAGGAACCTCCATACTGTTCTCCATAGTGGCTGTATCAATTTGCATTCCCACCAGCAGTGCAAGAGTGTTCCCTTTCCTCCACACCCTCTCCAGCATTTATTGTTTGTAGATTTTTTGATGATGGCCATTCTGACCGGTGTGAGATGATATCTCATTGTAGTTTTGATTTGCATTTCTCTAATGATTAATGATGTTGAGCATTCTTTCATGTGTCTGTAGGCCATCTGTATATCTTCTTTGGAGAAATGTCTATTTAGGTCTTCTGCCCATTTTTGGATTGGGTTGTTGGTTTTTTTGTTATTGAGCTGCATGAGCTGCTTGTAAATCTTGGAGATTAATCCTTTGTCAGTTGCTTCATTTGCAAATATTTTCTCCCATTCTGATGGTTGTCTTTTGGTCTTGTTTATGGTTTCCTTTGCTGTGCAAAAGCTTTTAAGTTTCATTAGGTCCCATTTGTTTATTTGTGTTCTTATTTCCATTTCTCTGGGAGCTGGGTCAAAAAGAATCTTGCTGTGATGTATGTCATAGAGTGTTCTGCCTATGTTTTCCTCTAAGAGTTTGATAGTGTCTGCCCTTACACTTAGGTCTTTAATCCATTTTGAGTTTATTTTTGTGCATGGTGTCAGGGAGTGTTCTAATTTCATACTTTTACATGTACCTGTCCAATTTTCCCAGCACCACTTATTGAAGAGGCTGTCTTTTCTCCACTGTATATTCTTGCCACCTTTATCAAAGATAAGATGACCATATGTGTGTGGGTTTATCTCTGGGCTTTCTATCCTGTTCCATTGATCTATATTTCTGTTTTTGTGCCAGTACCAAACTGTCTTGATTACTGAAGCTTTGTAATAGAGTCTGAAGTCAGGGAGCCTGATTCCCCCAGCTCCATTTTTCGTTCTCAAGATTGCTTTGGCTATTTGGGGTCTTTTGTGTTTCCATACAAATTGTGAAATTTTTTGTTCTAGTTCTGTGAAAAATGCCAGTGGTAGTTTGATAGGGATTGCATTGAATCTGTAGATTGCTTTGGGTAGTAGAGTCATTTTCACAATGTTGATTCTTCCAATCCAGGAACATGGTATATCTCTCCATCTATTTGTATCATCTTTAATTTCTTTCATCAGTGTCTTATAATTTTCTGCATACAGGTCTTTTGTCTCCTTAGGTAGGTTTATTCCTAGATATTTTATTCTTTTTGTTGCAATGGTAAATGGGAGTGTTTTCTTAATTTCACTTTCAGATTTTTCGTCATTAGTGTATAGAAATGCAAGAGATTTCTGTGCATTAATTTTGTATCCTGCTACTTTACCAAATTCATTGATTAGCTCTAGGAGTTTTCTGGTAGCATCTTTAGGATTCTCTATGTATAGTATCATGTCATCTGCAAATAGTGACAGCTTTACTTCTTCTTTTCCGATTTGGATTCCTTTTATTTCTTTGTCTTCTCTGATTGCTGTGGCTAACACTTCCAAAACTATGTTGAATAATAGTGGTGAGAGTGGGCAACCTTGTCTTGTTCCTGATCTTAGTGGAAATGGTTTCAGTTTTTCACCATTGAGGACAATGTTGGCTGTGGGTTTGTCATATATGGCCTTTATTATGTTGAGGAAAGTTCCCTCTATGCCTACTTTCTGCAGGGCTTTTATCATAAATGGGTGTTGAATTTTGTCGAAAGCTTTCTCTGCATCTATTGAGATGATCATATGGTTTTTCTCCTTCAATTTGTTAATATGGTGTATCACATTGATTGATTTGCGTATATTGAAGAATCCTTGCATTCCTGGGATAAACCCCACTTGATCATGGTGTATGATCCTTTTAATGTGCTGTTGGATTCTGTTTGCTAGTATTTTGTTGAGGATTTTTGCATCTATGTTCATCAGTGATATTGGCCTGTAGTTTTCTTTCTTTGTGACATCTTTGTCTGGTTTTGGTATCAGGGTGATGGTGGCCTCGTAGAATGAGTTTGGGAGTGTTCCTCCCTCTGCAATATTTTGGAAGAGTTTGAGAAGGATAGGTGTTAGCTCGTCTCTAAATGTTTGATAGAATTCACCTGTGAAACCATCTGGTCCTGGGCTTTTGTTTGTTGGAAGGTTTTTAATCACAGTTTCAATTTCAGTGCTTGTGATTGGTCTGTTCATATTTTCTATTTCTTCCTGGTTCAGTCTCGGCAGTTTGTGCATTTCTAAGAATCTGTCCATTTCTTCCAGGTTGTCCATTTTATTGGCATAGAGTTGCTTGTAGTAATCTCTCATGATCTTTTGTATTTCTGCAGTGTCAGTGGTTACTTCTCCTTTTTCATTTCTAATTCTATTGATCTGAGTCTTCTCCCTTTTTCTCTTGATGAGTCTGGCTAATGGTTTATCAATTTTGTTTATCTTCTCAAAGAACCAGCTTTTAGTTTCATTGATTTTTGCTATTGTTTCCTTCATTTCTTTTTCATTTATTTCTGACCTGATCTTTATAATTTCTTTCCTTCTGCTGGCTTTGGGGTTTTTTTGTTCTTCTTTCTCTAATTGCTTCAGGTGCAAGGTTAGGTTGTTTATTCGAGATGTTTCCTGTTTCTTGAGGTAGGCTTGTATTGCTATAAACTTCCCTCTTAGCACTGCTTTTGCTGCGTCCCATAGGTTTTGGGTCGTCGTATCTCCATTGTCGTTTGTTTCTAGGTATTTTTTGATTTCCCCTTTGATTTCTTCAGTAATCACTTCGTTATTAAGTAGTGTGTTGTGTAGCCTCCATGTGTTTGTATTTTTTACAGATCTTTTCCTGTAATTGATATCTAGTCTCATAGCGTTGTGGTCGGAAAAGATACTTGATACGATTTCAATTTTCTTAAATTTACCAAGGCTTGATTTATGACCCAAGATATGATCTATCCTGGAGAATGTTCCATGAGCACTTGAGAAAAATGTGTATTCTGTTGTTTTTGGGTAGAATGTCCTATAAATATCAATTAAGTCCATCTTGTTTAATGTATCATTTAAAGCTTGTGTTTCCTTATTTATTTTCATTTTGGATGATCTGTCCATTGGTGAAAGTGGGGTGTTAAAGTCCCCTACTATGATTGTGTTGCTGTCGATTTCCCCTTTTATGGCTGTTAGTATTTGCCTTATGTATTGAGGTGCTCCTATGTTGGGTGCATAAATATTTACAATTGTTATAGCTTCCTCTTGGATCGATCCCTTGATCATTATATAGTGTCCTTCTTTGTCTCTTGTAATAGTCTTTATTTTAAAGTCTATTTTGTCTGATATCAGAATTGCTACTCCAGCTTTCTTTTGATTTCCATTTGCATGGAATATCTTTTTCCATCCCCTCACTTTCAGTCTGTATGTGTCTCTAGGTCTGAAGTGGGTCTCTTGTAGACAGCATATATATGGGTCTTGTTTTTGTATCCATTCAGCCAGCCTGTGTCTTTTGGTGGGAGCATTTAATCCATTTACATTCAAGGTAATTATCGATATGTATGTTCCTATTCCCATTTTCTTAAATGTTTTGGGTTTGTTATTGTAGGTGTTTTCCTTCTCTTGTGTTTCTTGCCTAGAGAAGTTCCTTTAGCATTTGTTGTAAAGCTGGTTTGGTGGTGCTGAACTCTCTCAGCTTTTGCTTGTCTGTAAAGGTTTTAATTTCTCCATCGAATCTGAATGAGATCCTTGCTGGGTAGAGTAATCTTGGTTGTAGGTTTTTCTCCTTCATCACTTTAAGTATATCCTGCCACTCCCTTCTGGATTGCAGAGTTTCTGCTGAAAGATCAGATGTTAACCTTATGGGGATTCCCTTGTGTGTTATTTGTTTTTTTTCCCTTGCTGCCTTTAATATGTTTTCCTTATATTTAATTTTTGACAGTTTGATTAATATGTGTCTTGGCGTGTTTCTCCTTGGGTTTATCCTGTATGGGACTCTCTGTGCTTCCAGGACTTGATTAACTATTTCCTTTCCCATATTAGGGAAGTTTTCAACTATAATCTCTTCAAATATTTTCTCAGTCCCTTTCTTTTTCTCTTCTTCTTCTGGGACCCCTATAATTCGAATGTTGGTGCGTTTAATGTTGTCCCAGAGGTCTCTGAGACTGTCCTCGGTTCTTTTCATTCTTTTTTCTTTATCCTGCTCTGTAGTAGTTATTTCCACCATTTTATCTTCCAGGTCACTTATCCTTTCTTCTGCCTCAGTTATTCTGCTATTGATCCCATCTAGAGTATTTTTAATTTCATTTATTGTGTTTTTCATCATTGCTTGGTTCCTCTTTAGTTCTTCTACGTCCTTGTTAAATGTTTCTTGCATTTTGTCTATTCTATTTCCAAGATTTTGGATCATCCTTACTATCATTATTCTGAATTCTTTTTCAGGTAGACTACCTATTTCCTCTTCATTTGTTAAGTCTAGTGTGCTTTGACCCTGCTCCTTCATCTGCTGTGTGTTTTTCTGTCGTCTCATTTTGCTTATCTTACTGTGTTTGGGGTCTCCTTTTCACAGACTGCAGGTTCGTAGTTCCCGTTGTTTTTGGTATCTGTCCCCAGTGGCTAAGGTTGGTTCAGTGGGTTGTGTAGGCTTCCTGGTGTAGGGAACTAGTGCCTGAGCTCTGGTGGATGAGGCTGGATCTTGTCTTTCTGGTGGGCACATCCACGTCTGGTGGTGTATTTTGGGGTGTCTGTGGCCTTATTATGATTTTAGGCAGCCTCTCTGCTAATGGATGGGGCTGTGTTCCTGTCTTGCTAGTTGTTTGGCATAGGGTGTTCAGCACTGTAGCTTGCTGGTCATTGAGTGATGCTGGGTCTTGATGTTGAGATGGAGATCTCTGAGAGATTTTTACCGTTTGGTATTACGTGGAGCTGGGAGGTCTCTTGTGGACCAGTGTCCTGAAGTTGGCTCTCCCACCTCAGAGGCACGGCCCTGATGCCTGGCTGGAGCACCAAGAGCCTTTCGTCCACACGGCTCAGAGTAAAAGGGAGAAAAAATAGAAAGAAAGAAAGAAAGAAAGAAAGGAAGGAAGGAAGGAAGGAAGGAAGGAAGGAAGAAAGAAAGAAAGGGGCTATAGTATAGTAAGCAAAATAAAGCTATTGTAAAGCAAAGCTATACAGACAAAATCTCACCCAGAAGCATATACATATACACTCACAAAAAAAAAGGAACGGGGGAAAAATTAATATATCCTGCTCCCAAAGTCCACCTCCTGAATTTGGGATGATTCGTTGTCTATTCAGGTATTCAACAGATGCAGGCACATCAAGTTGTTTGTGGAGTTTTAATCCGCTGCTTCTGAGGCTGCTGGGAGAGATTTCCCCTTCTCCTCCCTGTTCACACAGCTCCTGGGGTTCAGCTTTGGATTTGGACCCGCCTCTGCGTGTAGGTCGCCTGAGGGCGTCTATTCCCTGCCCAGACAGGACGGGGTTAAAGGAGCAGCTGCTTCGGGGGCGCTGGCTCACTCAGGCCGTGGGGAGGGAGGGGTACGGAGGAGGCGGGGCGAGCCTGTGGCAGCAGAGGCCGGCGTGACGTTGCACCAGCCTGACGTTGCACCAGCCGGCGTGACGTTGCACCAGACGGCGCACAGTGCGTTCTCCTGGGGAATTTGTCCGGGGATCACGGGACCCTGGCAGTGGCGGGCTGCACCGGCTCCCGGGAGGGGCGGTGTGGAGAGTGACCTGTGCTCACACACAGGCTTTTTGGAGGCGGCAGCAGCAGCCCCAGCGTCTCACGCCCGTCTCTGGGGTCCGCGCTGATCGCCGCGGCTCGCGCCTTTCTCTGGAGTTCGTTTAGGCGGCGCTCTGAATCCCCTCTCCTTGCCCGCAGTGAAACAAAGAGGCAAGAAAAAGTCTCTTGCCTCTTCGGCAGCTGCAGACCTTTTCCCGGTCTCCCTCCCAGTCAGCTGTGGTGCGCTAAGCCCTTCAGGCTGTGTTCACGCCGCCAGCCCCAGTCCTCTCCCTGCGATCCGACCGAAGCTGAGCCTCAGCTCCCAGCCCCGCCCGCCCCGGCGGGGGAGCAGACAAGCCTCTCGGGCTGGTGAGCGCTGCTCGGCGCCGAGCCTCTGTGCGGGAGTCTCTCCGTTTTTCCCTCTGCGCCCCTGTTGCTGTGGGGTCTGCGCTGATAGCCGCGGCTCGTGCCCTTCTCTGGAGTGCGTTTAGGCGGCGCTCTGAATCCCCTCTCCTTGCGCGCAGCGAAACAAAGAGGCAAGAAAAAGTCTCTTGCCTCTTCGGCAGCTGCAGACTTTTTCCCGGTCTCCCTCCCAGCCAGCTGTGGTGCGCTAACCCCTTCAGGCTGTGTTCACGCCGCCAGCCCCAGTCCTCTCCCTGCGATCCGACCGAAGCCCGAGCCTCAGCTCCCAGCCCCGCCTGCCCCGGCGGGGGAGCAGACAAGCCTCTCGGGCTGGTGAGCGCTGCTCGGCGCCGAGCCTCTGTGCGGGAGTCTCTCCGCTTTTTCCTCTGCGCCCCTGTTGCTGTGGGATCCGCGCTGTTAGCTGCGGCTCGCGCCCGTCTCTGAAGTTCGTTTAGGCGGCGCTCTGAATCCCCTCTCCTCGCGCACCAGGAAACAAAGAGGGAAGAAAAAGTCTCTTGCCTCTTTGGCAGCTGCAGAATTTTTCTCGGACTCCCTCCCAGCTAGCTGTGGTGCGCTAACCCCTTCAGGCTGTGTTCACGCCGCCAATCCCAGTCCTCTCCCTGCGATCCGACCGAAGCCCGAGCCTCAGCTCCCAGCCCCCGCCCGCCCCGGCGGGGGAGCAGAGAAGCCTCTCGGGCTGGTGAGTGCTGGTCGGCACCGCTTCTCCGTGCGGGAGCCTCTCCGCTTTGCCCTCCGCACCCCTGTGGCTGCGCTCTCCTCCGTGGCTCCGAAGCTTCCCCCCTCTGCCACCCGCAGTCTCTGCCCGCGAAGGGGCTTCCTAGTGCGTGGAAATCTTTCCTCCTTCACAGCTCCCTCCCACTGGTGCAGGTGCCGTCCCTATTCTTTTGTCTCTGTTATTTCTTTTTTCTCTTTTGCCCTACCCAAGTACAGGGGGAGTTTCTTGCCTTTTTGGAGGTCGGACGTTTTCTGCCAGCGTTCAGTGGGTGTTCTGTAGGAGCAGTTCCACGTGTAGATGTATTTCTACTGTATCTGTGGGAAGGAAGGTGATCTCCGCGTCTTACTCTTCCGCCATCTTCTCTCCTCCCTGTCTTCAATTCTTTTCATTTTTTTTTCTTTATTCTGCTCCTCAGCAGTTATTTCAACCATTTTGTCTACCAGCTCACTTATTCGTTCTTCTGCCTCAGTTATTCTGTTATTGATTCCTTCTAGTGTATTTTTCATTTTAGTTATTGTGTTGTTCATCTCTGTTTGTTTATTCTTTAGTTCTTCTAGGTCTTTGTTAAAGCTTTCTTGTATTTTCTCAATCCATGCTTCCATTCTATTTCCGAGATTCTGGCTCATCTTTACTTTCATTACTCTGAATTCTTTTTCAGGTAGATTGGCTATTTCCTTTTCATTTATTTGGTCTTGTAGGTTTTACCTTGCTCCTTCATCTGTGACATATATTTTTGCCATCTCATTTTTTTTTTTTTTATGAGTGATATTGTGTTCCTGTTTTACCGGTTGTTTGGCCTGAGACTTCCAACACTGGAGTTTGTACGCTATTGGGTAGAACTGTGTCTTGGTGCTTTGATGAGGACCTCCGTGGGACCTCACTGATCAGTATTCCCTGGGATCTGACGTTCTCTGTTTGGAAACTCTAGATCAACAGCATCCTGACATAGGCAACAGAGAATCAAGCCTGTCCCATCCAGAACAGGCAGGTTCTTCTGCCAGGAGAGGAACCACAAATAGAATTACAATAGCTGGTCTCCTATCTGATGTGACTGGACCCAGGAGCTAGTTAGTTAATCAACAAAGTCAGCTAAAAGTGGAAAGTCATAAAAGAGGATGCATGATAACTTACACAATTTATTTAAATGTACTTTAAAACATGTGCATGCACATTCATTATTCAGTATTTTGATATGGGGTCAGGGCATTCGTTAAGTACTGTTCTGCTGATTGGAATACCTGTTTTTCTCTCTTCCATAAACGTTGTCTATAATGCATCTTCCATGATTCCCGGTGTCAGTGTCTTTAAATTAGATTGAGAACTTCAATATAGTTGGAAAGAATTCTGAGAACAAAATCTTTCTATACCTATATGATTTTCTATAGTTTTATGGTTATAAACCTCCTAAATCCTCACCAGTTTGCCTCTATTGAATCCTTTCAAAATAATAAATTCTTTTTAGATGAGTATTTTGTTGGTTTTTCCCAATACTTTATTAAATTATGAAATTGCAACAAATACAATTTTCATAAATAGGTTTCAGAACGGACACAACTGATTTTTTAAAAAAATAAATTTATTTATTTAATTTATTTATTATTTTTGGCTGCGTTGGGTCTTCGTTGCTGCACGTGGCCTTTCTCTAGTTGCGGCGAGTGGGGGCTACTCTAGTTGCGGCGAGTGGGCTTCTCATTGCAATGGCTTCTCTTGTTGTGGAGCACGGGCTATAGGTGCGCTGGCTTCAGTAGTTGTGGCTCGTGGGCCCTAGAGCTCAGGCTCAGTAGTTGTGGCACACGGGCTTAGTTGCTCTGTGGCATGTGGGATCTTCCCAGACTAGGGCTCAAACCCGTGTCCACTGCATGGGCAGGCAGATTCTTAATCACTATGTCACCAGGGAAGCCCCACAACTGACTCTTGATAAAGAGTACAACTCCATGGTTGGGAGCAAAGATGCACACTGCTGAGTAGCCAGTTAGCTGTGAGTGGGAAAAAGGTTTTGCAGAGTTAGCACAAGCTTTGCCTTGAGTGGCCTGAAAGCTGTATTATTAGCAGTTATCTACGTTGTGACAATGAGAAACAACAATCTGGCTTTCTATGGGCAAGGATGAGTAGCTCAGCTCATACTTTTAATATTAAAGTCGTTTCAAGAAAATGTAAAATACAGCACTTACTTGAGCTGGCTTGCCAACTCAAGAGGTATTTGTGCCAAGAGAAACAGAATTGTATAAAAAGTACTTGTTTGGAGTCAGAAAATCCAGATCCAAGTCTCAGCTCCAGCTCTTCTACTTACTAGCTGAGTGAGCTTGGGCTTCACCTGAACCATGTCAGTGTGCCCACATGGGTGTCTGAAAGTTGTACCCTGAATCAAGATTTAGACTCAGCCCACTGGGGTCCAAAATGATCACTACTATGAGAGGAGATTTTGGAGAAAAGCATCAGTTTAAGAAATTTATTGCAGTAGTCAGAGCTCTCAGTTGCAAACAATAGAGATTGAGTGATTAATCAGAAAAAGAGTTTATCAAGAGGATATGGGACAAGTTATAGAATCCTTGGGAGGGCTATAGTGCCAAGCCAGAGGCAAATCTGCCAGAATCAACATCTCAGACTTTGCATCAGAACTGGTCTTCAGCTGCCACCAAGATACAGATGCAAACATTCGTATCACTTCTGCACTAGGAAATTGCTTTTACCACAACCAGTGCTGACCTCACTGTTGTCAAGGACTCAACCTTGTAGCCACTGAGTGTGTGTGTGTGTGTGTGTGTGTGTGTGTATGTGTGTGTGTGTCTGGGAGGGAGGGAGAGAGGGAGGGAGAGAGAGAGAAGGAGAGAGAGAGAGAGAGAGAGAGAAACGCTCTGTCCTTTCCTGCTCAAGCCCCCAGATCCTATGTCTAGTCTGGTGTGAATGGATCTCTTTGATTGGTTACAAGCTTGAGCCTAGTTATAGATAATGGTAGGAAAGCAAGTACCTAGAATTTTTATCTTCAGATAGAAATGCACCAAACATAGAAAGGGTTTAGATTCTGAGCTGCTGAATGAATACCAAATGTCTGTCTAGGCACAAAACAGCCATGTGGAGGCCACCATGAAGTGCAGGAATGCTGAAAGGATATGTGCCTAAGTGAATATAAAGTGTCCAGAAAAGAGAATCAAGAAGACCACTGTCCTCATTTTGGAAGGAGGCAAGTCACTGAACCCTCCAAAGCTTGAGGGAATTCTATCAAGGTGATAGCTAGAACTTGCAGTATTATAGCTGTTCTCAAGGTAAAGAGAAGAATTGAGATGAGTGTCCAGGTCTTAATTAGCACATTTTAAGGGTGATGAATGAGCGTTTCTCTCTGCCTGCTGGAATGGAAATAGGAATAGGATGTATCCCTAATGGGATAATGGAGCAGTGCTACAGTGCTTTAATTTCCCAATTTTAGTAGGATCTAGGCAGCTGTGATTAACCTGACAAATCAAGGAAGGGGTGGTTTCACGGGATACAAACAGCTGAGCCAACCTGGCACTCCTCCCTTTCGCATCCTTGAGAGCCTCATCAGACAATGGCTTGGTTCCACTTTCGGTGGGGATTCTCTGTCGGGCTTCCAAGGCGAGGTCCCAGTGATGCTGAACGCTGAAGTCTGGGCCAAGATTCCCCTGGTCGTGGTCCTCTATGTGCCCATGGAGGCTGTTTCTAATCCTGTTTTGGAACGGACTGCAGTAGGGAAGATCTCATTCAGAGATAAGCAGCCAGCAGTTATGGCACCCGAGGTTACCTTTGGATTATTGGCCGTTTATCTATATGGCAAATATTTGTTGAACACCCACAGTGTTCAAGATGCAGGGTTAGTCCTGTGGGGGTTAGAGAGAGAAGAGGAAAGCACCACCCTGGCCTCAGGAAGGTGAAAGGAAAGGACTAACATATTGCATGGAACACTGACAGGCAGGGACTCATATGTTAGTATAACAGAAAATCATCTCTGTTTGCATCTTGGACTGTCCTGGACTGTGAAAATCATTCCTCCTCAGGGAGCTGGTGATGTCTGAGTGAGCTGATGAACACTGGACCTGCTTGGCACCAGTTTGTGAGGGTAGATGAGGCTCCCAAACCTCAACTCAGCCTTCTGGAATTAGCTGCCGCCAAATCCCAAATCTCTGGGTATGAATGCCGGATCCACTTGGGACAGCCTGGTTGAGGGGTCTTTTAGTTGCCAGTTTAAGATTAAAATAACACTCTTTGTGTTTCAACTTCTGCCAGTCTGACTCCTTTGTGGCTTACTTTGCCTTGTTTGAGCACATGGAGAAATGAGCTCAGGTGGTCAAAAGAATTCTAATGAAGTCGTTTCTACTTCAATTGCTGTGTATCTGAGACTCTCCCCTAAAGAGAGGAACAGTTTTCCCTGGGTCATGCCAACTCTTTTATTGTAAAAACAAGAAAACTCATCCCCTGGCTTTCTCTTCTGGAAAACAAAAGCTTTGATGCCATCGGGACTGATTTTAGACACAGGCCTTAGGATGGGGTACAGATCCTTCAACAGGGAAAATTCTTGAGCAAAAATCTGGGGGGCTTTTATGAAAAAGGTCCAGGCGCTGCCTGAGGCAGAGTATGAGTATAGAGTGCTGTGTGTGATGAAAGTCCCGGCTTCTCCCACATGATGCTGTTTACAAGTACCAGTTAATGCTCCTCTAGTTCTTCTCTGTTGAGCACAGCTCTTTTTTTTTTTTTAAGTGAGTTTAGCTAGACATAAATCAGGATTTTTTGTTTTTTTTTAATCTGGGCCTTGGAAAATGTTAACATCAGTCAACCAATTTGAGAGATTTTCTTTTTTTTTAACTTTTTATTTTACATTGGAGTATAGCCAATTAACAATGTTGTGATAGTTTCAGGTGCACAGCAAAGTGACTCAGCTATACATATACATGCATCCATTCTCCCCCAGACTCCCTTCCCATCCAGGATGCCACATAACGTTGAGAGTTTGAGCACAGTTCTGTGTCCGTACATTTGAAACCTATGACAGATTCTATGAGATTGATTCCATTATCATCCCTCTCGTATTCAGATGAAGAGACTAAGGTGCAGAGAGGTTAAGCACTTGCTCAAGTTTCACGCGTTAAGCGTACGAGCTGTGCATTTACCCCAGGGCTTGTACCGTGAACCACTGTGCCAGACTGGGTTTGGAGGATAGTTTTTCTTGGGAGTAAAGGAGACACAACAATTGGACAGTGAATCTCTGCTGCCATGAGCCAGGAATGCTGTTCCATCATGACCCAGATGCATCATCTTTTGGTTCCTTTATACAGAGATTAGCTGCCCTATGTAGTGGGAGAAGAAATGAATGTAAAAGGAATAAGATCCAGCATGTCCTTCCCCTTCTTTCCTACCCTGGTCATTCTCAAAGTAGTCTCTATGTTCCTTGAGGTCAGGGATGATGTCTTATTCAGTTTTGCAACCCTTTATTATCTAGTGCAATGCCTTGGCACACCGTGTGTCATGGGAATACTGAAACTCCCTCCCTGGAGTCCTGCCTACTGTGGAGGGTGAGCCCCTGGGCTGCTATAGAAATATTTGATGGGAAAATACTTTTATTCATATATATGTTCACAAATCTCTAGCACTTTGGGCATCAGTGGTGACACTGATATTTCATGCTAATGATTCGGTGGAATTTACAGTTCTTACAAAAGAAAAAAATGGTGCTTGCTTGCTTTCTTTATGACCTGGTCTGGTGATTCTGTGCTTACGTCAAAGATTCCCAGGACTGTCCTGACATCCTGAGAGCTGAGGTCTGTGATGGGGATGCTATATTCAAATACAGCAGTGGAGCATACATTGGTAAATGAGCTCTTCCTTTCATCTTTCCTAATGGAATGCCAGTTTTATGCAGAAAGGGACAATTATGTATCCAGCTACAATTACCACCTTTCTGAACAACTAGAGTTGGTCATTTTTCATAGTGCCAGCTAATGAAGTTTAAATTGGGTTTCATGGCAAGCTTTTCAGTTTCTGATACAGGTACTCTCCTTTCTTCCTTACTTTGTTATTCTTTCTACCTGGAATAATGACATGAGGCTGAGGGTGCAGCATCCATCTTTTTACAATGAAGCAATAAGCAGGTGGACAAGATCCAACATGCAAGGGATGGCAGAGTAGGAAGCACAAGTCTGGGTCATTGGCAGCATACTCGAAAAGCCGCAGCAGCCCTGGACTGCTTCAATTCAAATTTCTTATTACGTGAAAAAATAAACCTGTGGTCAAGGCTTCTCTGTAAATCACGTTTTTTGTTACTTTTAGATGAATGCAATCCTTGCTGATCCGGGTGGCATCTTCAGACCTTGAAATTAGTAAAATGTTGCAGATTGAAGTAGAAGCTAACAATAATCATTGCTCAATGCATGGAATTAACTGGCCCAAGCAGCACATTTAACAGGTCTGTTGTAAACATGCTTTTTAAATGAGAGAATAGCATGTTTCCAAATGATTTCATCAGGAAGGCTTTAATGTAAAGCACAAGTAGCACACACTAAGTTTTTGAGAATTATAACATGGGCTATAGCTGTCCCATAGTTGACTGACAAAGAATTCCTTATCTATAGAGTAAAGAATTTGTGAATTAACCATTGCTCAGGAGGGGATGGACTTTAGTTCTAAATACAGACAGATCTATCCATCAGTGGGCAAGGCTGATTCATCTGGTTCCCTTGACTGTGGGCCTGGGAGCAGTATCACCTGGGAAGTTGTAAAAATGCAAATTCCTGGGTCCTGTTACAGACCCACTGATTTGGAAATGCTGGGGGACGGGGTCCAGCAATCTGTGTTTTAATAAGACCTCTAGGTGATTCTGATGCAAGCTAAAGGTTGAGAATCCCTGCCTTAGATTAATTTTCATACTTCAGCTTAACTTCCACATATTAGGCTAACTAGGACTGCTCCCTCCCCCTGCACCCAGTTCTAGGGTCATGAACATCTTTCTGATTTCTGACTTGTTCTCCTGGTGACCATCTCCTGAGGGAATATCCTGTGATGGTAAATTAAGAAGTTGGCATTCTGCTTTCTAAATCAGTGTCATGTAAGATGTAGTCCTTTTCTCCCAGGAGCCCTAAAAGAAACCTCTAATATCGTTATTTCTAAACCTGAGTTAATCTTTACTAAGAGGAGACTCACTCTGAAGCAACTGACCTTTTTTTATGCATCTTTACTATGACATGAGCACTCAAAGTCATACTAAAGTTTATGTTTTTTAATCTAAAAGGACTTCTCAAAGCTGAAGAAATGGGATTTGCCACTAATAATCCAGAATGTGAACAATTAGCTAATTGACTAGTGGCTCTAAGTAAACAAGAGGAAAAGCATAGAAAATAGGTCCTTTGGGCTAGCTAAGATGATTTGCTGGTTTAAACACTTTACAAAAGTTTAACTCTACAACTAAATTCAGCATACACTCAAAAGGGAAAAAATATTTGGGGGAGCTTTGTTTGTATATTTACTTATACTAAAACCTATCAAAATTAATGACCTATTTCTTCCTTCATTAAAAAGTCCTAAAAATAAAATATCCTTTAAAATAAGTCTGATTTGATTTATTCTGGAAGGGAATGCCTTAAATCTTCCCTTCTTCATGATGAAATTATAATTCTTTGTTCCAGAAGATGAAAGCAGGTGCATGCAAAAGAGGAATTTGATGGTAGTACAGCTTCTGTTAGAAAAGAGTAAGTGCCTTAGTGAGATAGATGGTCCATGGAAGTTGGTGAACCTTTTGATGAAGATATTTGACTTTTAGGAAGAAAATTAATTTCTGATTTTGTAATAGGAATTTTCTGGGTGTGTATTTATGGGTATTTATAGGTGTTGTGACGTGTATGGGAATAATATGACTCAGCTTAAAACAGAGAGTAGTGAATACTAATTAATATATATTGAATCCTTATTATAACGTAATCTTCTATAACAGTGTGTTTAAGGATCTCTTTAACTGTGGCATATCTGCAAATACATTAGTAAACTTTCATTTTACCCTGTTTCCTGGAATCTGGAATACTGTTATTTTATTGAGGATTCAAAGTGTTTATATCAAAGACTGCAGTAGTGTGTGTCATAAATGATGGACTGGCATTCAGTAGGGCCATGGGTGCCCTTACTATTCCCTTCATTAAATATTTTAACTATTACTACTGAGGAAGCACAACCCTGAGTAGTGTATAGCAGGGAAAGCATGGCCAAGAAAAGTGAGTGTGAGGGGGTTTGCTCCAACTTGCCCAGGATCTGGAAATGTTTTCACTATTGGACACGCCTAGTTAGGACACAACATCTTGAAACTGTGCTGGTAGTCTGGATAATGGAAAATGGTGTTTGGAGTAGAGAGAAGATGAAAACATTAAGTGGGAAACATGGGTAGAGATAGACTAAAGATTTAATTTAATAAACACTAGAGAAGGGAAAGCAGGGATGTTCAGGGTACCAAGATAAACCCAGATGGGCATCTCCAGTTGAGATTTTACCCGTCTGCTGGGCCAGATGTACCATCTGCATATATTCCTATTCCCAGGTGTCTTCCTTCATTGCTACACTTCCTATTTTATAGAGACCTTCTGTCAGTTGGTGATATGAGGTTTTAAATCTAATAATAAAACTACCCAGCTATAAAAGAGTTTATGCCACAGGACCTGGTTCCAAGCAGGTTGACTTTGACGTTCAGGCATAAAGGTACTTCTGAATTTACCTTCTTTTGACCTTAAGAAAATAAATACACAGAGAGGAAAAGGCTAAGGTGGTAATTTACTTGACCTCTGTAGACTTGTGCACCGAAGACACATTGACTGGCTTGCTGACCAAGGCAGCTCTACTAGACATCATCTGCAGAACTGCTCTCTGAGCTGGGCTGAACTCTGCTGGTAGTTCTTCCTCTGGCACCTCTCATGACTTAGAAACCAAAGAATAGTCTAACCTCTTATTTGCCAGGGTTCAATGAAAATACCACAGTTCCCTTTTTATCTTGTATAAAAATCAGTTTTCTGAGTGAAAAATTCAGATTCACAATACCAAATGTGTTTTCCAGCGGTTTTCAAACTATGATGTGCGGGGCTTCTCAGGGACTGCAGTAGGGAGTAAGGTGAGCCCCAGTTTGGGGATGGGGCTTGCCACTCTTCCCTGTGGAGCAGTTCTGTCTTTTTCTGCTTTATAACTTTGTTTCCGATATGCTTTTGCTTGATGACAATGTTCCTATGCTAAAAATAATGTGTGAAAATCTTGATGCAACGATTATTTGCTTTACAAAAGTGCCTATAAAGTGATTCAAATAAAGCCTCCTATGATACCTGGAACCACTACTTTTCTCAGATGCTTGCGTTCTTCTGTGAAGTCTGTCTGTGCTGGCCAGGTGTCTCCTCTCACTCCGCCTCCATTATTTTTTTCCTCAAGGGCTCTGCTCCATAGAGATCCACATAATTTAGCCAACTTGAGTTCTCTTACCAAAGTGGGTACACAAGTCTATGAGTTTGGACCTCCAAGTGTGCATATACCGGTATGTTCTTTACAGGAGGTTCATGGGCTCCATGCACATCAAAGGTTGTGACCAGATGGAAGGGGGAGGTGCCACCTAATTTCTCAAGTTAAATGTCCTTAGGCCTTAGATCCAAGTCTTCTGGGACACTTACGCACCCACAGTCACACATGCACAAATATACACATGTGTGTGCAATACCCCCCCACCCCGTTCCTTCCCCACCACACACATAATTATTAGCCCCTTTGAATCTTCAGTTGTTTTCTCCCCATTGTGTTTATATCTCTTCAGCTCCCACTTTTCAATTTGTATGCGTGGTGTTAGGATGATGGTTGTCACTACTATGTATAGAGTTAGCTAAAGAGATTAGATTGATAAGCTTCTTTTTCGTGTGGTTCTAATGCAAAGACTTGTAAACTACTCCATCTGTAGTTGATACTGTAGATATATGTAGATGGTATAGATGCTATTTCCAAAGCTTTTCCTGAGCTTTCTATTCTTATTTTGACCCATGTTAATCTCCAGGCTTTTCTTTAGAAGAGACTATTCCACCTTTGACTGCCTGCTACCCTTGTGCCTTTGAGTGAGAAGCTGCAGTGTGGTTCTTTTTTTTTTTTTTTTTTTAAGGGAATGCTATTTATTTATTTACTTATTTTATTATTTATGGCTGTGTTCGGTCTTCGTTTCTGTGCGAGGGCTTTCTCTAGTTGGCGGCAAGCGGGGGCCACTCTTCATCGCGGTGCGCGGGCCTCTCACTATCGCGGCCTCTCTTGTTGCGGAGCACAGGCTCCAGACGCGCAGGCTCAGTAGTTGTGGCTCACGGGCCCAGTTGCTCCGTGGCATGTGGGATCTTCCCAGACCAGGGCTCGAACCCGTGTCCCCTGCGTTGGCGGGCAGACTCTCAACCACTGCGCCACCAGGGAAGCCCTGCAGTGTGTTTCTTTAAATGCTGCCTCTCTTTGCACTTGGGGTTGTCCACTTAAGCCACTGTGTCCCATTGTCCATTCTCCACATCAGAGTTCCATATGCCAGAAAGCACAACTTCTGCTGTCTAGGACTCTGCCTTTGATTGTTACCTTATGGTGGTGCCTCCTAATCCTGGCATTACAGGCAACTGTCTGGAGAGCTTTTAAAAAATATCAAGGCCTAGTTTCCCACCTCTAAGAATTCTGTTAACTAGTAGGGTGGGCCTAGGCATTAATAGTTTAAAATAGCTCCCCATGTGATACTAACATGAATCCAAAACTGAGAATCACTGCCTTGTAGTTAGTAGAGCTTTCGGGCCTCCTGCCATCTCTAGAGCTAGAGAGAGCTGTTCTCAAAGTGTGGTCCCCATTCTAGGAGCATCAGCATCACCTGGGAACTTGGTAGAAATATAAATTTTGGGGCCAGCCCAGACCTACTGAATGAAAACCTCAGGGGTGGGCATAGAGATTTGTTTTAACAAGTCCTCCAGGTGGTTCTGATGCAAGTTAAAGTTTGAGAGCCACTGCCCAAACCCACCATTTCCATGGCTTGATTATGTAGTTATGATTGATTATTGATTATGTTGCAGCTCTTAGATGCCACATGTTCTTACGACCTGTTGTTTGCACTGAGCCCTTTGCTTCTAGGCTCCAAGTTCTTACGCTGATTCTTTGCTGCACCACATTGACTTAGAAATCTAAACACTCCTTCTAAGAATCCACTCACACAAAAAGCACTCATGAACATGCAGACTTTACTGAAGATAAGTTGAAGAGTGGCGAGGAGGTATTTGTATTACATACCCCACAAGAAACAAGTTAACAGTGGCCTCTTGGAAATTCCTGTTCTCTCTTTTCAGCTGTGCTGGCCTTTGGGCTGTTCTGACCCTCGCATCCTACAGCGCTCAGCTTCTTCCCTTCTCATTAGCTCCTTTGGATCTTCAGAATATCATCCTTCTGTTGTGTGGATCTCTCATCAGCTCCCACTTGCCAACTTGCATTTACAAACTCACGAAGGCATTGGTAGAACAGAAAGACTGCCCTTTAATTGGATTTACCCTGTCAGACAGCAGTTGTAAATCACACATTTTTTTCCTGTTGTTTCCTCTGCTACATAATCCAAAGCCAAGTGGACTGTCTGAGGCAGATTCAGTTCTCACTGTCGTAGAGGGCGTAAAACATCATCAGAGTGGCTCTGCTCACCGTTTCGACTTGTCACTTGATCCCATACACTAACTGGATCAAGATAATGCCAAATAAATGACTGAAAAAGTGAAAATTCCTATCAGTTGGTTGCTTTGCCTAACTAATACCAAGTCACCAATTTGACTGTTCTTCTTTTATATTTTTCCTTTTCTTATAGAACTGAGTTTTGGGCGGTGAGGGATGGTGTCATGCAGATATAGCTTTTCTTTGTCAGCCTTTAAAATGATGAGCTTGGCCTACTTCATTTCCAAGTGGGTGATAAGAGAAACACAGTACTTCAAAATTAACAAAGATGAGAAAAATTCTTTAACGGAATAGAGCCTCCAAATGCCAAAGGACAACTTGAAATTTGTATTAGACTTCTCTAGAAATAAGAACTGCTAATGAATAAATCAGTTTGGTAGTGATTTTTGAATGTGTCCAAGATGAGGAAGTTTTTACTTTACTTGACGGGGAAATAAAGACAGTGAATAGATTATTCAGTGGACTGCTGATGTGGCTTTACATCCATTCTGGCAGGTGCACTGTGCTCAAATATACATGATAATAGTTTAAATGTAAATAAGGTTAATGAATTTTAATATTCCTCTGAATCATGTATTCATACTTCCATTTGCATAGTGACTTATTTCTCAAGTCCTTTTGTAAATATTGTAATGAAATAAACATAAGAGGCGAGCACAAAGGGGTGCATACAATTAGCTCAGCAGACAGCCCTCCATGAAGGCAAATTGGAATCATATCACAGGATCACAGACGTCAGGGATGGATGAGTCGCATGAGTAAACCAGCTGATCCTTCTTTTCTAGTGGGGAATTATTCTGTTTGGGAGGATTTCAAAAAAGTAGCTTGGTTTAACTTTCTGTGCCTCAAGTCACAAGGTTTCTGAACTTGGCTTCAATAGAATATTTACTGTGCTTCCCTCTGAAGTGGTTGTGGTCCTAGGGATGTGGTGTGAGGGATGAAGGAGAAAAGAGGTGCCTACCCTAGCCACCTTGGGCGTAAACACTGTCAGAGGGGGAGGGCAGCCTCTTGTCACCGGGCACAACCAGGCACCAAAGTTAAGCTGGGAAGCACAGCAGCACAGAGCAAGACTCACTTTCTTTAGCAAAGCTTTCACTTTTTCTACTACCAATTTTGAAAAATAATTAAAAAAAAAAAGGTTACCCTTCCCCCTCACCACTTTTGTCCTGGCAAAGATTAGCCACTCTGATCTTAACTCTTGCTGCTTAAGAAAGGTATTTAAATTTAAGGCAGTTAAGGATGACTTTATCTTTCAGCCTTTTCTTTAGTACCAAACCATTATATACAGGGACAACACTTAAAGTTTCAGCTCTACGTGGAATGCACTGTACTCTTTCACACCTCAGTATCTGTACGTTTGCTACTGCAGGAGAGCAGCATGGATGCTGGGATCATGGTGACAGCTCAGATGCTGGAATCAGGACACCCACGTTCAATTCTTGTGTGAAACAGGAATATTAATAGTAGCTACATCATAGGTTTTTTGAGTGGGTTAAATGAGTTACCACATGTAAAATGCTTGGAAACATGCCCGGTATTGCTAAGTGCTTAGAAGCTTTAGCTGTCACTAAGTCCTCTGCTTGAAGTGTCCTTTCTCCTCATCTGTAAAACTCTTTTGCACTTGGGTCCAAAGGTTGCTACCCCACTTCCCCAGCTTTCCAGTTCAAGGTAAAGTTAGTTACTTGTTTCCTTGTCACATTTTATGTCTTTTTTTTTTATTGCATGGTATTTGTCAAGGTGTATTACATTTAGTCCCCAAATATTTCTCCTATTCCCAAGCTATAAATTCCTTGAGGGCTGGACCATATTTTACTCATCTATTTATCATCCCTCAGCACCCAGAACAAGCTCTAGATATAGCACGTGCTTGATATTTATTTATTGCATTGAACATAAGCAATGTATAAGCATTCATTTTTGGGGGAATGAGTCTAGCTGAGGACTTACTGCATCCCAGTATTGCTCTGGATGTGTGTGTGTGTGGATAAAGAGAATGTTTATTTCTCTCTGTTCACTGCAGGAATGAGTCATTTGTGAATGTAATTGTGCTGTAATAAAATGGGCAAGACCAGGGGGATGGAGCCGGAGGACGCTGGAATTCTGCTTTTCATTTAGCAACTGAAGTCCACATTTGTTAGATCTTTGGCTACTCATTTACTTTTGAATAGCCTTTGTGTATTTGGGGAAATTCCCACATTATGAGTCTCAGTGCCCTTTGCACTTGAAATAAATGTGGGATGCTGGGCTTGTGTCTGTGTGAGGCGTTGATTTGCAAGAGCAGGAGGAAACAGGGCAGCGCTGACTTCCATTCTCTGGTTTGCCTGGCTGTTGAGGCAGCTGACTTTCAGGTGTGGCATAGGTGGTAAGAAGTAGTATTTGTACTGGAGGTGGTGGCAGGGACGGTAAAGTCAGGTCCTCAGGTTCCTGGAACCTGAGCCTCTAGTCTCTCTATGATTTTGTAAGTTACCTAATATCCTTTAATAAATCTCCTTTCTGCTTACATTAGCCAGAGGGGATTCTGTTGTTTCCACTAGAAACCCCGACTAATAGAGCTGCTGTTGAACCAACTCCTCTTATGGTAATGATGATAATAATAATAATGTGATTTGTTTGGAGCTTCGCACTTAAAATCAGAGCAAGAAGTCAGCAGGTCCTTCCATATGTCATGTGACAATGGTTAGTTATGGAAGCAATGTTAAAATGACATAGACAGTTACTTTAGTGGAGTCTTTAAAAATCTCAGTTTTCTTATTTATAAAGGGCTGGACCATATAGCCTGAAAAATGCCTCCATGTTTGACCAAGAAACATATTCTTTTCTATCATCATCGGAGGTTACAGAGCAGGAGCGTGAGTTAGTGCTTTCCTTTGATGGCTGCCTAGACCTTTGAAAACAAATTGGTTGCAATCAGCAGAGGGAGCTAGAATGAGGAAACTAGAGGGCTGAAATGAAGTGAAGCCAGTGTTTCCAGGGGGAAAATTATCCAACATAAAAGAAGGTCAGGAAGAGTTCACTTAGGATTTTCTGAAGCAGAGAAAGATTGTGAGAAAGTAAAGAGATCAGAAAATTGTTATAAGAGTAATAATAACAGATTAAAAAATAGAGAAGAATTAAAAGATATGATTAACAGCTGTCACTACTTCAAGTGACAGAGCTGGTTAATTGCCTGTGTAATCCTAGTATATAATTTCCCACCTAGTATATTTCACTCCTGAGAATCAGAAATGAATTGCCTGTTACTTTTGTTAGGAGGCTGAGGACATGCAATGGTTTTGACTCAGAAGGAGAAACAATGGTAAAAACTAGACTTGTACGTACATATGAAAGGGTCTTTCCTGTTTACAGATTGAAGGCCTTTTAGAGCTGGGATTGAAGACAGGAATGATCTCTCTCTTCTTAAACAGACGCAAAGCTAAGGCTCAGGTAGCTGAACTGACTGGCCCCAAGACCAGTCCTTGGATGGTATGTATTGTGACATAAACATCAGGAAATTCAATATTAGACTCCTTGCTTTATAGCAACTAAACAACCATCACACAAAAGTCCCCACGTCTAAAAAAAATCCTCCTCTTTAAGTGCACGTTCAAATCCCTCTCTTCCCCTTTATTTACCCAATTCCCACCGCATGGAAAAAGACAGTGATCTCCGTGCATATTCTGATCCATTTTAAAGCTTGGGCACCCTTAGATATTTCTTCAAAATATTCTAGTCTGCAAACACTGGCAAAGGAAAGCTTCCCTTCTCTTGCATTTCAAACATACAGATTTTTTTTTTTTCAATCTACACTAGAAGACTTATTTTTTCTTTGTGTCTTTGGATTTTTAAAGACTTAATGCATTCTAGGTGGAAAACAAGTTTGTCAGATTCAGACATTTGGCTGAGTCTTTGAGCCAGTGAGGAAAGCCTGTCTAATACTATCCGTTACCAGGTCCTGTATTGTTGCAATCTATAGGACTAGAATTTCATTTCATTATATTCTTGGTGCTCGTATTACTGTGCTGTAATCCTATCACTGTCATTTGCCACCCATTTCCTTCTGTGGTTTACCTGGATTACGCAAGTGATCCTTTGGAAATCTTAAAGGAATAGGAAAAGTTATTTAAAAAATTAAAGCGTTTTCCTTGGTCATTGCTCAGGCTTTTTCCTGGCTTAAACTCTGATTTTGGCTGTGGAAACTAAAGCTTACTTATTGGTGTAATGAATGATAATTGTGCCTTTTGTTAGGAGGCTGAGGACATGCATACAAGCAATGGTTTTGACTCAGAAGGAGAAACAATGGTAAAAACTAGACTTGTACGTACATATGAAAGGGTACATTTCTGTGCCTTTCTATTTGGGTGGGTTTCTTTTATGACCTTTGAAAAAATGGAATATATTTTCTTGGGTGTTGTAGTAATAAAATGATCTTGAAAGCACTTAAGATGTCATATTTAGAAAAATATTTACTTAAGGAAATAAGTCTGCTATAGATGTGGGTAGAATAAAAGGGACACTTGCTCTTATGTGTTACAAGTCTACTAATGTGAAAGAGACCACCTACCTCCAGCGATCCCTTGAAGATGCAGTCAGCACAAGGAAGAGTCTATTTGATTTAGACCCTGTAAGGCTTGTTTAGTTGATCCTCTACACTTGTACCAGCCATTTTTTAAAGTGAACCTATTGGTAGTTCCATGATGTTGTTTTCTGAATGTTAAATTTTTCCATTTTACACTATCAGAGTCCTTTGATATCTTTTTAAACCTTCTAAGAATATTTATATACCACACTGGGAGCTTTGCATCATTACCAGATAGTCAATACCAGTTGATCTTTGTCCTTCAAGGATTTGATATTTGCAGTTTTCAGTGATTTCTCTTGGATCTCAAGGTCCATGATACGTACTTTATATTGCAGTTTTGAAAAGGTGTGAATTGAGGTTGGGTGAAGGATAGTAGGTGACAGCTCAATATTTGCTTTCCTGTGAGCCTAGATGGCTCCCTGGCTCCTGTATTTTAATATAGTCTTAAAGCTTTGTTTTTCTCTGCTAATTTTCATACACAATAATTGTGTGTGTGTGTGTGTGTGTGTTTGTGTGTGTGAAAATGGTCACTGAGTGAGAGGGTAAAACTTGAGTGATGTGAAGATCTGCCTAAGAAACATGTGGCTCTTGATGAAACATGATTTGGAAGAGAACCAGTAGGTATCAGAAACAATTATGATTTGGGAATTTATGAATATCTGGGTACATGTACTGGTGAGTGTCAAAGGGCTGCTTTACGTGCATTTTAAAGAAATCTAGGAGTTGTACCAAAAAAGAGGAAAAAATGTTACTTCCCTGCCAACATAGTCCTCTGTGACTTACCTGAAACATCTCCCAGCTTCATGTTAAATTATTTATTTGTCTTTATGGGCTTGTTCATTTGTTTATGTTGGATATAATGGATATTATAAAACTCAAAGTATTATTAATAGTATTTTCTTTGAAACATAAACTTCATATCACACCATGCTTTATTTGCAAAGAAATTTCAGCTTGGGTATGCAAATAGAAAAAGCCAAGTCACTTTACTCAGGAGGATGAATAATATTTTTTTCATAATTTTATACTCTGCTTTTGAGAAATCCTTAGATTCATACATACTAGTCAGGTTTAATGCCCATGATGTGTTTCACAGATTTGTTGGCTAAGCAGTACCTGAAGGGGGAGACCCCTCTAAAGACAGCTGCCCATCAGGTCTGGCTGCAAAAGAATGAGAAATGTCATGAGCCCTTCCTGGTCCTCTTTGGTCTGAAGAATGACTTGTAAGGCATCATGCTGGCCTGCATCAATTCCAGGACAAGCATGTATCTAAAACATAAGAGGGAAGAGGGATTGACACTACAAAGTGCTGACTCAGTTGGTCTGGCAAAAAAATCTATTGCACCACAAATAATTTCTTCTGCAACATAGATGTGGAAAATCCCTACTGTGAAATTCTGTCCTTAGCACATTGGCTTCATAGGATAACAGCTCGTCAGAAGCAGGCGTTGTGGTCAGCTTACTACCTTGGTGGCTTGATCTTAAATTAACTAGATATATCAGTCAGCCAAAAGCTGGCTGGCTGGCTCACAAGCACATATAGAGTATTTACTACTGGGAGGATATGATAAATGAAAGATGGAGGAAAGTAATTTTTATAGATTTTTTTTTAAAGAAAGGAAGCTTAAGCAAAAGTCCTGAAAGATTCTTTTCTTTTTATTTTTTTATTTGTCCTGTGATGTTAATTTTGTCCAGTTATTCAGTTTTTAGGTTTAAAGTTCCCTTGGGCCATTTGTTTATGAAAAAATGAAAATAATTTTATTATTTGTTGCTAAGTCAAGAAGTTAGAGAATAGCCCTCATCACTGAGTTGAAAAACCTTTAAGAGTTATGCATTTTTTTGGTCTCCTTAAACAAATCATAAGCTCTTTGGTGCCACAGATTGCATCTATTTGAATCCTCACATCACTTACTAAAGAGTTCTAAAGGGATTTACACTTTAAAATTTTGTACACGTTTCCTTAGAGTTCTTACTAGGATGTAAAGTTGTATTTACACTATTATTAGAATGTAAAAAGGCATAGGAGAAAATAATTTAAGAAAATACCAGAATACTAAGTTGATTATATTAAGATGATAGGATTACGGGTGAGCCGTTTCCTTTTGTCTTTTTCAGTTTTATTATGCTTTTTTTGTACCATCCAATAGTGGAATAATTAATTTATTGAAAATAAAACATCCTTCTGCTTCTGGCTGTAATAGAAAACTTGTATCAGATCAATCCTGTCACCAATACACACACACACACACACACACACACACACACATGCACACACACACACACACACACACGCACACATATATACACAAATAGCTGTTGAAATCATCAGAAAACAACCAAGACAGCCAGGACTTGAAGAGCCAAGATAGAGAAAAGGGAAACACATTGAAATAACCCTGAAATTCTGTTACTTCCCCACTCTAGGTTTTTGCTGATTTGTAAGCAGGGATGAGAGGCTGGGTAAAAAGTGGAGGCCTAGGGTTTTTGGATTTCTCTTAGAGCTTGGGAGACCAAAAAAACCCCAAACCCTCCCCCAAACAGCCCCCCCCCGCCCCAGCAAACCAACCAGCCAATCAAACAAAAAAAAAACAATGGCGTCAGAACTCCAAGGAGCAGTGTCCGTGGTAAATGCCTGAGTTGAGACTGTTGAAAGACTGGACTCTAGGATAAACCAGAAGTAGACCAGCCCTCTCAAAGGCTAAAAACTAGTCTCAAAGCATCTCAGCTCCTAATTGGATCTGCCTTTGGTCTAATAGCTTTTGGGAGAAAAATTAAATGCTCTCTGGAGGAAGCTAGCATATCCTTTTTAACTTTTCATATACAATACATGACAATTAAGAGTTAACTAGGATGACAGGAGACAGGACCACATGACTAAAAACCAAAGGAAAACCAGATAGATCCATGGATCGTCCTGATAGTAGAGCTATTAGATGCAAACTCTAAAATGATATGATTAATGTGCACAAGAACAGGGGTGACAAGGTAGACAATTTCTGTAAAAAAAGAATCATGAGAAAACAAAAGAAATACGTTGGACTGGAATTTTCTAAGGTCTCTTTGGCTTCTTACAAAGCTTATCTTGTTATGAATGTTTTCTCTCTTACTAGCCTTCTTTTTTCTTTTTTATGCCTCTGTGATTCTCTACTGTCTCCTTTCTGGTGAGTCATTCATATCCAGAGGCCCACCTCACTTATGAAAATTCTAGTTATATTGAAGCAGGTATTCCCAAACTCCCCCCTTCTCTCCTCCCACCCCCAAGTCATTTCCTATTCTGTGGACTGGAACTTGGAAGCGATATGTAAAGCAAATTCCATTTTATGGCTTACCAACTTGCTTCTTCATCCATGAGAAGTTGCTCTTCAACAGAACAGACTCTGGACAGGTAGTTTTACTCCCAATTCTGTTTCAGTCTCTCTGAATGATCTGGGCCAGACATAACCAAGTCATCAAGTCATGGTTTCCCACTGAGCCCAGATGTAGCCTTAGAATCTTTCTCAGCATCACATTCGAGGCAGCTAATACCAAATGATCAGGGTGGCCTTGAGACAGATTGTCTCTAGAAGCTCTTCTGGCTCTAGCACTACACAGTTGTATCCAGCAGTTGGTTTTCAGTTGCTGTTCAGTAAATCTGTGGGTAAGAAGTGTGAGGGATGGGTGAACGGCAGGAAGGGGTGATCCAATTACAATTATTGTTGCATTTGTTTAGCCTAAAATTGTGTCCATACATTCATATTTTCCTGCCCTGAGTGGTACATTCGATAGATGGACCTTGCTGTAGTATGCATTAGTTGCTAAGATAGTTGAAAGCTCTGATTTGGACTTTTTCAATGTGGTGCCTTTTATGGCATTGGACATGGCCAGACTCAGCCTCCCTGTCCCTCAAAGTCGCTCCTCATCAAGCTCTATCAGCCACGATGTCTCCTCTGCCATCTGCAGCCATGCTCTGGTTCTTCCAGTTGATTTACACTAGATCCTTGGAGCAATTCATCTGAATGCTGTGTCAGAGCATGGCTGTCTGTACATCCAGTGTCAGTAACGATTTCAAGACTCCAGAGAACAGGAGGAGAAAGGCTTTGTTCCACCAGATAGACAAAAGCCTTTTTTTTCTTGACTTAAAAAATTGTGGTAGAATGCATACAACATAAAATTGACCATCTCAGCCATTTTAAAGCGTACAGTTCAGTAGTTAAGTGTATTCACGTTGTTGTGCACCCAGTCTCCAGAACTCTTTTCATCTTTTAAAACTGAAACTCTGCACCCACTAAACAACAACTCCCCACTCCCCCAGCCTCTGGCAGTTGCGTTCTACTTCCTCTCCCTATAAATTTGACTATTCTATGTACCCCATATAAGTAGAATCATAAATTATTATTATTATTGTTATTGTGACTGGCTTAATTCACTTAATATACTGTCCTCAAGATTCATTTGTGTTGTACCATGTGTTGGAATTTCCTTCCTTTTTAAGTCCAAATAATATTCCATTGCATGTATATACTACATTTTATTTATCCATTCATCTGTTGGTGAACACTTGGGTTGCTTCTACCTTTTGGCTATTGTGAATAATACTGCTATGAACATGAGTGTATAAATATGTCTTTGAGACTGTGCTTTCAGTTCTTTTCGGCATGTAATACGTGATCCAGCAATTGTTTGGTAATTCTGTTCTTAATTTTTTGAAGAACCACCATGCTGTTTTCCATAGCGGCTGCTTCACTTTACACTCTCACCAACAATGCAGAAGTGTTCCAGTTTCTCCATACTGTCACCAAAACTTGTTATTTTCTGTTTTTTTGTATAGTAGTCATCCTAATGGGTATTAGGTGGTGACAAAAACTTTTTTATTGAAATAATGTCTTCTTGAATTTTAAAATTATTTTTCTGCAACTGTTTGTAACAAATATGTAACGTGGACAACAGACATAACCAAACTCATGACACTGTTGCTAGTCACCAGTCTTTAAAACCTCTACTTTAGTTTCTTTTGAAAATTTCATGTCAGTTATCTGCTAGGTAATAACTGGCCCAGCAATCAGGGGCTTAAATGAACCTAAGGATGGTATTCTGTTTTTACTCAAGCTAGGGCTTCAATGAATTGGTGAACTGTGGCAGGCAAATGGATTAGAGGTCAGAGTAGAATCATTAAACTCTAATATCTCTTCCAAATGCAATTGGTCATATTCAGGGAGATGAGGGTAGTAGTATATTCTTCCAGGCTGTTCTGGAAGATATAGGTCTTTCTGTAACCATGAGGCTAGAGCTTGCCCCAGCCTTTGAAAAACTATTCCATATGCTGAATAAATTAAAAAAGCACATCAACAAGGCTGAATGATCACCATGCTGTAAGACACACATAATTTTTGTATAAAATCATGTGTCTTTTGAATTTTGAGGACTGTAGACATCTAAAAAGGGATATAAAAATGCAGAACTGACTTTTATTTGTTTCAGGACTATTTTAGCATTCAAAAAAGTTTTTTTAACCCCAGAATCTATCATTATTTGTAAAGGATTTTAGCTATTCCTGGAGTCATAGATTGGCTGTATTTTAGAGAGATGAGTCAGGAGGAGGGAGGACTGGCTTGCCACAGCTGGGTTTGTAATCAGGCCTATTGTCCCCTTCTAGGCAGCATGGGAGGTTGGTGCAGGTGTGTACAATGCGCCTTTACCTGCTTTCACCCCTACTGGGACGAGCATCCATTTACTGACTCCAAAGGCTGTGATCACACTCTCCCTTCCAAACATGGTGTTCTGCACAGTGTGGCCTCATACCTGGATAGCTCCACGACCTCCATCAAAATAGGAAACCAACAAAGTTTACTTGGGGGAATTCTGACTTCTAGTGGCTGTGTTTCCAAGCAAACTTCCTGGGGAAGGCTCAAAGTTTTAAAAATGTGAACGTAGAGAAATAGCCCACAGGCTACCATGAAAATTGATAAACTTCTTTTTCCTTATTTCTCAGTTCAATTTGGAAAGAAGCTTCAATATAGGTTTTTTTTTTTAATTGTGGTATAGCTGATTTATAGTGTTATATAAATTTCAGGTGTACACCATAGTGACTCACAATTTTTAAAGGTTATATTCCATTTATAGTTATTATAAAATATTGGCTATATTCCCTGTCCTGTACAATAAATCCTTGTAGCTTATTTGTTTTATATGTAGTAGTTTGTACCTCTTAATCTTCAATATATGTTTTTAAAAGATCTTAATATATGGAACATTTCAAATCTATACAACAAATAGTATAATGGGCTTCCATGTACCTACCATGCAGTTTCATCCACTGTCACCATCTGCCACTGTTATTTCATCTATACGTCTTCCCCCTTCCTGCCCACCACTCAATAATTTTGACGAATGGATAAAGTGGACATCAATTTTTTAAAAAAACTTTGATCAGGGAATTCCCTGGTGGTCCAGTGGTTAGGACTTGGCGCTTTCACTACCGTGGCCTGGGTTCAATCCCTGGTCAGGGAACTGAGATTCCACAAACAAAAACAAAAAAACCTTTGATCAGTGAAACATTGACAATTGCCATTATGGTTCGAGAGGTTTGATCTACATTTTATCTTGGCACTGTTATCTAAAACCATGTGAAAGCAAACTGTTTTGTATGTTATCAGTTGGTATTTAAAGTAAATCGATTAACCTCGAAGTAGCATCCAGTCCTCTAATCATTCATTCGTTCAATAAACATTTAGTGAGAGCCTACTATGTTCCGAGTAGTTTTCTAGGTGCTGGGTAGACAGTAGTGAACAAAACCACCAGAAACACTTGGCTTAATGAGGCTTATATCCAAATGAGTGTGTGTGTATGTGTGTGTGTTTGAAGCTACGGTACTGAATAGGGGTATTAGGGTGCGTCTACAGGGAGGAAGCTATCTGAGCAGGGAGTGAGGAGCAAGCCGCATGGAAATAAGAACACTGTTAACTGTTCTCGTCAGAGGGAGTAGCAAGCACGGGGGCCCAGAGGTGGGTGGGGGCCTGGTTGGGTCGAAGAGCAGCAAGGAGGCCAGGAAGTCAGAGAGGGTTAATGTGGGGGTGGATGGGGGAGAGGGGATTGGAAGATGAGGTCTGAGAGGGAAGAGGAGGGCTGGCAAATATTTAGGGGCATGGACAAGACTTAACGCCTTCCCTGGGAAGCTGAGCGTGAGCAGGGGCATGGTTGGCCAACAGAATAAGACTGAGGCACAAAGCACTGGTCTGATGAAAACAAATGGGACCAAAGACAGACAGTTTATAGTTTTCGTGTAAGCTGAATTTCCTGCAGTAATTTGGACAGTACCCAAATTTTGTTCCCCAAATCTAAAAGGAATGCCAATATCCTGGGCACATTTATTTTTCCACCAAGTTGTTTTATTCGAGTCTTCCTGTCCAACTGGATTGTTTCATATATCCTCCCTTCTTTGCAAGTTCTGCCTGATAGAATTTGCAAAGAACCAAGTTTCCTTAGACAAACCTAATTCCCAATCCCGTTTCCTATTAATGGGTAATGTTTGCCCAGGATCTTCAGTACAGCCTTGATGACTGAGTTATTTAGCTTGTCAGTTTTCTCACAGAGCCCTGAGAAATTATCTGCTGCTCTGAATGACTGTGTAAGGTACTCAAATGCCTTATGCTATACTATATTTATATGGGGGGCCATATTTATTGCATGACTACTCTCTTATAGGAAAAGTTGCTTTGGGAGGTGTCAGACATACTTTAAATGTCTGTATAATCTGCTTTGTTTTACCGCTATATTTTCCAAAAAAATCAGATTTTGAAAAGCAGTTGCCTTGCTTCTAGTCAAATACCAGTGCAAAGTGATTATTGATTTTTCAGCTGTGTCCGTGGTGTTTCGATATTGTCTTGCGGCTAATGCATTTCCTTTCAGGGGTGGTAGGGTGCGTTTATCACACTAAGTGAGGTGCACAAAGAGGGGTGCAGGAGGGGCTCATTACAAGTCGTAATTTTCAATCATTCACATCCCTGTTCAAATTCCATTTAAGCTGGTATAAGTGGGGAGTAACAGTATATGATTAAATTTTAAAAGGGGGAGAAAGATTGGATATCTGTCTATGAGAGGCAGTTGGACATCAGAGGAATGTGGAGACGAAAAGACAAATTTATTCTTAGGTACCCTGCATAAAACTTGCTTAGCAGGTTTTATGTGTTTGCTCATAATATCAATTTTGGGGGGCTTTATTTACCTAAAATTTTAATTGACTGCCTATTATGAACCCATGACGGCAGTGTGTGCTGGAAGAGACAAAAGATTTGTAAGTCGTGGTTCTTGCCTATGAAATGATTTTAGAACAATAAAAGATAGCTTTCGTCAACTCACCAGATATTTTTTTGAGCACTCGTGTTGTCGGGCACTATATGAAGAGGTAATGAAACATTCCTTGATAGGGAATATCTATTAGTTCTTCCTTTGTGTCAATTGTCTCCATGCTCAGAGGTTCTAACCGAATGAAAAGCCCTGTAACTTCTGAATTACAGAATAATGCTTTTTAATGACATAGGTAAGGGCTTTCTGGGTCAGCAACACAGAAGCAAACAAAAAACAGAGTCAACCTGGTATCTATACCCTGGTTTTACAGTTAACATTTTTGAGCAGATGAAATGACCCCAAACCAAAGGAAACTAATTATAGTCTGATATGCTCTGAGAGAGGCTATATTTTGATGGTATAACTTGGCCTCACAGGACTTTTCAAAAGGTATGAGGAAAGGAGGATGAGTAGAATAAATAGAGTTATGATTTCCATTTGCCACAATTAGGCTTCTCTGTTAAAAAAAAATTTAACCAAACTAATCCCCTACCACTTAGTATTTTCAGCCTTTTAAAATAGTCACTGACTTTGATGTTCAGATTGTGGCTAAGCTGGCCTTCTTTCACTAGAAAAAGATAAAGTTGAGTTTTTCTTTCATCTATTCATCCACATACCCTTTCTTAATCATTATTCAAAGAAACTGCTCATGTCGCTCTTGGCTGCCCCACTAGCCTTGCTAGTGTACCCTGAAGCTGCATAGCCCGCCCACCTGAAGTTTTAGTATCCATGAGTGGAGGAAAAAAGAAAATGCGTGTCACTGTGGATTTGCTGCTAAACTGAGGAGCATGCACAGCCTCCGTGTTTAATCCACGCTGCCAACTAAGCTTTGACTGCTAGCCTGCCCTGAGTGATGACGAGCCTCATACAGAGAGCTGTGATGTGGCAGGCCCCTCATTAGAAGCAGGAAAACCCAGTGGCTGGATCAACATTGCAGTACTATATTTAGCTGGTAGGGGAAAGAAAATAATCGCTTTCTCTCTTTACTGCCTTCTTTGGGGTTTATCCTCATTTAACATTTTGTGGAGTATATTCTGGTTTATATAAAGATAAAACTTACCAGATTTTTTCTTGCAAAAAGTAACATATCTTCTTCATAGATGATTAAATACAGAAAAGTAGAAGGTGTTGTCCCACCACTGAAAGAAAAACCAATGTGCACACATTTTGCTTTTCACCTAGGTAGAGTTTTAGCCTGTTTGACATAGTTTGATCATACTGCATTTTCACTCAACATAAACATTTTTTCCCTTTTTTTGTTTTGCAGGAGTTTTTCACTTTAAATGGCTATATTCCTTTGGGAAGAGTAATTTATTTAATGGCTCTGCTAATAGTGTGTTATTCTTTTATTTGTTTATTGTAAACAGTCAATCCCTAACATCTTTGTGCATGTTGTTGTTTCCCTTATTTAGAAATATTCCCTTAAGATATATTTTTTTAGAATTGATCCAGTAAGGATCACAGTTTTGTTTTTTTTTTTTAAACAGTTCTAAGGTTCTTAATAACAGTCATTTTCTAAAAATATTGTACCCATTTGCACTGCCACCAGCAGTGTGAGAGAGCATTCATTGGAAGTTTGACAGAGAGGTAGGCTTCAATCTGTCTGTGATTTTGGACAAAAAGTCCTCAGAGAAGCTAGAAGAATGGCTCTGTATCTGCTTGCTGTGTTTTAAATTTTGCTTTCCTTACTCCTACCCTCATCTTTATCTGTTCTGCATTTTATGCTTAGTGGCTTTGGACTTGTTTCTCCATGGCGGACCTATTCTTTGGTTCTGCTGCAGGTTCTCCACATCACTTAGACTTTTTTTTTCTTCAAATTTAAAAGACTGTTTATTTGTAGACTTTTGGCAAGGAACCCATCGACTATTGCTTTAGTGTCAGCAGGGGTTGAAAGGTGTTAGCAAAGAGAGTAAGCTTTTTTTTTTCCTTTCAGTTTTATTGAGTTATAAAAAAAAAAGTAAGCTTTTTTTCTTTCAGTTTTATTGAGTTATATGGCACTGTACAAGTTTAAGGTGTGCAGCATAATGATTTGGCTTACATACATCATGAAATGATGACCACAGTAAGTTTAGTGAACCTCCATCATCTCATAATAGATACAAAATTAAAGAAGAGAAAAAATTTTTTTTCCTGTGATGAGAGCTCTTAGGATTCACTCTCTTAACTTTTATATATAACACACAGCAGTGTTAATTATATTTATCATTTTATACATTACACCCGGTATTATTTATCTTATAACTAGAAGTTTGTACATTTTGACTACTTTCATCCAGTTCCCCTCCCACCACCCTCTGTCACTGGTAACCAAAATTCTATGAGTTTCTTTGCTTGTTTATTTTTGAAGTATAACTGACCTACAACACTGTGTTAGTTCCTGGTATACAACATAGTGATTTGAAATTTCTAAATTTTTCAGAATGATCACAATGATAAGTCTAGTTACCATCTGTCATTATACAAAGATATTACATAACTATTGACTATATTCTGCACACTGTATATTTCATACCTGTGATTCATTTATTTTGCATCTGGAAGTTTGTACCTCTTAACCTCCCGCACCTAATTCTTTGCTCTGCCCAACCTCCTCCCCTCTGGCAACCACCTGTTTGTTCTCTGTATCTATGACTTTGTTTCTGTTTCGTTATGTTTGTTCATTTGTTTTGTTTTTTAGATTTCATGTATAAGTGAAATCATACAGTATTAGTCTTTCTCTGTCTGACTTATTTCACTTAGCATGTTACCCTCAAGGTCCATCCATGTTGTTGCAGATGGCACGACTTCATTCTTTTCATAGCTGAGTAGTATTCCATTGTATATATGTACCACATGTTCTTTATCCATTCATGTATTGATGGGCACTTAGGTTGCTTCCATATCTTGGCTGTTGTAAATGATGCTGCAATGAACATAGGGGTGCGTTTACTCTCACTATTCCATTTCCCCAACTATAGGACTTGGCATTAGATAGTTTTGTGTTGTAACCTTTGTCAACTGTGGGCCATTTCCAGTAATTTCTTCTAGTTTTAAAAATTGTTGTAGATACTAAGTTCATATTCAGATAAAATATAAATGTTCTCTGCAGTCTGGTGTATCTGTAGAAGTCCTTCATTGAACATGCATGGCTTTAAAGTAGAAAAATGAGGAAATTTTCTAATTTCGGTCAGCTCTTTGATTCACTGAAGCCTCTCAGTGCCAGACAATTGCAGGTTTACTTCTTATAGGTAGAAACTCTGTAATTATTGTTCTCTAAAGAAGCATATAATTTATATTGTATCTGGGATATTACACAGAATTACATTTGCTCGTTCAGATGAAAGCATGAACACTACAAATTCAGCAGTCATTTCTACCACTGATGAGAAAACAAAAGTTAGGAACCACAGCAAAGCATTCTATTAGATAGATCTAGCTTGTTTTCCCAAATGTTTTAATATTTATGTTGTGTTGCTAAATGAACGTACATTGGAGTACTAGGCTGTTTGCAAAGCATATTAATCCATAGTTAAATAAGATAATTGAGATGTTCAAATGAGTATGATATAAAATATATATTTGAAATGTAAGCATATTACCCTCCTAAATCTAAAGGCATGCTTCATTTAGGATACATTGCACTTAATTGTCTACATTGATGGAGAGGAATAGTAGGAATAGTAGCATAAATAATTTTTAAATGCACATAATCTAAAAATATTTTTACTTGACTTTGGAAAGTATTATGAGATTTTTATTTTGGTTGCAAATATATCCTTATAATTGTGTTCTTTTAGAGTCAATATTAAATTTAGATTTGATTCAGAGAGCATTAACCAATCCATGGGCGAAGGTTTTAGTGTTTCCCTAAAATAAATTTGGGGAGGCTGAGTCAAGATGGCGGACTAGGAGGACGCGGAATCCGCATCTCCTCACAACTAGGGCACCTACCAGGCACTGGTGGGGGACCATGGACACCTAAGGGGACGGGACGAACCCCATGCGATCGGATAGGATGTGTGGTGTGGGGGGAGTAAAGGGGGAGGAGAAGTGGAGGTAGGACAGGACTGGTGCCCCTGAGGGGTGGCTGGGGGAGGGGAAGGGATCCCACACCCGAAGGGAGAGATTGGGGAACCATTGGGAGGGCAGAGGATCAAAAGGGAGTGTGGCCAGGTTTCCCCTGCCCACTTGGACCCCCGGGAACCTGTTGAGATCCTGGGCCTGATCCTCTGCCCACCTAGGCCCTCTCCAGCTGCGTGGGTCTTGAGGGAATGGGAGGGAGGGAAGGGGAAGCAAAAAAGTAAAGGCTAGACCTACAGGACCGGCACCCCTGAGGGGTGGCTGGGGGAGGGAAGGAGTTCCTACACCCAGCAGGACCCACCCATGTTTAGGGGTCCAGCGGCGATAGGGGAGACCCTGGGGGAGATGGTAGGGGAGGGGGGCAAAGAAACAGAAGGGAACGGGGCCAGTGCTTTCCCTGTCCACTTAGGCACTGGGAAGCCTGTTTGGCTCCTGCACCTAATCCTCTGCGCTTGGAGCCTCCCTCCTGCCGTGCAGAGCCCAATCCCCGCGCCTACACCCCCACCCACGGCCCTACCTCTACACTCGGAGACCCCCCTCCGATGTGCTGGGCCTAAACCCCACCCACACACCCTCACTCAGGGCCCTACCTCCAAACTCCCGAACTCCACCCTTAGGATTTGCTGCCTCTCCCCTCCGTGCAGGACCTAAACAGAGGCCTCGCCTCACACTTGAACGTCGCCTGGCCTAGGCCCTGCCCCAGGCTCAAACGTCACCCCCCCAACCCCCCTAGGTCCCGCCTCACCCTAAACCCTGCCCCTGCCTAAGTTCCACCCCCACCTAAACTCCGCCCCCATAGCCAAGGCTTTTTTTTTTTTTTTTTTTTTCCTTTTTCTTTTCTTTTTTCCTCTTTTAGATTGGGGTTCTGTTTTACCTTGTTGATTCATTGTTGTTGATTCTTTTATATTTTTATTTTTCCTAATAAATCTTTTATTTTTCTAATTTTATTTTATTCTTTATACTTTGTTAGTGATGTCTCCTTTTGGCTTGTTCCCCCCCCCCCCATTTTTTTTGTTTTTTTGTTTTCTTTTTTCTGTTGTGGTTTTTTTTTTTTTTTTTTTAAACATCTTTATTGAAGTATAATTGCCTTACAATGGTGTGTTAGCTTCTGCTTTATAACAAACTGAATCAGTTATACACATACAATATGTTCCCATATCTCTTCCCTCTTGCATCTCCCTCCCTCCCACCCTCCCCATCCCACCCCTCTAGGTGGTCACAAAGCACCGAGCTGATCTCCCTGTGCTATGTGGCTGCTTCCCACTAGCTATCTATTTTACATTTGGTAGTGTATATATGTCCATGACACTCTCTTACCCTGTCACATCTCACCCCACCCCCTCCCCATATCCTCAATTCCATTCTCTAGTAGGTCTGTGTCTTTATTCCCATCTTGCCACTAGGTTCTTCATGGCCTTTTTTTTTTTTTTTCCTTAGATTCCGTATATATGTGTTAGCATACTGTATTTGTTTTTCTCTTTCTGACTTACTTCACTCTGTATGACAGACTCTAACTCCATCCACCTCATTACAAATACCTCCATTTCATTTCTTTTTATGGCTGAGTAATATTCCGTTGTATATATGTGCCACAACTTCTTTATCCATTCATCTGTCGATGGACATTTAGGTTGCTTCCATGTCCTGGCTATTGTAAATAGAGCTGCAATGAACATTTTGGTACATGACTCTTTTTGAACTATGGTTTTCTCAGGGTATATGCCCAGTAGTGGGATTGCTGGGTCGTATGGTAGTTCTATTTGTAGTTTTTTAAGGAACCTCCATACTGTTCTCCATAGTGGCTGTATCAATTTACATTCCCACCAACAGTGCAAGAGTGTTCCCTGTCCTCCACACCCTCTCCAGCATTTATTGTTTGTAGATTTTTTGATGATGGCCATTCTGACCGGTGTGAGATGATATCTCATTGTAGTTTTGATTTGCATTTCTCTAATGATTAATGATGTTGAGCATTCTTTCATGTGTCTGTTGGCAATCTGTATATCTTCTTTGGAGAAATGTCTATTTAGGTCTTCTGCCCATTTTTGGATTGGGTTGTTGGTTTTTTTGTTATTGAGCTGCATGAGCTGCTTGTAAATCTTGGAGATTAATCCTTTGTCAGTTGCTTCATTTGCAAATATTTTCTCCCATTCTGAGGGTTGTCTTTTGGTCTTGTTTATGGTTTCCTTTGCTGTGCAAAAGCTTTTAAGTTTCATTAGGTCCCATTTGTTTATTTGTGTTCTTATTTCCATTTCTCTAGGAGCTGGGTCAAAAAGAATCTTGCTGTGATGTAGGTCATAGAGTGTTCTGCCTATGTTTTCCTCTAAGAGTTTGATAGTGTCTGGCCTTACACTTAGGTCTTTAATCCATTTTGAGTTTATTTTTGTGCATGGTGTATCTGTCCAATTTTCCCAGCACCACTTATTGAAGAGGCTGTCTTTTCTCCACTGTATATGCTTGCCTCCTTTATCAAAGATAAGGTGACCATATGTGCATGGGTTTATCTCTGGGCTTTCTATCCTGTTCCATTGATCTATATTTCTGTTTTTGTGCCAGTACCAAACTGTCTTGATTACTGTAGCTTTGTAATATAGTCTGAAGTCAGGGAGCCTGATTCCCCCAGCTCCATTTTTCGTTCTCAAGATTGCTTTGGCTATTCGGGGTCTTTTGTGTTTCCATACAAATTGTGAAATTTTTTGTTCTATTCTGTGAAAAATGCCAGTGGTGGTTTGATAGGGATTGCGTTGAATCTGTAGATTGCTTTGGGTAGTAGAGTCATTTTCACAATGTTGATTCTTCCAATCCAGGAACATGGTATATCTCTCCATCTATTTGTATCATCTGTAATTTCTTTCATCAGTGTCTTATAATTTTCTGCATACAGGTCTTTTGTCTCCTTAGGTAGGTTTATTCCTAGATATTTTATTCTTTTTGTTGCAATGGTAAACGGGAGTGTTTTCTTAATTTCACTTTCAGATTTTTCGTCATTAGTGTATAGAAATGCAAGAGATTTCTGTGCATTAATTTTGTATCCTGCTACTTTACCAAATTCATTGATTAGCTCTAGGAGTTTTCTGGTAGCATCTTTAGGATTCTCTATGTATAGTATCATGTCATCTGCAAATAGTGACAGCTTTACTTCTTCTTTTCCGATTTGGATTCCCTTTATTTCTTTGTCTTCTCTGATTGCTGTGGCTAACACTTCCAAAACTATGTTGAATAATAGTGGTGAGAGTGGGCAACCTTGTCTTGTTCCTGATCTTAGTGGAAATGGTTTCAGTTTTTCACCATTGAGGACAATGTTGGCTGTGAGTTTGTCATATATGGCCTTTATTATGTTGAGGAAAGTTCCCTCTATGCCTACTTTCTGCAGGGCTTTTATCATAAATGGGTGTTGAATTTTGTTGAAAGCTTTCTCTGCGTCTATTGAGATGATCATATGGTTTTTCTCCTTCAGTTTGTTAATATGGTGTATCACATTGATTGATTTGCATATATTGAAGAATCCTTGCATTCCTGGGATAAACCCCACTTGATCATGGTGTATGATCCTTTTAATGTGCTGTTGGATTCTGTTTGCTAGTATTTTGTTGAGGATTTTTGCCTCTATGTTCATCAGTGATATTGGCCTGTAGTTTTCTTTCTTTGTGACATCTTTGTCTGGTTTTGGTATCAGGGTGATGGTGGCCTCGTAGAATGAGTTTGGGAGTGTTCCTCCCTCTGCAATATTTTGGAAGAGTTTGAGAAGGATAGGTGTTAGCTCTTCTCTAAATGTTTGATAGAATTCGCCTGTGAAGCCATCTGGTCCTGGGCTTTTGTTTGTTGGAAGGTTTTTAATCACAGTTTCAATTTCAGTGCTTGTGATTGGTCTGTTCATATTTTCTATTTCTTCCTGGTTCAGTCTTGGCAGTTTGTGCAATTCTAAGAATCTGTCCATTTCTTCCAGGTTGTCCATTTTATTGGCATAGAGTTGCTTGTAGTAATCTCTCATGATCTTTTGTATTTCTGCAGTGTCAGTGGTTACTTCTCCTTTTTCATTTCTAATTCTATTGATTTGAGTCTTCTCCCTTTTTCTCTTGATGAGTCTGGCTAATGGTTTATCAATTTTGTTTATCTTCTCAAAGAACCAGCTTTTAGTTTCATTGATTTTTGCTATTGTTTCCTTCATTTCTTTTTCATTTATTTCTGACCTGATCTTTATAATTTCTTTCCTTCTGCTGGCTTTGGGTTTTTTTTGTTCTTCTTTCTCTAATTGCTTTAGGTGCAAGGTTAGGTTCTTTATTCGAGATGTTTCCTGTTTCTTGAGGTAGGCTTGTATTGCTATAAACTTCCCTCTTAGCACTGCTTTTGCTGCGTCCCATAGGTTTTGGGTCGTCGTATCTCCATTGTCATTAGTTTCTAGGTATTTTTTGATTTCCCCTTTGATTTCTTCAGTGATCACTTCGTTATTAAGTAGTGTGTTGTGTAGCCTCCATGTGTTTGTATTTTTTACAGATCTTTTCCTGTAATTGATATCTAGTCTCATAGCGTTGTGGTCGGAAAAGATACTTGATACGATTTCAATTTTCTTAAATTTACCAAGGCTTGATTTGAGACCCAAGATATGATCTATCCTGGAGAATGTTCCATGAGCACTTGAGAAAAATGTGTATTCTGTTGTTTTTGGGTGGAATGTCCTATAAATATCAATTAAGTCCATCTTGTTTAATGTATCATTTAAAGCTTGTGTTTCCTTATTTATTTTCATTTTAGATGATCTGTCCATTGGTGAAAGTGGGGTGTTAAAGTCCCCTACTATGATTGTGTTGCTGTCGATTTCCCCTTTTATGGCTGTTAGTATTTGCCTTATGTATTGAGGTGCTCCTATGTTGGGTGCATAAATATTTACAATTGTTATACCTTCCTCTTGGATCGATCCCTTGATCATTATATAGTGTCCTTCTTTGTCTCTTGTAATAGTCTTTATTTTAAAGTCTATTTTGTCTGATATCAGAATTGCTACTCCAGCTTTCTTTTGATTTCCATTTGCATGGAATATCTTTTTCCATCCCCTCACTTTCAGTCTGTATGTGTCTCTAGGTCTGAAGTGGGTCTCTTGTAGACAGCATATATATGGGTCTTGTTTTTGTATCCATTCAGCCAGCCTGTGTCTTTTGGTGGGAGCATTTAATCCATTTACATTCAAGGTAATTATCGATATGTATGTTCCTATTCCCATTTTCTTAAATGTTTTGGGTTTGTTATTGTAGGTGTTTTCCTTCTCTTGTGTTTCTTGCCTAGAGAAGTTCCTTTAGCATTTGTTGTAAAGCTGGTTTGGTGGTGCTGAACTCTCTCAGCTTTTGCTTGTCTGTAAAGTTTTCAATTTCTCCATCACATCTGAATGAGATCCTTGCTGGGTAGAGTAATCTTGGTTGTAGGTTTTTCTCCTTCATCACTTTAAGTATATCCTGCCACTCCCTTCTGGCTTGCAGAGTTTCTGCTGAAAGATCAGATGTTAACCTTATGGGGATTCCCTTGTGTGTTATTTGTTTTTTTTCCCTTGCTGCCTTTAATATGTTTTCCTTATATTTAATTTCTGACAGTTTGATTGATATGTGTCTTGGCGTGTTTCTCCTTGGCTTTATCCTGTATGGGACTCTCTGTGCTTCCAGGACTTGATTAACTATTTCCTTTCCCATATTAGGGAAGTTTTCAACTATAATCTCTTCAAATATTTTCTCAGTCCCTTTCTTTTTCTCTTCTTCTTCTGGGACCCCTATAATTCGAATGTTGGTGCGTTGAATGTTGTCCCAGAGGTCTCTGAGACTGTCCTCGGTTCTTTTCATTCTTTTTTCTTTATCCTGCTCTGCAGTAATTATTTCCACCATTTTATCTTCCAGGTCACTTATCCTTTCTTCTGCCTCAGTTATTCTGCTATTGATCCCATCTACAGTATTTTTAATTTCATTTATTGTGTTTTTCATCATTGCTTGGTTCCTCTTTAGTTCTTCTACGTCCTTGTTAAATGTTTCTTGCATTTTGTCTATTCTATTTCCAAGATTTTGGATCATCTTTACTATCATTATTCTGAATTCTTTTTCAGGTAGACTACCTATTTCCTCTTCATTTGTTAAGTCTGGTGTGTTTTGACCCTGCTCCTTCATCTGCTGTGTGTTTTTCTGTCGTCTCATTTTGCTTATCTTACTGTGTTTGGGGTCTCCTTTTCACAGGCTGCAGGTTCGTAGTTCCCGTTGTTTTTGGTATCTGTCCCCAGTGGCTAAGCTTGGTTCAGTGGGTTGTGTAGGCTTCCTGGTGGAGGGAACTAGTGCCTGAGCTCTGGTGGATGAGGCTGGATCTTGTCTTTCTGCTGGGCACATCCACATCTGGTGGTGTATTTTGGGGTGTCCGTGGCCTTATTATGATTTTAGGCAGCCTCTCTGCTAATGGATGGGGCTGTGTTCCTGTCTTGCTAGTTGTTTGGCATAGGGTGTCCAGCACTGTAGCTTGCTGGCCGTTGAGTGAAGCTGGGTCTTGATGTTGAGATGGAGATCTCTGAGAGATTTTTGCCGTTTGGTATTACGTGGAGCTGGGAGGTCTCTTGTGGACCAGTGTCCTGAAGTTGGCTCTCCCACCTCAGAGGTACGGCCCTGATGCCTGGCTGGAGCACCAAGAGCCTTTCGTCCACACGGCTCAGAGTAAAAGGGAGAAAAAATAGAAAGAAAGAAAGAAAGAGGCTGTAATATAGTGAAGTAAAATAAAGCTATTATAAAGCAAAGCTATACAGACAAAATCTCACCCAGAAACATATACACTCACAAAAAAAAGGAAAAGGGGAAAAATTAATATATCCTGCTCCCAAAGTCCACCTCCTGAATTTGGGATGATTCGTTGTCTATTCAGGTATTCAACAGATGCAGGCACATCAAGTTGTTTGTGGAGTTTTAATCCGCTGCTCCTGAGGCTGCTGGGAGAGATT